>NW_027182279.1:29323496-30574711 GCF_029961685.1 Aristolochia californica | reverse complement strand
AGGTAATGGCAGTGATCCCAGCTTGAACCAAATATCATAGAAGTAACAATAATCCCAAATAATAGAGATTTGTAAATAAACCCTCAAACCAGGGAGAAGTGAGATATTTTCCTGATATATCAACTCAAACAGTGATACAAAACAATCGGCATAAATTCGGATTTTTCAATACAACAGAATACCAGCATGACCTTTGATTCTTCCAATTCGAATATATCTCTCAATATAGATCAGATTGAGATGAAATTTTTCCTTATGAAAGTAGAATTAAATAAATTTCATCCAATTATAACATCTCTTCATAAAATATAATTATCATAAGATAAATAATCTGATAGGTTTCGGTCTCCATCATTTGGCCGAACTAAGTTCAGTTTCTCCTGTTTTTCCATAACAACCATTGACTCTTCCAAGACCAATATCTCCTTATAAAAATATCATATCGAGAATTGGTTGAATAGGTCAGAAAATAGACTTACATAAATTTATCTTGATATATAATTATCCATATAAAGTCTCTTTCTTGATAGCTTAAAATACTTCAGAAGTTGAGGCTTTCCGCTGTCTCTCGAACCTTTTTTTCAATTTGACCTTTGCTGCTTCAAATATCGATTTCTCTTTGTACATAACTCAGATAAAAAATTGGTTTGAATAGGTAAAATAATTGACTTACATATATCTAGTTTGATATATATTTCTCCATATAAAGTCTAGTTCTTGATAGCAAAAATTACCTCAAAATCAGAAGATTGCTGCTGTTGCTCGAACCTTTTTGCAATCTGACCTTCGCTCATTCAAATATCGATATCTCTCTGTAGATAACTTCGATTGGAACAAATTGTTCTTATTTGGAAATTAGACTCAAATATATTTCTGTAAATATATAACTTGTAATATTAAAAACTACGTATAAAGGTAAAAATCGCAACGAAAACTACAGGAGTAGGGACTAAAAAAACATAACTACGAACCAAGACCTAGGGTTTAGGGTTTAGAGAAAAGGATCACATTACCTCTGTGAGTTGACTAAGTCAACTCACAAAACCTACTCTGATACCATGTTGAATTTATGGAAAAGTGAAATACTTCATTGACATCAATAAATTGTTGTAATAAGAGTACATGAAGCTCTATTTATAATAGAAGAAGGTAGTAGAGTCCAATTACAATAAAACTACCCTTGTCCCAATTACACCCAAACTCTAACACTTAAGGTAAGTCCTAACATAATTAGGTAACTCAATATTGATAAAATAAAAATATAACTTAAACTAAAACTCTTCTTGGTCGTGACCCTAAGATAAAGATACTTTTGTGAGTCATTCTTGATTTTCCAACTGATGTGATAAGGATGCCAGCTCTTGGTAATCATTTTGTGTCCTTCTTCTTATGAGCTTGGGCCCATCTTGTGGGCCTTCCTTGGTCATGTGGCCCATCTTATAATAATCTTACATATGTGGGCCTTCCTTGGTCATTTGGGCTTGATCTTATCTTCCAACAAGACCAATGACAAAACTCTAACTCCAATCTAAAATGATTGTTCAAATTTAAGGCAGCCTGTCTTATTTTAGGGCAATAAAAAGAATCTATTCACTTTTAAGGGTGTCTCAAAAATACCACTTGGGTAAAAATTAAAATAATTGAAAGTTATATGTTGGGTGCAAATCTGTTCTTTGCAAGTAGTGGGTTTGAAGGCTTTAATCTAAAGTGATTTTAATTAAAAATAAATTAAATAAATTACTTTGAGGAATAGATTGAAGCTCTCATACTAGCATTGCTCTTCATAGTTCTAAATAAAAAGGAGTCACTTTTAGACCAATAGATGGGATGAAAAAAAACCAAGTTTAACACTAAAGGGAGATAAAAAAAACCAATAAATAATTTTTTTTAGTTAGAACATAATAATAGAAACTATCTAAAATAGAATTCTCATTTAAGATAATTTCTTTTCAAAACAACTTGCCAATCAGGAAAAACCTTTTCAACAAAGAAATTCTAGAATAAGGGAGGTTTAAGAAAAATATATTTTGAGTTTAAATTGAGGAGAAAATATTTTATAATATATAAATTTCAGACTTTATTAAGAAAGCAAATTAAACTCATGTAAGTAGAAGAATGGGAAACTCGTGTTATGTGAGATACAAAAATAGAAACTCTTACGGAATGATGCTCAAGTTGGGAAACACTTAATTAAAATTTGAAAACAACTAGAAAACTTAGTCAAACTAATATTATCATCTCAAAAAGGAAAAAATTGGCATAAAATTCGGAGTTCCACATGCAACAAGCTACCAGCATGACCTTCGATTTTTCCAATGTTGATATCTCTCTTTGGAAGCATCCAAATGAGAAACAGTTTGTTGGATTAGAAAATAGACTCACATACCTTTTTTTACATCAAATTTTATTTGCTACTTCAGATATTGATTTCTCTTTGTAGAAAACTCCGATTGACAAAATCCTTTTTGAGTTGAAAACTAGACTAAAATATACTTCCATAAATTTTTAATTTTAAAAATTAAATATTGTTTATGATAATGTAAACTCCAAAGACAAAAATGGGTGCTAGGTAAAAAGGAAGACTCTATCCGCTTTTGCTTCTCCATCTCAAAACCTTGCCACTTTGATACCATGTTAACTTACAAAGAAGAAGTATGGAAGAGAGACATGAGAAAAAGTAAGAAAGAGAGGAGACACAAGAGGGAACCAAGGAGGAGCATGTGTATTGATATGAAGAGGAAAATTTGAGAATGGTGCATCCTTTGATCCCTTACATGGTTTTTAAAAAATGATACAATGACTCGTGCTAAAAATAAACTTTCCCAAACTTCCAAATTACACCCAATAATATCTCACTAAACCTAATCACGATAATTTATAATAAAGAAAAGAAATCTTCCCCCCCCCCCCCCCCCCCCCCCCCCCACCCTACATACATGCTCCATTTAGGGTCTTCTTTTCTTCTTCTTCTTTGACTTTTCTTTAATTATTAAACCTCCTTTGCTTGAGACACAACTTAGATTCTTTTATTATAAAATTCTTCAACACCATCCCCCCAAGCTATACTTTGTAACTTCAATAAGCAAACAATCTTTGTCATAAAATTTATGTGCTGAAAAAGAAATTTTTGATCTTGTGTAGATTGAACAAGAAATTATGATTCCAAAAGAAGTTCTAATTGTCTTGATTCATCTTGTTCTTGTCTATATCTTGTTTTAATCTCATCTTGTTGTCCCCCTAAGATATTCTGGTTGCACAAAATTTGATTACCACTTGTAGAATTTGTTGTTGCCTATTACCTCATACTTACACTTCTTATTCGACACTCCTCAAGCTAGGAATCTCTTTTTTATTTTCCAAGAAACCCTAGCTTCCACAAAATAATGGTGAGAACAGAAAAAACACCCTAGCCTAATGATCAAACTCCAACTCCTATCTGAAATATCCATTTAAATTTAAAGGCGGTTCAATCCGTTTAGGGCAATGGAAAGAGTCTACTCACTTTTTAAGGGTAGGTTAAAATTTATACTTGAAAAACTAAAATAATAGATTTAAGATATGTTGGGTGCACTCCTTTTTTTTTTGCAAGTAATGGGTCTATAGGCATTACTCTTAAGTCATTTTAGAAAAAAAAATTGAAGCAGTTTGAGGAATTTAGGGTGTGAATAAAAAGATAGCAGTGCTTATATTTCAAATGGAAGGAGGCACACAATGTAGCACTTCATAATTCCAATAAAGGATGAAGCTTTAGACTAATAGATGTATGAAAAATGACCAGATTTGACTCAAAAGGGAAATAAAAAGTAATTCCTCTATGAACATTTATGATGAGTAGTTACACCAATGGTAAAATCATGTTGGCCTCCATTATTTTATGATAATAAAATGGGTAGCTAAAAAGTGTGCTACTAATAGAGTTATTAATGTATTTTAGACATTTTAAAGAAAAAATTGAAATAGTTTGAAGAATTAATGGTGTGAATAAAAAGATAGCAGTACTTATATTTTAAATGGAAGGAGGCACACATTGTAGCAATTCATAATTCCAATTAAGGATGAAGCTTTAGACTAATAGATGGATGAAAAATGACCAGATTTGACTCAAAAGGGAAATAGAAAAAGTAATTCCTCTATGAACATTTATGATTGAGGAGCTACACCAATGGTAAAATCATGTTGGCCTCTATTACTTTATGATAATAAAATGGGTAGTTTGAAAGTATTCTACTAACAAAGTTATCATTGTATTTTAGACACATGCCTTCCTACACAAGTACTATGTGGTCTACGACAAAATCTAAAAACAAAAGAAATATCAATCAAGTTTCCAAGTTAAGACCCAAAACCAAAAATCGTTGAAGATTGTAGCTTGGAAGAAGAACTTACACAAAATAAGCTTGAAAACTTGAAGACCTAGAGTAAAAGTAAAAATTAAAAATCTCAAAAACTCTAGTTACGTAAATAGATAACCAACCCTCCTACCTCTCCCTCCTTGTTGGGGAGGATTAGCTGAGTATTTCTTGGCTATTCAAAGCATTCCAAGGCTTTTTTAATTGAAACTATCAATAAACCTTCTTGAGAGAAAAAAAGTAGTTTTATCTCAAAATAACTTCATTCTCTTTCAAATCACTCAACATTCCTAGCTATCTCAAGGTCCTCTACATAATCTCTCATTTTTGAAGATTTGGAAGTTTAGATTGCATAGGAGAGGGTATCTCTCCAACAAAATGTTGTAAGTTTTATTTTACTCTTTTATATTTTAGTTTTTTTAATAGAGGTTCTCTAGTACCTTTAAGAGAGAAGAATTGGCATTCTAGAGTATGGAATCAAGAAAGGGAATGCTTGATCCGAGGAGCATCTTGAGTTGCAGCCCAAGCGGTTAGAGAGAAACACCTGTAAGTGTGCGATTTCTCTTGTAAATTATTTCTTCATAGTGGATTACTACAGCGGCGGAAGACATGATGTAGTCTTAGCTTGAGGTAAACTTGTATAAATCTTATTGTGTTTTTTCCATGGTTTCTTTTCCCTTCTTTCACAATGTGGTGTCAAAGAAAACTACAACAGGGATGATGAAGATTTTGTTCGACATGTATGAGAAGTCGTTTGCAAATAATAAGGTATATCTCATAAAAAACTCTTCAATTTAATGATGACATAAAATACACTAGTGGCATCACATTTGAATGAGTTTAGCATGATTTTCAATCATTTGACGTCGGTTTAGATTAAATTTAACTATGAGGTTTGTGCTTTAGTTCTTTTGGCATCTCTGTCAAATTGTTGGGAGCCTATGAGGGCTGCAGTCAACATCTCTGTAGGCAACGGGAAATTGATTTTTAATGATATTCGGGATACCATTCTTGTGGAGGAAGTTCGTAGAAAAGACTCTAGAGAATCGTCGACATCTAGTTCTGCCCTAAGTGTTGATACTAGGGGCAGGAACTTCGAGAGGAATTCCAACTAGGGTAATGGTAGAGAGAAGTCAAAGAATGAAAGAAGCAAGTCCAAATTTGGAAGGAATGTCGAGTTCCGGAATTGTGGGAAGTCTGGTCACATAAAGAAGATCTACAGAGCACCGAAGAAGGATGAAAAGAAAGGTGATGTTGTAAATGCGATGACTGAAGAAGTTAAGATGCTTTACTCTTGTCGGTTGATAGCCCTATTGATTCTTTGGTGTTAGATTGAAAAATTAACAATCCATGAAGAGAATTGTCAACCACTATAAATCCGTAGGTCAGCCTGAAGTGATGCAACACAGGCTCAACCTTATGTTTTAGAAAGTCAGACATGGGATTAAAGGGTTATGTAGATGCTGACATGGTTGGACACATTGATGGCAGGAAGTGTACTACTAGATATGTATACACATTGGATGGTGTAGTAGTTAGTTGGGTCTATAAGTTTTAAAAGATAGTTGTGAAGTGATGCAACACAGACTCAACCTTATGTTTTAGAAAGTCAGACATGGGATTAAAGGGTTATGTAGATGCTGACATGGTTGGACACATTGATGGCAGGAAGTGTACTACTAGATATGTATACACATTGGATGGTATAGTAGTTAGTTGGGTCTATAAGTTTTAAAAGATAGTTGCTCTTTTCCCATTGAGGCAAAATATGTCACCGTGACCGAAGCTAGCAAAGAGATGGTATGGCTCCAATCTTTTTGGAAAAAATTTCATCTCAAACATGGGAAGAATGTGTTGTATTGTGACAGTCAAAGTTCTATTCATTCAGCAAAGAATCTTGTTTATCATGCCAGTGCATTACACTTCATCAGATCGGCTCTAGAGGATGAAGTCTTAGTGTCACAATGCGGGACCCACCATTGTTGCACGAGCTAGTGGGAACCACCATAAGAACATGAGATACCAAGAGGAGTCATCACACGAGCTGGCATGAGTTGGAAGATAACAAGCACGAGCTGGAATGAGTTAAAATATTTGAGCATCAAGTGGGACCCACAAAGATACCACGAGTTGGTATCCTTATCACATGAGTTGGAAGAACAAGTGGAACCCACAAAGATAACCATGAGTTGGCATATTTAGCCTATGGTCACATCCTCATAGAAGAATTTTAGTTTGAGTTATATTAGTCTTCTAATTATGTTGAGTTATTTTATTATAATAAACTTATCTTTAAGTGTTATAGTTTGAATGTAATTAGGAGAATGGTAGTTTAATTGTACTTGGACTCTACTACTTTCCTCTAATATAAAGAGAGGTGCTTGTACTCGAACTTAAATCATCAAAGTGAAGTAGTTCTCAACTTCTCTCTCGTGAAGATTTCTTCTCTTGCCTAAACTCTTTTCTTTCCTTTTTTTTCTCTTCTCTCCTCTCTACCCAAGAACCCTCTTTCTCCTTCTTTTATTTTCTCCCTCTCTCACCTTGCTTGAGATTTCAGTAAAGGGATCCTAAATTCAACACTTAGCACTTGAGAAGATCCGAGGGAATCAGAATCCAACTGATATGTTGATGAAAATTTTTATGATCGAGAAACTGAAGTTGTGTGCAACTTCACTTGGACTTCTTTCTGAGGATTGAGAAGTTGTTGCCGCTGTAGAGGAGATATTGATGATAGATTAATCTCCAAGTGGGAGATTGTTAAGTTGTGGAGCCTAATTAACGCCTTACATTGAGTTGGTCGCGGATATATTAACTGTTGTTTCATTAAGGGTAGTTTTGGAATTTTACTCTTGTAATGTGGTTGCCCTAACTTTTTGTGCTTGTTTTTCCCTTCTTCCGCGTTTATTGTTATTGCTCTCATTAGTTTGGAATTAGGGTGTCTAATTCCGGACATCAAATACCTGAGAATCCACCTCAAGTGACTCGTTGGTTTTGCATCATTCATGTTGAACTTGCTCAACACTTCTTCACATATTCTTCTTGTGACAGTTTCAAAACATCAATATCCATACTAACCCTCATCCCATGGAGTTGTTTTTCAGCACCCAAATCCTTGATTGCAAACTTCTTGGTCAACTCCATTTTCAACTTATCTATTTCCCTTTTGCAAGAACCTATAATCAACATGTCATCAACATATAGCATTAGAATGATGTAGGAGTTATCAAGGTTCTTTATGCAACAACAATGATCCGCTAAAACCTTAAGAAACCAATACCACTGATGATGATGTCAAACTTCTTATACCACTGTCTTGGAGCTTGTTTAAGACCATACAAGCACTTTCAAAGTTTTCACACCATTTTCTAAGTGCAAGTCTTCATTTGTCACTAGTTCAAACACTATTCTAATAGTAGTCAATTTCACTACTAGAGAGAAAATCTCAGTGTAGTCACTGTCTTCTTTTTGTTGAAAGCCTTTTACAACCAGTCTTGCCTTGTACTGCCTGCTGCCATCATATTCGTCTTTCATTCAGTACACCTATTTATTCTACAAAGACTTCTTCCCTTTTGGTAACTTTGTAAATTGCCAAGTCTGATTGGATAACAGTGAATCCATCTCATCCCTCATGGCCAACTCCCACTTGGGTGATTCATCAACTTGCACGACTTTCTCATAACTCTCTGGTTCACCTTTATCAATTAACAAAATATAATTCAATGCAAGGGAGTATCTCTATGGTGGTCTTCTAGTTCTGGTAGATCTTATGAGTTCAGTCACATAAATGTTCTGATTTACTTTTGGGGCTATGTTTTCCTGGTCTTGAGAAATATTCGCCATCACAATAATTGGAAGATCTCTCAACTGAATCACTTCAAAGTTTTTAGCTTCATTACTTGTGCTCTCAGAATCTGTCCTCTACATGTCTTTATAAAGGGTACCTTCTTTGAAGATCACATCTTTGCTCCAGATAACCTTAAGACTTTGGTCATCCCAAAATGTTATCCAAGCTCGGTACCACCATAGCCAATAAAGAAACATATCTTGGATTTGGCATCAAGTTTACATCTAATAGCAGAATCAATGTGAATATATGAAACACAACCAAACACTTTCAAGAAAGAAAGGTTTACTTATTTTTCGCTCCAAACCTCTTATAGTATTTTGCAATCCAATGGTGTTGAAGGACCTTTTTTTTATCAAATAGACAGTAGTGCTAATAGCCTCAGACCAGAAGATCATTGGAAATCCCACATGTAATCTCATTCTCCTAGCATGCTCGTTCAAAGTCCCATTCATCCTCTTAGCCACACCATTCTATTGATGTTTTTCAGGAATGGTCTTCTTCATCTTGATTCCATTATCAACATAATTCACTTGAAATCATCATCTATGTATTCTCCCTCATTATCTTACTACAAGCACTCCACCTTCAAATCTGTCTCATTCTCAACCATTGCTATCCATCTCTTGAATGTATGAAAAACATCATATTTATTTTTTAGGAAATAAAATCAAATTGTTCTGCTTGCTTCATCAATAAATGTCATTTAGTAATTAGAACCACCAAGGGAGGTAATAGTTTAAGATCCCCACACATCTATATGAATGAACACCAATTTTGTTATCTTTTGCTACTTTCCAGCCTTAGAAAAGCTAACCCTTTTCTGTTTGCCAAAAATATATCCTTCTGAGCCTATAATGCCACAAATCAGAATTAATAACAGCAACCGCAACCGCACCCGTGTTTCTACAACTAGAAGTGATATAAAGAGTTCCAGCTTTAACTTCTCATGGAACAACCATGGCTCCCTTAGTGAATTTCCATGTGACACCATTAAAAGTCTCCTTATGACCTTCACTATCAAGATGCCCTACTAAGATTAGCTTACGCATCGATTTTTGCACATGTCTCTCTTTGTCAATTTTTCACCCTAACCCCTTTGACATCCTCAAACTGACATCACCAATACTGACAATATCAATGGTTCTCCATCAGTAAGATACACCTTCTCGTGATTTACATCAACATAATTCTCCATGATCTTGTGATGCATAGTGGTGTGAAAGGAAGCTCCTAAATCTAATAGCCAAGAGTCAATAGGGCTATCAATTTACATTTACAAGAGTAAAGTATCATGTACTTCTTCAGTCACCGCATTTGCAACATCTTTTTTCTTTCATCCTTCTTTGGTGCTCTGCAGTTCTTCTTTATATGACCAGACTTGCCACAATTCCACCATTCCACATTCCTTCCAAATTTGGACTTGCTTCTTCATTCCTTGCCATATATTGTTGCCCTTGTTGGAATTACACTCAAATTTCTTGCCCCTAGTATCAACATTTAGGGCAGAATTAGATGTCGTTCTTTGGAGTCCTTTCTACAAACTTTCTAAGCAAGAATAGTAACCCGAACATCATTAAAGTTCAACTTTCCATTACAGAAAGAATTGTTGACCGCAACCCTCATAGGCTCCCAACTATTTGGCAGAGATGCCAAAAGAATTAAGGCACAAACCTTATTATCAAATTAATCTAAAAGGAGGTCAATTGATTGACAATCGTACAAAACTCATTCAAATTTGTTGTCACTAGTGTATTTTCTGTCATTTTTAAATTGAACAGTTTTTTCATGAGAGGTACCTTATTATTTGTAGAAGGCTTCTCATATATATCAGACATACGAATTAGATGCCCTAATTCCAAACTAACGAGAGAAATAGTAATAATCGCGGAAGCAAGGAAAAGCAAGCACGATAACAAACAAGATTTATACAAGTTCGCGTCAAGGTGAGACTACATCCTGTCTTTCATCGTTGTTGTAATCCACTATAAAGATGAAATTATTTACAAGAGAAATTACACACACTTACATGTGGTTTTTCTCTAACCTCTTTTTATCACAACTGATGCACATTGGATGATAAAATCCTAATAACAACACCCCAAATATAAAGAGGAAACAAGGGCAATAGCGATACAAGAGTTAAATTATCAAACTACCCTTAATGAAATAGTAGTTAATATATCATGGATTGGGAGGGGGGCTTCCTACCCCCCTTCCAACCCCCGCGACGATCTTACTGCTAAGTCAATCCGCATACCGACTCAGCATAGGGCATTGATAACAATCTTCATCATTCACGTTGTGATTTTATCCAATGCCAAGTTATGAGCGGCATTCTTCAATAGTGTCAACTGGATCACTCCCAAATCCTATCATCGTTCATGCCTTCTGGTTTCATATCTAAAAGTGGTGAGTGCATCTTTTTACTATACAGATAATGTTCAATCTGCATTGTCTAGAATGCAAAATTCATACCATCAAACTTGTTGATTCCAAGTGTTGATCCTTCTCCGCTAGTCATTGCTCTCAATCCCAAACAAAGCTCTTATACTACTTGTTAGGAATTAGACGCCCTAGTTCAATACTAGCGAGAGCAATAATAATCGTAGAAGAAGAAATAATCAAGCATGAAAAACTCAAGATTTATACAGGTTCACCTCAAGGTGAGACCACCTCCTATCTTTTGCCGCTGCAACACTTCACTATGATGATAAAACAGTTTACAAGAGAAATGGCACCCACACACACAAGATCTATCCACATACTAACTTTTCTTAATTATTTAAACTCCACAATTTAACACTACCATGTTAACTTTCAAATAGTAAGCATGGTAGACAAAGAGAAGAGGAGAAAACGTAAGAGAGAGGAGAAAAGAGAGGAAATCGAAGAGTGCATGCATCGATATGAAGCGGAAATTGTGAGAGTGGTGTATTTATTGCTCTTTTACATGGTCCTTTTTATAATAGAATACTGACTTATGCTAAAAATAAACTTTTTTAAAGTTCCTAATTACGCCCAATAATCTCTCACTAAATCTAATCACAATACTTTGCAATAAGAAAACTATAACTAACAGAATAAGGAGGAAATCTTCCTCTCACATATGATCGACTTAGATTCTTCTTCTTCTCTTCCTCTTTGACTTTATTTTATTAGTGAGACCTCCTTTTCATGAGACTCACCTTGGATTATTTGGTAATAGCTTTCTTCAACACTTTATATCTACCTTCACCCTCTTCCAAACCTTTTAATCACCCTATCTCAATCTTCCATTGTGCTTGACTACAAGGGTAGGACCTTTCCAATGAGGGTTCTATCATACAGAAGTTAAGCTTCCTATGGTGATGAAATGTGATAATCAAGCAACTATATTAATAGAATAATCTAGTATTTTATGAAAGAACTAAACACATGGAAGTGGATTATCACTATATTAGAGACCAAGTTATGAATGGAAAGATAATTACATATCATGTGAAAATGAAGATCAAGTAGACCTCTCCAACAAGGCTTTCCAAAGAGCTCAATTTACTAAATTGTCTTCCAAACCAGGAATGTTTGATTTTTATTATCCAACTTGAGGGGAGTGTTAAAATATAAGGAGATAGTTTGTAAACTTTAGTATTTAAATAAGGGTAGAAGAGTGTAATTTAAATAACTTTTTTTTTAAATATCTATTGTATAGCTCATTGGGTATTATTAATACTTTTCAGTGTTCCTCTTATATAACTTGATGGAGAACTTTAGTGAGCTTAATCTTTTGGGGCAAGCCTTTGAACAATTCAATTTCTCTCTTTCCTTCTTTCCTACTTCTTTTTCAAAATCTTATGTAATTAATCTCAGATTAAGCTCACACTTAATCACACTTTCCTTGTCTAAATTTGATAAAAAAAAATTGATAACCTATATTTGTCGAGTCCAAACTGGAGTCGGCTCGTTGATAGACAAAAACATGGTTTTCTTTCTTTTCCTTGGAAATCATAGTAATAACTACCATAAAAATCTTATTATATTTCAAAATAATTTCAAATAAGAAAATAATAAGGTTTTAAATTAGAGATTTCTAGAAAACCTGTAATCATGAAAAACTTTGTAGGAAATGCTTTCCCTGGGATTCTCATGATTTTCAACCAGGGCAGTGACATGGCCTAAGAATTGTACTAACTAAAAAGAAAATCATATGTTGTACAAGACATAGAAGTGTGCTCTTTTAACCTCCATTCTATTTACTTTTTACAACCATTCTTTACGTGGTACAATTAGTAGTATCACTTCTGCAGCAACTTTTAAGATGGACTGGCCAAGAATATTGGTAATGTTGCTTTTAAGATAGGAATTTACTGTATTTGTTGAAGAGAGTAAGACTTACCTCCAAATGGGATCCTCAATTGGCTGAGAATAGACACTAATCATCTTATCTTCATTTCTCTTTTTCACAAAGCCTAAACAGATCTCCGTGGGGTCTTTCTGAGGTGCAGTCTCTTGACGTCTTTTTTTCTCTGATTCACGAGGAGCTGAACTTGTTTCTCCATCCAAACGTTTCCTTGGGCTGCTAGTCCCCCGCTTCCTTTGGGCAGGAGTCAAGTTGAGATCAAACTTAACAAGTCTTGAGCTCATTCCGATTCACTTCTATGCAAGAATTACTGCAAGACCAAACGATTGCAGTGCTCAAACAAAACGGGTGCAGTAAAAGAAGAAGAATCGGCAATCATCAAACTAGTTTTGTTTCAACAGTTTGCATCTGACAACTGTATTATGATACGATATAGAGCGCAAGTGAATCTAAGTACTTTGATTATTTATGATTTTTGAAAGAGCATTAGCAACTTGTAACAGAGGACTGTATATTAGCGCAAGTGTAACAGAGCAAGAATAGTTGTTTGGCTATGACCGTACGGCTTGAGAAAAACTAATGCCATTTTGATAATGAACTTTTTTACTTATAGTGCTGAAATTTGTGTTACACTTTTGACTTCTTTCATCCTTTGTAGATTTTCTTTGGTGTAGGGAATGGAACGATGCATGAGACTCATTGACTAAGGAGAGCAGTTCCTATTCACTCCAATGGATCTAACCCCATGCTAAAATGGGCTAGCATATCTAAACTCAATTTTTTATATCTTTTGTAAGACAGAAATGCACATCCACACATAACAAAGTTTAAAAGAAAAAAGAAAAACACATAGATATGATAATATATCAACTCACTTCTACTCTATTGTCTCTTCTTTGATTGTGTTTCGTTTGATTGTTGTTTCAAGACAGATGCAATTTTTCACTATTTAATAGGAAACATACCCTAAAATTCGGATTCTCAATATGTTGGCTCTTACAACTTTCCCCCAATTAATCAACAATGGAATCTAAAAAGAGTAAAAACCTTGGATGAAAGATTTTCAGGATCTTCAATCGTCTCTCATCAACAAACGATATTATCCAAACTTACCTTTATATAATGTGGAAATCACAAAATTAAAAAAAAACATCAAATGGATGATTCGTTTGTAGCTGATTTATGTTTCATATTTTTCCAAAAATAATATTATCTCCACAGGTCACCAAATTGAAAAATACTACAATCAATTCTACCCATATAAAAAGTAATGAAATTAATATTTTAACATCTTACCACTAACGTTTTTTTTTTTTTTTTTGTAAAATCTGAACAAGTTATTGCCATGTTTAAAAAAATTATAAATAACATTTAAACATAGTTTTGTGTGTCTTAAGTGTTTTTTGTCTGCCAAAGTAGTAAAACAAAAGGTTCAAAAAAATTCTAAATTGTAAACTACTAAAATAATTCTTATTACATTCAAAGGACAAGGAGGTTGGACTTGTGTTCTCCCATGTTTAGTTACATGCATCCTTTTCCCATGCTTGTAAAACTCATAATATCGACTGGGTTGCTGACTACCACATTTCATCTACAAAGGTTTTTTTTTATCTTTTATCCTTCAATAACATAAACTTTTAATTAATATTAGAAATATTTTAAAAAAATGTTATAATAAAAAACTTAAACGTCATCAACTATGAATAATTTTAAAAAGATATTTCATTGAAATCTAACAACTAATTAAATATGGAATAGCAAATGACTACTCGGATTAAATCCATGTTCTTGATTTCTTCATATAAAATGTCTCTTATTATTTTATACCTATAAATTTTCTCTTATTGGAAATTTCATTTATAATCATTTATACATATATATATCTCTAGGCACACTCATGATGTGCAAGGGCGATAAAGAAAATAATTGTATATCTTCAACTAACCATACAAAATTAAATTGTTAAATTTAAGAAACATTTTATTAATTTTATTAACACATGAATAATTTCATCGAAGCAATTTTTTGTTTTAATATATATATTAGTAAAATATCTATTTGCAATGGGTTAATTTGGTAATCGTTTCAAAAAGCCCAAACATATGTCTTGCTTCTCGGTTCTTATTGAATTATAGCCTAGCTTGAGGGTAATAAAAGCCTCATATAAATCATAGCACTAAGAAACCACAATCTAATCAATCTATTTCTCATGTGGAGTGAGATAGACTTCATGTGGTGTGAAAAAAAATACGGTAAAATGGACAAGGACTTTAGACCAATAAAACCTACAAAACACAATTTAGAGAGGTGAAGATTTCAGGATGAAAACTATAGAGTAATATTCTTAAAAAAAGAAGAAGAAGAATAAGAAGAAGAAGAATAAGAAGAATACAACCATACATAAACATTAAGGATCTAAAATAGAAATACTCTTACTTGGAAGACTGGAAGTGCGATATTTCAAATCTGCCTCAAGCAATCTTTTTGTGCTTCCGTAGCAATGCGCCGCGTAATATGACTGCTTGAAAGATATGTAGAAAGAAGAAAAAGAATTCCTAGGGTTTTGATTTATATACTTTAAATTTCTTAACCTTAATTAATACCCCCCTAAATATTTATAGTAAGAAATCGTAAAGATGTATAAAAAACAATTGCATGCGAATAGGACTATTCATTATGGGGTACATACATCTAAAATCCATTCAGAACTGAGTTAGCTTAGAACCTGGCTTAGATTTTTAGACCCAAACTCAAACTTAAGTTAAAATCCTAAACCAACAACAAAAGTTTTTCGGATGCCTTTACCTAGTACTTACCCTTATAATAGATTACATCTCCTAGAAAATATTAAGCTAGATGATGATAAGCTCGGGGTGGCAACAAGGTGGGATAACAAGATATAATGTCATAGTACAATGGCCATTTATCCTCACAAGACAAGTATAAGGCCAAGTGGTTTAGTTTGAGGTTAGAATGTGTTTTTTTACCCCTAGTTACCTTTTAAAATTTTAAAGAAATGTGAAAAATAAGTCGAATAAAGAATAATTATAACCTATTTTTTAAATGATAAAAAAATTCAGATGCAAATTTTTATAAATTTTTGATTGACAAGAGAGAAAAAATTGATGGCTTAATTTTGATGACCTCTTTAAAGAATAAATATTTGTTATTAGATGATATCCCCATCTGATTTTCTTCTTTGTAACAATCAATATGAGGTTTGCTTTGGGTTCTCAATTTAAAGTTTTTTTTTTTGAAATTTTTGGTTTTCTTTGTCGGTCAAAATTAGATTTGCTTTCTTATTTGTTTGCTTCAAATCATTCGATATTTTCCATTTCTACCTAACCAAAAGTTTACTTTTTTGTTTGTTTTCACTAATAACCATTGCTTTAGATGTAGTTCAATCAAATAAAGATTCCACAATCTAAGCTCACAAGTAACATTTTGTTGGAACTTTAAACTTCAGAAGAGTTTGAACATGTAACTTTTCTTTTTCTCTACTTTTTTGTTTCTTATTATGTAAAAGTAGTCTTGTAATTCTTGATATCTAGTGAATGTTACAGATAAAGTTGGAAAGGGGTGTGGGTGGAATGACATACACATGAATCTCTTTTCTCTCTTTCTCACATATTCTCTCTCATTCAAGTTGTCCCTACTTCTGTGCACTTTCATCTTCTTCCACATGGCTAACTAAGAAAGTTCTCAAAGGTATTTCATAGAACTCTAGAATCTAACACGTTCAAAACAACTTTGATGTTTATAAAGTATAAGATCTTATAGTTTAGACTTACTTGACCAAGTGTATTTAATGGATTTTAAAATAGGAGTCACATAAGCACTTTGATTTTTAAAACAAGTAGTGATATTAATAAAACAATTGATCTCAAAGTAAGTGTACTTCAATTCATTATGCTTCATCAAGTATCATGAACTCATTTCAAAATATGTGCACCAAAATACTTGGATTTTTGTAACAACCCAATTTTTTAATATAACACAAATGACTCCAAAAATTTTCTTGCTAGAAGAAAAATAAAATATCAAAATCAAGGTGCATAAAAACCAGCGAGGATTAAGCTAAGCAAACAATATTTCAAAGCAAAAGCACAAGAAATACGTAGTTTTTTTATGAATAGCATTTAAAATTCCTAAATCCATTTCCAAAAAATCTGTTTCTAAGTATGAGAAATGCTTATGAGTGATTTTTTTTGCTTTATGAGTCAAAAGTGGCAAATCTTGGAGTGAAATCAACTCATAAAGACGAGTTCTTGATGTTAAAAAATAGAGTCATAAAACATAGAA
The DNA here is from genome assembly GCF_029961685.1 of Aristolochia californica. Taxonomy (NCBI): domain Eukaryota; kingdom Viridiplantae; phylum Streptophyta; class Magnoliopsida; order Piperales; family Aristolochiaceae; genus Aristolochia; species Aristolochia californica. The sequence goes on along the minus strand of NW_027182279.1, from coordinate 30,557,877 downwards.
AGGGACACTTGTCCTTTTTAAAATCACAATAGAATCTCAAATATATCTCTCAAGAAAAACATAAAATTTTTGCAATAACGTGCTTCTAATATAGATAGCTTATGTACATATTTTGAAGACCTATCTTTCTTAGATTGAAGCTTCATTCTTAATTTGAATTTTTTTGGAATGGGTTGTTTAAATGATTGTGGATCAGTCGAATGATCTTCACTAGATTCTTGTTGTTCTTCCTCAAAGTGTTTGGTTTCTTTGTGTTGGATTTCGGATCCCATGATAAGGTCCTCGACCAAGAGGGTAAGAGAGAGGAGAAGAAAAGGAGAGGAAGAATGAAGAGAGAACAAAGAGGGACGAGGTTGGGGGGGTGGGGGGGAAGAGAGAGAGACTTTGAGAGAAAAGTCTATGGACGAATTTGAGAGAGAAGAAGGGAGACTTAATGATCTAACCCTTGCCTTGAGCCTCTATTTATAGTTTATGAAAGAAGTTTACAATGACTACAATGGCCTTAGGGATACAATCTCTCAAAATGAAAAGATATAAGTTGCATATATCATCTTCATTAGTTACAACCTTATGCCCCTTAATCATTAAATTACACATTGTGCCACCTCCTTGATGTGGGAAGGTATTTACCGTAGCCACTTTGAGATGTCTTCCAAAACTCCCCCTCAAGCTGGTGGAGAGAAAACATCATTGATATCCAATTTGCCACATATAGTGGTTAAGATCTTGAGTGTGACTGATTTCGTAAGAATGTTTGCCACCTGCCCTTGTGATGGAACATGTCTGAGATATAAGATTCCAGCCTGAAATGTTTCCCGAATAAAGTGGCAGTCTACCTCAATGTGGTTTATCCTCTCCTGGAAAATAGGATTTGAAGTGATATGAATGACTACCTAGTTGTCGCAATATAATTCCATAGAAGCTCCTTTATAGAATCCCGATTTAGTTAGAAGAAATCTGATCCATAGAAGCTCTATTTGGGCCTAACTTATTTACTCTGCTTCTGCACTTGAGCTTGCAACAATATTTTACTTTTTGCTTCTCTATGTAACCAGGTTACCTCCAACTAAGGTACAATACCCTGAAGTGGACTTCTTGTCATTAGGTGATCCAGTCAATCTACATATGAGAAACCTTCTATGTTGAAATGGCCATGATTCTTATAGAGAAGCTCTTTTTTTTGGAGCTCCTTTGAAATATCTTTGTATCCTCTCCAAGGCTTGACAATGGGTAAGTTGTGGTTGGTCCGTATATTGACTCACCACACTTACTACATATGATATATCTGGTCTGGTCACTGTGAGGTAAATAAACTTTCCCACATGCCTCTAATATTTACCTATATCAACATCTTCGCCAGAGCTTGCACATAGGTTTTCATTAGCATCCATTGGAGTGTCAATAGGTCGACTCCCCATCCATGTGTCCTCGAGTAGGTCCAAGGTATACTTTCTCTAAGATAATATGATCCCATGCTTTGATTGATATACCTCAATTCCTAGAAAATATTTTAGAAGTCCAAGATCCTTTGTTTAAAATTTTTGGTAAATACTTTCTTTGACATCTTTGATGTTGTCCTCACTACCAGTTAAGACGATATCATCCACATAAACTACTAGTAATACTTTTCCATTTGAGGTATTTTTGATAAAGGCAAAATGATCTATTGAGCACCGGTTGAATCCATACCATAACATTGCTTAGCTAAAATTTTGCAAACCAAGCCTGAGAAGACTATTTAAGGCCACTGAAAGACTTTCTCAATTTGCATACCGACTCTCCCTCAACCACAAAACCAAGTGGTTGGGGGATATACATCTCTTCTTTTATGTCCCCATTCAAATTTGTTTTTTTGTGACTTCCAACAGAAATATTGCCCAAGTGGAATTAGTAGCCAGAGATTATAAGATGTGTATCGAGCTTAATTTAGAAACTAGAGAAATTTTTTTCCCATAATCCACTCCATAACATTGAGCGTATGTCTTGGAAATGAGTCGGTCTTTGAGGCGTGTTGAATTTATGGAAAGAGAAATACTTTATTGACTTATTATAATCAAAGTACATGAACCTCTATTTATAATAGAGGAAGGAAGTAGAGTCCAATTACAATTAAACTACATTTGTCCCAATTATACCCAAACTCTAACACTTAAAAGATAAGTCCTAGCATAATTAAATAACACAATATAAAAAAAGACTAACATGACTAAAAAACCTTTAAATTGAAACTCTTTTGTGAGACCTACTTCCATAATAATTCTGGGTCTGTAAGACTTCTTATGCCACCTCACATGATCATGGTGGGTCTCACCAGCTTGTGTGTTCATGGTGGGTCCATATCTTATGGGCTTTGGCCCATCTTCCAAATCTTCCCTCAAGCTGGGGGTGACAGAACATCATGAACTCCCAGCTTGCAGCAAATGATGTATAAGATCGTCTTGTAAAATTGCAGTCCTCCATATCTTCCAATGCTCCCCCTCATGCTAGTGGTCTCTTCCATGAAGTTGAGCTGACATAAGATAAGTGAGATTAAAATCACTCCAAACCGTATGACATTGTCTTTACGCAATACTCAGAAGTGTAACAAAACTCCTGCATCACCGTGTCCCTCCACAGGACAACGAATCTCAAGTGGTAGGATTAATAAATGCCAATAAAGGGGGGTAACAAATATGTAGTAATAAGCTCCTCCACCATAGTGTCCCAACCCGGGAACCGACTCTCATAGGTAGAAATGGATGATAAATGCTTGTCATTCACAAGACGTCTATAAAAGATGTGATACATGATAAATGACAGTCATTCACAAGATTGCAATAAAAGATGTCATAAGTGGGTAATGTTTGTCATTCACGAGACAACAATAAAAGACCCACGGGTATATATATATATATAAAGTTTCAATGGTCTTAAAACACCCAAACATGATGGACTTAACTCCCAACCGAAGCAACACGCGGGAGATTGGCCCAAAGAGGTATGTGAGAGTCAAATAACAACTGGTAGGAGAAAGGTTGTCAAATAACCAATGGGTAATGGGTAAAGAGGAAGATAGGATGCTGAGGCCATCACTTCTTCAATAATAACATCTCATCCAAAGAGACACAATAGTTGCAGCTGAAATAGGCTGGGCCCATATAACACAAACCAAAATAATAAAAATCATTGTAAAATGACCCATGAAATAATCCAATGCGAGTAGTTGCACCGAATATATGTTGTCAATACTTCAAAATAATAATCCACCTGGAGAAAAAGAATCGAGTCGAGACAATTAAGATATCACCAATAACTAATTCAATTATTATTGCAAGTTAGGATTCTTGGTCTTCAATGTTTTTTTGTGCTCTCCCTTTCTTGAATATTTTGATCACATAATACTTACCACAACATATGGAATAAAATACCTCTTTCTTGTACTTCTACTTCTCCCCCTCAAGCTTGGAGGTAATGACACTGATCCCAGCTTGAACCAAATAACATAGATGTAGTATGGCAGTGATATAGTTGATCAATAATAGCAACTCAAAAATTGATGCAAAACATTCGGCTTAAACTCGGATTTTTCAATGCAACAGGATATCAGTATGACCTTCGATTCTTCCAATGAGAATATATCTTTAAATATAGATCAAATTGGCATGAAAATTTCTCCTTATGAAACTAGACTTAAATAAATTTCATCCAAGTATAATTTATCTTCATAAAATATACTTATATTGATATATATAATCTGATAGATTTGGGTCTTTGTAATTTGGCTGAACTAAGTACTCTTTCCCCTTTTTCCAACATGACCATTGAATCTTCCAAGATCAATATCTCCGTATGAAAAACTTAGATAAAGAATTGGTTTAATAGTTAAGAAAATAGAATTAGAGATATTTCTTTTGATATGTAATTCTCCATATAAAGTTTCATTCTTGATAGCATTAAATAGCTCAGAAGTTGAAGCTTTCTGCCGCTGCTCGAATCACTTTTGTAATCTGACCTTTGCTGCTTCAAATATCGATTTCTATTTTTAGATAAATCTAATTTGAAAAAATAACTTTTACTTGGAAATTAGACTTGAATATCTTCAATATATAATATGCAATATTAAAAGCTCAGTATAAAGGTAAAAATTCAAAGCAAACAAATGGTATAGGGATTGAAAAGAGAAAAAAAAAAGATAAATACGAACTTAAAAAACTAAAGATAATAGATCAGAAAAGGATATCATTATCTTTGTGGGTTGATTGAGTCAATACCATGTTGAATTTATGGAAAAGAGAAATACTTCATTGACTTATTATAATCAAAGTACATGAAACTCTATTTATGATAGAGGAAGGTAATAGAGTCCAATTACAATTAAACTACTTTTGTCCCAATTACACCCAAACTCTAACACTTAAAGATAAAGATAAGCCCTAGCATAATGAAATAACTCAATATAAATAGAAGACTGACATGACTAAAAAACCTTTAAACTGAAACTTTTCTATGAGATCTGGTTCCATTATAATTTTGGGTCTGTAAGACTTCTTATTGTGTAAGACTTCTTATGCCATCTCAAGTGATCATGGTGAGTCAATATCTTATGGGCTTGGGCCAATCTTCCAACAAACATGGATATGTGGGCCTTCCTTGTTCATGTGGACTTGGGCCCATCTTCCAACAGAACAAGCAACATAACCATCTGGAATGTGTTTGATAGTAAAAACCCATTTATAGCCCACTAGTTTCTTTCCAAGAGGAAGGGGAACAAAGACCCAAGTTTGATTTTCATACAAGGCATGCATTTCTTCTTCCATGGCTACCTTCCATCCTAGATGTCTCAAAGCCTCCTGATAGGACTGCGGAACAAAGTTGAAGAAATAGATGCAAGAAAGTAATAGCATGAAGAAAACAATTGATGGTGAGAAACAAAGTTTGATATAGGATGAGAAGTGGATGTTAGAAATTAGACGCCCTAATTCCAAACTATCGAGAGCAACAATAATAATCAAAGAAGAAAAATAAGTAAGCAAAAAAATACAACAAGATTTACATAGGTTCGCCTCAAGGTGAGACTATGTCTTGTCTTTTGCCACTATAGTAATTCACTATCAAGATGAAATTGTTTACAAGAGAAATTGCACACACTCATAGGTGTTTTTATCTAACCTCTCTCGGGCCACACCACAATACAAGAGGGAAAGATTAGTGGTCCACGTACCGACTTAGTGTAAGGCATTGATTAAGCTCCACAACTTAATAGTGGAGGGCCTACTGCAAGTATGAGGCTCCTTCTGCAGAGCTATGGGCCAAATACAATAGGAGAAGACTGACTTACCTCAGACGGATCTATAAACTTCACAAGTGTGGTGTTGGCTGAGTCTTCAGGGCACTGAAGTAGATCCACATCAAGTGGCACAACGGGCTTCAAAGTTTCTTGTACTGATGAAAGACCCGGAGGTGCATCTTTTGAGATATAAAAAGATGTGTTGTAAAAAAAGGTGAACTTATTAGACACAATTAACTTCTAAAGATAAGGATTATAATAGACATAACCTTTTTGGGTACGAGAGTAGCCCGAAAAGATACACTTTAGAGACTTAGGCTCAAGCTAACTCTTTGGAGAGGATGTGATATGAACAAAGCATGTGCAACCAAAGACCTTCAAACAAAGTGAGTATGGGTCTTCATCTGAAAAAAAATAATGAGTATAGGGATTTATGGCTAAGAACTAAAGAAGGTAGCCTATTAATAAAGAAGTAGGTTGTAAGATTGGCATGTGGCTAGTAATAGTATAGCACCTTCATAGAGTAGAGTAAGCCATGGGCTACCTCAAGAAGTTGCAGTTTTTTCTTTCAGTTACACCATTTTGTTGAGGGGCTTAGGCACAAAGTTTGATGAATAATACCACTATCATGACAAAAAGGATTGAAATTCACCTTTTGGCATTATTCAATCAAAAAATTGTATTTTTTTTCCAAATTGTGTGGACACCATAGCATGAAAAGAGTTAAATATGGAAAAAAATTCAGATTGTTCTTTAAAAAAAAATAGCCATGTTACTCTAGTGAAGTCATCAACAAAAGTGACAAAATATTTAACTTGAGATATCTTCGAGACATTTAAGGGTCCCCATACATCTAAATTAATTAATGAAAGGGAGCAACACCTTTAAGTTTATTTCGAGGAGAATATGTTCTCCTCTGGTGTTTGCTCAATTGATAGACTTAACAATTGAAATTTGATACAGTTTTTAAAGATGAAAATAAGTTCTAAAGCGATGCTACTGATGGATGACCAAACCGGTTGTGTCGCAACCTTGCCTTTGTCCAAGAAGTGGCAATCACAGTGAGTGGAAGAGAGTTTAATTAATAAATGCTCCTTTGTTCATGGCTGCCATAATCATGTGCTTAGTTGTGAGATCCTGGAAAACACATGAAGAAGGTGAGAAGGTTATGGAGAAATTAAAACATTTTGTTTACTGGCTAACAAATAAAAACATTTAAGGGAAATTGAGGGACAAATAGGACATAAGTAAGCGAAAGGGATGGTGTAATAGAGAGGATCCCTTCCCAAGAACTTTGGTTATGGATCCATTAACCATGGTAAAAAAACTTATTTGGTAGACATGGCTATAGGAAATTTAATAGACTCTTATTACCTATAAGATGCTCGGAGGCCCCTGAGTCGATGATCCAAAAGATAAAGAGGATGAAGTTGGAGAAATTATACCCAAAGTAGTGGCAGTAGTCGTAGTAGTTGAAGATGCAAAAAAAGATGGAGGGGATACCATCAAAGTTTTTATCCTTTATAAGATATCATAATCATCATCGGTGATACTCTTCTTTTCTCTTTGTGACTTAGATTGGGTAGCATTATTCTCATTTTGAACCGAGGCTTGGTTGGCAATGACCCAACTCGGTTTGCCATGAAGTTTCCAATAGGTATCGACCAGATGGTTACTCCACCATAGTGAGTGCAGACACATTTGTCTAACCTTGAAGGACCTGAGCCACTTCTGCCACCTCTTGCTCGGCCTCCTCTATAATTTCTACCGTGCCCTCGGGTGGTAGAAGATTTACCCCTATTTCCTGACTACATAGCAGATGATACATTAGTTTGAGAGGTGGAGGAAGGATCTCGTATCTGAAGTAATATTTCACTTATGTCATCAAAAGATGAAAATGTGGAGGAGCTAAGGAGTTGAGATTTTTCCACTTCAAGAAATAACTTGATATTTGACAAATAAATAGCAACTGCTAAGGCCTCCCATTGCTTTTCTTGAACCGATATATCAATGGACTAGGTTTGAGAAAATTTCCCACTCATTAATCAGCCCTCTAAACCTAGCCAAGAAATCATGCAAGTTTTATCCTTATTTAGTAATAAACATGTTATTAAACACATCATATAGTTTCCTCCTTCTTGTCAATTAGCCAACTAATGACAATTGTGTCCTTCTTGAGCCATTTAATATAGAAATTATCACCAACTAATGACAATTGTGTCCTTCTTGAGCCATTTAATATAGAAATTATCAACTTCATCTATGGGTGGAGCTGGTTTAGCCAAATGTCCTAAGAGATCTCTAATTATAAGGAATCTCTTAACCGATTGATCTCAACTTAAGTAATTTGAGAAACTGTTATGGTCCTGGGTCATGGATCTTGTAACATGGCACTGGAAAGGGTAATCCAGAGTTTTGGGGATGAGTTTTGCACTGCTAAGGTCACTATTGGTTTTGGAAAATGGAAAAGAGAAAGAAGAAAAGAGAAGAAAATCAGATTCGTAAGGGAATCTAGACCTTTGGGTTAGTTGAGGAGAACTCCAACCCTAGAGCTCATTGAGGAGAACTCCAAATCCCAATTTAGGCTAAAATCAGACTTGTCTTTTCCCATTCCTCTTTCCCCCTTAAGTAGGGTTTGTGCCAACAAGAGTTCAAGAAAAATAATTACAATAATGCCCCTACAACATACTAATTCTTCAATTGAAATAAAAATGAAGTAAAAACAAATTGAAAGAAAAGCAATTAACTGAATAACAAAATGGCTCAGCCGCGGCGCCTCTGAATGACTCAGTCTGCTATTGAGTCCATAACATCACTCCCCTTGGAGAAAGAACTTGTCCTCATGCTCAAAGGTAGGGTAGGCTTGGCGGAATGTCTCCAGATCTTCCCATGTTGCAGATGCTTCATATGTGTTAGCCACTGGATGAGAACCTCCCACCTATTATGAATTTGTCAAACTTGCAAAATTGTGGCTGGAGAGAGGATAACATGCCCCTCTATCACTGGAGGTAAGAACGGAGGTGGATTTGTACCCTTGAATGGTTTGAGGAGTGACACATGAAAGACATTATGAAGTTGAGAGTGTGGTGGAAGCTGAAGCTGGTAAGCCACTCGGCCGATGCCCTGGATAACTGAGAAGGGCCCAAAAATTTTGGGTGATAGCTTGTGGCGGGGGCCAGCAATGGAATGTTGATGGTAGGGTTGGAGGCGAAGCCACACATAATCACCTGGGTTGTATGTAACATCTTTGTGCCCCTGTCATAGTATTCCTTCATCCGAGCCTAAGCTTTCTTGAGATGTTGAGTAGCATCTTGGAGTACTTGATCATGGTCCAGCAATGCCTAGTCAAGAGATTCAACTCTGGTGGAGCCAAATATATGAAAAAAATCGTAGAAGATCCCTGCCATAGAGAACCTTGAAAAGGGTAGCTTGCAAAGTTGTATGAAAAGATGTATTGTAGCAATATTCTGCCCATGGAAGCCATTCGAACCATCGTTTAGGGCAGTCACCCACAAAGCACAGTAAATACATTTCCACCGTACGGTTAACAACCTCAGGGTGGCCATTGGATTGAGGTTGAAAAGAAGATGAAAAGTTGAGTTTGTTACCGCATAATTGGAAAAGCTCTCTCCAAAAATGGCAGGTAAAGACTGCATCATGATCACTCATGATGGACTTCGGAATGCCGTGCAAACAAACAATATTTTCTAAAAACACTTGAGCTACTCTGGAAGCCATATAAGGATGAGCCAATGGAATAAAGTGAGAGTACTTTGAAAATTTTTCAACCACCACAAATAGGATGGATTTTCCATAACTTTTGGGGAGGCCATCAATGAAGTCTATGGTAAGATCAACCCAAACCTGTGTGGGAAGGATTAGTGGTTGAAGGATGCCAACTGGTGATAAATGTTCAGCCTTGTCACATTGGCATACATGACACGAGGTCACGTAATCTGCAAGAAAAAATTGGCCCTAATCCAATGCAAGAAAAATCTGCTCTAATCCGATGCAACGTCTTTTGAACACCCTCATGAGTGCTATCATGATAAGTGGATAAAATTACTACAATCAAGGAAAAGGAGTGTTGTAAATAGATACAATTTTCATACATTATAATGTTGTCCTGGATATCCCACTTGGAGTCCATTGTCCTTGCCGTAATCTTATGAGACAATTCTTGGAGTGCTAGAGTAGTCTAATGGTCCTCTTTAATGGAGTCTAACAGGAGAGACTTTCGCTGACTAATCGCATATAATTGGTGTTGTTCGTCCAGACGTCGGGATAAGGCAACAACCACCTTATTCTATTTGCCCGACTTATGTTTCATCACAAAGTCAAATCCCATTAATTTTCTATTCTAATGCCGCTATAGAGAAGTAGAGATGCATTGCTCCAGTAAAAATTTTGAAGCTGTAATGATCAGTGCGGATGAGGAAGGTGTGTCCCCGCAAGTATGGCCACCAATGTTGAACGGGTAACTTCTGGTGATGTGCCACTAATTTGCAACCAATTATGCAATGGGATGCTGAGTTTGTTGTAGAACCACCCCAATACCTCCCTCGGAAGTGTCACACTCAACCAAAAATAAGGCCTCAAAGTCTTGCAAATTGCAGGACTGGGGTGGAAGCTCAAGCCTATTTGAGTGCATTGAAAGAGTCTTTAGCCGCATCGCTCCAATTGAAGGCATTGCATTTGAGAAGACTGGTCAAGGGAATGGCCAGCGTTCCATAAATTTTTTATGAACTTCCGATAATATCCCACTAACCCCAAAAATTCTCTTATGGCCGAAATGTTGTGCGGTTGTGGCCAATTGGTGACCACTGTAATTTTTTCTAGGTCCACGGTTACACCCTTTACTGAGATTATGTGGCCAAGAACTTGGGGTTCCCCAAATGAATATTTAGAGCATTTCAAGTAGAGGTGATGTGCTCGGAGAAGTTGGAAAAGTCTTCCAAATGCTTGTCCCTTGATATGTTGTAAATCAAAATATCACCAAAGAAGACTAACACAAACTTTTGGAGATAGCCATGGAACACCTCATTCATCAAAGCTTGAAATGTGGAAGGTGCATTGGATAACCCGAGTGGCTTCACCACGAACTCAAAATGTCCTTGGTGAGTACGAATGCTATTTTCTGAATATTGGAAGGATGCATTCTAACTTGATGATAACCTGATCATAAATCTTACTTGGTAAAAATTTGAAAACCATGCAATTCATCCAATAGCTTATCCACTACTGGTATGGGAAACTTGTCTTTTGACTATTTTTACATTTAGCTCCTTGTAGTCCACACAAAATCTCCATGTGCCATCATGTTTCTTAACTAGAAGGACTGGTGAAGAGAATGGGGAACAATTGTTGTAAATAAGGCCCTATTCCAGCAAGGCTTGGCTCTGCCATTCTATTTCATCTTTCTGGAGGCGTGGATACCTATATGGTCTAATAACCACCACATCTGATCCAGATTTTAAACAAATTCTATGATCACAGTGCCTCAATGGAGGCAGCCCTGAAAGCTCCTGAAACAAGTCTATGAACTCTTCCAGTCACTTTTCTAACGTGTTGTCCGATGGTTCCTATTTGTGTAGTAGGTGGATATGATGTGCCACTTCAGCTTGACTGCCCTTTAGCATTACTGGCTTCCTTCCGACACAAAACTCATTGTTATAACAGAGAAATCCCACAAAATTGGGCCCAAGGTTTGCAACCATTTGATTCCAATTACCATATCAAATCCAGCTAATAGTATGACAAAAAATTCAGTGGTAAAATGAGTGTTACCAATTGAAAACTTTACCGCCTTGTTGACCCCATAGCTAGGGATTTTCTCACCATTGGCAACTTAAACCATGGCAATTGGGTGAGGTTGGATCCCAAGTTGAAGATGTTTAGCATCTGTTTAGCTTAAGAAATTGTGGGTACTTCCAGAGTCCACTAACCCCACAAGTTCCTTGTCTAGAACCCTTGCCCGTACTTGCATACTTTTGGCTGACTTCTGTCTAGTAATTATTGCATTCAAATAAATTTCTGGTTCGTCCTCCTCTTGAGGACCTTCATTCGGTTCTCCTTATCCCAATGCATCTAACTCTGACCAGAACAATCTTTTACATTGGTTGCCTGCTCTGTAAGGTTCATCACAGTTATAACATAGGTTTTTCGCCTTGCGGTCAGCCATTTCTAAACTAGATATTTTTTTTATATATTTCAATGGTGGTTTGTCCTTTTATCTGCTGCCATAGTATTAGTCGGTGTATTTTTGGGTGGCCGCATTGTTGGCAAGGTCACCTAAGGTGAGTAGTTCCTCCTCCTTGCCAACCAGTCATCCAACTTTGAACTTTCTGTCTTGCATCCAGTGCTTGAGCTAAATCCATTACTCATGCCAAATCAGCAGGTGCATGGAGTTCCACCTCTAACTTCAAAGACTCATTAAGGCCTGCTGTAAACAAATTTACTTGCTGGTCGACTCTAACCTTCCTGCTTTCTTGAGCCAATTTTTCTTGGAATTGTTTATGATAATGGTCCATGGATCCGGTTTGTCTTAATAGGACCAAATCCCCCAACGGGTTGCTGTGTGCTGGAGGGCTCAATCTTATAGTACATAACTCTTTAAATTCCTCTCAATCTAGCACCAATCTCTCAAATTCTACTTGATGAAACCATAACTGCACTTCAACAAGCATGTGGAAGGTGGCCAGTCCCACCTTATCAAATTCAGGTGTCCCTTGATTAAAAAAAAATTCCCACATCTACGCAACCAAATTAAGGGGTTGTCTAGCCCAGTAAAAGTGGGAAAATCCAATTTTGTATACCTGGGTACTGTACCTCCACCCTATTGTGCATGGACACCAGTGCGCCTTGCATGCTTCTCCCCCCTTCTACTGTGCGAGTTGTCCTCCCCCCCTTCGGTCTGGGGTTGGGTTTCTTGCAGCCAAAAGATCTGAAACCATACCTGAGAATATCTCCATTTGTAGGATAATACTTGGAATTTGTTCTAGCTACTGGCCGAAATTTGTCATTCTCACCTCTTGTTCGGCCTTTGCGTCCTGCATCTCTCTGACCATGGCTCTCAACTCTTCATTGCTGGACATATCACCCATGTTACCCTGCTCTAATAACAAGTTGTTATGGTCCTAGGTCATGGATCTTGTAACACGGCGCTAGAAAGGGTAATCCAGAGTTTTGGGGATGGGTCCAGCACGGCTAAGGTCACTCTTGGTTTTGGAAAATGGAAAAGAGAAGAAAGTAAAATTCAAAAGGGAACTTGGACATTTGAGTTCGTTGAGGATAACTCCAAACCTAGAGCTCATTGAGGAGAACTCTAAATCCCTATTTAGGCTAAAATCAGAATTGTCTTTTCCCATTCCTCGTTACCTCCTAAGTAGGTTTGGCACCAACAAGAGTTCAAGAGAAAGAATTAAAATAATTCCCCTATGGCATATTAACTCTTCAATTGAAATAAAAATGAAGTAAAATAAAATTGAAAATGCAATTAACTGAATAACTAAATGACTCTGCCACGACACCTCTGAATGACTCGGCCTACTATTGAGTCCATAACAGAACACTTAAGTTTGAAACATAGGAGGGGTAATTTTTCTTCTTGTATGTGAGCTTAGTAAATTTTTCCAATAGGGATTCTAGAATGGTATAACCTTACCTCACTTGGTATTTCTTGTTTAAGGCCTCCAATGAAGCTACCAATTTGAGCCAATGGACTCAGTTGACTATGCATTCAAACTTTGTTTGGTACTCTTTGATGGAGCCACTTTGCTTGAGCTTTATGAGAAGAGAATCAAAATCTCGATATTGGTTGGCCCAAATCATATGCATAGATCTTGTACAAACACATGCCAAGTGATAAGAGGGCTGGTGTGGTTGTTCTCTTGGAACCAACACACATATCTCCTTCTAGATGGAAACAAGCTAGAAGAATTTTTTGGTTTTCATCAGTTTATTGATGTTGATTTTTAGGACTCCATAGATTTAGCTCATGGAGAAAAGGAGAGATGACATATTGGAGAAAACATGAGGAAGAAGAGGTTATGGACTTGTATCCTAACCCTTCCCTTGAAGCTCAACTTATAGATTAATAATCCCACACTATTATAATTATGCCCCTGGTACTTAAACTAATTATATCAGTGCCATCTCTATGAGATGACTCTTTATTTACCATCATTGTATGGGCTTGTGGGCCTTCTCCTTGGTCTACTGGCCTTGAGCCCATCTTCCACATCTCTTGGATGTGTGGGCCTTCCTTGGTCATGTGGGTTTAGGCCCATCTTCCAACACTCCCCCTCATGTTGGGGCTGATAGAACATAATGAAAACCCAACTTGCTGCAAATGTTGTATGGGATCTTCTGTATAAAATGGCAGTCCACCATATTTTCCAACACTTCCCCTCAAGCTGGTGGTTTCTTCCAAGAGGTCCAACTGTCATAATATAAGTGAGAGTAAAATCTGTTATGGATTCAATAGTAGCTTGAGTCATTCAGAGATGACGTGATTGTGTGAATTACTTTGGCTGAGTCAGTTACTTAGTCATTAAGTTACTTATTTATTAAGTTAAGTCATTAAGTTTATTTACTTTTCAAGTTGAATGTCATGGAGGGGCATATCTGTAATTTTGTACTCTTGAACTGTACTTAAGGGGTGAAAGGAATGGGAAAGGGAAGTCTTGATTTTAGGTTAAACAAAGGATTTTTGAGTTCTCCTAAATGAGCCCCGGGGTGTGCGTTCTCCTCAACGAACCTAGGGTCTCAAGCTTCCCTTCGACTTGATTTTCTTCGTCTTTCATCTTCTCCCCCTATGAATCATCGTGTGAGATCCGGAACCGTAACAACTTGGTATAAGAGCTTGAACATGGGTGATTCATCCAGGAGTTACAAGCTTCGAAGCAATTGCCAGAGAGGTGCGATTTGCAGCAATGAGGGTAGAAAATGCAGCAATGCGGGCAAAAAGTGAGGAACGAATGAAAAGAAACGACCAAAAAATCAATGGGATGTGGGGTATGATGTTTGGAAGAAATCCACCCCTAGATTGAAGGGTGGAAGACTTGAGATTGGCCAAAATTAAGAAGCATCGCTATAAGGCCTTAGAGGGGAAGGTCACCGCTTCGGAAGATGAACAGTTGCTGCCCATCATTCGACCTCAAATCGCGTCAGAACAGCCAAATTTTGGTTCGACCTCAAATCTCCCCTGTTCAAGGCAACCTAAACTTCTCCCAGAATTGGAGACGGAAAATTTCCGAGCGGAGAAGCCCCATGTTGCAGTTGTTTGCCATCGGCAACAGATCAGGCTCTACTTCATCAGGGGGCATAAAAATCTTGAGATTTTGATTTCGGAGTGGAAATAGTTTCTTTGGTGGAAGATGAGAAGTCTAGACTAGTTGGTTTCGATCTGAAATTGTGACCATCGAGTTGCAGCCTCTCACTTTCGCTCTCGACCTCCAAGTTGGAAACCGACTTGACCGAATTTTGTGGCAAGTTTCAAAACCGATTTTCTCCAAATTTTGTCTTGTCCATTCTCAAGTCCCTAGACTTTGTAAGAAAAAACTCTACAATGGTGTTGAGGGTGTTCAGTTGGGCTGAGAACCAGAAAGGTTACTCGCATAAGCTTGAACGTTATGTGTTGCTTGTTGATATATTAGCTTCCACTGGTGATTTGGAAGGAGTTCAGGCTCTAGTATTAAAAATTTGCGATGGGGATTTTTTGGGTCACATGTATTCAGCCTGCGGAGAAGTAGTGTCCGCTAGGACACTTATTCATTGAAATTCTTCAACCAGGTGGGGGTTGTGGGAATGCTATTTTGGATGATTATGAAATGTGTGGAGATGTGTTTGTGGTAACTTCTTTGATGCATATGTATTCCAAGTTCGGGGATATTCCTTGTGCTTACCAAACAATTGATGAAATGCCCTTTCGAGATGTGGGTACTTTGGCACACCATGAGAGCTGGATTCTGCAGAAAAGATGTGATGTCATGGAACACTATCCTCAATGGTTTTGCAAAGAATGGGTTTGCTGATGGGGCAATTAAGCTTTTCCATGTTTTGGGTAAGTCTGAAGGCATACTAGTAGATCAAGGTACTATTATAAGCCTTCTCCCTGCTTTATCCCATTTAGGATCTATGCGACAAGGAATGGTAATTCCTGGAAGAACTATATGGACTGGTTTGTTATATGAGGTGTTTGTTGTAACATGTCTTATTTACATGGATGCCAAATGTGGAGAAATCAAGATTGTTCATTATGTACTTGATAGAATGGACCAAAAAGTTTTACTAGCATGGAATGCACTCACTAATGGTCACTGGAAATTGGGGGATCCTAGGGCAATAGTTTACGCAAAGAAAAGATATGCTACACTGGAAGAACTGGGGTGGACAGAAGTAATTATGAATCAATTGAATCCTATTTGGATTTCAAAAATCGGATTTGTGTGTCAATTTGAAACTGCCCAACCACTGGTATGTAGGGTGTATGATGTTGGTAACCAGTTTCATGACATGCCTGTCAAGGTACTTCAGGTGGATGATACTAGAAGAATATTTTACCAAATATCACAGAGAAATTTAAATTGTTGGAATACAATGATGTTCGGACACTGTATTCATGGATATCTTGCGGCAATGATGGGACAAAGTTCCAATAACAAAATGGGTGCCAAGGCAACATCAAAGAAAATGTGTTGACCAAGGAAATTACCTTTATTGGTCTGTTCTATGCTTATATTCATGCAGGATTAATATCAGAGGGCCACAAGTGTTTTAATGAAATGTTGACTATATCTGACATCAGTCCCAAGTTCGCACACTTTTGGTGCATGGCTAATCTTGACCCACATGCTACTACACAAAGTGAGGGTAGTTGTAAATTTGGAGGTCTCATTTTCATTTTGGATGGAGCACATAGTCCAACAAGCATGGAAGTGTGTGAAAAATGGTTTTCCCAAGCAGTGCAAGATGACATCAACCAACTTTCTGTAGACGAGCAACATCAAACAAGAAGAGGAACAAAATCTCCCAACAAGTGCCACAGATGACACGATTGGCCCAGGGGAGGACATGGAGACACTCCACCAAGCTTACCCTATCTTCGAACTTGAGAACAAGCTCTTTCTCCAGGGGGGAGTAATGCTATGGACTCAATATCAAGCCGAGTCATTTAGAGGCGACATGGCTGAGTCTATTACTTAGTCGTTAAATTACTTAGTTGTTAAGTTATTTAGTTATTAAGTTAAGTCATTAAGTTTATTTACTTTTCAAGTTGAATGGCATTGAGGGGCATATTTTTAATTTTGTACTCTTGAACCCTACTTAAGGGGTGAAAAGAATGGAAAAGAGAAGTCTTGATTTTAGGTTAAAGAAAGGATTTTTGAGTTCTCCTAAACGAGCTAAGGGATGTGCGTTCAAGTCAACGAACCTCGGATCTCAAGTTTCCCTTCGGCTTGATTTTCTTCTTCCTTCATCTTCTCCCACTGTGAATCACCGTGTGAGATTTGGGACTGTAACAAAATCACTCCTAGCTATTAGACATCGCTCCATACTCGAGTCAAATAACTCATGCTGATGTTGGGCACACTCTAATCTTTTGTAGGTAGTGGGTCTATAGGCATTCCTTTGAAGTGTAATAAAACTCTTCAATCATTGTATCCCTCCACAAAACACCGACTCTCAAATGGTAGGAATAAAAAATACCAATTAAGGAGGAGTAAAGAGTAATCACCCAGAAGATAATATTCTGGGGCCACCATGTGCTTTTTTTTTTTCATCAGAATAACCAGTGCTGACAAAAATCATCAAGTGAGAAGTCCTTCAATAATAATGTCTCAGCCAAAGAGACATATTAACAACAAATGAAATGGGCTTGGGCCCAATAACACGTACCAAATAATAAAAATCCTTAAAAAATTATCCTTAAAATAATTTTTTGCGAGTTTGTGCACAAAATAATATACTGACCAAGGAATAAGCTGCCAATACTTTAAAATAATAATCCAGCCAGAGACAAGGAACATAGTTGAGCCGAGTCAGATATCAGACCAATATTACTGAGTCACAAGAGAAATCAATAGAGAACTCATGACCCGAACACATATAACATAGGAAAATAAACAAGAGGGCATAGTCGGGTTGACCTAGACCGAGTTGACCCAACCCACTGAGTTAACCCAAGCGGAACAGAATGAGTCTGGCGCTCGCCCTTTGGGTTTACCATGTGGAACAGAACAAACCCGGTTCGGGTCACTCGACAGAATAAAATCTCTACAACACCTTATTGATTTTTAGGAATCCATGGATTTAGCTCATGGAGAAAAGGAGAGATGATAAATTGGGAGAAACTAGGAGGAATAAAGAGGTTATGGACTTGTGTCCTAACCCTTCCCCTGAAGCTCAATTTATAGATTAGTGAAACTATGGTATTACAATTATGCCCCTAAAACTTAACCTAATTACATCAATGCCATCTCTATTACATGACTCTTTGTTTACCATCTTGCCATCACTATATGGGCCTATGGACCTTCTCCTTGGTCTCGTCTTCCACATCTCTTGGATGGATGGGACTTCCTTGGTCTTATGGGCTTGAGCCCATCTTCTAACACACTTGGATATGTGTGCCTTCCTTGGTTGTGTGGGCTTGGGCCCATCTTCCAACTCTCCCCCTCAAGCTAGGGGTGAGAGAACAACATGAACGCCTAGCTTGCTACAAATGGCGTATAGGATCTTCTCATATAAAATGGTAGTTCACCATATCTTCCAACACTCCCCCTCAAGCCAGTGGTCTCTTCCAATTGGCCCAATTGGGATAATATAAGTGAGAGTAAAATCACTCCTAGCCGTAAGACATCGCTCCATACTCCAGTCAAATAACTCATGTTGGATGTTGGGCAAACTCCTATCTTCTGTAGCGAGTGGGTCTCTAGGAATTGCTTAGAAGTGTAATCAAACTCCTCCATCATCGTGTCCCTCTATAGGCAAGAGTAATAAATGCCAATTAAGGAGTGTAATAGGTAATCACCCAGAAGATAATATTTTGGGGCCACCATATGTTTTCTACTTCATCAAATAACCAATGCTGACAACAATCAGCAACTAACAAGTCTTTCAATAGTAATGTTTCAGACAAAGAGACACAATAGTAGCAAATGAAATGGGCATGGGCCCAATAACACGTTCCAAATAATGAAAATTCAAGGACCCATAAAATAATCCACTCAGAGATCATTAGAAGGTTGTGCACCAATAATATGTTGATCAAGGAATAAGTTGTCAATTAATTCTACATAATATCATGTTGGAGCCAAGGGACCATGTCAGGCTGAGTTAAGTAGTAGACCAATATAGTTGAGTCACGAAAGAAATAAGTATAAAACTCAGGACCCAGACTTGTATAACCGAGGTAGGAAAACAAGTGGGCTGAGTCAGGTTGATCTGAACTGAGTTGATTCAGTCTGGGTTGACCCAACCCACTAGGTTAACCCGAGTGGCACGCAATGAGTCTCAGGTCGGTGGGTTGACCCGACAAGGTCTGGTCTGAGTTGGGCTCGAAGCTGAATCAGTGTTGGGATGAAAACAAGTTTCCTAACTTAATAAACATTTAATTTTTCAAGAAGTCACCATCCCTGAACATCACAATGGAGCAGTCATCTTCCAGAAATATCCTGGAAAATCTTCAAGCCGTGATTGAAGCTCGGCATATCAAATGGTGAGACAGCTACGAGACTTGCTGGTGAAATCAATCTGGCTATCATCTTCGTCCTCCCAAAATGGCAATCTAGCTGCGGCAGGAAAGGTTAGCAGAAAAAACTCTATCTTTAGAAGTTACTTAAATAGTAGAGGACCAACAAGGAGATTCTGAAATAATTAGAGTTGTCATCCAAAAATGGCAACACAAAGGGATATAGTCACGAGACATTCCAAAAAATAGATATAACAACAACAACTAATGAGTCTTTGTAAATGGCAATGGACCTGACGCAAGGAGATGAGCCAAGGAATTTTCAAAAAAAGGAAATAGCAGCAAGAGCAAATGTATTCTTGGCATAAACCTCTTTCTGCGATAGAGAAAAATAATCTAGTGAAGAATAGCTATTCAGTTGCAAACTAGTGTCGTCGTGATACGATGACAAAGGCAATGGCTATAGGAGGAAAGCATGCAACCAGACAACAACTAGAAGAGTAGAATAGTATCTGCTATTCACCAGCTCCATCACAGGCGCTTGAATCGTAGTTGTTGTGGATGTTCTGGCACACCTCTGCTTCTACTTATCGGAGGCGAAGCTTTCTACTTTCTCCTTTTCTGAGCCGGTTACTCTAGTTTAGATGAGTTGACAAGAGTGGTAGAAAATGCATGTGGATGTGGATTGGATGGGGATGGAGACAATGGCGATTTTTTTTCAAGTAGAATCAGTGCCCGAGACCAAAGTTGTATAGCACTTGCACCTCCTTCCATGCCTTCTTCATCGCCTCCTCGCACTCCATCTCCCCGTCGTAGATCAGATCTTGCTCGTCGATAGAGACCAAAGGTGTAATACTAATACCATATACGACTCTGATATAAAGACCACAATAAAAGTTTTTTTAGTCTTCTCGACATCACAAACATCTCTTCATTTTTTTGACATTGGTACTACTCTTTTTAGTAATAAAACTATCACTATATGGCTAGCCACTGATGACTGAATTGGAGACAAGTGATGTCAGAAGGCAAAGGATTCAACACTCAGATGGTGGAGACTCTCCTCTCAAGAATGTTACAAAGAAAGCCAAAGAGATAAAATAATCATAGAGCTGAAGGAGATGACATAAAAAGAACTATAAAAAATGAACCATCAATATGACAAATAAAAGGGTTTTTGGAATCCTAAAAATCATAGCTACGAGTCTTGAAAATCAATGCTCTGATACCATGTTAATTTTCAGAATTCTATGCATTTAGCTCATGGAGAAAAGGAGAGATGATATATTGGGATAAAATAGGAAGAAGAAAGAGGTTATGGACTTGTGTCCTAACCTTTCCCTTAAAGCTCAATTTATAGATTAATGAAACTACAATATTAAAATTATGCTCTGGCACTTAATCTAATTACATCAATGCCATCTCTATGAGATGGGTCTTTATTTACCATCCTACCAACACTTTATGTGCCCATCTTTCACATCTCTTGGATGTGTGGGCCTTCCTTGGTCTTATGGGCTTGAACCTATATTTTAACACATTTGGATGTGTGGGTCTTCCTTAGTCATGTGGGCTTAGGTCCATCTTGTAATATTCCCCCTCAAGCTGAGGGTGAGAAAACATCGCCCAATTTGCTACAAATGGTGTATAAGATTTTCCTATATAAAATGGCAGTCCACGATATCATTCAACACACCTAAGTTGGAAATTTAATTTATTTATCGTCTTCCCCGCTTCTGAACATAGCGGAAAACCAGAGAGAGCAGAGAGGTATCGTTGTGGCTGTCAATGATGAACAAGCGATCCTGAGGAAGTAGCTCTGAGAAGAATCAGAAGTTTCCTAAAAACAGCAGTAAGATCTGCCAATGAAGTGACAGTTATAATCAGAAACTCGACAATATTTTCTTCAGATTAACAGCAGTAGGTGACAATACAGAATCAAGATATCTTCCATAAATAAACTCAGATTCATACGAAGCAGAAACCTTCGGATCAAAAGATGCATCTTCAGCCAGAAATGGTAACATTGTGGTGCTGGTGATTGCCAAGCAGAGCAGGATTAGAGCCAGCTCAGTAAACCAGCTAGAAGATTTTGACAGCAGATCTTCAAAAGATAGCAGAGAACTCCGATTAAAAACAAAGACTCTCTTCCCGATATATTAAATTCAAAGTTCTGATTAGAGGATTTTCCAAAAAATCAGCAGTAAGATCAAGATAAGTTTCTGGAAATCAATCGGTAAATCAGCAGCTTTTATAACCCATACCAACGAAGACGAAGCTGCCTTTGTTGCTGAAAAACAAAATCTGACAAAGCCTTGATCTATTGCTGAAAGGATATGTATCTCCTGCTAATGAGTTGCAAATATTCAAACAGAAATCCAAACCAAAAACTATGCTTCTTAAAAGGATGCGTATTTTCTTCTAATGAGATGTCCAAACAACAATACCGGCGGGAAATCTAGAACACCCCTTAAATAAAAATTCCAAACCAAAATTCTTGTTGTAACGCCCCTTAAACAACAGCAATGACACAGACCAAAGATTGTGATATGGAATCCGAATAGGTTGCTAATTGCTTCACCAATGTGGGCAAGTTTCCTAAGAGATGGATGCGTTTGAGCTTGCCACTTCCATCTTGCCTTTGCAGCAGCAAGGAATGACTTCAATGATGGCGATTCAATGCTTCGTCTACTCCGATTATGTTATGCATGCAATAATATTAATATTTAATTATTTTTATTTAATTTATATTATTTTATTTCAGTTAGGCCCCAGGGGTATTTTTGGAATATTATAATTATAGGGGTATTTTTGTAATATTTTATCTTAAACCCTAACAGGTTGAACCCTATTTAAGGGGTAAGAGTAATGAGAAAGACAAATATTGATTTTATGTTAAATTTAGGTTAAACAGGCTTGGAGCTCTCCTCAACGAGCTCTAGGGTTTTCGATTGATTTTCATCTTCCTCTCTGTGTCTCCCTACAATTCTGCCATGTTGTTCTACAATTCTCCAAGGCTGAACCAGAACCTTAAAAATGAATCCTTGTGTCAGATCCGGGACTATAATAAATAGTATCAGAGTGGGAATACAATGAGCCCGTCTATGTCCCAAGAAAAAAGGATTGGCATGATCAATGGGAAGAAAGACGTGCACAGTATAGAGCAATTGACAAAGAATTGACAACAAGATAAGTATTTTCTGCTCGCGTTGCCACCGAAAAAGTCATATGACTTGAAATCCCCGAGCAGGATGTAGGAGAAGGGAAAGCAACATAAGTTGTCTCGGACGGAGCAACAGGCCGAAGGCCCTGCGGAAGATTCGGGGAAACCACAAATCCAGACTGACAGAAAGGCCATGTCTCGGAAACCTTCAAAATTTCAGCGCAGGGAGAGAGCCAAAGCCGCACAACGGGGACCACGATTTGGGGCATTCGGCAAGGTTTTCTGCCAAGACGTAGTAGGTCATGGACGATACTGGTGCGACCCCAAATCCGAATACGGGGACCTCAAAAATCTCCAAAGACCCTAGAAATCCGAAATCGGAGGGGGTATGTGGACACAATCTTGTCAATAAAAGTTGATTTGGGTTCGACCTCCCAATATCCATTATCATGGCCGACAGAAGGTCGATTCATCACCGTCGACAGGGAATAACTCCCAAATGGCGAAGCCCCAACGGGCTACGATTCACCACCGGAGAAGCAGAGACTACGTCGGGTCCGTCGGCGAAATTTTTTCTCAAACTTGGTCTTGGCAGCACAACGGCAAACGAATTTCCACAAAATCTGGGGTAAACTCTTGCGACGAATTTTCCAAAATTTCGTCTTCTCTTTTCTGAAATCCATCTATGTTTTACATAATTCTTTCCCAATGGCATCGAAATTGTTCCATGAAAATTTTGGTGTTGCGAAACAGAGGGGTTTTCTGTTTAATTTTCGGGATCCCATGTATGTTGTTTGGCCACGAACTTCCAATTCGAAATTTTGGCCTGGTGTGTTTCTGTTCCGAGAAGCAGAGAAATTTTGGGTGTATGAATTTTGACATGTAATTTTTTCTGGGGCTGCTGGGATTCATAGAAATAATTTTATAGAGAATTCTGAAATTTTTTTTTGAGGGGCTTTGTTTTTCTTTGGACGAACAAAATATCTGTGCGGCTGTGAGTCTTCAAATTTTTGGATGTGGGGTTCAAGTTGAAGTTGTTTTGGAGGAGACTAGCCGTTATGTAGCTGAGGCCCTTGTCCAAACACTTCGGGTTGATGTAATAGGCAATATGGCTTCCATAGAAAAGGATGTAACTACAAATTTTGAAGAGATAACAAGTCCTGAAATATGGGGAAGCCTAACGCCATAAACTATAGCGTGTTGGCCACTAATGAGGCATCTATTTCTTCAATAACTAACAAACAGAAAACAGTGGATGGCCCAGAGGCAGCTTCTGATCTTGTGGAGGGAAAAATGGATGAAAGTACATCAGGAGTCCACCCAAACATTGGGATTGAAGTTCCTATTACAATGCAAAGTTTCTATTCAGGCAAGGGAGAATTAGAAACAGATGTTGCTGAAAACAGTTGGTCTCCTATTGAGAAGGAGTTATACATGAAAGGAATTGAGAATTTTGGAAGAAATAGTTGCCTTATAGCTAGGAACTTACTACCTGGCTTGAGGAGCTGCATGGAGTTATTCAGTTATATGTTTAATGATGCAGAAGATGCTTCCAACAACACTTCCTCATTGCCCAGCTTAATGTTGGATGACAAAGAAAAAAATGAACTGGAGTATATGGAACAGTAGGAAAAATCTCCATTCCTTGTGTGGCTCACCAAGAAAGACTATGAGGTAATTTTCTTCACAGCCCAAGTATTTGAATTTGGAGAATTTGGAGAATTTGGAGGCAATTCAGCAGAAGTGTCCTTCCATATTGTAACTATTGGCACTGCTTGTGCTTCTGTCCCTGAAGGGAAGACATTAGATATGAAACCATTCATGTCGGAGGATCCATTTTTGCATAGTTTTGGCGGGGACGAAGATGACCGAGATGAATGTACCCCAACAGTTGACAGAGAGGAATTCCTGAGGGAGGTGGACAACGTCAAAGATTTTGCTGGAATTTGCTTGGCGGATGAGAATGTTCTTGATGCTGTTTTATCTGAATTTGATTATGTTCATGGACCCTTTAAGAAGGTACATGAAGATGTTCATGAATTTCCAATTGTTGCTTACAAGGCCCAAAATGTTATTGCTGGAAATGGCATGCCGGGGGGTGAGCTTGGAAGATTTCCTGCATGGGAAAGGAAGGATAAAAGTTTGATGGGTTCTTTTGCAAATATTGCTGCCAGAGAAATCAAGAAAGTAAACGAGAATTATTTTGGGGCGTACAGTTCTTTTGGAAGTCACAGAGAGATGATCAGCGAGATGGTGAGGACAGATTCTTATAGGGCAGCTATTCTGAATAATCCTTCTCGCATGAGCCATGCAACAGTTCTTGATGTTGGTCGTGGTACTGGAATACTGATTTTATTTGCTGCTAAAGCAGGGACCATTCTCCCTGATATGGCAAATATGTTTGCTGCTGGAGTTGGGAGAGGTGGACGTAGCGTTCCATTATGGGAAAATGTCTATGGATTTGACATGTCTATCTTTGGGATGGAAGTTCTGGAAGATGCTACCCAGCTTCCTATTGTTGATGTAGTTGACATTAGTGATATTGTAACAGGCACATCAGTTCTCAAGACCGTTGATCTGGCGACAATGGAGTCTAGTTATGTAGACTTCACCTCTAGCTTTGAGTTGGAGCCGAAGAGGCTATCTCATGTTGCTGCTGTTATTGTAGTGCAGATAAGGGCACCCCAGCAGCAACGACAACCTGAAAAATATAATGCAGTTCCATATTGTGTATAGAGACAGAACCATGAATGGGACATAGCTTCATGCACACCTGACTTGGACAGTGGCCTGCAAATTGCTACTGTGGTGGCACTGCAGCAATGGGGTCAGCAGAAAAAACTAACACCCGGTCGAAGTGATGCAGATGAGCAACACCTGGAATATGTAGACCAAAATGGAAATGACTCACAGGGTGCATCTATAGCTGATGTGATTCAGGGACATGCTGCAGTGATTAATGCTGTCCAGTTCGGTGAACACCAATGGGAAACAACACACCTAATCGGTCCATATTTAGGCAAGCAGTATGGCAGTGTTTATGGGCTGAGAGGAAGTTCCACTCCATGGAGTTCTTTACACCTAGCAAAGGCTCTCTTAACCCAGTGGAGTGCTGTGGCAGTCCAGCATACTCTGCCAACAGCCAGCCAAGCCAACAAGGCTGCTGTGACAGTCCAGCATACACTGCTGCTAGTCAGCCCAGCCGAGGTGCTTCTTGTGGATGCAGAGGGCTATTGGCATGCAATCAAGGCACTAACCCAGAGTGTTGGACACGGGCTGTATCATTCCGGTGATGCTGAATCTATTGCTTCTGCTGAACCTGTTATCAGTGATGGTATGGTTTCCAGCCTCTGAGTGTTTCAAGGTGCAGCAAATGGAGGGGGTTAGTGCTGCTGATTCTTCTCCATCCTAGGGGGCTGGTCTTGATGTTGTTGCTGCAAGGCTAGCAAAGTGTAGGCAATGCGACGTGGCCAATGGGGGTCCGCCATGAGGGGTTGTTTCACACCAGTCCAGGACTGAGGGAGGGCAGAGATGCTGCTTGGGGAGATGTAGAGACATTCGGCATGCATCCCTACAGTCAAGCGTAAAAAAAAAAAAGTTGCTAGAGGGAGTGCTCCAGTTTTGGGCATCCAGAGGGCGGACATAGCGATCGCGGATGCTACTTGGGCCCAGGAGGAGACGTCGGCATACAAACCCTTCTTACGAGCTTGAGGACAAGCTTGTTCTTCTGAGGGGGGTGTAATGTTATGCATGCAATAACATTAATATTTAATTGTTTATATTTAATTTACATTATTTTATTTCATTTTAGGCTGCATGGGTATTTTTGGAATATTTTAATTATAGGGGTATTTTTGGAATATTTTATTTATAGGGGTATTTTTGGAATATTTTATTTATAAGGGTATTTTTGGAATATTTTATTTATAGGGGTATTTTTGTAATATTTTATCTTAAACCCTAACAAGGGGAACCCTATTTAAGGGGATAAGAGTAATGAGAAAGATAAACATTGATTTTAGGTTAAATTTAGGTTAAACAGGCTTGGAGCTCTCCTCAACTAGCTCAGGGGTTTTCAATTGATTTTCATCTTCCTCTCCATGTCTCTCTACAATTCTGCCATGTTGTTCTAAAATTCCCCATGGCCAAACCGAACCTTAACAACGAATCCTTGTGTCAGATCCGGGACCATAACAAATTACGTCAAGACCACCACATACCAGACTGCAAAAAAATTACTGCTCCCTCTACCAAGATTACTGTTCCCTCTGCTTTGTTACATGAAGACTACAATAGGTGATGAATAACGAGTACCATGCACACTCTAATGCATACAAGCATTTTGCAATATAATCAGCAGTAGATGAATACATGGAGACTAACTGCAGCAGAAATATTCTCTTACTCTACTGTTATCCAATGACCGCTGCACAGAGTAACAAAATCAGCCACCAGAATCAGTAAGGATTCTTAGGAACCAATAATCAGAAACAACGACTGCCAAGGATTCGTAAAAACCAGCAATCCATATCCACGTCACAGAAACAAACCAGTAAGCACCAGAAACCAGAACGTATCTGCGTCATGTGGACACCCAAAATTACAACGATTCTCTAGCTTCCAGTTCAAGTGGTTACGTCGATTAACAAAGACTCAGAAATATATATGTTACCAAGCAACCAGTAACCAACAACAAACAATGGAAAGGAGCCTAGAGATATCCAATATTAAATCACACAAAGAAAAATATGAACCTTGCCTAAATAGCCACTACTTGCGGTAGACCACTAGATTCAGAATCAGAATTCGCCAAGGACAGAAGCAGAGGATTATCAACAACAACAAACTTTGAATAATCACGTAAGGGGAAAACCCCATAGAGTAAATGAGATTGAGAGCTTTTAAAATAAAAATAAAAAATAGGAGAAGGCGTAGAATCATGCGCCAAAAAAAACTGAGAATTCTAAAAACAACAGCAATAGTCCTAAAAATCATGCTTTGATACCATGTTGATTTTCCAGGATTCTATGGATTTAGCTCAAAGAAAAAAGGAGAGACGTATATTGGGAGAAAATAGGAGGAAGAAGAGGTTATGGACTTGTCTCCTAACCCTTCCCCTAAAACTCAATTTACATATTAATAATACTACAATATTATAATTATACCCCTGGTACTTAAACTAATTACATCAGTGCCATCTTTATGAGACGACTCTTTATTAACATCTTTCCATCATTGTATGGGTATGTGGGCCTTCTCCTTGGTCTATGGGCCTTGAGCCAATCTTCCATATCTCTTGGATGTGTGGGCCTTCTTGGTCGTGTGGGCTTGAGCCCATCTTCCGACAGTTGAAAAGGAAAAAAAAATTAGACATATAAGCTCCCACTTCATCGGGTCATCTCTGGGCCTATATTTTGGAAAATATTTCATGCCATGCGTGTTAAGTTGTAGAGCTTAATTAAATCTTACCCTCTGACACGATATATTAACTGATGTGTCATTAAGGGTAGTGTGGGAATTTCACACTTGTAATCCAATTGCCCTATTTTCTTTTTATATATGGAGTTGTTGTTGTTAGGGTTTTATCATTTTGATGAGTATCATCATCCTGAGGAGCATCTAGAATTGTAGCCTGAGATGTTAGAGAAAAGCACATGTAAGTGTGTGTGGTTTCTCTTTGTAAACTATTTCATCTTCATAGTTGATTACCGTAGCGGCGGAAGACAAGACGTAGTCTCACCTCGAGACGAACCTGTATAAATCTTGTTTTTAATTTTCATTGCTTGCTTTTATTTCTTTCGTGTTTATTATTATTGCTCTCGTTAGTTTGGAATTACTGTATCTAATTCCTAACAAGTGGTATCAGAGGTTTGGTTTGTGATTGAAAGCAATGGCTGGCAGAGAAGGATTGACACTTGGAATCAACAAGTTCGATGGTATGAATTTTGCATTCTGGAGGATGCAGATCAAAGATTATTTGTACAGTAAAAAGCTGCACGCACCACTTCTGGATTTGCAACCAGAAGGAATGAAGGATGATCATTGGAATCTCCTCAATAGACAAGTGTTAAGAGTAGTCCCATTAAAATTGTCGAAGAATGTTGCTCTAAACATGGCGTCGGAGAAAACCACAGAGGGGATGATGAAGATTATGTCTGAAATGTATGAACAGCCTTCCACAAATAATAAGGTACATCTAACGAAAAAAAAATCTTCAATTTAAAGATGATAGAAAAAACATTAGTAGCATAACATTTGAATGAGTTTAGCATGATTGTCAATCAATTGACATCCGTTCAAATTAAATTTGATGATGAGGTTCATGCATTAAATCTTTTGGCATCTCTGCCAAATTGTTGGGAACTTATGAGGGTTATGATCAGATCCTATGCAGGTAATGGGAAAATTGATCTTTAATGATATTTGAGATACCATTCTTGCAGGGGAAGCTGTTATGATCCCGGATCTAACACAACGATTCATAGAGAAAGAAAGAATATCAAGCCAAAGGGAAGCTTGAAAACCCTAGGTTTGTTAAGGAGAAAGCACACCCCCGAGCTCATTTAGGAGAACTCAAAACCCTCTGTTTAATCTAAATTCAGATTTGTCTCTTTTCCATTCCTTACACCCCTAAATAGGGATCATGTCGACAAGGTTGAAGAGAAAATTATAGATTGCCCCTCCACGGCATTTAAAGTAAATAAACTTAATGACTAAGTAGTTGACTTAACTTACTGACTAAGTAACTTAACATGTAAGTAACTTAATAACTAAGAAACTGACTCAGCCAAAATAATTGACTTAGCCATGACATCTCTGCATGATTCAGCCTGCTATTGAGTTCATAATATTACACCCCTCCTGGAGAAAGAGCTTGTCCTCAAGCTTGAAGATCGGGATGCGTGCCAAAATGTTGCCATATCTCCCCAAGTAGTATTTGTGGCATCCGCGTCAACCCATAGGATGACATAAGTGGTGTAAGTGCTGCAATGTAACACCCCGAACATAGATATTGTGGTATTTGAAACTCTCCACTAGTTCCCCCAGTTGGCAGAAAGTTTCCTCTGAAAATTAACAAATTTTTTTTTATCCTACTATATTGTGGTAGAAGCACCAATAGTATTCAACATATATTCTCCACCTCGGAGTGCATTTTTGCTCCTTTCCTTTCTTCTTCAGCCTCATTTTCACGTTATTTCCAGCTCTCATATGCATGGTTTTCTGTTTGTAGCTCATGCCTGCAGATCGGGCACGAATTATACTCATCCAGCCATTGGAAATAAATTCTTGCAAGGCAACTCTGCATCTTGTCATCTATAACCAAGTTCTCCATGCAAAGTGCACATTCTGTCTCTCTCCCTAGCTTCACCCAGATTTCAGGTGTGACTGTGATGACTGGAAGCCTTGCAACCATCTCTTTTGAGGTTGGAGGTGGCTTCTTTGGTCTAGCACCAATTTCCTGTAATGAAGCTTCAATGACAGAATGAATGTCCTGCAAACCACTGATTTCTTGCATAGTTTTTACCAACTCTTCCAACATTGCAGAAGTAGCATCAGGATCAAAATTGTTTTTTCTATTACTCTCCCCATGGGATTGAGAAGACTCAACAGCACTAACCTGCTCTTGTGTAGTAGCAAGAGTTGTAAGTAAATTTTGTGCCACGAGCCATGCAGGTGGCCGGGGCTCAAGTCCAACTGTTAAATGTCCTTCAAATAGAAATATAGAATCTCTGTGCAGAGTATTTGGTGTGGAGTCTGAGGCCCGGGGTCCATTCTCTGCCTCATCTAAATGTTCAAGAGCCCTAGCAATGCATGCTCCTAGGTGCTCCTTTTGTGAAGACTCAGCAAAAATGCGTTCTGCATCTTCAAAAAGCCTCAAACCTGCATGCCAGAATCCCGTTGGTGTACATCTAGTCTGCAAGATCGTTGCTGCTCGAAAAATTACAGAATAAATGAATTTACGAAGTTACGGAGAAGCAGAAGAATAGGTTTCAAGAAGAATGGATTAGATCAAAGACACGGCTTCTTCAAAAGTCTGTTTCTTCCCTAGCTGTTTCTGCAGTTCTTGCAATTTCTGCTGCACAGAATCCTCAAACGCCATTAGTTTTATCTCACTTCTCCTTCTTTCCTGTAGCTTCTCTAGTGTCTTAGAAAGGGAAGTGAAATTCCAGAGAATAAGAAATGCCTTTCCCACACTCTTCATGATCATGGCGGAGAACCAGTATGGAAGCATTGCACCCACAATCAACCCAATGAAGGCTTAAGGTGTCAAAACATCCACTGTGGAAATTTCAGCACGGCTCACAAAGGCACCAAAGAGAGCCAAAGACACCAGGGCGGTTGAACCAATGGCAAACCCCCTTTCAATAGCAGTAGTAGTGGTTCCAGCGGCCTCAAAGGCAATAGTTATTTCGCATATCCTATGACTCATGCCAGCCATCTCAGCAATACCTCCAACATTGTCACTAATGGGACCATATGCATCAATGGTCACACTAGTAGCAATGGTGGTCCAGCATTCCAAGAGCTGCCACTGCAATGCCATACAAGGCAGCAAGGCTAAAGTTGACAAAAATGCTGACATCAGTAGCCTCTTTGAAACAATTAACTTTTACATAAAGGCATACTGTGCAAACTCATATAGACCTCGGTATAGAGAAAAACCAAGGATATTCTCCATCACTAAAACCCAGTCTCTTGAGAAGCTTGTATTGTCAACAAAAAATTGAAATAGAAAGCCTCCCAGGAGTCCTGTGTTAAGTACCTATGCCTTCCGCTCCTAACAGGCTGGTCTTTTGGGTAGTATTGGCTAGGTGCTCAACATTAGGTATCAGAGCATGCGCTACATCGTGAGTTCGAATCCCCGCGGCGTGAGTCCTAAGTGGAGGGGGCGACCTGGTAGAAACTAGAGTGGGTCGTCGCTAGAGTGTGGCCGCCGTGGTCATCAACTCATGAAGGTGGGTGTGATGTTATGGTCCTAGGTTAAGTACCTATGCCTTCAGCTCCTAACATGTTAGTCTTTTGGGTAGCATCGGCTAGGTGCTCAACATCCTGATCCAAAGACCCACATATAGCCAATAACTTAAGCAGATTGTACCTTTGAGAAAACATTCGCTGCCAGAAACCCAAACACAATATGCAATTTTTTTGAATTCTCTGTTCCCGATTGCATATCCTGCTGTCGACGCCATTTCTCCCACTGTGGTCGCCATTTCCTTTTCTCCAGTTTTTTATCTGCTCTGCAGTCAGGCGGAATAAGAGAAACCGCCGGCTGTCCAAGAAGTTTGGGAAGGAGCTTTGCTATTGCTTCATATAAGTCACAATATGAGGTACCCCTAAAGCTAATAGGGCTTTCGAACTTCAATCTCTAATTATTTTGGAAAGTAGAGTCGAAGTCCAAGTCTTGAATGATGGAGACCTCATAGAGGATTCTTGGAACCATGGTGATCTCATCCAGGATCTTCTTGCCAATGACCTTGATGGGGAATGCAGTGCCATCAATGACGGACTTGGAGTAATAAACCTTGGCGAAGGGTCCCTGGCCAATGAGCCTGCCGAGCTTGTATTTTCTGAAAACATTAGGTGTGCAAGCGTCGAGGACATTACGGTCTCTAGGGGTCACAAAATCAATCGACCCCAAGGAAAGTCCTATGTCCCGAGGCTCTTCGTCTCTGCTCTTGCTCTCAAGCTCACTTTGGATTCTCCTTCCGCCACTGTAAAAATTTCCACTTCGAAATGAAAATCTCTGGATTTGTTTTACCTTCCTGCTCTTACAAACTGCTAACGACGAACAATTGAAACTACTGGGTAGAAGATTTTTGTGCCTCATGACGAAGGAGAGCCTGGCCTGTTTTGGTGAGCAGCAACAAGTCATGGCCAAAATTTAGCATGGGGTTCCTCTGCTAAAAAAATTCTAGTCTCAATTTCTGGAAGAAGGTTAGGTTTTCATGAACAGGGGAGATTTGAGGTCGAACCCAAATCTGGCAGTTCTGATGCGATTTGAGGTCGAACGATGGGCAGCAATTGTTAATCTTCTAGAGCGGTGACCTTTCCCTCTGAGGCCTTAAAGTGATGCTTCTCGATTTCTAACAATGTCTCAAACATTATATTGGAGGACTCATCCATCCCATTTCACACTACTGAAACCCATGTGTATTTCTCCCAATAGATCGAGTATGGCAAACCATTTTTCTCGGGACAAAGCATCGCTCATTGTGTTCCCGCTCTGATACCATGTTGTTAAGATCCCGAATCTAACAAAGCTATTCGTAGGGAAGAAGAAGAGAAGAAAAGAAAATCAAGGCAAAGGGAAACTTGAAAACCCTAGGTTCATTAAGGAGAACGCACACACCCTAGCTCGTTTAGGAGAACTCAAAACCCTTTGTTTAACCTAAATTCAGACTTGTCTCTTTTCCATTCCTTACACCCCTAAGAAAATTATAGATTTTCCCCTCCACAACATTTAAAGTAAATAAAATTAATGACTAAGTAATTGACATAGCTTACTGACTAAGTAACTTAACAACTAAGTAACTTAATGACTAAATAACTGACTCAGCCAAAGTAATTGACTCAGCCATGGCATCCTTGCATGAGTCAGCTTGCTATTGATTTCATAACAGAAGTTTGTAGAAAGGACTCTAGAGAATCGTCGACATCTAATTCTACCTTAAGTGTCAATACTAGTGGCAGGAACTTCGAGAGGAATTTCATCAAGGGCAATGGTAACAAGAAGTCAAGGAATGGAAGAAGCAAGTCCACATTCGGAAGGAATGTGGAGTGCATGAATTTTAGCAAGTCAAGTCACATGTAGAAAAATTGCAGAGCACCGAAGAAAATGAAAATAAAAACAAAAACAATGCTGTAAATTCGGTAACTAAATAAATACAAGATGTTT
The DNA here is from genome assembly GCF_029961685.1 of Aristolochia californica. Lineage (NCBI taxonomy): Eukaryota > Viridiplantae > Streptophyta > Magnoliopsida > Piperales > Aristolochiaceae > Aristolochia > Aristolochia californica. The sequence continues at coordinate 30,524,861 of NW_027182279.1, read as the reverse complement.
TACTCTTGTTGGTTGATAGCCCTATTGACTCTTGGGTGTTTGATTCAGGAATTTCTTTTCACACCACTGCACATTGTGAGATCATGGAGAATTATGTTGTTGGAGATCATGGGAAGCTATATCTTGCTAATGAAGAACCTTTGGATATTGTCAGTATTGGTAATGTCAGTTTGAGGATGTGAAACGGGACAGTGTAGAAAATTCACAAGGTGAGACATGTGCCAAAACCTATGCATAATTTGATTTCAGTAAGGGCAGCTTGACGATGAAGGTCATAATGTGACTTTTAATGGTGTTACCTGGAAAGTCACTAAGGGAGTCATGGTTGTTATACAAGGAGTTAAAACTGGAACTCTTTACTTCACTTCTAGTTGCAGAGACATGGTTGCAGTTGCTAATGCTCTTGCTAATTCTAACTTGTGTCATTATAGGCTCGATCACATGAGTGAGAAGGGAATGAAAGTGCTTCAGTCCAAAGGGAAGCTACCAAGGTTGAAAACTGTAAATAATAGTATTTGTGAAGGTTGTATTTTTGGCAAGCAGAAAAGGGTTAGATTTTCTAAGGCTAGAAATGAGCAAAAGACAACAAAATTGAAGTTGGTTCACACATATGTGTGGGGGCCTTCAACTGTTACTTCCCTTGATAGTTCTAACTACTATGTGACATTTATTGATGATGCAAGAAGAAAGACATGGGTTTATTTCCTATAAAATAAATATGATGTCTTTGATACCTTCAAGAGATTAAAAGCAATGGTTGAGAATGAGATAGATTTGAAGGTGAAGTGTCTGCAGTCAGATAATGGGGGAGAATACATAGATGATGATTTCAAGTGGTATTGTGCCGATAATGATACCAAGATGAAGAAGAACATCCCTGGAAAACCTCAAAAGAATTGTGTGGCTGAAAGGATGAACATAATTCAAAACGAGCGTGCTAGGAGCATGAGATTACATTCAAGATTCCCAAAGATGTTCTGGTCTAAAGCTATTAGCATCGCTGCCTATTTGATCAACAGATGTCCTTTGTTGGAAGATGGGCTCAAGTCCACAAGATCAAGGCTAGTAAGTCCACACATCTAAGTGGTGGCATATGGGTAAAATAGGATGTTTTCCATAAAGATGGCATAAAGATGTAAATACATGTTCCTTTTATGTATCTTCTTTTATCATGTTGTAGCCCTAAGGACACTGTAAAGCTATAAATAAATGCATCGGCTAAGAGGACATTTCCAACGTTTCATAAAAAAAGGCTCTAAGAAAGAATTATAGTTGTAAAAAAGGCATCACAAAATTTTACAACTAAGAATTTTCCTCTTGATAAGTGTTTCCATGAAACATGAGGCAATAATGATCCCCAAAGACATATATTTACTAGAAATACTTTTCCAACGTTTCCTGAAAAAAATGCACTAACCAAGACTAATAGTTGTATAATGTAATATGTTTAAGAAAAAAATTTTATTATCACAAAAAATTTCTGCAAATAATTTTTAGCTTAAAAAGTGTTTTCAGTAAACATATGATCCCTGGAGATGTATTTTTACTACAAATAGTTTTCCACTATTTTCTTGAAAAAATCCACTAATAAGGCCTTATAGTTGTAGGAGGTAAGTTGTTTCAGATAAAATTGTCACATAATATAATTTTCCAAGTACGAATTTTCAACTAGAAAATTGTTTCCAGGAAACACGAGGCACTAATTTTCCTTGGAGACGTATTTTTTGTAGAAATAATTTTCCAACATTTCCTAAAAAATACACTAACAATGCCTTATTGTTGTAGAAAGTAATTTGTTTTAAAAAAAGGCCACATCACAAAATTTTCCTTATAGAATTTTAAGCAAGAAAAGTGTTTGCAACAAAAATGAGGCACGAATGGTCCCTTGAGACGTACTTTTACAAGAAATACTTTCCCTACATTTCCTTTAAAAAGGTACTAACAAGGCCTTATAGTAGTAGAAATTAATTTGTTTAAGCAAAAATTTCCTTACGACAAGTTTTTCCTGGTAAGCATTTTCAACTTGAAAATTGTTTCCTGGAAACATTAGCTACTAATGGCGCCTAGACATGTATTTTTACAAGAAATACTTTTCTCACATTTCCTTAAAAAAATGTCTTAACAAGGCCTTTTAGTTGTAGAAAGTAATTTGTTTCAACAAAAAATTCCTTACCACAATTTTCCTAGTAACAATTTACATCTTGAAAATTGGTTTAAGGAAACATGAGGCACTATTGGTCCCTAGAGATGTATTTTTACTAGAAATTCATTTCCAATGTTTATTGAAAAAAACGCACTAACAAGTCCTTATTGTTGTAGAAAGTAATTGGTTTGAGCAAATATTACCTTACCTCAAAATGTTCCTTGTAATAATTTTCAGCAAGAAAAGTGTTTCCAGGAAACTTGAGGCACTAATGGTCCCTGCACTATTGCTATGATATCGACACAGAGTCTCTAATAGACTTGTACACACAGCGGAAGACATCCTAGGGATACAGGGCAGCGGAACAAGAATCCTAGGGACTGCTACCTGCCAGTCTCGTGAGTACAGGTAGGGGATGACATCTACGGGTAGCGGAAAACAACAATGACTCACACAATACTATTCCTATAGTCACACTTCGTCCGTCCTATCAGTTTACCATTAGGCTACTTTCCTGCTTCCTACCACATGTCACCGTTATGTACTCGTTTGTGTCTATGTCATAGCTATCTAGTAGGCCCAACATGACTTCTGCTGCTACCTAGAACTTCTTCGGGGTTTGACCCTATTCCTGCCGGCTTACCACCAAGTGGGCAATTCCGTCGATGCGGTCCTCACGGTCTCCAGAGGGCCCTTAGCCATTCCTATTAACCGTTGCGGCTCCATGGCTGCTTCAGCAGGGTAGAGCACAGCTCCGTTTCGTTTTCTACCTCGGAACGTAGCCGAATAATTCCAAGTCTCTAGCGTCTGTCCTATTTGGCACTATTTCGATACTATTTCTTTTTGACGAGTGAACAGTAAACATGAATAGTAACCATGAATAGTAAAAATGAACAGTACTTTTGAACAGTAACTATGGAACAGTAAAAACAAACACTGTGGAGATCAAGACATAGATGCGGAATATGAATAGTAATAACAGTTACTGTACGAATCACAATATTACAAACATGCGAAAATATAAAAACATTGTCTAAAACAAAAACATAAAATACATACCCTTAAAAAAAGGAAAAGAAAAAACAACTTATCTACATAACTCCCGAAGTTACCGACCGTGGCACCGGTCGGTTCCCTCTTTTCTACTCAGCCATTACGGCTGTTTAAGCACATACCGTGCTTGAGGAACTTGCCGGAGAAAGATCGCCGGAAATCGCCTTCTTCTTCGGAACTAATGCTCGTCTATTGGTGAGTTGCTCCATGTTTCGATGATCTTTCCTCTGGAGGAGCATCGTATTTATAGCTGAAGATTTTTCAGCTTTTCCACCTTTACCCTTGATTGTAAGGTGTGCGTTTAAAGACAAAGGGTAACTTTTGTCTTTTTGGCATGTCTCTTTTGCCCTTGCATTATTACCTCTCGGCGCCGAAAGCAGGGGTAGAAATGTCTTTTCTGCTTGTGATGTCATGATGATGACGTGCAGGAATCTTTTTTTTAGCTTGTGTAGCCGTCATTGATGACTTTTTGTAGCCGCCATGGCGGACTTTTGAGCCGCCTTTGCTGAATTTGTTTTCGTCGTGGGCCTAGTCTGCTGTCGTGGCTGCTGACTAGTCGGTTGACGTGGCTGCTGACTGCTCATTCGGACAGCTGCCTTTTTGTGCACAGTTTACATGTGTGCTCCTTAGAAAAAGTCTTCTGTGCCATCTGGCAGAAGCTTTCCTTTGTTGTTTTGCTGAAGGGGATATTTCCTCCAAGGATTTTCTTCAGCGTAACTTCAAGACTGGTCTGGACGGAGGCCGGAGTCTCTTTATAGCTTTTAGAGATGATCGTCAATGGGACGGAGGTCTTGTAGACGAAGCTTCTCTTTTTCTGAATCAGCTGCTTCATGAGCTGTATCAGGTGTTTTAGCCCGTGGATACGTCTGGTTGGCCAGACTGCTTCTGGGCAAGGCTTGGCTTTTGGAACATGTCTGGGATCATATTCCATGTTGGCGTCACCTTCTTTGATGCCTTCAATAGTCACGACGGAAATGCTTGGAAACATTTTGGTGTCAGTAACAATTTCAGCAATACAGGAAACGAAATGCAGTCGAATTCCTTTACTCTTCGTTATGGAGATAAAGCTTTTGCAAGCCTCCATAATTTCCTTTGGCATTTTCTCCAATACTGATAAGTCGGTGGAGGGCAATACCAATTGTTTTATGAATCCATATGCATAAAGCATGGATGCATATTTTGAGTCTATTTCATGACTCAGCTTCACTTGATTCCAACTATTGCTGGGCTCAATGGTGAAGAAGGGAGTGTTCATCCCTTGTCCAATTTGTTCATTCCATCTCTGGAATTGAACAGTATGATCGGATTCGATCTTTGAACGAACGCTGTCCACCTGTTGAGGGCGAGTGAGGGTTCCTCAGACATAATGTCCGAAAGTTTTAAAGGTTTAAATTTCTTTAAAAACTCAAACTCATTAAAACTAGTTTTATCTGGTTTATTTAGGCTTTTCAACCTTGTAAACTCAGACGGGGTAACCAATTTTGTCTTGAATGATTTCTCATTCTTAGACAAGTCCGTTTCCATCAGGGATGGATCCGTTAAGACTTCCTTTTCAGTTCTAGACTGACAGGTAGAAGTCCCTGATTCCGATTTCAACGAAATCGTTAAGGTTTCCTTTCCAGCTCTTGACTGGCAGGTAGAAATCCCTGATTCCCCTATCTTCAGAGAAGATTGGGTTGTGATTTCCTTCTCATGCCTGGCATGACCGGTAGAAATCCCGGGTCGACCTGTGTTTATCAAAACACTAAAGTCATCCGTCTGCTGATTAGCTGACGTTGTGGCTTCCTTTTCTCGCAATGGAGATCCGGTAGAAGTTCCAGAGGAGCTTGGCATTTCATGCCGTAGGGTGAGTTCTTTTAACTCTTCGGTTAATTCTTTAACCTTGAGTTGTAAGAGTTCTCCACTTAACCCATAACGGGCACAATTCTCATAAATGTCTTCTCGTTCTGAGAGAACTAAAAGACTGTCGAATAGTGACTGTAGGGTTGAGAGCAATACCGTGAGTGCGGCAATTGCTGCTGCTAGGTCCGTCAGGGTGCTGCTGAGGGGATCCATTTTACCTGTCTATAACACAAGAAAATCTCGAGTGGTAAGAGTATCAGGTTAATTATAAAATTCTCTATAATGCATGATGCAGGAGTAGAGAAAGTATTTTATGACAATAGTGGGAGATAAATCACCACGCTAGCTGCCATTTGTATAACGGGTAAGCAAAAGCATAACCGAATATTAGGCAAAAGTTGTGCCTGAAGAGTCACTCATATTTTCTGAGTTTTCCGAGGAGGAGGACTCAGTTTTGAGATGAAGTTCATACACTTCATCTTCTGACTGGATGTCAGCGTAATGGATGATTTCCAATCCATTTGCTTCGGCTAGTAACATATATGTACTGTACCGCCGTTGTTGTTTATCATTTGGACAATCTTTGGCGAAATGTCCTTCTTTCTGGCATATCCAGCATTTGCATTTGCTTGGGGTTTTCCCCTTTGGGCAGTATGCATTTGACCTTTTACTGGATGTAGTTGGGCCAGAATTTGTTCTCTTTCGAAAGTATCTCTTTTTAGGAGTATACCTTGTTGTAGAACTTTTTTGTATCCTAAATTTTTTCTTAGGATATTTTCGTTGCTTATGGGAGGTGGTTTTGCAACCATAAGCTCCTACGTTTTTGTTCTGATTTGAACAACATAATGTTTGTTTATTTGCCTTACTACTTTTCTTTTGTAGTTTTTGGGCTTCACAAAGATTTGCCAACATGTCTTGTACAAATCTATGTCTTCTTCCTAACGTATCAATGTTTAGGAAAATATACATGGTTAAAGTACCAAGTTCTGGATTGTTTTGCCAATACTTTGTAATGTAGTCTTTTTCTGCTACATGTGCAAATGGTTCTGGAAATTTTGCATAAAAGATAGACAGATAAGGTTTCTGGTCTTCTTTTTGCAGTTTATAGAAGTAACTTGCAAACTCGCAGTAATACTTCTCATAAAAACAAATGTTATAGATTTGTAACTTGTTTAATTTCTGAAGAGTTTCTAAACGTTTTCTTTGTTTAGTATTCTCATTGTAGGCTTCTAGGGTTGGATGTATTCCTAGAAATTCCTTTGATATCTTAGCCACTAATCCTTTCAAGATATTGGCTATCGATATTGAAGTATTAGCTCATTTTTGGTCTTCGGGAAGGTTGTCCCACCAAAGAGCTACATTACCCTGTAAAGCATGGGTAAAGAAATTAAATGCTGATTCTTGGTTCCAAGATTCATGCATATTTGCAGCATTGCTCATGCTTCTTTCCCAATCTTTAAGGACTTTTTCTCCATCCTTGGGGCAATCCAAGTTGAGGTAAAATCCAAAAGGGTTTATGCTATCTATGGTTCGGTGTCCCTTAGTAGCATTTGAAGGATCGACATTTGTGTATTTTGTCGAATACCTTTGTCCTCCCAGGGATATTTTGGAGTGGGAGAAACTTTCTCGTTCTTGCGGATGAACCGCAGTACGGTTTCGGAAGTTATCTTGAAAGCTATCTTCCATGTGGGTATCTCGTACCCTTGAAGTTTCTGCTTCAAAATGGTCACTACCACGAAGCATTCGAAACCTTTTACCAAGATCATCTGCCTTTTTGTCTTTAGCAGAGTAGTCTGTTTTCTTGGTATTTTCTTCTGCAACTTCATCAGATTCCCAGGCTTCTGGTTCACTGTCGTGTTGCTCTTGTTGTTTACTCGAAGAAGGTTTTTCTTCTTGAACATAATAAATCGGTTGACGATCGAAGGTATTATATTCTGCGTAAACTTCATCATCGGTGGAGGATGATGCTTTTGAAGCGATCCTATAAGCAGGTGGTGCTGGATCTTTTTTTCTGGGTGCTATGCAAGGTGTTGCAAAGTACACTAGGTTTTTAAGCCATCCGGTGATGTCAGGAAGGCCTAATGGTAATGGAGTTTCCATATCCATTAAATAGAAAAACTCTGTCATAGAGCTAATTCTTGAAGCTTCCGTTGAAACTTTTTAATTAGATACCGTAGTAGAATTTCTCTATGGGTTAATCTCCACCATTCATTCAGATATGCCTGATAGGCTATATCGGTGTCATTTACTGGTGTGAGAGTTTCTCTGGCTTGCCAATTTTGGGCTTGCATTGACCGTACCAGACGAAGTTGATCTAGTAGTCTTGCTCTACTGATCATTTTACAAAGCTAAAAGATTTAGCTTCCTTTTGATTTTCTTGATCTTGCATCTAAGGTTGTAGATGCGATCAGAATATCTTTCCCAAAAATAGTAATACCATACCATTGCTGGGATTGTATTATCTTCTGGCTGAAGAGTATTTCTTTGGAACAAAGCGAGGTTAAGGCTTTCTCTTTTTAATTTTAAACGATCTAAAAGTTTCCTTTTATAGATCATTCTGGTGTCCAAGGTGTAAAAGGTGTTTTATACCTTGATGGACTTGGAGAACCTAGACGTTCTTTTGAACCTAGATGTTCTTTTAATGCTAAGACTTCTGTCAAAAGTTCTTGCATTTTATCTTTGTTTAGATTATCTAAACTTTGTTTAAGTTCTGTTAACTCTTTGAAGAAAACAGGACTATTTCCATGGTCAATCTTTTCTAGAATATTTTCTAGGATGTTTTGACACTTTATTATTTCTCTATGTTTATGTTCATCATAGAGGAAATCTATTTTTTGTTGGAGGTTTTCAACAGTTTTTTCTAACCTATTAAGGGTCTTACCATAAGACTCTAAGGTTTGAATGGAGTTGGTGACTATGTCACTATTTCCTATCGGCGGACCTAAGGCTTTGTATGGATTATGTGCCATCATCTATGTGAAGAGGAACATAAGCATTGGGCCTTGGATTTCCTATTCCTTCGAAACGGGAACTAGTTGAGGTTCTACTTATCGAGGTAGAGGGCCTGTCCTGTTCGATGGAAAAGTTGGGTCTAGTGTTTGTGATCACTAGTTTTCCTTCTATCTCTTTTATGGTTTTTCGAGAGAGAGGAAGGTGTCTGGGTGCCAAAGGTTGAACTACCCATTCTGTTGGCCATGTTAACTTTCTTGGGTCGAGTTCTTCTATGGTCAAGTTTTTCGAATAACCAATGTTTTTGGCTAATTCTGTGAGTTTCTTTGAATCTTTAACTGGAACCTTTCCAGTGTTGATTCCTTGGGCTACTATGCATACAAGTATGCGCATAACTCTTCTTCCTGGTTGAATTCCATTTTTCGACCAGTTGTCTGTATAGATTTTTAGGGACAAGGTATCTTGGATGTGCTTGTCTTCTAAATCTATTTGGAGATTGGGCCATGTTGTAAAGGATACAGGGCCTAATCCTAAATTTGCTCTAACTCCTCCGAGTAGGGCCTTTTCAAAATTATTCTTCACAGAGTTATCTACTATAGCTGCTATGAAGGGTAAATTCTGATTGATTCGTATTAAGGGGTCTAATCCTATACGAACTAGTCCATAATGGACATATTTGAATCTCTTTAGCTTGGCTAAGTCAGATTCACTTAACAATCTGTAGCAGAAAGTACCTGAGTCAGTATCCTGTATTTCTATAGATAGTTCCTTCTGGAAGACGAAGGATTTCTTTTGGAATTCAATCCAATCTTTATTGTAGACTTCAGTTATCCGAGGGATACTTATTGTCCACTTTTGTCCATCCTGCATCAGATTAGGATGTTCATCGTATTCTCCCTGTGTTTCATGATGTATATGAACACTGTTTTGGAGAGAAGTACATTCGATTCCTATTTGTTCAGACATTTAGGAATTTTAGATGAGTTGAGGTCTCTTCTAATTTTTGGAACAGGAGTTCAAGCAATCGTTCCAATTGATACAAAGTGATGAAAGGAGTGATGTGTTGTATAACAAGTTCTCTCAATTCCTCATTTTGTGTTAAGGCACAGATGTCTCGTATAAGACGATCTCTATCTGTTCCATGATGAGTTTTTACAGAAGATATTTTGCAAATTACTTCTTGTAACTCCTTTTTTGATGGTTTGTTATTAACCATCTTTATTTTCGCTTCTCAGATTGGTGCTAAGATCCTAGAATGATTTATTTCTTCATCTACATAGCTTTGTAGATCTGTAAGGAAATGTACTGTTTCGTCAGTATTTCCTATTTTAAGTACCTCAAGATGGGCATTAATTCTTCTCTTGAGTTTCTGTACTTGTTCATTAACGTCACTTTCTATTCCTAAGCATAGGAAAGCAACGCTTTCTGGGGTGTATTTTTCCCAATATCTTTTTAGAAAGAAGCTGTGATGTATATCACCAACTAAATCCATTATATTATTTAATATTGGATTATTCTTGTCATGCCATCCATGTGGATAGCCTATTATTGGACAAACATTTGTCTGTCCAGTTTTCAAAACGGTGTCGTAAGAAAGACCGATGAGTTCCTTCTGACCTACCAGTTGGGGTCTTTGATACATTAGTACATTTGTTCCTTACAAATGTTACTTGGGATGTGACCGGTATGAGTCGTAACTGTTTGGGAGTATGTATACCTAAACAGAAAGAATCAAAGGTAAGCTTTGACTTCTTTGACATATACAAAACCGGCACTAATGGTCCTTAAAGTTTTAGAAAACAATATTTTAAAAAAAAATATCTTACCATAAAATTTTCCTAGAATAATTTTTTTGCTAGTAAAGTGTTTCCAAGAAACACGAGGAAAAAATAGTCTCATGTGATGTATTTTTATTAGAAATAATTTTCCAATGTTTCCTGAAAAAAGGTAGTAACAAGGTGTTATAGTTGTAAAAAGTAATAGGTTTCAGCAAATATTGCCTTACCTCAAAATTTTCATTGTAAGAATTTTTAGGAAGAAAAATGTTTCTAGGAATCATGAGGCACTAATGGACTCTGGAGACGTATTTTTTCTACATATACTTTGCAACATTTCCTTAACAAATGCACCACCAAGGCCTTATAGTTGAAGAAATTAATTTGTTTTAAAAAATTCCTTACCATAAAAATATTCCTAGAATGATCTTTTTCTTATACATTATTTACAGGAAACATGAGGCACATATTGTCACATGTGACGTATTTTTATTAGAAGTAATTTTCCAATGTTTCCTGAAAAATGCCTCTAACAATACCTTATAGTTGTAAATTGTAATTTGATTCTGAAAAAATTGGCTCCAGAAAATTTTCCTAGTAAGAATTTTCTGCTTAAATAGTATTTCCAAGAAACATGAGGCACTAATGGTCCTTGCAGACGTATTTTTACTAGAAATATTTTTTTCCAAAGTTTCTTGTTAAAAGGCAAATACAAGGCAAAATAGTAGTAGCAAGTAATTTGTTATACCAAAAATTGCTTTCCAAAAAAAATTTCCTCCTAAGAATTTTCAGCTTGAAAAGTGTTTACAGGAAATGTGAGCCACTAATGTTCTCTAGAGACGTATTTATACTAAAAATACTTTACAACGTTTCCAGAAAAATGCATTAACAAGGCCTTATAGTTGTAGAAAGTAATGTTTCTTCATTAAACATTGCCAGACCACAAAATTTTCTTGGTAAGAATTTACATTTTGGAAAGTGGTTCAAGGAAACATGAGGTACTAATGGTCCCTGGAGATGTATTTTTACTTGAAATACATTTCCAATGTTTTCTGAAAAAAGGCACTAACATGGCGTTATAGTTATAGAAAGTAATTTATTTAAGCTAAAATTGCCTTACCACAAAAATTTCTTGCAAAGAATTTTCAGCAAGAAAAGTGTTTCTAGGAAACATGAGGCATTAATGATCCCAAGAGATGCATTTTTACTAGAAATACTTTTCCAAAATTTCCTTAAAAAATGTACTAACAAGTTGTTATAGTTGAATAAAGTAATATGTATCAGCAAAAATTGCCTCACCACAAAATTTTTTCGATAAGAGTTTTCAAATTGAAAAGTGTTTCCACCAAACATAAGGCATTAATGGTCCATGTAGATGTATTTTACTAGAAATACATTTCTTACATGACAAGACATTATAGTTGTATAAAGTAATTTATTTTAGCAAAAATTGTAGAACTACAAAATTTTCCTGGTAGCTTAAAAAGTGTTTCCAGGAAACATGAGGCACTAATGGAATCTGGAGAAGTATTTTTACTAAAAATACTTTTTGCAATGTTTCCTTAACAAATGCACTAGCAAGGCCTTATAGTTTTAGAAAGTATTTTTTTAAAAAAACACGCATTACAATAAAATTTTCCTAGATTGATTTTTTCGCTTGTAAAGTGTTTTTAAGAAACACAAGGCACAAATAGTCTCCTATGATTTATTTTTATTAGAAATACTTTTTTCAATGTTTCCTAAAAAAGGGCACTATCAAGGTGTTATATTTGTAGAAAGTAATTGGTTTTAGCACATATTGCTTCACCACAAAATTTTCCTTGTAAGAATTTTCATCAACAAAAATGTTTCCAGGAATCAGGAGGAACTAATGGTCTTTGGAGACGTATTTTTACTACAAATACTTTTGCAATTTTTCCTTAACAAATGCACCACCAACGCCTTATTTGTTCAAAAAAATGCCTTACCATAAAAATATTCCTAGAATGATTTTTTTATTATAAATTGTTTAAGGGAAACATGAGGCACAAATTGTCACATGTGATGTATTTTTATAAGAAATACTTTTCAAATGTTTCCTAAAAAATGCCTCTAACAATACCTTATAGTTGTAAAAAGTAATTTGATTTTGAAAAATTGCCTCTCCAGAAAAATTTCTTGGTAAGAATTTTCTGCTTGAAAAGTGTTTCCAAGAAACATGAGGCACTAATTTTCCCTAGAGAGGTATTTTCACTAAAAATATTTTTCCAACGTTTCCAGAAAAATGCATTAACAAGGCCTTATAGTTGTAGAAAGTAATTTTTATTCATTAAACATTGTCTAACCACAAAATTTTCTTGGTAAGAATTTAAATTTTGGAAAATGGTTCAAGGAAACATGAGGCACTTATGGTTCCTAGAGATGTATTTTGTTATGGAATCCATAGTAGGACGAGTCATCCAGAGGTGATGTGGAGGAGTTGGTGATTCAGTGGAACAACCAAGTACCGTAGGATTATATGTCTATTTTATTTCATAAGTCGTTAGCATGTATATGTCTATTTTATTTCATAAGTCGTTAGCATGTAAGCCACAATGGTAGGATTGTAAAAACATTCAATTGGGCCCTTAGCGTGAATTGCTTTAAGGGAGCTCACAAAATGAAATGAGGCAAGAATGATTTCAACCTAACCAGGATCATCGTTCTCCTCTAAGGAACCCAAGATTGGCGTTCTCCTTGATGAACCCAAGGTTCAGGCATCCCTTCGATGAGTCTGACTCCACATCTCCAATCCTTCCTTCATTCCCTCCTATTCTTGGCAACATAGGTCAACCAGGTAAGTCTGTTAGGCCTGGTTCATCCCCTATTCCCCTTGGCGATCCTTCCCTTTTTCGAGTGACGAGGTCTGTGGTCAGGGACCACAACACATTGGTATCAGAGCAGGTAAATATGGGGGAGTCTTAGACCCATGAGGATTTGCTGGCAAGAGTCACGAAAATGGTTTACACCAGACCGGAGGAGACCGAGGGCCGACTAGCAGCATTGCTAGATAGCCGACTCTCTCAAGTATACGAGATGATTTCAGGAAAAACACCAACGTCGAGAGAGGGGGAGAAGGCACCTTCAATTGGACAAGGTGCACATCACATTGGACGCACATAACACACCGGAATTTCAGTCCAAGCAGTGGGGTGGTCCCAAGGTACACTAAACTCTATTTTCCGGTTTACAATGGGGTTGACGGCCCTTTAATTTGCTTATATCGTTGTGAATTTTTTTTTTACAATCAACGAACGGCTGAAATAGACAAAGTTGGCTTGGCCGCATTCCACATGCTCGATGAAGTGCAACTATGGGGCCATCAACTTGAGTTGGAACATCCTGACATAGAATGGGATGAATTTAAAGAATTGTGCACCATACGGTTTGGGTCCCCTGCTCAAAGCAATCCTTTGGGCGATTTAGTACTGTTACGATAGACGGGTAGCGTTGTCCAGTACCAAAAGCAATTTCAAGAGAAATTAGCACCAGCCAGCAAAGTGGTACGAGTGGACCAACATGTCAGCTTGTTCACGGCTGGCCTCACTGAGTCCCTCCATTTGGAAGTGAAACTACTTGGCCCTACGGATTTGACTAGGGCAATGGATTTGGCTAGAGCCTTGTAAACCAAACAGAAATTTCAAACTTGAAGACCTGTCTGGCAAGGGGGAAAGAACAGCTCGGCAGTGCCTACCATAGCACCACCGTGGCGAAGTAATACTGCTACCACTACTTCTATAACACCTAAACCTCCTCCATCCACTCCAGCGTTCATCTGGAAATTAAACCGGTCTGAAATATAAGAACATAGATCAAAGGGGTTATGTTATAATTGTGATGAGCTGTACACATTCGGCCACCAGTGTAAGAAACTATTCTGGTTAGAAGTGAAGGATGAGGAAGAAGCAAGAAATTGAGAAGTAGAACAGCTCGAGGTCAAAGAGCCCGCCATTTCTTTGCACACGATCACAGGCCTCCAGTCTACCACAACCATGCAAGTTTGTGCCTTAGTCAATAAGCAACCCCTTTTAAGTCTTGTCGACTCCGACAGCACTCATAATTTATTGAGTTTCACAGCTGCCAAGTTTTTAAAGCTTCCAATTCAACTGTGGCCTGTAGCTTTAGTCTTTGTTGCAAATGGGGAAAAGGTGCCTAGTTATGGGATCAGCAAGAAAGTCAGGTTTACCATTGATAATCATCAATTTTCTGCGGAGTTTTTTATCATCCCACTGGCAGGATTCGATATGGTTTTGGGGGTTAAGTGGCTCCAAACATTGGGGCCCATCTAGTGGGACTTTTCAGCATTGATGATGAGCTTTGAAGTTGGCAACAACAAGGTTACACTACAAGGACGTAAAACTGAGGTGCCAGTGCATCTACATGGACTTCAGCAACACACCCCGGTGGATACCAATTTAGACAACTTGTTGGATCACTTCCAGGACTTATTTCTGGAACCTATTACTCTACCGCCATTGAGACATTGTGACCATTGGATCACTTTGAAGGCTGGGTCCGAAGTGGTGGTTGTGAGACCATATCGGTACCCCCACCTCCAAAAGGATGAAATTGAACATCAATGCCGAAACATGCTCGAATAGGGTCTCATCCGGCCGAGTAAGTCCCCTTTCTCCTCGTTAGTTTTATTGGTAAAGAAAAATGACAGTACTAGGCGCTTTTGTGTGGACTACCGTGAGTTAAATGCCAAGACCATTAAGGACAAGTTCCCTATTCCAGTTGTGGATGAGTTATTAGATGAATTGCATTGAGAAATTTTTTTCATAAAGTTAGACTTGCGCTCGGGGTATCACCTAGTCAGAATGTACCCTCTGCATATAGAGAAGACCACATTCCGTACTCACCATGGTCACTTTGAGTTCATCGTCATGCCTTTCGGTCTCTCCAACGTCCCTTCTACATTTTAGGCACTAATGAATGAGGTATTTAATGACTATCTCTGAAAATTTGTGTTAGTGTTCTTCGATGACATTTTGATCTACAACAAGTCTTGGACTCACTATTTAAGAGACTTACGTTTGGTGTTGCAACTTCTTCGGACACATCATTTATAATTAAAAAGTTCCAAGAGCTCATTTGGTACCAATCAGGTGCCCTATTTGGTCAAGTTATTACAGCCACAAGGGAAACAGTGGATCCGGAAAAGATTGAAGCAATTGTGCATTGGCCACCACCGTGCCATATTTCAGCATTGAGAGGATTTCCGGGCTTAGCCGGATATTATAGGAAGTTTATCCACAACTATGCACCACTAGCTGCTCCTCTATCCAATCTTCTCTGCCGCAATGCCTTCCACTGGAATGATAGCACTGAAAATCATTCCAAGCACTCAAGCAAGCTCTAGCATCAGCTCCGGTACAGCAGTTAGCCGATTTCGAAGATCTGGTAGAATGTGATGCCTCAGGAGGCGGGCGGTGCTTCAACAATCCCAGCACCCTATTGCCTATTTCAGCCGTCAACTCGCACTTCACCATCATAAGCTACCAGCCTATGAATGGGAACTCATTGGCCTAGCCAAGGCCGTCTGCCATTGGAGACCTTATTTATGGGGATGCTTTTTTCTTGTCCGCACAGAAGTTTCAAGTTTCTGTTTGATCAACGCATATCAACTTCTCCCCAACAACACTGGCTTAGCAAGTTAATTGGCTTTGATTTTTAGGTGGAACATAAAGCGGGTGTTGAATTTATGGAAAAGTGAAATACTTCATTGACATCAATAACTTGTTTTAATTAGAGTACATGAACTTCTATTTATAATAGAGGAAGGTAGTAGAGTCCAATTACAATAAAACTACCCTTGTCCCAGTTACACCCAAACTCTAACACTTACAGATAAGTCCTAACACAATTAAATAACTCAATATTGATCAAAGACAAACATAACTCAAACTAAAACTCTTCTTCGTCGTGACCCTAAGATAAATATACTTTTGTGAGTCCTTCTTGATCTTCCAACTGATGTGATAAGGATGCCAACTCATGGTAATCATTGTGGGTCCTACTTCTTATGAGCTTGGGCTCATCTTGTGGGCCTTCCTTGGTCATGTGGGTTTGAGCTTATCTTTCAACACTCCCCCTCAAGCTGGGGGAGAGAGAACAACATGAACTCCCAACTTGCTGCAAATGATGTATAGAATAGTTTTTTATAAAATGACACATCTTCCAATATGCTTTCATCTTCCAATACTCCCCCTCACGCTGTTGCATCCTTTATTGAAGCCTTACGAAAATCACTCCTAGCCGGTAAGCATTGCTTCATACCCCAGTCCTAATGCTGGATGTAGGACACACTCCACTTCTATCGGTAGTGTGTCTATCGGCATTGCTCTGAAGTGTCCACCACCATGTCCCTCCACAAGATAACGACTCTCAAGTGGTAGGAGACATAAAAGCCATTACAAGGGGAGAGGGGGGGGGGGGGGGGGAGGATAACATAGATGTAATTTTAAGTTCCTCCGTCATGGACTTTCAACTACAAATAATTTTGATCTTTTTAATGGGGATGAAGTTCCTCCGTCATGGACTTCCAACCACAAATAATTTTGATCTTTTTGATGGGGATGAAGTTCCTCCGTCATGGATTCCCAACCACTAATAATTTTCATCTTTTTGATGGGGTAAAATAAATGATGACATGAGGCCACCTCTTCTTCTATAATAATGTCCCCAAAGAGACATAATAGCTGCAGTTGAATGTAACACGACCATCTTCCAACACATATAACACGAACCAAATAATAAACTTTGTAAAAGAACCCATGAAATAATCTAATATAATTTTTTTTTCTTAGATGCACCAGCTTCATCTTTTGTGCTCCCCCTTTCTTGAATATTTTGGTCACATAAACTCATCCACAACATATGGAATAAAATACCTCTTTCTTGTACTTCTTCTACTTCTCCCCCTCAAGCTGGGAGGTAATGGCAGTGATCCTAGCTTGAACCAAATATCATAGATGTAGAAATAAGCCCATATAACATAGATGCATAGATAAGCCCTCAAACCAGGGATAAGTGAGATATTTTTCTGATATATCAACTCAAAAAGTGAGGCAAAACAATGGGTACATGAACCTCTGATACCATGTTGAATTTATGGAAAAGTGAAATACTTCATTGACATCAATAACTTGTTGTAATTAAAGTACATGAACCTCTATTTATAATAGAGGAAGGTAGTAGAGTCCAATTACAATAAAACTACCCTTGTCCCAATTACACCCAAACTCTAACACTTAAAGATAAGTCCTAACACAATTAAATAACTCAATATTGATAAAAGACAAACATAACTCAAACTAAAACTTTTCTTGGTCATGAACCTAATATAAAGATACTTTTGTGAGTCCTTGATCTTCCAACTGATGTGATAAGGATGCCAGCTCATGGTAATCATTGTGGGTCCTACTTCTTATGGGCTTGGGACCATCTTGTGGGCCCTCCTTGGTCATGTGGCCCATCTTATAATAATCTTAGATATGTGGGCCTTCCTTGGTCGTGTGGCCTTGAGCTTATCTTTCAACAGAGGGTACTCTGAATAAAGTTATTGATGCCCTCTCCCGTCGTTCCAAAGACCAACTGCATTTGGCTGCCACCAGTCACCCCACTTCTATCTTACTAGATTCCATCAGAGAAGAACACCAGCACACACCAAATTTATAGGAGTTGTCAAAGCAGATTGTTGCAGGCACTAAGTCAGCCCAGTGGTCCGTTCATGACCACATTATTCTCTATAAAAAGCATATCTAGCATCCACTTCACCATTGGTAGCACTGGCTGCCTCATCTTATCATGACAACAAGCATAAAGGGGTGCAGAAAACTCTTCCATGCATCCGGGAATATTTTTATTGGCCAAGGATGAAATCCACAGTTGCAATGTATGTGGCTGAGTGTCTAGTGTGTCAACGGAACAAAGCTGATCATTTTGAGTCCAGCTGGCATCTTACAACCACTCAATCTTCCCACACAGGTATGGGCAGACATTTCTAAGGATTTCATTGAAGGGCTTCCGAAAACTTCGAGCAAATCTGTTCTCTTGGTGGTGGTAGACCATTTTTCTAAATATGGACACTTTATTCCTATGGAGCATCCCTATACAGCAGCCACTGTAGCCCAAGTTTTCTTTTCCAACATTGTCTGCCTCCACGGTATTTCGGAATCCATCGTCAGTGATCGAGATGTGGTATTTACTAGTATCTTTTGGAAGGACATTTTCAAGTTTTGTGGTACCAAACTCAAATACTCCTCCGCGCATCACCCTCAAACAGACGACCAGACTGAGGTGGTCAACCGCACCATTGAGATGTACTTGTGGTGTTTTTTGGGGGACAATCCTAAAAAGTGGGTAGAATGCCTTCCTTGGGCGGAGTACTGCTACAACACTTCTTTCCACACGGCTTTACATGAAACAAAATTGAAAATACTATATGGCAGGGATCCTCCTCGCTTGCTCTCCTATGCTCGTGGAACTACCAGAGTGGATGCAGTAAGCTCTTATAACTCGTGGTCAATTGTTGGAATTCACTGTCCAATACCTTCGAACAACTCAAGCCCGCATGAAGCACTATTATGATCAGGGACACCGCGATATTCAGTACAATCCGGATGACTTTGTATGGCTCCACCGTCAACCTTACCGTCAAAATTCTATTGAAGGCACTCATCACAAGCTTTCTCCAAAATATTTTGGCCCCTTCAAAATTATCCAGCGTACAAATTCCTCCAGAGTTCAAGCTACACAATGTCTTTCATGTCGCCTTACTCAAGCCACTCAAGGGTCCCGCCCCCAATCTATTCTCGCCTTACCACCAATTGAAGATGGTAAAGTTTCTCTCACTCCTGCCAAAATATTAAGTGCTCGGCTGAATCATGAGCGCAGAGAAGTCCTAGTCCAGTGGACACACACAGATGCCACAAAAGCCACTTGGGAAGACCTAAATGTTTTCTAGCATGTCTACCCTACATTCGAGCTTGCGGACAAGCTCTTTCTCCAAGGGGGGGAGTGATGTTATGGACTCCATAGCAGGACGAGTCATCCAGAGGCGACGTGGGTGAGTTGGTGACTCAGTGGAACAGCCAAGTACTGTAGGATTATATTTCTATTTTATTTCATAAGTTGTTAGCATGTATATGTCTATTTTATTTCATAAGTCGTTAGCATGTATATGTCTATTTTATTTCATAAGTCGTTAGCATGTAAGCCACAATGGCAGGATTGTAAAAGCATTCAATTGGGCCCTTAGCGTGAATTTCTTTAAGGGAGCTCAAGAAATGAAATTAGGCAAGAATGATTTCAACCTAACCAGGATCGGGATTCTCCTCTAAGGAACCCAGGATTGGCGTTCTCCTTGACGAACCCAAGGTTCAGGCATCCCTTCGACGAGTCTGACTCCACATCTCCAATCCTTCCTTCATTCCCTCCCATTCTCGGCATCATAGGTCGACCAGGAAAGTCCGTTAGGCCTGGTTCATCCCCTGTTCCCCTTGGCGATCCTTCCCTTCGTCAAGTGACGAGGTCTATGGTCAGGACCACAACATATTTTTACATGAAATACATTTCCAATGTTTCCTAAAAGAAGGTACTAACATGGCGTTATAGTTGTAGAAAGTAATTTGTTTCAACTAAAATTGCCTTACCACAAAATTTTCAGCTAGAAAAGTGTTTCTAGGAAACATGAGGCATTAATGATCCCAAGTATTGCATTTTTACTAGAAATATTTTTCCAAAATTTCCTAAAAAAAATGCACTAACAAGTTTTTATAGTTGTGTAAAGTAATATGTTTCAGCAAAAATTGCATCACCACAAAATTTTCCTGATAAAAGTTTTCAACTTGAAAAGTGTTTCTACCAAAGACAAGGCATTAATGGTCCCTGGAGACTTATTTTTACTACAAATATTTTTCCATGGTTTTCCTGGAAAAAATACACTAACAAAGCCTTATAGTTGTAGAAAGAAATTTGTTGCAAGAACACAACCTTATAGTTGTAGAATGTAATTTGCTTCAACAAAAATTGCCTTAAATTTTTTTTCCTAGAAAACATTTACACCTTGAAAAAGTGGTTCCAAGAAACATGAGGCACTAATGGGTCCCTGGAGATGTGTTTTTTTGGAAATACATTTCCAATGTTTCCTAAAAAAAGGCTTTAAGAAGGAGTTATAGTTGTAGAAAGTAATTTATTTTAACAAATATTGCCTTACCACCAAATTTTCCTGATAGGAATTTTCAACAAGAAAAATGTTTCTAGGAAACATGAGGCACTAATGGTCTCTGAAGATACATTTTTACTAAAAATATTTTGCTAACATTTCCCAAAAAAAAAAAAAAAATGTACCAACAAGGCCTCTATTTGTTTCAGCAAATATTGCCTTACTACAAAGTTTTCCTGGTAAGAATTTTCTGATAGAAAAGTGTTTCCTGGAAACATGAGGCACTAATGGTTCCTAAAGATGTATTTTTACTAGGAATAAATTTCGAAAGTTTTTAAAAAAATGCACTAACAAGACCTTCTAGTTGTAGAAAGAAATTTGTTATGCAAAAAATTGCAACATTAAAAAAAAAATCTTCGTAAGAAATATTTATCTTGAAAGTTGTTTCTAGGAAACATGAGGAACTAATGATCCCTATAGATGTGTATTTACTAGAAATAGTTTTCCAACGTTTCCAGAAAACTGCACTAGCAAGGTCTTATAGTTGTAGATAGTAATTATTTTAGCAAAAATAGCCTTACCACAATTTTTTGAGTAACATTTTTAATCTTGAAAAGTGTTTTCAGTAAACTTGCGGCACAAATGGTCTTTAGATACATATTTTTGAAAGAAATATATTACCAGTATTTTCGAAAAAAAATGCACTAACAAGGTCATATAGTTGAGGAAAGTAATATGTTTCAGCAAAAATGTCTTACCACCAATTTTTTTGGAAAAATATTTCAATGAGAAAAGTGTTTCCAGGAAACAAGAGGCACTAATGGTCCCTAGAGACGTATTTTTACTTGAAATGCTTTTCCAATGGTTCCTGAAATATTGCACTAACAAGGACTTATAGTAGCAGAATGTAATTTGTTTTAGCAAAAATTGCCTCTCCACAAATTTTTTTTGGTAAGAATTTTCTACGAGAAAAGTGTTTCTTAGAAACATGAGGCACTAATAGTCCCTGGAGACATATTTTTACTAAAAATTTTCCAATGGTTCCTGAAATATTGTAGTAACTAGGACTTAGAGTAATAGAATGTAACTTCATTCACCCAAAATTGCCTCTTCAAAAAATATCTTGGTAGTATTTTTTTGCTTGAAAAATGTTTCCTAGAAACAAGAGGCACTAATAGTCTCTATAGACTAATTTTTAGTAGAAATACTTTTCCAACATTTAAGAAAAGAATGCATTAGCAAAGCCAAATAGTTGTAGAAAGTAATTTGATTCAGCAAAAATATCTTAACACAATTTTTGTGGGATGAAATTTTCAGCTTGAAAAGTGTTTCCAAAAAACATGGGAAACTAATGGACCTTGGAGATGTATTTTTACTATAAATAAATTTCCAATATTTCCTAAAAATGCAGTAACAAGGCTTTATAGTTGTAAAAAGTTATTTGATTAAGCAAAAAATGTCTCACCATAAAAAATTTCTAGTAAGCATTTTTTTCTTGAAAAGAGTTTCCCAACAACTTGAGACACTAATGGTCCCTGAAGCTGTATTTTTACTAGCAATACTTTTGCAACATTTCCTTTAAAAAAGGCAATAAAAAGGCCTTATAGTTGTAGCAAGTAAATGTTTCAGCAAAAATTGCCACACCATAAAATTTTCCTCGTAAGAATTTTCAGCTAGAAAGATGTTTCCAAAAAAATGAGGCACTAATAGTCCCTGGAGACGTATTTTCACTATAAATACTTTTTCAATGTCTCCTAAAAAATGCAGTAACATGGCCATTTAGTTGTAGAATGTATTTTGTTTCTGCAAAATATAGTTCTCCACAAAATTGTCCTTGTAAGAATTTTCAGCTAGAAAAGTGTTCCAAGAAACATGAAGCACTAATGGTATTTGGATATGTATTATTATTAGAAACACTTTTCTAACGTTTGTTCGAAACAAAAAGAACTAACAAAGGCCTCATAGTTGTAGAAAGTAATTTGTTTCTACAAATATTGTCATACCACAAAATTTTCCAGGTAAGAATTTTCAGTTCGAAAAGTGTTTCCGGGAAATATGAGGTCTATGGGTCCCTGGAGACATATTTTTACAAGAAAAACATTTCCATATTTTCTTGATAAAATGCACAAACAAGGCCTTATGGTCATAGAAAGTAATTTGTTTCAGAAAAAAAAAAATTTCTACAATTATTTCTTGGTAAGAATTTACAGCTAGAAAAGTGTCTAGGAAACATGAGGCACTAATGGTCCCTGGAGACGTATTTTTTCAAGAAATTCTTTGACAATGTTTCTTGAAAAATGGAACTAATAGTCCCTATAGACATATTTTTACTAGAAATACTTTTCTAATGTTTCCCTAAGAAATATACTAACAAGGCTTTATAGTTGTAAGAAGTAATTTGTTTCATAAAAAATTGCCTAACCACAAAATTTTCCTGGTAAGAATTTTCAGCTTGAAAAGTGTTTCCTCAAAACATGAGGCACTAATGGTCTTTGGAGACGTATTTTTACTACAAATAGTTTTCCAACATTTCTTGAAAAATGCACTAACAAGATGTTATAGATGTAGAAAGTAATTTTGTTTTAGAAAAAAAGCCTGGCCACAAATTTTTCCTGGTAAGAATTTTCAAGTAAAAAAGTGTTTCCAGGAAACATGTGGCACTAATGGTCCAAGAAGATGATTTTTTATTGGAAAAAAATTTCCAATTATTCCTAAAAAAATGCATTATCAAAGCCTAATAGACGTAGAAAGTACGTTGTTTCAGAAAAAAAATGCCTCACCACAAAATTTTCTTTAAAAGAATTTTGAGCTAGATAAATGTTTCCATGAAACATTGGGGACTAATGGTCCCTAGAGACACATTTTTACAAGAAATATTTTTCCAAATATTCCTTAAAAAATACCCTAACTAGGCCTTATATTATTAAAAAGTAATTTGTTTCAACAAAAAATGCCTGACTAAAAAAATATCCTTGTAGGAATTTTTAGCTAGAAAAGTGTTTCCAAGAAACATGTGGCACTAATGGTCTCTAAAGATGTATTTTGACCAGAAATACTTTTCCAACGTTTCCTAAAAAACTGAACTAACAAGGCCTTATAGTTATAAAAATTTATTTCATTCACCAAAAATTGCCTTACGACAAAAAATTCTTATTGGGAATTTTTAACAAGAAAAGTGTTTTAGGTAACAAGAAGCACTAATGGTCCCTGTAGTTTTATTTTTACAAGAAATATATTGCCAGGTTTTTTTGAAATTGTTTACTAAAAAAAACTTATAGTTGTTGAAAGAAATTTGTTTCAGCAAAAAATGCATTACCACTAAATTTTCCCTGTAAGAATTTTCAGCTAGAAAAGTGTTTCAAGAAAACATGAGGCAGTAATCATCCCTGGAGACTTATTTTTACTAGAAATACATTTTAAACATTTAGCAAAAAATGCACTAACAAGGCCTTATAGTTGTAGAATAATTTGTTTTCGCAAAAATTGCCTTACCACAAAATTTTCTTGGTAAGAATTTAAATTTGAATAGTGTTTCAAGGAAACATGATGCACTAATGGTCCCTACAAATGTATTTTTACAAGAAATAATTTTCCATTATTTCCTGAAAAAATGCACTAACAAGGTCGTACTGTTGTAAAAAGTAATTTGTTTAACCAAAAATTTCTTTACCAAAAAATCTTCGTAAAAAGAATTTTCAGCGAGAAAAGCGTTTCTAGGAAACAAGAGGCACTAATGGTCACTTGAGATGTATTTTTACTAGAAGTACTTTTCCAACTTTTTTCATAAAAGTACACGAACAAGGCCTTATAGTGGTAGAATATAATTTGGTTCAACAAAAATTATTATTCCAAAAAATTTTCTTGGTAATAATTTTCTTCTAGAAAAGTGTTTCTAGGAAACAGGAGGCACTAATGGTCCCTAGAGACATATTTGTATGACTCCTGATCGTAGAATGTAATTTGTTTCAGTAAAAATTGCCTGAACACAAAATTTTCCAACTAAGAAATTTTAGTTAGAAAAATGTTTCCAAGAAACATGAGGCATTAATGGTCTCAATTGATGTATTTTTTCTAGAAATATTTTTCCAACGTTTCCTAAAATGCACAAATAAGGCCTTATAGTTGTAGAAAGCAATTTGGTTCAACAAAAAATGCCTAACCATAAAATTTACCTGGAATGAATTTTTAGAATGAAAAGTGTTCAGAGGAAACATGAGGCACTAATCGTCCCTAGGGATGTATTTTACATGAAAAATATTTCTGACATTTTCTGAAAAAATTCTATAAAACGACATCATAGTTTTAGAAAATAATTTGTTTAAAAAATTGTCTTACCACAAAATTTTCTTGGTAAGAATGTTCAACTAGAAAAGTGTTTCCAGGAAACATGAAGCACTAATGGTCCCTAGAGACATATTCCTACTAGAAATATTTTGCCAATGATTTCAAAAAAAGCAACTAACAAGGCATTATAGTTTTAGAAAGTAATTTATTTTATCAAAAATTGCTTGACCACAAAAGTTTTCAGGTAAGAATTTTCAACTAGAAAAGTGCTCCCAAGAACAATGAAGTACTAATGATCCTTAAAGATGTATTTTTACTAGAAATACTTTTCCAACATTTCCTAAAAAAGGCACTAAAAATGCCTTATAGTTGTTGAAATAATTTGTTTCACCAAAATATCCCTAACCACAAAATTTTTGAGTAAGAATTTTCAGTTAGAAAAGTGTTTGCGTAAAACATCGTGCACAAACAGTCTTTATTAGAAATAACTAGAAATAACTAGTTATTTTTTACTAGAAATAACTTTCCAACATTTCCTAGAAAAATGAAATGATAAGGCCTTATAGTAGTAGAAAGTAATTTGTTTTAGAAAAAAATGCCCCACCACAAAATTTTCTTAGTAATAATTTTTCAACTAAAAAAGTGTTTCCAAGAAACTTGAGGCACTAATTGCCCTTGAAGAAGTATTTTTTACTATAAATAAATTTCCAACATTTCCTAAAAAAAAAATACAAAAACAAGGCTTTATAGTTGAAAAAAGTAATTTGTATCACCAAAAATTGCTTTTCCACAAAATCTTTCTAGTAAGAATTTTTTTCTCAAAAAGTGTTTCCAAGAAACTTGAGGCACTAATGGTCCATGGAGATGTATTTTTATACGAAATACTTTTCCAAAGATTCCTAAAAAATGCATGAACTAGGCCTTATAGTGGTAGAAAGTAATTTGTTTTAGCAAAAATACCCTAGCACTAAATTTTCCAGGTAAGAATGTTCTGCTAGAAAAGTGTTTCCAGGAAACATGAGGCACTAATAGTCCCAAGAGATGTATTTTTACAAGAAAAACATTTCCAACATGTTTGAAAAAAGGCACTAGTAAGGCCTGATAGTTGTAGAAATTAATTTGTTCAACAAAAATTGCTTTACCACAAAATTTTCTTGGTATAAATTTTTTGCTGGAAAATTGTTTCCGGGAAAAAGAGGCACTAATGGTTTTTAGCGATATATTTTTACTGGAGACCCTTTTCCATCGTTTCCTGCAAAAAATGCACTAACAAGGCCTTATAGTTCTAGAAAGTAATTTGTTTATGCAAAAATTGCCATACCAAAAAAATTTCCTGGTAAGAATTTTTAGCTAGAAAAGTGTTTTAAGAAAACATGAGCCAGTAATGGTCCATGGAGACATTTTTTTACCAGAAATAGTTTTCAACATTTCCTAAAAAATGGCATTAACATGCCACCAAACTTTCCGCGTAAGAATTTTTTGCAAGAAAAGTGTTTCTAGGAAATATGAGGCACTAATGGTCCTTGAGACGTATTTTTATTTTTAAAATAAATACTTGTCCAACATTTTTTGAAAAAAATTTGCTAACATGGCCTTATAGTTGAAGAACGTAATTTGATTTAGCAAAAAATGCCTTACCACAAAATTTTCATGGTAAGAACTTTCACCTAGAAAAGTGTTTCCAGGAAACATGAGGCACTAATGGTCTCCATAGATGTTTCTTTAGTAGACATATTGGCCAAATTCTCCTAAAAATAGACACTGACTAGGCTTTATAGTTGCAGAAGGTAAGTTATTTCAGAAAAAATTGTCTTACCCCAAAATTTTCAAGGGAAGAATTTTCAGCTAGAAAAGTGTTTCCAAGAAACATGAGGCACTAATGGTCCCATGAGTGGTATTTTTACTAGAAATACTTTTCCAAGTTTCCTGAAAAAAAATGCACTAACAAGGCCTCATAGTTGTAGAAAGTAATTGGTTTCAGCAAAACATGTCTGACTAGAAAATTTTCCTCATAAAACTTTTTTGCTGGAAAAGTGTTTCCAAGTAACTTGAGGCACTAATTATCTCTATTGATGTATTTTTACCAGAAATACTTTTCCAACATTTCCTTAAAAAATACATACATAAGGCCTTCTAGTAGTGGAATGTAATTTCTTTAAAAAAAAAGCCTTACCACAAAAGTGTTTCCAAGAAACATGAAGCACTAATGGTCCCTTGACACGTATTTTTACTAGAAATACTTTGCTAATGTTTCCTAAAAAAAGTCACTTTCAAGGCCTTATTATTTTAGAAACAAATTTGTTTCAACAAAAATTGCCTTACCACAAAAATTTCTTCATAAAAATGTTCTGTTAGAAAAGTGTTTCTAGGAAACATGAAGCACTAATGCTCCCTATAGATGTATTTTTACGAAATTCTTTCCTAAAAAAAGCCACTAACAAGACCTTCTATTTGTAAAATTTAATTTGCTTCAACGAAAAATGCCTTATCACAAAATTTTTTAGGTCAAATGTTTTAGCTAAAAACGTGTTTCAAGGAAATATCAGGCACTAATGGTCCGTGGAGATGTATTTTTACAATAAATACTTTTCCAACATTACTTGAAAAAAAATGAACTAACAAGGCCTTATAGTTGAAAAATGTAATTTGTTTCATCAACAATTGCCTTACCACCAAATTTTCAGCTAGAAATGTGTTTATAGGGAACTTGAGGCACAAATGGTCTCTGGAGACATATTTTTACAAGAAAAGTTTTTTCCAACGTTTCCTGAAAAAGGCAATAACAAGGCCTTATAGTTGTAGAAAGTAATTAGTTTCAGAAAATATTGGCTCCGACAATATTGTCATGATAAGAATTTTTAGCTAGAAAAGTGTTTCCAGGAAACATGAGGCACTAATGGTCCCAGGAGATAATTGTTATTAAAATATTGTTCCAATGTTTCTTGAAAATAGACACTAACAAGGCCTTACAGTTGTAGAAAGTAATTTCTTTTTTAAAAACTTTCCTTAACAAAAAAAATTCCTTATTAAGAATTTTCAGCTAGAAAAGTATTTCAAAAAAACCTGAGGCACTATGGTCCCAAGGTATGTATTTTTACTAGAAATATTTCTCCAATATTTCCTGAAAAAGCGAATAACAACGTCTCATAGTGGTTAAATGTAATTTGTTTTAGCAAAAATAGCCTTACCACAAAATTTTCTAGGTAAGAACTTTTATCTAGGAAAGTGTCCTGGAATCATGAGGCTCCAACGGTGCCTAGAGACATATTTTTACAATAAATAATTTCCAACATTCCTAAACAATTGCACTAAGAAAATGTTAAAGTTGTAGAAACTAATTTGTTTCACAAAAATTGCCTACCATAAAAATTTTCTTTTTAAGTATTTTTAGCTAGAGAAGTGTTTCTAGGAAACATAAGGCACTAATGGTCCTTGGATACTTATTTTGTACTAAAAATATTTTTGCAATGTTTCCTAAAAAAATCCCTAACAAGGCCATATAGTTGTAGTAAGTTATTTCTTTCATCACAATTTTTCTTGTAAGAATTTTTGTTTGAAAAGAATTTCTAGGAAAAATGAGACATTAATGGTGCCCAAAGACATATTTGTACTACAAATACACTTCCAACATTTCTTAAAAAAATGCACTAATGAAGCCATATAGTTGTTGAAAGTAGATTGTTTCAACAAATATTGCCTAACCTCAAAGCTTTCCTGGTAAGAATTTTTAGGTTGAAAAGTGTTTCTAGGAAACATGAGCCACTAATGGTCCTAGAAGACATATTTTTCCTAGAAATAATTTTCCAATGTTTGTAGAAAAAAAAGAACTAACAAGGCCTTACAGTTTTACTAAATAATTTATTTAAGCAAAAAATGCATTACACAAAATTTTCTTGGTAAGAATTTTCAGCTAGAAAAGTGTATCCAGGAAACATGAGGCAATAATAGTCCTAGGAGATGTATTTTATTTTTTAAAAAATACTTTGCCAATGTTGCTTGAAAAAAAACTAACATGACTTTATAATTTTAGAAAGTAATTTGTTTTGGAAAAAATTGTCTTACCACAAAATTTTCGTGGTAAGAATTGTCTGCTAGAAAAGTGTTTCTAGGAAACATGAGGCATTAGTGGACCCTAAAGACATTTTTTTTACTAGAAATACTTGGACAATGTTTCTAAAAAAAGTAACTATCGAGGCCTTTTAGTTATAGAAATAAGTTGTTTTAGAAAAAAATTGCCATACCACAAAATTTTACTGGGAAGAATTTTCTACAAGAAAAGTGTTTCCAAGAAACATGAGGCACTAATGGCCCATGGATATGTATTATTACTCGAATTATTATTCCAACGTTTCCTAAAAAAATGCACTAACAAGGCCTTATAATTGTTGAAAGTAATTTGTTTTAGAAAAAATAGCAAAACCAGAAAATTTTCTTGGTAAAATTTTTTATCTTGAAAAGTGTTTCCTAGAAACTTGAGGCACTAATAGTCCTTGATGACATATTTTTATTGGAAATATTTTTCCTACATTTCCTGAAAAAAGGCACTATCAAGGCCTTACAATTGTTGAAAGTAATTTTTTCTACAAAAAATGCTTTACCACAAAATTTTTAGTAACGAGGCCTTACAATTGGAAAGAGTTTTTAGTTTTAAAAGGGTTTCAAGGAAACATGAGGCACTAATGCTCCCTGGAGATGGATTTTTCCTAGAAATACTTTTCCAACGTTTCCTTAAAAAAAAACACTAACAATGCCTTATAGTTGTAAAAAGTTGTTTGTTTCATCAAAAATTGGATTTCCAAAAAATTTTCCAAGTAAGAATTTCCAAGTTGAAAAGTGTTTCCAGGAAACATGATTCACTAATGGTCCCTAGAGACATTTTTTTTCCTAGAAACGTTTTTCAATGTTTCCAAAAAAAAAATTCACTAACAAGACCTTATAGTTTTAAGAAGTAATTTGTCTAACCAAGAAATACTTGGAAACATGAGGCACTAAAGGTCCCTGGAGACATATTTCCAATGTTTCCTGAAAAAAGTCACTAATAAGGGCTCATGGTTATAGAAAGTAATTTGTTTAAAAAAAATGCCTCATAAAAGTTTTTTTCTTGTAAGAATTTTCTGCTAGAAAAATGACTCTAGGAAACATGAGGCACTAATGGTCCTTACAGATGTATTTTTACTACATATTTTTTTCCAATGTTTCATGAAAAAGGCATAACAAGGCCATATAGTTGTAAAATGTATTTTGTTTAAGCAAAAATTCCCTTACCTCAAAAATTTTCATGCAAGAAATTTCTTCTAGAAAAGTGTTTCCTAGAAACCTCAGACACTACTGTCACTAGAGACATATTTTTACTAGAAATAGTTTTCTAATGTTTCCTGAAAAATGCACAAACAAGGCCTTATAGTATACAAAGTAATTTCTTTCTACAAAAATTACCTTAACTCAAAATTTACCTGGTAAGAATTTTAAGTTAGAAAAGTGTTTCCAAGAAACATGAGTCGCTAATGGTCTTTGGAGAACTATTTTTATGAGAAATAAATTTCCAATATTTCCTAGAAAAAAGATACTAACTAGAACTTACATTTCTAAAAATTAATTTGTTTCAGCAAAAATTGCCTTAACTCAACATTTTCTAGGTAAGAATTTTTAGCTGGAAAATGTTTCCAGGAAACATGAAGCACTGATGGTCCCACGAGATGAATTTTCCTAGTAAAATTTTCAACTTGAAAAGTGTATCCAGAAAATTTGACATTTTCTATAAAACATGCACTATCTAGTAAAAAAAATTCCAAGAAATATTTTTCCAATGTTTCTTCAAAAGATGCACAAACAAGGTCTTATAGTTGTAGAAAGTAATTTCAGCAAAAATTCCCTTACCTCAAATTTTTCCTGGTAAAAATTCTCAGTTGTAAAAGTGTTTGAGAGATAAATGAGGCACTAATGGACCCTGGAGATATATTTTTACAAGAAATACACTAACAAAGCCTTATGATTGCAGAAAGTAATTAGTTTGAACAAAAAATTTATACCACAAATTTTTTTTGGAAAGAATTTTTATCATGAAAATTTTGAGGACTCAATAGCTAACTGTTAAATTGGGTTGAAGGCCCTATCCCAAAATCACTAGCCACTTAGGAAACCTCTTTTGCCAACTAATAAATGCTAGATCTTTATATTCACTAATGTATGTGGGACTATCCTTTTGAACACTCCCCCTCACGTGTAGGCACATGGATAATTTGGGTAGAGGCCCTCATGTGGTGGCACGTGGATAATTTGGGTGGATGCCCACATATGAGAACCTTGCTCTGATACCATGTTAAATTGGATCGAAGGCCCTATCCCAAAATGACTAGCCACTTAGGAAACCTCTTCTGTCAACTAATAAATGCAAGATCTTTATACTCGCTAATGTATGTAGGACTATCCTTTTTAACACTAACCGAGTCATCCAAAGGAGGCTCATTGAGTCACTGAGTTAATTGCTTTATTTCTATATTATTTTAAATTCGTTTTATGCATTATTTAAGTTAAATTACCGTAGGGACAAAATTGTAAAATTAAACCCTAAAACTATGTTGCCGTCAACCCTACTTAGAGGGGAAGGAGAATGAGAAAAGGCAAGTCTTGAATTAGGTTAAACAGGGTTCAGAGTTCTCCTTGACGAGCTCTAGAATCAAGTTCCCTCTTGAATATGAATTTCTTTCTTCTCTCTTTGATTTTTTTTTACCTTCCTCTTCACCAAAAACAAGGAGCGATTTCTTCCTCTTTTCCAAGCTCAACAAGAGGCCTTTAGCCTCTAATCAGTGCACAAAAGCAAGAGAGGATCTCTCTCTCTTTCTGAGCAAAGATAGAGGTTTTCCAGCCACTAAACTAAGAGCAGCAAAGGCTAGAGGTTCTTCAACCGCTAAACTAGAGAGCAACAAGGTTAGTGACTCCTAACCTCTCATCCGTGGACTGCCCAAGTTAGAATCTTTTCAGCCCCTAACCCGGACAGCAGCTGGAAGGGTCCTAACCCTCTCAGCCGTGAGCAGCAAGGGGCCATTCCCCTCCTGTCCGAGAGCA
Source organism: Aristolochia californica (assembly GCF_029961685.1). NCBI lineage: Eukaryota > Viridiplantae > Streptophyta > Magnoliopsida > Piperales > Aristolochiaceae > Aristolochia > Aristolochia californica. Next base: position 30,493,564 of record NW_027182279.1, on the reverse strand, counting down.
GCAAGGGCTTCCCAACCTCTTACCAAGAACAACAGCATAACTGCAAAAAGGAAGCTCATTTCCTCCCAATCGAGAGCAGCAACTCTCTTACAACTCTGGATTCACCAATCCCACACCGAGTTATCAAAGCAAGGGACCATAACAACTTTGTATTAGAGATATACCGTTGTTGCGAGTTCGAATCCGGAGGGGGTGACCTAGATGCCAGATTAAAATTACTGGTAGGCTCAAAAAGTGGATCGGGCCAGTGTTGCTAGAGTGGGCCATTGAGGATGTCAGCTCAAAATGGTGAGAGTATTGTTATGATCCTGAGGTTAAGTACTTCTGCTATCTAATAGATCGGTCTTTTGGTAAGTATTGGCTAGGTACTTAACATTTGATATCAGAGCAGGAACACAATGAGTGATTCTTCATCCCGAGAAAAGTATCTAGCCATACTCAATCTATTGGGAGAAATACATGCAAGGTTTTTAGCATCGGTAGAAATACGCACAAAAATTTTAGCATGCCGTGATGGAAGGCGTGAATCTTCCATTAAAATTTATAAGGAAGGGGCCAAGCATGGAAATTCAAAATCGGGGACCATGAAAATTTCTAAGTAGGGAAGACCATAGCACAATTCCCTAACATGGAAATCTGACATTGGGGAACCAAAAAATCTGAAATCGAAGGCTTATTCTGCAAAAACCTCACCGATAATGGCTGAATTGGGTTCGACATAAAAAAACCCCTTATCATGGCAAGGAAAACCCCTTCCTGAATAGGAGACAGAAATATTTCTAGAGACTCTTCCCACCTGGAAAAGTTTCTGACCTACCTCTTTCTCGGAAAAAAGTCGACCTAAATTCTCCAATCTTCACCGACTGGAGAAGCACCATGTGGCTGCTGTTTGCCATCCAAAAAAGGTGAGGCTCTGTCGGAAAAAGGTCCGGTTGGCTTTGGTGGAAGAAAATACTTCAGGAACAGTGAGTTCCGAATTGAAATGTTGACACCTCTCACGGTTGCTCTCAGCAGCCTAGCGGGTAACTGACTTCAATGAATTTTGGGGTCAGTTTTTTAGACGATTTTCTACAAATTTCGTTTTCTCCTTTCTCTAGTCCTTCATTGTTTTTAAGAAAACACTCTCAAATTGGGTTGAGGGTGCACCGTTGGACACAAAAATAGAAAGGTTACTCCAATGTTGACGGAGTTCAGGCTTTAGTGTCTGAAATGCGAGATGGGAATTTTTTGGGTAGTTTGGGAATCATACAGAAATTTCTATGGGTGATGAATTATCTTACTATTGATGAGAACATAATCAATTTCTGGGTGGAGACTGAACAAAGTATACTTTATGCGGTTTTACGTGGGCATATTGATTTTGCGTCTAATCCATGGCCATCAATTTCTAGTGGTGCCTCATTAAGCAGTGGAATTAGCACACGGGCCTATAATTTTCTTGCAATATTTCGGGAAGATAGGGAGAATGGACGAGGCTGTGCAGCTGTTTGATGATATGCCTGAAAGAAAGGTGGAGTACTGGATTTCTTTGCTAAGAAGTTTTGCTGAACAGGGGAATGTGATAAATTATATTACTGTTGTTGAGAACAGAAACAGTGTTCTTACTGCATGTGCCATTCTTGGATTCTTGAGATTGAGATGATGATGAAATTTAAAATTGCTGCGGCTGTTGCAGTGAAGAAAGGTGCACAACATTAGAAAACTGAAACTGAGAGTAAGGATTTTGATGCTGCCAACCAGGATAATGAGGCAATGTGGATGGATATATATGCAAAGTGTGGGATGACAACAGTCAATTTTTTTTTGCTTCTGCTGTTGCAGTGGTGATATATGCTGGCATGCACAGAAGGATACATGACCACTAAGTTGATGACGACTTTTAAATTTGATGCTGCTGTGGCAGTGCAGAAAGGGGCACAACAGTAGAAAATAAAAACTGATAGAAAGGATGTATATGAGCAGAATTCATCAAGTTCAGAGGCTTTATCATTATCTTCAACAAAGGGTGCTATTGGGCAGCTGGGGCTGTTGAAGCAGTTGAAGCAATCTTTACTGTCTACACTATGGAATTGCTCAACCAACCATAAATCTTCACAATGCAGATCCTGATTTCCATGATGATTCCATGCCTCTGAGTGTTTCAAGGGTCTTGCCAATCAGGGTTTGCCTTTCAAATTCTTTGCACTTGGAGGAACACTTGCAAATTTCGAAGTGGTGTGATATTGTCATTTTGACTGCTGTCTACAAAACAGTGCTGCAAATTGAGATAGGAGGTGAAGCGGCAATTTTGCACTCTATTTCAATGGAAAGGCTTCAACTTGCCGTGGCAATGAATGCCAACTTCCCTACTGCTGCTACATAAATTCACCAGAGAGCACTATTTGCTCTTCGTAAGTCTTCTCAGAAGAATTATAGCAACATTGCTGCTAACAACTCAGGCCTAAACCATATTGGTCTGCGGATGGAGAAAATCTTTCAACAGAAGAAATATGTTGTTGTTTGTGAGAACATCATCAAGTATGGAAGCTTTGTTCCAAGGGTCATATTTTTACTAGAAATACTTTTTCAATGTTTCCTTAAAAAATGCACTAACAATGCCTTATAGTTGTAGAAAGTAATTTTTTGCAGTAAAAATTGCTTTAACACAATAATTTCTTGGTAAGAATTTTCAGCTAGAATTATTTTCCAGGAACCATGAAGTACTAATGGTCCCTCATGACGTATATTTACTTAAAATACCTTTCAAATATTTTCTGAAAAAAAAGGTACTAACAAAGCCTTGTGGTTGTAGAAATTAATTTGTTTTAGCAAAAATTGCCTTACCTCAAAATTTTCCTGGTAAGCATTTTCAGCTTAAAAAGTGTTTCCTATAAACATAAGGCAGTAATGGTTCCTGGAGACGTATTTTTACTAGAAATGTTGTTGAATTTATGGGAGAGAGAAATACTTCATTTACTTGTTGTAATCAAAGTACATGAACCCTTATTTATAATAGAGGAAACTAGTGGAGTCCGATTATAATTAAACTACCCTTGTCCCAATTACACCCAAATTCTAACACTTAAAGATAAGTCTTAGCATAATTAAATACCTCAATATAAATAGAAGCCTAACATAGCTAAAACACCTTTCAATAGAAACTCTTCTATGAGACCTCCTTCCATAATAATTTTGGCTTTGTAAGACTTCTTATTGTGAGAGTCATGTAAGAGGCTTTCATATCTTCTTTTCAACACTCCTCCTAAAGCTGGAGTTTATAACTTCAGCTTGCAATGAAAAAGATTCTTGGTCTTCAATTTTATTTGCTGCAAACTTTTCTTCTTAGATGCAAAAAAAACTTCATCTTTAAAAAACTTAATTTTTTGTGCTCCCCCTTTCTTGCCTTTTTTGTGCTCCCCCTTTCTTGCATTTTTTGTCACATTAAAATTACCACAACATATAGAATAAAATACCTCTTTCTTGTAATTCTTCTTCTAATTTTTTCCCTCAAACTGGGAGGTAATGGCAGTGATCCCAGTTTGAAAAAAATAACATAGATGTAGTAATAAGGTCTTCCATGTCCCAACTTGGGCACCGACTCTCAAAGATAGAAATCAGTGATACATGAGTAATGCCTGTCATTCACAAGACGGTGATAAAAGACCCACGGATACATATAAAAGGTCTCAATGGACTTAAAAGTAAACCAACCAAAGCAACACATAAGGGGTTGGCTCAAAGGGGTATGTGAGAGTCAAATAAAGGATGGTAGGAAACAGGATGCCAAATAACGAATGGGTAATGGGTAAAGAGGAAGATAAGATGTTGAGGCCACCATGTGCTTTATTTTTCTAAGAAATTCAAATTCTGTAGCAGATGAACCAATACTGACAACAGTTAGCAAATAATGAACCCAAGGCAAGCAATTGAGAAGTTCTTCTTCAAAAATAATGTCTCAATCAAAGAGACACAATAACAATAGTGGTAATCGGCCAATCCTCAAATAACATGTACCAAATATGCAATTGTATAGCAACGGATAACTGGTAAATAATGGAAGTCCATTAGAGTAATAAGGATACATGAAATAATTTGATGTGAGTATCTACAGCAAATAATATTGTTACAAGGTGAGAGCCACCATGATCACAGGAGTAGGTGGGACCAACCATGATCACGTGAAGTGGCATGATGAGTCATCACACTAGCTGGAATCCTTCTCACATGAGTTGAAATATTTGGCAATCTTTCTTGATTAATGTAATTGATTTATCTTCCCTTGATTTGTGTAGATTTGGATAATCATGATTGATGTTATTAGGGATATTAGGGATCCTATCTGATCTATTTATATGTAATTGAAATAGTATAAATAGGGGTCTTGGTTGGAGGGTTCAATCCTCTCCACTTCTCAACTCATAAAGAATCTCATTCTATCCTAAACTATTTTTCTCTCTTTTCTCTTCTCTCCTCTCTACCCAAGCTCTCTCTCTCTCGTTTTGTTTTTTTTCTTCTCCCTCTCTCATCTTGAGTGAGGTTTCTATCGTGAGGTCCTAAATTCAACATAGCATCTGTTATAATGTGGGACCCACCATGGTGCACGAGATGGTGGGATCCACCATGAGGACGTGGGATGCCAAAAAGAGTCCTCACCCATGCTAGAACGAGTTAAGAAGATAAGAAGCACAAGCTAAAAGTAGTTAGAAGACCTGAAGATCAAGTGGGACCCACAAAGATACCACGAGCTGGTAATCTTATCAATATGGGCTGGAAGATCATGTGGGACCCACAAGGGTTAAGGCCACGAGCTAGCCTCCTCCCTTATGTCCATGTTATTGAAGAAGATTTGTAGTTTAACTTATATAAGACTTCTAGTAGATTGTGTTATCTTTTCATGATAGACTTATCTTAGAGAGTTAGGGATGAAATGTAATTAGGAGATTGAAAGGTTAATTACATAAGGATTCTATCACTTCCTCTAAAATAAATAGAGGTGTTGTAATTCAGAATTAATCAAGTCACAGAACTCCTTCTTGAGTAAATCTCTCTCTCTCTTGCTTGGTGCACACCTCTCTTTTTCCACTTCTCTTCTCTGTACCCAAGAGCTTTTCTCCCCTTTTCTTCTTTTTATTTCTCTCTTATCTTGCTTAGAATATTGGAAAAGGGATCCTAAATTCAACAGTATTAGAGCATCAAATTTAGGATCCCCACGTCAAAAGAACGCTCTAAGAAGTTATGATCAAAGCTACTCGTAGAAGCTCTTTGTGAAGCAAGATTGATGCTTGTGAGATAAGTTTTTTATTCTTTTTATTATTACTTCAAGTTCTTTGTTTTTGGATAATTAGAAGAAGTTTAAGAGATGATTTTATTTCTGTCTTCATCTTATGAAAATATTGAGATTTAGGCATCTCGGATTACAAGAAGTTTACCATGGCAATTTTGTCGGATTGCAAGTTTTTGGCTGAAATTCAGTTTATGTTGAGATTTTCTAAATAAAAGTTAGAATTTTTTTGGAAAAATATTTTCCTAATGAAGAAAATTATCTTCAGCCTATTATGAGTGGATTTTTATCCACTGGATTTCAGAAATCTAATTACATACCTTCCATGCTAAGCTTCTCCATTAACCGAGTTGTTTGAAAAACTCTACTTGGTTTTGTGATATTTTGGAGAATTTTTTGAGAACCAAGAATTGGTTGATTGTTCTTGGAAAATCAAGAATAGAATATTCTGTTTTAAATAAAAATAATCAAGCACAAATTAAGAAAGGAAGTGGTCCTTTGAAAGTTTGGTAGACTCAATCCATGAAGAAAGGTTCCTGTTTTTTAAGATCTCACAATATCTTCTTGATTAGGCCTGATTTTATTTGATTTTTGATCAATTATAAATTCCCTAATTCATGAGGAACTGAATATATATACTGGTTTATATCAAGCTGGAGTCAAATATATTTTTGGAATGATCTTGGAAAAATCGAATTCGGAATTGCTAGCTTACCTTACTTGATGTCATGCTTATTGATTAATTTTTGCTATTCTTTACAAGGAAGACTAGAGAATTAATTATAGAAAATTTTGGCCAGAAAATTGACTGGCCCAAGAGGGTTCCCTCTTTGTCTAAAGACTTGATCAAGCTTGGGATCTCCTCCTTTCTACCCGAGCTAGCCTTGGCCGCACTTGAATCTCCAAGCTTACTTAGGCTACTTCAAATTTGAGTACACTATTACCCTTGGATGGCCTCTTATGTCTGAAGAATACATGGGGTGACAAAAATGATATTCTTAAGATTACTACCATACCCTTGCAAGGGATATCAAATTTCTTGATCTGGTGCACATCGGTTCGACGGTTCTTTATAACAAGGGACCTACTTCGTCACCTCACCATACTGGGGCTACCCATTGATGAAGAAGATGTTGCTTATGCTAAGTGGTTAAAAAATGACATTTTGGTAATTAGTTGGCTAATCAAAAACTTGGAAGAACCTGTCTCCAACAATGATATTCATTTTGACACCACCAAACAAATTTTGGAGACATGTGCTAAGTTGTACTCTAGCTCTGACAACTTACACATGTCATATGATATTCTCCAAAGAATGTTCAACACTATACAAGGAGAAAATATTCATGAGTATTTGGCTCATTTTAGAGGCCTTGTTCAAGAATGGAAGCTAGCTAAGCCTACCTCCACCAATGTCTTTGTCCAAGACAAGTAGAAGGAAGCCTTAGCCACTACCATTTCCCTAGCAAACATTAAGCCATATCTCAAAGTTGCGAAAAGTCAACCCAGCACCTCTTCTATTCCCACCTTTGATGATTTATGTACCACATTACTCTGCATTTCAGACTCTTCTTCTCCTTATCCTACTAAAGTATCATCCACTTTGTACTCCGAGCATAGGAGAACATCAACCGACTGCAACCGAGGCTGTGGAAGAAAATTACAAAGGAGGATGAAGAAGAGGTGGAAGGAATGGTTTTGTTAGAATAGACGGAAGGGAATTCACCCATTGTGAGAAAGATGGCCACACTATAGATCAGTATTTTAAAATCCATGGCAAATCGGATTGGGTTAAGGCTAATCAAGCCTCAATAAGTCATACAAAGGAGGACCATTTACCATAGCTGACGGCTCCGAAACTAAAGTTCTGGGGAAAGGATCCACATCTGTTACACCATCAATTCCGCTTATATATATTATTTTTGTTCCTAATTTTCCCTTGAATCTTTTATCTGTTAGTCAGCTAACATAAAATTTTAATTGCTCAATTACCATCTCACCCGCTTCTTGTGTGTTTTAGAATCTTACAATGAAGCAAGTGATTGGAGGAGGCCATGAACAAGGGGGACTCTACCACCTGGACGTGCCTCAAATAAATGCCATCTCAATCAAGGAAACTGAGACAATTCTATGGCACAATAAATTGGGACATCCATCCACACAATCTCTTCATCTTCTTTTTCCTACCTTTAAGGATATGTCAAATTTAAATTGTGAAGTGTGTCAACTAAGCAAACATCAGAGGACCACATACTCACCTCGTCCATAACTTAAAAGTATTTCTCCTTTTTTCGTTGATCCACACAGATGTATGGGGACCCTTGAACATCTCAAACATTTCCTAAGTCAAGTACTTTATTACATTTATTGAAGATTGTACTCGTACCACATGATTATTTCTTTTTAAAGAGTGATCTAAAATACCCTCAATTTTTAATCCCTTTCATGCTATGGTTGTCACTCAATTTGGTAAAAGAATCAAAGTACTTAGGTCTGATAATGCCAAAGAGCACTTTCAAAGATCTTGACTATTTTTGTAAAGAGAATGACATTATCCATCAAGCATTTTGTGTCTACACCTCCCAACAGAATGGTGTACCAGAACGGAAGAACCGTCACCTTCTTGAGGTAGCTCACAACTTATTGTATACCATGAAAGTCCCATACTTTTATTGGCCCCATGCCATCCTTACTACATGATTTCTTATAAATAGGCTCCCTCTTCCGTTCTTGTTCATAAATCCCCATATTCCTTATTGTTTCCACACGGTAATCCCTTTTCACTTCCCTCAAAAGTCTTTGGTTGTACATGCTTTGTTCATATTAACTCTCCAAAACATAGTAAACCTGATCCAAAATCTGTCAAGTGTATCTTCTTAGGATACTCTCGCATGCAGAAGGGTAATATTTGCTACAATCCCACTCTCTAAAGGTTACTTTTGTCTATGGATATAAATGTTTTTGAAGACTCTTTATACTACTCTGACAATGCTCCTCCAGGTCTCTCTTCTATACTAGCTTCTCCTCGACCGGTTGTGCTCCGTGCTATGAAAATTGTTGAACTACCTGAAGAGCTGGTTGACACCACTCCTGCAGAGTTTGTGGATCCCATCAAGTTAAGTCCATCTTCTCCTGTTCCTTTTGGACCACAATATGATACTCGACCTATTGCCTTAAGAAAAGAACCCAAAACTTGCACTAGGCCCTCTACTTCTCACCACATATCCAATTTTTTGTCTCACCATCGTTTATCCTCTTAATGTTGTCAAATTTTTACAGCTATCTCCTTCATCTCAGTCCCACGGTCCTATCAGAAGGCTCTGAAACATCTAGGGTGGAAGACAATGGATGAAGAAATGCAGGCACTCTATGAGAATCAGACATGGGCTCGGCTCCTCTTCCATTAGATTAAAAACCTATCAGCACAATCCAGATGGATCAGTTGCTCGCCTTAAGTTCTACTTAATTTCTAAAGGCTATACATAGTGTTATGGGATCGGTTATGAGGAAACATTCTCTTTGGTAGCCAAATTGAACTTGGTACAAATTTTATTATCGCTTGCTACTAATTCTTCTTGGCCGGTCTATCAAGTAGATGTGAAAAAATCTTTTCTCAATGGGGATATAAAGGAAGAAATTTATATGCAATAACCACTTGGATTTGTGGTTGAGGGGGAGTTGGCATGTCGATTGAATAAATCCCTTTATGGTCTAGAATAGTCTCCTCGTGCATGGTTTGATAAATTTAGCCAACCACTTATACAGGCCGAATTTCACAGATATTTCATAGATCACTTTGTATTTCTTAAAGACACACCTATATGCAAAGTGATTTTGAACTGTATATGTTGATGATATTGTCTTAACCGGTAGTGATCCTGAGGGCATTCAAGAAACCAAGGAAAAGATATATGAAGAATTCAAGACTAAAAATCTTGGACTACTTAAGTACTTTCTGGGCATTGAAGTACTACAGTCCAAACATGGGATTATACTATCTCCAAGGAAGTATGTCCTTGATCTACTGGAGGAGACATGCGTGATGGGGTGTGGACCAGAAATAGTAGACTGATCAGTAGACAGCAGAATCACTGGGCTGAGATTACCGTTCAGTTGGGTTATGAAGCAGTGGAAATTATGACATCAAGACAATCTACGCCTACTTGGGAGGGTTTCCAATCAGTGAGACACAACTGCAATGGAAAAATAATAACAATGATTGCAAGATGACACCAGCTCGAGCAAAAACTTTCAGGAATAAGGGAGATGCCAACTATAGAATAAATTCAACTTCTAGTATTGGATGTATAGCCGATTTCTAACTCTGCAATCCAAGTAGGAACGACACGACACTTCAAGATGAACAAGGTCTAGAAGCTTCTAAATTGCTAGTGATCATAGATCAAAAAAGGATCACATTAACTGTGTGGGTTGACCTAGTCAACTCACAGAACGAGCTCTGATACCATGTTGAATTTATGGAAAAGAGAAATACTTAATTGACTTGTTTTAATTAGAGTACGTGAACCCCTATTTATAATAGAGGAAACTGGTAGAGTCCAATTACAATTAAACTACCTTTGTCCCAATTACGGCCAAACTCTAACACTTAAAGGTAAGTCATAACATAATTAAATAACTCAATATAAATAGAAGACTAACATAGCTAAAACACCTTTAAATTGAAACTCTTCTATGAGACCTCTTTCCATAATAATTTTGGCTTTGTAAGACTTCTTATTGTGAAAGTCATGTAAGAGGCTTCCATATCTTCTCTTCAAAAAATAATTTTCCAATGTCTCCTAACTAAAGGCACTAACAAGACCTTAGAGTTGAAAGTAATTGTCTTGCAAAAAAATTTCTTGGTAAAAACTTTTCTCCTTGAAAAGTGTTTCCAAAAAACATGAGGCACTAATAGACGCTAGAGATATAATTTTACTAGAAATACATTTCCAAAGTTTCCTAAAAAGGCATTAATAAGGCCATAATGATGTAAAAACTTAGTTGTTTCAGAAAAAACTTACCTTGCACTAAAATTTTCCAAGTAAGAAATTTCATCAAGAAAAGTGATTCTTGGAAACATGAGGCACTAATGGTCCCTGGACATGTATTTTTACTAGAAATATTTTTCCAAAGTTTTTTGAAAAAAGGCATTAACAAGGCCTTATAGTAGTCAAATGTAATTTTTTTTTCTTGAAAAATTGAAATACCACAAAATTTTCTATGTAAGAATTTTCAGCTTGAAAATTGTTCAACGGAAATATGAGACACTAACAGTCGGTCCATAAGACCAAGGAAGACCCACACATCCAAGAGATGTGGAAGATGGGCTCATGGCCCATAGATCAAGTCCATAACTTCTTCTTCCTCCTGTTTTCTCTCTATGAGTCCCTTTCTCTTTTTGTCCATGAGCTAAATCCATGGAGTCCTGAAAATCAATATGGTATCAGAGCATTGATTTTCAGGACTCGTAGCTATGGTTCCAAAAATTCCTTTTCTATCTCTTTGTCTTGTGTCCTTGTGTTTTGCTTATTCTCTCCCCTAGTGAAACCCATATTTTTTCCCTTTTCTTTGCTCATATTGCTACTTTGATTGATTATTCTTTATTATATAGATTATTCTTCATCCTAGTATTTTCCCGCTAGTTGAAAGATTTCCATTGCCAGCCAGATTTTTTTTTTTGGTTCTATTTAGGAAGCAAGGAAGATGACTTTACTGATTTCGGAAAGTTCCTTTGCTGATTGATTTTTTGTCCATTGCTTCTCCGAAGATGCCGTGATTACCATCTGAAGTCTTGGTGGTTCTCAAGTTTTTCATAACTGTTTGAAAGCCAGCATCGCGGGAGAAGATGACTCTGCTCCCGAGACTACGAGAAAATCCCATTGCTGTTGTCCATCCCAGGTTGGAGAAGATCGTAAATTGATCTTATTCTTTGTTTTTCATTCAATTATCCAGCTAGATCAAATTATCCTGGCATTATGGTTTATTTCTATTTGGTTGTTGCTGGATCTTTGGTTCTCTGATCCTACCTCATATGTCTACTACTTTCTGGAGATAGAATTGTATCATCTCTACTGTCAGACTAATTCAGAAGTTATTCAGATGTCGTATTGCTCTCTCATCCAGCCTGGTCTTTGGATTCATTCCAAGTTAATCTTGTGAGTTATCTGGCCGTATTGATCATCCTCAATCAAGGATCTAGCAAGTTATACGCTAAAGAAGTTTATCTTGGAAAGGCATCTCCACTGGCATATTTTTTTCAAAACAAGTGATTTCTTTCTTGTTTGGAAATTTTTTTTTTCCGTTTGGATTGATCAGTAGTTCTAGCATTGTCTACTAATTTTCCGAATCTAACAGCAACGAAGACATTTTTTTCGGACATAATCTTGCTGACAATCTGGCCGTATCTACTTCTGCTCCCGTTATTTGCCGTCAATCTGGAAATTTGATCTTGGTTTGATCTTGCAGCTGGTTTTTGAAAATTTGGAAATTCTTCATTGGCGTTTTTCCTTTCTCCGACTGCTACTACAAGATCTCCTACCATGATTGTCTTTGGTTTTCCAATCTATTTGGAAGTAGGCAGGAAGATGAAGGTATTTTCGTATTTTATTCACCAAGTTAGGTAGATTGATTTTAATCTAGCGTTGGTTTTGCCAACCCTAACCAGACCTTGCCGGGCAACCTACCGACCCGCCCGACTCATTCTATTCCCTCGGGTTAACCTAGTGGGTTGGGTCAACCGAGTCAACTCTGTCCAAGTCAACTGTGTCCTGGTTAGCCTGACTCGCTTTAGTTATTTTTTACCTCGATATACATGTCTAGGTCCCAAGTTTTATACCTATTCTTCTATAACTAGGACATATTGATCTACTATTTGACTCGACGCAATTTGGTACTTTTTCCAGCTGGATTATTATTTTGAGGCACAACATATTCGTTGGTCAACTTATTGCATTGGATTATTTCATGGGTCATTTTACAAAGTTATTATTTTGATATGTGTTATGTGTGTTGGAAGATGGTCATGTTATATGGACTCAGGCCCATTTCAACTGCTGCTATTGTGTCTTTTTGGATTAGACATTATTATTGAAGAAGAGGTGGCCTCGATATCCTTTCTCCTACCATCCTTTATTTGACTCTCACATATCTTTGGGCCAACCTTTTGAATGTTGCTTCGGATGGGAGTTTAAGTCCATTTATACATACATATGGGTGTTTTAATTCCATTGAGACTTTTTCATTTAAATACCGGGGGGTTTTTTATTGCCATCTTCTAAATGACAGGCTTTACCCACTTATCACCCATTTCGACCTATGAGACTCGGTGTGTGGGTTGGGACACCGTGATGGAGGAGAGTATTACTACATATATGTTACCCCTCTTAATTGGCATTTATTACTCCCATCACTTGAGAGTCTTTGTCCCGTGGAGGGACACGGTGATGGAGTTTTATTACACTTCTGAGTATTGCGTCCCACTACCTATAGAAGATAGGAGTGTGCCCTACATCCAACATGGGTTATGACTAGAGTATGGAGCAATGTTGTACGGCTTGGAGTGATTTTAATCTCACTTATCTTATGCCAACTGGGCCTCATGGAAGAGACCACTAGCATGAGGAGGTTTGTTGGAAGATGGGCCCAAACCCACACGACCTAGGAAGGCTGACAAATCCATGTGTGTTGGAAGATGGGCCCAAGCCCATAAGACCAAGGAAGACCCACACATCCAAGAGATGTGGAAGATGGGCTCAAGGCCCATATATCAAGTCCATAACCTTTTTTTTCCTCTTGTTTTCTCTCAATGAGTCCATTTCTCTTTTTCTCTATGAGCTAAATCCATGGAGTCCTGAAAATCAACAATATTTGCATAAATTAATTTGTTTCAGCAAAAAGTGTTTTACCAAAAATGATTCCTAGAATGAATTTTCAAGTTGAAAGTGTGTCCAGAAAACATCAGGCACTAATGGTCATTGGAGATGTATTTTTACTAGAAATACTTTTCCAACGTTTCTTGAAAAAATATCACTAACAAAACCTTCTAGTTATAGAAAGTAATTTGTTTTGGCAAAGTTTTCCTAGAAAGAATTTTCTGCCTAAAATGTGTTTTCTAGGAAACATGAGGCACTAATGGTCCATGGAGACGTATTTTTACTAAAAATATTTTCTTAGCGTTTCCTAAATCAATGCTTTAACAAGGTCATATAGTTGTAGAACGTAATTTGTTTCAACAAAAAATTTCGAGTAAGAATTTTCAACTTCAAAAGTCTTTCTAGGAAACATGAGGTACTAATTGTCCTTGGAGATTTATTTTTATAAGAAATACATTTCTATCTTGTCCAAAAAATGCACTAAGAAAACCTTATAGTTATAGAAAGTAATTTGTATCATAAAAAAATCCTAACCACAAAATTTCCCTGTTTAGAATTTTCAACATGAAATTTTTTTCTAGGAAACATGAGGTAGTAACCCAAGGTTCATATTTTTACTAGAAATACTTTTCCAATTTTTACAAAAAAAATGCACTAACAAGGCTTTATAATTGTCGAAAGTAATTTGCTTTAGAAAAAAATTTCTTTACCACAATAGTTTCTTGGTATGAATTTTCAGCTAGAAATTTTTTTTCCAGGAAACATGAGGCACTAATGGTCCTTCACGATGTATTTTTACTAAAAATATTTTCCAAACATTCCCTAAAAAAATGCACTAACTAGTCCTTGTGATTGTAGAAATTATTTTAGCACAAATTGCCAAACCAAGAAATTTTCTTGGTAACAATTGTTAGCTTAAAAAGTGTTTCCTGGAAACATAAGGCACTAATCGTCCTTTGCGATGTATTTTTTACTAGAAATACCTTTCCAATGTCTCCTAAATAAAGACACTAACTAGACCTTTGAGTTGTAGAAAGTAATTTATTTCAACAAAAATTGTCTTACAACAAAATTTTCCAGGTAAGAATTTTCAGCTTAAATAGTGTTTCCAGGAAACATGATGTACTAATGGACCCTGGAGAAGTAGTTTTACTAGAAATACAATTAAAATTTTCCTAAAAAACGTTATAACAAGGCCTTGATGATATATAAAGTTATTTGTTTTAGAAAAAAAATTCCTTATACCAAAATTTTCCTGGTAAGAATTTTTGACAAGAAAGTGATTTTCTTGAAACATAAGGCACTACTGGTCCCTGGACATGTACTTTTACAAGAAATACTTTTCCAATGTTTCCTGAGAAAAAGGCATTAACAAAGCTATATAGTTGTAAAATGTAATTTTTTCAACAAAAATATCTTTATTAAAAAATTTTCCTAGTTAGAATTTTTAGCTTAAAAAGTGTTTAATGGAAATATGAGGCAATGATGGTCCATGTTGACGTATTTTTAGTAGAAATATATTTCCAATGTTTCCTAAGAAAATACACTAACAAGGCCTTATTGTTGCAGAAAGCAATTTCTTTCGGTAAAAGTATCTTTACAAAAAAAAATTCTTGGTAAGAATTTTCAATTAGGAAAGTGTTTCCAAAAAAAATGAGGCACTAATGGTCCTTGGTGACGTATTTTTACATGTAATACATTTCCAATGTTTCCTGAAAATAAAATCAATGACAAAACTTTATATTTGTAGAAAATAATTTGTTTCAGCAAAGTTTTCCATGTAATATTTTTTTGCCTAAAAAATGTTTTCCAGGAAACATGAGGCACTAATGGTCCATGGAGCCATATTTTTACTAGAAGTACTTGTCCAACATTTTTTGAAAAAATGCACTAACAAGGTCATATAGTTGAAAAAAGTAATTTGTTTAAGTAAAATTTTTCTAGTAAGAATTTTCTACCTCAAAAGTGTTTCCAGGAAACACGAGGAACTAATGATCCCTAGAGAGGTATCTTTACTAGAAATACTTTAACAACATTTCCAAAAAAATTCCCTAACTAGGCCTTGTAGTTGTAGAAAGTAATTTGTTTCATAAAAAATATTCTTACCACAAAATTTCCCTGGTAAGAATTTTCAACATGAAAAATGTTTCTACGAAACATGAGGCAGTAATGGTCCCAAGGGTCATATTTTTACTTGAAATACTTTTCAAACATTTATAAAAAAAAATGTAGTAACAAAGCCTGATAGTTGTAGAAAGTAATTTGTTTAAGCAAAAAATGTTTTAACATTATAGTTTCCTGGTAATGATTTTCAACTAAAAAACGTTTTTCTAGGAACCATGAAGCACTAGTGGTCCCTCACGATGTATTTTTACTAAAAAAAAATTTCAAACATTTCCTTAAAAAAATGAACTAACAAGGCCTTGTGGTTGTTGTAGAAAGTAATTTATTTTTTGCAAAAATTTCCTTACCTCAAAATTTTCCTGGTAAGAATTTTCGGCTAGAAAAGTGCTTCTAGGAAATATGAGGCACTAATGGTCCCTAGAGATGTAATTTTACCATAAATACTTTTCCAACATTCCAGAAAAAAAAGTACTAACAAGGCCTAGTAGTTGTTAAAAGTATTTTGTTTTAGCAAATATTGCCTCACTTCAAAAGTTTGTTGGGTAAAAATTTTCAACTTGAATAGTGTTTATAGGAAACATGAGGCAATAATGGACCCTAGAGACATATTTTTACTAGAAATACATTTCCAAAGTTTCCTAAAAAAGGCTGTAACCTGGCCGTAATGTTGTAAAAAGTTATTCGTTTCAGAAAAATAACTTACGCAAAAGTTTTCCTAGAAATATTATTCAACAAGAAAAGTTATTCCATGAAACTTGAGGCACTAAGGGTACCTAGACACATATTTTTATTAGAAATTCTTTTCTAACGTTTCTGGAAAAAATCCATTAACAAGGCTTAATAGTTGTAAAATGTAATTTTTTTTAGTAAAAATTGTCATTTTACATAAGTTTTTGGAAAGAATTTTCATCTTGAAAAGTGTTTCATAGAAATATGAGGCACTGATGATCCATGGAGATATATTTTTATTAGAAATTATTTTCCAACATTTGATAAAAAATACACTAACAAGGCGTCATAGTTGTAGAAAGCAAAATTTTCAGCAAAAAATGCTTTACCAAAGAAGATTTTTATTAAGAAATTTTCAGGTAGAAAAGTGTTTCCAATGGTCCCATGAGACGTATTTTTACTAGAAATACTTTTCTAATGTTTCTTGAAAGAAAAATCACTAATAAAACCTTAAATTTTTAGAAATAAGTTTCCTTCAACAGACTTTTCTAAGTAGGAATTTTTCTCCTAAAAAGTGTTTTCCAGGAAACATGAGGCACTAATGGTTCATGGAGATTTATAGAAACATGAGGCACTAATGGTTCATGGATATTTATTTTTACTATAAATATTTTCCCATTGTCTCAAGAAAAAATGCACTAACAAGGTCCTATAGTTGTAGAAAGTAATTTGTTTCAGCAAAAATTTCTTGTAAGAATTTTCAGCTTGAAAAGTGTTTCCAAAAAATATAAGGCCATAATGGACCCTGGGGATGTATTTTTACTCGAAATATAATTCAAACATTTTCAAAAAAAAAGCACTAACAAGGCCTTATAGTCGTAGAAAGTAATTTGTTTCATAAAAAAATATCCTTACGACAAAATATCCCTTGGAAGAAATTTCAACTTGAAAAATGTTTCTAGGAAACATGAGGCAATAATGGTCCCAAGGGTCATATTTTTACAAGAAATATTTTTCCAACGTTCCTAAAAAAATGTACTAACAAGGCCTTATAGTTTTAGAAAGTAAATTATTTCAGCAAAATTTGCTTTACCACAATAGTTTCCTAGTAAGAATTTTCAACTAGAAAAGTTTTTCCAGGAAACATGAGGCACTAATAATCGTTCAGGACGTATTTTTACAAAAAATATATTTCGAACTTTCTTTGAAATAATGCACTAACAAGGCCTTGTTGTTGTAGAAAGTAATTTGTTTTCGCAAAAATTGCCTTACCACAAAATTTTCCTAGTAAGAATTTTGAGCTAGAAAAGTGTTTCTAGGAAATATGAAGCACAATTGGTCACTAGAGATGTAATTTTACTAGAAATACTCTTTCAACATTTCCTGAGAGAAAAAAAATACTAACAAGGCCTTGTAGTTGTTTCAAGTAATTTGATTAAGCAAAAATTGCCTTACATCAAAATTTTCCTAGAAAGAATTTTCAGCTTGAATAGTATTTCAAGGAAACATTAGGCAATAATGGGCCCTAGAGACGTATTTTGACTAGAAATATGTTTCCTATGTTTCCTAAAAAGGCTGTAAGAAGGCCTTAATGATATAAATAGTTATTTGTTTTAGAAAAAAATTTCTTTACACCAAAATTTTCCTTGTAAGAATTTTGAACAAGAAAAGTGATTCTTAAAAATATGATGCACTATTGGTCCCACGACACGTATTTTTACTAGAAATAATTTTCTAATGTTTACTGAAAAAAGGCATTAACTAGGCTTTATAGTAGTATAATGTAATTTTTTCAGCAAAAATTGGTTGTTTACCAAATTTTCCTGATAGGAATTTTTCAGCTTGAAAAGTGTTTCATGGAAATATGAAGCATTCACGGTCCTTGGAGATGAACTTTTAGTAGAAATAATTTTCCAACGTTTCCTAAAATAATACACTAACAAGGCCTAATATTTGAAGAAATCAATTTTTTCGGCAAAAATTGTTTTACCAAAAAAGATTCTTGGTAATAATTTTCAGGTAGAAAATTGTTTCCAGAAAACATGAGGTGTTCCTTGTAGACATATTTTTACAAGAAATACTTTTGCGACGTTTCTTGAAAAAAACTTACTAACAAAACCTTACATTTATAAAAAATAATTTGTTTATGCAAAGTTTTCCAAACAAGAATTTTTTGCCTGAAAAGCATTTTCCAGGAAACATGAGGCACTAATGGTCCATGGAGATGTATTTTTACTAGAAGTACGTTCCCAATGTTTCCTTTAAAAATGGACTAACAAGGTCATTTTTAGAGAGTAATTTGTTTAATCAAAAAATTTCTAGTAAGAATTTTCAGCTTGAAAAGTGTTTCCAAGAAACTTGAGGCACAAATGGTCCCTTAAGATATATTTTTACCAGAAATACATTTCCATCATTTCCAACTTGAGGCACAAGGCCTTATAGTTGTGTAAAGTAATTTGTTTGATAAAAAAATATCCTTACCACATAATTTCCCTAGTAAGAATTTTCAACGTGAAAAATGTTTCTAGGACAGATGAGGTACTAATTGTCCCAAGGGTAGTAAGAAGGCCTTAATGACGTAAAAAATTATTTGGTAATAAAAATTGCCTTACAATAAAATTTTCTAGGTAAGAATTTTCAACAGGAACAGTGATTCTTAAAAACATGAGGCAATAATGGTCCCAGGACACGTATTTTTACTAGAAATACTTTTCCAATGTTTCCTAAAAAACGCAATAACACAACTTTATAGTAGTAATATGTAAATTTTTTCAGCAAAGAAATTCTTTTTTCAAAATTTTGCTAGTAAGAACTTTCAGCTTGCAAAGTGTTTCATGAAAATATGAGGCATTGACCATCCATCGAAATGTAGTTTATACTAGTAATACTTTTCTAACGTTCCCTAAAAGGATACACTAACAAGGTCTAATAGTTGCAAAAAACAATTTTTTCGGCAAAAATTGGTTTACCAAAAAAGATTATTGGTAAAAATTTTCAGGAAGAAAAGTTTTTCTAGAAAACATGTGGCACTAATGATCCTTGGAGACTTATTTTTACTAGAAATACTTTTCCACTACTTCATAAAAAAATCACCAATAAAACCTTATAGTTATAGAAATTAATTTGTTTCATCAAAGTTTTCCAAGTATGAATTTTCTACCTGAAAAGTGTTTTATTGGAAACATGAGGCACTAATGGTCCGTGGAGACATATTTTTACTAGAAATACATTCCCAATGTTACCTTAAAAAATTCACTAACAAGGTCGTATAGTTGTAGAAATTAATTTGTTTAAGAAAAAAAAATCAAGTAACAATTTTCAGCTTGAAAAGTGTTTCCATGAAACATGAGGCATTAATGGTCCTTGTAGACGTATTTTTACTAGAAATACATTTCGAGCATTTCCAAAATAATGCACTAACAAGGGAAGTATTTTCAACTTGAAAAATGTTTCGAGGAAAATGAGGCAGTAATGGTCCCAGTGGTCATTTTTTTAACTAGAATGTATATTCCAAAATTTCCAAAACAAATTCACTAACAAGACTAGTTGTATAAAGTAATTTGTTTCAGCAAAAATTGTTTTACCAAAATAGTTTCTTGGTAAGAATTTTTGGCAAGAAAAGTTTTTCTAGGAAACATGAGGCAGTAATGGTCCCTTGAGACGTTATTTTACTAAAAATACTTTTTGAACATTTTTTGAAGAAATGCATTTTTCTATGGTAGTAGAAAGTAATTTGTTTTTCACAAAAAATTCCTTACCTCAAAATGTTCCTAGTAAGAATTTTTAGTTAGAAAAGTGTTTCTAGGAAATATGCACTAATGGTCCCTAGAGATGTAATTTTACTAGAAATACTTTTCCAATGTTTCTAGAAAAATATGAACTAACAAGCTCTGTAGTTGTTAAACGTATTTTGTTTAAGCTAAAATTGCATTACATCAAAATTTTCCTGGTAAGAATTTTCACCTTGAATAGTGTTTTTAGGAAACATGAGGCACTAATGAACCCTGGAGATGTATTTTTACTAGAAATAAATTTCCAAAGTTTCCTTAATAGGGCAATTACAAGGCCTTAATGATGTAAAAAGATTTGTTTTAGAAAAAAAATTCCTTAGACTAAAATTTTTTTGGAAAGAATTTTGAATGAGAAAAGTGATTCCTGGAAACATTAGGAACTAATGGCCCCTGGACATGTATTTTTACTAGAAATATTTTTCTAATGTTTCCTGAAAAAAGGCATTAATAAGGCTTTATTGCAGTGAAAAGTAATTTTTTCAGCAAAAATGCCTTATAACTAAATTTTCTTGGTAAAAATTTTCAGCTTGAAATGTGTTTCATGCTCCATGGAGACATATGTTTAGTAGAAATGCTTTTCCAACATGTTCTTAAAAAATACACTAACAAAGCCTTATAGTAGTAGAAAGCAATTTTTTTGGCAAAAAGTTGCTTTACCAAAAAGGATTCTTAGTAAGAATTTCAGGCAGAAAAGTATTTCCAAAAAATATTAGACACTAATGGTCCTTAGAGACATATTTTTACTAGAAATACTTTTCCAAAATTTCCTAAAAACAAATCATTAACAAAACCTTACCGTTATAGAAAATAACATGTTTAAGCAAAGTTTTCGAAAGTAAGAATTTTCTGCCTCAAAAGTGCTTTTTAGGAAACATGAGGCACAAATCATCCATGGAGACATATTTTTACTAGAAATATTTTCCCAATGTTTTCTGAAAAAAATGCATTTACAAGGTCATATAGTTGAAGAAAGTAATTTGTTTCAGCAAAAAATTTCTACTAAGAATTTTTAGCTTGAAAAGTGTTTCCAGGTAACATGAGGCACTAATGGTTCCTGGGACATATTTTAACTAGGGACATATTTTCAGCATTACCAAAAAAATGCACTAACAAGGCCTTATAGTTGTATAAAGTAATTTGTTTCATAAAAAATATCCTAACCACAAAAATTTCCTGGTAAGAGTTTTCTACATGAAAAAGGTTTCTAGGAAACATGAGACAGTAATGGTCCCAAGGGTCATATTTTTGATAGAAATAATTTTCCAAAGTTCCTAAAAAAATGCACTAACAAGGCTTTATAGTTGTAGAAAGTAATTTGTTTCAGCAAAATTGCTTTACCACAATAGTTTCTTTTTTAAAATTTTCAGTTAGAAGTTTTTTTTCTAGGAAACATGAGGTACTAATGGTCCCTCGAGATGTATTTTTACTAAAAATACATTCAAACATTTTCTAAAAAAATGCACTAACAAGGCCTCGTGGTTGTAGAAAGTAATTTGTTTTCACAAAAAAATGTCTTACCTCAAAATTTTCTTGGTTTGAATTTTCAACAAGAAAAGTGGTTGTTGGAAATTTGAGGCACTAATGATCCCTAGAGAAGTAATTTTACTAGAAATAATTTTTCAACGTTTCCTGAAAAAAAGAGTACTTACAAGGCCTTGTAGTTGTTAAAAGTAATGTTTTGGGCAAAAATTGCCTTATATCAAATTTTTCGTAGTAAGAATTTTCTGCTTGAATAGTGTATCCAGGAAACATGAGGCACTAATGGACCCTAGAGACTTATCTCTACTAGAAATACTTTTACAAAGTTTCCTAAAAAAAGGCAGTAACAAGATCTTAATGATGTAAAAACTTATTTGTTTCAAAAAAAATATCCTTACACCAAAATTTTCATGGTATGAATTTTTTGCAAGGCGTTGTAGTAGTAAAATGAATTTGTTTTGCGTTAATTACCTTATTAAACATTTTTATTTGTAAGCATTTTCAGCTTGAAAAGTGTTTCTTGGAAATATGTTGCCTTGATGGCCCATGGAGATGTATTTTTAGTGAAAATTCTTTTCCAATGTTTCCTGAAAAAATACACTAACAAGGCCATAGTTGTAAAAAGCAATTTTTTTTGGCAAAAAATGTTTTACCAAAAACAATTCTTGGTAAGAATGTTTAGGTAAAAAAGTGTTTCCAGAAAACATGAGACCATAATGGTCCTTGGAGATATATTTTAACCAGTAATATTGTACCAAAGTTTCCTGCAAAAAAAAAAAAAAAAAAAAGTTACCAAACGTTATAGTTATAGAAAAATAATTGTTTCAGCAAAGTTTTCCAAGAAAGATTTTCTGCCTGAAAATTTTCCATAAAATATGAGGCACTAATAGTCCATGGAGACGTATTTTTACTACAAATATTTCACAACGTTTCCTTAAAAAATGCACTAACAAGGTCATATAATTGTTGAAAGTAATTTTTTTTAGAAAATTTTTTCTTGGAAGAATTTTCAGCTTGAATAGTGTTTCCAAGAAACCTTGAAGTACTAATAGTCCTTTGAGATGTATTTTTAATGAAAATGCATTTCCACTGTAAAACAAAAAAAAAGCATTGACAATGCCTTATTGTTGTAGAAAGTAATTTGTTTCATAAAAAAGATCCATACCACAAAATTTCCATGGTAAGAATTTTCAACATGAAAAATGTTTCTAGGGAACATGAGGCAGTAATGATCCCAAGAGTTGTATTTTCACTAGAAATACTTTTCCAACATTTTAAAAAAATTACACTAACAAGGCCTTATAGTTTTAGAAAGTAATTTGTTTCAGCAAAAATTTCTTTACCACAATAGTTTCCTGGTAAGAATTTTCAGCTAGAAAAGTTTTTCTATGAAACATGAGGCACTATTGGTCCCTCGAGATTTATTTGTACAAAAAATAAATTTCAAACATTTTCTGAAAAAAAATGCACTTACTAGGCTTTTTTGTTTTAGAAAGTAATTTTTTTTCTCAAAAATCGCCTTACCTCAAAATTTTCTAGGTAACAATTTTTCAGCTTAAAAAGTGTTTTCTGGAAACATGAGGCACTATGGATCCCTGGAGACATATTTTTATTGGAAATGGTTTTCCAATGTCTCATGAATAAAGGCACTAACTTGACCTTAGAGTTGTAGAGTGTAATTTGTTTCAACAAAAATTCCTTGGTAAGAAATTTCAGCTTGAATAGTGTTTTTAGGAAACATGAGGCACTAATGGACCTTGGAGATGTATTTTTACTAAAAATAAATTCCTAATGTTTCCAAAAATAGGTAGTAACAAAGCTTTACTGATTGTAAAAAGTTATTTGTAATAGAAAAAATGCCTTACACCAAAACTTTTCAGGTAAGAATTTTCAACAAGAAAAGTGATTCCCGGAACATGAGGCTATAATGCTCTCTGGACAACTATTTTTACAAGAAATATTTTTCGAACATTTCCTAAAAAAAGGCATTAACATGGCCTTATGGTAGTTATTTTTTTTAGTAAAAATTGCCATAACACAATTTTCCTGGTAAGAATTTTCTGTTTGAAAAGATTTTGAAGGAAGTATGAGGCACTGAAAGTCCATGGAAATGTATTTTTAGAAGAAATAAATTTTGAACATTTCCTTGAAAAAGCACTAAAAATGCCTTATAGTTGCAGAAATTATTTTGTTTCAGCAAAAAATGGTTTACCAAAAATGATTACTGGAAAGAATTTTCAGGTAGAAAAGTGTTTCTAGAAAACTTCAGGCTCAAATGGTCCTTCAAGATGTATTTTTACTAGAAATATTTTTCCAACGTTTCCTGAAAAAAAACACTAACAAAACCTTATAGTTATAGAAAGTAATTTGTTTTAGCAAAGTTTTCCAAGAAAGAATTTTCTGCCTAAAAAGTGTTTTTCAGGAAACATGAGGCACTAATGGTCCATGAAGACGTATTTTTACTAGAAATATTTTCCCAACGTTTCTGGAAAAAAAAAGCGCTAACAAGGCCATATAATTGTAGAAAGTTATGTGTTTTAATTTTTTCCATACATAAACTCTAAATTTTTCATTTTGTTGTGATCTATTTGCCTTTTTTGTTTACGGGAAGAAGGGAGAGCGAAAACTCAAAGTTTTGATTTAAGAAAAAAGTATACATCTTAAATGGAAATGCACAATGCACAAATGTAGAGAGAGATAATTTCAAAGAGTGTCTGTAATTTTTTGGGATTGTAAACTCTTTTTAGTTTTTATATATTAGGTTTTGCAATCGTCGGGGAAAAGGGGGAGGCAGGGTTTTTTAACTAAGTGTTGACTCCCAATCCATAAGACTTTTGTAACAAAAATATAGCCCGTTACGCATGATAAATCACTGTACAATCATCTATGGTGGTTAGGTCAACTTTTTGTAAATGGGCAAAATAATGGCTTATTTGACTCGGGTAAATATCCCACTGCACGTTCACTTGAGAATTTAATGAACGTTTGTTATTTTCTTTAAAAGGTTTGGATCCATAGGTCATTTTCAACTATAACAGGTTTCAAGCATTCATATCCATTTTTAAAACGTGTGTAGAGGAAATCTCTATTTTATAAAATTCCAAGCTATTAGGGTTGAACTAGAAGAATTTCCCAAACTTGGATAACAAAACTTTTGTGTTCATTTTTTTTTGTGTAAATAATTTTTTTTTACATACATTTGTGATTTTTTAAAAATTTTTCCATACATAAACTCTAAAGTTTTCATTTTGTTGTGATCTATTTGCCTTTTTTGTTTACGGGAAGAAAGGAGAGCGAAAACTCAAAGTTTTGATTTAAGAAAAAATTATATATCTTAAATGGAAATGCACAATGCAAAAATGTAGAGAGAGATAATTCCAAAGAATGTCTATAATTTTTTGGGATTGTAAACACTTTTTAGTTTTTATATATTAGGTTTTGCAATTGTCAGGGAAAAGGGGGAGACGGGGTGGTTTACCTGAGTGTTGACTCCCAATCCATAAGACCTTTTTTACGAAAATATAGCCTGTTACGCATGATAAATCACTTTACAATCATCTATGATTGTTAGGTCAGCTTTTTGTAAAAGGGCAAAATAATGGCTTGTTTGACTCGGGTAAATATCCCACCGCACGTTCACTTGAGAATTTAATGAACGTTTGTTATTCTCTTTAGAATGTTTGGATCCATAGGTCATTTGCATCTTTAACATGTTTCAAGCATTCATATCCATTTTTAAAGCATGTGTAGAAGAAATTTCTTTCTTATAAAGTTCAAAGCTATTAAGGTTGAACTAGTGGAATTTCCCAAACTTGGATAACAAAACTTTTGTGTTCATTTGTGGTGTGTGAATAAATTTTATTTACTTACTTTTTTTATTGCTTTTAATTTTTTCCATACAAACTCTAAAATTTTCATTTTGTTGTGATCTATTTGGCTTTTTTGTTTACAGGATGAAGGGAAATCGATAACTCAAAGTTTTGATTTAAGAAAAAAGTATACATCTAAAATGCAAATTAAAAATGCACAAATGTAGAGAGAAATAATTCCAATGAGTGTCTCTAATTTTTAGGGATAGTAAAAAACTCTTTTTAGTTTTTCTATATTAGGTTTTGCAATCGTCGGGGAAAAGGGGGAGGCGGGAGATTTTTAACTGAGTGTTGACTCCCAATCCATAAGTAATATCTCACAAAAATATAGCCTGTTCCGCATGATAAATCACTTTACAATCATCTATAATTGTTAGGTCAGCTTTTTGTAAATTGGCAAAATAATGGCTTGTATGACTCCGGTAAGTATCCCACCGTGTGTTCACTTGACAATTTCCTGAGCGTTTGTTATTATCTTTAAAAGGTTTGGATAGGTCATTTGCATCTTTAACTTGTTTCAAGCATGCATATCTATTTTTAAAACATGTGTAGATGAAATTTCTTTCTTATAAAATTCCGTGCTATTAGGGTTGAAGTAGTGGAATTTCCCAAACTTGGATAACAAAGCTTTTGTGTTCATTTGTGGTGTGTGAATAAATTTTCTTTACTTACATTTTTTTTATTTCTTTAAATTCTTTCCATACATTAAACCAAAAATTTTCATTTTGTTGTGATCTATTTGCCTTTTTGTTTACGGAATGGAGGAGAGAAAACTCAAAGTTTTGATTTAAGAAAAAAATATACTTCTAAAATTGAAATGCACAATGCACAAATGTAGAGAGAGATAATTCCAAAGAGTGTCTATAATTTTTAGGGATTTAAATTCTTTTTATTTTTTATATATTAGGTTTTGCGATCGTCGGGGAAAAGGGGGAGGCGCGGGATTTTTAACTGAGTGTTGACTCCCAATCCATAAGTCATTTCATACAAAAAATATAGCCCGTTACGCATGATAAATCACTTTACAATCATCTATCATTGTTAGGTCTGCTTTTTTTAAATGAGCAAAATAATGGGTTGTATGACTTGGGTAAATATCCCATTGCACGTTCACTTGAGAATTTAATGAGCGTTTGTTATTTTCTTTAAAAGGTTTGGATTCATAGGTCATTTGCATCTTTAACATGTTTCAAGCCTGCATATCCATTTTTAAAACATGTTTAGAAGAAATCTCTTTCTTATAAAATTCCGATCTAAAAGGGTTGAACTAGTGGACTTTCCAAAACTTGGATAACGAACCTTTTGTGTTCATTTGTGGTGTGTGAATAAATTTTCTTTACTTACATTAGTTATTGTTTTAAATTTTTCCATATATAAAATCTAAAATTTTCATTTTGTCGTGATGTATTTGTCTTTTTTGTTTACGGGACGAAGGGAGAGCGAAAACTCAAAGTTTTGATTTAAGAAAAAAATATTCATCTAAAATGGAAATGAACAAAGAAAAAATGTAGAGAGAGATAATTCAAAAGAGTGTCTCTAATTTTTAGCGATTGTAAACTCTTTTTTGTTTTTATATATTAGGTTTTGCAATCGTCGTGAAAAAGGGGGAGGTGGAGGATTTTTAACTGGGAGTTGACTCCCAATCCATAAGTCATTTCTTACAAAAATATAGCCCGTTACATATTATAAATAACTTTACAATCATCTATGATTGCTAGGTCATCTTTTTTTAAATGGGCAAAATAATGACTTGTTTGACTCGGGTAAATATCCACCGCACGTTCAGTTGAGAATTTAATGAGCGTTTGTTATTCTCTTTAAAAGGTTTGGAACCATAAGTCATTTACATCTTTAACATGTTTTAAGCATTCATATCCATTTTTAAAACATGTCTAGAAGAAATCTTTTTCTTATAAAATTCAAAGCTAGTAGGGTTCAACTAGTGGAATTTCCCAAACTTTGATAACAAATCTGTTGTGTTCATTTGTGGTGTGTGAATTAATTTTCTTTACTTAAATTTTTATTGTTTTAAATTGTTTCCATACATCAACTCTAAAATTTTCATTTTGTTGTGATCTATTTGCCTCTTTTGTTTATAAGATGAAGGGAGAGCGAAAACTCAAAATTTTGATTTAAGAAAAAAGTATACATCTAAAATTGAAATGCACAATGCACAAATGTAGAGAGATATAATTCCAAAGAGTGTCTATAATTTTTAGGGATTTTAAAAATATCTTTTTTGTTTTTATATATTTGGTTTTGCAATCATTGGGGAAAAGGGGGAGGCGGTGGATTTTTAACTGAGTGTTGACTCCCAATCCATATGTCATTTCTTAAAAAAATATAGCCCTTTATGCATGATTAATCACTTTACAATCATCTATGATTGTGAGGTCTGCTTTTTGTAAATGGGCAAAATAATGGGTAGTTTGACTCGGGTAAATGTGCCATCGCATGTTCACTTGAGAATTTAATGAGTGATTGTTATTCACTTCAAAAGGTTTGGATCCGTAGGTCATTTGCATCTTTACCTTGTTTCAAGCATGCATATCCATTTTTAAAACATGTGTAGAAGAAAACTTTTTCTTATAAAATTCAAATCTATTAGGGTTGAACTAGTGCAATTTCCCAAACTTGGATAACAAAAATTTTGTGTTCATTTGTGGTGTGTGTATAAATTTTCTCTACTTACATTTTCTATTGTTTTAAATTGTTTCCATACATAAACTCTTAAATTTTCATTTTGTTGTGATCTATTTGCCTTTATTGTTTACGGGATGTAGGGAGAACGAAAACTCAAAGTTTTGATTTAAGAAAAAAGTATACATCTAAAATGGAAATGAAAAATTAAAAAATGTAGAGAGAGATAATTCTAAAGAGTGTCTGTAATTTTTAGGGATTGTAAAAAAAACTTTTTAGTTTTCATATATTAGGTTTTGCAATCGCCCGGGAAAAGGGGGAGGCGGGGAATTTATAACTGAGTGTTGACTCCCAATCCATAAGTCATTTCTTAAAAAAATATAGCTATTTATGCATGATAAATCAACTTTACAATCATCTATGATTGTTAGGTCAACTTTTTGTAAATGGGCAAAATAATGGCTTGTTTAACTCGGGTAAATATCCCACGGCAAGTTCACTTGAGAATTTAATGAGCATTTTTTATTCTCTTTAAAAGGTTTCGATCCATAGGTCATTTGCATCTTTAACATGTTTCAAGCATGCATATCCATTTTTAAAACATGTGTAGGAAAAATCTCTTTCTTATAAAATTTCAAGCTATTTGGGATGAACTAGTGGAATTTCCCAAACTTGGATAACAAAACTTTTGTGTTCATTTTCCGGTGTGTGAATAAATTTTCTGTACTTACATTTGTTTTTTTTTAAATTTTTTTCCAAACATAAACTCTAAAATTTTCATTTTTTTTATTTGTTTGTCTTTTTTTTTTTTTATGGGATGAAGGGAGAGCGAAAACTCAAAGTTTTGATTTAAGAAAAAAGTATACATCTAAAATGGAAATGCATAATGTACAAATGTAGAGAGAGATAGTTCCAAAGATTGTCTGTAATTTTTAGGGATTGTAAAACTCTTTTTAGTTTTTATATATTAGGTTTTGCAATTGTGGGGAAAAGGGGGAGGCAGGGGATTTTTAACTGAGTGTTGACTCCCAATCCATAAGTCATTTCTTACAAAAATATATACCGTTATGCATGATAAATCCCTTTGCTATCATCTATGAATGTTAGGTTAGCTTTTTGTAAATGGGGAAAATAATGGCTTGTTTGACTAGGGTAACTATCCCACTGCAAGTTTACTTGAGAATTTAATGAGCGTTTTTTATTCTCTTTTGAATCCATAGGTCATTTTCATCTTTAACATGTTTTAGGCATGCATATCCATTTTTAAAACATGTGTAGAAGAAATATCTTTCTTATAAAATTCCAAGCTATTAGGGTTCAACTAGTGGAATTTTTCAAACTTAGATAACAAAGCTTTTGTGTTCATTTGTGGTGTGTGAATAAATTTTCTTTACTTACTTTATTATTTTTTAAATTTTTTTCCATACATAAACTCTAAAATTTTCATTTTGTTGTGATCTATTTACCTTTTTTGATTACGGGATGAAGGGAGAGCGAAATTTAAAAGTTTACATTTAAGAAAAAAATATACATCTAGAATTGAAATGCACAATGTACAAATGTAGAAAGAGATAAGTCCAAAGAGTGTCTATAATTTTTAGGGATTTTAAAAAAAATATTTTTAGTTTTTATATTAGGTTTTGCAATTGTCGGGGAAAAGGGGGAGGCGGGGGATGTTTAACTGAGTGTTGACTCCCAATCCATTAGTCATTTCTTACAAAAATATAGCCCGTTAAATATGATATATCACTTTATAATCATCTATGATTGTTAGGTCAACTTTTTATAAATTGGAAAAATAATGGCTTGTTTGACTCGGGTAAATATCCCACCGCACGTTCACTTAAGAATTTAATGAGCATTTGTTATTCTCTTTAAAAGGTTTGGATCCATAGGTCATTTGAATCTTTAACA
Source organism: Aristolochia californica (assembly GCF_029961685.1). Classification (NCBI taxonomy): domain Eukaryota; kingdom Viridiplantae; phylum Streptophyta; class Magnoliopsida; order Piperales; family Aristolochiaceae; genus Aristolochia; species Aristolochia californica. The sequence continues at coordinate 30,463,944 of NW_027182279.1, read as the reverse complement.
TGTTTCAAGCATGCATAATTATTTTTAAAACTTGTGTTGTAGAAATCTCTTTCTTATAAAATTCAGAGCTATTAGGGTTCATTTAGTGGAATTTCCCAAACTTGGATAACAAAACTTGTTTTTTCATTTGTGGTGCGTGAATAAATTTCCTTTACTTAAATTTTTATTGGTTTTATGTTTTTTGATATATAAACTCTAAAATTTTCATTTTGTTGTGATCTATTTGCCTTTTTGGTTTAGAGGATGAAGGGAAAGCGAAAACACAAAGTTTTGATTTAAGGAAAAAATATATATCTAAAATGGAAATGCACAATCCACTAATGAAGAGAGAGTAAATTCCAAAAAGTGTCAGTAATTTTAGGGATTGTAAACTCTTTTTATTTTTAAATATTTGGTTTTGCAATCATTGAGGAAAAGGGGGAGGAGGGGGATTTTTAAATGGGTGTTGACTCCCAATCCATAAGTCATTTCTTACAAAATAGAGCCCATTACGCATGATAAATCACTTTACAATCATCTATGATTGTTAGTTTAGCTTTTTGTAAATGGGTAAAATAATGGATTGTTTGACTTAGGTAAATATCCCACATCAAGTTCACTTGAGAATTTAGTGAGCGTTTGTTATTCTCTTTAAAAGGTTTGGTTCCATAGGTCATTTGTTTCTTTAACATGTTTCAAGTATGCATGTCCATTTTTAAAACATGTGTAGAAGAAATCTCTTTCTTATAAAATACCAAGCTATTAGAGTTCAACTAGTGGAATTTCCCATACTTTGATAACAACTCTTTTGTGTTCTTTTGTGGCGTGTGAATAAATTTTCTTTAGTTACATTTGTTATTTTCTTAAATTTTTTCCATACATAACCTCTAAAAGATTAATTTTGTTGTGATCTATTTGGCTTTTTTGTTTACAGGATGAAGGGAGAGCGAAAACTCATAGTGTTGATTTAAAAAAAAAAGTATACATGTAAAATTGAAATGCACAATGCACAAATGTGGAGAGAGATAGTTCCAAAGAGTGTCTATAATTTTTAGGGATTGTAAAACACTATTTTTATTTCTTATATATTAGGTTTTGCAATCGTCGGGGAAAAGGCGGAGGCGGGTATTTTTAATTTAGTGTTGACTCCCAAGCCATAAGTCATTTCTTACAAAAATATAGCTTGTTACACATGATAAATCACTTTTCAATCATCTATGATTGTTTGGTCAGCTTTTTGTAATTGAAAAAAATAATGGGTAGTTTTACTCGGGTAAATATCCCATCGCACGTTCACTTGAGAATTTAATGAGCGTTTGTTATTCTCTTTAAAAGGTTTAGATCTATTGGTCATTTGCATCTTTATCATGTTTCAAGCATGCATATCCATTTTTAAAACATTTTTAGAAGAAATCACTTTGTTATAAAATTCAAAGCTATTAGGGGTTAACTAGTAGAATTTCCAAATTTTGAATAACAAAACTTTTGTGTTCATTTGTGCTGTGTGAATAAATTTTATTTACTAACATTTGTTATTGTTTTAAATTTTTTCCATACATAAACTCTAAAATTTTCATTTTGTTGTGATCTATTTTCCTTTTTTGTATACAAGACGAAGGAAGATCGAAAACTCAAAGTTTTTTTTTAAGAAATAAGTATACATAAAAAATGGAAATGCACAATGCAAAAATGTAGAGAGAGATAATTCCAAAGAGAATCTGTAATTTTTAGGGATTGTAAAATCTTTTAAGTTTTTATATATTAGGTGTTGCAATCGTCGGGGACAAGGGGGAGGCGGGGGATTTTTAACTGAGTGTTGACTCCCATTCCATAAGTCATTTCTTACAAAAATATAGCCCATTGCACATGCTAAATCACTTTAGAATCGTCTATGATAGTTAGGTCAGTTTTTGTAATTGGGCAAAATAATGGCTTGTTTGACTCGGGTAACTATCCCAACTGTACGTTCACATGAGAATTTAATGAGTATTTGTTATTCTCTTTAAATGGTTTGTATCCATAGGTCATTTGAATCTTTAACATTTTTCAAACATGCATATCCATTTTTAAAACATGTGTCGAAGAAATCTCTTTCTTATAAAATTCCAAGCTATTAGGGTTGAACTAGTGGAATTTCTCACACTTGGATAACAAAACATTTTTGTTCATTTTTGGCGTGTGAATAAATTTTCTTTACTTACATTTGATGTTGTTATAAATTTTTTCCATATATAAACTCTAAACTTTTCATTTTGTTGTGATCTATTTGCCTTTTTTGTTTACGGGAAGAAGGGAAAGCGAAAACTCAAAGTTTTGATTTAAGAAAAAAGTATACATCTAAAATGGAAATGCACATTAAAAAGTTTAGAGAGAGATAATTCCAAAGAGTGTCTGTAATTTTTAGGGATTGTAAACTCTTTTTAGTTTATATATGTTAGGTTTTGCAATCATCGGGGAAAAGGGGGAGGCAAGGGATTTTTAACTGAGTGTTGACTCCCAATCCAAAAGTAATTTCTTAAAAAAATTAGCCTTTACGCATGATTAATCACTTTAAAATCATATATGATTGTCAGGTATGCTTTTTGTAAATGGAAAAAATAATGGTTTGTTTGACTCAGGTAAATATCCCACCGCACGTTCACTTGAGAATTTAATGAGCATTTGTTATTCTCTTTAAAAGGTTTGTATCCATCGGTCATTTGCGTCTTTAACATGTTTCAAGCATGCATATCCATTTTTAAAACATGTGTAGAAGAAATCTCTTTCTTCTAAAATTCCAAGCAATTAGGGTTGAACTAGTCGAATTTCCCAAACTTAGATAACAAAACTTTTTTGTTCATTTGTGTTGTGTGAATAAATTTTCTTTACATACATTTTTTTATCATTTTAATGTTTGTCCATACATAAACTACTAAATTTTCATTTTTTTTATGATCTATTTGCATTTTTTGTTTACAGGATGAAGGGAGAGCGAAAACTCAAAATTTTGATTGAAGAAAAAAATATACATCTAAAATGGAAATGCACAATGCACAAATGTATCTTTCTTCCTTTTGTTGTGATCTATGTGCTTTTTGTCTCTTTTTTTGTTTACGAGGTAAAGGGAAAGTGAAAACTCAAGTTTTGTTTTAAGAAAAAAGTATACATCTAAAATGGAAATGCACAATGTACAAATGTAGAGAGAGATAATTCTAAAAAGTGTCTATAATTTTTAGGGATTGTAAACTCCTTTTAGTTTTTATATATCAGGTTTGCAATCATCGGGAAAAGGGGAGGCGGGGGATGTTTAACTGAGTGTTCACTCATATTCCTTAAGTCACTCCTTACAAAAATATAGTCCGTTACGCATGGTAAATCACTTTACAATCATCTATGATCGTTAGGTCAGCTTTTTGTAAATGGGCAAAATAATGGTTTGTTTGACTTGGGTAAATATCCTACCGCACGTTCACTTGAGAATTTAATGTTATTCTCTTTAAAAGGTTTGGATCCATTGGTCATTTAAATCTTTAACATGTTTCAAGCACGCATATTCATTCTTTAAAACATGTGTTGAAAAATCTCTTTCTTATAAAATTCCGAGCTATTAGGGTTGAACTAGTAGAATTTCCCAAACTTGGATAACAAAACTTTTGTGTTCATTTGTGATATGTAAATGAATATTCTTTACTTATATTTGTTGATTGCTTTAAATTCTTTCCATACATAAATTCTAAAATTTTCATTTTGTTGTGATCTATTTGCCTTTTATCTCTTTTTTTTGTTTGCGAGATGAAGAGAAAGTGAAAACTCAAGTTTTGATTTAAGAAAAAAGTATACATCTAAAATGGAAATGCACAATGTACAAATGTAAAGAGAGATAATTCCAAAAAATGCTTGTAATTTTTAGGGATTGTAAACTCTTTTTAGTTTCTATATATCAGGTTCAGCAATCGTCGAGTAAAGGGAGAGGTGGCATATTTTACTTACATTTGTTATTTTTAAAAAAAATTTCCATACGTAAACTCTAAAATTTTCATTTTGTTGAGATCTGTTTGCCTTTTTTGTTTTCTGGATGAAGGGAGAGCGAAAACTCAAAGTTTCGATTTAAGAAAAAAAATACATCTAAAATGGAAATGCCCAATGAAAAATGTAGAGAGAGATAATTCCACAGAGTGTATGTAATTTTTAGTGATTGTAAACTCTTTTTAGTTTTTATGTATTAGGTTTTGCAATCTTCAGGGAAAAGAGGGAGGCGGGGGATTTTTATATGAGTGTTGACTCCCAATCCATAGGTCATTTCTTACAAAAATATAGCCTGTTACGTATGATAAATCACTTTACAATCATCTATGATTATTAGGTCAGCTTTTTGTAATTGAGAAAAATAATGGGTAGTTTCACTCGGGTAAATATCCCATCGCACGTTCACTTGAGAATTTAATGAGCGTTTGTTATTCTCTTTAAAAGGTTTGGATCCGTAGGTCATTTGCACCTTTAATATGTTTCAAGCATGCATATCCATTTTCAAAACATGTGTAGAAAAATCTCTTTCTTATAAAATTCCAATCTAATAGGGTTGAACTAGTGGAATTTCCCAAACTTGGATAAAGAAACTTTTGTGTTCATTTGTGGCGTGTGAATAAAATATCTTTTCTTACATTTGTTATTGTTTTAAATTTCTTCCATACATAAACTCTTAAATTTTTATTTTGTTGCGATCTATTTCCCTTTTTTTTACAGGATGAAGGGTGAGCAAAAACTCAAAGTTTTTATTTCAGAAAAAAGTATACATGTAAAATGGAAATGCACAATGCACAATTGTCGAGAGAGATAATTCCAAAGAGTGTGTGTAATTTTTAGGGATTGTAAATTCTTTTTAGTTTTTATATATTATGTTTTGCAAAGTCGGGGAAAAAGGGTAAGCAGGGGATTTTTAACTGAGTGTTGACACCCTTTCCATGACTCATTTCTTACCCTAAAACAAGTGTAGTAGAAATCTCCTTCTTATAAAATTCCAAGCAATTAGGGTTGAAGTAGTGGAATTTCCAACATTTGGATAACAAAACCTTTGTGTGCATTTGTGGTGTGTGAATAAATTTTCTTCACTTACATTTGTTATTGTTTTAAATTTTTTTCCATAAGTAAACTCTAAAATTTTCATTTTGTTGTGATCTGTTTACCTTTTTTGTTTACGAGAGGAAGGGAGAGGGAAAACTCAAAGTTTTGATTAAAGAAAAAAGTAAACATCTAAAATGGAAATGCACAATGAAAATATGTAGAGAAAGAGATAATTCCAAAGAGTGTCTGTAATTTTTAGGGATTGTAAACTCTTTTTAGTTTTTATAAATTAGGTTTTGTATTCGTCGAGGAAAAGGTGTAGGCGGGGGATTTTTAACTGAGTGTGTACTCCAATCCATAAATCATTTCTTACAAAAATATAGCCGGTTACGCATGATAAATCACTTTACAATCATCTATGATTGTTAGGTAATCTTTTTGTAAATGGGCAAAATAAAGGCTTATTTGACTCGGGTAAATATCCCACCGCACGTTCACTTGAGAATTTAATGAGCGTTTGTTATTCTCTTTAAAAGGTTTGGATCCATAGGTCATTTTCATCTTTGACATGTTTCATGCATTCATATCCATTTTTAAAACATGTGTAGAATATACTCTTTCTTATAAAATTCCAAACCATTATGGTTCAACTAGTGGAATTTCCCAAACTTTGATAAAAAAAACTTTTGTGTTCATTTGTGATGTGTGAGTAAATTTTCTTTACTTACATTTTTTATTGTTTTAAATTTTTTCCATACATAAACTCTAATATTTTCATTTTGTTGTGATGTATTTGCCTTTTTTGTTGAGGGGATGAAGGGAGAGCGAAAACTCAATGTTTTGATTTAAGAAAAATGTATACATCTAAAATTCAAAATGCACAATGCCAAAATGTAGAGGGAAATAATTCCAAAGTGTGTCTATAATTTTAAGGGATTGTAAAAAACTCTTTTTAGTTTTTATATATTAGGTTTTGCAATTGTTGGGGAAAAGGGGGAGGCGGGGGATTTGTAATTGAGTGTTGACTCGCAAACCATAAGTCATTTCTTACAAAAATATATCCTGTTATGCATGATAAATCAGTTTACAATCATCTATGATTGTTAGGTCAGCATTTTGTAAATGGGCAAAATAACGACTTCTTTGACTCGGGTAAATATCCCAAAGCACGTTCACGTGAGAATTTAATGAGTTTTTGTTATTCTCTTTAAAAGGTTTGGATCCATAGGTCATTTGCATTATTAAAAATTTTCAACCATGCATATCCATTTTTAAAACATGTGTAGAAAAAATCTTTTTCTTATAAAATTTACAGCGATTAGGGTTAAACTAGTGGAATTTCCCAAACTTGGATAACAAAACTTTTGTGTTCATTTGTGGTGTGAGATTAATTTTTCTTTACTTACATTTGTTATTGTTTTAAATTTCTTTCCATACATAAACTCTAAAATTTTCATTTTGTTGTATTTTTTTGCCTTTTTTGTGTATGGGATGAAAGGAGAGCTAAAACTAAAAATATTTATTTAAGAAAAAAGTATACATCTAAAATGGAAATTCACAATGCACAAATGTAGAGAGAGATAATTCAAAAGAGGGTCTATAATTTTTAGGGATTGTAAACTCTTTTTAGTTTTTATATATCAGGTTTTACAATCGTCGGGGAAAAGGGGGAGGGGGGGAATTTTAACTGTGTGTTGACTCCCAATCCATAAATCATTTCTTAAAAAAATATAGACCCTTACGAATGATAATCACTTTACAATCATCTACGATTGTTAGGTCTGCTTTTTGTAAATAGTTAAAATAATGGCTTGTTTGACTCGGGTAAATATCCCACCGCGCGTTCACTTGAGAATTTAATGAGTATTTATTATTCAATTTAAATGGTTTGGATCCATAGGTCATTTGAATTTTTAACAAGTTTCAAGCATGCATATCAATTTTTAACACATGTGTAGAAGAAATCTCTTTCTTATTAAATTCCAAGCTATTAGGGTTGAACTAGAGGAATTTCCCAAACTTGGGGAACAAAAATTTTGTGTTCATTTGTGGTGTGTGTGAAAAAATTTATTTACTTACATTTTTTATTATTTTAAATTTTTTCCATACGTAAACTCTAAAATTTTCATTTAGTTGTGATCTGTTTGCCTTTTTTTTTTTTTTACAGGATGAAGGGAGAGCAAAAACACAACGTTTGATTTAAGAAAAAAGTATACGGCTAAATGGGAATGCAGAGTGAAAAAATGTAGAGAGAGATAATTCCAAAGAGTGTCTGTAATTTTTAGGGATAGTAAAGTCTTTTTAGTTCTTATATATTAGGTTTTGCAAATGTCGGAGAAAAAGAGGATGCGGGGGATTTTTAACTGAGTGTTGACTTCCAATCCATAAGTCAATTATTATAATAATATAGCCCGTTACGCTTGATAAATCAATTTACAATAATTTATGATTGTTAGGTCAGCTTTTTGTAAATAGGCAAAATAATGGCTTGTTTGACTCGGGTAAATATCCCACGCCACGTTCACTTGATAATTTAATGAACATTTGTTATTCTCGTTAAAAGGTTTGGATCCATAGGTAATTTGCATCTTTAATGTCTTTCAAGCATTAATATCCATTTTTAAAACATGTTTAGAAGAAATGTTTTTCTTGTAAAATTCCAAGCTATTAGGGTTGAACTAGTGGAATTTCCCAAACTTGGATAACAAAATTTTGTGTTCATTTGAGGTGTGTGAATAAATTTTTTTTACTTACATTTGTTATTGTTTTAAAATTTTTCCACAATTAAACTCTAAAATTTTCATTTTGTTATGATCTATTTGAGTTTTTTGTTTACGAGATGAAGGGAGAAAGAAAACTCAAAGTTTTGATTTAAGAAAAAAGTATACATCTAAAATGGAAATGCACAATACACAAATATTGAGAGAGATAATTCAAAAGAGTGTATGTAATTTTTAGGGATAGAAAAACTCTTTTTATTTTTTAAATATTAGCCTTTGCAATTGTCGGGGTACAAGGGTAGCCGGGGGATTTTTAACTGAGTGTTGAAACCTTATCCATAACTCATTTCTTAAAAAAATATAGTCCGTTATGCATGATAAATCACTTTAAAATCATCTATGATTGTTAGATCAACTTTTTGTAAATGGACAAAAAAATGGCTTGTTTGACTCGGGTAAATATCTCATTGCACATTCACTTGAGAATTTAATGAGCATTTGTTACTCTCTTTAAGAGGTTTGGGACCATAGGTCATTTGAAACTTTAACATATTTCAAGCATGCATATCCATTTTTAAAAAAAGTGTAAAAGAAATCTCTTTCTTATAAAATTCCAAGCTATTAGGGTTGAACTGGTGGAATTTCAAAAACTATGATAACAAAACCATTTTGTCCATTTGTGGTGTGTGAATAAATTTTATTTACTTATGTTTGGTATTTTTTTATATTTTTTCCGTACGTCAACTCTAAAATTTTCATTTTGTTGTGATCTGTTTGTTTTAAATTTTTTCCGTACGTAATCTCTAACTTTTTTATTTTGTTGTGATCTGTTTACGTTTTTTGTTTATGGGATGAAGGGAGAGCAAAAACTCTAAGTTTTTATTTAAGAAAAAAGTATACATCTAAAATGGAAAAGTTTAGAGAGGGATAATTCCAAAGAGTATCTGTAATTTTTAGGGATTGTAAACTCTTTTTAGTTTTTATAAATTAGGTTTTGATATCGACGAGGAAAAGGGGGAGGCGGGGGATTTTTAACTGAGTGTTTACTCCAATCCATCACTCATTTCTTACAAAAATATAGCCCGTTACACATGATAAATCAATTTACAATCTTCTATGAATTTTAGGTCATCATTTATAAATGGGAAAAATAAGGGCTTCTTTGACTCGGGTAAATATCCCACAGCACGTTCACTAGAGAATTTAACGAGCATTTGTTATTCTCTTTAAAAGGTTTGGATCCGTAGGTCATTTGCATCTTTAACATGTTTCAAGCATTCATATCAATTTTAAAAAAATGCGTAGAAGAAATCTCTTTCTTATAAAATTTCAAGTTATTAGGGTTCAACTAGTGGAATTTCCTAAACTTGGATAACAAAAATTTTGTAATCATTTGTGGTGTGTGAATAAATTTTTTTTACTTAAATTTTTTATTCTTTTAAATTTTTTCCGTACATAAACTCTAAGATTTTCATTTTGTTGTGAACTATTTTCCTTTTTTTTTTACTAGATGAAGGGAGAGCGAAATCTCAAACTTTTGATTTAAGAAAAAAGTATACATTCTAAATGGAAATGCACAATGCTCAAATGTTGAATGAGATAATTCCAAAGAGTGTCTATATTTTTTAGGGATTTTAAACTCTTTTTAGTTTTTATATATTAGGTTTTACAATCGTCGGGAAAAAGGGGGTAGCGGGGGATTTTTAACTGAGTGTTGACTCCCAATCCATAAGTAATTTCCTACAAAAATATACCCCGTTACGCATGATAAATCACTTTACAATCATCTACGATTGTTAGGTCAGCTTTTTGTAAATAAACAAAATAATGGCTTGTTTGACTTGGGTAAATATCCAACCGCATGTTCACTTTAGAATTTAATGAGTGTTTATTATTCTCTTTAAAAGGTTTGGATCCATAGGTCATTTACATCTTTAAAAAGTTTCAAGCATATACATCAATTTTTAAAACATGTGTAGAAGAAATCTCTTTCTTATAAAATTCCAATCTCTTAGGGTTGAACTAGTGGAATTTCCCAAACTTGGGGAACAAAACTTTTGTGTTCCCTTGTGGTGTGTGAATAAATTTTATTTACTTACATTTGTTATTGTTTTAATTTTTTCAATACGATAACTCTAAAATTTTCTTTTTGTTGTGATCTGTTTGCCATTTTTGTTTACGGGATGAAGGGAGAGCGAAAAACACAAAGTTTGATTTATGAAAAAAGTATACATCTAAAATGGAAATGCACAATGCACAATGCACAAATGTAGAGAGAGATAATTCCAAAGAGTGTCTATAATTTTTAGGGATTGTAAACTCTTTTTCAGTTTTTATATATTAGGTTTTACAATCGTCGGGGAAAAGGAGGATGCGGGGGATTTTTAACAGAGTGTTGACATCCTATCCATAACTCATTTCTTACAAAAATATAGCCCGTTACGCATGATAAATTACTTTACAATTATCTATGATTGTTTGGTCAGCTTTTTGTAAATGGGTAAAATAATGCTTGTTTGACTCGAGTAAATATCCCACCGCATGTTCACTTGAGAATTTAATGAGCGTTTGTTATTCTCTTTAAAAGGTTTGGATCCATAGGTCATTTTCATATTTAACATGTTTCAAGCATGCATATCCATTTTTAAAACATGTGTAGAAGAAATCTCTTTCTTAGAAAATTCCAAGCTATTAGGGTTGAACTAGTGGAATTTCCAAAACTTGGATAACAAAACTTTGTGTGCATTTGTGGTGTGTGAATAAATTTTATATACTTACAATTTTTATTGTTTTAAATTTTTTCCATACGTAAACTCTAAAATTTTCATTTTGTTGTGATCTGTTTGCCTTATTTTTTTACGGGATGAAGGGTGAGTGAAAACACAAAGTTTGATTTAAGAAAAAAGTAAACATCTAAAAAGGAAATGCTGAGTGAAACAAGGTAGAGAAAGATAATTCCAAAGAGTGTCTGTAATTTTTAGGGATTGTAAACTCTTTTTACTTTTTATATATTAGGTTTTGCAAACGTCAGAGAAAAAGAGGAGGCGGGGGATTTTTAACTGAGTGTGACTCCCATTCCATAAGTCATTTCTTGCAATAATATAGCACGTTATGCATGATAAATAAATTTACAATCATCTATGATTGTTAGGTTAGCTTTTTGTTAATGGGCAAAATAATGGCTTGTGTGACTCGGGTAAATATCCCACGCCATGTTCACTTGATAATTTAATGAGCATTTGTTATTCTCTTTAAAAGGTTTGGATCCATAGGTCATTTGCATCTTGAGCATGTTTCAAGCATTCATATCCATTTTTAAAACATGTGTAGAAGAAATCCTTTTCCGATAAAATTCCAAGCTATTTGGGTTGAACTAGTGGAATTTCCCAAACTTGGATAACAAAAATTTTGTGTTCATTTGCCGTGTGTGAATAAATTTTCTTTACTTACATTTGTTATTGTTTTAAATTTTTTCGACAAATAAACTCTAAAATTTTCATTTTGTTACGATCTATTTGACTTTTTTGTTTACGGGATGAAGGGAGATGGAAAGCTCAAAGTTTTGATTTAATAAAAAAGTACACATCTAAAATAGAAATTCACAATAGACAAATCTTGAGAGAGATAATTCAAAAGATTGTCTGTAATTTTTACAGATAGTAAAACTCTTTTTAGTTTTTATATATTAGGTTTTGCAATCATCGGGGAAACGGGGGAGGCGGGAAATTTTTAACTGAGTGTTGACACCATATCCATTACTCATTTCTTATAATAATATAGCCCGTTATGCATGATAAATCACTTTACAATCATCTATGATTGTTAGGTCAACTTTTTGTAAATGGACAAATTAATGGCTTGATTGACTCAGGTAAATATCCCATCGCGCGTTCACTTGAGAATTTAATGAGCTTTTGTTATTTTCTTTAGGAGGTTTGGATCCATAGGTCCATTTCATCTTTAACATATTTCAAGTATGCATATCCATTTCTAAAACATGTGTAGAAGAAATCTCTTTCTTATAAAATTCTAAGCTATTAGCGTTGAACTAGTGGAATTTCCAACACTTGGATAACAAAACCTTTATGTGCATTTGTGGTGTGTGAATAAATTTTCTTTACTTATATTTGTTATATTTTTTTATTTTTTCCATACATAAACTCTAAAATTTTCATTTTGTTGTGATGTGGTTATGTTTTTTGTTTATGGGATGAAGGGAGAGCGAAAACTCAAAGTTTTGGTTTAAGAAAAAAGTTTACATCTAAAATGGAAATGCACAATGAAAAAATGTAGAGAGTGATAATTTCAAATAGTATATGTAATTTTTAGGGATTGTAAACTCTTTTTAGTTTTTATAAATTAGGTTTTGCAATCGTTGAGGTAAAGGGGGAGGCGAGCGATTTTTAACTGAGTGTTTACTCCAATCCATAACTCATTTCTTACAAAATATAGCCCGTTACGCATGTTAAATCACTTTACAATCATCTATGAATTTTAGGTCATCTTTTGTAAATGGAAAAAATAAGGGCTTATTTGACTCGGGTAAATATCCCACACCACGTTCACTTGAGAATTTAATGAGCGTTTGTTATTCTCTTTAAAAGGTTTGGATCCGTAGGTCATTTGCATCTTTAACATGTTTCAAGCAATCATATCCATTTTTAATACATGCGTATAAGAAATCTCTTTCTTATAAAATTCCAAGTTGTTAGGGTTGAACTAGTGGAATTTCCCAAACTTGGATAACAAAACTTTTGAAATCATTTATAATGTGTGAATAAATTTTCTTCACTTACATATGTTATAGTTTTAAATTTTTTCCATACAAAAAATCTATATTTTCATTTTGTAGTGATCTATTTTCCATTTTTTTTTTACTGGATGAAAGGAGAGCTAAAACTTAAAATTTTTATTTAAGAAAAAAGTATACATCTACAATGGAAATGCACAATGCACAAACATAAAGAGAGATAATTCCAAAGAGTGTCTGTAATTTTTTGGGATTGTAAACTCTTTTTAGTTTTTATATATTAGGTTTTGCAATCGTCGGGGAAAAGGGGGAGGCGGGTGATTTTTAACAGAGTGTTGATTCCCAATCCATAAGTCATTTCTTACAAAAATATAGCCCGTTACGCATGATAAATCACTTTACAATCGTCTACGATTGTTTGGTCAAGTTTTAGTAAATAAGCAAAATAATGGCTTGTTTGACTCGGATAAATATCCCACCGCACGTTCACTTGAGAATTTAATGAGATTTTATTATTCTCATTAAAACGTTAGGATCCATAGGTCATTTGCTTATTTGACATGTTTCAAGCATGCATATCCATTTTTAAAACATGTGTAGAAGAAATCTCTTTCATATAAAATTCCAAGTTATTAGGGTTGAACTAGTAGAATTTCCAAAACATGGATAACAAAACTTTTGTAATCATTTGTGGTGTGTGAATAAATTTTTTTAACTTACATTTGTTATCGTTATAAATTTTTTCCATACATAAATTCTAAAATTTTCATTTTGTTGTGATCTATTTTCCTTTTTTTTATGGGATGAAGGGAGAGCGAAAACTCAAAGTTCTGATTTAAGAAAAAAGTATAAATCTAAAATGGAAATGCACAATGCAGAAATGTAGAGAGAGGTAATTCCAAAGAGTGTTTGTAATTTTAAGGGATTGTAAACTTTTTTTAGTTTTTACATATTATGTTTTGCATTCGTCAGGGAAAAGGGGGTGGCGGAGGATTTTTAACTGAGTGTTGACTCCCAATCCATAAGTCATTTCTTACAAACATATAGCCCGTTATGCATGATAAATCACTTTACAATCATCTATGATTGTTAGGTCAACTTTTTGTAAATGGGCAAAAAAATGGCTTGTTTGACTCGGGTAAATATCCCACCGCACGTTCACTTGAGAATTTAATGAGTGTTTGTTATTCTCTTTAAATGGTTTGGATCCATAAGTCATTTACATCTTTAACATTTTTCAAGCATGCATATCCATTTTTAAAACATGTGTAGAAGAAATCTCTTTCATATAAAATTCCAAGCTATTATGGTTGAACTAGTGAAATTTCCAAAAATTGGATAATAAAACTTTTTTGTTTATTTGTTGTATGTGAATAAATTTTCTTTACTAACATTTGTTATTCGTTTAAATTTTTTCCATAAATAAATTCTTAAATTTTTATTTTGTTGTGATATATTTGCCTTTTTTTACGGGATGAAGGGAGAGTGAAAACTCAAAGTTTTGATTTGAAGAAAAAATATAAATCTAAAATGGAAATGCACAATGAAAAAATGTAGAGAGAGATTATTCCAAAGAGTGTCTGTAATTTTTAGGGATTGTAAACTGTTTTTAGTTTTTATATATTCGGTTTTGCAATCGTTGGGGGAAAAGGCGGAGGCGAGGTATTTTAAGTTGAGTGTTGACTCCCAATCCATAAGTCATTTCTTGCAAAAATATAGCCCATTATGCATGATAAATCCCTTTAGAATCACCTATGATTGTTAGGTCAGCTTTTTGTAAATGACAAAATAATGGCTTGTTTGACTTGGGAAAATATCCCACCACATGTTCACTTGAGAATTTAATGTGAGTTTTTTATTCTCATTTAAAAGGTTTGGATCCATAGGTTATTTTCACCTTTAACATGTTTCAAGCATGCGTATCCACTTTTAAAACATGTGAAGAAGAAACATGTTTCTTATAAAATTCCAAGCTATTAGGGTTGTACAAGTGGAATTTCCCCGACTTGGATAACAAAACTTTTGTGTTCATTTTTGGTGTGTGAATAAATTTTCTTTACTTACATTTGTTATTTCTTTAAATTTTTTCCACACATAAACTTTAAATTTTTAATTTTTTTGTGATCTATTTGCCATTTTTTTACGGGAAGAAGGGAGAGCGAAAATTCATAGTTTTTATTTAAGAAAAAAATATACATCTAAAATGGAAATGCACATTGCACAAATGTAGAGAGAGATAATTCCAATGAGTGTCTGTAATTTTTAGGGATTTTAAACACTTTTTAGTTTTTATATACTAGGTTTTGTAATCGTCGGGGAAAAGGGGGAGGCGGGGGATTTTTAACTGAGTGTTGACTCCCAATCCATAAGTTATTTCTTACAAAAATATAGCCCGTTATGTATGATAAATCACTTTACAATCATCTATGATTGTTATGTCAGCTTTTTGTAAATGGGCAAAATAATGGCTTGTTTGACACGGGTAAATATCCTATCGCACGTTCACTTGAGAATTTAATAAACATTTTTTATTCTCTTTAAAAGGTTTGAATCCATAGGTCATTTGAATTTTTAACATTTTTCATGCATGCATATCCATTTTTAAAACATGTGTAGAAGAAATCTCTTTCTTATAAAATTCCAAGCTATTAGGGTTGCACTAGTGGAATTTCCCAAACTTCGATAAAAAATTTTTTTTTGATTTGTGGTGTGTGAATAAATTTTCTTTACTAACGTTTGTTATTGTTTTAAATTTTTTCCGTACTTAAACTCTAAAATTTTCATTTTGTTGTGATCTATTTGCCTTGTGTTTACGGGATGAAGGGAGAGCGAAAATTCGAAGTTTTAATTTAAGAAAAAATATACTTCTAAAATGGAAATTCACAATGCACAAATGTAGAGAGGGATAATTCCAAAGAGTGTCTGTGGTTTTTAGGGATTGTTAACTCTTTTTATTTTTTATATATTAGGTTTAACAATCGTTGGGGAAAAAGGGGAGGCGGGGGATTTTTAACTGAGTGTTGACACCCAATAATTAAGTCATTTCTTAACAAAATATAGCCCATTATGCATGATAAATCTCCTTACAATCATCTATGTTTGTTTGGTCAGCTTTTTGTAAATTGGCAAAATAATGGGTTGTTTGACTTGTGTAAATATCCCATCGCACATTCAGTTTAGAATTTAATGAGCGTTTGTTATTCTCTTTAAAAGGTTTGGATTTGTAGGTCATTTTCATCTTTAACATGTTTCGAGCATGCATATCCATTTTAAAAACGTAGAAGAAATCTCTTTCTTATATAATTCCAATCTTTTAGAGTTGAAATAGTGGAATTTCCCATTCTTGGACAACAAAACTTTTGTGTTCATTTGTGGTGTGTGAATAAATTTTCTTCAGTTACATTTGTTATTGTTTTAAATTTTTTCTATACATAAACTCTAAAATTTTCATTTTGTAGTCATCTATTTGCCTTTTTTGTTTACGGGAAAAAGGCAAAGCCAAAACTAGAAGTTTTGTTTTAAGGAAAAAGTATACATCTTAAATGGAAATTCACAATGCACAAATGTAGAGAAAGATCATTCCCAAGAGTGTCTGTAATTTTTGGGGATTGTAAACTCTTTTTAGTTTTTATATATTAGGTTTTGCAAACACCGGGGAAAAGGGTCAGCGGGGGATTTTTAACTGAGTGTTGACTCCCAATCCATATATCATTTCTTATAATAATATTGCCCGTTATATTTGATAAATCACTTTCCAATCATCTATGAGTGTTAGGTCAACATTTTGTAAAAGGGCAAAATAATGGCCTTTTTTACTCGGGTAAATATACCACCTTATGTTCACTTGTGAATTTAATGAGCGTTTGTTATTCTATTTAAAATATTTGGATCATAGGTCATTTGCATTTTAAAAATTTTTCAAGCATGCATTTCCATTTTTAAAACATGTGTAGAAGAAATCTCGTTCTTATAAAATTATGAGCTATTAGGGTTGAACTAATGAAATTTCCTAAACTTGGATAAATTTTTTTTTTCATTCCTGGTGTGTGAATAAATTTTCTTTACTAACATTTGTTATTTTTTTAAATTTCTTCAAAACATAAACTCTAAAATTTTCATTTTGTTGTGATCTATTTGCCTTTTTTGTCTACGGGATCAAAGGAGAGCGAAAACTCAAAGTTTTAATTTAAGAAAAAATATACATCTAAAATAGAAATGCATAATGCACAAATGTAGAGAGAGATAATTCTAAAGAGCGACTGTAATTTTTAGGAATTGTAAACTTTTTTTAGTTTTTATCTATTAGGGTTTGCAATCGTTGGGGAAAAGGGGGAGGTGGGGGATTTTTAACTGAGTGCTGACTCCCAATCCATAAGTCATTTGTTACAAAAATAAAGTCCGTTATGCATGATAAATCACTTTACAATCATCTATAATTGTAAGGTCAGCGTTTGTAAATGGGCAAATTAATGGTTTGTTTGACTTGGGTAAATATCCCATCACACGTTCACTTTGAATTTAATGAGAGTTTGTTATTCTCTTTAAAAGGTTTGCATCCATAAGTCATTTGCATCTTTAACATTTTTCAAGCATACATATCCAATTTTAAAACATGTGTAGAAGAAATCCCTTTCTTATATAATTCCAATCTATTAGAGTTGAACTAGAAGAATTTCCCAAACTTGGATAAAAAAACTTTTGTGTTCATTTGTGGTGTGTTAATAAATTTTCTTTACTTACATTTGTTATTGTTTTAAATTTTTTCCATACATAAACTCTAAAATTTTTATTTTTTGTGATCTATTTTCCTTTTTTTTTACGGGATGAAGGGAGAGTGAAAACTCAAAGTTTTGATTTAAGAAAAAAGTATACGTCTAAAATGGAAATGCACAATGCACAAATGTAGAGAGAGATAATTCTAAATAATGTCTGTAATTTTTAAGGGTTGTCAACACTTTTTAAGTTTTTATACATTAGGTTTTACAATCGTTGGGGAAAAAGGGGAGGCTAGGGATTTTTAACTGAGTGCTAACTCCCAATCCATAAGTCATTTCTTACAAAAATATAGCATGTTACGCATGATAAATCACTTTACAATCATCTACGACTGTTAGGTCAGCTTATTGTAAATGGGCAAAATAATGGCTTCTTTAACTCGGGTAAATATCCCACTGCACGTTCACTTGAGAATTTATTGAGCGTTTGTTATTCTATTTAAATGGTTTGGATCCATAGGTCATTTGCATCTTTTACATGTTTCAAGCATGCATATCCATTTTTAAAACATGTGTAGAAGAAATTTCTTTCTTATAAAATTTCAAGTGATTAGGGTTGCACTAGTGGAATTTCCCAAACTTGGATTACAAAACTTTTGTTCATTTGCGGTGTGTTAATAAATTTTCTTTACTTTCATTAGTTATTGTTTTAAAATTTTTCTATACATAAACTCTACAATTTTATTTTTGTTGTGAGCTATTTTCCTTTTTTTTATGGGATGAAGGTAGAGCGAAAACGCAAACTTTTGATTTAAGAAAAATTTATACATCTAAAATGGAAATGCACAATGCACAAATATAGAGAGAAATAATTCCAAAGAATGTCTGTAATTTTTAGGGATTGTAAACTCTTTTAGCTTTTTATATATTAGGTTTCTCAATTGTCGGGGAATAAGGGGAGGCGGGAGATTTTTAACTGAGTGCTAAGTCCCAATCCATAAGTCATATCTTACAAAAATGTTGCGCATGATAAATCACTTGAAAATCATCTATGATTGCTAGGTCAGCTTTTTGTCAATGGGCAAAATAATGGCTTGTTTGACTCGAGTAAATATACGACCGCATGTTCACTTGAGAATTTAATGAGCGTTTGTTATTCTCTACGAAAGGTTTGGATCCATAGGTCATTTGCATCTTTAACATGTTTCAAGAATGCATATGCATTTTTAAAACATGTGTAGAAGAAATCTCTTTGTTATAAAATTCAAAGCTATTAGGGTTCATCTAGTGTCATTTCCCAGACTTTGCTAGCAAAACTTTTGTGTTCATTTGTGGTGTGTGAATAAATTTTCTTTAGTTAAATTTTTTATTGTTTTAAATGTTTTCCATAAATACTCTAAAATTTTCATTTTGTTGTGATTTATTTGCTTTTTTTGTCTACGGAATGAAGGGAGAGTGAAAACTCCAAATTTTGATTTAAGAAAAAAACTATACATCTATAATTGAAATTCACATTGCACAAATGTAGAGAGAGATAATTCCAAAGAGTGTCTATAATTTTTAGGGATTGTAAATAACTCTTTTTTGTTTTTATATATTAGGTTTTGCAATCGTCAGGGAAAAGGGGGAGGCAGGGGATTTTCAACTGGGCGTTGAGTCATAATCCATAAGTCATTTATTACAAAAATAAAGTCTATTACACATGGTAAATCACTTTACAATCATTTATGATTGTTAGGTCAACTTTTTTGTAAATGGGCAAAATAATGGCTTGTTTGATTCGGGTAAATATCCCACCGCACGTTCACTTGAGAATTTGATGAGCGTTTGTTATTCTGGTTAAAAGGTTTGGATCCATTGGTCATTTCCATCTTTAACATGTTTCAAGCATGCATATCCATTTTAAAACATTTTTAGCAGAAATCTCTTTCTTATAAAATACCAAGCTATAAGGGTTGAACTAGTCGAATTTTCCAAACTTGGATAAGAAAACTTTTGTGTTCATTTGTGGTGTGTGAATAAATTTTTTTTACTTTCATTTGTTATTGTTTTAAATTTTTTCCATACATAAACACTAAAATTTTAATTTTGTTGTGATCTTTTTTCCTTTTTTTTTATGGGATGAAGGGAGAGCGAAAACTCAAAGTTTTGATTTAAGAAAAAAGTATACATATAAAATAAAAATGCACAATGCACAAACGTAGAGAGAGATAATTCCCAAGAGTGTTTATAATATTTAGGGATTGTAAACTCTTTTTAGGTTTTATATATTAGGTTTTGCAATCGTCTGGGAAATTGGGGGAAGCCGGGGATTTTTATCTGACTATTGATTCCCAATCCATTAGTCATTTCTTACAAAAATATAGCTTGTTACGCATGATAAATAAGTTTGAAATCAACTATGATTGTTAGGTCAGTTTTTTTTAAATGGCAAAATAATGGCTTGTGTGTCTTGGGTAAATATCCCACCGCACGTTCACTTGAGAATTTAATGAGCATTTGTGTTTCTCTTTTAAAAGGTTTGAATCCGTAGGTCATTTGCATCTTTAACATGTTTCAAGCATGCATATCCATTTTTAAAACATGTGTAGAAGAAATCTCTTCCTTGTAAAATTTCAAGCTACTATGGTTGAACTAGTGGAATTTCTCAAACCTGCATAAAAAAACTTTTATGTTCATTTTTGGTGTGTGAAAAAATTTTCTTTACTTACATTTATTATTGTTTAAAAAATCTTTTCATACATAAACTCTCAAGTTTTCAATTGTTTGTGACCTATTTGCCTTTTTTGTTTACGGGAAGAAGGGAGAGCGAAAACTGAAAGTTTTGATTTAAGAAAAAAGTATACATCTAAAAATAAAATGCACAATGCACAATGCACAAATGTAGAAAGAGATAATTCCAAAGATTTTCTGTAATTTTTAGGATTGTAAGCTCTTTTTAGTTTTTATATATTAGGTTTTGCAGTCGCCAGGGAAAAGGGGGAGGCGGGGGATTTTTAACAGAATGTTGACTCCCAATCTATAAGTCATTTCTTACAAAAATATATCCCGTTGTGCATGATAAATCACTTTAAAATCATCTATGATTGTTACGTCAACTTTTTGTAAATGGGCAAATAAATGGTTTGTTTGACTCGAGTAAATATCTCACCGCACATTCACTTGAGAATTTATTGAGCGTTTGTTATTCTCTTTAAATGGTTTGGATCCATTAGTCATTTACATCTTTAACATTTTTCATGCATGCATATCCATTTTTAAAACATGTGTAGAAGAAATCTCTTTCATATAAAATTCCAAGTTATTAGGGTTGAACTAGTGGAATTTCCCAAACTTGGATAATAAAACTTTTTTGTTCATTTGTGGTATGTGAATAAATTTTCTTTACTAACATTTGTTATTGTTTTTAAGTTTTTTCCATAAATAAACTCTTAAATTTTTATTTTGTTGTGAAATATTTCCCCTTTTTTTACGAGATGAAGAGAGCGAAAACTCAAAGTTTTGATTTAAGAAAAAAATATACATCTAAAATGGAAATGCACAATGCGCAAATGTAGAGAGAGATAACTCCAAAGAGTGTCTGTAATTTTTAGGGATTGTATACTCTTTTTAGTTTTTATATATTAGGTTTTGCAATCGTCGGGGGGAAAAGGGGAGGTGGGGGATTTTAAACTGAGTGTTGACTCCCAATCCATAAGTCATTTCTTAAAAAAATATAGTCCATTACGCATGATAAATCACTTTAGAATCACTTATGATTGTTAGGGCAACTTTTTGTAAATAGCAAAATAATGGCTTGTTTGACTCGAAAACATATCCCACCACAGATTCACTTGAGAATTTAATGTGATTTTTTTATTCTCTTTTAAAATATTTGGATCCATAGGTCATTTTCATCTTTTACAAGTTTCAAGCATGCATATCCATTTTTAAAACATGTGTAGAAGAAACCTCGTTCTTATAAAATTCCAAGCTATTAAGGTTGAACTAGTGGAATTTCCCAAACTTGGATAACAAAACTTTTGTGTTCATTTTTTATGTGTGAATAAATTTTTTTTTACTTACATTTTTTTTAAAAAAAAATTTTCACACATTAACTCTAATTTTTTAATTTTGTTGTGTTCTATTTGCCATTTTTTTAACGGAAAGAAGGGAGAGCGAAAATTCAAATTTTTTATTTAAGAAAAAAGGATACATCTAAAATGGAAATTCACATTGCACAAATGTAGAGAAAGATAATTCTAAAGAGTGTCTGTAATTTTTAGGGATTGTAAACTCTTTTTAGTTTTTATATACTAGGTTTTGCAATCGTCGGGGAAAAGGGGGAGGCGGGGGATTTTTAACAGTGTGTTGACTCCCAATCCATAACTCATTTCTTACAAAAATATAGCCCGTTATGCGTGATAAATTACTTTACAATCATCTATGATTGTTATGTCTTCTTTTTGTAAATGGGCAAAATAATGGCTTGTTTGACTTGGGTAAATATTAGTTGCACGTTCACTGGAGAATTTAAGGAACGTTTTTATTCTTTTTAAAAGGTTTGAATCCATAGGTCATTTGCATTTTTAACATTTTTCATGCATGCATATCCATTTTTAATACATGTGTAGAAGTAGTCTCTTTCTTATAAAATTCCAAGCTAAACTAGTGGAATTTCCCAAACTTGGATAACAAAATTTTTTGTTCATTTGTGGTGTGTGATTAAATTTTCTTTACTAACATTTGTTATTGTTTTAAATTTTTTCCATACTTCAACTCTAAATTTTTTATTTTATTGTGATCTATTTGCCTTGTGTTTATGGGATGAAGGGAGAGCAAAAACTCAAAGTTCTAATTTAAGAAAAAAAGTATACATCTAATATGGAAATGCACAATACACAAATGTAGAGAGAGATAATTCCAAAGAGTGTCTGTGGTTTTTAGGGATTTTAAACTCTTTTTAGTTTTTATATATTAGGTTTTGCAATCGTCGGGGAAAAGGGGGAGGTAGGGGATTTTTAACTGACTGTTGACTCCCAATTAGTAAGTCATTTCTTAATAAAATATAGCCCGTTATGCATGATAAATCATATTACAATCATCTATGATTGTTAGGTCATCTTTTTGTAAATGGGCAAAATAATGGGTTGTTTGACTTTGGTCAATAACCCATCACACATTCACTTTAGAATTTAATGATAGTTTTTTATTCTTTAAAAAGTTTGGATCCATAGGTCATTTGCATCTTGAGCATGTTTCAAGGATGCATATCCATTTTTAAAACTTGTGTAGAAGAAGTATCTTTGTTATATAATTCCAATCTATTAGAGTTGAACTAGTGGAATTTCCCAATCTTGGACAACAAAACTTTTGTGTTCATTTGTGGTATGTGAATAAAGTTTCTTTACTTAAATTTGTTATTGTTTGAAATTTTTTGCATACATAAACTCTAAAATTTTCATTTTGGAGTGATCTATTTGTCTTTTTTGTTTACGGGAAAAAGGCAGAGCAAAAACTCAAAGTTTTGATTTAAGAAAAAAAGTATACATCTTAAATAGAAATGCACAATACACAAATGTAGACAGAGATAATTCCAAAGAGTGTCTACAATATTGAGGGATTGTAAACTCTTTTTAGTTGTTATAAATTAGGTTTTGCATTCATCGGGGAAAAGGGAGAGGCGGGGGATTTTTAACTGAGTGTTTACTCGAAATCCATAAGTGATTTGTTACAATAATATAGCCCGTTATGCACGATAAATCACTTTCCAATCATCTATGAGTGTTAGGTCAAGTTTTTGTAAAAGGGCAAAATAATGGCTTTTTTGACTCGGGTAAATATACCACCCCACTCACTTGAGAATTTCATGAGTGTTTGTTATTCTCTTTAAATGGTTTGGATCCATAGGTCCTTTGCATCTTTAACATTTTTGAAGCATGAATATACATTTTAAAAACATGTGTAGAAGAAATCTCTTTCTTATAAAATTACAAGCTATTAAGGTTGAACTAGTGGAATTTCCCAAACTTGGATAATAAACTTTTTGTTCATTTGTGGTGTGTGAATAAATTTTCTTTGCAAACATTTGTTATTGTTTTAAATTTTTTCCATACATAAACTCTAAAATTTTTATTTTGTTGTGATCTATTTACCTTTTTATTTTACGGGAAGAAGGGAGAGGGAAAACTCAAAGTTTTGATTTAAGAAAAAAGTATACATAAACAATGGAAATGCACATTGCAGATATGTAGAGAGAGATAATTCCAAAGTGTGTCTGTAATTTTTAGGGATTTAAAACTCTTTTTAGTTTTTATATACAAGGTTTTGCAATCGTCAAGGAAATGGGGGGAGGCGGGGGATTTTTAAATGAGTGTTGACTCCCAATCCATAAATCATTTCTTAAAAAAATATTGCCCGTTACGCATGATAATCCACTTTACAATCATCTATGGTTGTTAGGTCAACTTTTTGTAAATGGCCAAAACGATGGCTTGTTTGACTCGGGTAAATATCCTACCGCACGTTCACTTGAGAATTTAATGAGCATTTGTTATTCTCTTTAAAAGATTTGATCCATAGGTCATTTGCATCTTTAACATTTTTCAAGCATGCATATCCATTTTTAAAACATGTGTAGAAGAAATCTCTTTCTTATAAAATTTTGAGCTATTAGGGTTGAACTAGTGGAATTTCCCAAACTTGGATAACAATTTTTTTTTTCATTTGTGGTGTGTGAATAAATTTTCTTTACTAACATTTGTTATTGTTTTAAATTTTTTCCTTACATAAACTCTAAAACTTTCATTTTGTTGTGATTTATTTCCCTTTTTTGTCAACGGGATGAAGGGAGAGAGAAAACTCAAAATGCTTCTCCGTAACTTCGTAAATTCATTTATTCTGTAATTTTTCGAGCAGCAACGATCTTGCAGACTAGATGTACACCAACAGGATTCTGGCATGCAGGTTTGAGGCTTTTTGAAGATGCAGAACGCATTGTTGCTGAGTCTTCACAAAAGAAGCACCTGGGAGCATGCATTGCTAGGGCTCTTGAACATTTAGATGAGGCAGAGAATGGACCCCGGGCCTCAGACTCCACACCAAATACTCTGCACAGAGATTCTATATTTCTATTTGAAGGACATTTAACAGTTGGACTTGAGCCCCGGCCACCTGCATGGCTCGTGGCATAGAATTTACTTACAACTCTTGCTACCACACAAGAGCAGGTTAGTGCTGCTGAGTCTTCTCAATCCCATGGGGAGAGTAATAGAAAAAAAAAATTTGATCCTGATGCTACTTCTGCAATGTTGGAAGAGTTGGTAAAAACTATGCAAGAAATCAGTGGTTTGCAAGACATTCATTCTGTCATTGAAGCTTCATTACAGGAAATTGGTGCTAGACCAAAGAAGCCACCTCCAACCTCAAAAGAAATGGTTGCAAGGCTTCCAGTCATCACAGTCACACCTGAAATCTGGGTGAAGCTAGGGAGAGAGACAGAATGTGCACTTTGCATGGAGAACTTGGTTATAGATGACAAGATGCAGAGTTGCCTTGCAAGAATTTATTTCCAATGGCTGGATGAGAATAATTCGTGCCCGATCTGCAGGCATGAGCTACAAACAGAAAACCATGCATATGAGAGCTGGAAATAACGTGAAAATGAGGCTGAAGAAGAAAGGAAAGGAGCAAAAATGCACTCCGAGGTGGAGAATATATGTTGAATACTATTGGTGCTTCTACCACAATATAGTACTTGGATAAAAAAAAATTGTTAATTTTCAAAGGAAACTTTCTGCCAACTGGGGGAACTAGTGGAGGGTTTCAAATACCACAATATCTATGTCCGGGGTGTTACATTGCAGCACTTATACCACTTATGTCATCCTGTGGGTTGACGCGGATGCCACAAATGCTACTTGGGGAGATATGGCAACATTTTGGCACGCATCCCGATCTTCAAGCTTGAGGACAAGCTCTTTCTCCAGGAGGGGTGTAATATTATGAACTCAATAGCAGGCCGAATCATGCAGAGATGTCATGGCTAAGTCAATTACTTTGGCTGAGTCAGTTTCTTAGTTATTAAGTTACTTACATGTTAAGTTACTTAGTCAGTAAGTTAAGTCAACTACTTAGTCATTAAGTTTATTTACTTTAAATGCTGTGGAGGGGCAATCTATAATTTTCTCTTGAACCTTGTAGATGTGATCCCTATTTAGGGGTGTAAGGAATGGAAAAGAGACAAGTCTGAATTTAGATTAAACAGAGGGTTTTGAGTTCTCCTAAATGAGCTCGGGGGTGTGCTTTCTCCTTAACAAACCTAGGGTTTTCAAGCTTCCATTTGGTTTGATATTCTTTCTTTCTCTATGAATCATTGTGTTAGATCCGGGATCATAACAGCTTCCCCTACAAGAATGGTATCTGAAATATCATTAAAGATCAATTTTCCCATTACCTGCATAGGGTCTGATCGAAACCCTCATAAGTTCCCAACAATTTGGCAGAGATGCCAAAAGATTTAATGCATGAACCTCATCATCAAATTTAATTTGAACGGATGTCAATTGATTGACAATCATGCTAAACTCATTCAAATGTTATGCTACTGATGTTTTTTCTATCATCTTTAAATTGAAGATTTTTTTTCGTTAGATGTACCTTATTATTTGTGGAAGGCTGCTCATACATTTCGGACATAATCTTCATCATCCCCTCTGTGGTTTTCTCCGACGCCATGTTTAGAGCAACATTCTTCGACAATTTTAATGGGACTACTTTTAACATTTGTCTATTGAGGAGATTCCAATGATCATCCTTCATACCTTCTGGTTGCAAAGCCAGAAGTGGTGCGTGCAGCTTTTTACTGTACAAATAATCTTTGATCTGCATCCTCCAGAATGCAAAATCCATACCATCGAACTTGTTGATTCCAAGTGTCAATCCTTCTCCGCCAGCCATTGCTTTCAATCACAAACCAAACCTCTGATACCACTTGTTAGGAATTAGATACACTAATCCAAATTAACGAGAGCAATAATAATAAACACGAAAGAAATAAAAGCAAGCAATGAAAATTAAAAACTACGTCTTGTCTTCCGCCGCTACAGTAATCAACTATGAAGATGAAATAGTTTATAAAGAGAAACCACACACACTTACATGTGTTTTTCTCTAACCTATCGGGCTACAGTTCCAAATGCTCCTTAGGATGATGATACTCATCAAAATGATAAAACCCTAACAACGACGACTCCATATATAAAAAGAAAATAGGGCAATTGGATTACAAGTGTGAAATTCCCACACTACCCTTAATGACACATCAATTAATATATCGTGTCAGAGGGTAAGATTTAATTAAGCTCCACAACTTAACACGCATGGCATGAAATATTTTCCAAAATATAGGCCCAGAGATGACCCGATGCAGTGGGAGCTTATATGTCTAATTTTTTTTCCTTTTCAACTGTTGGAAGATGGGCCCAAGCCCACACGACCAAGGAAGGCCCACACATCCAAGAGATATGGAAGATTGGCTCAAGGCCCATAGACTAAGGAGAAGGCCCACATACCCATACACAGATGGAAGGATGTTAATAAAGAGTCGTCTCATAAAGATGGCACTGATGTAATTAGTTTAAGTACTAGGGTATAATTGTAATATTGTAGTATTATTAATATATAAATTGAGTTTTAGGGGAAGGGTTAGGAGACAAGTCCATAACCTCTTATTCCTCCTATTTTCTCCCAATATGCGTTTCTCCTTTTTTCCTTGAGCTAAATCCATGGAATCCTGAAAAATCAACATGGTATCAAATTATGATTTTTAGGACTATTGCTGTTGTTTTTAGAATTCTCAGTTTTTTTGGGCGCATGATTCTACGTCTTCTCCTATTTTTTTATTTTAAAAGCTCTCAATCTCATTTACTCTATGGGGTTTTCCCCTTACATGATTATTCAAAGTTTGTTGTTGTTGATAATTCTCTGCTTCTGTCCTTGGCGAATTCTGATTCTAAATCTAGTGGTCTACCGCAAGTAGCTGCTATTGAGGCAAGGTTCACATTTTTCTTTGTGTGATTTAATATTGGATATCTCTAGACTCCTTTCCATTGTTTGTTGTTGGTTACTGGTTGCTTGGTAACATATATATTTCAGAGTCTTTGTTAATCGACGTAACCACTTGAACTGGAAGCTAAAGAATCGTTGTAATTTTGGGTGTCCACATGACGCAGATAGGTTCTGGTTTCTGGTGCTTACTGGTTTGTTTCTGTGACGTGGATATGGATTGTTGGTTTTTGCGAATCCTTGGCAGTCGTTGTTTCTTATTATTGGTTCCTAAGAATCCTTACTGATTCTGGTGGCTGATTTTGTTACTCTGTGCAGCGGTCATTGGATAACAGTAGAGTAAGAGAATATTTCTACTGCAGTTAGTCTTCACATATTCATCTACTGCTGATTATATTGCAAAATGCTTGTATGCATTAGAGTGTGCATGGTACTCGTTATTCATCACCTATTGTAGTCTTTATGTAACAAAGCAGAGGGAGCAGTAATCTTGGTAGAGGGAGCAGTAATTTTTTTGCAGTCTGGTATGTGGTGGTCTTGACGTAATTTGTTATGGTCCCGGATCTGACACAAGGATTCGTTGTTAAGGTTCGGTTTGGCCATGGGGAATTTTAGAACAACATGGCAGAATTGTAGGGAGACATGGAGAGGAAGATGAAAATCAATTGAAAACCCTTGAGCTCGTTGAGGAGAGCTCCAAGCTTGTTTAACCTAAATTTAACCTAAAATCAATGTTTCTCTTTCTCATTACTCTTATCCCCTTAAATAGGATTCCCCCTGTTAGGGTTTAAGATAAAATATTACAAAAATACCCCTATAAATAAAATATTTCAAAAATACCCCTATAATTAAAATATTCCAAAAAATACCCATGTGGCCTAAAATGAAATAAAATAATGTAAATTAAATATAAACAATTAAATATTAATGTTATTGCATGCATAACATTACACCCCCCTTAGAAGAACGAGCTTGTCCTCAAGCTCGTAAGAAGGGTTTGTATGCCGACGTCTCCTCTGGGCCCAAGTAACATCCGCGATCGCTATGTCCGCCCTCTGGACGCCCAAAACTGGAGCACTCCCTCTAGCAACTTTTTTTTTTTTTTTTTACGCTTGACTGTAGGGATGCATGCCGAATGTCTCTACATCTCCCCAAGCAGCATCTCTGCCCTCCCTCAGTCCTGGACTGGTGTGAAACAGCCCCTCATGGCGGCCCCCCATTGGCCAGGTTGCACTGCCTACACTTTGCCAGCCTGGCAGCAACAACATCAAGACCATCCCCCTAGGATGGAGAAGAATCAGCAGCACTAACCCCCTCCATTTGCTACATCTTGAAACACTCAGAGGCTGGAAACATTACCATCACTGATAACAGGTTCAGCAGAAGCAATAGATTCAGCATCACCGGAATGATACAGCCCGTGTCCAACACTCTGGGTTAGTGCCTTGATTGCATGCCAATAGCCCTCTGCATCCACAAGAAGCACCTCGGCTGGGCTGACTAGCAGCAGGGTATGCTGGACTGTCACAGCAGCCTTGTTGGCTTGGCTGGCTGTTAGCAGAGTATGCTGGACTGCCACAGCACTCCACTGGGTTAAGAGAGCCTTTGCTAGGTGTAAAGAACTCCATGGAGTGGAACTTCCTCTCAGCCCATAAACACTGCCATACCGTTTGCCTAAATATGGACCGATTAGGTGTGTTGTTTCCCATTGGTGTTCACCGAACTGGACAGCATTAATCACTGCAGCATGTCCCTGAATCACATCAGCTATAGATGCACCCTGTGAGCCATTTCCATTTTGGTCTACATATTCCAGGTGTTATTTTTTTCTGCTGACCCCATTGCTGCAGTGCCACCACAGTAGCAATTTGCAGGCCACTGTCCAAGTCAGGTGTGCATGAAGCTATGTCCCATTCATGGTTCTGTCTCTGTACACAATATGGAACTGCATTATATTTTTCAGGTTGTCGTTGCTGCTGGGGTGCCCTTATCTGCACTACAATAACAGCAGCAACATGAGATAGCCTCTTCGGCTCCAACTCAAAGCTAGAGGTGAAGTCTACATAACTAGACTCCATTGTCACCAGATCAACGGTCTTGAGAACTGATGTGCCTGTTACAATATCACTAATGTCAACTACTTCAACAATAGGAAGCTGGGTAGCATCTTCCAGAACTTCCATCCCAAAGATAGACATGTCAAATCCATAGACATTTTCCCATAATGGAACGCTAGGTCCACCTCTCCCAACTCCAGCAGCAAACATATTTGCCATATCAGGGAGAATGGTCCCTGCTTTAGCAGCAAATAAAATCAGTATTCCAGTACCACAACCAACATCAAGAACTGTTGCATGGCTCATGAGAGAAGGATTATTCAGAATAGCTACCCTATAAGAATCTGTCCTCACCATCTCGCTGATCATCTCTCTGTGACTTCCAAAAGAACTGTACGCCCCAAAATAATTCTCGTTTACTTTCTTGATTTCTCTGGCAGCAATATTTGCAAAAGAACCCATCAAACTTTTATCCTTCCTTTCCCATGCAGGAAATCTTCCAAGCTCACCCCCCGGCATGCCATTTCCAGCAATAACATTTTGGCCCTTGTAAGCAACAATTGGAAATTCATGAACATCTTCATGTACCTTCTTAAAGGGTCCATGAACATAATCAAATTCAGATAAAACAGCATCAAGAACATTCTCATCCGCCAAGCAAATTCCAGCAAAATCTTTGACGTTGTCCACCTCCCTCAGGAATTCCTCTCTTTCAACTGTTGGGGTACATTCATCTCGGTCATCTTTGTCCCCGCCAAAACTATGCAAAAATGGATCCTCCGACATGAATGGTTTCAGATCTAATGTCTTCCCTTCAGGGACAGAAGCACAAGCAGTGCCAAGGAAGGACACTTCTGCTGAATTGCCTCCAAATTCTCCAAATTCAAATACTGGGGCTGTGAAGAAAATACCTCATAGTCTTTCTTGGTGAGCCACACAAGGAATGGAGATTTTTCCCACTGTTCCATATACTCCAGTTCATTTTTTTCTTTGTCATCCAACGTTAAGCTGGGCAATGTGGAAGTGTTGTTGGAAGCATCTTCTGCATCATTAAACATACAACTGAATAACTCCATGCAGCTCCTCAAGCCAGGTAGTAAGTTCCTAGCTATAAGGCAACTATTTCTTCCAAAATTCTCAATTCCTTTCATGTATAACTCCTTCTCAATAGGAGACCAACTGTTTTCAGCAACATCTGTTTCTAATTCTCCCTTGCCTGAATAGAAACTTTGCATTGTAATAGGAACTTCAATCCCAATGTTTGGGTGGACTCCTGATGTACTTTCATCCGTTTTTCCCTCCACAAGATCAGAAGCTGCCTCTGGGCCGTCCACTGTTTTCTGTTTGTTAGTTATTGAAGAAATAGATGCCTCATTAGTGGCCAACACACTATAGTTTATGGCGTTAGGCTTCCCCATATTTTCAGGACTTGTTATCTCTTCAAAATTTGTAGTTACATCCTTTTCTATGGAAGCCATATTGCCTATTACATCAACCCGAAGTGTTTGGACAAGGGCCTCAGCTACATAACGGCTAGTCTCCTCCAAAACAACTTCAACTTGAACCCCACATCCAAAAATTTGAAGACTCACAGCCGCACAGATATTGTGTTCATCCAAAGAACAACAAAGCCCCTCAAAAAAAAATTTCAGCATTCTCTATAAAATTATTTCTATGAATCCCGGCAGCCCCAGAAAAAATTACATGTCAAAATTCATACACCCAAAATTTCTCTACTTCTCGGAACAGAAACACACCGGGCCAAAATTTCGAATTGGAAGTTCGTGGCCAAACAACATACATGGGATCCCGAAAATTAAACAGAAAATCCCTCTGTTTCGCAACACCAAAATTTTCATGGAACAATTTCGATGCCATTGGGAAATAATTATGTAAAACATAGATGGATTTCAGAAAAGAGAAGACGAAATTTTGGAAAATTCGTCGCAGGAGTTTACCCCAGATTTTGTGGAAATTCGTTTGCCGTTGTGCTGCCAAGACCGAGTTTGAGAAAAAATTTCGCCGACGGACCCGACGGAGTCTCTGCTTCTCCGGTGGCGAATTGTAGCCCGTTGGGGCTTCGCCGTTTGGGAGTTTTCCCTGTCGACGGTGAAGAATCGACCTTCTGTCGGCCATGATAATGGATATTGGGAGGTCGAACCCAAATCAACTTTTATTGACAAGATTGTGTCCGCATACCCCCTCCGATTTCGAATTTCTAGGGTCTTTGGAG
Source organism: Aristolochia californica (assembly GCF_029961685.1). Taxonomy (NCBI): domain Eukaryota; kingdom Viridiplantae; phylum Streptophyta; class Magnoliopsida; order Piperales; family Aristolochiaceae; genus Aristolochia; species Aristolochia californica. The sequence continues at coordinate 30,432,406 of NW_027182279.1, read as the reverse complement.
ATTTTTGAGGTCCCCGTATTCGGATTTGGGGTCGCACCAGTATCGTCCACCACCTACTACGTCTCGGCAGAAAACCCTGCCGAATGCCCCAAATCGTGGTCCCCGTTGTGCGGCTTTGGCTCTCTCCCTGCGCTGAAATTTTGAAGGTTTCCGAGACAGCCTTTCTGTCCGTCCGAATTTGTGGTTTCCCCCAAATCTTCCGTAGGGCCTTCGGCTGGTAAACGAAAAAAATAAAAAGCTCCATCCGAAACAACTTCTGTTGCTTTCCCTTCTCGTACATCCTGCTCGGGGATTTCAAGTCATATGAATTTTTCGGTGGCAACGCGAACAGAAAATACTTCTCTTGTTGTATGCAATTCTTTGTAAATTGCTCTATACTGTGCACGTCTTTCTTCCCATGATCACGCATGGCAATCCTTTTTTCTCATGACATAGACGGGCTCATTGTATTCCCACTCTGATACCAGTTATTATGGTCCCAGATCTGACACAAGATTCATTGTTAAGGTTCCAGTTCGGCCATGGGGAATTATAGAACAACATGGCAAAATTGTAAGGAGACATTGGTGAAGCAATTAGCGACCTATTCGGATTCCATATCACAATCTCTTGTCTATGTCATTGCTGCTGTTTAAGGGGCGTTACAACAAGAATTTTGGTTTGGAATTTCTATTTAAGGGGTGTTCCAAATTTCCCGCTGGTATTGCTGTTTGGACATCTCATTAACAGAAAATACGCATCCTTTTAAGAAGCATAGTTTTTTGTTTGGATTTCTGTTTGAATATCTGCATCTCATTAGCAGGAGATACATATCCCTTCAGCAACAGATCAAGGCTTTATCAGATTTTGTTTTTCAGCAACAGAAGCAGCTTCGTCTTCATTGGTATGGCTTATACAAGCTGCTGATTTACCGATTGATTTCGAGAAACTTATCTTGATCTTACTGCTGACTTTTTGGAAAATCCTCTAATCGGTACCTTGAATTTAATATATCGGGAAGAGAGTCTTTGTTTTAATCGGAGTTCTCTACTATCTTTTGAAGATAGAATCGTATCTTCCTGCTGTCAAAATCTTCTAGCTGGTTTACTGAGCTGGCTCTAATCCTGCTCTGCTTGGCAATCACCAGCACCACAATGTTACCATTTCTGGCTGAAGATGCATCTTTTGATCCGAAGGTTTCTGCTTCGTATGAATCTGAGTTTATTTATGGAAGATATCTTGATTCTGTATTGTCACCTACTGCTGTTAATCTGAAGAAAATATTGTCGAGTTTCTGATTATAACTGTCACTTCATTGGCAGATCTTACAGCTGTTTTTAGGAAACTTCTGATTCTTCTCAGAGCTACTTCCTCAGGATCGCTTGTTCATCATTGACAACCGCAACGATACCTCTCTGCTCTCTCTGGTTTTTTGCTGTGTTCAGAAGCGGGGAAGACGATAAATAAATTAAATTTCCAACTTTGGTTTGTTGGATGATATCGTGGACTGCCATTTTATATAGAAAAATCTTATACACCATTTGTAACAAACTGGGCGATGTTTTCTCACCCTCAGCTTGAGGGGGAGTATTACAAGATGGACCTAAGCCCACATGACTAAGGAAGATCCACACATCCAAATGTGTTAAAATATGGGTTCAAGCCCATAAGACCAAGGAGGGCCCACACATCCAAGAAATGTGAAAGATGGGCACATATAGTGATGGTAGGATGGTAAATAAATAGTCATCTCATAGAGATGGCATTGATGTAATTAGATTAAGTTCAAGAGCATAATTTTAATATTGTAGTTTCATTAATCTATAAATTGAGCTTTAAGGGAAAGGTTAGGACACAAGTCCATAACCTCTTTCTTCTTCCTATTTTATCCCAATATATCATCTCTCCTTTTCTCCATGAGCTAAATGCATGAAATTCTGAAAATTAACACGGTATCAGAGCATTGATTTTCAGGACTCGTAGCTATGATTTTTAGGATTCCAAAAACCCTTTTATTTGTCATATTGATGGTTCATTTTTTATAGTTCTTTTTATGTCATCTCCTTCAGCTCTATGATTATTTTATCTCTTTGGCTTTCTTTGCAACATTCTTGAGAGGAGAGTCTCCACCATCTGAGTGTTGAATCCTTTGCCTTCTGACATCACTTGTCTCCAATTCAGTCATCAGTGGCTAGCCGTATAGTGATAGTTTTATTACTAAAAAGAGTAGTACCAATGTCAAAAAATGAAGAGATGTTTGTGATGCCGAGAAGACTAAAAAAACTTTTATTGTGGTCTTTATATCAGAGTCGTATATGGTATTAGTATTACACCTTTGGTCTCTATCGACGAGCAAGATCTGATCTACGACGGGGGAATGGAGTGCGAGGAGGCGATGAAGAAGGCAGGGAAGGAGGTGCAAGTGCTATACAACTTTGGTCTCGGGCACTGATTCTACTTGAAAAAAAATCGCCATTCTCTCCATCCCCATCCAATCCACGTCCACATGCATTTTCTACCACTCTTGTCAACTCATCTAAACTAGAGTAACCGGCTCAGAAAAGGAGAAAGTAGAAAGCTTCGCCTCCGATAAGTAGAAGCAGAGGTGTGCCACAACATCCACAACAACTGCGATTCAAGCGCCTGTGATGGAGCTGGTGAATAGCAGATACTATTCTACTCTTCTAGTTGTTGTCTGGTTGCATGCTTTCCTCCTATAGCCATTGCCTTTGTCATCGTATCACGACGACACTAGTTTGCAGCTGAATAGCTATTCTTCACTAGATTATTTTTCTCTATCGCAGAAAGAGGTTTATGCCAAGAATACAGTTGCTCTTGCTGCTATTTCCTTTTTTGGAAAATTCCTTGGCTCATCTCCTTGCGTCAAGTCCATTGCCATTTACAGAGACTCATTAGTTGTTGTTGTTATATCTATTTTTTGGAATGTCTCGTGACTATATCCCTTTGTGTTGCCATTTTTGGATGACAACTCTAATTATTTTAGAATCTCCTTGTTGGTCCTCTACTATTTAAGTAACTTCTATAGATAGAGTTTTTTCTGCTAGCCTTTCCTGCCCCAGCTAGATTGCCATTTTGGGAGGACGAAGATGATAGCCAGATTGATTTCACCAGCAAGTCTTGTAGCTGTCTCACCATTTGATATGCCGATCTTCAATCACGGCTTGAAGATTTTCCAAGATATTTATGGAAGATGACTGGTCCATTGTGATGTTCAGGGATGATGACTTCTTGAAAAATTAAATGTTTATTAAGTTAGGAAACTTGTTTTCATCCCAACACTGATTCAGCTTCGAGCCCAACTCAGACCAGACCTTGTCGGGTCAACCCACCGACCTGAGACTCATTGCGTGCCGCTCGGGTTAACCTAGTGGGTTGGGTCAACTCAGACTGAATCAACTCAATTCAGATCAACCTGACTCAACCCACTTGTTTTCCTACCTCGGTTATACAGGTCCGGGTCCTGAGTTTTATACCTATTTCTTTCGTGACTCAACTACATTGGTCTACTACTTAACTCAGCTTGACATGGTCCCTTGGCTCCAACATAATATTATGTAGAATTAATTGACAACTTATTCCTTGGTCAACATATTATTGGTGTACAACCTTCTAATGATCTCTGAGTGGATTATTTTATGGGTCCTTGAATTTTCATTATTTGGTACGTGTTATTGGGCCCATGCCCATTTCATTTGCTACTATTGTGTCTCTTTGGCTGAGACATTATTATTGAAAGACTTGTTAGTTGCTGATTGTTGTCAGCATTGCTTATTTAATGAAGTAGAAAGCATATGGTGGCCCCAAAATATTATCTTTTGGGTGATTACCTATTACACTCCTTAATTGGTATTTATTACTCTTGCCTATGGAGGGACACGATGATGGAGGAGTTTGATTACACTTCTAAGCAATTCCTAGAGACCCACTACCTACAGAAGATAGGAGTTTGCCCAACATCCAACATGAGTTATTTGACTGGAGTATGGAGCGATGTCTTACGGCTAGGAGTGATTTTACTCTCACTTATATTATGCCAATTGGGCCAATTGGAAGAGACCACCGGCTTGAGGGGGAGTGTTGGAAGATATGGTGAACTACCATTTTATACGAGAAGATCCTATACGCCATTTGTAGCAAGTTAGACGTTCATGTTGTTCTCTCACCCCCAGCTTGAGGGGGAGAGTTGGAAGTGGGCCCAAGCCCACACAACCAAGGAAGGCGCACACATCCAAGTGTGTTAGAAGATGGGCTCAAGCCCATAAGACCAAGGAAGTCCCACCCATCCAAGAGATGTGGAAGACGAGCTCAAGGCTCTTAGACCAAGGAGAAGGTCCATAGGCCCATATAGTGATGGCAAGATGGTAAATAAAGAGTCATGTCATAGAGATGGCATTGATGTAATTAGGTTAAGTTTTAGGGGCATAATTGTAATACCATAGTTTCACTAATCTATAAATTGAGCTTCAGGGGAAGGGTTAGGACACAAGTCCATAACCTCTTTATTCCTCCTAGTTTCTCCCAATTTGTCATCTCTCTTTTTCTCCATGTGCTAAATCCATGGATTCCTAAAAATCAATAAGGTGTTGTAGAGATTTTATTCTGCCGAGTGACCCGAACCGGGTTTGTTCTGTTCCACATGGTAAACCCAACGGGCGAGCGCCAGACTCATTCTATTCCGCTTGGGTTAACTCAGTGGGTTGGGTCAACTTGGTCTAGGTCAACCCGACTATGCCCTCTTGTTTATTTTCCTATGTTATAAGTGTTCGGGTCATGAGTTCTCTATTGATTTCTCTTGCGACTCAGTAATATTGGTCTGGTATTTGACTCGGCTCAACTTGGTTCCTTGTCTGTGGCTGGATTATTATTTTAAAGTATTGGCAGCTTATTCCTTGGTCAGTATATTATTTTGTGCACAAAATCGCAACAAATTATTTTAAGGATAATTTTTTAAGGATTTTTATTATTTGGTACGTGTTATTGGGCCCAAGCCCATTTCATTTGTTGTTAATATGTCTCTTTGGCTGAGACATTATTATTGAAGGACTTCTCACTTGATGATTTTTGTCAGCATTGGTTATTCCGATGAAAAAAAAAGCACAAGGTGGCCCCAGAATATTATCTTCTGGGTGATTACTCTTTACCCCTCCTTAATTGGTATTTTTTATTCCTACCATTTGAGAGTCGGTGTTTTGTGGAGGGATACAGTGATTGAGGAGTTTAATTACACTTCAAAGGAATGCCTATAGACCCACTACCTACAAAAGATAGGAGTGTGCCCAACATCCAGCATGAGTTATTTGACTCGAGTATGGAGCGATGTCTAATAGCTAGGAGTGATTTTGTTACAGTCCCAAATCTCACATGGTGATTCACAGTGGGAGAAGATGAAGGACAAAGAAAATCAAGCCGAAGGGAAACTTGAGACCCGAGGTTTGTTGACCTGAACACACATCCCTTAGCTCATTTAGGAGAACTCAAAAATCCTTTCTTTAACCTAAAATCAAGACTTCTCTTTTCCATTCTTTTCAACCCTTAAGTAGGGTTCAAGAGTACAAAATTAAAAATATGCCCCTCTATGCCACTCAACTTGAAAAGTAAATAAACTTAATGACTTAACTTAATAACTAAATAACTTAACAACTAAGTAATTTAACGACTAAGTAATAGGCTCAGCCACGTCGCCTCTGAATGACTCGGCTTGCTATTGAGTCCATAGCATTACTCCCCCCTGAAGAAAGAGCTTGTTCTCAAGTTCGAAGATAGGGTAAGCTTGGTGGAGCGTCTCCATGTCCTCCCCTGGGCCAGTCGTGTCATCTGTGGCATTTGTTGGGAGATTTTGTTCCTCTTCTTGTTTGATGTTGGGAATATTATGATGTTGCTCGTCTACAGAAAGTTGGTTGATGTCGTCTTGCACTACTTGGGAAAACCATTTTTCACACACTTCCATGCTTGTTGGACTATGTGCTCCATCCAAAATGAAAATGAGACCTCCAAATTTACAACTACCCTCACTTTGTGTAGTAGCATGTGGGTCAAGATTAGCCATGCACCAAAAGTGTGCGAACTTGGGACTGATGTCAGATATAGTCAACATTTCATTAAAACACTTGTGGCCCTCTGATATTAATCCTGCATGAATATAAGCATAGAACAGACCAATAAAGGTAATTTCCTTGGTCAACACATTTTCTTTGATGTTGCCTTGGCACCCATTTCGTTATTGGAACTTTGTCCCACCATTGCCGCAAGATATCCATGAATACAGTGTCCGAACATCATTGTATTCCAACAATTTAAATTTCTCTGTGAGATTTGGTAAAAAACTCTTCTAGTATCATCCACCTGAAGTACCTTGACAAGCATGTCATGAAACTGGTTACCAACATCATACACCCTACATACCAGTGGTTGGGCAGTTTCAAATTGACACACAAATCCAATTTTTGAAATCCAAATAGGATTCAATTGATTCGTAATTACTTCTGTCCACCCCAGTTCTTCCAGTGTAGCATATCTTTTCTTTGCGTAAACTATTGCCCAAGGATCCCCCAATTTCCAGTGACCATTAGTGAGTGCATTCCATGCTAGTAAAACTTTTTGGTCCATTCTATCAAGTACATAATGAACAATCTTGATTTCTCCACATTTGGCATCCATGTAAATAAGACATGTTACAACAAACACCTCATATAACAAACCAGTCCATATAGTTCTTCCAGGAATTACCATTCCTTGTCGCATAGATCCTAAATGGGATAAAGCAGGGAGAAGGCTTATAATAGTACCCTGATCTACTAGTATGCCTTCAGACTTACCCAAAACATGGAAAAGCTTAATTGCCCCATCAGCAAGCCCATTCTTTGCAAAACCATTGAGGATAGTGTTCCATGACATCACATCTTTTCTGCAGAATCCAGCTCTCATGGTGTGCCAAAGTACCCACATCTCGAAAGGGCATTTCATCAATTGTTTGGTAAGCACCAGGAATATCCCCGAACTTGGAATACATATGCATCAAAGAAGTAACCACAAACACATCTCCACACATTTCATAATCATCCAAAATAGCATTCCCACAACCCCCACCTGGTCGAAGAATTTCAACGAATAAGTGTCCTAGTGGACGCTACTTCTCCGCAGGCTAAATACATGTGACCCAAAAAATCCCCATCGCAAATTTTTAACACTAGAGCCTGAACTCCTTCCAAATCACCAGTGGAAGCCAATATATCAGCAAGCAACACATAACGTTCAAGCTTATGCGAGTAACCTTTCTGGTTCTCAGCCCAACTGAACACCCTCAACACTATTGTAGAGTTTTTTCTTACAAAGTCTAGGGACTTGAGAATGGACAAGACAAAATTTGGAGAAAATCGGTTTTGAAACTTGCCACAAAATTCAGTCAAGTTGGTTTCCAACTTGGAGGCCGAGAGCGAGAGTGAGAGGCTGTAACGCGATGGTCACAATTTCAGATCGAAACCAACTAGTCTAGACTTATCATCTTCCACCAAAGCAACTATTTCCACTCCAAAATCAAAATCTCAAGATTTTTATGCCCCCTGATGAAGTAGAGCCTGATCTGTTGCCAAAGGCAAACAACTGCAACATGGGGCTTCTCCGCTCGGAAATTTTCTGTCTCCAATTCTAGGAGAAGTTTAGGTTGCCTTGAACAGGGGAGATTTGAGGTCGAACCAAAATTTGGCTGTTCTGACGCGATTTGAGGTCAAATGATGGGCAGCAACTGTTCATCTTCCGAAGCGGTGACCTTCCCCTCTAAGGCCTTATAGCGATGCTTCTCAATTTTGGCCAATCTCAAGTCTTCCACCCTTCAATCTAGGGGTGGATTTCTTCCAAACATCATACCCCACATCCCATTGATTTTTTGGTCATTTCTTTTCATTCGTTCCTCACTTTTTGCCCGCATTGCTGCATTTTCTACCCTCATTGCTGCAAATCGCACTTCTCTAGATTTTGCTTCGAAGCTTGTAACTCTTGGACGAATCACCCATGTTCAAGCTCTTATACCAAGTTGTTACGGTTCCGGATCTCACATGATGATTCACAGGGGGAGAAGATGAAAGACAAAGAAAATCAAGTCGAAGGGAAGCTTGAGGCCCTAGGTTCGTTGAGGAGAACGCACACCCCGGGGCTCATTTAGGAGAACTCAAAAATCCTTTGTTTAACCTAAAATAAAGACTTCCCTTTCCCATTCCTTTCACCCCTTAAGTACAGTTCAAGAGTACAAAATTATAGATATGCCCCTCCTTGACATTCAACTTGAAAAGTAAATAAACTTAATGACTTAACTTAATAACTGAGTAACTTAATGACTAACTGACTCAGCCAAAGTGATTGACACAATCACGTCGCCTCTGAATGACTCAAGCTACTATTGAATCCATAACAGATTTTACTCTCACTTATATTATGACAGTTGGACCTCTTGGAAGAAACCACTAGCTTGAGGGGGAGTGTTGGAAAATATGGTGGACTTCCATTTTATACAGAAGATCCCATACAACATTTGCAGCAAGTTGGGCTTTCATTATGTTTTATCAGCCCCAACATGAGGGGGAGTGTTGGAAGATGGGCCCAAACCCACATGTCCAAGGAAGGCCCACACATCCAAGAGATGTGGAAGATGGGCTCAAGGCCTGTAGACCAAGGAGAAGGCCCACAAGCCCATACAATGATGGTAAATAAAGAGTCATCTCATAGAGATGACACTGATATAATTAGTTTAAGTACCAGGGGCATAATTATAATATTGTGGGATTATTAATCTATAAGTTGAGCTTCAAGGGAAGGGTTAGGATACAAGTCCATAACCTCTTCTTCCTCATGTTTTCTCCAATATGTCATCTCTCCTTTTCTCCATGAGCTAAATCTATGGAGTCCTAAAAATCAACATCAATAAACTGATGAAAACCAAAAAATTCTTCTAGCTTGTTTCCATCTAGAAGGAGATATGTGTGTTGGTTCCAAGAGAACAACCACACCAGCCCTCTTATCACTTGGCATGTGTTTGTACAAGATCTATGCATATGATTTGGGCCAACCAATATCGAGATTTTGATTCTCTTCTCATAAAGCTCAAGCAAAGTGGCTCCATCAAAGAGTACCAAACAAAGTTTGAATGCATAGTCAACTGAGTCCATTGGCTCAAGTTGGTAGCTTCATTGGAGGCCTTAAAGAAGAAATACCAAGTGAGGTAAGGTTATACCATTCTAGAATCCCTATTGGAAAAATTTACTAAGCTCACATACAAGAAGAAAAATTACCCCTCCTATGTTTCAAACTTAAGTGTTCTGTTATGGACTCAATAGTAGGCCGAGTCATTCAGAGGTGTCGTGGCAGAGTCATTTAGTTATTCAATTAATTGCATTTTTCAATTTGCTTTTACTTCATTTTTATTTCAATTGAAGAGTTATTATGCCATAAGGGAATTATTTTAATTCTTTCTCTTGAACTCTTGTTGGCGCCAAACCTACTTAGGGGGGAACGAGGAATGGGAAAAGACAATTCTGATTTTAGCCTAAATAGGGATCTAGAGTTCTCCTCAATGAGCTCTAGGGTTGGAGTTATCCTCAGCGAACTCAAATATCCAAGTTCCCTTTTGAATTTTACTTTCTTCTCTTTTCCATTTTCCAAAACCAAGAGTGACCTTAGCCGTGCTGAACCCGTCCCCAGAACTCTGGATTACCCTTTCTAGCGTCGTGTTACAAGATCCATGACCCGGGACCATAACAACTTGTTATTAGAGCAGGGTAACATGGGTGATATGTCCAGCAATGAAGAGTTGAGAGCCATGGTCAGAGAGATGCAGGACGCAAAGGCCGAACAAGAGGTGAGAATGACAAATTTTGGCCAACAACTAGAACAAATTCCAAGTATTATCCTACAAATGGAGATACTCTTAGGTATGGTTTCAAATCTTTTGGCTGCAAGAAACCCAACCCCAGACCCAAGGGGGGGAGGACAACTCGCACAGTAGAAGGGGGGAGAAGCATGCAAGGCGCATTGGTGTCCATGCACAACAGGGTGGAGGTACAGTACCCAGGTATACAAAATTGGTTTTTCCCACTTTTACTGGACTAGACAACCCCTTAATTCGCTTGCATAGATGTGAGAATTTTTTTTTAATCAAGGGACACCTGAATTTGATAAGGTGGGACTGGCCACCTTCCACATGCTTGTTGAAGGGCAGTTATGGTTTCATCAAGTAGAATCTGAGAGATTGGTGCTAGATTGGGAGGAATTTAAAGAGTTATGTACTATAAGATTGAGCCCTCCAACACACAGCAACCCGTTGGGGGATTTGGTCCTATTAAGACAAACCGAATCCATGGACCATTATCATAAACAATTCCAAGAAAAATTGGCTCAAGCAAGCAGGAAGGTTAGAGTCGACCAGCAGGTAAATTTGTTTACAGCAGGCCTTAATGAGTCTTTGAAGTTAGAGGTGGAACTCCATGCACCTGCTGATTTGGCATGAGCAATGGATTTAGCTCAAGCACTGGATGCAAGATAGAAAGTTCAAAGTTGGATGACTGGTTGACAAGGAGGAGGAACTACTCACCTTAGGTGACCTTGCCAACAATGCAGCCACCCAAAAATACAGTGACTAATACTATGGCAGCAGATAAAAGGACAAACCACCATTGAAATATATAAAAAAATTATCTGGTTTAGAAATGGCTAACCGCAGGGCAAAAAACCTATGTTATAACTGTAATGAACCTTACAGAGCAGGCAACCAATGTAAAAGATTGTTCTGGTCGGAGTTAGATGCATTGGGATAAGAAGAACCGAATGAAGGTCCTCAAGAGGAGGACGAACCAGAAATTTCTTTGAATGCAATAATTACTAGACAGAAGTCAGCCAAAAGTATGCAAGTACGGGCAAGGGTTCTAGACAAGGAACTTGTGGGGTTAGTGGACTCTGGAAGTACCCACAATTTCTTATGCTAAATAGCTGCTAAACATCTTCAACTTGCGATCCAGCCTCACCCAATTGCCATGGTTTTAGTTCCCAATGGTGAGAAAATCCCTAGCTATGGGGTCAACAAGGCAGTAAAGTTTTCAATTGGTAACACTCATTTTACCACTGAATTTTTTGTCATACTATTAGCTGGATTTTATATGGTACTTGGAATCAAATGGTTGCAAACCTTGGGCCCAATTTTGTGGGATTTCTCTGTTATAACAATGATTTTTGTGTCGGAAGGAAGCCAAGTAATGATAAAGGGCAGTCAAGCTGAAGTGGCACATCATATCCACCTACTACACAAATAGGAACCATCAGACAGCACGTTAGAAAAGTGACTGGAAGAGTTCATAGACTTGTTTCAGGAGCTTTCAGGGCTGCCTCCATTGAGGCACTGTGATCATATAATTTGTTTAAAATCTGGATCAGATGTGGTGGTTATTAGACCATATAGGTATCCACACCTTCAGAAAGATGAAATAGAATGGCAGAGCCAAGCCTTGCTGGAATAGGGCCTTATTTGCAACAATTGTTCCCCATTCTCTTCACCAGTCCTTCTATTTAAGAAACATGATGGCACATGGAGATTTTGTGTGGACTACAAGGAGCTAAATGTAAAAATAGTTAAAGACAAGTTTCCCATACAAGTAGTGGATAAGCTATTGGATGAATTGCATGGTTTTCAAATTTTTACCAAGTTAGATTTATGATCGGGTTATCATCAAGTTAGAATGCATCCTTTCGATATTGAGAAAACAGCATTCATACTCACCAAGGACATTTTGAGTTCGTGGTGATGCCACTCGGGTTATCCAATGCACCTTCCACATTTCAAGCTTTGATGAATGAGGTGTTCCATGGCTATCTCCAAAAGTTTGTGTTAGTCTTCTTTGGTGATATTTTGATTTACAACATATCAAGGGACAAGCATTTGGAAGACTTACAACTTGTTTTCCAACTTCTCCGAGCATATCACCTCTACTTGAAATGCTCTAAATATTCATTTGGGGTACCCCAAGTTCTTGGCCACATAATCTCAGTAAAGGGTGTAACAGTGGACCTAGAAAAAATTACAGTAGTCACCAATTGGCCACAACCGCACAACATTTCAGCCATAAGAGGATTTTTGGGGTTAGTGGGATATTATCGGAAGTTCATAAAAAATTTATGGAACGCTGGCCATTCCCTTGACCAGTCTTCTCAAATGCAATGCCTTCAATTGGAGCGATGCGGCTATAGACTCTTTCAATGCACTCAAATAGGCTTGAGCTTCCACCCCAGTCCTGCAATTGCAAGACTTTGAGGCCTTATTTTTGGTTGAGTGTGACGCTTCCGAGGGAGGTATTGGGGCAATTCTACAACAAACTCAGCATCCCATTGCATAATTGGCCGCAAATTAGTGGCACATCACCAGAAGTTACCCGCTTGTTAATGAGAGCTAATTGTTTGGCCAAGGCTGTTCAACATTGGTGGCCATACTTGCGGGGACGCACCTTCCTCATCCACACTGATCATTACAGCCTCAAAATTTTTACTGGAGCGATGCATCTCTACTTCTCTATAGCGGCATTAGAATAGAAAATTAATGGGATTTGACTTTATGATGAAACATAAGTCGGGCAAATAGAATAAGGTGGTTGTTGCCTTATCCCGTCGTCTGGACGAACAACACCAATTATATGCGATTAGTTAGCCAAAGTCTCTCCTGTTAGACTCCATTAAAGAGGACCATTAGACTACTCTAGCACTCCAAGAATTGTCTCATAAGATTACGGCAAGGACAATGGACTCCTAGTGGGATATCTAGGACAACATTATAATGTATGACAATTGTATCTATTTACAACACTCCTTTTCCTTGATTGTAGTAATTTTATCCACTTATCATGATAGCACTCATGAGGGTGTTCAAAAGACGTTGCATCGAATTAGAGCAAATTTTTCTTGCATTGGATTAGGGCCAATTTTTTCTTGTAGATTACGTGACCTCGTGTCATGTATGCCAATGTGACAAGGCTGAACATTTATCACCAGTTGGCATCCTTCAACCACTAATCCTTCCCACACAGGTTTGGGTTGATCTTTCCATGGACTTCATTGATGGCCTCCCCAAAACTTATGGAAAATCCATCCTATTTGTGGTGGTTGAAAAATTTTCAAAGTACTCTCACTTTATTCCATTGGCTCATCGTTGTACGGCTTCCAGAGTAGCTCAAGTGTTTTTAGAAAATATTGTTTGTTTGCACGACATTCCGAAGTCTATCATGAGTGATCATGATGCAGTCTTTACCTGCCATTTTTGGAGAGAGCTTTTCCAATTATGCGGTACCAAACTCAAATTTTCATCTTCTTTTCAACCTCAATCCAATGGCCACCCTGAGGTTGTTAACCGTATGGTGGAAACGTATTTACTGTGCTTTGTGGGTGACCGCCCTAAATGATGGTTCGAATGGCTTCCATGGGCAGAATATTGCTACAATACATCTTTTCATACAACTTTGCAAGTTACCCTTTTCAAGGTTCTCTATGGCAGGGATCTTCTACGGTTTTTTTCATATATTTGGCTCCACCAGAGTTGAATCTCTTGACTAGGCATTGCTGGACCATGATCAAGTACTCCAAGATGCTACCCAACATCTCAAGAAAGCTTAGGCTCGGATGAAGGAATACTATGACAAGGGGCACAAAGATGTTACATACAACCCAGGTGATTATGTGGGGCTCCGCCTCCAACCTACCATCAACATTCCATTGCTGGCCCCTGCCACAAGCTATCACCCAAAATTTTTGGGCCCTTCTCGGTTATCCAGGGCATCGGCCAAGTGGCTTACCAGCTTCAGCTTCCACCACACTCTCAGCTTCATAATGTCTTTCATGTGTCACTCCTCAAACCATTCAATGGTACCAATCCACCTCCGTTCTTACCTCCAGTGATAGAGGGGCATGTTATCCTCTCTCCAGCCACAATTTTGCAAGCCTGACAAATTCATAATAGGTGGGAGGTTCTCATCCAGTGGGCTAACACGTATGAAGCATCTACAACATGGGAAGATCTGGAGACATTCCGCCAAGCCTACCCTACCTTTGAGCATGAGGACAAGTTCTTTCTCCAAGGGGAGTGATGTTATGGACTCAATAGCAAGCTGAGTCATTCAGAGGAGCCGCGGCTGAGCCATTTAGTTATTCAGTTAATTGCTTTTCTTTCAATTTGTTTTTACTTCATTTTTATTTCAATTGAAGAATTAGTATGTTGTAGGGACATTATTGTAATTATTTTTCTTGAACTCTTGTTGGCACAAATCCTACTTAAGGGGGAAAGAGGAATGGGAAAAGACAAGTCTGATTTTAACCTAAATTGGGATTTGGAGTTCTCCTCAATGAGCTCTAGGGTTGGAGTTCTCCTCAACTAACCCAAAGGTCTAGATTCCCCTACGAATCTGATTTTCTTCTCTTTTCTTCTTTCTCTTTTCCATTTTCCAAAACCAATAGTGACTTTAGCAGTGCAGAACTCATCCCCAAAACTCTAGATTACCCTTTCTAGTGCCATGTTACAAGATCCATGACCCAGGACCATAACAGTTTCTCAAATTACTTAAGTTGAGATCAGTCGGTTAAGAGATTCCTTATAACTAGAGATCTCTTAGGACATTTGGCTAAACCAGCTCCACCCATAGATGAAGTTGATAATTTCTATATTAAATGGCTCAAGAATGACACAATTGTCATTAGTTGGCTAATTGACAACAAGGAGGAAACTATATGATGTATTTAATAACATGTTTACTACTAAATAAGGAGAAAACTTGCATGATTTCTTGGCTAGGTTTAGAGGGCTGATTAATGAGTGGGAAATTTTCTCAAACCTAGTCCATTGATATATCGGTTCAAGAAAAGCAATGGGAGGCCTTAGCAGTTGCTATTTATTTGTCCAATATCAAGTTATTTCTTGAAGTGGAAAAATCCCAACTCCTTAGCTCCTCCACATTTTCATCTTTTGATGACATAAGTGAAATATTACTTCAAATACGAGATCCTTCCTCCACCTCTCAAACTAATGTATCATCTGCTATATAGTCAGGAAATAGGGGTAAATCTTCTACCACCCGAGGGCACGGTAGAAATTATAGAGGAGGCCGAGCAAGAGGTGGTAGAAGTGGCTCAGGTCCTTCAAGGTTAGACAAATGTGTCTGCACTCACTATGGTGGAGTAACCATCTGGTCGATACCTATTGGAAGCTTCATGGCAAACCGAACTGGGTCATTGCCAACCAAGCCTCGGTTCAAAATGAGAATAATGCTACCCAATCTAAGTCACAAAGAGAAAAGAAGACTATCACCGATGATGATTATGATATCTTATAAAGGATAAAAACTTTGATGGTATCCCCTCCATCTTTTTTTGCATCTTCAACTACTACTACTACTGCCACTACTTTGGGTATAATTTCTCCAACTTCATCCTCTTTATCTTGGATCATCGACTCAGGGGCCTCTGAGCATCTTATAGGTACTAAGAATCTATTAAATTTCCTATAGCCATGTCTACCAAATAAGTTTTTTTTACCATGGTTAATGGATCCATAACTAAAGTTCTTGGGAAGGGATCCTCCTCTGTTACACCATCCCTTTCGCTTACTTATGTCCTATTTGTCCCTCAATTTCCCTTAAATGTTTTTATTTGTTAGCCTGTAAACAAAATGTTTTAATTTCTCCATAACCTTCTCACCTTCTTCATGTGTTTTCCAGGATCTCACAACTAAGCACATGATTATAGCGGCCATGAACAAAAGAGCATTTATTACTTAAACTCTCTTCCACTCACTGCGATTGCCACTTCTTGGACAAAGGCAAGGTTGCGACACAACCGGTTTGGTCATCCATCAGTAGCATCATTTCAGCACTTATTTTCATCTTTAAAAACTTTATCAAATTTCGATTATTAAGTCTATCAATTGAGCAAACACCAGAGGACAACATATTCTCCTCGAAATAAACTTAAAGGTGTTGCTCCCTTTCATTAATTCATTCAGATGTATGGGGACCCTTAAATGTCTCAAACATATCTCAAGTTAAATATTTTGTCATCTTTGTTGATGACTTCACTAGAGTAACATGGCTATTTTTTTTTAAAGAACGATCTGAATTTTTTTCCATATTTAACTCTTTTCATGCTATGGTGTCCACACAATTTGGAAAACAAATACAATTGTTTGATTGAATAATGCCAAAAGGTGAATTTCAATCCTTTTGTCATGATAGTGGTATTGTTCATCAAATTTTGTGCCTAAGCCCCTCAACATAATGGTGTAACTGAAAGAAAAAACTGCAACTTCTTGAGGTAGCCCATGGCTTACTCTACTCTATGAAGGTGCTATAATATTACTAGCCACATGCCATTCTTACAACCTACTTCTTTATTAATAGGCTACCTTCTTTAGTTCTTAGCCATAAATCCCTATACTCATTATTTTTTTTTTCAGATGAAGACCCATACTCACTTTGTTTGAAGGTCTTTGGTTGCACATGCTTTGTTCATATCACACCCTCTCCAAAGAGTCAGCTTGAACCTAAGTCTCTAAAGTGTATCTTTTCGGGCTACTCTCGTACCCAAAAAGGTTATGTCTATTATAATCCTTATCTTTAGAAGTTAATTGTCTCTAATAAGTTCACCTTTTTTTAGGACGCATCTTTTTATATCTCAAAAGATGCACCTCCGGGTCTTTCATTAGTACAAGAAACTTTGAAGCCCGTTGTGCCACTTGATGTGGATCTACTTCATCCCCCTGAAGACTGAGCCAACACCACACTTGTGAAGTTTATAGATCCGTCTGAGGTAAGTCAGTCTTCTCCTATTGTATTTGGCCCACAATTTGATATTTGGCCCATAGCTCTGCAGAAGGAGCCTCATACTTGCAGTAGGCCCTCCACTGTTAAGTTGTGGAGCTTAATCAATGCCTTACACTGAGTCGGTATGTGGACCACTAATCTTTCCCTCTTGTATTGTGGTGTGGCCTGAGAGAGGTTAGATAAAAACACCTATGAGTGTGTGCAATTTCTCTTGTAAACAATTTCATCTTGATAGTGAATTACTATAGTGGCAAAAGACAAGACATAGTCTCACCTTGAGGCGAACCTATGTATATCTTGTTGTATTTTTTTTGCTTGCTTATTTTTCTTCTTTGATTATTATTGTTGCTCTCGATAGTTTGGAATTAGGGCGTCTAATTTCTAACATCCACTTCTCATCCTATATCAAACTTTGTTTCTCACCATCAATTGTTTTCTTCATGCTATTAGTTTCTTGCATCTATTTCTTCAACTTTGTTCCGCAGCCCTATCAGGAGGCTTGGAGACATCTAGGATGGAAGGTAGCCATGGAAGAAGAACTGCATGCCTTGTATGAAAATCAAACTTGGGTCTTTGTTCCCTTCCTCTTGGAAAGAAACTAGTGGGCTATAAATGGGTTTTTACTATCAAACACATTCCAGATGGTTATGTTGCTTGTTCTATTGGAAGATGGGCCCAAGTCCACATGAACAAGGAAGGCCCACATATCCAAGTTTGTTGGAAGATTGGCCCAAGCCCATAAGATATTGACTCACCATGATCACTTGAGGTGGCATAAGAAGTCTTACACAATAAGAAGTCTTACAGACCCAAAATTATAATGGAAGCAGATCTCATAGAAGAGTTTCAGTTTAAAGGTTTTTTATTCATGTCAGTCTTCTATTAATATTGAGTTATTTCATTATGCTAGGGCTTATCTTTATCTTTTTACGTGTTAGAGTTTGGGTGTAATTTGGACAAAGGTAGTTTAATTGTAATTGGACTCTATTACCTTCCTCTATCATAAATAGAGTTTCATGTACTCTGATTATAATAAGTCAATGAAGTATTTCTCTTTTCCATAAATTCAACATGGTATTGACTCAATCAACCCACAAAGATAATGATATCCTTTTCTGATCTATTATCTCTAGTTTTTTAGGTTCGTATTTGTCTTTTTTTTTTCTCTTTTCAATCCCTATACCATTTGTTTGGTTTGAATTTTTACCTTTATACTGAGCTTTTAATATTGCATATTATATATTGATAGAAAGATATTCAAGTCTAATTTCCAAGTAAAAGTTATTTTTTCAAATTAGAGTTATCTATAAATAGAAATCGATATTTGAAGCAGCAAAGGTCGGATTACAAAAGAGATTCGAGCAGCAGTAGAAAGCTTCAACTACTGAGTTATTTAATGCTATCAAGAATGAAACTTTATATGGAGAATTACATATCAAAAGAAATATCTCTAATTCTATTTTCTTAACTATTAAACCAATTCTTTATCTGAGTTTTTTATATGGAGATATTGATCTTGGAAGATTCAATGGTCATGTTGGAAAAAGGGGAAAGAGTACTTAGTTCAACCAAATTACAAAGACCCAAATCTATCAGATTATATATATCAATATAAGTATATTTTATGAAGATAAATTATACTTGGATAAAATTTATTTAAGTCTAGTTTCATAAGGAGAAATTTTCATGCCAATCTGATCTATATTTAAAGATATATTCTCATTGGAAGAATAGAAGGTCATGCTGATATCCTGTTGCATTGAAAAATCCGAGTTTAAGCCGAATGTTTTGCATCAATTTTTGAGTTGCTATTATTGATCAACTATATCACTGTCATACTACATCTATGTTATTTGGTTCAAGCTGGGATCAGTGTCATTACCTCCCAGCTTGAGGGGGAGAAGTAGAAGTACAAGAAAGAGGTATTTTATTTCATATGTTGTGGTAAGTATTATGTGATCAAAAATATTCAAGAAAGGGAGAGCATAAAAAAACATTGAAGACCAAGAATCCTAACTTGCAATAATAATTGTATTAGTTATTGGTGATATCTTAATTGTCTTGACTCGATTCTTTTTCTCCAGGTGGATTATTATTTTGAAGTATTGACAACATATATTTGGTGCAACTACTCGCATTGGATTATTTCATGGGTCATTTTACAATGATTTTTATTATTTTGGTTTGTGTTATATGGGCCTAGCCTATTTCAGCTGCAACTATTGTGTCTCTTTGGATGAGATGTTATTATTGAAGAAGTGATGGCCTCAGCATCCTATTTTCCTCTTTACCCATTACCTATTGGTTATTTGACAACCTTTCTCCTACCAGCTATTATTTGACTCTCACATACCTCTTTGGGCCAATCTCCCGCGTGTTGCTTCGGTTGGGAGTTAAGTCCATCATGTTTGGGTGTTTTAAGACCATTGAGACTTTATATATATATACTCGTGGGTCTTTTATTGTTGTCTCGTGAATGATAAACATTACCCACTTATGACGTCTTTTATTGCTATCTTGTGAATGACTGTCATTTATCATGTATCACATCTTTTATAGACGTCTTGTGAATGAAAAGCATTTATCATCCATTTCTACCTATGAGAGTCGGTTCCCGGGTTGGGACACTATGATGGAGGAGCTTATTACTACATATTTGTTACCCCCCTTTATTGGCATTTATTAATCCTACCACTTGAGAATCGTTGTCCTGTGGAGGGACACGGTCATGCAGGAGTTTTGTTACACTTCTAAGTATTGCGTAAAGACAATGTCATACGGCTTGGAGTGATTTTAATCTCACTTATCTTATGCCAGCTCAACTTCATGGAAGAGACCACTAGCGTGAGGGGGAGCATTGGAAGATATGGAGGACTGCCATTTTTACAAGACGATCTTATACATCATTTGCAGCAACTTGGGAGTTCATGATGTTCTGTCACCTCCAGCTTGAGGGGAAGTTTTGGAAGATGGACCAAAGCCCATAAGATATGGACCCACCATGAACACACAAGCTGGTGAGACCCACCATGATCATGTGAGGTGGCATAAGAAGTCTTACAGACCCAGAATTATTATGGAAGTAGGTCTCACAAAAGAGTTTCAATTTAAAGGTTCTTTAGTCATGTTAGTCTTATTTTTATATTGTGTTATTTAATTATGCTAGGACTTATCTTTTAAGTGTTAGAGTTTGGGTATAATTAGGACAAATGTAGTTTAATTGTAATTGGACTCTACTTCCTTCCTCTATTATAAATAGAGGTTCATGTAATTTGATTATAATAAGTCAATAAAGTATTTCTCTTTCCATAAATTCAACACGCCTCAAAGACCGACTCATTTCCAAGACATACGCTCAATGTTATGGAGTGGATTATGGGAAAAAAATTCTCTAGTTTCTAAATTAAGCTCGATACACATCTTATAATCTCTGGCTACTAATTCCACTTGGGCAATATTTCAGTTGGATGTCAAAAAAAAAAAACAAATTTGAATGGGAACATAAAAGAAGAGATGTATATGCACCACCCACTTGGTTTTGTGGTTGAGGGAGAGTCGGTATGCAAATTGAGAAAGTCTTTCAGTGGCCTTAAATAGTCTTCTCAGGCTTGGTTTGCAAAATTTTAGCTAAGCAATGTTACGGTATGGATTCAACCGGTGCTCAATAGATCATTTTGCCTTTATCAAAAATACCTCAAATGGAAAAGTATTACTAGTAGTTTATGTGGATGATATCGTCTTAACTGGTAGTGAGGACAACATCAAAGATGTCAAAGAAAGTATTTACCAAGAATTTTAAACAAAGGATCTTGGACTTCTAAAATATTTTCTAGGAATTGAGGTATACCAATCAAAGCATGGGATCATATTATCTTAGAGACACTATACCTTGGACCTACTCGAGGACACATGGATGGGGAGTCGACCTATTGACACTCCAATGGATCCTAATGAAAAACTATGTGCAAGCTCTGGCGAAGATGTTGATATAGGTAAATATTAGAGGCTTGTGGGAAAGTTTATTTACCTCACAGTGACCAGACCAGATATATCATATGTAGTAAGTGTGGTGAGTCAATATACGGACAAACCACAACTTACCCATTGTCAAGCCTTGGAGAGGATACAAAGATATTTCAAAGGAGCTCCAAAAAAAAAAGCTTCTCTATAAGAATCATGGCCATTTCAACATAGAAGGTTTCTCATATGTAGATTGACTGGATCACCTAATGACAAGAAGTCCACTTCAGGGTATTGTACCTTAGTTGGAGGTAACCTGGTTACATAGAGAAGCAAAAAGTAAAATATTGTTGCAAGCTCAAGTGCAGAAGCAGAGTAAATAAGTAAGGCCCAAACAGAGCTTCTGTGGATCAGATTTTTTCTAACTAAATCAGGATTCTATAAAGGAGCTTCTATGGAATTATATTGCGACAACTAGGTAGTCATTCATATCACTTCAAATCCTATTTTCCAGGAGAGGATAAACCACATTGAGGTAGACTACCACTTTATTCGGGAAACATTTCAGGCTGGAATCTTATATCTTATACATGTTCCATCACAAGGGCAGGTGGCAAACATTCTTACGAAACCAGTCACACTCAAGATCTTAACCACTATATGTGGCAAATTAGATATCAATGATGTTTTCTCTCCACCAGCTTGAGGGGGAGTTTTGGAAGACATCTCAAAGTGGCTACAGTAAATACCTTCCCACATCAAGGAGGTGGCACAATGTGTAATTTAATGATTAAGGGGCATAAGGTTGTAACTAATGAAGATGATATATGCAACTTATATCTTTTCCTTTTGAGAGATTGTATCTCTAAGGCCATTGTAGTCATTGTAACCTTCCTTCATAAACTATAAATAGAGGTTCAAGGCAAGGGTTAGATCATTAAGTCTCCCCTTTCTCTCTCAAATTCGTCCATAGACTTTTCTCTCAAAGTCTCTCTCTCTCTCTCCCCTCCCTCCCCCCCCCCCCCCCCCCCCTACCTTGTCCTTCTTTGTTCTCTCTTCATTCTTCCTCTCCTTTTCTTCTCCTCTCTCTTACCCTCTTGGTCGAGGACCTTATCATGGGATCCTAAATCCAACACAAAGAAACCAAACACTTTGAGGAAGAACAACAAGAATCTAGTGAAGATCATTCGACTGATCCACAATCATTTAAACAACCCATTCCAAAAAATTTGCAAATTAAGAATGAAGCTTCAATCTAAGAAAGATCGGTCTTCAAAATATGTACATAAGCTATCTATATTAGAAGCACGTTATTGCAAGAATTTTATGTTTTTCTTGAGAGATGTATTTGAGATTCTATTGTGATTTTAAAAAGGACAAGTGTCCCTTTCTATGTTTTATGACTCTGTTTTTTAACATCAAGAACTCGTCTTTATGAGTTGATTTCACTCCAAGATTTGCCACTTTTGACTCATAAAGCAAAAAAATCACTCATAAGCATTTCTCATACTTAGAAACAGATTTTTTGGAAATGGATTTAGGAATTTTAAATGCTATTCATAAAAAAGCTATTTATTTCTTGTGCTTTTACTTTGAAATATTGTTTACTTAGCTTAATCCTCGCTGGTTTTTATGCATCTTGATTTTGATATTTTATTTTTCTTCTAGCAAGAAAATTTTTGGAGTCATTTGTGTTATATTAAAAAATTGGGTTGTTGCAAAAATCCAAGTATTTTGGTGCACATATTTTGAAATGAGTTCATGATACTTGATGAAGCATAATGAATTGAAGTGCACTTACTTTGAGATCAATTGTTTTATTAATATCACTACTTGTTTTAAAAATCAAAGTGCTTATGTGACTCCTATTTTAAAATCCATAAAATACACTTTGTCAAGTAAGTCTAAACTATAAGATCTTATACTTTATAAACATCAAAGTTGTTTAGAACGTGTTAGATTCTAGAGTTCTATGAAATACCTTTGAGAACTTTCTTACTTAGCCATGTGGAAGAAGATGAAAGTGCACAGAAGTAGGGACAAATTGAATGAGAGAGAATATGTGAGAAAGAGAGAAAAGAGATTCATGTGTATGTCGTTCCACCCACACCCCTTTCCAACTTTATCTGTAACATTCACTAGATATCAAGAATTACAAGACTACCCCTTTTACATAATAAGAAACAAAAAAGTAGAGATAAAGAAAAGTTACATGTTCAAACTCTTCTGAAGTTTAAAGCTCCAAAAAAATGTTACTTGTGCGCTTAGATTGTAGAATCTTTATTTGATTGAACTACATTTAAGTGCACCCCCCCCCCCCCCCCCCCCCCCCCCCCCCCCACCTCCCCTAGCAATTTTTCAAAATGTATCCAATTTTACGCTGATTTTTGAACTTTAAATCTAGTCATTTGAGGAACTGATTGAGCTACTATTACCTCAAATAGATAATTAGGATTGGTGTATCTATCCAGACTATGTTTGTATTACAATATCTGCTATATTAAGACATTTCTATATTTAGCTTGAACTATAAGCAAGTAACCTTTGCATTGTTGACTCAAGCCTTGTTAAGGCAAGACCATCCTCTCCTCTTCTGTATTAAGAGGGTCCAGTTTGGTTGAATAGGAAAGAACCATTAGGCCTTAGAAGCTGTTGTGAACCATAAATCATTGTGAAAGCAAGCGGTACTGAAAATCCCTTGGTGGGTTTAGGCCTAGTGTACCTATTGAGCTGTTGTTGCAAAATTCTTTTGTGGGTCTAGGCAAGATTGCCTAGCAAGTTGCTGGAATATTCCTTTGTGGGTCTAGGTTGGATAATGTAATTGTTACTGTATTCCTTTATGAGGGTGAAGTTTTGTATGCCAGCTACTGTATTTAATTGATAAGTGTAAATCCTTGTGTGGACAACAATATAATTGTCTTAGAGACTATTTATTGTACGTACAATTAGACAACCCAAAACATAGTGAATTAACTTAAGGTGAAAACAACTTGTAGTTGGATTGGAAACTCTAGAATATTTTAAGATGTGAACCAATATAGATCATCATATGATCATCATGTGATTGTATGAATTTTTGTGGTTGAACTCTGATTTTAATTTTTACATTGCACAATTAAATTCTAGAAACTTTGAAAATACTTGAGGGATAATAAAAAAATCTATTCACTCTCACTCTACATTTGTTTTTAAATGGAACAAACAAATACATGCCAAATACGAAGAAATTATTTTTTATTTATTCAATTAAAATTTTATGATTAAATTAAAAATTGACCTAAGTTTATATAGAGTTAGGCCCAGACTCCTTTCTTCCTATTCATATAAAAAATCCAACCTATTATATGAGCCTTATTTGTTATTACAAATTAGGCTCATCACCCCTGACAAGGTGGGTTTTTGGTTAGCATCCTTACCCCCTTACACCCAATTTATGCTATTGGGATTTTTTTATCACAACTAAAAAAAATAATAAACAAATGCAATCAGGATTTTTTATGACAACCATAAATAAATAATAAGAAAATCTAAAAGATAGTTACATTGAATATTGTGGTTATTGGAAGACAAAAAAATTAACATGTTTGTGGCTAAAATATTTAGCTTAGTTAGGGGATGCAGAAGGGTTGTTCACATGAAGTTTAGTGTTTCATTTCATAAAATGGGCATGCTTGAGAGGAAAACATGAGAGAGGAAGAAGAGAACAAGAGACAAGAGAGGTAAAGGCACATTAAGAGAAAATAAACTAGGAGAGGAGATTAACATGCTTGTCTCCCTTCCTCTTTGGCATTCTTATTAATAAAGAAAAAAAGATTTCCTAGAAACAAACTAACTATACTACCCAAGATATCCAATTACACTCAAACTATAACTTGCTAAATTAAACATGAAAGAAACAAAAAAAAAAAAAAAAAACTAGAAAACGTCTTCTTTTACATGAGTTTTTTCTTTTTACCTTGCTTCTCTTGTGAGACTTGTCTTGCATGAGATTCTTCTTAGACTCCCTTGTGAGAAATGTTGTGCATGAAACTCATCTTAGACTCTTTGATGCTTCAACAATCCCCTTCAAGTTGGAGTTGGTCATTTCACCTTAAAAATAGAAATTCTTAGCAATTAAGAAAATTTCTTTGGTCTTTAAGATTCCATTCTTCCTTCTTTAATACTTGGGTTTTGTCTCTGATCCTTCCCATTAATTGGATAATTTCTACACAACTCTTTGAATTCTTTATTACTAGTCACATAAAAATTTATTCATAGCAGGCTTCTAATCATATTGTGGGTTGAATTCTCAAACTTGTTCTAACCTCATTTAACTATTTCCTTTTTCAAGCCCTACTTCCCTATCTAATTGTCTTGCATTTTCCTACCTACCTCAAAACTTTTGCAAAATAAATGTGAAAACTCAATAAATGCTCCAGTTAGGATATATCAAGTGTTATTAATTTGGAGAAAAAGCAATACTTGAAGAAAACAAGCAACATTCGTGGGTAAAATCAATGTAGAGTTGGTTATTAGTGAAAACAAACAAAAAAGTAAACTTTTGGTTAGGTAGAAATGGAAAATATCGAATGATTTGAAGTAAACAAATAAGAAAGCAAATCTAATTTTGACCGACAAAGAAAACCAAAAATTTCAAAAAAAAAACTTTAAATTGAGAACCCAAAGCAAACCTCATATTGATTGTTACAAAGAAGAAAATCAGATGGAGATATCATCTAATAACAAATATTTATTCTTTAAAGAGGTCATCAAAATTAAGCCATCAATTTTTTCTCTCTTGTCAATCAAAAATTTATAAAAATTTGCATCTGAATTTTTTTATCATTTAAAAAATAGGTTATAATTATTCTTTATTCTACTTATTTGTCACATTTCTTTAAAATTTTAAAAGGTAACTAGGGGTAAAAAAACACATTCTAACCTCAAACTAAACCACTTGGCCTTATACTTGTCTTGTGAGGATAAATGGCCATTGTACTATGACATTATATCTTGTTATCCCACCTTGTTGCCACCCCGAGCTTATCATCATCTATCTTAATATTTTCTAGGAGATGTAATCTATTATAAGGGTAAGTACTAGGTAAAGGCATCCGAAGAACTGCTGTTGTTGGTTTAGGATTTTAACTTAAGTTTGAGTTTGGGTCTGAAAATCTAAGCCAGGTTATTAGCTAACTCAATTCTGAATGGATTTTAGATGTATGTACCCCATAATGAATAGTCCTATTCGCATGCAATTGTTTTTTTATACATCTTTACGATTTTTTACTATAAATATTTAGGGGGTTATTAATTAAGGTTAAGAAATTTAAAGTATATAAATCAAAACCCTAGGAATTCTATTTCTTCCTTCTACATATCTTTCAAGCAGTCATATTACGCGGCGCATTGCTACGGAAGCACAAAAAGATTGCTTGAGCCAGATTTGAAATTTCGCACTTCCAGTCTTCCAAGTAAGAGTATTTCTGTTTTAGATCCTTAATGTTTATGTATGGTTGTATTCTTCTTCTTCTTCTTCTTCTTCTTATTCTTCTTCTTCTTTTTTTAAGAATATTACTCTATAGTTTTCATCCTGAAATCTTCACCTCTCTAAATTGTGTTTTGTTGGTTTTATTGGTCTAAAGTCCTTGTCCATTTTTACCGTATTTTTTTTCACACCACATGAAGTCTATCTCACTCCACATGAGAAATAGATTGATTAGATTGTGGTTTCTTAGTGCTATGATTTATATGAGGCTTTTATTACCCTCAAGCTAGGCTATAATTCAATAAGAACCGAGAAGCAAGACATATGTTTGGGCTTTTTGAAACGATTACCAAATTAACCCATTGCAAATAGATATTTTACTAATATATATATTAAAACAAAAAATTTCTTAGATGAAATTATTCATGTGTTAATAAAATTAATAAAATGTTTCTTAAATTTAACAATTTAATTTTGTATGGTTAGTTGAAGATATACAATTATTTTCTTTATCGCCCTTGCACATCATGAGTGTGCCTAGAGATATATATGTATAAATGATTATAAATGAAATTTCCAATAAGAGAAAATTTATAGGTATAAAATAATAAGAGACATTTTATATGAAGAAATCAAGAACATGGATTTAATCCGAGAAGTCATTTGCTATTCCATATTTAATTAGTTGTTGGATTTCAATGAAATATCTTTTTTAAATTATTCATAGTTGATGATACTTAAGTTTTTATATTATAATATATTTTTTAAGTATTTATAAAATAAATAAAAAGTTTACGTTATTGAAGGATAAAAGATAAAAAAAACCTTTGTAGATGAAATGTGGTAGTTTGCAACCCAGTCGATATTATGAGTTTTATAAGCATGGGAAAAGGTTGCATGTAACTAAACTTGGGAGAACACAAGTCCAACCTCCTTTTCCTTTGAATGTAATAAGAATTATTTTAGTAGTTTACAATTTAGAATTTTTTTGAACCTTTTGTTTTACTACTTTGGCAGACATAAAACACTTAAGAGACACAAAACTATGTTTAAAGGTTATTTATAATTTTTGTAAACATGGCAATAACTTGTTCAGATTTTACAAAAAAAAAAAAAAAAATGTTTGTGGTAAGATGTTAAAATATTAATTTCATTACTTTTTATATGGGTAGAATTCATTGTAGTATTTTTCAATTTGGTGACCTGTGGAGATAATATTATTTTTGGAAAAATATGAAACATAAATCAGCTACAAACGAATCACCCATTTGATGTTTTTTTTTTAATTTTGTGTTTTCCACATTATATAAAGGTAAGTTTGGAGAGTATCGTTTGTTGATGAGAGACGATTGAAGATCCTGAAAATCTTTCATCCAAGGTTTTTACTCTTTTTAGATTCCTTTGCTGATTAATTGGGGGAAAGTTGTAAGAGCTAACATATTGAGAATCCGAATTTTAGGGTATGTTTCCTATTAAATAGTGAAAAATTGCATCTGTCTTGAAACAACAATCAAACGAAACACAATCAAAGAAGAGACAATAGAGTAGAAGTGAGTTGATATATTATCATATCTATGTGTTTTTCTTTTTTCTTTTAAACTTTGTTATGTGTGGATGTCCATTTCTGTCTTACAAAAGATATAAAAAATTGAGTTTAGATATGCTAGCCCATTTTAGCATGGGGTTAGATCCATTGGAGTGAATAGGAACTACTCTCCTTAGTCAATGAGTCTCATGCATCGTTCCATTCCCTACACCAAAGAAAATCTACAAAGGATGAAAGAACTCAAAAGTGTAACACAAATTTCAGCACTATAAGTAAAAAAGTTCATTATCAAAATGGCATTAGTTTTTCTCAAGCCGTACGGTCATAGCCAAACAACTATTCTTGCTCTGTTACACTTGCGCTAATATACAGTCCTCTGTTACAAGTTGCTAATGCTCTTTCAAAAATCATAAATAATCAAAGTACTTAGATTCACTTGCGCTCTATATCGTATCATAATACAGTTGTCAGATGCAAACTGTTGAAACAAAACTAGTTTCATGATTGCCGATTCTTCTTCTTTTACTGCACCCATTTTGTTTGAGCTCTGCAATCGTTTGGTCTTGCAGTAATTCTTGCATAGAAGTGAATCGGAATGAGCTCAAGACTTGTTAAGTTTGATCTCAACTTGACTCCTGCCCAAAGGAAGCAGGGGACTAGCAGCCCAAGGAAACGTTTGGATGGAGAAACAAGTTCAGCTCCTCATGAATCAGAGAAAAAAAGACGTCAAGAGACTGCACCTCAGAAAGACCCCACGGAGATCTGTTTAGGCTTTGTGAAAAAGAGAAATGAAGATAAGATGATTAGTGTCTATTCTCAGCCAATTGAGGATCCCATTTGGAGGTAAGTCTTACTCTCTTCAACAAATACAGTAAATTCCTATCTTAAAAGTAACATTACCAATATTCTTGGCTAAAAAGTAAATAGGGTGGAGGTTAAAAGAGCACACTTCTATGTCTTGTACAACATATGATTTTCTTTTTAGTTAGTACAATTCTTAGGCCATGTCACTGCCCTGGTTGAAAATCATGAGAATCCCAGGGAAAGCATTTCCTACAAAGTTTTTCATGATTACAGGTTTTCTAGAAATCTCTAATTTAAAATCTTATTATTTTCTTATTTGAAATTATTTTGAAATATAATAAGATTTTTATGGTAGTTATTACTATGATTTCCAAGGAAAAGAAAGAAAACCATGTTTTTGTCTATCAACGAGCCGACTCTAGTTTGGACTCGACAAATATAGGTTATCAATTTTTTTTTATCAAATTTGGACAAGGAAAGTGTGATTAAGTGTGAGCTTAATCTGAGATTAATTACATAAGATTTTGAAAAAGAAGTAGGAAAGAAGGAAAGAGAGAAATTGAATTGTTCAAAGGCCTGCCCCAAAAGATTAAGCTCACTAAAGTTCTCCATCAAGTTATATAAGAGGAACACTGAAAATTATTAATAATACCCAATGAGCTATACAATAGATATTTAAAAAAAAGTTATTTAAATTACACTTTTCTACCCTTATTTAAATACTAATCTTTACAAACTATCTCCTTATATTCTAACACTCCCCACAAGTTGGATAATAAAAATCAAACATTCCTGGCTTGGAAGCCAATTTAGTAAATTGAGCTCTTTGGAAAGCCTTGTTAGAGAGGTCTACTTGATCTTCATTTCTCTCATGATAAGTAATTATCTTTCCATTCATAACTTGGTCTCTAATATATTGATAATCCACTTCCATGTGTTTAGTTCTTTCATAAAATACTAGATTATTCTATTAATATAGTTGCTTGATTATCACATTTCATCACCATAGGAAGCTTAACTTCCATATGATAGAACCTTCATTGGAAAGGTCCTACCCTTGTAGTCAAGCACAATGGAAGACTGAGATAGGGTGATTAAAAGGTTTGGAAGAGGGTGAAGGTAGATATAAAGTGTTGAAGAAAGCTATTACCAAATAATCCAAGGTGAGTCTCATGAAAAGGAGGTCTCACTAATAAAATAAAGTCAAAGAGAAAGAGAAGAAGAAGAATCTTAGTCGATCATATGTGAGAGGAAGATTTCCTCCTTATTCTCTTAGTTATAGTTTTCTTATTGCAAAGTATTGTGATTAGATTTAGTGAGAGATTATTGGGCGTAATTAGGAACTTTAAAAAAGTTTATTTTTAGCATAAGTCAGTATTCTATTATAAAAAGGACCATGTAAAAGAGCAATAAATACACCACTCTCACAATTTCCTCTTCATATCGATTCATTCACTCTTCTATTTCCTCTCTTTTCTCCTCTCTCTTACGTTTTCTCCTCTTCTCTTTGTCTACCATGCTTACTATTTGAAAGTTAACATGGTAGTGTTAAATTGCAGAGTCTAAATAACGCCTTAAGAAAAGTTAGTATGTGGATAGATCTTGTGTGTGTGGGTGCGATTTCTCTTGTAAACTGCTTTATCATCCTAGTGAAGTGTTGCAACGGCAAAAGATAGGAGGTGGTCTCACCTTGAGGTGAACCTGTATAAATCTTGAGTTTTTCATGCTTGATTATTTCTTCTTCTGCCATTATTATTGCTCTCGCTAGTATTGAACTAGGGCGTCTAATTCCTAACAAGTGGTATAAGAGTTTTGTTCGGGATTGAGAGCAATGACTAGCGGAGAAGGATCAACACTTGGAATCAACAAGTTTGATGGTATGAATTTTTCATTCTAGACAATGCAGATTGAAGATTATCTGTATAGTAAAAAGATGCACTCACCACTTTTAGATATGAAACCAGAAGGCATGAAAGATGATAGGATTTGGGAGTGATCCAGTTGACACTATCGAAGAATGCCACTCATAACGTGGCATTGGAGAAAATCACAACGAGAATGATGAAGATTGTTATCAATGCCCTATGCTGAGTCGGTATGCGGATTGACCATAGCAGTAAGATTGTCCTGGGGGTTGGAAGGGGGGCAGGAAGCCCCCCTCCCAGTCCACGATATATTAATTACTATTTCATTAAGGGTAGTTTGATAATTTAACTCTTGTATCGCTATTGCCCTTGTTTCCTCTTTATATTTGGGGTGTTGTTATTAGGATTTTATCATCCGATGTGCATCAGTTGTGTTCAAGAGAGGATAGAGAAAAACCACATGTAAGTGTGTGTAATTTTTCTTATAAATAATTTCATCTTTATAGTGGATTACAACAACGATGAAAGACAGGATGTAGTCTCACCTTGACACGAACTTGTATAAATCTTGTTTGTTATCGTGCTTGTTTTTCCTTGCTTCCGTGATTATTACTATTTCTCTCGTTAGTTTGGAATTAGGGCATCTAATTCCTATGTCTGATATATATGAGAAGCCTTCTACAAATAATAAGGTACCTCTCATGAAAAAACTGTTCAATTTAAAAATGACAGAAAATACACTAGTGACAACAAATTTGAATGAGTTTTGTACGATTGTCAATCAATTGACCTCCTTTTAGATTAATTTGATAATAAGGTTTGTGCCTTAATTCTTTTGGCATCTCTGCCAAATAGTTGGGAGCCTATGAGGGTTGCGGTCAACAATTCTTTCTGTAATGGAAAGTTGAACTTTAATGATGTTCGGGTTACTATTCTTGCTTAGAAAGTTTGTAGAAAGGACTCCAAAGAACGACATCTAATTCTGCCCTAAATGTTGATACTAGGGGCAAGAAATTTGAGTGTAATTCCAACAAGGGCAACAATAGATGGCAAGGAATGAAGAAGCAAATCCAAATTTGGAAGGAATGTGGAATGGTGGAATTGTGGCAAGTCTGGTCATATAAAGAAGAACTGTAGAGCACCAAAGAAGGATGAAAGAAAAAAGATGTTGCAAATGCGGTGACTGAAGAAGTACAAGATACTTTACTCTTGTCAATTGATAGCCCTATTGACTCTTGGCTATTAGATTTAGGAGCTTCCTTTCACACCACTATGCATCACAAGATCATGGAGAATTATGTTCATGAAAATCACGGGAAGGTGTATCTTACTGATGGAGAACCATTGATATTGTCAGTATTGGTGATATTTTGTCCAGTTTGAGGATGTCAAATGGGTTAGGGTGAAAAATTGACAAAGAGAGACATGTGCAAAAACTGATGCGTAATTTAATCTTAGTAGGGCATCTTGATAGTGAAGGTCATAATGAGACTTTTAATGGTGTCACATGGAAATTCACTAAGGGAGCCATGGTTATTGCATGAGGAGTTAAAGCTGGAACTCTTTACATCACTTCTAGTTGTAGAAACACGGTTGCGGTTGTGGTTGTTGTTATTAATTCTTTGTGGCATTATAGGCACGGTCACATGAGTGAAAAGGGAATGAAAGTGCTTTAGTCCAAAGGGAAGCTACCAGGGTTGAAATCTGTAAACAACAGTTTGTGTGAAGGCTGTATTTTTGGCAAACAGAAAAGGGTTAGCTTTTCTAAGGCCGGAAAGTAGCAAAAGATAACAAAATTGGTGTTCGTTCATATAGATGTGTGGGGACCTTAAACTGTTACCTCCCTTGGTGGTTCTAATTACTAAATGACATTTATTGATGAAGCAAGCAGAACAATTTGATTTTATTTCCTAAAAAATAAATATGATGTTTTTCATACATTCAAGAGATGGATAACAATGGTTGAGAATGAGACAGATTTGAAGGTGGAGTGCTTGTAGTAAGATAATGAGGGAGAATACATAGATAATGATTTCAAGTGGAATTATGTTGATAATGGAATCAAGATGAAGAAGACCATTCCCGAAAAACATCAATAGAATGGTGTGGCTAAGAGGATGAATAGGATTTTGAATGAGCATGCTAGGAGCATGAGATTACATGTGGGATTTCCAATGACCTTCTGGTCTGAGGCCTAGTTGATAAAAAAAGGTCTTTCAACACCATTGGATTGCAAAATACTATAAGAGGTTTGGAGCGGCAAATAGGTAAACCTTTCTTTCTTGAAAGTGCTTGGTTGTGTTTCATATATTCACATTGATTATGCTATTAGAAGTAAACTTGATGCCAAATCCAAGATATGTTTCTTTATTGGCTATGGTGGTACCGAGCTTGGATAACATTTTTGGGATGACCAAAGTCTTAATGTTATCTGGAGCAAAGATGGGATCTTCAATGAAGGTACCCTTTATAAAGACATGTAGAGAACAGATTCTGAAAGCACAAGTATTGAAGCTAAGAACTTTGAAGTGATTCAGTTGAGAGATCTTCCAATTATTGAGATGGCGAATATTTCTCAAGACCAGAAAAATATAGCCCCAAAAGTAAATCAGAACATTTCTGTGACTGAACTCATAAGATCTACCAGAACTAGAAGACCACCATAGAGATAGTCCCTTGCAATGAATTATATTTTGTTGACTGATAAAGGTGAACCACCCAAGTGGGAGTTGGCCATGAGGGATGAGATGGATTCACTGTTATCCAATCAGACATGGTAGTTTACTAAGTTACCAAAAGGGAAGAAGTCTTTGTAGAATAAATAGGTGTACTGAATAAAAGACGAATATGATGGCAGCAAGCGGTACAAGGCAAGACTGGTTGTAAAGGGCTTTCAACAAAAGAAGACATTGACTACACTAAGATTTTCTCTCTAGTAGTGAAATTGACTACTATTAGAATAATGTTTGAACTAGTGACAAATGAAGACTTGCACTTAGAGCAATTGGATGTAAAAACAACTTTTCTTCATGGTGATTTGGAGGAAAAAATTTACATGATCCACCCACAAGGTTTCAAAGCACATGAAAGGAGAAAATGGTGTGAAAACTTCGAGAGTGCTTGTATGGTCTTAAACAAGCTCCAAGATAGTGGTATAAGAAGTTTGACACCATCATCAGTAGTATTGGTTTCTTAAGGTTTTAGCGGATCATTGTTGTTGCGTAAAGAACCTTGATAACTCCTACATCATTCTAATACTATATGTTGATGACATGTTGATTATAGGTGCTTGCAAAAGGGAAATAGATAAGTTGAAAATGGAGTTGTCCAAGAAGTTTGTAATCAAGGATTTGGGTGCTGAAAAACAACTCCTTGGGATGAGGGTTAGTAAGGATATTGATGTTTTGAAACTGTCACAAGAAGAATATGTAAAAAGGTGTTGAGCAAGTTCAACATGAATGATGCAAAACCAACGAGTCACTTGAGGTGGATTCTCAGGTATTTGATGTAAGGAATTAGATACCCTAATTCCAAACTAATGAGAGCAATAACGATAAACGCGGAAGAAGGGAAAAACAAGCACAAAAAGCTAGGGCAACCACATTACAAGAGTGAAATTCCAAAACTACCCTTAATGAAACAACAATTAATATATCCGCGACCAACTCAACGTAAGGCGTTAATTAGGCTCCACAACTTAACAATCTCCCACTTGGAGATATCATCAATATCTCCTCTACAGCGGCAACAACTTCTCAATCCTCAAAAAGAAGTCCAACTGAAGTTGCACACAACTTCAGTTTCTCGATCATAACAATCTTCGTCAACATATCAGTTGGATTCTGATTCCCTTGAATCTTCTCAAGTGCTAAGTGTTGAATTTAGGATCGCTTTACTGAAATCTCAAGCAAGGTGAGAGAGGGAGAAAATAAAAGAAGGAGAAAGAGGGTTCTCGGGTAGAGAGGAGAGAAGAGAAAAAACGGAAAGAAAAGAGTTTAGGCAAGAGAAGAAATGTTCACTAGAGAGAAGTTGAGAACTACTTCACTTTGAAGATTTAAGTTTGAGTACAAGCACCTCTCTTTATATTAGAGGAAAGTAGTAGAGTCCAAGTACAATTAAACTACCATTCTCCTAATTACATTCAAACTATAACACTTAAAGATAAGTTTATTATAATAAAATAATTCAACATAATTAGAAGACTAATATAACTCAAACTAAAATTCTTCTATGAGGATGTGACCATAGGATAAATATGCCAACTCGTGGTTATCTTTGTGGGTTCCACTTGTTCTTCCAACTCATGTGATAAGGATACCAACTCGTGGTATCTTTGTGGGTCCCACTTGATGCTCAAATATTTCAACTCATTCCAGCTCGTGCTTGTTATCTTCCAACTCATGCCAGCTTGTGTGAGGACTCCTCTTGGCATCTCATGTTCTAATGGTGGATCCCACCAGCTCGTGCAACAATGGTGGGTCCCACATTGTGACACTAAGACTTCATCCTCTAGAGCTGATGTGATGAAGTGTAATGTACCTGTATGTGCTTTGTTCTGGCATGATAAACAAGATTCTTTGCTGAATGAATAGAACTTTGACTGTCACAATACAACACATTTTTCCCATGTTTGAGATGAAATTCTTCCCAAAAAGATTGGAGCCATACCATCTCTTTGCTAGCTTCGGTCACGGTGACATATTCTACCTCAATGGGAAAAGAGCAACTATCTTTTAAAACTTACAGACCCAACTAACTGCTATACCACCCAATGTGTATACATATCCAGTGGTACACTTCCTGCCATCAATGTGTCCAGCCATGTCAGCATCTACATGTCCCTTTAATCCCATGTTTGACTTTCTAAAACATAAGGTTGAGTCTATGTTGCATCACTTCAGGCTGAACGACGGAGCATTTTATAGTGGTGAATCTAACATAGGATTTATAGTGGTTGACAATTCTCTTCATGGATTGTTAATTCTTCAATCTAACACCAAAGAATCAATAGGGCTATCAACCGACAAGAGTAAAGCATCTTAACTTCTTCAGTCATCGTATTTACAACATCACCTTTCTTTTCATCCTTCTTCGATGCTCTGCAGATCTTCTTTATGTGACCAGACTTCCCACAATTCCGGAACTCGACATTCCTTCCAAATTTGGACTTGCTTCTTCCATTCTTTGACTTCTCTCTACCATTGCCCTAGTTGGAATTCCTCTCAAAGTTCCTGCCTCTGGTATCAACACTTAGGGCAGAATTAGATGTCGACGATTCTCTAGAGTCCTTTCTACAAACTTCCTCCACAAGAATGGTATCCCGAATATCATTAAAAATCAACTTAAAAATCAACTTCCCGTTGCCTACAGAGATGTTGACTGCAGCCCTCATAGGCTCCCAAAAATTTGACAGAGATGCCAAAAGAATTAAAGCACAAACCTCATAGTTAAATTTAATCTGAACCGAGGTCAAATGATTGAAAATCGTGCTAAACTCATTCAAATGTGATGCCACTAGTGTATTTTATGTCATCATTAAATTGAAGAGTTTTTTTATGAGATGTACCTTATTATTTGCAGACGGCTTCTCATACATGTCGAACAAAATCTTCATCATCCCTATTGTAGTTTTCTTTGACACCACATTGTGAAAGAAGGGAAAAGAAACCATGGAAAAAACACAACAAGATTTATACAAGTTTTCCTCAAGCTAAGACTACATCCTGTCTTCTGCCACTATAGTAATCCACTATGAAGAAATAATTTACAAGAGAAATCGCACATTTACAGGTGTTTCTCTCTAACTGCTTGGGCTGCAACTCAAGATGCTCCTCGGATCAAGCATTCCCTTTCTTGATTCCATACTCTAGAATGCCAATTCTTCTCTCTTAAAGGTACTAGAGAACGTGTATTAAATAAACTAAAATATAAAAGAGTAAAATAAAACTTACAACATTTTGTTGGAGAGATACCCTCTCCTATGCAATCTAAACTTCCAAATCTTCAAACATGAGAGATTATGTAGAGGAGCTTGAGATAGCTAGGCATGTTGAGTGATTTGAAAGAGAATGAAGTTATTTTGAGATAAAACTAGTTTTCTTCTCTCAAGAAGGTTTATTGATAGTTTCAATTAAAAAAGCCTTGGAATGCTTTGAATAGCCAAGAAATACTCAGGTAATCCTCCCCAACAAGGAGGGGGAGGGGGGGGGGGGGGTTGGGAGTTGGTTTAAAATATTTCATGCCCTAAACCTCTATTACATATTTGTGCTTGAGAAACTAAATTTGGTTGGTTATCTACTTACGTAACTAGAGTTTTTGAGATTTTTTATTTTACTTTTACTCTAGGTCTTCAAGTTTTCAAGATTATTTTGTGTAAGTTCTTCTTCCAAGCTACAATCTTCAACGAGTTTTGGTTTTGGCTTGGAGACTTGATTGATATTTCTTTTGTTTTTAGCGTTTGTCGTAGACCACATAGTACTTGTGTAGGAAGGCATGTGTCTAAAATACAATGATAACTTTGTTAGTAGAATACTTTCAAACTACCCATTTTATTATCATAAAATAATGGAGGCCAACATGATTTTACCATTGGTGTAGCTCCTCAATCATAAATGCTCATAGAGGAATTACTTTTTCTATTTCCCTTTTGAGTCAAATCTTGTCATTTTTCATCCATCTATTAGTCTAAAGCTTCATCCTTAATTGGAATTATGAATTGCTACAATGTGTGCCTCCTTCCATTTGAAATATAAGTAATGCTATCTTTTTATTCACACCCTTAATTCCTCAAACTATTTCAATTTTTTTTCTTTAAAATGTCTTAAATACATTGATAACCCTATTAGTAGCACACTTTCTAGCTACCCATTTTATTATCATAAAATAATGGAAGCCAACATGATTTTACCATTGGTGTAACTACTCATCATAAATGTTTATAGAGGAATTACTTTTTATTTCCCTTTTGAGTCAAATTTGGTAATTTTTCATACAGTCTAAAGCTTCATCCTTTATTGGAATTATGAACTGCTACATTGTGTGCCTCCTTCCATTTGAAATATAAGCACTGCTATCTTTTTATTCACACCCTTAATTCCTCAAACTGCTTCAAATTTTTTTTCTAAAATGACTTAAGAGTAATGCCTATAGACCCATTACTTTTAAAAAAAAAGGAGTGCACCCAACATATCTTAAATCTATTATTTTAGTTTTTATGCAAGTAGAAGTTTTAACCTACCCTTAAAAAGTGAGTAGACTCTTTCCATTGCCCTAAGTGGATTGAACTGCCTTTAAATTTAAATGGATATTTCAGATAGGAGTTGGAGTTTGATCATTAGGCTAGGGTGTTTTTTCTGTTCTCACCATTATTTTGTGGAAGCTAGGGTTTCTTGGAAAAGAAAAAAGAGATCCCTAGCTTGAGGAGTGTCGAATAAGAAGTGTAAGTATGAGGTAATAGGCAACAACAAATTCTACAAGTGGTAATCAAATTTTGTGCAACCAGAATATCTTAGGGGGACAACAAGAAGAGATTAAAACAAGATATAGACAAGAACAAGATGAATCAAGACAATTAGAACTTCTTTTGGAATGATAATTTCTTGTTCAATCTACACAAGATCAAAAATTTCTTTTTCAGCCACATAAATTTTATGACGGAGATTGTTTGCTTATTGAAGTTACAAAGTATAGCTTGGGGGGAGGGTGTTGAAGAATTTTATAACAAAAGAATCTAAGTTGTGTCTCAAGCAAAGGAGGTTTAATAATTAAAGAAAAGTCAAAGAAGAAGAAGAAAAGAAGACCCTAAATGGAGCATGTATGTTGGGGGGGGGGGGGGGGGGGGGGGGTGTGGAAATGAGAGATTTCTTCCTTATTCTTTTAGTTTAGTTTCCTTATTATAAATTATCGTGATTAGGTTTAGTGAGATATTATTGGGTGTAATTTGGAAGTTTGGGAAAGTTTATTTTTAGCACGAGTCATTGTATCATTTTTTAAAAACCATGTAAGGGATCAACGGATGCACCATTCTCAAATTTTCCTCTTCATATCAATACACATGCTCCTCCTTAGTTCCCTCTTGTGCCTCCTCTCTTTCTTACTTTTTCTCATGTCTCTCTCTTCCATACTTCTTCTTTGTAAGTTAACATGGTATCAAAGTGGCAAGGTTTTGAGATGGAGAAGCAAAAGCGGATAGATTCTTCCTTTTTACCTAGCACCCATTTTTGTCTTTGGAGTCTACATTATCGTAAACAATATTTAATT
Source organism: Aristolochia californica (assembly GCF_029961685.1). Lineage (NCBI taxonomy): Eukaryota > Viridiplantae > Streptophyta > Magnoliopsida > Piperales > Aristolochiaceae > Aristolochia > Aristolochia californica. Next base: position 30,393,673 of record NW_027182279.1, on the reverse strand, counting down.
TTTAAAATTAAAAATTGATGAAAGTATATTTTAGTCTAGTTTTCAACTCAAAAAGGATTTTGTCAATCGGAGTTTTCTACAAAGAGAAATCAATATTTGAAGTAGCAAATAAAATTTGATGTAAAAAAAGGTACGTGAGTCTATTTTCTAATCCAACAAACCGTTTCTCAATTGGATGTTTCCAAAGAGAGATATCAACAATGGAAAAATTGAAGGTCATGCTGGTAGCTTGTTGCATGTGGAACTCCGAATTTTATACCAATTTTTTCCTTTTTGAGATGATAATATTATTTTGACTAAGTTTTCTAGTTGTTTTCAAATTTTAATTAAGTGTTTCCCAACTTGAGCATCATTCTGTAAGAGTTTCTATTTTTGTATCTCACATAACACGAGTTTCCCATTCTTCTACTTACATGAGTTTAGTTTGCTTTCTTAACAAAGTCTGAAATTTCTATATTATAAAACATTTTCTCCTCAATTTAAACTCAAAATATATTTTTCTTAAACCTCCCTTATTCTAGAATTTCTTTGTTGAAAAGGTTTTTCCTGATTGGTCAAGTTGTTTTGAAAATAAATTATCGTAGATGAGAATTCTATTTTAGATAGTTTCTATTATTATGTTCTATCTAAAAAAAATTATTTATTGGTGTTTTTTAATGTTTCCTCCATCATACATGTTTATAGAGAAATTATTTTTTTATCTCCCTTTAGTGTTAAACTTGGTTTTTTTTCATCCCATCTATTGGTCTAAAAGTGACTCCTTTTTATTTAGAACTATGAAGAGCAATGCTTGTATGAGAGCTTCTATCTATTCCTCAAAGTAATTTATTTTTAATTAAAATCACTTTAGATTCAAGCAGTCAAACCCACTACTTGCAAAGAACAGATTTGCACCCAACATATAACTTTCAATTATTTTAGTTTTTACCCAAGTGGTATTTTTGAGCCACCCTTAAAAGTGAATAGATTCTTTTTATTGCCCTAAAATAAGACAGGCTGCCTTAAATTTGAACAATCATTTTAGATTGGAGTTAGAGTTTTGTCATTGGTCTTGTTGGAAGATAAGATCAAGCCCAAATGACCAAGGAAGGCCCACATATGTAAGATTATTATAAGATGGGCCACATGACCAAGGAAGACCCACAAGATGGGCCCAAGCCCATAAGAAGTAGGACACAAAATGATTGCCAAGAGCTGGCATCCTTATCACATCAGTTGGAAAATCAAGGACTCACAAAAGTATCTTTATCTTAGGGTCATGACCAAGAAGAGTTTTAGTTTAAGTTATATTTTTCTTTTATCAATATTGAGTTACCTAATTATATTCGAACCTACCTTAAGTGTTAGAGTTTGGGTGTAATTGGGACAAGGTAGTTTTATTGTAATTGGACTCTACTACTTTCCTCTATTATAAATAGAGCTTCATGTACTCTTATTACAACAAGTTATTGATGTCAATGAAGTATTTCACTTTTTCATAAATTCAACATGGTATCAGAGCAGGTTTTGTGAGTTGACTTAGTCAACTCACGGAGGTAATGTGATCCTTTTCTCTAAACCCTAAACCCTAGGTCTTGGTTAGTAGTTATTTTTTTCAGTCCCTACTCCCGTAGTTTTCGTTGCGATTTTTACCTTTATACGTAGTTTTTAATATTACAAGTTATATATTTACAGAAATATATTTGAGTCTAATTTCCAAATAAGAATGATTTTCTCCAATCGGAGTTATCTACAGAGAGATATCGATATTTGAATGAGCGAAGGTCAGATTGCAAAAAGGTTCAAGCAGTAGCAGCAATCTTCCAATTTTGAGGTAAGTTTTGCTATCAAGAACTAGACTTTATATGGAGAAATATATATCAAACTAGATATATGTAAGTCTATTATTTTACCTATTTAACCAATTTTTTATCTGAGTTATGTACAAAGAGAAATCGATATTTGAAACAGCAAAGGTCAAATTGAAAAAGAGGTTCGAGCGACAGTAGAAAGCTTCAACTTTCAAGGTATTTTAAGCTATCAAGAAAGAGACTTTATATGGATAATTATATATCAAGATAAATTTATGTAAGTCTATTTTCTGACCTATTCAACCAATTCTCGATATGATTTTTTTGTAAGGAGATATTGATCATGGAAGAGTCAATGGTCGTTATGGAAAAATAGGAGAAACTGAACTTAGTTCGACCAAATGACAAAAACCGAAACCTATCAGATTATTTATATTATGATAATTATATTTTATGAAGAGATGTTATAATTGGATGAAATTTATTTAATTCTACTTTCATAAGGAAAAAATTTCATCTCAATCTGATCTATATTGAAAGATATATTCGAATTGGAAGAATCAAAGGTCATGCTTGTATCCTGTTGTATTGAAAAATCCAAATTTATGCCGATTGTTTTGTATCATTGTTTGAGTTGATATATCAGGAAAATATCTCACTTCTCCCTGGTTTGAGGGTTTATTTACAAATCTCTCTTATTTGGAATTATTGCTATATCTATGATATTTGGTTCAAGCTAGGATCACTGCCATTACCTCCCAGCTTGAGGGGGAGAAGTAGAAGAAGAACAAGAAAGAGGTATTTTATTCCTTATGTTGTGGATAAGTTTATGTGACCAAAATATTCAAGAAAGGGAGAGCACAAAAGATGAAGCTTGTGCATCAAAGAATAAATTTTTATATCAGATCATTTCATGGGTTCTTTGACAAAGTTTACTATTTGGTTCGTGTTATATGTGTTGGAAGATGGTCGTGTTATATTCAGCCGAACTATTATGTCTCTTTGGGGACATTATTATTGAATAAGAGGTGGCCTCATGTCACCATTTATTTTACCCCGTCAAAAATATCAAAATTATTTGTGGTTGGGAGTCCACAACGGATGAACTCCATCCTCATCAAAAAGATGAAAATTATTCGTGGTTGGAAGTCCACAACGGAGGAACTTCATCCCCGTCAAAAAGATGAAAATTATTTGTGGTTGGAAGTCCATGATGGAGGAACTTCATCCCCGTCAAAAAGATGAAAATTATTTGTGGTTGGGAGTCCACGACAAAGGAACTTCATCCCAGTCAAAAAGATGAAAATTATTTGTGGTTGGAAGGTCCATGACGGAGGAACTTATGATTACGTCCATGTTATCCTCCCCACCGTAATGGCTTTTATGTCTCCTACCACTTGAGAGTCGTTGTCCTGTGGAGGGACACGGTGGTGGACACTTTAGAGCAATGCCGATAGAAACACTACCGATAGCAGTGGAGTGTGCCCTACATCCAGTATTTAGATTGGAGTATGAAGCAATGGCTTACAGGTTAGGAGTGATTTTTACTCTCACTTATAATGTTGTAGGGCCTCAAGGAAGGACGCAACATCATGAGGGGGAATGTTGGAAGATGAAGGCATATTGGAAGATGTGCCATTTTATAAAAAAATATTTTATACATCATTTGCAGCAAGCTGAGAGTTCATGTTGTTCTCTCACCCCTAACTTGAGGGGGAGTGTTGGAAGCTAAGATCAAGCCAAAACGACCAAGGAAGGCCCACATATGTAATATTATTATAAGATGGGCCACACGACCAAGGAAGGCCCACAAGATGGGCCCAAGCCTATAAGAAGTAGGACCCACAATGATTACCAAGAGCTGGCATCCTTATCACATCAGTTGAAAAATCAAGAAGGACTCACAAAAGTATCTTTATCTTAGGGTCATGACCAAGAAGAGTTTTAGTTTAAGTTATATTTGTCTTTTATCAATATTGAGTTACCTAATTATGTTAGGACTTACCTTATGTGTTAGAGTTTGGGTGTAATTGGGACAAGGGTAGTTTTATTGTAATTGGACACTACTACCTTCCTCTAATATAAATAGTGGTTCATGTATTCTGATTACAACAAGTTATTAATTTCAATGAAGTATTTCATTTTTTCATAAATTCTACAGGTCTAGGGGTAATTCTTCTTCTCTCACCATTACTTTTTAAATATTGGGTCACTTGGCAAAGAACTAAAACTATCCTCAACTTGAGGAGGAGAAGTAAAAGAAGAAGTAAAAGTACGAGGTAACAAATAATGAAGGATTCTATAATTTGTGGTAATCAAATTTTATGTAACCAAAATATCCAAGTAAGAGGGAGAACAAGATAAAGACTACAAGCAAGATGAACCAAGAAAATTAGAATTTCTTTTGCAATCACAATTTCTTTTCCAAGTGACAAAAGATTAGAATTTATTTTTTAGCTAAACATGTGTCATGATGAAGATTGTTTGCAAGTTGAAGTTACAAATCCTAATTTTAGGGGGAGTGTAAAAGAAGCTATTACCAAGGAATCTATGTTGAGTTTTCACACTTGAAACAAAGTCCAAGAATAAGAGGAGAAAAAGAATCTAAATGGAGAACATGTGCAAGGAAGTTTTTCTCCTTATTTTCTTAGTTTTACTTTCTTTTTTACCAATTATTGTAATTAGATTTATTGAGATATTATTAGATGTAATTAAAAACTTTAGAAAAAATTATTTTTGGCATAAGCCATTGTATTTTTATTATAAAAGAGCAAGGGACACAACACTCATAATTTTCTCTTTATATCAATACATGTGCTCCTCCTTGTTCACTCTCTTTTCTCATATCTTTCTTACTTTTTCTTCTTTTCTCTCATTCTTTCATGCTTCCTCTTTGAAAGTTAACAAAGAGAAAAAAAAACATGGGAAGAGAAGGGAAGAAGGAAGGTGAGAGAGAGAGAGAGAGAGAGAGAGAGAGAGAGCTCATGGGAGGAGAAGAAAAGATGGAAGAGAGTGATAGGAGAGAAAGAGACAATGCACGAGTGGATAAAGAGAGGAAGAGAAGAACAAAGAGGAAAAAGAATAAAGGCTTAGGCTGATTTGCCATAGCCAAACTTCTTCATAATTAAAACTCAACATTACATCAAATAGGAAACTTCATCTTTAACTAAAACTCTTAATCTAGATATTACATCAAGTAGCAAATTAGACATCCTAATAGGAAACTAAGATACACATCCTTTTACTTAAGACTCCTTTGTTGGCTAAATTTTTTGACTTTTTTGACAAAATACCAAAAATACACCTAAGTTGGAGACCCCTTTCTTCTTGCTTGGTGTCCAAGTCTTCTCCAAACTATCTAATTTGATTCCCTTAGATCCACCTTCCATAGCCCACGTAAGTATAGTATAAAAATTATGAATTCTATCATTCCACCCCCCGGAAGACCAAGCTTGACTTCAAGGTTAAAAATTGGGAAATTGTTGTAAAACATCTTTTGGGCATTAGCCCATTGCACTAATAGCTGTGTGTGTAATCTTGTTCCATGTTGAACGTGTTGCATTTCGAGAATGAATAAAGAATGGCAGCAGCATCAGCTTCAATGGTTAGAAGTGTGGTTGAGACAATGTGTTTCTTAACTAGGAAATATGGAAGACTGGACAAATAGAAGCTTTTACTAACAACTCCAACTTATAGGCCACCTTCCCAATTCTTTGAAGTATTTTGTAAGGTCCAAAGAATCATGGAGACAACTTTTGATTCCTCCTAGCCGCAATAAACTATTACCTATAGGGTTGAAGCTTGAACTACGAAGTCATCAACCACAAACTCCACCTCTTAGTGCCTCGTGTCATGCTAATTTTTTGTTTGGCTAAGGTGAGCTGGTGCTTGTTGACCTTTAATGACTGATCTCAGTCTTAAAAGGCTTCTTCTAGACCAACGACCTTTGTAGTGCTCACCTACAAGAAGAAAAGTGGGGAGAGGCCTACATTAGACAACCTCAAAAGGAGACATCTTGAAGGAAGTGTGATAGGAGGTATTTTAGGAATATTCAACTGCCCTTGGCAGATAAAAAGTCCATGTAATGGGTTTCTTATTGACAAACCCTTACAAGTACATCTCCAATCAATGATTCACCACCTTTGTTTAGTCATCGTCTGATGGTGGTGAGTTGTGGTCATCTTCAAGGTGGTACCTTTCAAAACAAATATTCTCTAAAAAAGGAGCTTATAAAATTTAGTCCTTATCCAAGAATATAGTTTATGTCATGCCATGGATTTTGCCACATGTATAACATATACTTCAACAATTGTTTTGATAGTGTGTGGATGTTGCATGACACAAAAAGTGAGCATACTTGCTCAATGTATCCATTAGTACTAGACTATTTGTCTTTCCCATAGATGGTGGTAGTCCCTCAATAAAATCTATGGAAACATCTTCCATATTCTTTCTGGACGGGGAAAATACTGCAAGAGACCCGTCGAAGTAGTTGTGTCATATTTGATTATTTATCACACGTTACTACTTAGTTTTTAACATTAGCTTTGAGCCCCAGCTAAGAATAGTGTTTCTCACCCTTATGGAAGGTTTTTAGGAAACCTTCATGATTGGTTGTGGAGAAGTTGTGCATCTCTCTCAAAATTGCATGTACCATTTCTTTGTTGTGCACAGAACCACTACCCGATTATAGAGGAAGAGTAAGGAATTGACTCTTTTGTAGTTGGGGGCCAATGTACAGTCTTCCCAGTCCTTAATAAGTTGTTCTAGGAGTAGTGGATCAGTGCTATACGTAGTTTTGATATCTCGTAAAACCAAAGGACCGAGAGAAGCACATAGAATAAGAAGTATATGGTCATGTTTCCTTCGCAAACTATCAACTGTACCATTCCCATTCAGTTTTTTGTATATAATATCAAAGTCATATCTCATCAATTTAACCAACCACCTTTGCCTCATGGTGTACTAATTCTCTTTGGAAGCAAAATTTAATGTAAGCAATGGTCGGTTCAGAAAGTAATTTTTTTTCCAAATGTAGTAAGGTCTCTAATGTATGACTGTACCAAGGTAGAGATTTCCTTACCATAGGTGGACCAAGAGAGCATTCTACCCTTGAGAGGTCAGCTAAAGTGGGAAATAAATTGCTCTTCTTGCATCAAAACAACCTCAATTCCCAATCCAAAAGCATCACACTCAATAATTAATTTTTTAGAAAAGTTAGGCACAGATTTCAAATGGGAGGAAGTTCATATTTAGTTATTTGAGGACATAAGAATGTATATTTTTAAGTAGCAAATTTAAAGACCTAATAATAGTAGCATAGTTTTGCAAAAATCTCCTATAATACCTTGTTAATCCCATGAAGCCTCTCAATTGCTTTGGGATGGTAGGTTGAAGTCTATCTTGCATGGCTTGAATTTTGTCATGTTCAGTTGACACCCCTTCTTTGGAGCCCACGTGCTCTAAGTAGTGAACTTTAGCTGAGGCAAAAATACACTTTGATGACTTGACTTGGAGAATCTTAACCCTTCATGCAAGTGACCTAGATGATCCTCAAAACTCTTCTTGTACACTAGTATATCATCAAAGAAGATAAGTACACAGTTCCTCAAGTAGGGCTAGAAAACATCATTCAACAAGTATTGAAAGGAAGTCAGGGCATTAATTAGTTCAAAACGCATCACAAGAAACTCATGTTGTCCATCATGTGTTCTAAATGTGGTTTTCTAATCATCATTATTAGCTACTCAAATTTGATTGTAGCCCGAGGAAAGGTCAAGCTTAGAAGAAAATCTCTGCACCACATAATTCATCAATAATGGGAAAGGGATACTTGTCTTTGGAAGTGACGTTGTTGAGAGCCTGGTTGTCCACACACAAAACCTATGAGATCCATAATTTTTCTTAACTATTAAAATAAGGGAAGTGTATGGACTGTTGCTCGGATTAATTATCCCTTCTTGAAGCATCTCTTTGACTAATCTTTCTCAGTTTTCAACACATGAGAGTACTTATAAGGCTATGCGCTGGTAGGGAGGCACTTTGTTGGTTGAACTCAATGGTCTTGATATCTCTTTGGTGGTAAGCCATTGGTGCTGAGACAATATCATGGAAAATAGTTAATAAATTCTTCATTCGAGGGGGAATATTTTGTTCACCTTGTGCTCCTATTGGTGCCACTATTTGGAAGAAGACTGGCTTTTAAGGGTGCCCACCTTTGCAAAATATCCTGCCTTAAAGAGTGAGGCTCACCATTTGAAACAACCTACCACTTATCCGTGCAGCATCGACAGAAAAATTACATTGTCATCTTACTAAAGTCCCATACAGCCTCTCCTAAAGTGTCCAACCATTGCATGCCTTATTACAAAATAAAAGACATATCTCTTTAACTAATTACACTTTCATGCTTTATGAGAAGTCTTCTTATTTACCAAGATGTCACCTCTTGGACGTCTGGGCATTCTTCCTTTGACATGTGGGCTGGAGCCCCATCTTCTAACAATATGTACCATATGACCTTGGACCTCATTGTTGAGTTGCATGGTTAGAAATTGGAGTATCCTAGAAAGGGCATGGAAGGATACTTCAGGGTTTAGTATGTGGTCTTCTGTAACAACAATTTGATGTGATGATCTTCCTCCTCCTCCTCCTCCTCGAAAAGGAACATTTGAAATGTTTTGTACCTATGACCTGGAACAAATTTCTCGCAAAAATTAAAGCACAAACCCTTGCTTTTATAATGGACTCCATGGGGAATGAGGGTAGCTTTGTTGGTTGTTATTGGAGTTGGGGACTGGAATGGCAGAATAGGAGGTTCCTTGGGTTGAGGCTATTAGAGTGACAGTTTTTCTTCCTTAAGTGTGGCATGGTAAATTACCTGAATAAGAGTTTTAGGATGAAATACTCCCACTTCCGCCGCCAAATCAGGCTTATGTCCTCCAATGAAACTTCCCACCCGGATGTGTTCTGACTATTGAGCTCTATTTGCAATTCTTTCAAACATAGCTTGATATTCTGGACAGAGCCTATCTGCTTGAGCTTGGTCAAGAGAGAATCGAAGTCTTGATACTGAGTGGGTCCAAAACAAACATACAGAGCTTGAAAAAACACTTGCCAAGAGAGTAGTCCTTTTCATGCCATTGGAACCACCTTCTACCATCATATTCATGATGAAATGAGACTAATAAAATCCATTGATCTTCCTCGGTTTGGTGGTAGGCAAACAATTCCTCAGCCATATAGGCCTATTTGTCTGGATCACTTTAGCGTTGCACCTAGGAAAATCCAACATGGCCATACGAGGCTATATGGAATGGAATCAAATGGGAGATTGAGGTGAAAAATGTGGAATTGTTTGGGCAACCTTGGGTATGGTATGCGACATGTCAAGATGATAGGAATTAGGGTGTGATGACTGACAGAATGGAGTAGATTTGTGGAGAGGGAGTGTCTTGGTTAAGGAGGATGTGTGAGGTTAGGAATCGAAGAAACATTTTGGTAAGGAGATAAGTTGGGAATGGTTGGTGTAGGCAATAACGGTGGTGATGGGGAGGATACCATTTCAAAAATAGATTTGGACAAGGCTTCCCTGTCCAACATTCATTGAAGGGGAAGAACGTCTTGAAAGCCTCTCTTCCATGAGAGATTGCACTAGACATGTCAAGTGATCCATCTTGTTTCTCAAATTTCAAAGTTTCTCCACTTGTGGGTAGAGATTTGTCCAATTTTCTGAATTGAACTCGTGAGCGGCAGCTTCCTCTTGCTATTTTAGTTCCATGTATCTCGTGTTTCACCATGATTGAAGAAGATTACAAAGGATTACTTTAATAACACTTTGATAGAACCGTCGTTGGAAAGGTTCTATCTTTTCAGGAAAGTGCAAGGAAAAATTGAGAGGCTTCGGAAAAGCGTAAAAGTAGATCTAGAGAAGAAGGAAAGGGAAGAGAAGGGAAGAAGGAAGGAGAGAGAAAGAGAGAATGAGAGTGTTCGTGCAAGAAAGAGAAGAGGGAAAAGTTTGGAGAGGAGGATAGAGAAGGGACAGAGAGATAGGGCACTAGTAGAGTGAGAGGGAAGAGTGGAACAAAGAGGAAAAGGAATAAAGAGTTAAGGCTGATTTGCCCCTAACCAAGCTTCCTCTATTTATAATTTATCCATTACATCAAATAGGAAACTCCTACTTTAACTAAAACTTTAACTAAGAGATTATATCAAATAGAAAATTAGAACTCCTAAGAGGAAACTAAGACATCTTTTTAGCTGACTAATTTTTTTGACTTTTTTTCACTAAATACCACAAATATCCCTGGGTAGGCTCCTCCCTTCCTTGATCTTGCTTGGCACCCAAGTCTCTAAATATCTAATTTTGATTCCCCTAGCTCCCCTTGCATGACTTTAGTATGAAAAATATGACTTTTACCACCACATTAAACTCGAAAAGAATGGAGGTCACCCAAATCAACTCACAAGTTTTGTGCACCCTTGGTCTATATTCAACATCTTCATTGGATCTTACTATTATATTTTGTTTCTTACTTTTTCAAGTCACTAGATTTCCTTCCTCAAATGTACAAGAACCTCTGTCTTTCTCTTTCCTTCAAATATCTAATTATCATGTGATTTGCATATCCAAATGAATTTTCCCTGGATTTTTCATGAATCTTCTCACCAGGTAACAACATATGAAATGGTAGGTCGAGTTACAGTTGTTGGCAGAGGTGGTGTCTCAAGATGGGGGGTGGGGGTGAATTTAGTGCTTATTGAAAATTTAAGTGTTAATGTAATTAAGAAATGTAAATTTAAAAAATAAAACAAAAAAACCATAACATAAAGATTTATTGATGTTCCCCTAGTGATAGTCACCCCTCAAGAACTCTAACTTGAAAAATTCATTAATCCTCATAGTAATCATGAAAGGATTCACGGTTCCGTTGTGCCCAACCAGTGCAATCTCCAATTGTTCACCCAAAATCTCTCTTCAAGAAATAGATCTTGTACTTGAACTGTGATCTTGACACAAACATAAAACATTTTTCGTTTATACTTTTTTCTTATGGTTTCCTGTTATACATACTGCATATAGATCTTGTATATGAACTGTAATCTTGTTGTAATTCGTCGTCGCTGCAGGGGATGTTTCAAAATAAGCGGCGATATCTATGGCAGAATTGCAGCACATCTATCAGATAAAGCATGCCCGAGGATACTTCAAGAGGCCACTACTCTAAAGCCATTTCTTCACTTTGAAAAGCTACCAAAAGCTGCCGCATGGCCAAGAAACCTTGCAATCTCAACCCCCACTGATGACAACATTTCACTGTATTTCTTTCCAGAAACTGAAAGGTACTTCCATTGCTTGTGTTCATTGAAGGGCACACAGTATTTCTTTGCTAGTTCTTTCCTTGAATCTGGGATTCCCACTTTCCGTGCTAGGGATGAGAATCTGTACAATGACCTGCTCGATGAAACTATGTCCAGAGAATTGGTGTTGAGAGCATCAGTTGGCCGCACTGAGCTTCTCATTTTCACTTCCCTTGAACTGCCCCAGAGCTACTGGAGTAAGCACTCTTTCTACATTGGCAGACGCCATATCACTACCAGCTCCCAGTTCTTACCGTTTCTGCACTAATATTTAAATGACATTCAGGGATCTTTTGGCAAGTGCTATTTGTGGGGGTTATTCAGGGAAAGACAGAACCCACTCCCCAAGGCCTCTCTGATCATAAACTTAAGCAATGATGAAGAAGACTCAAAGGGAAGAAGCGATAGGTTACAGAACAAAAGCAGCCGTCTTTCTACTTACCCCGTCAGTGACGGGCAATATGGATCCTCACAAACCATTCAGCCGGCACGTAATCTGAGAATTGGAGATGTCAGAAACCTGTCTTCATTGCAGACTGACAGGTTTCCCCAACCAGCTTTCAGATCCTATTCTCAAAGCTATGATGCACCAACACCATTGGCCAGGCTGGACATTGGGACTAACTCGAGGGCAACACAGCTGACAAATCTGCAGCTTCGTGGTGATACAACAGTACGTGAAAGAGAGAAATTGCTGAACAATCGTACTAGCACTGATTTGGTCCTGTGTCCCCTGGAGGCAGAGATGATGACAGCTCCACCTGGGAATCGAGGACCTATGGAAGCAAAAAGATGAGTTGATGCCGCATGAGATGGGAGAGATGGTCAATCAAAAAGCTACTTTTGCATGGCATTTTCCCTATGCTTATTAAGTATTAATACCGATTACATCAGTGACAAACAAAGAGCATGTGAAAGTTGGTTTTAAGATTTAACTTCTAGAGAGAATGGAAATTGGACCAAATTAGAATATTCTAGTTTGAATTTGCAGGTTGTATTGGTTTTTAGTCCCCATGAATCATGTAAGGGAGTTGGTGTGGAACTCATTCACATGGTTACCATTGATGCAGGCATGCTTTGCAGGTTGGATTTGCATCATCTGTGAGAGGCTGCCATCATGTGGGGTTACTATCTATACCAATTAAATAACTTGTATAGATCATTTAATTTGCAGCAACCTGGTATCGCCTCCTTGAATAATATAGAAAAATTTTTAAAATTAAAATATTTATTAAAAACTATCAACCTATCAATAAGATTAGAAAGAAGGGGAGGGGAAAACTGTGCTTTTTTCCTAAATTTTGTAAAAGAGATGCACTTGATGAGGGTGGCATCGCTTTTGTTCTTCTAACTTCACATAGAAACTGAAAACAAATTTGAATTAATTTTTCATAGCTAAAATTTACTACTTAGCTAAATAACAGTTAACAAAGGAGAAGAACGAGATTGGGCTATGGATTTGGGAAAGAATGTTAAGGTAGTGTAAGTTTGATATTATTGAACTAAAATTCTAAAAGTATCCTTCCCCTAATTGGGTAATCAAATACAAAATAATCATACCAAAGTGTTTTATTTAATAATAGTAAACATGTAAAATTACTTGAATATTTAATTGGCTAGCGCCAACGATTGTCTTGTCTTATGAGTGTCGCTTGAAAGAAAGTTCCTACTTCTCTAGAGACTCTACCCTCATCGTCACACTCAAATTGATGTGTAACTAAGGGTATTCTGCATCTCAATGTCTTAATAAGACTCACTATTACAGGTTTCAATCCATCCACTTTTTATTTCTATTGAAATTTCACCTTGCCACCTCCACTTAGATATGTTGGATTGTCGCAACCAATGACTCATTTAATTGCCTTTAATTAATTTGACCCCTTTTGAACCATTTTAAATTTGTTTCTTTATAATCCTTTAATCAAACAATCGACCAAGTGAGGTTTCTCACAATTATATATGTGAGTTCTCTATCTTCAAAAGACTTGGAATTAAGGCTTTCATTTTTAGTCCAAGCAATCCTTAACTGGTTATCAATTAATCAAGATAAAAAAATAGGGTTGCTTGTCTTTGGAATCAATGGTAATAAATCCATAAGTTGTTTGGCTCCTCTGACCATTTTTAAAGTTATTATTTCAGCTTCTATGGTGGATCTTGTAATCAAGGATAACTTTATAGAGTTTTAGGTGACAACACTTGCACCTATTGCAAACACAAATAGACCAATACACCTAGTGTCTTTAAATGTTATATCCAGTTGGCATCACTATCCCATATTATACTTTGTCAGCAAAATTATCCCATATTATACTTTTTTGTCAGCAAAATTATCCCATATTATAGACAGGTTTGCACTCATAAAATGTACAAGGAAAGAGTGATCAGTTTGCTCAACTCTTATGTAGCATTAGGATCCATTTTCCATAATTCCAAGCAAGAGAAAGAAGAAAGAAAAAAAAGAACAGAAGGGAAAAAGAGCTCTCGGGTAGAGAGAAGAAAAAATAAAAGACAAAAGAGAGGTGGCACCAAGCAAAGAGAGAGAGAGAGATTAACTCAAGGATGAGATGTGTAAATTGATTAATTCCGAATTACAACACCTCTATTTATAGTAAAGGAAGAGGTAGAGTCCTTATACAATTAGTCTTTCAATGCTAGTTATATTCTAACTCTAACTCTCTAAGATAAGTCTATTCAAACCAATCTACTAGAAGACTAATATGAGTTGAACTAGAACTTTTTCTTCATTCACGTGAATACAAGGGAGGATGCCAACTCGTGGCCTTATCCTTGTGGGTTCCTCGTGATCTTCCAGCTCATCTTGATAAGGTTGCCAGCTCGTGATATATTTTTGGGTCCCACATGATCTTCAAGTTTTCTAACTCAATTCTACTTGTGCTACTTAATTCCTTAACTCATGCTTGCTTGGGTGAGGACTCTTCTTGGTGTCCCATGTCCTCATGGTGGGTCCCTCCTGCTCAAGCACCATGATGGGTCCCACATTGTAACACTCCCCCTCAAGCTGGGGGTGAGAAGACATCAAAAATACCCAGCTTGCTGCATATGGTAGACATAATCTTGTGAGTGACCGGCTTGGTGAGAATATCTGCAACTTGACTTTGTGTTGATATATGCTTCAGAGATAGGAAACTAGCTTGGAACATTTCTCGTATAAAATGGCAATCCACTTCAATATGCTTTGTTATTTCATAGAAGACTGGATTCGATATAATGTGAATTGTTGCTTGATTGTCATAGTATAGATATATTGGAGCTTCTTTGTAGAATCCCAACTCAGTGAGAAGAGATCTTATCCATATGAGTTCACTAACAGTGTGTGCCATGGCCTTGTATTTTGCTTCTGCACTAGACCGTGCTACTACATTTTGCTTCTTGCTTTTTCATGTAACCAAATTCCCTCCAACCATCGTACAAAATCCCGAAGTAGATTTTCTGTCATTTGGGGATCCGGTCTAGTCTGCATCTGAGAATCCTTCGATGTTGAAGTGACCATGGTTTTTATAAAGAAGCCCCTTTCCTGGAGCTCCTTTCAGATATCGTAGTATTCTTTCAAGTGCTTGCCAATGACTAAGTTGTGGCTTGTGCATGTATTGACTTACTATATATGAAATATCCAACCTTGTTACACACAGGTAAATAAGTCATCCCACTAGTCTTTGATATTTCCCAATATCTACATTTTCTCCAGTGCCTCCACATAATTTTGTATTTGAGTCCATAGGAGTGTCTACTGGTTTGCATCCCATCATTCTTGTCTCCTCTAGTAGATCAAGGGCATACTTCCTTTGGGATAGCACAATCCCATGTCTGGATTGTAATACTTCAATACCCAAAAAATATTTGAGTAGTCCAAGATCCTCCGTCTTGAATTCAGCACATATTTTCTCCTTTGTTTTCTGGATGTCCTCAGAATCACACCCAGATAAAATAATATTATCAACATATACAGCCAGAATCACCATACCTCTTGGTGTATTTTCTATAAATACTGAGTGATCTCTAGAGCATTTGTGAAAGCCGACCCTTATGATGGCTTGACTAAATTTCTTAAACCATGCCCGAGGGGATTGCTTTAGACCATATAAAGAATTTTTTAGGCTGCTTACCGACTCCCCCTCAACCACATACCCAGGTGGTTGTTGCATGTAAATTTCTTCTTTAATATCACCATTAAGAAATGAAATTTTCACATCAAGTTGATATATCGACCATGATGAGTTGGCTGCCATAGATAATAATATACGTACCGAATTCATTTTTGCCACTGGAGAGAAGGTTTTTTCATAATAGATTCTATAGCACTGAGTATAACCATTGGCAACCAGTCAAGCCTTTAGTCGTGCAATTGACCCATCCGGATTATGTTTGACAGTATAAACCCACTTGAAACCATAGAGTTTTTTATATGTGGGAAGAGGAACCAGTGACCATGTATGATTGTCATTAAGGGCCTTCATTTCTTCATCCATTACTGCCTTCCACCATAGATATTGTAGAGCCTCCTGATAGGACTGAGGAACAAATATGGAGGAAATAGAAGAAAGAAACTGATAACATAAAGGTGAGAGGCGATGATAAGACACAAATTTTGATATGAGATGAGAAGTAGAAGGTCTAGTGCATGATCTAGGTTCTTTCCTTATAGAAATAGGACGAGTATCATATTGAGGGCCAAAAATAACTGGTAATGAAGAACTTACGTCTGTTGGATCTGTTAACTCGGTAGGTGTGGTGTCGGCCACTTGCTCTGGGGGTTGAATAATCTATGTATCACGAGGCATAACCATTCGATGAGAACCTGGTACTGTGGACAGACTAGGAGGAGCACTATCAGAATAAAATGAGGAGTCTTAAAAAAATGTTACATCCCTTGACACAAATTAACGTTGACGAGTAGGACTACAACAAACATAACCCTTTTGTGTGCGAGAGTATCCTAAAAAGATACACTTGATAGATTTAGGATCAAGTTTGCTGTGTCTAGATAATGAATTATGAACAAAACATTGACATCCAAAGACTTTCAAAGGTAGTGAAAATGGACCATCATTTGGTAATAATCTAGAGTAAGGAGATTTATTACCAAGAACGGTAGATGGTAGACGATTTATAAGAATGCAAGCCGTAAGGACTGCATGAGGCCAATAAAAGTATGGAATTTTCATGGCATATAATAAACCTCGAGCCACCTCAAGAATATGATGATTTTTTCATTCAGCGACACCATTTTTTTGAGGAGTGTAGGCGCATGATGTTTGAGGGATAATGCCATTTTCTTGACAAAAGGAGTCAAGGCTTTTGGAAACATATTCTCTGGCATTATCAGACCAGAGAATTTTTATTTTCTGACCAAATTGTGTGAGTACCATAGCATGAAATGACTTAAAAATGAATGGTATCTTAGAATGCTCCTTAAATATAAACAACCAAGTTGTGGGAGTGAAATCATCAATAAATGTAATAAAATATTTTTCTTGAGAAATGTTGGAGACACTCAAGGGCCCTCAAACATTAGTATGAATTAAAGAAAATGGAGTGACACTTTTGACTTCTGGGCGAGGAGAGTATGTACTCCTTTGATGATTACTCAATTGACAAACCTCACAATGAAATTCTGGCCTTACTTTAAGAGAAGGAAACATATAATGAAGAGACTGTGCATATGGATGTTGTTACGGTGCTAGATCTGACACAAGGATTCTTTGGGAGGATCTGGGATCTGCCACGGGTTACGGGTTACGGGTCTTCCAGACATTACCATAGGGGTAATAGGAAGACATGGGGAAGACGAAAATGAAGATCAAGCCTAAGAGAAGCTTGAAAACCCTAGAGCTCGTTGAGGAGAACTCTAAGCCTCTTTACGCTAGATTAAACCTAATTCTTAATACTTCAATGCTTCCTTTTCTCATTACTCTTACCCCTTAAATAGGGTTCACCCTGTTAGGGTTTAATAAAATATTACAGAAATATCCCTATGAATAAAATATTCTAAAAATATCCCTATTAATAAATAATTCCAAAAATACCCCTATGACCTAAAACTAAAATAAAATAAAGTAAATTAAATAAAAAAATAAAATAATAATGTTATTGCGTGCATAACAATACACCCCTCTTGGAAGACGAGCTTGTCCTCAAGCTCAGAAGTAGTGTCTGTATGCCGACATCTTCACCGGTGCTGAAGTAGCATCCGCGATAGCTATGACGCCCCCTCTGCTTGCCCACTTTTTTTTTTTCTGGGCCGGTCCGAGTTAACCTGGGTTGTCGGTTCAGGAACCCGGTCCGGCCTGCGACTCAGTGGACCAGGCCAATTAAATTTTCCTAAGTTAGGAAAATTTAATCGGGAGTCGTCGTCTTCCTTCGGCGGCTCCCGAACTCTGCGGCCGGCAGTTCCATTCCTCACGGCACTGACGAAGTCCGGCGATTGGCTTCTTCTTCCTCTCTCCCGGCACCGACGAATCGAATGATTTTTCGGTGGCGAATCGCAGCCCGTCGGGGCTTCGCCGCCTGGATAGTTTTCGAGACAGAGGGGTCTCGGAAACTTGTGAATTGTTGTTCCTCAGCCTCCCAGAACCGAGATCCCTTGCGGAAAAGTTGCTTATGGCACCGACAAACTATTCTGCTTCGTTGGTGGCGACGAGAAACCTGCTAAGGTGTCGCCACTTGGAATTTTTCTGAGACAGAGGGCTCTCGGGTAGTTTGCCGACGAACCATTGGGACACGACTGGGAACCCTGCTACTCCGGCGGCGAATCACACCACTTGGAGGCGAATCGTAGCCCTTGGAGGCATATCGGAAGTTCTGTGCTTGCTCGGAGATTTCAAGTGTCGTCGGAATTTCCAGTGCAGCCATTTTTGGAATTTTGGAATCCCCAAATTCCGATGTCGTCGCCGTTGGAGTTCCTGGCCGTTGGCCTTTCTGCTCGTCCGAGGCCGCAACTGCCTCTTCTACGCATACGCCTACGCATATGCCGTAAGCGGAAATTTCAGGTCATATGACCTTTTCTGTGGGAGCACGTGGCTCCATTGCCAAACATTCAATTGAAGCATCTAATCGTGCTCATATTTCCTCCAATTCCTTATCCATAGCAATCCATCTTTCTTGAGAATAACCCATTGTGTTCCCGCTCTGATACCAATTGTTACGGTCCTGGATCTGACACAAGGATTCTTTAGGAGGATCTGGGAGCTGCCACGGGTTACGGGTCTTCCAGACATTACCATAGGGTAATAGGAAGACATGGGGAAGACGAAAATGAAGATCAAGCCTAAGGGAAGCTTGAAAACCCTAGAGCTCGTTGACGAGAACTCTAAGCCTCTTTACGCTAGATTAAACCTAATTCTTAATACTTCAATGCTTCCTTTTCTTATTACTCTTACCCCTTAAATAGGGTTCACCCTGTTAGGGTTTAATAAAATATTACAGAAATATCCCTATGAATAAAATATTCTAAAAATATCCCTATTAATAAATAATTCCAAAAATACCCCTATGACCTAAAACTAAAAGAAAATAAAGTAAATTAAATAAAACAAATAAAATAATAATGTTATTGCGTGCATAATAGATGTCCCAACCGATTGTGCCATAACCGTGTCTCATTTTCAGTAGTAGAAACCATATTTATTTTCAGCATATCCAAGTAGTAAAGCCCCTTGTTCATGGCCTCCACCAATCACCTGCTTCATTATAAGATCCTGAAAGACACATGAAGTGGGTGAGAAGGTAATAGAGCAATTAAAATATTTTGTCAACTGACTAACAGATAATAGATTCAAAGGGAAAGTAGGAACGAAAAGAATATCAGTGAGCAGAAGTGATGGTGTGACAGAAGTGAAACCTTTCCCTTGGACTTGGTTTGAGAACATTCAGCTATGATAACAAACTTGTGCGAAAGACTCAAAAATAGAGAATGTAATAAATTTTTGTTACCTGTAAGATGCTAAGAGGTTCCTGAGTCAATTATCCAAGATGAAGATGAGGTAGATATCATACCTGAAGCGGTAGTGGCAGCAGTAGTTGTGGTGGAACTAGGAGAAGAACCCAGCATTGTCTTCATTTTCTGAATTAGCTCATACTCTTCATCAATAAAAATTTTCTATGCTACTGATTTTGTGGGTTGTTCTTCTTTTGTATAACTTATAAAGGCTTGATTAGCCCTTGTTAATTCTGACTATCCATTGGCTTTATAGCATATTTCTTTATAATGGCCATATTGTCCACAGTATGTGCATGCCCCGTAATAGCAATGATCTATAGTGTGGCCAATTTTTTTACAATGAGTACATTCTTTCCCATCTGCTCTGCCAGCACCTGTCTTTCCACCTCTTCCTTTGCCTCCTCTATAACCTCTACCTTAGCCTCGGCCGCGGTCAGATGATGATCCTCTATGATCGGAATACATAGCAGATGATACTTCAGTAGTGGAGGAAGAAGTGTCTAGAATACGAAGTAGTGTTGTGCATACATCATCAAACTTGGAGACATCAGAAGCACTCAAAAGTTGACTCTTGGCAATCTCAAGTTGGGGTTTAACATTTGCAAGACAAATAGCAGTAATTAAGGCTTCCTTCTATTTGTCTTGTATAAAAATATATGTGCTTGAAGGCTGAGATAACTTCCACTCTTGAAGAAAATCTCTAAAGCGAGCCAAGTACTCATGGATATTTTCTTCTTGTTTAGTATTCAACATTCTTTGGAGAATATCATATGGTCTATGTAGAGTATCCGGGCAAGAGTACAATTTAGCACATGTCTCCCAAATTTGTTTAGCAGTGTCAAGATGAATAACATTGTTTGAGACATGTTCTTCCATGCTATTGATTAGCCAACTAATTACCAAAGTATCATTTTTCAACCATTTGTTATAAAAAATATCATCTTCATCAATAGGTGGTCCTTGGGTGGTGAGGTGACCAAGTAGGTCTTTAGTTATAAGGAACCTCCAAACCGATGTGGACCAACTCATAAAATTTGATACCTCACATAAGGGTATGATGGTAATTCTCAGTATATCACCTTTGATATTCATATTTTCTTCAGCCATGATAGGCCCTTCTTCTTCAAAAAAAATCTAATAATAACACCAAGTAGTACACTTCAAACAACTCGATGTATGGGAAATTTTAGCATTGATGCTAAATTATTATTCTGATTTTTTTCTCTAATACCACTCATAAGAGACTCAATAACAATCTTCTATATCAGGGAACTCTTATCCCACGGAAAAAAATTCCAACAATCTGATCATGGACTGGTCTCGGTATACAAAATTTCCAAACCAACAAAATTGTTTTGATAGCTCCTTCTATATAGAGAAGCATGCATATCCATAATATAATAAGATGAAAGAATTTACATACTCATCCTTAAATCATCTTCTAAATTCAGAAAGGAGTAACATGAAATGAAAAAAATTGAACACTTATCTCTCGGCTTGTATTCTTCCTTCATAAAAGAGCGTTCTTTGAGTGATGTTGATCATCACTTCTTTAGAGCATTCCTTTGACGAGGGATCCTAAATATAATGCTTTGATACCATGTTGAATTTAGGATCCCTTTTTCATAATTCCGAGCAAGATAAAGAAGAAATAAAAAAAGAAGGAAAGGGAAGAACAACTCCAGAGTAGAGAGAAGAAAAAATAAAATAGAAAAGAGAGGTGGTGCCAAGCAAAGAGAGAGAGAGAGAGATTAACTCAAGAATGAGATGTGTAACTTGATTAATACCGAATTACAACACCTCTATTTATGGTAGAGGAAGAGGTAAAGTCCTTATACAATTAGTCTTTCAATCTTAATTACATTCCAACTCTAATTCTCTAAGATAAATTTATTCAAACCAATCTACTAGAAGACTACTATGAGTTGAACTAGAACTCTTTCTTCATTCACGTAAATATAAGGGAGGAGGCAAGCTCATGGCCTTATCCTTGTGGGTCCCTCATGATCTACCAGCTCATCTTGATAAGTTTACCAGCTCGTGAGATATTTGTGTGCCCCATTTGATCCTCAAGTCTTCTAACCCAATTCAGCTTGTGATTCTTAATTCCTTAACTCGTGCTTGCTTGGGAGAGGACTCTTCTTGGTGTCCCACGTCCTCATGGTGGGTCCCACCAGGTCGAGCACCATGGTGGGTCCCCCATTGTAACAACTTACATCCTTTAAGCAAAACTAGAGTAACTTATTTAGAAACAATAAAAAATAAAAAGAGAAAGAGAAACCACACTTCTATGAGTACTACATATTATGATACTTTGACAAGCTTGAAAAATGAGACTGTATAATCCATAGAGAACTGAATGTCAAGCATGAAGACATCAGAAATGTAAAAAACATTAAAAGAGGAAAAATGAAATTTACTTTTCAATCTAAATCAAATGGCTAAAAAAGAAAAAATATTGACCTATTTACTAGGAAAAAAATTGACTATACATCCTTTTTCTAACACACATCAATATATACTCAAGAAAATACAAGGATGGGAAAAAGCTAGCAACATTGACTCTATTTAATCACCATTGACCAGTTATTTTTTCCATCTAAAGTCTTCAAATAAGATGAAGTTTACCAAAAGACCTAGGTGACCCATAGTTTAGAGTCAAAAATCTATTAATAGATCAAGCAACGTAAATCATTGCTGTCAATTGAATAAATCAAGTTGGTTACAATAGGTTTGTTCATTCAAACAGGCATTTGCACCCTTCTCAAAAATTTGAAACCACATGAGAGGCCTAAACCAGACTACACACCCACTTCCAACAGTTTGACCAATGAAACCCCTAGTTGGTTGGCCCATCAATTGGCTAGATTGTTGTTTTAAACATAAATCTGTTTGATACAAAAAATCTAATAGCAAGCCTTTTCACTTTGACAAATGGATGTCTCCACCTTGGTTCATATCTGGAAATTTTAACACATTTATGGTACCAGAAACAAGGTTTTGTAATGTTGAGGACTCAATAGCTCACTGAGTCACCCAAAAGAGGCGGCAATCACTCATTGAGTTAATTAATTTTAAATTTCATATTTTATATTTTTTATGTATATTTTTTCATTAAGTATGTAAGGATCCAGGTCGTAGGGGCAAAATTGTCAATTTAAGCCCTAAAACTTTAATGACATCAAACCCTATTTAGAGGGTAGAGAAATAGAAGAAGGACAAGCATTGAATTAGGTTAAACAGGGTTTGGAGTTCTCCTTGACGAGCTCTAGGGTTTTTGAGGTCTCCTTGACGAGCTCCAGGTATAGTTTCTCTCTAGATTTTGGTTTATTCTCTTCCTTTTTAAATTCTGTTTGCATTGATTTTACCGAATCAAAGTGGAAAGGATTGTTGCTGTTTCTGAGTTCACTCAGCTGCTGTAGCCTCCCCTTCATCAACAGCAGCAAGAGGGGCATTCCCTCCTTCATTCCGAGCAAGGGTAGGGGTTTCCCCAATCCCCAACCCGAGAGCAACCTCTAAAGAGGTGCTTTAGCCTATACACGAGCAAGGCAGGATTAGGAACACCTAATCGCTCATACGTGAACATCAGTACCTGACCAAGAGGGTCCTTACTCTCTCAGTAGTGAGCACGAGCAGCAAGGGTTCTTAACCCTTACTGAGAAAAACAAAGAAAGGAGACTTCTTTTCAGTCTTATCGAGAACAACCAAAGAAAAGAGCCTCCTTTTCATCCTTACCGAGAGCAACAGTTTTATTACAGTGCTGGATTCATAAATCCAAACCGAGTTACTCGATCTATGGCTAGGGACTATAAAAACTTGGTATCAGAGTAGGGTAACATGGGGGAGCCCAACAATGGTGAGTTAAAAGAGTTGATGATCAGAGAGCAGTAGACACAGGAAGAAAAATAAGTAGAGAATGAATGAAAATTTGCCATAATCATGGAGAAGTTACAAAAAATTCCAAATATTAATCTCCAGATTAATAGACTCTCTGGAATGTTGGGAAATATTATAGTGGGAAGAAATTCAACCCCGGAGCAAAGAGGAGAGGACAACTCATTAAACACAGGGAGAGACCAATTTATAGGGCACACTGCCTTTCCTAGCCAGATGGGAAATTTCAGCCAAGGAGGAGGCACCGTACCAAGGTATACAAAACTTGACTTCCATACTTTTAATGGGTCAGATGACCCCTTGATTTGGTTACATAGCTGAAAAATTTTTTTTACCCATCAGAGAACATTAGAAATTGATAAGGTGGGACTGTCCGACTTCCACATGCTTGATGAAGCACAACTCTGGTTTCATCAAGTAGAGTTGAATATATTGGTGCTGGATTGGGAAGAGTTTAAGGAGTTATGCACTATCCGGTTACGTCCTCCAGCCCACAGTAACCCCTTGGGGGATCTAGTGCTATTACAACAAACTGGCCTAGTGGAACTATGTCAAAAATAGTTCCAAGAAAAATTGGCATGAGCCATTTAGATGGTTCGCGTATACCAGCAAGTCAATTTATTTACACCAGGCCTTACTGAGTCATTAATGTTAGAGGTGGAGCTCCACGCACCTGCTGGCTTAGCTCGAGCAATGAATCTAGCTCGTGCACTGGAACTTCGACAAAAAGTTCAAAACAAGAGACCAACTTGGCAAAGGGACCGGAACCCTTCCAATAACTGGCAAGGGAGGTGAAACACTAACCCTCAGATAGCTTTTTCAGTAGGGCAACAGGTCAGAAATCATCCTAGTATTACTCCTGTAGCAGATACAAGGCCTAGCAACCCGCCCGCCCAGTATATTAAAAAATTAACGAGTGTGGAGATGGCTAAGCGCAGGGCAAAGAACTTATGTTACAACTGTGATGAAACATACAGGACAGGCCATCAATATAAATGTTTGTTATGGTTAGAGGTTGATGAAATCACAAAACCACAACAGCTTGATGATTCTACTGAGGAGGATCCACTAGAAATCTCTTTGCATGCCATTATAGGACAAAAATCCACCAAAACTATGCAAGTCCGCACTCGGGTGATGGACCAGGACCTTGTCAACCTTCTGGATTCGGGAAGTACACATAATTTTTTCCATTGGACTGCTGCTCAACACCTTCAACTAAAAATACTTCCACACTCAACAACAAAAATTTCGGTTGCCAATGGAGAAAAAGTTCCTAGCTACGACATCAGTAAAAAAGTAAAATTCTCAATCGGTACGACTTTCTTTCATTCAATTTTTTTTGTCATACTTCTATCTGGGTATGATATGGTATTGGGTATTAAATGGCTGCAAAAATTAGGCCCTATTTTATGGGATTTTACTATGAGTTTTGAAACGGGCGGACAACAAGTACTATTATAGGGCAGTCACGTGGACAAGCCACCACATTCATACGATTCACACACAGGACAATCCGGACAATAATATAGAACATCTCCTGGATGAGTTCTCAGACTTGTTACAAGAGCCCTCTAGGCTGCCTCCTTTGAGGCATTGTGACCATTGGATATGTTTAAAATAGGGCTCAAAAGTAGTGATCGTTTGACCTTATCGGTACCCATACCTACAGAAAGATGAAATTTAAAGACAATGCCAAACCATGCTACAACAAGGCCTTATTTGCAGCAGTCGTTCACCATTTTTGTCACTAGTCCTCCTCGTTAAGAAACATGATGGTATATGGCGATTTTGTGTCAATTATTGGGATTTGAATGCCCAAAATGTGAAAGATAAGTTCCCTATTCTTATGGTGGAGGAGCTTTTAGATGAATTGCATGAGTCATATATATTCACCTAATTGGACTTGCGCTTTGGTTATCATCAGGTTCGTATGCATCTAGATGACATCGAGAAAATGTCCTTTCACACTCATCACGACCACTTTGAATTTTTGGTCATGCCATTTGGGTTATCCAACGCCCCATCCACATTCTAGGCGTTAATGAGGTATTCTGCAACTATCTTTGCAAATTTGTACTTGTTTTCTTTGATGACATACTCATTTACAGCCAATTCGGGCATCAACATTTAGATCATTTAAGATTGGTATTTCAACTGTTACATGCCCATCAATTATATATAAAGAAATCGAAATGCTCATTTGTGACATCACATGTGGCTATCTCGGCCATATTATTTCCCATGATGGGGTCACTGTTGATTTGGAGAAAATTTAATTTATTGCCGATTGGCCGCAACTTATGAATACCTCTGTTTTAGAGGGTTTTTGGGATTGGCAGAATATTATAGGAAATTCATCATAAACTATGGACCGATAAAAGCACCATTGACAAATCTCCTCATGAAAAATTCCTTTATTTGGAATGATCAGGCCACACAGTCCTTCTCAGATCTCAAATTAGCTCTTGCATCTGCACCAGTTATGCAACTTCCCAATTTTGAAGATTTATTTGAGGTTGAGTGTGACGCATCAGGTGGGGGCATTGGGCCGTTCTACAGTAACACTTTCACCCTATTGCTTATTTCAGCTGATAGCTGGCAGTACAACACACAAATTGCCAGTATATGAACACGAGTTAATCGGGTCGGCCAAAGCTATCCAACATTGGTGCCCGTCCTTATGGGGTTGCACATTTCTTATTCGTACTGATCATTACAACCTTAAATATTTGCTGGAGCAGTGACTCACGACTTCTCCTCAACAACAATGGATTTGTAAATTGATGGGATTCAACTTTACTATGGAATACCGTGCAGACAGGTTAAACAAGGCAGCCAATGCCTTATCATGACGTTTGGAGACTCTGCCGCTTCTATATGCTATCAACCAGCCTCGTTTTATTCTTTAAGACTTGGTCAAGGAGGAAAATGCCAGCAATTCGGTTCTTCTCGATATGCATAAGCAATTTATAGAGGGGGCCATGGACTCTAGATGGACCATACAGGATTCTCTTATTTATTACAAATTTTTGTTTCAGCCATCATCTCTGCATACCATGACAACACTCATGAAGGCATCCAGAAAACATTGCATCACATTCGAGTGGATTTCTATTGGCAGGCTATGAAGACCTCCATTGTAGCATATGTATGATCTTGTTTAGTGTGTCAATGTAACAAGGCCGAACACTTAAGTTCCACTGGTCTTCTACAACCTTTGGCACTTCCTACACAGGTGTAGGCCGATATTTCTATGGACTTCGTCGAAGGTCTTCCACAATCTTTGGGCAAGTCAATTTTATTTGTGGATGTGGATCGGTTCTCCATGTATGCTCACTTTATCCCCATGACACACCCATATACAACATCCAGAGTGGCACATATATTTCTCAGGCATATTGTTCGTTTACATGGTATTCCCGAATCGATTGTCAGTGATCCTAATGATGTCTTTACCAGCACTTTTTGTCGTGAATTGTTTCATCTATACGACACCAAGTTGAAGTTCTCATCATCCTATCATCTTCAAACAGACAGCCAAACAGAGGTAGTTAACCGCACTGTGGAAATGTATTTCCAATGTCTAGTGGCGATCGTCCTAAAAATTGGGTTCAATGGCTACCGTGGGTGGAATATTGTTACAACACTTCCTTCCACACCGCTTTATAGTCTACTCCCTTCAGCATTCTCTATGGCAGAGATCCTCCTTTGCTTCTCTCATATACTCTGGGCTCCACTCGTGTGGACTCTATTGATCAAGCACTCATTGAACGAGACCAGGTGTTAAAAAATATTTCAGATCGCCTCCTCAAATCACAAGTTCGTATGAAGGACTTCTACGACGAGGGACAACAGGATATCATATACAAAGAAGGTGACTATTGTCTAGCTATGACTCCATCCTTACCACCAAAACTCACTAGCGGGCCCACACCATCCTTACCACTTTCTCTATTATTCCATGCATCGGGCCAGTCGCCTATCAATTGCAACTTCCCACAACGGCTAAACTCCATGATGTGTTCCATGTCTCCTTACTTAAACCCTTTAAGGGTCTACCTCCTTCGTTGATCCCGTCCCTTCCTCCGGTGGACAATGGATGGGTTATTCTTACTCCAGCTACGGTATTGTGTGCCAATCGTATTAATAACCAGTGGGAGATTCTAGTACAATGGAAGGACACCGGACAAGAGGCTGCTACATGGGAACAACTGGCCAACTTCAAACTGGTCTACCCAACTTATGAGCTTGAGGACAAGCTCTTTCTCCAAAGAGGGGGGGGGGGGTGCAGATGTTGAAGACTCAATAGCTCATCGAGTCACCCAAAGGAAGTGGCAATGATTCACTGAGTTAATTACTTTTAAATTTCATAATTTATATTGTTTTAAGTATATTTTTTTCATTAAGTATGTAAGGATCCAGGTCGCATGGGCAGAATTATCAATTAAAGCCCTAAAACTCTAGTGACGTCAAACCCTATTTAGAGGGTAGAGAAATAGAAGAAGGTCAAGCATTGAATTAGATTAAATAGGGTTTGGAGTTCTCCTTGAAGAGCTCTAGGGTTTCGGAGGTCTCCTTGACGAGCTCCAGGTATAGTTTCTCTCTTGATTTGGGTTTATTCTCTTCCTTTTTGAATTCTGTTTGCATTGATTTTACAAAATTAAAGAGGAAAGGATTGTTGCTGTTTTCGAGTTTTTTCTGAGTTCACTCAGAGGCTGTAGCCTCCCCTTCATTCACAGCAGCAACAGGGGCCTTCCCTCCTTCATTCCGAGCAAGATTAGGGGTTTCCCCAATCCCCAACCCGAGAGTAACCTCTAAAGAGGTGCTTTAGCCTATACACGAACAAGGCAGGATTAGGAACACCTAATCCATCATACGTGAACATCAGTACCTGGCCAAGAGGGTCCTTAGCCTCTTAGAAGTGAGCAACCAAGGGTTCAACCCCTTACTGTCTACGAGCAGCAAAGGTTCTCAACCCTTACCATGAAAAACAAAGAAAGGAGACTCCTTTTCAGTCTTACCGAGAACACCAAAGAAAAGAGCCTTCTTTTCCTCCTTACCAAGAGCAGCAACTCTATGACAGTGCTGGATACACAAATCCCATGCCGAGTTACTCGATCCATGGCTAGGGACCATAACATGTACCTACTCCTAATGAAAGAGTACTAAATTAAACTATTGATTACATAATTACATGGCCTTCCACCTTTTTCATATGACCTTCTCATGTATACATTGACAACAACATTATGTCCATTGCTTACGGCATGGTTTTACTCCAGAAAAGCCTTTTCTAATTTCCATGTAAGAAGATCATCTATGGTATGGCTGTTTCCCAATTCCTGATAGTTCATGTGCCCTTAAGTCTATAGTGACAACATTTCCTTTGCCTTGTTTATTGTGAAGCTTTTTATGGTGAAGTGGCCACAAAAAAAATCACATATTTTATAGCACCCTAATGTTTAGTGCCCTCTAAGAAGTAGACAAATTCGTCTGAACATATCATGCAACATTGGAATGTGAGTTTGATCTCATTTTAGCAAACTCAATTTCATCTATTTAACCCAATCAAAATGCCCAGTAAAGTATCAGATAGATAAACAATTCAACTCGATTAAAGAATTAGGATGTAAATTTCCAACATAGTTTCTTATCACATTTACAATAGCCTTGCAACCAGATTGATGACTGATTCTTAACTTTCGTAAGAAGAAGGGGGAATTTTTTTTAAAAAGAAAGAAATATAAGTGAAAAGCAGAAAAATATCAGTTTCATACATAAAGTGATACAAAATCTCTACAAATACTTTTCTCCAAAAAAAAAATAAAGAATTAACTCTAGACAATGATGATAGAGATAGAGATAAAGATAGAGATAAAGACAACTGGTGATTGAATTAGAGACAGACTCAAATTGCAGCGATGAATGCTGCTTTCTATAAGTATTTCCAGCGACGACAAACTGGTTCTGATTAATCGATCAAACTCTGATACTATGTAGAGTATAGGAATGAAGAATAATATTACCGTGATTATTACTGATTAAGTGTACACTACTTATAGAGTTACAACAGAGACAGTAAATGATTAGAAGTCTACAATTTGAGTATGTCTCTAATTCAATCACCAGTTGTCTTTATCTCTATTTCCATCAAGTGATACGTGTGTATGTAAATCCTATAAGGGAAAATAGGCAAAAATCAATGAATGTACTGAAATAGAAACAAGGAATAACAACCAATAAGATAGAAATGATCCAAACAATGCTTTAGTAACAAAGTTTTTTATTGTGAAAAAAGGAAAAGTGAAGTGACTTGGAAGATGATAATATATGAGTAACTAAAAAGGTTCCTCAATTATCATATAACTTCGAAGAGTAGAGCAAGAGGAACAAAATGATGAGGAATTGACAGAGGATCAAGGCCTACGTCACTAACAACAAAATGTGTGACATTTTTCCGCTTCTTGTTTTAGACTTTCAAAAAAAAATTAATTACGAGTCCACATTTTACTAGCAAGGTATAACACCATTACACTAGGAAAGCCAATATGGACGAAATTTGCTTGAGAAACTGAGCCCGATCGTGCCATCAATTTCTTTAAAAAGAAAACTGCATGGTAGTCACGTAAAAAATTCACGTGATGTTCTCTTGTGAACCGGATTCGCAACCTATACTATTTGTGCTTTCCCCCGAAACAACCTCGCTTCATGCAACACCGATTTAACATAGCTAACCAAATAAATTCCCCTCGAATAGAAGAAGCCCCATTCTTATTTCAAAGTCACGGTGCTCTGCGAATGAAGCAATAGAGCAATTGCAAAAGGACCAATATAACACCAGATGCACCAAGATAACAAGGAGAAACCATGAAACACCAAAATCAAAACAAAGAAGCAAATAAAAGAAGGCAGAACTAGAGTAGTTCAACTTGCATGATAACCAGTGACTGCGTTATCCAAGAAAGATGAAGACAATGTCTTCTTGAAACTTCTTCAACTGTAAAGAACGCTAAGAAATCGATTAGGTATATCAAACCAACTTACCACAACCCGAATCTCCAACAATCAATGTGACACGATTCTCTAAAATCTTCTCGACGATCTTATCTTTGAGCGACATTATGGTCAAATGAGATGAAAGAGATGGCTTGAAAGGAGAAGGAGAAGAAGACGAACTAGAAGAAGCAAAAAGGGCCATCATGCCTGAGGCAGAGGCTTCATTGCAGAGAAAGCTGGGAGGGTGAGGTTGCTTGCTGAATGATGCACTTTTAGTATCTCCTACCTTTCACAGTACAATGAGGAGCAAAAAAGAGGTAGAAAGCTATTAAGGTGAAAGATGCGCTCCTTTTCGTATTTAAAAAATGACTTTTATGACATTACCCAACTATTTAAACATAATTACACAAATAAGAAATTTTTAACTTATTAAAAAAATACCCAACTTTGACTATCAAATGCACATATGTATAGTTAAAAGTGACACATAATTTTTGACCGATTACAAAGTGCCACGTCATAATAACACATCAGCACCCGATGAATCGAACGACACAACTGACACGCCATCTTCAAGACACTTAATCACCCATGTAGGATGCCATGTCATTAAATGACACAAACCCTCAAGATCAATTTAAAATATTATGTGGTAAACCACCTCATCATCCATGTAATACCTATTATTATCAATTTAAATTATTTATTAATTGAAAATTTTATTTTAGAGTTTAAAAATCAAATTTATCAGTACACTTTTTATTACCTTATATTTACAATAATAAAATATAAAATAAGTATATTAAATTAATTTAAAATATTACTCTTACCTATTTTACACCTTTTATTATCTATTTAAAATACTTATTAATTGAAAAACTACTTGAAAATTTTTCTTTTAGAGTTTAGAAAACAAATTTATTGGTACACTTTTTTATTACCTTAAATTAATAAAAATAAATTATTTTATTAATTAATTAAAAATATTATTCATACCTATTTAATACCTTTTATACCAATTTAAAATATCTATTAATTGAAAAAGTATTTGAAACAAAAATTTTAGAGTTTAAAATAAAATTTATTGGTACACTTTTTGTAACGATATATTTATAATAATAAGTTATTAAAAAGGTATATTTTTAAATAAGAAATCTTAATCCTCGCTATTTAACACCTTTTATTATCAATTTAAAATATTTATTAAATGAAAAAATATTAAAAAATTATTTTAGTGTTTAAAAATATAATTTATTAGTAAAATTTTTATTACCTTATATTTATAATAATAAAATATAAAATTTTAATATTAATTAATTAAAAAATCTTACTCTTACCTATTTAACACCTTTTATTATAGATTTAAAATATTTCTTAATTGAAACATATATGAAAAATTATTATCGAGTTTAGAAATAAAATTTATTACTAAAATATTTATTACCTTATATTTATAATGATTAAAAAATATAAGTTAAGTAATTAAAAAACATGACCTATTTAATACCTTTTATTATTGATTTTAGATATTTCATAATTTTAAAAATAATCAGTAATTTTTTAATGGTTTTCATAAATATTTTTTTTCAGAACACATTTCAATACATTTATTTTTTAAAAAATATATAAATTTTAATATTTATTGTTTTTAAAAATATGCAAATATGATTGACAACTATGATTATCTATTTAAGGTATTTTAAAATTTATTTTAGTTTTTAACAATCTTATTTGTCAGTTATCTTCTATTTATTTTAATAAAATATAAAATTTAAATATTAACTAATAAAAATCACATCATTATATATTGAAAAAGATATTTTAAATTTAAAAAAAGTTAATGTTTTTAAATATTATTTGTCAATATGTTTTTTATTACTTTCTATTTTTTTAAAATTTAAAAATATATATTAACATTAAAAATTATATTCTAATCAATTTCTAACCTTTCATGATCAATTTAATATATTGTCAAACCTTAAAAATATTTAAAAAACTCAATTTTATTTCTAAAAATCTTATTTATTGATACACATTCTTTTCCTTCAAATTATTGTAATAAAATTTAATTTTATATATTAATTAATAAAATAATTCAATTTAATTTAATTACCTTTAATTTGATTACTCCAGGCAACCAACCATAAAAAAATTTTCTTTAACTTAAAACTATATAACAAATTGTAATAAACATTGAGGTTCATTTTGTCCATTTTCTTACATCCACATTTTTTTATGCGTATATTACCATATGTGAAACATATTGAATCACATAAAAAAACATTGAAAAAATAAATAATCTTTTGTGCAACATTTTCTAAATTTCAACTTGATTACAAATACTTTAATGATTGTTTCAAATTTTGGTAATACAAAAGTGCAAAGCGCCTTAGCCCAAAGATAATTCAGAAACCATAAATGAAAATTCTCTTTGTTATCCTTTTCCATAGAATGTAAAAAACACTAGATTCCAATTCCCAACCGTCTGCAACATGAAACCTCGGAAGTTCCCAAAAGTACCTACAAAATCATAAACAAAAGTCTCTTCAAATATGTTAAGGAATAGTCCTACATGGATTATTGAGTACAAAGATCATGAGTTTATTAGTTGGGAAAGAGGCTTTCTATATGGGCTAGTCAATATGGGATGGGCCTTGGACCCAACTTCAAATGGTATTAGAGCAGGTTCTGTGAGTTGATTCGGTCAACCCACAAAGATAATGTGATCATTTTCTGATCTATTATCTCTAATAGTTTAGGTTCATAATTATCTTTTTTTTTTTTTTTGTCCCTATACTTGTTGTTTGCTTTGTGTTCTCACCTCTATACTTAGCTTTTCATATTGCATTTTATATATTGACAAAAAAGATATTTGAGTGTACTTTCCAACAAAAAATAATTTTTTACAATTTGAGTTTTCTAAAAATAGAAATAAATATTGGAAGCAACAAGTGTCAGATTGCAAGAGAGGTTCGAGCAACAACAGAGAGGTTCAAGGAACAAAAGTGCTTACCTATTCAACCAATTCTCAATCTGAGTTCTTTATATGGAGATATTGATCTTGGAGGAGTCAATGGTCATGCTAGAAAAAGGAAAAAAAGTACTTAATTTGGCCAGATTAGAGAGACCGAAATCTATCAAATTATTTATCTCAAAAGAAGTATATTTTATGAAGAGAAGTAATACTTGGATGAAAGGTATTTAATCCTAGTTTCATAAAATTTTTTTTTCGTCAATCTGATATATATTTAAGTATATATATTGGAAGAATCAAAGTTCATGCCGGTATCTTGTTGCATTCAAAAATCTGAATTTAAACAGAATTTTTTGCATCACTTTTTGAGTTGCTATTATTGATCAACAATATCAGAAAAATATCTCACTTACCCCTTTTTGTCAGTTACATTTTGTTGAAAGATATGATGTAATTAGGGTGGCACTAATGTAATTAGTTTAAATTTCTTGTCTCTTCTTCACTTTTATTAGGGTGAAGGGTATACTTGTAATCTTGGTAGTTTTGATACCGATAAATAAACCATATGGGGAAGGGTTTGGATGAAGTCCAAGAACCTAATTTCCTCCTCTCTTTGGACATGTACCATATTTCTATCCTCTCTTTCTCTTCTCTCTTCTTCCTTCTTCCTTATTTGTTTTCCCTAAATGATCATCTATGGAAATCTGAAAATCAACATGGTATCAGAGCTGTGATTTTCAGGATCCAAATTATCCTGAAGACGTTGTTATTTTGATGAAATCTGACGAAGTCTTAAAAGGATCCTAATGAATTTATGGAAAAGAGAAATACTTCATTGACTTCAATAACTTGTTGTAATCAGAGTACATGAACTTCTATTTATAATAGAGGAAGGTAGTAGAGTCCAATTACAATAAAACTACCCTTGTCCCAATTACACCCAAACTCTAACACTTAAAGATAAGTCCTAACATAATTAAATAACTCAATATAGTTAAAAGACAAACATAACTCAAACTAAAACTCTTCTTTGACATAACCATAAGATAAGATACTTTTGTGAGTCCTTCTTGATCTTCTAACTAATGTGATAAGGATGCCAGCTCATGGTAATCATTGTGGGTCCTACTTCTTATGGGCTTGGACCCATCTTGTGGGCCTTCCTTGGTCGTGTGGCCCATCTTATAATAATCTTAGATGTGGGCCTTCCTTGGTCGTGTGAGCTTGAGCATATCTTCCAACAGATCCTCTTCTCTGTTTGTTTACTACTGCTTCGCTATTCTATTTCTAGGAGTTTCTTATTCATCATTGACAGAAGTTGCTGAGTATCTTGCTGGATTATTTCTTCCATGGAGAAGAGAGATTCATCACTCTATTTCGAAGCACCATTGAGGAAGAAACTCTGTTCCGAAAACTTGATCTTGATCTTACTACTGATTTTCTTGAATCTTGATCTTGATCATCTACCATTCCGTTCTGTCGAGGTTCTCTTTGAAAGTTTCCTACTGTGGTTGCCATTCCTATAAGCTGCTCTCTTGCTCCGTTCGATGTCAAGGAAGAAGATGACTGCTGATTTAAGTTTTCCTAAGTTAGGAAAAATTAAACTAGTACTGGTTCTATCTGAATCTCGAATCGGACCTGCCAAAGTTCACCAAGTGAAAGCTTACTGTTTCTGCACTAGTCTATCGAGTTAACTCGGGCCAACTCGGACCAAGTCAACTCAGTGGTCAACTCAGGTCCAGGTCAACCTGACTCGGCCCACTTATTTTTTGCCTCGTTTATACTTGTTCAGGTCCCAAGTTCTATACAGATTTCTTCTATGACTCAGTTATATTAGTCTACTATTTCACTCGGTTCAACTCGGTTTTCTATCTCTGCCTAGATTATTATTTTGAAGTATAGGTAGCTTATTACTCAGATCAAACTTATTACTTGGGGCACCACTTCCTGATGGACTCGCTGCAAATTATCTCATATGTCATTATTAATCTTAAGGACTTCTGCACATGTGGTGCATGTTATTTGGGCATTGGCCCATTTTCGCTACTGCTATTGTGTCTCTTTGATTGAGACATTTTTTTCTAAAGAAGAACTCCTCGGTTGATTGCCTTGGGTTCATTATTTGCTGACTTTTGTCGGCATTGTTTTGTCTAATGTGGAATTTGAATTTCTTAAAAAAATAAAGCATATGGTGGCCTCAACATCTTATTTTCCTCTTTACCCATTAACCTTTGCCAGTCTTTCTCCTACCATTCTTTATTTGACTCTCACTTACCCTTATTGGTCAACCCTTTTGAAGCATTTCTTTGACTGGTCCCTTTTATTCATATGGGTATTTTTAGTCCATTGAAACATTTTATTGGTACCCGTGTATCGCCGTCTTGTGAATGACAGGCATTATCCACTTTAGTGATTATTTTCACTATATTTGTTCGAAATCCTTTGAGTTTGGTTTTGACTTATGTTTTATCACCCATTTCTACCCTTTGGGAGTTTGTGCCTGGGGTCATACTTATCCTTAGGACAACGTGATGGAGAAGCTTATTACTACATATATGTTATTTGGTTCAATTTGAGATCATTGCCATTACCTCCCAGCTTGAGGGGGAAAGTTGGAAGATATGATTTAATTAGGGTGGCACTAATGTAATTAGTTTAAATTTCTTTTCTCTTCTTCACTCTTGTTTGGGTGAAGGGTATACTTATAATATTGGTAGTTTTGATAGCTATAAATATACCGTATGGGAAGGGTTTGGATGAAGTCCAAGACCCTAATTTCCTCCTCACTTTGGACGTGTACCATATTTCTATCCTCTCTTTCTCTTCTCTCTTCTTCCTTCTTCCTTCTTCCTTATCTCTTTTCCCTAGATTACCATCTATGGAATCCTGAAAATAAACACCTTTCTCATACCATCCTTTTTTGACTCTCACATACCCCTTTGGCCCAAACTCTTGTGTGTCGCTTCGGTTGATTTACCTTTTTATATATATGGGTATTTTTAAATCCATTGAGACTTTTTATTGGTACCCTTGGGTTTTTTATCATTTTCTTGTGAATGATAAACATTACCCACTTCAGTGATTATTGTCACTATTTTTGTTCAAAATCCTTTGAAGTTGGTTTTGACTTATGTTTTATCACCCCTTTTTACCTTTTCAGAGTCCATGTCTAGTTTTGTACTTATCCTTGGGACACCATGATGGATGAGATTATTACTACATCTATATTATTTTTTTCAAGCTGAGATCATTGCCATTACCTCCCAACTTGAGGGGAAGAAGTAGAAGAAGAAGTACAAGAAAGAGATATTTTATTCCATATGTTGTTGTAATTTTATAGAATAAAATATCTCTTTCTTGTACTTCTCCTTCTACTTCTCCCCCTCAAATTGGGAGGTAATGGCGGTGATCTCAACTTGAAATAAATAACATAGATTTAGTAATAATTTTCTCCATCATAATGTCCCAAGGATAAGTATGAATCTGGAAGCACTCTCAAAAAATGGATGATAAAACATAAGTCGAAACCAACATCAAAGGATTTCGAACAAAAATAGTGAAAATAATCACTAAACTGGGTAATGCTTGTCATTCACAAGAAAAAGGTAAAAAACACAAAGGTACCAATAAAAAGTCTCAATGGATTTAATTTGTTTTTCTTGGAAACAATTTTTTAGCAAAACATTTTGTGGTAATTCAATTTTTGCTTAAAAAATTACCTTTTCCAACTATATAGCTATTTTGTGTATTTTTTCTTGAAACATTGGGAAAGTATTTTTAGTAAAAATACATCTATAGGGACTATTAGTGCCTCATGTGTCCTGGAAACACATTTCTATCTGAAAATTCTTACTAGGAAAATTTTGTGGTAAGACAATTTTTGGTGATACAAATTACTTTCTACAACTATAAGGCATTGTTAGTGTAGTTTTTCAGGAAATGTTGAAAAATTATTTCGAGTAAAAATACGTCTCTGGAGACATTTCGTGCCTCATGTTTCCTAGAAACACTTTTCTAGCTGGAAACGAAAATTCTTATCAGAAATATTGTGGTAAGGCAATTTTTGGTGAAATAAATTATTTTCTACAACCTTAAGGCCTTGTTAGTGCGTTTTAAAGAAACATTGGAAAAGTATATCTAGTAAAAATATATTTGCAAGGTCCATTAGTGAGTTATATTTGCTAGAAACACTTTTCTAGTTGACAATTCTTACCAGGAAAATTTTGTGGTAAGGCAATCTTTGCAAAATAAAATTACATTTTACAACTACAATGCCTTATTAGTGCCTTTTTTGTGGAAGTTTTCGAAAAGTATTTTATGTAAAAATACGGCTCCAAGAACTATTAGTGCCTCATGTTTCCTGGAAACACTTTTGTAGCTGAAATGTTTTATCAAAAATATTTTGTGGTAAGGCAATTTTTGCTAAAACAAATTACTTTCTACAACTATAAGGCCTTGTTAATGCCTTTTTTTTAGGAAACATTGCAAAATTGTTCTAGTAATAATACGTCTCCACAGACCATTAGTGCATCTTGTTTCCTGGAAACACTTTTC
Source organism: Aristolochia californica (assembly GCF_029961685.1). Lineage (NCBI taxonomy): Eukaryota > Viridiplantae > Streptophyta > Magnoliopsida > Piperales > Aristolochiaceae > Aristolochia > Aristolochia californica. The sequence continues at coordinate 30,356,145 of NW_027182279.1, read as the reverse complement.
TACACTATTAGGCCTTGTTAGTGGCTTTTTTTTTTAGGAAACGTTGGCAAAGTATTTTAGTAAAAATACGTCTTTGAGGACCATTAGTGCCTTGTGTAGGTTGTAAAAGTTTTCTAGATGAAAATTCTTACTAGGAAAATTTTGTTGAAACAAATAAATTTCTACAACTATAAGGCCTTGTTAGTATATTTTGTAGGAAATATTGGAAAAATGATCTAGTAAACATATGTCTCCAGGGCCAATTAGTGCCTCTTTTGTCCGGGAAACACTTTTATAGCTGAAAATTCTTACCAAGAAAATTTTGGGGTAAGGTAATTTTTGTTGGAACAAATTACTTTCTACAACTCTAAGGCTTTGTTCGTGTATTTTTTCAGGAATCATTGGAAAAGTATTTCTAGTAAAAATACATTTCCAATGGACCATTAATGCCACATGTTTCTTTGAAACACTTTTAAAGCTGAAAATTCTTACTAGGAAAATTTTGTTGAAACAAAGTACTTTGTACAACTACAAGGCCTTGTTATTGCTGTTTTTAGGAAATATTGGAAAACTATTTCTAGTAAAAATACATATGCAAGGACTATTAGTGCCTCAGGTTTCCTAGAAACAATTTTCTAGCTGAAAATTCTTACTAGGAAATTTTTTTGGTAAGGCAATTTTTCTGAATCAAATTACTTTCTACAACCATAAGGCCTTATTAGTGCATTTTTTTAGGAAACGTTGAAAATTCTTGTTAAGTAGTGGAGCCTAATCAAAACATTATGCTGAACCGCTATTAGGGTTTCATCATCATCACGAAGAAGGATTTTGAGTTGCATCCCGAGAGAGGTTAGAGAAAAACACTTGTGAGTGTGTGCGATATCTCATGTAAACTATTTCATCTTCATAGTGAATTATTCCAGCAATGGAAGATAGGAGATTGCCAAAGATGTTTTGGTTCTAAGGCTATTAACACCTCCCCCTATTTGATCAACAGAGGTCCTTCAACACCATGGATTGTAAAGTAACAGAAGAGTTTTGGATCGGCAAAGAGGTAAACCTTTCTTTCTTGAAAGTTTTTGGTTGTGTTTCTTATATTCATATTGATTCTACTATTAGGAGTAAACTTGATGCTAAATCTAAGATATATATTTTTTTATTGGCTATGGTCGTACTGAGTTTGATTATCATTTTTGGGATGACCAAAGTTGTAAGGTTATCAAGAGCAAGAATGTGATCTTCAATTAAGGTGCCTTTTATAAAGATAGGTTGAGAATAGATTCTGAGAGTACAAGTAATGAAGCTAAGAAGTCTGATGTGATTCAGTTGAGAGATCTTCCAGTCATTGAGATGGAGAATATTTCTTAGGAAGACTTGAAAAATATACCACCATAAGTAAATCAGGACATTCTTGTGACTGAATGTAGGAGATCTTTCAGATCTAGCAGACCACCACAGAGATACTCCCTTACGTTGAATTATATTTTGTTGACTGATAAAGGTGAACCAGAGAGTTATGAGGAAGCCGTGCAAGTTGATGAATCAACCAAGTGGGAGTTGGCCATGAAGGATGAGATGGATTAATTGTTATACAATCAGACATGGCAATTGACTGAGTTACCAGAAGGGAAGGACTTGAAGAATAAATGGGTGTACCGAATAAAAGATGAAGATGATGGCAACAAGTGGTACAAAGCAAGACTGCATGTAAAGGGCATTCAACAAAAAAAGGCATTGACTACACTAAGATTTTCTCTCCAGTAGTGAAATTGACTACTATTAGAACAATGTTTCAATTAGTGGCAAATGAAGACTTACACTTAGAGAAGTTGGATGTAAAGACAACATTTCTTCATGGTGATTTGGAGGAAGAAATTTACATGATGCAGACATAGGGTTTCAAAGCACAAGGAAAGGAGAAAATGGTGTGCAAACTTCAAAATCTCTTGGATGGTCTTAAATTGGCTTCAAGATAGTGGTATAAGAATTTTGACATCTTCATGAGTAGTATTGATTTCTTGAGGTGCTAGATGGATCATTGTTGTTATCTAAAGAAGCTTGATGACTCCTACACCATTCTACTACTATATATTGATGACACATTGATAGTAGGTGCTTGTAAATAGGAAATAGATAAGGTGAAAAGAGAGTTGTCCAAGAAGTTTGCAATTAAGGATTTGGGTGCTGGAAAAGATTTCTAGACGATTGAAGCCTGATGAGAACACCCAACGTCCACCACTGAAGGCTGACAGAACATCTAGGATAAGAGCTCCCAACTCTGAGTTTGCATGGACAGAACCATCACCAAATGAGACTGACGACACAACCAAGAGCAACAGTTCCAAGCTCTGAGTTTGGTGGACAGAAACACCACCACAAGAGGCTGACAGAATAGCCAAGGAGAAGAGCATTAAGCTTTGAGTTTATTGTGAGCAAGAAGACACCAAGGAGGCTGGAAAAATGGGATTGCGGCTCCCTTCTTCTTCTTTACTATTTAAACTTAGGGTTAGGTAAATTACAATACAGCCCATGGGCTAAATACAATGCAACCCAACCCAACTAATCCCTTTCTAATTAACCTATGTACATGTCATAATTTATACAAAAAATATTAACATAAAACTTATCTTATATACATTCCAACATATGGTAACATCCCCCCTCAAATTGATGTTGGGAAGTCAACTAGTTACAATTTGCCAATATGAAAATTATGTTGGGGTTGAGACAATGCTTTGGTGAAGACATCAACCATTTGAAGATCCAAAGAGATGTATGGAAGAGATATTACCCGGCGCTCCAAAGTGTCATGGATAGAGTGACAATCAACCTCAATGTGATTGGTGCGCTCATGAAAAACACTGTTGGCAACAATCAGAATAGCACTCCTATTATCCGCATGGAGAAGTATAGGGATAGTCTGAAGAATAGAGCTCAACAAGAAGACTGCGTAGCCATATAATTTTGGAACACACAGTAGACATGACATGATACACGGCCTCTATAGAGGACTTGGACACCCAGTCTTGTTTCTTACATTTCCAAGAAATCAATGCATCCCCTAAAAACACACACCAACCTATAGTAGAGCGATGGGTATCGGGGCACCCAGCCCAATCAGCATCATTGTAGGTATCAAGTCGAAGCATGTAGCCTATAGAAAAGAATAATCCACGGGTAGGAGAACCTCGCAAATAGTGGATGATGTGCTAAACTACCGCAAGATGAAGATGCTGAGGAGAAGACATAAATTGACGAACCTGATGAACGACACAGGAGATGTCGGGATGAGTTGTGGTCAAGTATATGAAACTCCCAACTAGGCGTCGATAGATAGTAGGATCATCAAGAAGAGCCCTTCATCTTTCCTGTATTTGACATTGACATCCATAGGAGTAGCGATCAATGAAGTGTCCTCCAAACTAGATAGAGTAATAATATCTTGAATATACTTATGATGGTTTAAGAAAATACCGTTGGGTCGATGACGTACTTCCATCCCAAAGAAGTACGTGAGCTGGCCAAGATCCTTCATAAGAAAAGTTGCATGCAACACCTGCTGAAGCTTAGTAATTAGGCTAGAGTCAGTGCCAGTAATGATAATGTCATCCACATAAACCAAGAGAATGACCATGCCCGCGATAGATTTGTGATAGAAGATAGAGGAATCGTACTAACTCTATGTAAACTTGTGGAGAATAAGTGTACCGTGAAACTTGTCAAACCAATCTCAGGAGCTTGCTTAAGCCCATATAGAGGATGGCATAGATTGCAGACAACATTAAGGGAAGAAGTAGTCATACCAGAGGGAAGCTTCATGTAGATATCCTCTTGTAGATCACCTTGGAGAAAGGCATTCTTTACACCCATCTGATGCAGTGGCCACGACTGTGAGGCTGTAATGGCTAATATGGTTTGAAATGTGGTCATCTTGGAAACTGGAGCAAATGTATCCTCATAATCAATCCTATATTTCTGCTTGTTCCCCAGCGCTACAAGGCTGGCTCTGTATAGATCCAAAGGTCCATCTGAAAGCAGCTTGATAGAAAAAACTCATTTACTCCCAAGAGGCCAAATAGCAGAATGTGGAGGGGGGCGGGGGGTGCGGTAACAATATCCCAAGTGTGATTCTCCTCTAGAGCTTGTAGTTCTGTTTGCATTGCCTTTTGCCAACACTCATGTGACATTGCATCTTTGTAGCAAGAGAGCATAGAAATAGAAGATAAAGTAGTTGCAAGAGATACATGGGAGGAGAAACCATACTTATCAGGGTCGAGAAGGGTGAGTAGACTGGCAAAGAGTGGTGAACCTGTACAAATCTTGTGTGTTTTTGTTTGCTTGATTTTCCTTTCTTCTACGATTGTTGTTGTTGCACTCGTTAGTTTTGAATTAGGGTGTCTAATCCCTAACAATTTTTTCTAGGAAAATTTTGAGGTAAATATTTCTTTTTTGAAACAAATTACTTTGTCCCACTATATGGCCTTTTTCCAGAGTATTTTTAGAAAACAATGGAAAATATTTCTAATAAAAATATGTCTCCAAGGACGATTAGTGCCTCATGTTTCCTCGAAACACTTTTCAAGATGAAAATTCTTACCAGGAAAATTTTCTTGAAACAAATTACTTTCTAAAAGTACAAGGCCTTGGTAGTTCATTTTTTCAGGGAACGTTGGAAAATATTTTTAGTAAAAATATGTTTATGGGGACCATTAGTGCCTCATGTTTCCAAGAAACACTTTTCTAGCAGAAAATTCTTACAAGAAAATTTGTTGGTAAGACAATTTTTTCGTAATCAAATTACTTTCACTATAAGGCCTTGTTAGTGCATTTTTTAGCAAACGTTGAAAATCCTTACCAGAAAAATATGTAGTAAGGCAATTTTTTGCTGAAACAAATTTCATTTTACAAATTTCAGGCCTTGTTAGAGCCTTTTTTTTAAAGAAATGTTGGAATATTATTTTTTAGTAAATATACATCTCTAGGGACCATTAATGCCTTATGTTTCCAGGAAACACTTTTCTAGCTAAAAATTATTTCTAAGAAAATTTTGTGGTAAAGCTATTTTTACTTAAACAAATTACATTCTATAACATTATGGCCGTCTTAGTGCTTTTTGTTTTTCAAAAAACATTGGAAAAATATTTTTTAGTAACTCCTTGGATCATTAGTGCTTCAAGTTTCCCTGAAACACTTTTCTAGTTAAAATTTCTTACCTTGAAAATTTTTAGGTAAGGCATTTTTTTATGAAACTAATTACTTTCTACAACTACAAGGTCTTGTTAGTTCCTTTGTTCATTAAATGTTGGAAAAATAGTTCTTGTTAAAATACGTCTCCAGGAACCATAAGTGCCTCAAGTTTCCTAGAAACTCCTTTCTAGTCGAGAATTCTTAACAAGAAAATTTTGTGCTAAGAAATGTTTTGCTATAAAAAATTATTTTCTACAACTATAAGGTGTTGTTAGTGTATTTTTAAGGAAACATTGGAAAAGTATTTCTAGTAAAAATACATCTCTAGAGACCAATAGTTCCTCATATTTCCTCGAAACACTTTTCAATATGAAAATTCTTACCAAGAAAATTTTGCTGAAACAAATTAATTTCTACAACTACAAGACCTTGTAAGTGCATTTTTTTTAGGAAAAGTTGGATAAGTATTTCTAGTCAAAATTCATCTGCATGGACCATTAGTGCTTCATGTTTTCTGGAAACACTTTTCTAGCCAAAAATTCTTACTAGAAAATTTTTTTGGTAAGCCATTTTTTTTAAATAAAATAACTTTCAAATACTATAAGACCTTGTTGTGGTAAGAATTTTTTGCCGAAATAAATTACTTTCTATAACAGTATGGCCTTGGTAGTGCCTTTTTTCCAGGAAACATTGGAAAAATATTTTCTAGTAAAAATACGTCTCCTTGGACCATTAGTGCCTCATGTTTCCTTGAAAAAATTTTGTAACTAAAAATTCTTTCGTCTACATTTTTTTTCTGAAACTAATTACTTTCTACTACTTTTAGGCCTTATTAGTGCCTTTTTTCTTGAAATGTTGGTAAAGTATTTCTTGTAAAAATACGTCTCTAGGGACCATAAGTGCCTCATGTTTATTGGAAACACTTTTCTAGCAGAGAAATCTTACCAAAATTATTTTTTATAAAGCAATTTTCGCTGAAACAAATTACTTCCTACAACTAGAAGGTCCTGTTAGTGCATTTTTTCTGGAAACATTCAAAAAATATTTCAAGTTAGGATACGTCTCCAGGGATCATTAGTGCCTCATGTTTCTTGGAAACATTTTTCTAGTCGAAAATTATAATTCATAAAACAATTTTTACAGAAAAAAATTACTTTATACAACTATATGGCCTTGTTACTGATTTTTTATTTGAAACATTGGAAAAGTATTTCTAATAAAAATATTTCTCATGATAAGTACCTCATGTTTACTAGAAATACTTTTCTAGCTGAGAATTTTTACTAGGAAAATTTTGTGGTGAGGTAATTTTTGCTAAAACAAATTACTTTCTACAATTATAAGGCCTTGTTAGTGACATTTAAAAGAAATTTTGGGAAACTATTTTTAGTAAAAATACGTCTCCAGGGACCATAAGTGCATGTTTCCTGGAAACACTTTTTGTTTGAAGATGGGCACCAGCTCACACGACCAGGGAAGGCCCACATATCTAAGAGTATTATAAGAGAGACCACTACCCCCTTGTAACTCACAAAGGCATCATTATCTTACCATCACGTCCTAGAGTTCTAATTTGAGTTATGTTTGTGTTTTATCTATATTGAGTTATTTAATTATTCTAGGACTTATCTTTAAGTGTTAGAGATTGGGTGTAATTGGGACAAAGGTAGTTTTATTATAATTGCACACTACTACCTTCCTCTATTATAAATAGAGGTTCATGTACTCTGATTATAATAAGTTAATGAAGTCAATGAAGTATTTCTATTTTCCTTAAATTCAATACTTTTCTAGCAGTATATTCTTACTAGGTAAATTTTGTGGTAAATCAATTTTGGCTACAACAAATTACTTTCTCTAACTATAAGGCCTTTTTCGGGTATTTTTTCATGAAATGTTAGAAATCTATTTCTAGTAAAAGTATGTCTCTAGGGACCATTAGTTCCTGATGAGCCCTGGCAAAACATTTCTAGTTGAAAATTCTTACTAAAAAAATTTTGTGGTAAGACAATTTTTGGTGAAACCACCGTACTTTCTACAAATATAATGCATTGTTTGTGCATTTTTTAAGGAAACATTGGAAATGTATTTCGAGTAAAAATACATCTTCAGAGATATTTAGAACCTCATGTTTCCTGGAAACACTTTTCTAGCTAAAAATTCTTACCAGGAAAATTTTGTGGTAAGGCAATTTTTATTAAAACAAATTACTTTCAAAATTTATAAGAGCTTGATAGAGCCTTTTTTAAGGAAAAATTGGAAAACATAAATTTAGAAAAAATACATCTCCAGGGTCCATTAGTGACTCATCTTTGTTGGAAACACTTTTCTAGCATAAAATTCTTATATGACAATTTTGTGGTAAGACAATTTTTGCTGAAACAAATTATGTTTTAAAACTATAACGCCTTGTTAGTGCATTTTTTTCAGGAAATGTTAGAAAATATTTCTAGTATAAATACATCTCCAAGGACTATCTCTTGTTTCCTGGAAACACTGTTCTAGCAAAAAAATCTTACTAAAATTTGTTTTGGTAAGTCAATTTTTGCTGAAATAAATTACTTTCTAAAACTTTAACCCCATGTTAGTGCCTTTTTTTGGAAAAATTAGAAAAGTACTTCTAGTAATAATATGTCTCCACAGACCATTAGTGCCACATGTTTCTTGGAAACACTTTTGTAGTCGAAAACAATTACTAGGAAAAATTTGTGGTAAGGAAATTTTTGCTAAAACAAATTACTTTCTACAACTATTAGGCTTTTTTAGTGCCTTTTTTTCAGGAAACATTGGCAAAGTATTTCAATTAAAAATACGTCTCCAGGGACAATTTTGTAGGAAAATTCTTTGCAACAAAATTTTGCTAAAAAAAATTACTTTCTACTACTAAAAGACCTTGTTAGTACATTATTTAGGAAACATTGTAAAAGTATTTATAGTAAAAATACCTATCCAGGGACTTTAGTGCCTCATGTTTCCTTGAAAAAAAATTCAAGCAAAAAATTCTTACAAGGAAAATTTTACTAAAACTAATTACTTTGTACAACAACAAGGCTTGTTAATGTATTTTTTAGGAAATGTTGGAAAAGTATTTCTAGTAAAAACACGTATGCAAGAAAAACATTTCTAGCTGAAAATTCTATCTTGGAAATGTTTTTGCTCAAGGCGTTTTTTCTGAATCAAATTACATTTTACAACTATAAGGCCTTCTTAGTGCTTTTTTTTTCAAGAAATGTTGGAAAAGTATTTCTAGAAAAAAAATATCTCCAGGGACCATTAGTGCCTCATGTTTCCAGGAAACACTTTTCTAGCGGAAAATTCTTAAAAGGAAAATTTTGTGCTAAAACAATTTTTACTAAAACAAATAACTTTCTGCAACTTTATGGCCTTGTTCGTGTACTTTTTTAGTAAACCTTGGAAAAGTATTTGTAGTCAAAATATGTGTCCATGGACCATTAGTGCCTCCTGTTTTCCTCCAAACACTTTTCAAGCTGAAAATTTTCTACTCAAAAAATTTTACTGAAACAAATTACTTTCTACAACTACAAGGCTTTGTTATTGTATTTTTTCTTGAAACATTGGAAAAATATTTCTTTTAAAAATATATCTATAGGGACCATTAGTGCCTCATGTTTCCTGAAAACACTTTTCTAGCGAAAAATTCTTACTAGGTAAATTTTTTGGTAAGCCAACTTTTTTTTGAATCAAATTACTTTTAACAACTATAAGGCCTTGTAAGTGCATTTTTTTTGGAAACATTGAAAAATTTGACCAGGAAAATATTGTGGTATGGCAATTTTTGGTGGAGAAAATTACATTTTAACCCTATAAGGCCTTATTAGTGCCTTTTTTAGGAAATGTTATTTCTTGTAATAATATGTCTCCAGGGACCATTAATGCCTCATGTTTCTTGGAAATACTTTTCTAGAAAAACATTTTACCAGGAAATTTTTTGAGGTAAAACATTTTTTGCTAAAACAAATTACTCTCTACATCTATAAGGCCTTGTTGATGTATTTTTTCAAGAAACGTTGGAAAAATATTTCTAGTAAAAATATGTGTCCAAGGATCATTAGTGCATCATGTTTACACGAAGCACTTTTCGAGCTGAAAATTCTTACCAGTAAAATTTTGTTGAAACAAATTACTTTCTACAACTACAAGGCCTTTTTAGTGTATTTTTTCAAGAAACATTGGAAAAGTATTTCTAGTAAAAATACGTCTGTAAGGACCATTAGTGACACATGTTTCCTAGAAACACTTTTCTAGCTAAAAATTTTTACTTGGAAAAGTTTTTATTAGGCAAATGTTTCTGAATCAAATTACTTTGAACAACTAAAGGCCTTGTTAGTGCATTTTGTTTTTGGAAACGTTGAAAATTCAGACCTAGAAAAATAGGTGGTAAGGCAATTTTTACTGAAATAAATTACATTTTACAACTTTAAGGCTTTGTTGGAGCCTTTTTTCAAGAAAAGTTGGTAAAATATTTGTAGTAAAAATATGTGTCTAGGGACCATTAGTGCCTTATATTTCCTTGAAACACTTTTCTAGCCTATAATGCTTACAAGGAAAATTCTGTGGTAAGACAATTTTTGCTGAAACAAATGACCTTCTATAACTGTATGGCCTTGTTAGTGCCTTTTTTTTTTAAGGAACATTGGAAAAATATTTTCACTTTTCTAGTTGAAAATTCTTATCTAGAAAATTTTGAGGTATAGCAATTTTTACTGAAACTAATTACTTTCTACAACTTTATGGCCTTGTTAGTTCCCTTATTCATGAAACGTTGGAAAAATAATTCTTTTAAAAATACGTCTCCAAGGACCATAAGTGCATATTTTATGGAAACACATTTCTAGCAAAGAATTCTTACCTGGAAAATTTTGTGGTAACACAATTTTTTTTGAAACAAATTACTTTCTACAACTACAAAGCCATGGTTGTACCTTTTTTTAGGAAACATTTGCACAATATTTCTTGTGAAAATGTCTCTAGGGACCATAACTACATCATCTTTCTTGAAAACACTTTTCTTGTTAAAAATTCTTATGTGGAAAATTCTTTGGTAAGCCAATTTTTGCTTAAAAAAATTACTTCCTGCAACTATAAGGTCATGTCAGTGCATTTTTTCAAGAAACATTGGAAAATTATTTCAAGTAAAAATATGTCTCCTAACAACATAAGTGCCTCATGTTTGTTGGAAAAACATTTCTAGCTAAGAGTTTTTACCAGAAAAATTTTGTGGTGAGGCAATTTTTCTGAAACAAATTACTTTCTACCACTATAAGACCTGGTTAATGCCTTTTTTGTAGTAAATAGTGGAGAAATACTTTTAGTAAAAACACGTCTCTAGGGACCACTAGTGCATGTTTCCAGGAAACGTTTTCTAGCAGAAAATTCTTACTAGGAAAATTGTGGTAAGTCATTTTTTGGTGAAGCAATTTAGTTTCTCCAACCATATAGCTTTTTTCTTGTATTTTTCATAAAACATTTGAAAAATATTTCTAGTAAAAATATGTCTCCATGGACCATTAGTGCCTCATGTGTTCTGGCAACACATTTCTAGTTGAAAATTTTGTGGTATGTAATTATTGGTGAAACCACAATACTTTGTACAACTATAAGGCATTGTTTGTGCATTTTTTGAGGTAACACTTTTCAAGCAAAAAATTCTTACCTCAAGTTTCCTAGAAACACTTTTCAAGCAAAAAAATCTTACCTAGTGTTGGAAGATAGGGCCCAAGCCCACACGACCAAGGAAAGCCCACATATAAAAGAGTATTATAAGATAGGCCACATGACCAAAGAAGATCCACAAGATGGGCCCAAACCCATAAGAAGTAGGACCCACAATGGTTACCATGAGCTGGCATCCTTATCACATCAGTAGGAAAATCAAGAAGGTTTCACAAAAGTATCTTATCTTATGGTCACGTCAAATAAGAGTTTTATTTTGAGTTATGTTTGTCTTTTATCTATATTGAGTTATTTAATTATGTTAGGAACTATCTTTAAGTGTTAGAGTTTGGGTGTAATTGGGACAAGGGTAGTTTTATTGTAATTGGACTCTACTACCTTCCTCTATTATAAATAGAGGTTCATGTACTCTGAATACAAAAAGTTATTGATGTCGATGAAGTATTTAACTTTTCCATGACTTCAACGTGGTATCAGAGCAGGTTCTGTGAGTTGACTTGGTCAACTTACGGAGGTAATGTGATCCTTTTCTCTAAACCCTAAACCCTAAGTCTAGTTAGTAGTTATTTTTTTCAATCCCTATATTGTAGATTTCCTTACGATTTTTACCTCTATACGGAGTTTTTCATATTAAAAATTATATATTTACAGAAATATATTTTAGTCTACTTTCCAAATAAAAATGATTTGTTCCAATCGGAGTTATCTACAGAAAGATGTCAATATTTGAATGAGCGAAGATCAGATTGCAAAAAGGTTCGAGCAACAACAACAATCTTCATATTGCGAGGTATTTTTCGCTATCAAGAACCAGACTTTATATGGTGAAATATATATATCAAAAGAAATATCTATAAGTCTATTCTTTTAACTATTCAACCAATTTTTTTATCTGAGTTATCTACAAAGATAAATCGATATTTGAAACAGCAAAGGTCAGATTGAAAAAGAGGTTCGACCGGCAACAAAAAGCTTCAAATTCTGAGGTAATTTATGCTACCAAGAAAGAGACTTTATATGGAGAATTATATATCAAAAGAAATATACGTAAGTTTATTTTCTTACCTATTCAACCAATCCTTAGTATGATCTTTTTATAAGGAGATATTGATCTTTGAAGAGTCAATGATCATTATGGAAAAAACTGGAGAAATAGTATTTAGTTCGGCTAGATGACAGAGACCGAAATATATCAGATTATTTATCTTCTGAAAATTATATTTTATGAAGCTAAGTTATAATTGGATGAAATTTATTTAAGTCTACTTTTAGAAGGAAAATATTTCATGTCAATCTGATCTATATTGAAAGATATATTCGAATTGGAAGAATCAAAGGTCATGCTGGTATTCTGTTACATTGAAAATCCTAATTTAAGCCAATTGTTTTGCGTCACTATTTGAGTTGATATATCAGAAAAATATCTCACTTCTCCCTGGTTTGAGGGCTTATTTATACATCTCACTTATTTTGGCTTATTGCTACATCTATGATATTTGGTTCAAGTTGCGATCACTTATGATACTTGGTTCAAGTTGGAATCACTTATTGCTACATCTATGATATTTGGTTTGTGTTATATGTGTTGGAAGATGGTTGTGTTATATACAGTTACTGCTATTATGTCTCTTTGGGGACACTATTTTATGGGTTCTCTTTCGTGTTCTATATCACAATTAGGAAACCATGACGGAGGAACTTATTTTCAAACATAACTCAAACTAAAACTTTTCTTTGACGTGACCGTAAGATAAGATACTTGTGCGAGTCCTTCTTGATCTTCCAACTGATGTGATAAGGATGCCAGCTCATGGTAATCACTGTGGGTCCTACTTCTTATGGGTTTGGGCCCATCTTGTGGGCCTTCCTTGGTCGTGTGGCTCATCGTATAATAATCTTAGATATGTGGGCCTTCCTTGGTCATGTGGGCTCGAGCTTATCTTCCAACATAACTAGAAGGCAACATTAGTGTTTTTTTAGGAAACGTTGGAAAAGTATTTCTAGTAAAATTATGTCTCCAGGGACCATTACTGCCTCATGTTTCCTGTAAACGGTTTTTTAGATGAAAATTCTTACCTTGAAAAGTTTTTGGATAGGAATTTTTACTGAACAAAATTATTTCTACATCTATAAGGCCTTGTTAGTGCCTTTTTTTTTTAGGAAATGTTGGAAAAATATGTCTAGTAAAAATACGTCACCAGAGACCATTAGTACCTCTTGTTTCTCTCAATCACTCTTGTAGAAAAAAATTTATACCAGGAAAATTTTTTGTCAGGCATTTTTTTATGAAACAACTATAAGTCCTTGTTAGTGCATTTTTATCAAGAAACGTTGGAAAAGTATTTCTAGTAAAAATTTCTCCAGGGACCATTAGTGCCTCATGTTTCTTGGAAATACTTTCGTAGCAAAAAATTCTTACTAGGAAAAATTTCTTGTGACACAATTTTTGCATAAACAAATTACTTTGTAAAATTATAAGGCCTTTTAGTATCATTTTTCAGGAAACGTTGGAAAAATATTTCTTTTAAAAATACCTCTTCTGAGATCATTAGTGCCTAATGTTTCTTGGAAATTTTATTGAAGGTGAAAATTCTTACGAGTAAAATTTTGCTGAAATAAATTACTTTCTACAACTATAAGTCCTTGTTAGGGCATTTTTAAGGAAATGTTGCAAAAATATTATTAGTAAAAATACGTCTCTAGGAACCATTATTGCCTCATGTTTCCTGGAAACACTTTTCTAGCTGAAAATTCTTACTAGGGAAATTTTGTCGAAACAAATTGTATTCTACAACTATAAGGTCTCTTTAGTGCCTTTTTTCAGGAAACGTTGGAAAAGATTTTCTAGTAAAAATATGTCTGGGACTATTAGTACCCCATGTTTTCTAGAAACGTTTTTCCAAATTAAAATTTTTAGCATGAAAATTTTGAGGTAGACAATTTTTTTTGAAGGAAATTACATTTTACAATTATAAGGCCTGGTTTGTGTATTTTTTCAGGAAACGTTGAAATTTTTTTGTCAAAATATTTCTCGAGGGACCATTAGTGCCTCATGTTTTCTTGAAACACTTTTCAATCCAACAATTCATACCAAGAAATTTTGCTGAAACAAATTATTTTCAACAACTATAAAGCCTTGTTAATGCAAATTTTCAGAAAGCGTTGGAAAAGTATTACTTGTGAAAATAAGTCTCCAGTAACCATTATGTTAAATTTTGGAGCGTAATCAATATGCCCTATGTTGAGTTAGGCGCTGTTGCTATGGTTTTATCACTCGGAATAAGATCCTCAATTGGCGACCGAGAAGAGGTTAGAGAAAAACCACCTATAAGCATGTGCGATTTTTCTTGTAAACTATTTCATCTTTATAGTAGATTACTACAGCGACGGAAGACAGGACGTAGTCTCACCTTGAGGCAAACCTATATAAATATGTTGAATTTAGGACCGCATTACTGATATCTCGAGCAAGGTGAGAGAGGGAAAAAGAAAAAGAAGGAGAGAGAAAGCTCTCGGGTAGAGAAGAGAGAAGAAGAAAAAAGAAGAAAGAGTATATGCAAGAAGAGAACTCTACACGAGAGAGAGAGAGAGAGAGAGAGAGAGAGAGAGAGAGAGAGAGGAGAACTCCTTCCTTTGATGATTTTATTCCAAGTACAAGCTCCTCTATTCATAGTAGAGGAGTGATAGAGTCCAAGATCACATTCCAAAGATAACTCACCTAATTTAGAAGTCTAACATTTAACTCTAACCCTTCTATAAGGACGTGACCCTAGGCTGAAGATGCCAACTATGCTATATCTTTGTGGGTCCCACTTGATTTTCCAGCTCATGTGATAAGGATACCATCTCATGGTATCTTTGTGAGTCCCACTAGATCTTAAAATCTTCCAACTCATTCAAATTGTGTGATGACTTCTCTTGGCTTCTCACGTCCTCATGGTGGGTCCCACCAGCTCGCGCAACCATGGTGGGTCCCACATTTTTCTTGTAGAAAATACTTACCAGGGAAATTTTGTGGTATTTTTTGGATGATAGGCCCAAGCCCACACGATCAATGAAGGAAAACATATCTATGAGTATTATAAGATGGGCCACACAACCAAGGAAGGCCCACAAGATGAGCCCAAGCATATAAGACCATGATTACCACATGCTGGCATGTTTATCATATAAGTTGGAAGATCAAGAAGGACTCACAAAGACATCTTTATCTTATGGTCACATCCTAGAAGAGTTCTAGTTTTGAGTTATGTTTGTCTTTTATCTATATTGAGTTATTTAATTATGCTAGGACTTATCTTTAAGTGTTAGAGTTTGGGTGTAATTGGGACAAGATAGTTTTATTGTAATTAGACTCTACTACCTTCCTCTATTATAAATAGATGTTCATGTACTCTAATTATAATATGTCAATGAAGTTAATGAAGTATTTTATCTTTTCCATAAATTCAACATGGTATCAGAACAGGTTCTATGAGTTGACTTGGTCAACCCAGAAAGATAATGAGATCCATTTCTCTAAACCCTAAACCCTAAGTCTAGGTTCGTGGTTTTTTTTAATCCCTACACCTATAGTTTTCTTTGATTTTTTCACTTCTGTACTGAGATTTTCATATTGAAAATTATAAATTGATGGAAATATATCTGAGTCTACTTTGTAAGGAAAAATTATTTTTTTCGATCGGAGTTATCTACAAAGAAAAATTGATATTGTAATGATCGTAGATCAGATTACGAAAGAGGTTCGAGCTGCAGCAAAAAGTTTCAATTTCAAAGATATTTTATGCTATCAATAACGAAACTTTATTTGGAGATATATATATTAAAAGAAATATCTGTAAGTATATTATCTTAAATATTCATTCAATTTTAAATCGGAGTTATCCAGGAAAAAAACTTTTCTAGCTGAAAATTCTTACCAGGAAACTATTGTGGTAAAATAATTTTTGCTGAAACAAATTACTTTCTACAACTATAAGGCCTTGTTAGTGCATTTTTTCAAGAACGTTGGAAAAAAATATTTAGTCAAAATACGACCCTCGGACCATTACTGCCGCATGTTTCCAAGAAACATTTTTTCGTTTTGAAAATTCTAACCATGGAAATTTTGTGAGAAAGATATTTTTGATGAAACAAATTAGTTTCTAAAACTATATGGCCTTGTTAGTACATTTTGTTGGAAACATTGTAAATGTATTTCTAGTAAAAATGTGTCTCTAGGGATCAATAGTATATCATGTTTCTTGGAAACACTTTTCAAGTTAAAAATTCTTACATGAAAAATTTTGTTGGAACGAATTACTTTCTACAACTATATGACCTTGTTAGTGCATTTTTTCAGGAAACGTTGCCAAAGTATTTATAGTAAAAATACGTTTCCATGAACCATTAGTGCCTAATGTTTCTTGGAAAACACTTTTCAAGCAGAAAATTCTTACTTGGAAAACTTTGCTAAAACAAATTACTTTCTATAACCATAAGGTTTTTTTTTATGAATTGTTTTTTGAGGAAACATTGGAAAAGTATTTATAGTAGAAATATGTCTCCAAGGACCATTAGTGCCTCATGTTTTCTGGAAACAGTTTTCTACCTAAAAATTCTTACCAAAAATCTTTTTTGGAATAGCAATTTTTGCCGAAAAAATTGTTTTCTACAAATATAAGGTCTTGTTAATGTATTTTTTTTAAGAAACATTGGAAAAATATTTCTACTAAAAATACAAATTCAATGACCGTCCATGCCTCATATTTCCATGAAACACTTTTCAAGCTGAAAATTCTTACGAGGAAAATTTTGTAACAAGGCATTTTTTTGCTGAAAAAAATCATATTTTACTACTATAGACCCTTGTTAATGCCTCTTTTCAGGAAAACTAAAAAATTATTTCTAGTAAAAATACATTTCAGGGGACCATTAATACCTCACTTTTATTGTTGAACATTTCTACATAGAAAGTTTTGGTGAAAGGAAATCTTTTCTGAAACAAATAACTTTTTACATTATTAAGGCCTTGGTAATACCTTTTTTCAGAAACTTTGAAAATATATTTATAGTAAAAATACATCTCCAGGGTCCATTAGTGCCTCATGTTTCCTTGAAACACTATTCCAGTTAAAAATTCTTACCAGGAAAATTTTGATGTAAAGCATTTTTTTATGAAAAAAAGTTACTTTTAACAACTACAAGGCCTTATTAGTACATTTTTTTCAAGAAATATTGGAAAATTATTTCTAATAAAATTACATCTCTAGTGACTATTAATGCTTCATATTTCCTAGAAACACATTTCTTACTAAAAATTCTTTCTAGGAAAATTTTGAGGTAAGGCAATTTTTGCGAAAACAAATTGTTATAATGTGTGACTCACCATGGGCACACAAGCAGGTGGGACCCACCACGAGCTCGAGAGATGTCAACAAGAGTCTTCATACAAATTGGCTCGAGCTAAGAGATAAGGAGCATGTGCTGAAATAGAATATAAGATTAGAAGTGGGACCCACAAAGATACCACGTGCTGGTACCTCTATCTTCATGAGCTGGAAGATCATATGAGATTCACAAGATAAGACCAGGAGCTGGCTCTCTAACTTGATTCACGTGCTTAAATAAGGAGTTAGTCTTTTTAATAAATAATGTAATCTTATAATAATAGGCTTATCTTAGAGAGTTCTAGTTGGAATGTAATTAGGAGTCCTAAGGTTAGTTGTACATGGACTCTATCACCTCCTCAACTATAAATAGGGGTGATTGTAACTCGGAAATATCAAGCAAGTTTCTTTTTTTTTCTCCTCTCTCGTGTGAAGTACTCTCTCTCTCTCTCTCTCTCTCTCTCTTATCTCCCTTATTTTCCTTCTCTTCTCTCTCTACCCGAGAGCTTTTCTCTTTCTCCATTTTTATTTCTCTCTCCCCTTGCTCGAGGTATTATTCATGGGGTCCTAAATTCAACATGGTATCAGTTACAAATTTAGGATCCCTATTATGCTCTATGAAGATATGATTAAAAGCTGCTCATAGAAGGCTCCTTATGAAGCAAGATTGAAGCTCATGAGATAAGTATTTATTTTTTATATTATTAATTTTATGCTAATATTTTCCAGTATTAAGAAGTGATTTAGAGATGTCCTTATGCATGTTTTCATCTTATGAAATTATGAGAAAATATGCATCTTGGATTATCTTCGATTAGAAGAGATTATCAGTTTGCATAATACTTTGACCGAGACCAGTTCATATTGGATTTTTTTAATAAATCTATGGGAACAAGATTCCTAGATAAGAAGGATTATGTTGAGCATTTTATGAGTAATTATCCATTCAAATTAATTAATTAGCATTTTTCTAAGCATCGCCATTAATGAAGTTGGTTATAGCCTTCCACTTGGTCATATTTTGATTACTTGATTGGAAAACTATTGTACTTGATTTTACTACTATGGCTGAAGATAATATGAGTCACAAGAATGACCTCATAGTCACCACTGTACCCTTATGGGGGTATCAAATTTTATGAACTGGTCCAAATCTGTTCGTCGGTTTCTTATCACCAAAAGGACCTACTTGGTCATCTCACCAACAGTGGATCACATATTGATGAAGATTGTTGAACTTATTGAAAAGAGAAATACTTCATTGACTTCATTAACTTGTTGTAATTAGAATACATGAAATTCTATTTATAATAGAGGACAGTGGTAGAGTCCAATTAAAATAAAACTACCCTTGTCCCAATTACACCCAAACTCTAACACTTAAAGATAAGTCCAAGCATAATTAAATAACTCAATAAAATTCAAAGACAAACCTAACTCAAACTAAAACTCTTCTAGGACGTGACCATTAGTTAAAGATACTTTCTTGAGTCCTTCTTGATCTTTCAACAGATGTGATAAGTATGCCAGCTCATGGTAATCATTATGGGTCCGACTTCTTATGGGCTTGGGCCCATCTTGTGAGCCTTTTTTGGTCGTTTGGCCCATCTTATAATACTCTTAGATATGTGGGTCTTCCTTGGTCATGTGAGCTTGAGCCCTATCTTTCAACACTCCCTCAAGATGGGGGTGAGAGAACATCAAGAACTCCTAGCTTCCAACAAAATGATGTATAGGATCATTTTGTATAAAATGGCTATCCTCCAATCTTCCAACACTCCCTCATGCTAGTGCTCTCTTCCTTGAGACCCAACTAGCCAATTCAGGGGGGTATAACATAGATGCAATAATAAGTTCCTCCATCATGGACTTCCTACCACAAATAATTTTGATATTGTCACGGGGATGAACTTCCTCCATCATGGACTTCCAACCACAAATAATTTTGATTTTTTGACTAGGATGAAGTTCCTCCGTAATAGACTCCCAACCACAAACAATTTTGATATTTTTGATGGGGATGAAGTTCCTTCGTCATGGAACCCTAACCAAAAATAATTTTGATCTTTTTGACGGGGATGAAATACATGATAATATGAGGTCACCTCTTCTTCAATAATAATGTCCCCAAAGAGACATAATAGCTACAACTGAATATAACACGACCATCTTGCAACACATATAACATGAGCCAAAATAATAAACCTTGTAGAAGGACCCATGAAATAATCATAATCCGATATAAATATTTTTTCTTAGATGCGAAAGCTTCATCTTTTGTGCTCCCCTTTTCTTGAATATTTTGGTCACATAAACTCATCCACAACATAAGGAATAAAATACCTTTTTCTTGTACTTCTTGTACTTCTCCCCCTCAAGCTGGGAGGTAATGGCAGTGATCCCAACTTGAACCAAATATCATAGATGTAGCAATAAGCCCAAAAAATAGAGATGTATAAATAAGCCCTCAAACCAGGGAGAAGTGAGATATTTTCTTAATAAATCAAATTAAAAAGTGACGCAAAAAAATGGGCATAAATTTGGATTTTTCAATACAACAGAATACCAGCATAGCCTTTGATTCTTCCAATGAGAATGTTTATTTAAATATAGATCAGATTGACATGAAATTTTCTTCTTATGAAAATATAATTGAATATCTTTAATCCAAGTATAACTTATCTTCATAAAATATAATTATCAGTATATAAATAATTTGATAGATTTCGGTCTCTATCATCTTACCGAACTAAGTATTGTTTCTCCTTTTTTTACAGAATAAGCATTGACTCTTCCAAGATCAATATCTCCTTAAAACAAACACATGGCAAGAATTGGTTGAATATTTAAGAAAATAGACTTACGTATCTTTCTTTTGATATATAATTCTCCAATAAAGTCTCTTTCTTGATATAAAAAAATACCTTAGAAATTGAAGCTTTCTGCTACTGCTCGAACCTCTTTTGCATTCAAACCTTTGCTGCTTCAAATATCAATTTATCTTTGTAGATAACTCAGATAAAAAAATTGGTTGAATAGGTAAAATAATAGACTTAAACATATTTTTTTATATATATATTTATCCAAATCTAGTTCTTGATAGCATAAAATACCACGGAAGCAGAAGCTTGCTGTTGTTGCTCAAACCTTTTTTCAATCTGATCTTCGGTCATTCAAATATTGATATCTCTCTGTAAATAACTCTGATTTGAAAGAATAGTTTTATTTCAAAAGAAGACTCAAATATCTTTTCGCCAATATATATTTTGCATATGTAAATCTCAGTAAAGAGGTGGAAAATGCAAAAAACATTTTGGGTGTAGGGACTGAAAAAAATATAACTATGAACCTAGACTTATGGTTTAGGGTTTAGAGAAAAGGATCACATTACCTCAGTGGGTTGACAACGTCAACTCACAGAACCTGCTATGAACCATGTTGAATTTATGAAAAAGAGAAATACTTCATTGACTTCATTAACTTGTTGTTATCAGAGTACATAAACCTCTATTTATAATAGAGAAAGGTAGTAGAGTCCAAGTACAATAGAACTACCCTTGTCCCATTTACACCCAAACTCTAACACTTAAAGATAAGTCCTAGCATAATTAAATAACTCAATATAGATTAAAGACAAACCTAACTCAAACTAAAACTCTTCTAGGACGTGACCATTAGATAAAGATACTTTCTTGAGTCCCTCTTGATCTTCCAACTGATGTGATAAGGATGCCAGCTCATGGTAATCATTGAGGGTCCTACTTCTTATGGGCTTGGGCCCATCTTACGGGCCTTCTTTGGTCATTTGGCCCATATTATAATACTCTTAGATATGTGGGCCTTCCTTGGTCATGTGGGCTTGAGCCTTGTCTTCCAACAAAGATATTATATTCTATACCAAATGGTTAAAGAAGGATACATTGGTTATTAGTTGGCATATCAACAGTATGGAAGAACATATCTCCAATAATGTCATTCACCTACAGACGGATAAAAAAATTTGGGATACATGCGCCAAGTTGTATTCAAGTGCCGACAACTTACAAAGGCAATAAGATATTTTATAACAGATGCTTACCACCAAACAAGGGGACACTATACATGAATATTTGGCTCGATTTAGAGGATTTCTTTAAGAATAGAAACTTGCCCAGCCAATCTCTATCCAAGATAAATAGAAGAGGCCTTGATAACTTCCATATGCCTTGCTAACATTAAACCGCATCTTGAAGTTGTTAAGACTCACCTTAGCTCTTCCGCAGTTCCTTTTGATGATGTATGTGCTACATTTTTCCGTATTCCAGATGCTTCTCCCTCTACTACTGAAATACCATCCGCTATGTACTCTGGACATAGGGGAACACCATTTGACCAAGGCCAAGGCCAAGGCAGAGGTAAATTTTATAGAGGTGGAAGATGTAGAGGTAGACGGACGAGTTTTGACCAAATAGATGGGAAGGAATGCACCCATTGTAAGGGATATGACCACACTAGAGAAACACGCTTTCACTTGAAGGAATGCTCTATATGTGGTAGATTGGGCCACTCTCATGAAAGATGTTATAAAGCTAATGAGAATAAGGTTAACCAAGAATTAGTGAGTGATACAAAAGTAGAGCAGTCTACGACAACAACTGCAAAGAATACACTTACTTATGAAGACTATGAACTGTTCTAGAAAATTAAAACCATGATGGGGTCCATCCTAAGTACTTCTTCACCAACCGCTGCCACCACCACTTCAGGTATGTTTTTTTGCCTCCTCTTCATCCTTGATAATTGACTCAGGAGCCTCCAAGAATCTTATAGGTAACAAATATCTACTATGCTCCCTTTCTCCATGTCTTTCACATAAGTTTGTTACCATTGCTGAAGGTTCACAAAATAAAGTTCAAAGGAACGGATCCATTTCTGTTACACCATCACTTTCTCTCACTGATATCCTTTTCGTTCCTACTTTCCCTTTGAATCTTTTATTAGTTAGTCGGCTCACCAAACATTTTAATTGCTCTATCACTTTCTCACCCACTTCATGTGTGTTTTAGGATCTTACAAAGAAGCAGGTGATTGGTGGAGGCTGTGAACAAGTGGGGCTCTACTAACTTGATGTGCCACAAATAAATACTGCATCCACCCGTGACACTGAGACCAGGTTATGGCAAAACCGGTTGGGACATCCGTCCGCCCAATCTCTTCATTGTGAAGCATGTCAAATGAGTAAACATCAAAGGTCTACATACTCACCTTGTCCAAAAATTAAAAGTGTCTCTCCTTTTCGTTAATTCATACTGATGTATGGGGAACCTTGAGTGTCTCTAACATTTCTCAAGTGAAATATTTTATTACATTCATTGATGACTTCACTCATACCACTTTGTTATTTTTGTTTAAAGAACATTCTGAAATACCATTGATATTTTAATCTTTTGATGCAATGGTACTCACTCTGTTTGGGTAGAAAATTAAAGTCCTTCGGTCAGATAATGCCAAAGAAGACACATCCAAAGATCTTGACTCGTTTTATCAAGAAAATGGCCTACACCCCTCAACAAAATGGTGTAGCCGAACGGAAGAGCCGTCATATTCTTGAGGTAGCTCGCAGTTTACTATATGTTATGCAAGTTCCATACTTTTATTGGCCTCATGCAGTTCTTACCGCATGTTTTCTTATAAACCGGTTACCCTCTTCCATTCTTGGTAAAAAATCTCCTTACTCTCTATTATTACCTGATGATGATCCTTTTTCACTGCCCTTGAGAGTCTTCAGCTATCAATGTTTTGTCCATATTTTCTCTGATAAACATAGTAAAATTGATGCCAAATTTGTGAAGTGTATCTTCTTAGGATACTCTCACACACAAAAGTGCTATATTTGCTATAATCCCTCTCTTCAGCGTTTACTTGTGTCTAGGGATGTCATTTTTTTTGAAGAATCTCTATATTATTCTGATAATGCTCCTCCAGGTTTATCTTCAGTACCAGGTTCTCCTCGATTGGTTGTGCCCCATGTTGCAGAAACTACTTAGCCCCCAGAAACACTGGCTGACACCACACCTGCTGAGTTGTTAGATCCTACCGAGGTAAGTCCATTTTCTTCGATTAATTTTGGCCCAAAATATGATACTCGTCCTATTGCAGTTAGGAAAGAGCTGCACCATGCCTACTTCTCATCCAATAACAAATTTTGTGTCTCATCATCATTTATCCCCTATTTGTTGTCAATTTCTATTGGTTATTTCCTCCGTACCTGTACCACAGTCCTATCATGAGGCTCTCTAACATCCACGGTGGAAGGTGGCTATGGATGAAGAAATGTAGGCCCTTTATGAAAATCAGACATGGGCTTTAGTCCCCCTTCCTTCATATAAGAAACTCGTCGGTTGCAAATAGGTATTTACTGTGAAACACAATCCGGATGGGTTTTTGGCTCGGTTAAAAGATTGCCTTGTTGCTAAAGGCTATACATGATGCAATGGCATTGATTATGAAGAAACCTTGTCTCCAGTGGCTAAATTATACTAGGTATGTTTGTTATTATCTCTCGCGGCTAACTCTTCCTGGCAAGTCTATCAACTTGATGCAAAAAAATGGTCTGAATGGGATATAAAGGAGGACATATATATGCAGCAACTACCTGGGTATGTGGTTGATGGGGAGTCCGTATGTCGACTACAAAAATATCGTTATGGTCCCAAACGGTCACCTCGTGCATGGTTTGAGACCATAAAGAGATTTTTGTAGTCGACGTACGGACTCCCCCTTAACCACTTACCCAGGTGGTTGATGCATATAAATGTCATCCTATATCCCCCTCAACAACAAGGCCTTGTTAGTGCATTTTTTCAGAAATTTTTCGAAAAGTATTTTTAGTAAAAATACCTCTCGAGGGACCTCATGTTTCCTTGAAAAAATTTTCTAGCTGAAAATTCTTACCAGAAAACTATTGTGGTAAAATTTTTTTTGTTGAAACAAATTACTTTCTACAACTATATGGCCTTGTTAGTGCATTTATTTAGGAACGTTCAAAAATGAAATTGAATAAAAATATGACCTTTGGGACCATTAATGCATCATGTTTCCTAGAAACGTTTTTCAAGTTGAAAATTCTTACCTGGGAATTTTTTTGGTAAGGATATTTTTTATGAAACAAATTACTTTCTACAACTATAAGGCCTTGGTAGTGCATTTTTTTGGAAAAGCTGGAAATGTTGTTCAAGTAAAAATATAACTCTAGGGGCCATTCATGCCTCATATCTCCTGGAAACAGTTTTTCAAGTTGAAAATTTTTACTAGAAAATTTTTGCTGAAACAAATTACTTTCTACAACTATATGACCTTGTTAGTACATTTTTTCAGGAAACTTTGGGAAAGTATTTCTTGTAAGAATACATCTCCATCTACCATTAATGCCTCTTGTTTTCGGGAAAAAAAATTTTAGGCAGTAAAATTCCTACTTGGAAAACTTTGCTAAAACAAATTATTTTCTATAACTATAAGGATTTGTTAGTTTTTTTTTAAAGAAACGTTGGAAAAGTATTTCTAGAAAAAATATGTCTCCAAGGTCCACAATGCTTCATGTTTTCTGGAAACACTTTTCTACCTGAAAATTCTTTCCAAGAATCCTTTTTGGTAAATCATTTTTTGTCAAAAAAATTGTTTCTCGCAACAATATGGCCTCGTTAGTGTATTTGTTTAGGAGCCGTTGGAAAGTATTTCTAAAAAAAATATGTCTCCATGAACCTTCAGTGCCTCACATTTCTATGAAACACTTTTCAAGTTGAAAATTCTTACCAAGAAAATTTTGTAAAAAGGCAATTTTTGCAGAAAAAATTACATTTTACTACTATAAAGCCTTGTTAATGCCTTTTTCAGTAAAATTGAAAACGTATTTCTAGTAAAAATACATATCCAAGGACCATTAGTGCCTCATGATTCCAAGAATCACTTTTCACTTTGAAAATTATTACAACCAAAATTTTGGTGTAAGGAAATTTTATCAGAAACAAATAACTTTTTACATCATTAAGGCCTTGTTATTGCCTTTTTCTAGGAAACTTTGGAAATTTATTTCTTGTAAAAATATGGCTCCATGGTCCATTAGTGCCTCATGTTTCTGGGAAAAGCTATTCAAGAGTAAAATTCTTACCTGGAAAATTTTGTTGTAAGGCAATTTTTTATGAAACAAATTACTTTCTACAACTATAAGGTCTTGTTTGTGCCTTTATTGAGGAGACATTAGAAAAGTATTTCTAGTAAAAATACGTCTCCAAGCACAATTAGTGCCTTATGTTTCCAAGAAACCCTTTTGAAATGGAAAATTGTTATCAAGAAAATTTTGAGGAAAGTCAATTTTTGATAAAACAAATTACTTTCTACAACGATATGGCCTTATTAGTGCATTTTTTAGAAGAAATATTTGAAAATTATTTTTAGTATAAATATGTTGTGAGGGACTATTAGTGCCTCATGTTTCCTGGAAAAAACTTTTCTTGCTAAAAATTCTTACCAGTAAACTATTGTGGTAAAGCAATTTTTGCTAAAACAATTTACTTTCTACAATTATAAGGCCATGTTAATGCATTTTTAAGGAAACGTTGGAAAGGTATGTCAAGTAAAAATACGATCGTTGGGACCATTACTGCCTCATGTTTCCTAGAAAAAATTTTCATGTTGAAAATTATTACCAGGGAAATTTTGTGGTAAGGATATTTTTTTATAAAACAAATTACTTTCTACAACTATAAGGCCTTATTAGGGAATTTTTTTGGACATGCTGGAAATATATTTTTAGTAAAAATACGTCTCCAAACACCATTAGTGCCTCATGTTTCCTGAAAACACTTTTCAAGCCGAAAATTCTTACAAGAAAAACTTTGTTGAAACAAATTATTTTCTAAAACTAAATGACCTATTAGTGCATTTTTTTCAGGAAACGCTGGCAAACTATTTTTAGTAAAAATACGTCTCCATGGACCATAAGTTACTCATGTTTCCAAAAAAATACTTTTCTGGAAGAAAATTCTTTCTAGGAAAACTTTGCTAAAATAAATTACTTTCTATAACTATATGGTTTTGTTAGTGATTTTTTTCTCAGGAAACGTTGGAAAAGTATTTTTAGTAAAAATATGTTTGCAAGGACCATTAGTACCTGCTATTTTTTGGAAACACTTTTCAACCTGAAAATTCTCTCCAGGGATCATATTTGGTTAAGCATTTTTTGCTGAAACAAATTAATTTATGCAACTATAAGGAATTTTTAGTGCATTTTTTA
Source organism: Aristolochia californica (assembly GCF_029961685.1). Taxonomy (NCBI): domain Eukaryota; kingdom Viridiplantae; phylum Streptophyta; class Magnoliopsida; order Piperales; family Aristolochiaceae; genus Aristolochia; species Aristolochia californica. The sequence continues at coordinate 30,329,646 of NW_027182279.1, read as the reverse complement.
AATAAATGATCAAAATGTATTTTTTCTAAAAATACATCTCCATGGACCGTGACTGCCACATATTTCCATGAAACACTTTTCAAGCTAAATAATTCTTACCATGAAAATTTTGTGATAAGGCATTTTTTGCTGAAAAAAATTACATTTTACTACTATAAGGCCATGTTAATGCCTTTTTTCAATAAACATTGGAAAATTATTTCTAGTAAAAATACGTGTCCAGGGACCATTAGTGCCTCATGTTTCCAGGAATCACTTTTGAAAATTCTTACCTGCAAAATTTTTGTGTAAGGCAATTTTTTCATAAAAAAATAACTTTTTACATCATTAAGGCCTTGTACCTTTTTAGGAAACTTTGAAAACGTATTTCTAGAAAAAATGCATCTCCTGGGGCCATTATTGCCTCATGTTTTCTGGAAACACTTGTCAAGCTGAAAAATCTTACTAGGAAAATTTTGTTGTAAGGCAATGTTGAATTTATGGAAAAGAGAAAAACTTCATTGACTTATTATAATCAAAGTACATGAACCTCTATTTATAATAGAGGAAGGTAGTAGAGTCTAATTACAATAAAACTACCTTTCTCCCAATTATACCCAAACTCTAACACTTAAAGACAAGTCCTAGCATAATTAAATAACTCAATATAGTTAAAAGACAAACCTAACTCAAACCAAAACTCTTGTAGGGCGTGGCAATTAGATAAAGAGATTTCTTGAGTCCTTCTTAATCTTCCAACTAATGTGAAAAGGATGCCAGCTCATGGTAATAATTGTGGTTCCTACTTCTTATGGGCTTGGGCCCATCTTGTTGGCCTTCTTTGGTTGTTTGGCCCATCTTATAATACTCTTAGATACGTAGGCCTTTCTTGGTCGTGTGGTCTTGCGCCCTATCTTCCAACACTCCCATTCAAGCTGAGGGTGAGAGAACATCAAGAACTCCCAGCTTGTTGCAAATGATGGATACGATCTTTTTGTATAAAATGGCAGTCTTCCAATCTTCCAATACTTCCGCTCACGCTGGTGCTCTCTTCCTTGAGACACAGCTAGCCAATTCGAGAGAAAGGGGGGGGGGGGGGGGGGGGGGGGGGGGGGTAACATAGATGCTATAATAAGTTCCTCCGTCATTGACTTCCAACCACAAATAATTTTGATATTTTTGACAGGATGAAGTTCCTCCGTCATGGACTTCCAACCACAAATAATTTTGATATTTTTGACGGAGATGAAGTTCCTCCGTCATGGACTCCCAACCACAAATAATTTTGATATTTTTGACGAGGATGACGTTCCTACATCATGGCCTCCCAACGACAAATAATTTTGATCTTTTTGACGGGAATGAAGTTCCTCTATCATGGACTCCAAACCACAAATAATTTTGATATTTTTTACGGGGTAAAATAATGATGATAATGTCTCCAAAGAGATATAATAGTTGCAGGTGAATATAACACGACCATCTTCCAACACGTACAACATGAACCAAAATAATAAACCTTGTAGAAGGACCCATGAAATAATCATAATCCGATATAAATATTTTTTCTTAGATGCAGAAGCTTCATCTTTTGTGCTCCCATTTTCTTGAATATATTGATCACATAATGTCATCCACAATATATGGAATAAAATACCTCTTTCTTGTACTTCTTATACTTCTCCCCCTCAAGCTAGGAGGTAATGGCAGTGATTCCAGCTTGAACCAAATATCATAGATGTAGCAATAAGCCCAAATAACAGAGATATATAAATAAGCCCTCAAACCAGGCAGAAGTGAGATATTTTTCTGATATATCAACTCAAAAAGTGTCACAAAACAATTGGCATAGATTTGGATTTTTCATTACAACAGAATACCAACATGACCTTTGATTCTTCCAATGCGAATATTTCTTTAAATATAGATCAGATTGACATGAAATTTTCTCCTTCTAAAAGTAGACTTATATACCTTTCATCCAAGTACAATGAATTCATAAAATATAATTATCAGAAGATAAATAATCTGATATATTTCAGTCTCTGTCAACTGGCTGAACAAAGTACCGTTTCTCCTGCTTTTCTAGAATGACCACTATCTCTTCCAAGATCAATATCTCCTTATATGAAAATCATACCGAGAATTGGTTGAATAGGTAAGAAAATATACTTACGTTCCATATATAATTATCTATATAAATTCTCTTTCTTGATAGCATAAAATACCTTGGAAGTTGAATACGTAAATGAATAGACTTACAGATATTTTTTTATATAAATTTTTCTTTATAAAGTCTAGTTCTTGATAGCAAAAAATACCTCGGAATTTGAAGATTGCTGCTACTCCTCGAAACTTTTTGCAATCTGACTTTCGCTCATTCAAATATATATATCTATCTGTAGATAACTTCAATTGGAACAAATTATTTTTCTTTGGAAAGTAGACTCAAATATATTTCAGTCAATATATAATTTCCAATATTCAAAACTCCGTATAAATTTAAAAAATGCAAAGCAACTATGCGCGCAGTGACTCAAAAAAATAACTACGAACCTAGACTTAGGGTTTAGGTTTTAGAGAAAAGGATCTCATTATCTCAGTGGGTTGACCAAGTCAACTCATAGTACCTGCTCTGATACCATTTTGAATTTAGGGAAAAGAAAAAAAATCATGGAATTATTATAATCAAAGTACATGAACCTCTATTTATAATAGAGGAAGGTGGTAGAGTCCAATTACAATAATACTAATTGTCTCAATTACACCCAAACTCTAACACTTAAAGATAAGTCCTAGCATAATTAAATAACTCAATATAGATAAAAGACAAACCTAACTCAAACTAAACTCTTGTAGGACGTAACCATTAGATAAAGATACTTTTTTGAGTCCTTGATCTTCCAATTGATGCGATAAGGATGCCATCTTCCAATTGATGCGATAAGAATGCCAACTCATGGTAATCATTGTGGGTCCTACTTCTTATGGGCTTGGGCCCATCTTGTGGGCCTTCTTTGGTCATTTGGCGCATCTTATAAAACTCTTAGATATGTTGGCCTTCCTTGGTCATGTGGTCTTGAGCCCTATCTTCCAACAAGCAATTTTTGCTGAAAAAAATTACTTTTAACAACTATAAGGCCGTGTTAGTATTTCTAGTAAAATTATGTCCGTAGGGACTATTAGTGCCTCATATTCCCTAGAAAAACTTTCCTAGCTGAAAATTCTTGCCAAGAAAATTCGAGGTAAGGCAATTTTTGCGAAAAAAAAAATAGTTTCTACAACAACAAGACCTCTTTTTTGTATTTTTTAAGAAAATGTTCAAAAATTATTTTTAGTAAAAATTTGTCTAGAGGGACCATTAGTGCCCCATGTTTTTTGGAAAAACTTTTCTAGCTGATAATTCTTACCAGGAAACTATTTTGGTAAAACATTTTTTTTCTGAAACAAATTACTTCCTACAACTATAAGGCCTTGTTATTGCATTTTTTTTAGGAATGTTGAAAAAATATTTCTAGTAAAAATATGACCCTGAGACCATTACTGCCTCATGTTTCCTAGAAACATTTTTCAAGTTGCAAATTCATATTAGGGAAATTTTGTGGTAAGGATATTTTTTTATGAAACAAATTACCTTCTACAACTATAAGGCCTTGTAAGTGCATTTGTTTTGGAAATGCTGGAAATGTATTTCTTGGAAAAATATGTCTACAGGGACCATTAGTGCCTCATATTTCCTGGAAACACTTTTCAAGATGAAAATTCTTACTAGAAATTTTTTTCTTAAACAAAATTACTTTCTACAACTATATGACCTTGTTAGTGCATTTTTTCAAGAAATGTTGGGAAAGTATTTCTTGTAAAAGTACGTCTCCATGAACTATTAGTGCCTCATGTTTCATGGAAAACACTTTTCATGTAGAAAATTCTTACTTGGAAAACATTGTTGAAACAAATTCTTGCTATAACTAGAAGGTTTTGAAAGTGATTTTTTTAGGAAACGTTGGAAAAGTATTTCCAGTAAAAATAAATCTCCAAGGACCATTAATGCTTCATGTTTTCTGAAAACACTTTTCTAATTGAAAATTCTTACCAAGAATCTTTTTTGGTAATACAATTTTTGCTGGAACAAATTTCTTTCTGCAACTTTGAGGCCTTGTTATGTATTTTTTAGGAAACTTTGGAAAAGTATTTCTACTGAAAATACATCTCAATAGACCGTTAGTGCCTCATATTTCCATGAAAAACCTTTCAAATTGAAAAAATTCATGAGGGAAATTTTGTAATACGGCAATTTTTCCTGGAAAATTTATATTTTACTACTTTTAAGCCTTGTTAATGCCTTTTTTCTAGAAACATTGGAAAAGTATTTCTAATTAGAATATGTGTCCAGGGACCATTAGTGCCTCATGTTTCCAGGAATCACATTTCTTGTTTAAAATTCTTACCTGGAAAATTTTGGTGTATCAAAATGTTTTATAAAAGAAATTACTTTTTACATCATTAAGGCCTTGTTACTGCCTTTTTGAGGAAACTTTGGAAATGTATTTCTAGTGAAAATACTTCTCCAGGATCCATTAGTGCCTCATGTTGCCTAGAAACTCTATTCAAGCTGAAAATTCTTATTATGAAAATTTTGTTGTAAGGCAATTTTTGTAGAAATAAATAACTTTTAACAACTACAAGGCCTTGTTAGTTCATATTTTTTAGGAAACATTGGAAAATTATTTCTAGTAGAATTAAATTTCTAGGGAGCATTAGTGCCACATTCCTAAAAACACTTTTTTAGCTTAAAATTCTTACCAGGGAATTTTTGAATGGATTTTTTCGAAAACAAATTACTTTCTACAACCACAATGCCTTGTTAGTTCATTTTTTTAGAAAATTTTTGAAAAGTATTTTTAGTAAAAATATGTCTCAAGGGACCATTAGTGCTTCATGTTTCCTCGAAAAACTTTTTTAGCTAAAAATTAATTCCAGGAAATTATTATGGTAAAACAGTTTTTTTAGAAACTAATTACTTTCTACAATTATAAGGCCTTGTTACTGGATTTTTTTAGGAATATTGGAAAAATATTACTAGTGAAAATACGACCCTTGGGACCATTGCTGCCTCATGTTTCCAAGAAACATTTTTCATGTTGAAAATTCTTACCATGGAATTTCTAGTGGTAAGGATTTTTTTTATGTAACAAATTACTTTCTTAAACTATAAGGCCTTGTTTGTGCATTTTTTGGAAACCTAAGAAATTTATTTATAGTGAAAATACATTCCCAGGGACCATTAGTGACTCATGTTTCCTGGAAGCACTTTTCAAGCTAAAAATTCAAACAAGAAAATTTTGGTTGAAACTAATTTTTTTCAACAACTATATGACCATGTTAGTGCATTTTCTCAAGAAACGTTGGGAAAATATTTTTAGTAAAAATACGTATACATGGACCATTAGTGCATCTTTGTTTTCAGGAAAACACATTTCAGGCAGAAAATTCTCACTTGGAAAACTTTGCTGAAACAAATTATTTTCTATATCTATAAGGCTTTGTTAGTGATTTGTTTGTAGGAAATGTTGGAAAAGTATTTCTAGTAAAAATACGTCTACAAGGACCACTAGTGCCTCATGTTTTCTAGAAAAACTTTTCTACCTAAAAATTCTTACCAAAATTCTTTTTTTGTAAAGCAATTTTTGCCAAAAAAATTGCTTTTTGCAATTATAAGACCTTGTTAGTGTATTTTTTTAGCAAACGCTGGAAAAGTATTTCTACTAAAAAATCATCTCCATGGACCATCAGTGCCTCATATTTTCATCACATTTCAAGCTGAAAATTCTTACCAGGAAAATGTTGTAAAAGGCAAATTTTGTTGAAAAAAATTAATTTTTACTGCTATAAAGCCTTCTTAATGAATTTTTTAGAAAAAGTTGGAAAATTATTTCTAGAAAAAAAAATCATGTCCAGGACCATTAAAGCCTCAAGTTTTCATGAATAACTTTTCTTGTCGAAAATTTTTGTTTTAAGGAATTTTTTGCTTAAACAAATTACTTTTAACAACTACAAGGCCTTGTTAGTACATTTTTCTCAGGAAACGATGGAAAAGTATTTCTTGTAAAATTTCATGTCTAGGGACCATTAGTGCCTCATATTTCCTAGAATCACTTTTCTAGCTGAAAATTCATACAAGGAAAATTTTGATGTAAGGCTTTTTTTGTGAAAACAAATTACTTTCTACAACCACAATGCCTAGTTAGTGCAATTTTTCAGAAAATATTCGAAAAGTATTTTTAGTAAAAATACGTCTTGAGGGACCATTAGTGCCTCATGTTTCTTGGCAAAAAGTTTTTAGCTAAAAATTCTTACCAAGAAACTGTTGTGGGAAAACAATTTTTGCTAAAACAAATTACTTTTTACAACTATAAGGCCTTGTTAGTGCATTTTATTAGGAAGATTGGGAAAATATGACCCTTGGGACCATTATTGCCTCATGTTTCCTAGAAATATTTTTCAAGTTGAAAATTCTTACCTGACAAATTTTGTGGTAAAGATATTTTTTTTATGAAACAAATTACTTACTACAACTATAAGGCCTTGTTAGTGGATTTTTTTTGGAAACACTAGAAATGTATTTGTAGTAAAAATATATCTCCAGGGGCCATTAGTGCCTCATGTTTCCTGGAAACACTTTTCAAGCAGAAAATTCTTACTAGAAAATTTTTGCTGGAACAAAATACTTTCTACAACTATATGACCTTGTTAGTGCATTTTTTCATGAAACATTGGGAAAGTATTTCTTGTAAAGATACATCTCCATGAGCCATTAGTGTGTCATGTTTCCTAGAAAAAACTTGTGAGGCAGAAAATTCTTACTTGGATAACTTTCCTGAAACATATTATTTTCTACAACTATATGGTTTTGTTAGATATTTTTTTTCAAGAAACGTTGGAAAAGTATTTCTTGTAAAAATACATCTCCATGAGCCATTAGTGTGTCATGTTTCCTAGAAAACACTTTTGAGGCAGAAAATTGTTACTTGGATAACTTTCCTGAAACAAATTATTTTCTACAACTATAAGGTTTTGTTAGAGATTTTTTTTTTCAAGAAATTTTGGAAAAGTATTTCTAGTAAAAATACATCTCCAAGGACCATTAGTGCCTCATGTTTTCTGGAAACACTTTTCTACCAGAAAATGTAAAACAGAGTGAGCTCAGCCCAGGAACATCTAAACAACAATCAAGAAGAAAGCCAACACTAATCTATTACAAATACGATAAGAAACTTCGTCCCACCACACGCTCTAGAAGAGCTTCAATGGTTTCTAGACTGAACATAAATTACAAGAAGAAACTAAACAATAAAACAGAGTAATGAAGAAGGAATAGCTTTCATTTTCTGGATTCCAATGCTGCTGAAGAACACCTCTATTTATAAGTGTTTTTCATGTTGGAAGCTTGTAGAGCACACCATCTAGGAAGCTTGTAGAGCAAGCCATCTAGGAAGCTTGTAGAACAAGCCATCTAGCTGTCCTCCACGTTGGCACTTGGTGATGCAATCATGACACGTGCATACAGTGGGTCATCCCCCTTAGACCCCCGTCGGGGTTCACACCCCGAACCCTACTATCTATTTTACAGTTTCTTCACAAGTAACCATTGCGGTCACAATTTGACCTCATCAGCATCTAAGCTGGAACCGTTAACTAATTACTCACTATCGACATTGGCACTCCTCATACTTGGGGGCCAGTGAATACATTACATTAACGGTAACTTGAGAGAGGTGGGCTAACCCCCCCCTCAATGTTCACCTCTGTTGGACTATGTTCTTGGGCCAACGCCCAAGCCACGAAGATGCTTGTTCATTTGAGCACTCCCTAGTGCTTTCGTAAAAATGTCTGCATGGTTGTCTTCTGTAGGGCAGTACTCCATGTATATGGTCTCCTCTTCAATCAGTTCTCTTACATAGTGATACTGAATCTCTATGTGTTTAGTTCTAGCATGGAACACTGGGTTCTTCGCCATAGCTATGTAACTTCGACTGTCACAATTTTAGGTAGTTGACTCAATCAAAGGAATACCTATATCAGTCAAGATGCGTCGTAGCCACACAACTTCACAGGCTGCTACACAAGCAGCTTTATACTCTACTTCGATTGATGACGGTGCAACTGTTTGTTGCTTCTTACTAACCCATGAGATGATACCACTTCCAAACAAGAATCTGTAGCCAGTAACGGATTTCCTCGTGTCAAGATCTCCAGCCCAATCTGACTCACAATACCCAAATAAAATATCTCCTCTTATGTAAGATACTCCAAAAGTTAAAGTACCTTTGAGATATTTGAGGATTCGCATTCCAGTTTGCCAGTGCGTTTTTCTTGGATTGTTAGAAAAATGATTGAGCACTCCCACACCATAGCTAATGTGAGGTCTTGTGTTACAAAGGAAGATTAAACTTCCAACTAATTTTCTATAGAGTTTGTTGTCAACCTTTTCAGAGGAGTCATTGATTGACAGCTTGGTATTCACTTCCATTGGGGTGACTACTGGATTACTTTCGGTCATGCCAAAAGTAGATAATAGTTCTCGAGCATAACGTTCCTGAGAAATAAAGATATGATAAGATTTTTGTCATACCTCAATTCCCAAGTCTCATGTCGAACTCTTGGCTCAACCATTCCCGAGTCTTCACAATGTTGTCTTCATGGTCACCAGTGATTACCAGGTCATCTACATAGAGTACTACAATGACTCTTTTCTCATGTTCACAAAGAACATATAAGTTTGCTTCAGATTTGCTTCTACAGAACCTGCCCTCCAAAAAGAAAGAGTCGATACGTTTGTACCAGGCTCGTGGTGCCTGCTTTACACCATACAAGGCCTTTTTTTAATTTACATACCTTCTCCTCTGCATTTGGTAGGTCAAAGCCTTGTGGTTGTGGCACGTAGACTTCTTCCTCAAGTTTCCCATTTAGAAAGGCAGATTTTACATCTATTTCATGTACCGTCCACCCGTAATGAGCAGAAGATGCAAGAACTTCCCGAATTGTTGTCATCTTTGCTGTTGGAGCGAAGGTCTCATCAACATCAAAACCTTCAATTTGTGAGAATCCCTGAGCAACAAGGCGTGCTTTGTATTTTTCAAGAGTACCGTCAGCTTTGTACTTTGTTTTCCAAATCCATTTGCTGCCAATGATCTTTCGGTTAGGAGGTTTGTCAACAATCTCCCAAGTATCATTCTTTATGATACTATAATACTCTGTTTGCATTGCAGCTCTCCATTTTGGATCTGACATGGCTTCCTCCACACTTACTGGTTCTTTTACCTTTTCGATGATTTGAGTCATCAAAGCCATGTTCAAAAGTTGTTGTCCTGCTTTGTTCTGCTCCTCTATTCTCTTTGATCGTCTAACCCCATCAGGACAAGGGCTTTTATCTTCAACTTCTGGAGTTCTGTCATCAAAGAGCTGGTGCACCCACTTTGGTTGTGGCTTCCATGGGGGTGCACTAGGTTGGCTTGTTGTTTGTTTTTTAACAGAAACATCTTCTACATCACTTACTGGTTGTTCAGTAGGCACTTGGTGAGTTACTTCATCGGTTGGTGACAAAATGGCAGGATCATTATCCTCCATTGAGAGTGGTCGCTCATTAAACACAACGTCTCGGCTTATGACTAACTTCTTGGCCTCTACATCATAGAGTCTATATGCTTTAGACTCTTCACTATAACCCAAGAAGATACATTTCTTGTTCTTGTCATCTAATTTCTTTCTTTTTTCTTTGGGAATATGTACAAAACACTCACACCCAAATTTTCTTAAATGAGACACAGAAGGTTTCATACCTGAGTAAGCCTCATTTGGAGTCTTTTCATTCAATGCTCTTGTGGAGCATCGATTTAGGACATATACTGCTGTATTTACTGCTTCTCCCCAGAACATATCTGGTAGCCCAGCACCTTTTATCATGCACCGAGCCATTTCCACCACCGTTCGATTTCGACGTTCAACTACACCATTTTGTTCTGGTGTATGTGGAGCAGTAAGTTGGCGTTTGATGCCAACTGAATTACAGTAGCTAGAGAATTCAGCATAACAGAATTCCCCCCCACGATCTGTACAGAACTTCTTCACAGTTGCTGCGTTCTCATTTGTCACTTGCTTATGCCACACCTTGAATTTTGCAAGAGCATCAGCCTTGTCCCGAAGGAAGTACACCCATATCTTTCTACTGTAATCGTCGACTAACAGCATAAAGTAGAAAGATCCTCCTAACGCCATCGTAGTCATTTTCCCACAGAGATCAGCATGTACCAACTCTAAAGGAGCCTTTGATTTGTTTTGACTCTCTTTGGGAATGACTTTCTTTGTTGCTTGCCCAGCATACAAGCTTCACAAGGTTCTTCAATTACATCAATTGAAGGCAAATCTGTCACCATATTTTTCTTCTGCATTTCCTTCAACATATGAAAGGAAATGTGTCCGAATCTTTCATGCCAAAGTTGACTATTTTTGGCATCAACAATCGCAGAAAGTGAGTTGATTTCATAAAGGTTATCCCTGCGGATACCTCTTGCAACTATGTTCTCATTTTTATCAAGAATAAGAGATACATTTTTCTTGAACCGTACCTCCAAATCTTTGTTTGTAATTGCAGCTACGGACAACAGGTTTCTTGAGATTTGGGGAACAAGTAGAACATCTGCTATCTTCTTACTTTCTCCATCATCAGACTTAATGGATATGGTGCCTATCCCTTCAACAGGACATCTCGCATTATTCCCGACCACCACGTTCATTGGTTGTTGTAGAGGATTTAAAGAATCGTATAATTCTTTCTTGCCGGTCATGTGTCGGGAAGCTCCAAAATCTAACACCCATGTACTCTTTTGTTGTACATGAGCATTAGAGCATGATTCCTCTATGACAGTGAACAGAGGAAGCTCAATTTCTGCAGAATTTGCAGATTCTCTGTTCTTCCAGTTTTGTTTCACCGTGCCGTTCTTCTCATCGTGGATTTGTGTTCTACAATCTTTGACAGCATGGCCCTTCTTGTTACAGTAATAACACGATCCAAAGAACTTCTTACTCTTTGGTTTCTTCTTTGTTTCATTGCTAACCTTTGCTTTTGCTGTGAGGGCAGAGTCAGACTGATTGTCTCTACCTTTTAGCCTCATCTCCTCCTCCATCAATAAGGCAGAGAAATCTTCAAAGGTCAATGGAGGATCACGAACTTGTGTATTGAGTGCTGTCACGAGGCCGTCAAATTTTTGTGGCAATACTCGAATACATCTTCGAGCAAGTTCCTCTGTTGACTTGGCTATACCAACAGAAGCCATTTTATCACGTAGGTTTTTCATCCTAGTAATAAAAGACTCTGCGGCCTCATCTTCACTTAATCTTTCGGCAGCAAGTTGATTTTCCAGATTTTGGATATGAGTCTGGTTCCTCGTTTCATACTGATTTTTCAGTATGTTCCATGTTTTATTCGCCTTCGAAGTATGTTGAATCAGGGTGAGGACAGAATCTTGAATACTTGTGACAATTGCACAAAGTGCATCAGCATTTTTCCTTCTCCAATCTTTGATGAGCTAAGGATTAGGAGGAGTGATCTTTTCACCATTGGTGACAACAACAGGTTTAGCATCAACTCCCAGAACTATATCAAGAAGTTCATAGGAGTCCAGAATCGTAGTGATTTTGAACTTCCACAGGAGATAGTTTGTGCCGTCAAGTTTGTCTTCTGTGAAAGCTGGGGGACGAATACCTATTGCTGGTACAGAACTAGAACTAGTAGTAGAGCTACTAGGCTTAAGATCAGTCATGATGTTGTGCTTTACGACAGATGATTGTTGTTAAGAGTCCCCTAGATCTCTGATACCATATAAAACAAAGTAAGCTCAGCCCAGGAACATCTAAATAGCAATCAAGAAGAAAGCCAACACTGATCTATTACAAATACGATAAGAAACTTCGTCCCACCACACGCTCTAGAAGAGCTTCAATGGTTTCTGGACTGAACAGAAATTACAAGAAGAAACTAAACAATAAAACAGAGTAATGAAGAAGGAATAGCTCTCATTTTCTGGATTCCAATGCTGCTGAAGAACACCTCTATTTATAAGTGTTTTTCATGTAGGAAGCTTGTAGAGCAAGCCATCTAGGAAGCTTGTAGAGCAAGCCATCTAGCTGTCCTCCACGTTGGCACTTGGTGATGCAATAGCGTGGAGTCAGCCCTCTTAGACCCCCGTCGGGGCTGACGCCCCGAACCCTACTATCCGTTTTACAGTTTCTTCACAAGTAACCATTGCGGTCACAATTTGACCTCATCAGCATCTAAGCTGGAACCGTTAACTAATTACTCACTATCGACATTGGTGCTCCTCATACTTGGGGGCTAGTGAATACATTACATTAATGGTAACTTGAGAGAGGTGGGCATTGATACACTAACAAAAAATTCTTACCAACAATCTTTTTTGGTAAAGCAATTTTTGCCAAAAAAATTGCTTTATGCAACTATAAGACCTTGTTAGTGTATTTTTTAGGAAACGTTGGAAAATTATTCCTAATAAAAATAAGTCTCCTTGGACCGTCAGTGCCTCATATTTCCATGAAACTTCCATGAAACACATTTCATGCTGAAAATTCTTACTAGGAAAATTTTGTGATAAGGCTTTTTGTCCAGAAAAAATGACATTTTACTACTATAAAGCCTTGTTAATGCCATTTTTTAAGGAAATTTTGGAAAGGTATTTCTTGTAAAAATACATGTCTGTGGACCATTAGTGCCTCATTTTTTCTAGAAATCACTTTTATTGTTGATAATTCTTATCAAGAAAATTTTGGTGTAAGGAAATTTTTTTCTGAAACAAATAACTTTTTACATCATTAAGGCCTTGTTACTGCCTTTTTTAGGAAACTTCGGGAATGTATTTCTAGTAAAAATATGTGTCCAGGGTCCATTAATGTCTCATGTTTCTTGGAAACACTATTCAAGCTAAAAATTCTTACCTAGAAAATTTTGTTGTAAGATAGTTTTTGCTGAAACAAATTATTTTCTATAAATCTAAGGTCTTGTTAGTTCCTTTATTTAGGAGACATTGGAAAAGTATTTCTAGTAAGAATACGTCTCCAGGTACTATTATTGCCTTATGTTTCTAGGAAACACTTTTTAAGCTGAAAAAATGTTACTAGGAAAATTTTGAGGAAAGGCAATTGATGCTAAAACAAATTACTTTCTAAAACCAGAAGGCCATGTTAGCACATTTTTTCAGGAAATATTTGTTTAATTTATGTCCCCATGAATAATACCTTAAGCAAGGGGAGAGAGAAAGAAATAAGAGAAAAACAAGAAAGATTCTTGGGTAGAGAGAGAAGAAGGCAAAAATAGAAGAGGTTTGGAGAGAGAGCTTCACATGAGAGAAGAGAACTAAGAGACTTGCTTGCTTGATTTCTGAGTTACAATCACCTCTTTTTATAGTTGAGGAGGTGATAAAGTCCATGTACAAGTAATCTTAGGACTCCTAATTACATTTCAACAAGAACTCTCTATGTTAAGCCTATCATGATAATATTACGTTATCTATTTAAGAGACTAATTTAACTCAACTTCTAACTCTTCTTTAAGCATGCGAAACAAGATAGATAGCCAGCTTGTGGTCTTATCTTTGTGGGTCCCACATGATCTTCCAGCTCATGTTGATGGAGATACCAGCTCATGGTATCTTTGGGGTCCCACTTGATCCTCAAATCTTCCATTTAATTCCAGCTCATGTTCCTTACTCTTAGCTCGAGCCAATGTTAAGCACCTAGCCAAAACTACCCAAAAGATCAGCCTGTTAGGAGCGGAAACATAGGTACTTAACCCTAGGACAATAATAGTACAACCCGCCCTCCTGAGCTGATGACCATGATGGAAATAACACAGCAACGAGAGCCGGGTCAGGATCCCATAATCGCTTATTGCCCAACGCTAGAGGAGTGCGGTCACCCTGCGCATGCGGGGACTCGAACGCGGGATGTAGCCCTTGCTCTGATACCAAATGTTAAGCACCTATCCAATACTACCCAAAAGAGCGGCCCGTTAGGAGCGAAAGGCATAGGTACTTAACCCCAGGACCATAATAGCCAACTTGTATGAGGGCCCTTGTTGACATCTCTTGATCTCATGGTGGATCGCACCAGCTAGTGTAGCTATGGTGGGTCCCACATTGTAACACCCCCTCAAGCTGGGGGTGACAAAATATCATAGATGCCTAACTTGGTGTACAGGGTGGACAAATTTTTATGAGTGACTGGTTTGGTGAGAATGTTTGAAACCTAATTCTGTGAAGATACATGCTTAAGAGATAAGATGCCTGCAGTGAATTTTTCTCGTATGAAGTGATAGTCTATTTCTATATGATTTATTCTCTCATGGAAGACTGGATTAGATGTTATGTGTATTGCAGCCTGATTATCGCAATATAGGATCATAGGAGCTTCTTTGTAAAATCCCAGTTCAGTAAGAAGAAATTTGATTCATAGGAGTCCATTGACTGTGTGTGCCATGGCTATGTACTCTACTTCTGCACTAGATCATGCAACTACATTATGTTTCTTGCTCCTCCATCTAACCAAGTTTCCTCCAACCATCGTACAATATCCTGAAGTAGATTTCCTATCATCCGGCGATCCAGCCTAGTCTACATCTGAAAAACCTTCGATGTTGAAGTGTCCATGATTTTTGTAGAGAAGCCCTCTTCCTAGTGCTCCTTTGAGATATCGTAATACCCGTTCTACTGCTTGCCAATGGTTGAGTTGTGGATTGTGCATATATTGACTTACCACACTAATTGCATATGAAATATTTGACCTCATTATGCAGGGGTAAATGACTCTTCCCACCAATCTTTGAGATTTGCCGACATCTACCTCTTCTCCGGTACCTACACCTAATTTTGTGTTCGAGTCCATGGGAGTTTCTGTTGGTTTGCATCCCAGCATTCTGGTCTCCTCCAGTAGGTCAAGGACATACTTCCTTTGATATAATATGATTCCATGTCTGGATTGTAGTACTTCAATGCCCAAAAAATATTTGAGCAGTCCGAGATCCTTTGTCTTGAATTCAGCACATATCCATTCTTTTGTCTTCTGGATGCCCTCGGGATCACTGCCGGTTATAATAATGTCATCAACATATACAACTAGAAACACCTTGCCCTTTGGTGTGTCTTTAATAAATACAGAGTGTTCTTGAGAGCATCAGTGAAATCCGGCCCATATGAGTGCTTGGTTAAAATTTTCAAACCATGCACAAGGCGACTATTTCAGACCATAAAGATATTTTTTGTAATTGACATACGGACTCCCCCTCAACAACATACTCAGGTGGTTTCTGCATATAAATTTCCTCCATGATATCCCCATTAAGAAAAGCATTTTTTACATCAAGTTGATACTACCAGGAAGAGTTAGCTGCCAGAGATAATAACATATGTACCGAATTCAATTTGGCCATTGGAGAGAAGGTTTCTTCATAATTAATGTCATAACATTGTATATAGCCTTTAGCAATAAGACGAGCTTTCAACTGAGCTATGAACCCATCCAGATTGTGTTTCACAGTAAACACCCATTTGCAATTGAAAGGTTTCTTATCTAATGGAAGTGGGACTATAGTCCATGTCTGATTTTCATAAAAGGGTTTCATTTCTTCATCCATGGCCGCCTTCCACCTTGGATGTTTGAGAGCCTCCTGATAGAATTGTGGAACAGGTATGGAGGAAATAGCAGACAAAACTTGACAACAAACAGGGGATAGACGATGATGAAACACAAAGTTTTTTATTGTTGAATTTATGGAAAAGATAAATACTTCATAGACTTCATTAACTTATTATAATTAGAGTACATGAACCTCTATATATAATAGAGGACGGTAGTAGAGTCCAATTACAATAAAACTTCCTTTGTACCAATTACACCCAAACACTAACACTTGAAAATAAGTCCTAGCATAATTAAATAAATCAATATAGATAAAAGAAAAACATAACTCAAACTAGAACTCTTCTAAGACGTGACCATAAGATAAAGATGTCTTTGTGAGTCCTTCTTGATCTTCCAACTTATGTGATTAGGATACCAGCTTGTGGTAATCATGGTGGGTCCTACTTCCTATGTTCTCAGGCCCATCTTGTGGGCCTTCCTTGGTTGTGTGATCCATCTTATAATACTCTAGGATATGTGGGCCTCCCTTGGTCATGTGGGCTTGGGCCTATCTTCTAACACTCCCCCTCAAGCTGAGGGTGAGAGAACAACATGATCTCCTAACTTACTACAAATGATGTATAGAATCTTTTTGTATAAAATGACACTTCTTCCAATATGCCTTCATTTTCCAACACTCCCCCTCACGATGTTGTTCCATTCCGTGAGGCCCTGATAGCATAATATAAGTGAGAATAAAAATCACTCCTAGTCGGTAAGACATTGCTCCATACTCCAATCCTAATGCTGGATGTAGGGCACACTCCATCTTCTATAGGTAGTGTGTCTCTCGACATTGCTCTGAAGTGTCCACCACCGTGTCCCTCAACAAGACAATGACACTCAAGTGGTTGGAGTAATAAAAGCCATTACAGGGGGTAGTGGGTTTATTTATAATGGTCTCCCAATCCGGACATAGACTCTCATGGTATCCCAATCGTGATATTTTTTAGAGTTAAATTTGTCATGGTGTCCCAATCCGGGCACCGACTCTCATGGTGTCCCAATCATAATATTTTTTAGAGTCAAATAAATTATGGTATGAGAAAAGGTACTGAGGCCACCTATTCTTCAATGATAATCTCTCATCCAAAGAGACATAATAGCAGCAGCTGTAATGTTACACGACCATCTTCCAACACATATAACACGAAACAAAATAATAAACCTTGTAGAAGGACCTATGAAATAATCATAATTCGATATAAATATTTTTTCTTAGTTGCATAAGCTTCATCTTTTGTGCTCCCCCTTTCTTCAATATTTTTGTCACATAAACTCATCCACAACATATGGAATAAATTACCTCTTTCTTGTACTTTTTCTGCTTCTCCCCTACAAACTGGGATGTAATGGCAGTGATCCCAGCTTGAACCAAATATCATAGATGTAGAAATAAGCCCAAATAACAGAGATGTATAAATAATCCCTCATACCAGGGAGAAGTAATAAATTTTTATGATATATCAACTCAAAAAGTGTTGCAAAACAATGGGCATAAATTCAAATTTTTCGATGCAACAACATACTTGCATGACCTTTGACTCTTCCAATGTGAATATATCCTTAAAAATGGATCATAATGACATAAAATTTGCTCCTTATGAAACTATAATTAAATAAATTTCATCCAAGTATAACTTCTCTTCATAAAATATAATTATCAGAAGATAAATAATCTAATAGATTTTGGTCTCTTTCATCTGGCCGAACTAAGCATTGTTTCTGTTAAAAGGATAGTCCCACATACATTAGTGAGTATAAAGATTTTGTATTTATTAGATGGGAAAAAAAGTTTCCTAAGTGGCTAATCATTTTAGGATAAGGCCTTGGACCAATTTAACATGGTATCAGAGCAAGGTTCTCATATGTGGGCATCCGCCCAAATTATCCATGTGCCACCATGTGAGGGCCTCTACCCAAATTAACCACGTGCCTACACGTGAGGGGGAATGTTAAAAGGATAGTCCCACATACATTAGTGAGTATAAAGATCTTGTATTTATTATATGGGAAAAATGGTTTTCTAAGTGGCTAGTCTTTTTAGGATAATGCCTTGGACCCAATTTAACTGTTTCTCCTTTTTTTCCAGAATGACTATTGACTCTTCCAAGATCAATATCTCCTTATACAAATATCATACAGAGAATTGGTTAAATAGGTAATAAAATATACTTACATATATTTTTTTATATATATAGTTCTCCATATAAAGTCTCTTTCTTTATAGCATAAAATACCTTGGAGGTTGAAGCTTTCTGCTGGTGCTAGAACCTCTTTTTCAATCTGACCTTTGCTGCTTCAAATATTAATATCTCTTTGTAGATAACTAGGATAAAAAATTGGTTGAATAGGTAAAAGAATAGACTTACAGATATTTCTTTGGATATATATTTCTCCATTTAAAATCTAGTTCTTGATAGCATAAAATACGTAGGAAGTGGAAGCTTGCTGCTGCTACTCGAACCTAGACTTATGGAATTTATAGAAAAGAGAAATACTTCATAGATTTCATTAACATATTATAATCAAAGTACATGAACCTCTATTTATAATAGAGGAAGGTAGTAGAGTCCAATTACAATAAAACTTCCACTGTCCCAATTACACCCAAACACTAACACTTAAAGATAAGTCCAAGCATAATTAAATAACTCAGTATAGAAAAAAGACAAACATAACTCAAACTAGAACTCTTCTCTAAAGATGTTTTTGTGAGTCCTTCTTGAACTTCCAACTTATGTGATAAGGATGCCAGCTCGAGGTAATCATGGTGAGTCCTACTTCTTATGTGCTTGGGCCTATCTTGTGGGCCTTCCTTGCTTGTGTGGTCCATCTTATAATACTCTTAGATATGTGAGTCTTCCTTGGTCGTGTGGGATTGGGCCTATCTTCCAACAGTTATGGGATGAGAAGTAGAGGGCATGGTGCACGATCTGGGCTCTTTCCAAATTTCAATAGGACGAGTATCATATTGTGGGACAAAAATAACTTGAGAAGATGGACTAACCTCAGTTGGATCCAAAAACTCAGTAGGTGTGGAGTCAGCCAGTGTTTCTGGGGGCTGAGTTGTTTCTATAGCACGGGGCCCAACCGGTTGAGGATGTTGTGGACTCAATAGCAGAATGATTAATCCAGAGATGATGTGGATGAGTCAGTGACTCAGTGGAGTAGTGAAGTACCTTAACCCGTTTATTTTCTTTTAAATTCATGAATGTCAAGTAGGGAGCCCACGAGGGCAATATTGTAATAATCTTAAACAATATGCTCAAGCCTTTGCCTTAAGAGGTCATCGAGAAGACAGGAAAGGGAAAAAGAAAGTTACAAGGGATCTGCATTCTCCTTCAATAAACCAGGGTCAGCATTCCCTTGGAAACCAAGGTGCAGACTCCCTTTGACGAGCCTGGTTATCCTCATTCTATATCATCCATCTATCCTCTTCTCTCACGTTAGCCATTCCATTCCGTGTTCCTCACAAACCCGTCACCATAGGTAGACCAAAAAGGTCTCGGCATCCTAGTTCTACCCTTGATTTACAAGAAGACCTCTCCCATCGTTGAATCACTCAATCCATGGTCAGAGACCATAACATCTTGGTATCAGAGTAGGTCAATATGGGAGAATAATCCAACAACGCCGAGTTGATAGCAAACATCAGAGAAATGATGCATGTTGAGAGAGAACAGAGCGATGCCAGAGCAACAACAAGACAAGAGGAATCCGAAGAGCGTTTGGTCACATTGTTGGACAATAGGGTCGCCCAATAGGTACAATTACAAATTGACAATTTATCTAATAGACTATTTGATATAATTGGGGGAAATAGTTCCAACCCACAGGAGGGGGAAAGGAGCCCTGTGGCCAGGAAGGGGTACCAGTATGTTGGACGCACAGAGCCACTAGTGTCAAGGGGGAATTTTAGTCCCAGAGGGGGGACCATCCCGAGATACACCAAATTGGAATTCCCAATTTTAAGGGATCAGAGGACCCACTGATATGGCTCAACATGTGTGAGAAATTTTTTTCTCACCAACGAACTGCTAACAGTGACAAAGTGGGATTGGCTGCCTTCCACATGCTCAACAAAGCACAGCTATGGGGTCATCAAATAGAATTGGCGTATCTCGAATTAAATTGGCACGAATTCAAAGATTTATGCTCCATCTGGTTTGGGCGTCCAACTCAAAATAATCCCCTGGGGGACTTGGTGTTGCTACATCAAATCAGCACGGTAGAACTGTAACAAAAAGCCTTCCAGAAGAAATTGGCTAGGGCTAGCAAGGTAGTCAGGGTGGACTAGCAAATCAGCTTGTTTACAACCGGCTTGACAGAGGCCCTTCGTCTAGAAGTGGAGCTCCTTGCTCCTACGGATTTGGCTTGACCAATGAATTTGGCGAGAGCACTTGAAGCCAAACAAAAATTCCAGGCAAGCAAACCTCCATGGCCTGGAGGAAGATAGTCTACAAGCACCCCACACACAGCAACCCCATGGTGCAACTCAGTACCTTCCAGTTCTCCTCAAGCTTCCAAGACAAGTCCATCTCAACTGGCATTCATCAGAAAATTGAACAGGGTAGAGAAGGAAGACAGAAGGTCCCGAGGCTTATGTTATAATTGTGATGAAAAATATACCTTTGGACATCAATGCCAGAAATTGTTTTGGTTATAAGTAGAGGATGATGAGGAGGAAGCCCTTGACAACACCGACCCAGTAGAGGAAGAAAATGAACCTGAAATTTCTCTCCACACCATTACCGACCTCCAATCCACCAAAACAATGCAACTATGTGCCCTCGTCAATGAAAAACCACTCCTCAGTTTGGTTGGCCCTGGCAGTACTCATAATTTTATAAGCTTCAAAGCGGCTTAGCAATTGCAATTTCCAGCGTAGCCTCATCCAACAGCTTCAATTTCAGTGGCTAATGGAGAAAAACTTCCCAAGTTATGGGATCAGTAAGGCAGTGTTGTTTTCCATTGAAGGTCATCCATTTGAGGCAAAATTTCTGATCATACCACTAGCAGGATTTGATATGGTTCTCGGAATTAAATGGCTGCAAGCTTTGGGGCCCATTTTGTGGGATTTCTCAGCCTTGACCATGAGCTTTGAGATGGCAGGCCAGAAGTACACTTTCCAGGGTAGTAAGACTGAAATTCCTCCACACTTACAAGTACTCTAGCAGCAGCAGCCCTCGGCCACAAAGTTAAAATTTTTTTTGGAGGATTATGACAAGGTCTTTCAGCAACCAAAGGGTCTCCCACCTCTGAGACAGTGTGACCATATAATTTCATTGAAGGATAGTTCTGATGTAGTTGTGGTGCACCCCTATCTATATCCCCATCTCCAAAAAGATGAAATAGAAAAACAATGCAAATTGATGCTTGAGCAAGGCCTCATCCAAAGAAGTACATCCCCTTTTTCTTCGTCGGTCTTGTTAGTCAAGAAACAAAACAACACTTGGAGATTTTGCATGAATTATAGGGAATTGAACTCCAAGACTATCAAAGACAAGCTCCCTATTCCAGTTGTGGATGAGTTATTGGATGAATTTCATGGAGCACAAATTTTCACCAAGCTCGATTTGCGCTCAGGCTACCATCAGATCCGTATGTATTCTCCAGATATTCACAAGACAGCATTTCAGACACATCATGGCCACTTTGAATTTTTGGTCATGCCCTTTGGTCTCTCCAATGCTCCATCAACATTTCAGGCTTTAATGAACGAGGTATTTACCAATTATCTCCGCAAATTTGTGTTAGTATTCTTTGATGACATACTAATTTTCAGTAAGTCTTGGCCTCAACACTTAGAGCATTTACAACTGGTTTTTCAATTGATTCGATCCCACCGGCTGTATTTAAAGAAGACCAAGTGTACATTTGGGAGAAAACAAGTAGTTTATTTGGGGCACATTATTACAACGTCAAGGGTGACAGTGGACCCCAAAAAAATTACAGCTGTTACACAGTGGCCTCCACCAACCAATGTCTCAGCTTTACGTGGTTTTTTAGGCTTGGCTGTAAATTATAGAAAGTTCATTGCCAACTATGCGAGCATAGCAGCACCCTTGTCCAACCTGCTACGTTGCAATGCATTTGTTTGGCATGAGGAGGCCAGCACAACCTTCCAAATGTTAAAAACAGCCCTTGCCACAACACCGGTCTTACAATTGCCTAATTTTAAAGAGCCTTTCGTGGTTGAATGTGATGCATCAGAAGGTGGTATCGTGGCAGTGCTGCAATAATCCAACCATCCCACTGCCTATTTCAGCCGACAACTGTCACCACATCAACACAAGTTACCAGCATATGAGCGTGAACTGATTGGCTTAGCAAAGGCAGTCCACCATTGGCGTCCCTATTTATGGGTTCAATATTTTCTTATCTGTACAGACCACTACAGTTTGAAATATTTGGTAGATCAACTTATTTCTACATTACCTCAGCAGCAGTGGATCAGTAAATTGTTGATCTTTGACTTTATGGCGGAACATAAGGTAAATTGATTACAGCAGCGGATGCTCTGTCACGCAGATCAGAAGACTCACCACAATTATCTGCCATCAGTCATCCCATGCCAGTCCTTTTGGACACCATCAAGGAGGCCCATAGGAGCTCATCAGAACTACAAGACCTCAGTCAGCAAATTACAGCTGGCAACATGCCATCCGATTTGACCCTTCTTGACACCCTCTTTCTCTATAAGAGCCACAACTATTTGCACCATTCTTCTCCTCTCATTGCTACAGTGGTATCTTCTTATCGTGAAAGCTACCATGAAGGCATTCAGAAGACACTCATGCGGCTTCGCCATGATTTTTATTGGGCTGGTATGAAGATCTCCATTACCTCCTATGTAGCTGCTTGTCAGGTGTGTCAGAGGAATAAGGCGGATAATTTATCACCAGCAGGGGTACTACAACCGATCCAGCTTACCACTCAGGTATGGGCAGACTTATCCATGGATTTTATTGAGGGACTCCCGAGGTCTTTCGGGAAGTCTATTATTTTGGTGGTCGTAGACAGATTATCCAAATACGGTCATTTCATTCCATTGGAACACCCATACACACATTGTGTGCCAACAGGACATTCTAGAGTCCATTGTCAGTGATTGGGATGTTTTTTTTACTAGTCAATTCTGGCGGGATCTCTTCAAATTCTGCGGCACCAAACTCAATTTTTCCTCAGCATATCACCTGCAAACTGATGGCCAGACCGAAGTACTTAACCATACCATTGCCATGTATTTTCGGTGCTTGGTTGGTGACAGTCCCAAAAGATGGTGGACTGCATTCTGTGGGCAGAATATTCGTACAACACCTCTTTCCACATGGCTTTACAAGACACCCCATTTCGTATAGTGTATGGCAGAGACCCTCCCAGTCTCCTTTCATATGATCATGGCTCCACCAGATTCGATGCAGTGGACAAGGCCCACATTGATCGAGATCAGTTGTTGGCCATTATTCGCCAGTGCCTCAGCCAAGCCCAAGCTTGTATGAAAGACTACAATGACCAGGGTCACCACGACATTCAGTACAACACAGGTGACTTTGTTTGGCTCAAACTCCAACATTACAAATAGGCTTCCGTAGCTAGATGCAGGCACAAGCTCTCGCCCAAATATTTTGGGCCATTCAAAATTACTTAGAGGGTCGGGGAAGTCACATATAGGCTCCAATTGCCTCAAGAAGCCAAGATCCATGATCTATTCCATGTGTCCCTCCTCAAGCCCTTCACAGGCAGCGCCTCACCCACACTCCTGCTCTCCCACCCATTGAGGATGGCCAAATATCTTGCTTGCCATTCAAAATTCTGTAGGCTCGCCAGAATCCACACAGACGAGAGGTGTTAGTTCAATGGTCTCCCACAGACGCATCCCGTAGTATTCCAACAGGTCAACCACACATTCAAGCTTGCAGACTACCTCATTTTCCAGGAGGGGAGTGATATTGTGGACTCGGTAGCAGAACGAGTAATCCAGATACGAGGCTGACAAGTGAGTGACTCAGTGGAGTACTGAAGTACCTTAGGTAGTCTATGTTCTTTTAAATTCATGAATGTCAAGTAGGGAGTGCACGAGGGCAGTATTGTAATAATCTTAAACACTATGCTCGAGCCTTTGCCTTAAAAGGTCATCGAGAAGAAAGGAAACGCAAGAAAAAATTTACAAGGGATCCGCATTCTCCTTCAACGAACCAGGGTCGACATTCCCCTGGAACCCAAGGTGCAGACTCCCTTTGATGAACCAGGTTATCCTCATTCTCGCCAATCCCTCTCTCCTCTTTTCTCACGTTAGCCATTCCATTTCATGTTCCTCACAAACCTGTAACCATAGGTAGACCAGAAAGGTCTCGTCATCCTGGTTCTACCCTCGATTTACAAGAAGACCTCTCCCATCGTCGAATCACTCGATCCATGGTAGGAGACCATAACAGAGGAGAACCTGGTATGGAAGATAAACCTGGAGGAGCATTATTAGAATAATATGGAGAGTCTTCAAAGAATTTGACATCCCTAGACACAAGTAAATGCTGAAGAGTAAGATTATAGAAAACATAACCCTTTTGTGTATGAGAGTATCCTTCATAGATTTTGGATCAAGTTTACCGTGTCTTGGGGAGGAAATATGGACAAAATATTGAAAGCCGAAGACTCTCAAGGGCAGTGAAAAAGGATCATCATTAGCTAATAAGTGAGAGTAGGGAATTTTTTTTCCAAGAACGGAAGAGGGTAACCGGTTTATAAGAAAACATGTGGTAAAGACTGCATGTGGCCAATAAAAGTATGGAACTTTCATGGCATATATTAATCCACGAGCTACCTCATGAATATGAAGGTCGTTTTGTTCAGCTACACCATTTTTTTGAGGGGTGTAGGCACATGATGTTTAGTGAATAATGCCATTTTCAAGACAAAACAAGTGAAGATCTTTGGATGTGTATTCTTTGGCATTATCCAACCGAAGGACTTTAATTTTCTGCCCAAACTGAGTGAGTACCATTTCATGAAAAGATTTAAATATCAATGGCATTTTAGAGTGCTCTTTAAAAAAAATAACCAAGTGGTACGAGTGAAGTCATCAATATATGCAATAAAATATTTAACTTGTGAAATGTTGGAGACACTCAAGGGTCCCCATATAGTATGAATTAATGAAAAAGGAGAGACACTTTAATTTCTGGACAAGGTGAGTATGTAGACCTCTAAGTTTTACTCATTTTACATGCTTCACAATGAAGGTCTGACCTTGCTTTAGGAAAACTATGATGAAGAGATTGGGTTGACGGATGTCCCAACCGGTTGTGCCATAACTTGGTTTCAGTGTCACAGGTGGATGTAGTATTTATTTGTGGCACATCCAGGTAGATGAACCCCCACTCCCCCCCTTGTTCACAAAATCCACCAATCACCCACTTCGATGTAAGATCCTGAAATACACATGAAGTGGGTGAGAAAGTGATAGAGCAATTAAAATGTTTGGTGAGCTGACTAATTGATAAAATATTCAAAGGGAAAGTGGGAACAAAAAGGATATCAGTGAGCAGAAGTGATGATGTAACAGAAGTGGATCCTTGCCCTTTAACATTAATCTATGAACCACTAGCAATGGTAACAAATTTATGTTAAAGACAAGGAGAAACTGAGTATAGTAGATGTCTGTTACATGTAAGATGCCCGGAGGCTCCTGAGTCAATTATCCAGGAAGAACAAGAGGCAGAAAACATACTTGAAGCGGTGGTGGTAGCGGTTGGTGAAGAAGTACTTAGGGAGGACCCCATCTTGGTCTTCATTTTCTAGAATAGTTCATAGTTTTCATCAGTAAGTGTATTCTTTACAGTTGTTGTGGTAGATTGCTCCACTTTTGTATCACTTACTTGTTGGAAGATAAGCTCAAGCCCACATGACCAAGGAAGGCCCACACTACCAAAGAAGGCCCACAAGATTGGCCCAAGCCCATAAGAAGTAGGACCCAAATGATTATCATGAGCTGGCATCCTTATCACATCAGTTGGAAGATCAAGAAGGACTCACAAAAGTATCTTATCTTATGGTCACATCAAAGAAGAGTTTTAGTTTGAGTTATTTTTGTCTTTTATCTATATTGAGTTATTAATTATGTTAGGACTTAGCTTTAAGTGTTAGAGTTTGGGTGTAATTGGGACAAGGGTAGTTTTATTGTAATTGGACTCTACTACCTTCCTCTATTATAAATAGAGGTTCATGTACTCTAATTACAACATATTATTGATGACAATGAAGTATTTCACTTTTCCATAAATTCAACACGGTATCAGAGCAAGTTCTGTGAGTTGACTTGGTCAACTCACGGAGGTAATGTGATCCTTTTCTCTAAATCCTAAACCCTAAGTCTAGGTTCGTAGTTATTTTTTTTAGTCCCTATACCTATAGTTTTCTTTGTATTTTTTAACTTGATACAAAGTTTTTAATACTGAAATATATATACTGAAGGAAAGATAATTTAGTCTAATTTCCAAATAAAAATCATTTGTTCCAATTGGAGTTATCTACAGAAAGATGTCAACATTTGAATGAGCGAAGGTCAGATTGAAAAAAGGTTCATGCAACAGTAGCAATCTTTAGATTTTGAGGTATTTTTTGCTATCAAGAACTAGAATTTATATGGAGAAATATATGTCAAAGTAAATATCTGTAATTCTTTTCTTTTACCTATTCAACCAATTTTTTTATCTGAGTTATCTACAAAGAGAAATCGATATTTGAGGCAGCAAAGATCGGAATTAAAAAGAGGTTAGAGCTGTAGCAGAAAGCCTCAATTTCCAAGGTATTTTATGCTATCAAGAAAGAGACTTTATAAGGAGAATTATATATAAAAAGAAATATACGTAAGTCTATTTTCTTACCTATTCAACCAATTCTTGGTATGATTTTTTTATAAGGAGATATTATACTTGGAAGAGTCGATGGTCATTCTGAAAAAAAGGAGAAACATTACTTTGTTCGGCCAGATGACAGAGACCAAAATCTATCACATTATTTATCTTCTAATAATTATATTTTATGAAGTGAAGTTACACTTTGATGATAGGTATTTAAGTCTACTTTTATACTGAGAAAATTTCATGTTAATCTGATCTATATTTAAAGAAATATTCCCATTGGAAGAATCAAAGGTTATGCTGGTATTCTGTTACATTGATAATCCGAATTTAAGCCAATTATTTTGTGCCACTTTTTGAGTTGATATATCAGAAAATGTCACTTCTCCCTGGTTTGAGGGCTTATTTATACATCTCTATTATTTGGGCCTATTACTACATCTATGATATTTGGTTCAAGCTGGGATCACTACCATTACCTCCCAATATGAGGGGCTATATTTTATTCCATATATTGTGGATGAGTTTATGTAACCAAAATATTCAACAAAAGGGGAGCACAATTTGAAGCTTCTGCATCTAAGAAAAAATATTTATATCGGATTATGATTATTTCATGGGTCCTTCTACAAGTTTTATTATTTTGGTTCATGTTATATGTGTTGGAAGATGGTCCTGTTATAATCACATGCAACTATTATGTCTCTTTGGGGACATTATTATTGAAGAAGTGGTGGACTCATATCATCATTTATTTAACCCTATCAAAAATATCAAAATTATTTGTGGTTGGGAGTCCATGACGAAGGAACTTCATCCCGTCAAAAATATCAAAATTATTTGTGCTTTGGAGTCCATGACGGAGGAACATCATCACCATCAAAAATATCAAAATTATTTGTGGTCGAAAGTCCATGACTGAGGAACTTATTATTACATCTATGTTATCCCCCCTCCCCCCACCCCCCCCCCCCCCCCCCCCCTCCCTGTACTGGCTTTTATTACTCCTACCACTTGAGAGTCGTTGACCTATGGAAGGACACGGTGGTGGACACTTCAGAGCAATGCCGATAGACACACTACCGATAGAAGACGGAGTGTGCCCTATATCCAGCATTAGGACAGGAGTATGAAGCAATGGCTTACAAGCTAGGAGTGATTTTTACTCTCACTTATATTATGCTAGTAGGGCCTCATGAAAGGATGCAACAGCGTGAGAGGGAATGTTGGAAGATGTGCCATTTTATACAAAAATATTCTATACATCATTTGCAGCAAGCTGGGAGTTCATGTTGTTCTCTCACCCCCAGCTTGAGGGGTAGTGTTGGAAGATAAGCACTAGCCCACACGACCAATGAAGGCCCACAAGATAGGTCCAAGCCCATAAGAAGTAGGACCCACAATGATTACCTTGAGCTAGCATCCTTATCACATTAGTTGGAAGATCAAGAAGGACTCACAAAAGTATGTTATCTTATGGTCACATCAAAGAAAGAGTTTTACTTTGAGTTATGTTTGTCTTTTATCCATATTGAGTTATTTAATTATGTTAGGACTTATCTTTAAGTGTTAGAGTTTGGGTGTAATTGGGACAAGGGTAGTTTTATTGTAATTGGACTCTACTACCTTCCTCTATTATAAATAGAGATTCATATACATTGATTACAACAAGTTATTGATGTCAATGAAGTATTTCACTTTTACATAAATTCATCATTACTTTGGCTTTGTTAGCCTTATTCTAATTAGCCTTAAAACATATTTCTCGAGAGTGGCCCAATCTACCACATATAGAGCATTCCTTTAGGTGAAAGCATGTGTCTCTAGTGTGGCCATATTCCTTACAATGGGTGCATTCCTTCCCATCTATTCGGTCAAAACCAGTAATTCCACCTCTTCCTCTTCCTCCTCTATAAAATTTGCCTCAGCCTCGGCCTTGGTCATATGGTGTTCCCTCTGTCCAGAGTACATAGCGGATGGTATTTCAGTACTAGAGGGAGAAGCGTCTGGAATACGGAGAAGTGTAGCACATACATCATCAAAAGTGGGAACCGCGAAAGAGCTAAGAAGGTGAGTCTTAGCTACGTCAATATTTTTTTAATGTTAACAATGCATATGGCAGTTATTAATGCCTCTTTCTGTTTATCTTGGCCAAAGATATTTGTAGAGGTTGGTTGGGCCAAATTCCATTCTTGAAGAAAGCCTCGAAAGCGGGCCAAATATTCATGTATATTGTCTCCTTGTTTGGTGTCCTTCTTTCTGGCATATCCAGCATTTACACTTGCTCGGGGGTTTCCCCTTCAGGCAATATGCATTTACTGGATGTGGTTGGGCTAGAGTTTGTTCTTTTTCTAAAGTATCTTTTTTAGGAGTATACCTAGATTTTGAACTACTTTGTATCCTAAATTTTTTCTTATGAAATTTTTTAGGATATTTTCTTTTCTTTTGGTTATAGGTTTTCCAACCATAAGCTCCTACATTTTTGTTCTAGTTGGAACAGCATAATGTTTGCTTATAAGTTTATTACTTTTCTTTTGTAGTTTTTGAGTTTCACAGAGGTTTGCCAACATGTCTTGTACAAACCTGTGTTTTCTTCCAAAAGTATAAAAACCTAGGAAAGCGTCCATGGTTAAAGCAGGAAACTCTGGGTTGTTTTACCAATATTTTACAATGTAGTCTTTTTCGAAAATAGTCGCAAAAGGTTCTGGCAATTTTGAATAAAAGGTGGGCAGATAGGGTTTTTTATCAACTTTTTGTAGTTCATAGAAGTAACTTGCAAATTCGTAGTAATACTTCTCATAAAAATAGATGTTACAAATCTGTAACTTATTTAGTTTTTGAAGAGTTTCTAAACGTTTTCTTTGTTTAGTATACTCATTGCGAGCTTCTAGGGCTGGATGTATTCCTAGAAATTATTTTGATATCTTAGCCACTAATCCTTTTAGTATTGAGGCTATAGATGTT
The DNA here is from genome assembly GCF_029961685.1 of Aristolochia californica. Taxonomy (NCBI): domain Eukaryota; kingdom Viridiplantae; phylum Streptophyta; class Magnoliopsida; order Piperales; family Aristolochiaceae; genus Aristolochia; species Aristolochia californica. Next base: position 30,300,091 of record NW_027182279.1, on the reverse strand, counting down.
GATGTAGCTATTTTTTGGTCTTCGAGAAGATTGTCCCACCAATGAGCTATATGACCCTGTAGGGCATGGGTAAAGAAGTTAAATGCAGAATCTTTGTCCCATGATTCATGCATATTAGCAGCATTGCTGATACTTCTTTCCCATTCTTTGAGGACTTTTTCTCCATCCTTGGAACAATCCAAGTTGAGATAAAATCCCAATGGGTTTATGCTATCTATGGATTGATGTCCTTTAGTAGCATGGGAAGGATCGACATTTGTGTATTTTATTGAATACCTTTGTCCGCCCAACAAGATTTTAGAGTGGGAAAAACTTTCTCTTTCTCAAGAATAATCCGTTGTTTTGTGGCGGAAATTTTCTGTCATATAGGTATCTTGTACCCTTGATGTTTCTACTTCATGTTGGCTGGTGTTGCCTCCTCGAAGCATTCTGAATCTTTTACAAAGATAATTTTCCTTTTTGTCTTTAGCAAAGTAGTTTTTTTTCTTGGTATTTTCTATTGCAACTTTGTCAGAGTCCCATGCCTCTGGTTCACTATCTTGTTGCTCTTTTTGTTTACTAGAGGAAGGTTTTTTCCTCTAGAACATAATAAATCGGTTGGCGACTGAAAGTATTATATTTTGCCTAAACTTCATCATCAGTAGAGGATGATGCTGTTGAAGCAATCCTAAAGGCAAAAGGTTCTAGATCTTTTCTTCTACTTGCTATGCAAGGTGCAATGTACACCAAGTTTTTAAGCCACCGGTAATGTCAGAAAGGCCTAAAGGTAATGGAGTTTCGATATCAGTTACATAGAAAAAATCATTCATTTTTAAAGAGATATTTCTTGAAGCTCTCTTTGTATTCTCTAGATTATGCATTGTAGTGTGTGAGCTCTGTTGTTGATTCTTATCCATTCAGAATGAAACTCGGTGTGAGCAATCATAGTATCTTCTGTTGGTCGAAGATTATCTCTGTTTTGCAGAGCGTGAATTCTTTCTACTCATGCTATTCTTAAACGATCTAATAGTCTTTCTCTATAGATCATTTTTATAAAGCTTTTGTTTAATTATTTTGATCTTGCATCCTAATTTGTAGACACAATCATTATATCTCATCCACCAATAATGATACATCACTTGGGATGGGAATGTGTCATCTTCAGGTTGAAGAGTATCTCTTTGTTGTAGAGCGAGAGCTAGGCTTTCTCTACAAAATTCTAGGCAATCTAATAGTTTCCACCTATAGATCATTCTGGTGTCCAAGGTGTAAAAGGGGTTTTATACGTTGATAGACTAGAAGAAGAACCTAAATGTTCTTTAATGTTAAGAATTCGCTTAGGAGTTCTTGCATTTTATCTTTGTTTAGATTATCTAAAAACAATTTTAGTTCTGTTAATTCTTTAAAGAAAATAGGACTATTTCCATTGTCAATTTTTTCTACAATATTTTCTAGGATAGTTTGACATTTTATTATTTCTCTATGTCTATGTTCATCATAGAGGAAATTAAATTTTTGTTGTAGATTGTCAATAGCATTTTCTAACCCGGTAATGGTCTTTCCATAAGACTCTAAGGTTTGGTTGGGCCTTGGGTTGCCTATTCCTTCGAATTGGGAACTGGTGGAGGCTCTACTAGAAGAGGTAGAGAGCCTAGTGTTGGTAATCACTAGTTTTCCTTCTATCTCCCTTATGGTTTTTCAGGAGAGGGGAAGGTGTCTAGGAGCCCTAGGTTGGACTACCCATTCTGTTGGCCATGTTAACTCCCTAGGGTCGAGTTCTTCTATGGTCAAATTTTCAGAATATCCAATATTTTTGGATTGTTCCATGATTTTCTTTGAATCCTTAACTGGAACCTTTCTTGTATTGATTCCTCTTGCAACTACTCATATGCATTACTCTTCTTCCTGGTTGAATGCCATTTTTCTACTAGTTATCTGTGTAGATTTTTAGGGACAAGGTATCTTGGATATGCTTGTCATCTAAATCTATTTGTAGGTTGGGCCAAGTTGTAAAGGAGACTGGGCCTAATCCTAAGTTGGCTCCAACTCCTCCGAGCAGGGCCTTTTCAAAATTATTCCTCACTGAGTTATCTACGATAGCTACTATGAAAGGTAAGTTTTGGTTGATTCGTATCAAGGGGTCTAATCATATATGAACTAATCCATAATTGGGACTACATTGATGCATGGTTCAATACATTCTATTATCAAAACCCTAATCATAGGCATTCCAGGTTTTTCCAAAGGGCCAAGGATGTTCTGAGAAGGTATTTAATTGGTGGACAAAATTTGGGCCACCCATTGAGGTTCTCCCAGAGCCCATTCAGGCTCAATTTAAATTTTGGACTAAATCCAGTCCTGAGCATAAAGATTTGGGGAAAATCCCAATAGATACAGATTTGTTCATATTATTTATGACTTTCACCATCCCCTGGATTTTGTGATGGGACTGTACCACATCCTTCAATCAAGAAGGACTGCCAATTTTATAGAGAATCTTCCATGTAAGGTAGTGGAACATTTTTCCATAAATTGATACAAAGTTCGCAAAAATTAAGTCTAATATTCTCCATAATGAGAATTTATTGGGACAAAAAATCTCAAAGTTTTATTATGAACCCAAGAATATGTTCAACAATTACAAATTAAGGGCCAAACTTCTATCAACGCCCAAAACAATCCAGGTGTCCTCAATAATGGAGTATTTGTTCAGCCACCTCAATTATAGAGGCATCTTTCATAGTTTCTATTGGTGAATTTTAAATGTTATCAAATTCGTCTTGTACTTTTCAGTCTTGCTCTTTCTATATAAGGAGTTATGTGTTGTTTTGTAAGGCATTACTTTGAGTTTGCGCTTGTTTCCATGGTTGCTCATTGTTTGGATATTATTTAGTGTGTTTTTTTATATGTAAGTATAATATTTCAATTTGAATATATTTTATATTTCCATTATTTTTTATTCTTTTTTGTTGTAAATAGACCATTAGTGCCTCATGTTTCCTCGAAAAAAATTTTCTAGCTAAAAATTCTTACAAGGAAACTATTGTGGTAAAGCTATTTTTGCTGAAAAAAATTACTTTCTACAACTATAAGGCCTTGTTAGTTCTTTTTTTAGGGACTTTGGAAAAGTATTTCTAATAAAAATATGATCCTTAGGACCATTACTACCTCATGTTTCCTAGAACATTTTTCAAGTTGAAAATTCTCACCAGGGAAATTTCGTCGTATGGATATTTTTTATGAAAAAAACTACTATCTACAACTATAAGGCCTTGTTAGTGCATTTTCTATGGAAACGATAGAAATATATTTCTTGTAAAAAATACATCTCTAGAGAATATTCCTGCCTCTTGTTTCCTGGAAACACTTTTTAAACAGAAATTTCTTTCAAGAATTTTTTTGTTGAAACAAATTGCTTTCTACAACTATATGACCTTGATAGTGCATTTTTCTTGGAAACTATAGGCAATTATTTATAGTAAAAATACATCTCCATATACCATTAGTGCCTCATGTTTCCTGGAAAATGTTTCTAAGGCAGAAAATTCTTACTTGGAAAACTTTGCTGAAAAAATTATAATTTACCACTATCATGCCTTGTTAATGCCTTTTTTAAGGAAACATTGGAAAAGTGTTTATTTTAAAAATACATGTCCAGGGACCATTAGTTCCTCATGTTTCCAAGAATCTCTTTTCTTGTTGAAAATTCTTACCAGGGAAATTTTTTGGTAAGGATAATTTTTGTGAAATAAATTACTTTCTACAACTTTAAGGCTTTGTTAGTGCATTTTTTGGACACGCTGGAAATGTATTTGGAGTAAAAATACATCTCCAAGGACCATTAGTGCCTCAAGTTTCTTGGAAACACTTTTCAAGCGGAGAATGTTTACTAAAAATTTTTGCTGAAACAAATTACTTTTTACAACGATATGACCTTATTAGTGCATTTTTTCAGGAAACGCCGGGAAAATATTTCTAGTACAAATACATCTCCATGGACCATTAGTGCTTCATGTTTCCTGGAAAACACTTTTTATGCAAAAAAATTCTTTTGGGGAAAACTTCGCAAAAACAAATTACTTTATGTAACTATAAGGTTTTTTTAGTGACTTGTTTTCAAGAAATGTTGAAAAAGTATTTCTAGTAAAAATACGTCTCTAAGGACCATTAGTGCCTGATGTTTTATGGAAAAATATTTCTACCTAAAAATTCTTTCCAGGAATCATTTTAGGTAAAACATTTTTTGCTGAAACAAAATAATTTTTGCAACTATAAGCCCTTGTTAGTGTTTGTTTTTAAGAAAATTTTGGAAATGTATTTCTACTAAAAATACATCTCCAAGGACTATGAGTACCTCATATTTCCATGAAACTCTTTTTAAGCTGAAAATTCATTCCAAGAAAATTTTGTGATAAGGCAATTTTTGCTGAAAAAATTACATTTTACTAGTATAAGGCCTTGTTAATGGCTTTTATAAGGAAACGTTGGAAAAGTATGTCTAGTAAAAATACATGTCCAGGGACCATTAGTGCCTCATGTTTCCAAGAATCACTTTTCTTGTTGATAATTCTTACCAAGAAAATTTTGGTGTAAGGCAATTTTTTTTAAAACAAATAACTTTATACATCATTAAGGCCTTGTTACTGCCTTTTTTGGGAAAATATGTCTCCAGGGACCATTAGTTCCTCATGTTTCTAGGAAACTAATTTTAAGCTAAAAATTGTTATAGGGAAATTTTGAGGTAAGACAATTTTTGCTAAGACAATTACTTTCTACAACCACAAGGCCTTGTTTGCGTATTTTTTCCAAAAATGTTTGAAAAATATTTCTAGTAAAAATATGTCGAGAGAGACCATTAGTTCCTCATGTTTCTAGGAAACAAATTTTAAGCTAAAAATTGTTACAGGGAAAATATTTAGGTAAGACAATTTTTGCTTAAGACAATTACTTTCTACAACCACAAGGCCTTGTTTGTTAATTTTTTACAAAAATGTTTGAAAAATATTTCTAGTAAAAATATGTCGCGAGGGACATTAGTGCCTCATTGTTCCTAAAAAAATATTTCTAGCTAAAAATTCTTACCAAGAAACTATTGTGTTACCGTATTTTTTTTTGAATTAAATTACTTTCTACAACTATAAGTTCTTGTTATTGAATTATTTTAGGAAATTTTAACAAATTATTTCTTGTAAAAATACAACCCTTGGGACCATTACTGCCTCATGTTTCCTAGAAACATTTTTTATTCTTAAAATTCTTTCCATGGAAATTATGTGGTAAGGATATTTTTTATGAAACAAATTACTTTTTGAAACTATATGGCATGTTGTTCATTTTTTTTCCGAAATTCTGGAAATTATTTTGTATCACTATAAGGTTTTGTTAGTGTTTTTTTCAGGAAATGTTGGAAACTATTACAAATAACAATACGTCTCCAAGGACCATTACTGCCTCATGTTTTCTGGAAACACTTTTCTACCTGAAAATTCTTACTTAGAATATTTTTTTTGTAAATCAATTTTTGAAGAAACAAACTGCTTTCTGCAACTATAAGGCCTATTTAGTGTATTTTTTATGGAAATATTGGAAATTTATTTTGAAATTTATTTTTAATATAAATACATCTCCATGGACCATCAGTGCCTCATATTTCAATGAAACACTTTTTAAGCTGAAAATTCTTTCTAGGAAAATTTTGTAATAAGGCATTTTTTTATGGAAAAGTTACATTTTACTACTATAAAGCCTTGTTACTGTCTTTTTTTTTGGAAACGTTGGAAAAGTATTTCTAGTAAAAATATGTGTCGAGGGACCGTTAGTCCCTCATGTTTCCAAGAATCACTTTTCTTGTTGAAAATTCTTACCAAGAAAATTTTGGTGTAAGGATATTTTTTTATGAAACAAATAACTTTTTACATTATTAAGGCCTTGTTACTGCCTTTTTTAGGAAATTTGGAAATGTATTTCTATTATGCACGTAATAACATTGCTATGTTATTTAGAGTTTAATTAATTGTTTTTCTTTACTTTCTTTATTTTATTTCAGTTAAAGAATTAATTGGCCACAAGAACATTTTTGTAATATTTTATCTTGAACCTTGTAAGGGTGAACCCTATTTAGGGGGTAAGAGTAATGAGAAAAGGAAGCATTTATTTAGGTTAAACAAGGGTTTTGAGTTCTCCTCAACGAGATCAGGAGTGTGCGTTCTCCTTAATGAATGTAGGGTTTTCAAGCTTCCCTTCGGCTTGACTTTCATTTTTCTATTCTTCTTCCATACGAATCGCTGCGTTAGATCCGGGACCATAACAATTGGTATCATAGTTGCATAACATGGGGAATTCCAACAATGGAGAGTTAAGAGAGTTGCTGATTAGAAGGCAGAATACGCTCGTAGAGCCACGGGCAGAAAATGAGACAAGGTTCGCTCAGATCATGCAACAGTTGGATCAAATCCCAATGCTTAACCAGAAACTCGACAAACTTGAAAGGGAAATCGTTACTGCAGAAAAGAAGACCATACAACCTAAACTCAGCGCGCAAGAAAAATTTATAGCACACAACGGTCGAACAGACACTGTTTCGGATGGGAAGAAAGGCCATGGGCCAAATAAATTCAAAGAGAAAATATGCCGAGCATGGACATCAGCCATCAGAGACACATAAATTCCAAAATTGGTGGGGTATTCAACAACTCCCTTCTCACGGGATGCAAAACGTCTCCCAGAATAGGAGATGCAAAAAATCCGAGAGACCTCTATCTTGTAAAATCTCCAAGCGAGGAAGCCCCAAAGGGGTGCTGTTCACCATCGGAAAAAGGTCTGGTGGGCTTTGGGTTCAGGACTCTCGCTCTCAATCTTGCCCTTGACAGCCTAGCGAAAAACAATCTTCAACGTATTTAGGTGTAAGTTTTTGAAACACCCTCGATTTTATGTCAAAACGATTCTTCCATAGAGTTGATGGGGCTCAAATGGGCTGATTTTGGGGATGGGGGTTTTCTGTTCCATGAAGCAAAGCAATTTTGATGGAATTTTGGTTTTTTTGTTTGCAATTTGAGATGATATTTTTTGCGTGTGCTGGGAATGGTAGAAAAATTTCATTGGGTGATTTATTTTTCTATTGATGAGAATAGCACCAGTACATCTGTTCATTGTCAAATTGAAAATGTTGTGCTTAAATTTTCTTGTGATATGTATGGTGATCGGCCATTGTTCATGTCATTTCTTCAACCAGGTGTGAGTTCAGGAAATGTGAAGGTAGCAAATGTGGGAAAAACTGGAGAGACTGGTGGGTTGAACAATCTGACGAATTTTCAACTTGCTACTGCTATTGCAGTGCACAAAGGGGCTCAAGTAGATAGACTGGTTGGAGCTAATCCAGAGGAGATAAGGAAAATGGAAGATGATGGGCAGGTATTTTTTGAAATGCCTGCAGGAAAGGTGGAGAACTGGATTTCTATGCTTAGCAATTTGGGTTTTTCTAGAAATGGTGGAGAATATGCTATGGGGGATGATTTTTAGTACTGTTGAGGGTAAAAAATTCAAATTCTGAGTGGAGACTGGACATAGTATAAGTGCTATAGTTTTGGACACTATTCCAAGTGAAAACAAAAAGGAGTCAAAGGGTGTGGACACTATTTCCGATGTACACATCTGGCAGATTGTCATATTAAGGAGTCTTTCGTGGTCACCCCACAAACTGTATTTGCAGAAGTTAAGGCCAATGCTTGCAATGAATCGATTGTTGTAACTTCTCACACTAATGAAGTGCCCGATGATTCCTGTAATATGCTTCCAAGCCATAACCAAAAGCCTTCAATAATTGGCATTGACATAATTGAGGTGTCACGGGAAAATGAATCATCAATCCAAGAAGAAGGACCTTCAAATGTCGAGCCTGCTGCATTGGAAATACAACTAGAATTATATTATGGTCCCAGATCAATACGAAGATTCACCGGGGAGGATGAGGTGATATTGAAGAAGAAGGGAACAAAAGGGGACAAAATCATAGAGAAGAACGGAGAGGGATAACCCGGCTCTGAGGGAGTCTATAACCTAGGGCTCTAAGGGAGACCGCAACCTAGGGTTCCAGGGGAACGCCGACCCTAATCTCAAAGAGGAGACCTCAAATCCTGTTTTAGATTAACATTCTACTTCCCCATTCATTACCATACGTTGCATACAAATAGTTCACGCCAACAAGAGTTTAGGAAAAAATTACAAAAATGCCCTTGAGGCATATTTAAACCCAAATAGCATAAAATAGAAAATAAACTAAATAAATACTTAACTGACTTAGCCATGGTGTCTTAGCCTGACTCGGCTCACTATTTGGTCCATAAAAATTTATCTTTTGTACCATCTGCTATCAAAATACATATCAAATTATCTTTTGTACCATCTGCTGTCAAAATACATAATCTGGGTGTTGGCCAGTGTGAGGAACTTGGACTGGCTCCAACGAGTGAAAACTACGACTGCAGGGTGGATATTCTCAGTACAGCAGGGTATGCACATAACAGGCCACCTGAAGAGGCTTATGGGTCCTTCAACAAAATGATGTCTACTGTGCCAATGCAAAAAACAGTGCTGCCAGATATCCAAGAAAACAGTGCTGTTGTGGTAGTGCAGAAAACAGTGGTAGTGTAGAAAATAGTGCTGCAAATTGAGGTGGGAGGTGCAAAGAAAATTTTTCACTCTATTTCAATGGGAAGGCTTCAACTTGCCGAGGCTGTGAATGCCAACTTCACTATTGCTGCTACAGTAATTCGCCAAAGCGCACTAATTGCTCTTCGTGAGTCCTCTCAGTCGAATTACAACAATATTGATGCTACCAACTCTAGAGGCGACCGGGGCTTCCTAGAGGATATTTTTGATACATTATGTATGTAGAATGAGGAGACAGTGATAGTCCTGAGTTTAGATGCAATAGTGGCAAGGGCTGCAAATCTCAAATGTAGGACTTATGCAGCAAAATTATCTATAGTAGTGGGCAATGCATATAGTCCTGTGCAGGATGTTGCTAATTCTTTCTACACCGGGAGACCAATAAATGTAAATTGGGTTCTTTCTGCAGCCTCAATTCTGGGTTTGGATAATAATGGATCCATAGAGGAAGCTTCTGGTTTTGCAGCACATGGGTTATGCAGAGCTTCACTAGAAATGTTTGGACTGCTTCTAAATACTGAAAACAAAGCCTGCTGGGTGGTTGTTCTCAGTTGAGCAGGTTAGTCCCAGCATATGCCAGCTGACGAGGCTTTTGCGTTCTTCAAAAATATGAGGTCTGTAGGTGTTAATCTTGAGGGTGTTGCTATTCTTTTGTCCTCTCCACTTCTGCCCAGTTGAAGGACTCCGATAGTGGTCTGTAGATTCTTGACTTGGTTCATACAAACCATATTCCTATGAGTAGCAATTTAATAGTCACAGTGGTTGCCAGGTCTGCCAAATATACATCAATCATATTTTATGAAGTTAAGTTATACTTGGATGAAAGGTATTTATGTCTACTATCATAAGGAAAAAATTTCATGTCAATCTAGTCTATGTTTAAAGAAATATTCGCATTGTAAGAATCAAAGATCGTGATGGTATTCTATTGTATTGAAAAATCCAAATTTATGCCCATTGTTTTGAGTCACTTTTGAGTTGATATATCAAAAAAATATCTCACTTCTCCCTGGTTTGAGGGATTATCTATGCATCTCTGTTATATGGGCTTATTTCTACATCTATGATATTTGGTTCAAGCTGGGATCACTGCCATTACCTCCCTGCTTGAGGAGGAGAAGTACAAGAAAGAGGTATTTTATTCCATATGTTGTGGATGAGTTAATGTGACCAAAATATTCAAGAAAAAGGGAACACAAAAGATGAAGCTTCTGCATCTAAGAAAAAATATTTATATCGGACTATGATTATTTCATGGGTCCTTCTACAAGGTTTATTATTTTGGTTCATGTTATATGTGTTGTAAGATGGTCGTGTTATATTCAGTTGCAGCTATTATGTCTCTTTGGGGACATTATTATTGAAGAAGAGGTGGCATCATATCATCATTTATTTTACCCCATAAAAAAAAGACATCACGATTGGGAAACATTGATGGGGGATACCCTGTAAAAAAATATCACGGTTGGGAAACCATGACGGGGGATACCCTGTCAAAAAATATCAAAGTTGGGAAACCATGATGGAGGAACTTATTATTGCATCTATGTTTTACCCCCCTGGATTGGCCAGTTGGGTCTCAAGGAAGAGAGCACCAGCGTGAGGGGGAGTGCTGGAAGATTGGAGGACAGCCATTTTATACAAAAAAAATCCTATACATCATTTGCAGCAGGCTGGGAGATCTTGATGTTCTCTCCCCCCAACTTGAGGGGGAGTGTTTGAAGATAGGGCTCAAGCCCACATGACCAAGGAAGGCCCACATATCTAAGAGTCTTATAAGATGAACCAAACAACCAAAGAAGGCCCACAAGATGGACCCAAGCCCATAAGAAGTGGGACCCATAATGATTACCATGAGCTGGCATCCTTATCACATCAGTTGGAAGATCAAGGACTCAAGAAAGTATCTTTATCTAATGGTTACGTCCTAGAAGAGTTTTAGTTTGAGTTATGTTTGTCTTTTATCTATATTAAGTTATTTAATTATGCTAGGACTTATCTTTAAGCGTATGAGTTTGGGTGTAATTGGGACAAAGGTAGTTTTATTGTAATTGGACTCTACTACCTTCCTCTATTATAAATAGATGTTCATGTACTCTGATGATAATACTTCAATGAAGGTTTTCTCTTTCCCATAAATTCAACACCTGTATGGTCTAATAACCACCACATCTAATCTGGAGTTTAAACAAATTCTATGATCACAGTGCCTCAATGGAGGCAGCCCTGAAAGCTCCTGAAACAAGTCTATGAACTCTTCCAGTAACTTTTCTAACGTGCTGCCTGGTGGTTCTTGTTTGTGTAGTAGGTGGATATGATGTGCCGCTTCATTTTGAGTGCCCTTTAGCATTACTTGGCTTCCTTTCGACTAAAAACTCATTGTTAAAGCAGAGAAATCCCAAAAAATTGGGCCCAAGGTTTGTAACCATTTGATTCCAAGTACCATATCAAATCCAGCTAATGGTGTGACAAAAAATTAAGTGGTAAAATGAGTGTTACCAATAGAAAACTTTACCGCCTTGCTGACCCAATAGCTAGGGACTTTCTCACCATTGGCAACTGAAACCATGGCAATTGGGTGAGGCTGGATCCCAAGTTGAAGAAGTTTAGCAGCCATTAAGCTTAAGAAATTGTGGATACTTCTAGAGTCCACTAACCCCACAAGTTCCTGGTCTAGAACCCTTGCCCGTACTTGCATAGTTTTGGCTGACTTTTTATCTAGTAATTGCATTCAAAGAAATTTCTGGTTCGTCCTCCTCTTGAGGACCTTCATTCGGTTCTTCTTCTCCCATTGCATCTAACTCCAACCACAATAATCTTTAACATTGGTGGCCTGCTCTATAAGGTTCATCACAGTTATAACATAGGTTTTTTGCCTTGTGGTCAGCCATGTCTAAACCAGTTAATGTTCATATATATTGGGGTGGTGGGTTGCTTGTCCTTGTATCTGCTGCCACAGTATTAATCAGAGTAGTTTTGGGTAGCCACACTATTGGCAAGGTCACCTAAGGCGAATAGTTCCTCCCCCCTTGCCAACCAGTCCTTTGAATTTGAACTTTCTGTCTTGCTTCCAGTGCTCGAGCTAAATTCATTGCTCGTGCCAAATCAGTAGGTGCAAGGAGTTCCACCTCTAACCTCAAAGACTCATTAAGGCCTACTGTAAACAAATTTACCTGTTGGTCGACTCTAACCATCCTGTTTGCTTGAGCCAATTTTTCTTGGAATTGTTTTTTATTATTTATCCACAGACACGGTTTGTCTTAATAGGACCAAACCACCCCCCCCCCCCCCCCCTCCCAACGGGTTGCTGTGTGCTGGAGGGCTGAATCTTACAATACATAGCTCTTTAAATTCTTCCCAATCTAGCACCAATCTCTCAAATTTTACTTGATGAAACCATAGCTGCACTTCATCGAGCATGTGGAAGGCAGCCAATCCCACCTTATCAAATTCAGGTGTCCTTTGATTGGAAATAAATTCTCACATCTATGCAACCGAATTAAGGGGTTGTTAGACGTAGTAAAAGTGGGAAAATCCAATTTTGTATACTTGGGTACAGTATGTCCACCCTATTGTGAATGGACACCAGTGCGCTTTAAAAGCTGCTCCACCCTTGACTGTGCGATTTGTCCTCCCCCCTTCGGCCTGGGTTGGGTTTCTAGCAGCCAAAAGATCTGAAACCATACCTGAGAGTCTCTCGAGTTGCAGGATAATACTTGGAATTTGTTCCAACTACTGGCAGAAATTTGTCATTCTCACCTCTTGTTCGGCTTGTGAGTCCTGCACCTTTGTGACCATGGCTCTCAGCTCTTCATTGTTGGACGTATCACCCATGTTATCCTGCTTTAATACCAAGTTGTTATGTTCCTAGGTCATGGATCTTGTAACATGGCGCTGGAAAGGGTAATCCAGAGTTTTGGCGACGAGTTCTACACTGGTAAGGTCACTCTTGGTTTTGGAAAAGGGAAAAGAGCAAGAAGAAACGAGAAGAAAATAAAATTCGTAAGGGAACCTGGACCTTTGGGTTCATTGAGGATAACTCCAACCCTAGAGCTCATTGAGGAGAACTCTAAATCCCTATTTAGGCTAAAATCAGAATTGTCTTTTCCCATTCCTCTTTCCCCCCTAAGTAGGGTTGGCGCCAACAAGAGTTCAAGAGAAATAATTACAATAATGCCCCTATGGCATATTAACTCTTCAATTGAAATAAAATGAAGTAAAAGAAAAATGAAGAAAAAAACAATAAACTGAATAACTAAATGACTCAACCGTAGCGCCTCTGAATGACTCGGCCTGCTATTGAGTCCATAAAAAATCCTTAAGTTTGAAACATAGGAGGGGTAATTTTTCTTCTTGTATGTGAGCATAGTAAATTTCTCCAACAAGGATTCTAGGATGGTATAACCTTACCTCATTTGGTATTTCTTGTTTAAGGCCTCCAATGAAGCTACCAACTTGAACCAATGGACTCAGTTGACTATGCATTCAAACTTTGTTTGGTACTCTTTGATGGAGCCACTTTGCTTGAGCTTTATGAGAAGAGAATCATAATCTTGATATTGGTTGGCCCAAACAATATGCATAGATCTTGTACAAACACGTGCCAAGTGATAAGAGGGCCGGTGTGGTTGTGCTATTGGAACCAACACACATATCCCCTTCTAGTTGGAAAGAAGCTAGAAGTCTTTTTTGGTTTTCATTAGTTTATTGATGTAGATTTTTAGGACTCCATAGATTTAGCTCATGGAGAAAAAGAGAGATGACATAGTGGAGAAAGTAGGAGGAAGAAGAGGTTATGGACTTGTATCCTAACCCTTCCCCTGAAACTCAACCTATAGATTAATAATCCTACAATATTATAATTATGCCCATGGTACTTAAACTAATTATATCAGTGCCATCTCTATGAGATGACTCTTTATTTACCATCCTACCATCACTATATGGGTTTGTGGGCCTTATCCTTGGTCTACGGGCCTTGAGCCCATCTTTCACATCTCTTGGATGTGTGGGCCTTCCTTGGTCGTGTGGGTTAGGGCCCATCTTCCAGCACTCCCCCTCATGTTGGGGGTGAGAGAACATAATGAAATCCCAACTTACAGTAAATGGTGCATGGGATCTTCTGTATAAAATGGCAGTCCACCATATCTTCCAACACTCCCCCTCAAGTTTGTCATCTCTTCCAAGAGGTCCAACTGTCATAATATAAGTGAGAGTAAAATCTATTATGGACTCAATAACTGGTTGAGTCATTCAAAGGCGATGTGTCAATGTCAATTACTTTGGCTGAGTCAGTTACTTAGTTTTTCAGTTACTTAGTTATTAAGTTAAGTCATTAAGTTTGTTTACTTTTCAAATTGAATGCCATGGAGGGGCAGTTCTATAATTTTGTACTCTTGAACCCTACTTAAGGGGTGAAAGTAATGGGAAAGAGAAGTCTTGATTGTAGGTTAAACAAAGGATTTTTGAGTTCTCCTAAATGAGCTCAAGGGTGTGTGTTCTCCCCAACTAACCTAGGGTCTCAAGCTTCCCTTTGGCTTGATTTTCTTCTTCCTTCATCTTCTCCCCTTGTGAATCGCCATGTGAGATCTGGAATCATAACAACTTGGTATAAAAGCTTGAACATGGGTGATTCGTCCAAGAGTGACAAGCTGCAAGCAATTGCTAGAGAGGTGCGATTGGTAGCAATGGGGGCAGAAAATGCAGCAACGCAGACAAAAAGTGAGTCACGAATGAAAAGAATTGACCAACAAATCAATAGTATGTGGGATATGATGTTTGGAAGAAATCCACCCCCAGATTGAAGGATGGAAGACTTGAGATTGGCCAAATCCAAGAAGCATCGTGTTAAGGAGTTAGAGGGGAAGGTTGCCGCTCCAAATGATGAGCAGTTGCTGCCCATCATATTACCTCAAATCGCATTAGAACAGCCAGATTTGGGTTTGACCTCAAATCTCGCCTGTTCACAGCAACCAAAACTTCTCCCAGGATTGGAGAAGGAAAATTTCCGAGTGGAGAAGCCCCATGTTGCTGCTGTTCACCATCGGCAATAGGTCAGACTCTACTTCATCATGGGGCATAAAAATTTTCTACCCAGCAGCTTCAATTTTCCTCTGTTAGTGGTTTATGCAAAAAGAAAGGTAAAAAAATCTAGAGATTTTGTTTTCAAAGTGGAAATAGTTGCCTTGGCAGAAGATGAGAAGTCTGGACTAGTGGATTTCAATCTGAAATTGTGACCATCGTGTTTCAGCCTCTCACTCTCGCTCTCCACTCCAAACAGGAAACTGACTTGATCGAATTTTGTGGTCAGTTTTTTAGCAGATTTTCTCCGAATTTTTTTTGTCCATTCTCAAGTCCCTCAACTTTGTAAGAAAAAACTCTACAATGGTGTTGCGGGGGTTTAGTTGCGCTGAGAACCAGAAAGGTTACTCACATAAGCTGGAACATTATGTGTTGTTTGTTGATATATTGGCTTCCGCTGGTGATTTGGAAGGAGTTCTGGCTCTAGTGTCAGAAATTCGCGATGGGGATATTTCGGGTCACATGTATTCAGCCTATGGAGATGTAGTGTCCGCTCGAACAATGTTTGTAGAAATTTTTCGACCAGGTGGGGGTTCTGGGAATTCTATTGTGGTCGATTATGAAATGTGTGGAGATGTGTTCGTGGGCACTTCTTTGATGCATATGTATTCTAAGTTTGGGGATATTCCTGGTGCTTACCAAACAATTGATGAAATGCAATTTCGAGATGTGGGTACTTGGCACACCATGATAGTCGAATTCTGCCAAAAATATGTGATTTCATGGAACACTATCCTCACTGGTTTTGCACGGAATAGGCTTGCTGATGAGGCAATTAAGCATTTCCATGTTCTGGGTAAGTCTGATGGCATACTAGTAGATCAGGGTACTAATATAAGCCTTCTCTCTGCTTTATCCCATGTAGGATCTATGCAACAAGGAATGGTAATTCCTGGAAGAACTATACGGACTGGTTTGTTATATGAGGTGTTTGATGTAACATGTCTTATTGACATGTATGCCAAATGTGGATAAATCAAGATTGTTCATTCTGTACTTGATAGCATGGACCAGAAAGTTCTACCGGCATGGAATGCTCTCACCTATGGTCATGCAAATTGGAGGATCCTAGGGCAGTAGTTTATGCAAAACAAAGAGATGCTACATTGGAAGAACTGGGGCTGACAGAAGTAATTATGAATTAGTTGAATCCTATTTGAATTTCAAAAATCGAACTGGTGTCTGAATTTGAAACTGCCCAACGATTGGTATGTAGGGTGTATGATGTTGCTACCCAGTTTCAAGGCACTTCAGGTGGATGATACAAGAAGAGTTTTTGACCAAATCTCACAGAGGAATTTAAATTATTGGAATACAATGATGTTGGAACACTGTATTCATGGATGTCTTGCAACAATGGTGGGTCAAAGTTCCAGTAACAAAATGGGTGAAAGGGCAACATCAAAAGAAAACGTGTTGATCGAGGAAATTACCTTTATTGGTATGTTTTGTGCTTATATTCATGCAGGTTTAATATCAAAGGGCCACAAGTATTGTAATGAAATGTTGACTATATCTAACATAAGTCCCATGTTTGCACACTTTTGGTGCATGGCTAATCTTTATGCTAATCTTGACCCACATGCTGCTACACGAAGTGAGGGTACTTGTAAATTTGGAGGTCTCATTTTATTTTTAAATGGAGTACATAGTCCAACAAGCATGGAAGCATGTGCAAAATGGTTTTCCCAAGCTTTGCAAGATGACATCCACCAACTTTCTACAGACGAGCAACATCATAATATTCACAACATCAAACAAGATGAGGAACAAAGTCTCCCAACAGATGACACAGATGACACAACTGGCCTAGAGGAGGATGTGAAGACCCTCCGCCAAGCCTACCCTACCATTGAACTTGAGCACAAGCTATTTCTCCAGGGGGGAGTAATGTTATGGACTCAATAGTAGGCCGAGTCATTCAGAGGCGACGTGGCTGAGTCAATTACTTTGGCTGAGTCAGTTACTTAGTTGTTAAGTTACTTAGTTATTAAGTCATTAATTTTATTTACTTTTCAAGTTGAATGTCGTGGAGGGGCATATTTTTAATTTTGTACTCTTGAACCCTACTTAAGGGTGAAAGGAATGGGAAAGAGAAGTCTTGATTTTAGGTTAAACAAAGGATTTTTGAGTTCTCCTAAACGAGCTGAGGGATGTACGGTCTCGTCAATGAACCTAGGGTCTCAAGCTTCCCTTCGACTTTATTTTCTTCTTCCTACATCTTCTCCCCTATGAATCGCTTTGTGAGATCTGGGACCGTAACAAAATCACTTCTAGCTATAAGACATCGCTCCATACTCCAGTCAAATAACTCATGTTGGATGTTGGGCACACTCCTATCTTTTGTAGGTAGTGGGTCTATAGGCATTGCTCCGAAGTGTAATAAAACCCCTCAATCACCGTATCCCACCACAAAACACCGACTCTCAAATGATATGAATAATAAAGGCCAAGTATGGAGGGGAAACGAGTAATCACCCAGAAGATAATATTTTTGGGGCCACCATGTGAGCCAAAGAGACACAATAACAACAGATGAAATGGGCTTGGGCCTAATAACACGTACCATATATAAAAAATGGTTAAAAAATGATCCTTAAAATAATCCGTTGCGAGTCTGTGCACAAAATAATATGCTTACCAAGAAATAAGCTGCCTATATTTGAAATTAATAATCCAGCCAAAGACAAGGAACCAAGTTGAGCCAAGTCGGATATCAAACCAATATTACTAAGTCGCAAGAGCAATCAATAGAGAACTCATGACCCGAACACATATAACATAGGAAAATAAACAAGTGGGCCAAGTCGAGTTGACACGGACTGAGTTGACCCAGTTCAAGTTGACCCAACCCACTGAGTTAACCCAAGCGGAACAGAATGGGTCTGGCACTCCCCCATTGGGTTTACCATGTGGAACAAAACAAACCCGGTTTGGGTCACTCGGCAGACTAAAATCTCTACAGCACCTTGTTGATTTTTAGGACTCCATGGATTTAGCTCATGGAGAAAAGGAGAGATGACATATTGGGAGAAACTAGGAGCAAGAAAGGGGTTATGGACGTGTGTCCTAACCCTTTGCCTGAAGCTCAATTTATCGATTAGTGAAACTATGATATTACAATTATGCCCCTAAAACTTAATCTAATTCCATCAATGCCATCTCTATGAGATGACTCTTTATTTACCATCTTGTCATCACTATATAGGCCTATGGACCTTCTCCTTGGTCTAGGAGCTTTGAGCTCATCTTCCACATCTTTTGGATGGGTGGGTCTTCCTTGGTCTTATGGGCTTGAGCCCATCTTCTAACACACTTGGATGTGTGGGCCTTCCTTGGTTGTGTGGGCTTGGGCCCATCTTCCAACTCTCCCACTCAAGTTGGGGGTGAGAGAACATCATGAATGCCTAGCTTGCTGCAAATGGTGTATAGGATCTTCTCATATAAAATGGTAGTCTACCATATCCTCCAACACTCCCCCTCAAGCCGGTGGTTTCTTCCAAGAGGCCCAATTGGCATAATATAAGTGAGAGTAAAATCACTCCTAGCCATAAGACATCGTTCCATACTCCGGTCAAATAGCTCGTGTTGGATGTTGGGCAAACTCCTATCTTTTGTAGGTAGTGGGTCTATAGGCCTTGCTTAGAAGTGTAATCAAACTCCTCCATCAATGTGTCCCTCCATAGGACACTAACTCTCAAAAGGCAAGAGTAATAAATGCCAATTAAGGGGTGTAATAGGTAATCGCCTAGAAGATTATATTTTGGGGCCACCATATGCTTTCTATTCCATCAAATAACCAATACTGACAACAATCAGCAACTGACAAGTCTTTCAATAATAATGTCTCAGCCAAAGAGATACAATAGTAGCAGATGAAATGGGCATGGGCCCAATAACACGTACCAAATAATGAAAATCCTAGGACCCATAAAATAATCCGTTGCGAGAATATGTTGATCAAGGAATAAGTTGTCAATTAATTCCACATAATATCATGCTGGAGCCAAGGGACCGAGTCAAGCTGAGTTAAGTAGTAGGTAGTTGAGGCAAGAAAGAAATAGGTATAGCACTTAGGACCTAGACCTGTATAATCGAGGCAGGAAAACAAGTGGGCCAAGTCAGGTTGATCTGAACTGAGTTGACTCACTCTGATTTGACCCGACCCACTAGATTAAACTGAGCAGCACGCAATAAGTCTCTGGTCGGTGGGTTGACCTAACAAGGTCTGGTCTGAGTTGGGCTCGAAGTTGAATCAACACTGGATGAAAAATAGTGTCCTAACTTATTAATCATTTAATTTTTCAAGAAGTCATCATCCCTAAACATCACAAAGGAACAATCGTCTCCCTGAAATAGCCTGGAAAATCTTCAAACCATGCTTGAAGCTCGGTATATCAGATGGCGAGATACCTACGAGACTTGATGGTGAAATCAATTTGGCTATCATCTTCGTCCTCCCAAATGGAAACCTAGCTGGAGCAGGAAAGGCTAGAAAAAAAAACTCTATCTTTGGAAGTTACTTAAATAGGAGAGGACCAACAAGGAGATTCTGAAATCAGTAGAGTTGTCATCCAGAAATGGCAACACATACAGTCATGAGACATTCCAAAAAATAGATATAACAACAACAACTGATGAGTCTCTGTAAATGGCAATGGACTTGGAGCAAGGAGATGAGCCAAGGAATTTTTCAAAAAATAAAATAGCAGCAAGAGAAAATGTATTCTCGGCATAAACTTATTTTTACGATAGAGAAAAATAATCTAGTGCAGAATAGTTGTTCAGCTGACAATTGGTGTCACGTGATACGATGACAAAGGCAATTGCTATTGTTGGAAGATAAGATCAAGCCCAAACGACCAAGGAAGGCCCACATATGTAAGATTATTATAAGATGGGCCACATGACCAAGGAAGGCCCACAAGATGGGTGCAAACCCATAAGAAGTAGGACCCACAATGATTACCAAGAGTTGGCATCCATATCACATCAGTTGGAATATCAAGGACTCACAAAAGTATCTTTATCTTAGGGTCACGACCAAGAAGAGTTTTAGTTTGAGTTATGTTTGTCTTTTATAAATATTGAGTTATTTAATTACATTAGGACTTATCTTTAACTGTTAGAGTTTGGGTATAATTGGGACAAGGGTAGTTTTATTGTAATTGGACTCTACTACCTTCTACTATTATAAATAGAAGTTCATGTACTCAGATTACAACAAGTTATTGATATCAATGAAGTCTTTCACTTTTCTATAAATTCAACATGGTATCAGAGCAGGTTCTATGAGTTGACTTGGTCAACTCACAGAGGTAATGTGATCTTTTTCTCTAAACCCTAAACCCTAGGTCTAGGTTCAAAGTATTTTTTTTTCAGTCCCTACAATTGTAGTTTTCATTGCGATTTTCACCTCTATAATTAGTTTTCATATTTCAAGATATATATTGATGGAAAGATATTTTAGTCTAATTTCCAAATAAGAATGATTTGTTCCAATCGGAGTTATCTACAGAGATATATCAATATTTGAATGAGAAAAGGTCAGATTGCAAAAAGGTTCGAGTTGCAGCAGCAATCTTCTGATTCCGAGGTATTTTTTGCTATCAAGAACTAGAGTTTATATGGAGAAATATATATCAAACAAAATATATTTAAGTCTATTCTTTTACCTATTCAACCAAATTTTAATCTGATTTATTTACAAAGAGAAATCAATATTTGAAGCAGCAAACGTCAAATTGAAAAAGAGGTTCGAGCGGCAGCAGAAAGCCTCAACTTCTGAGGTATTTAAACTATCAAGAAAGAGACTTTATATGGATAATTATATATAAAGAGAAAGGTATGTAAGTATATTTTCTGACCTATTCAACCAATTATCGGTATGATTTTTTATAAGGAGATATTGATTATGGAAGAGTCAATGGTCATTCTAGAAAAATAGGAGAAACAGAACTTAGTTCGGCCAGATGACAGAGAGCGAAACCTATCAGATTATTTATCTTCTGATAATTATATTTTAAGAATAGATGTTATACTTGGATGAAATTTATTTAAGTCTACTTTCAGAAGGAAAAAATTTCATGTCAATCAGATCTATATTGAAAGATATATTCGAATTGGAAGAATCAAAGGTCATGCTGGTATTCTGTTGGATTGAAAAATCCGAATTTATGCCAATTGTTTTGCGTCACTTTTGGAGTTGATTAGGAAAATATCTCACTTCTCCCTGGTTTGAGGGCTTATTTATAAATCTCTGTTATTTGGGTTTATTGCTACATCTATGATATTGGTTTCAAGCTGGGATCATTGCCATTACCTCCCAGCTTGAAGGGGAGAAGTAGAAGAAGAATAAGAAAGATGTATTTTATTCCTTATGTTGTGGATAAGTTTATGTGACCAAAATATTCAATAAAGGGAGAGCACAAAAGATGAAGCTTGTGCATCAAAGAATAAATTTTTATATCAGATTATTTCATGGGTTCTTTGACAAAGTTTACTATTTGGTTCGTGTTATATGTGTTGGAAGATGGTCGTGTTATATTTAGCTGCAACTATTATATCTCTTTGGGGACATTATTATTGAATAAGACGTGGCCTCATGTCATCATTTATTTTACCCCGTCAAAAAGATCAAATTTTTTTGTGGTTGGGACTCCATGACGGAGGAATTTCATCCCCGTCAAAAAGATGAAAATTATTTGTGCTTGGAAGTCCATGACGGAGGAACTTCATCCCCGTTAAAAAGATGAAAATTATTTGTGGTTGGGAGTCCATGACGGAGGAACTTCATCCCCGTCAAAAAGATGAAAATTATTTGTGGTTGGAAGTCCATGACGGAGGAACTTCATCCCCGTCAAAAAGATGAAAACTATTTGTGGTTGGGAGTCCACGATGGAGGAACTTCATCCCCGTCAAAAAGATGAAAATTATTTGTGGTTGGAAGTCCATGACGGAAGAATTTATGAATACATCTATGTTATCCCCCCTATAATGGCTTTTATGTCTCCTACCACTAGAGAGTCTTTGTCCAGTGTAGGGACACGGTGGTGGACACTTCAGAGCAATGCTGAGAGACACACTACCGGTAACAGTGGAGTGTGCCCTACATCCAGCATAAGACTGGAGTATGAAGCAATGGTTTACCGGCAAGGAGTGATTTTTACTCTCACTTATAATGCCGCAGGGCCTCATGGAAGGACACAACAACGTGAGGGGGAATGTTGGAAGATGAAGGCATATTGGAAGATGTGCCATTTTATACAAAAATATTTTATACATCATTTGTAGCAAGTTGGGAGTTCATGTTGTTCTCTCACCCCCAGCTTGAGGGGGAATATTGGAAGATAATATCAAGCCCAAATGACCAAGGAAGGACCACTTATGTAAGATTATTATAAGATGGGTCACATGACCAAGGAAGGCTCACAAGATGGCCGCAAACCCATAAGAAGTAGGACCCACAATGATTACCAAGAGTTGGCATCCATATCACATCAGTTGGAAGATCAAGAAGGACTCACAAAAGTATCTTTATCTTAGGGTCACGAACAAGAAGAGTTTTAGTTTGATTTATGTTTGTCTTTTATAAATATTGAGTTATTTAATTATGTTAGGACTTATCTTTAAGTGTTAGAGTTTTGGTGTAATTGGGACAAAGGTAGTTTTATTGTAATTGGACTCTACTTCCTTCTACTATTATAAATAGAAGTTCATGTACTTTGATTACAACAAGTTATTGATATCAATGAAGTATTTCACTTTTCTATAAATTCAACAGCTATATGAAGAAAGCATGCAACAGGACAACAACTAAACAAGTAGAGTCTGCTATTCATCGCCTCCATCACTAGTGCTTGAATCGCATCTATTGCAAACGCCGTGGCACCCCTCTTCTTCTACTTTTCGGTGGCGAAGATTTCTACTTTCTCCTTTTTTGAGCCAATTACTCTAGTATAGATGAAATGACAAGAGTGGTGGAAAATGCATGTGGACGTGGGCTGGATGGGGACGGAGATGATGGCAATTTATTTCATGTAGAATCAGTGCCCAAGATGAAGGATGTACAACACTTGCACCTCCTTCCCTACCTTCTTCATCGCCTCCTCGCACTCCATATCCCTATTATAGATCAGATCTTGCTTGTCGATAGGGACCAAAGGTGTAATAGTAATACCATATACGACTCTGATATAAAGACCACAATAAAAGTTTCTTTTTAGTCTTCTCGGCATCACAAACATCTCTTCCTTTTTGGACATTGGTACTACTCTTTTCAGTAATAAAACTATCACTATATGGCTAGAGACTGATGATTGATCTAGAGCCAAGTGATGTCGGAAGGCAAAGGATTCAACACTCAGATGGTGGAGACTCTCCTCTCAGGAATGATGTAAAGAAAGCCAAAGAACCAAAATAATCATAGATCTGAAGGAGATGACAAAAAAAGAACTATAAAAAATGAACCATCAATATGACAAAAAAAAGGGTTTCTGGAATCCTAAAAATCATAGCTACGAGTCCTAAAAATCAATGCTCTGATACCATGCTGATTTTCAGGATTCCATGCATTTAACTCATGGAGAAAAGGAAAGACGATATATTGGGATAAAACAAGAAGAAGAAAGAGGTTATGGACTTGTGCCCTAACCTTTCCTCTAAAGCTCAATTTATAGATTAATGAAACTACAATATTAAAATTATGCTCTAGAACTTAACGTAATTACATCAATGCCATCTCTATTAGATGACTCTTTATTTACCATCCTTCTATAACTATATGAACCTATGGGCCTTCTCCCTGGCCTATGGCCGTTGAGCCCATCTTTCATATCTCTTGGATGTGTGTGCCTTCCTTGGTCTTATGGGCTTGAGCTCATATTTTAACACATTTGGATGTGTGGGTCTTCCTTGGTCGTGTTATGTCCATCTTCTAATACTTCCCCCTCAAGTTGAGGGTGAGAGAACATCATGAATACCAAGTTTGCTGTAAATGGTCTATAAGATTTTTCCGTATAAAATGGATGTCCACTATATCTTCCAACACACCTAAGTTGGAAATTTAATTTATATATCGTCTTCCCCTCTTCCGAACACAGCAGAAAAATAGAGAGATTTGAGAGGTATCGTCGCAGCTGTCAGTGATGAACAAGCGATCCCGAGGAAGCAGCTCTAAGATGAATCAAAAGTTTCCTAAAAACAGTAGTAAGATCTTCCAATGAAGCAGCAATGACGAATGCAGAAGAACCAGCAGTTAAAATCAGCAACTCGGCGATATTGTCTTCAGATTAATAGCAGTAGGTGGTAATACAGAATCAAGATATCTTCTGTAAATAAACTCAGATTCATACGAAGCAGAAATGGTAACGCAGTGGTGCCGGTGGTTGCCAAGCAGAGCAGGATTAGAGCCAGCTCAGTAAACCAGCTAGAAGATTTCGACAGCAGGAAGATACGATTCTTTCTTCAAAAGATAGCAGAGAACATTAAAAACAAAGACTCTCTTCCTAGTATATTAAATTCAAGGTACCGAATAGAGAATTTTTTGGAAAATCAGCAGTAAGATCAAGATAAGTTTCTGGAAATCAATCGGTAAACTAGCAGCTTGTATAAGCCATACCAACGAAGATGAAGATGCCTCTATTGCTGAAAAAAAATCTGACAAAACCTTGATCTGTTGCTGAAGGGCTACGTATCTCCTGCTAATGAGATGCAGTTATCCAAACAGAAATTCAAACAAAAAATTATGCTTCTTAAAAGGATGCATATTTTCTGTTAATGAGATGTCCAAACAGAAATACCAGCGGGAAATCTGGAACACCCCTAAAATTGAAATTCCAAACCGAAATTCTTGTTGTAACACTCCTTAAATAGAAGCAATGACACAGAGCAGAGATTTCGATATGGAATCCGAATAGGTGGCTAATTGCTTCACCAATGTGGGCGAGTTTCCTCAGAGACAGATGCGTCTGAGCTTGCCACTTCCATTCTTGCCTTTGCAACAGCAAGGAATGACTTCAATGATGATGATTCAGTGCTTCCTCTGCTCTGATTACATCAAGACCACCACATACCAGACTGCAAAAAAATTAATGCTCCCTCTACCGAGATTACTGCTCCCTCTACTTTGTTACATGGAGACTACAACAGCAGATGAATAATGAGTACCATGCATACTCTAATGCATACAAGCATTTCACAATATAATCAGCAGCAGATGAATACGTGGAGACTAACTATTTCAGAAACATTCTCTTACTCTACTGGTATCCAATGACATATGCATAGAGTAACAAAATCAGCAACCAGAATCAGTAAGGATTCTTAGGAGCCAATAATCAGAAACAACGACTACCAAGGATTCGCAAAAACCATCAATCCTATCTGCATCATGTGGATGCCCAATATTGGAGCACAACGATTCTCTAGCTTCCAGTTGAAGTGGTTACGTCGATTAACAAAGACTCAGAAATATTTATGTTACCAAGCAACCGGTAACCGACAAAAAACAATGGAAAGGAGCCAAGAGATATCCAATATTAAATCACACAAATAAAAATATGAACCTTGCCAGAATAGGATCGAGTCAGAGAATTATCAGCAGTAAAGACAAACAACAACAGACTTTGAATAATCATGTAAGGGAAAAAAACCCATAGAGTAAATAAGATCGAGAAATTTTAAAATAAAAAATAGGAGAAGACACAGAATCACGCACCCAAAAAAACCGAGAATTCTAAAACTACAGATACGAGTCCTAAAAATCATGTTTTGATACCATGTTGATTTTCAGGACTCCATAGATTTAGCTCATGGATAAAAGGAGAGATGCATAATTGGAGAAAATAGGAGGAAGAAGAGGTTATGGACTTGTCTCCTAACCCTTCCCCTAAATCTCAATTTATAGATTAATAATCCTATAATATTACAATTATGTCCCTGGTACTTAAACTAATTACACCAGTGCCATCTCTAAGAGACGACTCTTTATTTACCATCCTTCCAACATTTTATGGGTCTGTGGGCCTTCTCCTTGGTCTATGGGCCATGAGCCATCTTCCACATCTTTTGGATATGTGGGCCTTCGTTGGTCGCGTGGGTTTGGGCCCATCTTTTGACAGTTGAAAAGGAAAAAAAATTAGACATACAAGCTCCCACTCCATCGGGTCATCTCTAGGCCTATATTTTGAAGAATCTTTCATGCCCTGCATGTTAAGTTGTGGAGCCTAATTAAATCTTACCGTCCAACACGATATATTGACTGATGTGTCATTAAGGGTAGTGTGGGGATTTCACACTTGTAATCCAATTCCCTTATTTTATTTTTATATATGGGGGCACCGTTGTTAGGGTTTTATCATTTTGACGAGTATCATCATCCTGAGGAGCATTTGGAATTGTAGTCCGAGATGTTAGAGAAAAGCACCTGTAAGTGTGTGTGGTTTCTCTTTGTAAACTATTTCATCTTCGTAGTAGATTATTGTAGCGACGGAAGCAAGGATATAGTCTCACCTCAAGTCGAACCTATATAAATCTTGTTGTTATTTTTCGTTGCTTGCTTTTATTTCTTTCATGTTTATTATTATTGATCTCATTAGTTTGAAAGTAGAGCATCTAATTCCAAACTATTGGTATCAGAGTTTTGGTTTGTGATTGAAAGAAATGGTTGGCGGAGAAGGATTGACACTTGGAATGAACAAGTTTGATGGTATGGATTTTGCGTTCAAGAGGATGCAGATCAAAGATTATATATACCGTAAAAAGCTGAACACACCACTTCTGGATATGAAAACAGAAGGTATAAAGGATAATGAGTGGAATCTCATCAATAGATAGGTGTTGGGAGTAGTCCCATTAACACTGTCAAAGAACGTTGCTCACAACATGGGGTCAGAGAAAACCACAGCGGGGATGATGAAGATTCTGTTTGACATGTATAAGCAGCCTTCCACAAATAATAAGGTACATCTCACAAAAAAAAATCTTCAATTTAAAGATGATAGAGAAAACATCAGTAGCATAGCATTTGAATGAGTTTAGCACAATTGTCAATCAATTGACATCCGTTCAAATTAAATTTGATGATGAGGTTCATGCATTAATTCTTTTGGCGTCTTTGAAAAACTTTTGGGAGCTTATGAGGGTTGCTGTTAGCAACTATGTAGGCAATGGGAAATTGATCTTTAATGATGTTCGGGATACCATTCTTGTGGGGGAAGCTGTTATGATCCCGGATCTAACACAACGATTTGTAGGGAAGAAGAAGAAAAGAAAAGAAAATCAAGCCAAAGGGAAGCTTGAAAACCCTCGATTCTTTAAGGAGAACGCAAACCCCTGAGCTCGTTTAGGAGAACTCAAAACCCTCTGCTTAACCTAAATTCAGACTTGTCTCTTTTCCATTCTTTACACCCTAAATAGTGACCATGTCAACAATGTTCAAGAGAAAATTACAGATTGCCCCTCCACGGAATTTAAAGTAAATAAACTTAATGACTAAGTAATTGACTTAACTTACTAACTAAGTAACTTAATGACTAAGTAACTGACTCAGCCATGGCATCTTTAAATGACTCGGCCTGCTAACATTACACCCCTCCTGGAAAAAGAGCTTGTCCTCAAACTTGAAGGTAGGAATGCAAGCCAAAACGTTGACATATCTCCCCAAGTAGCATCTGTGGCATCCACGTCAACCCACTGGATGACACAAGTGGCGTAAGCGCTGCAATGTAACACTCTGGATGGAGAGATTGCTATATCTGAAACCCTCCACTAGTTCCCCCAGTTGGCAAAAAGTTTCCTCTGAAAATTAACAATTTTTTTTATCCAACTACTCTACTATGGTAGAAGCACCAATAGTATTCAACATATATTCTCCACCTTGGAGTGCATTTGTTGCTCCTTTCCTTTCTGCTTCAGCCTCCTTTTCACGTTCTTTCCAGCTCTCATATGCATGGTCATCTATTTGTTGCTCATGCCTACAGATTGGGCACGAATTATGCTCATCCAGCCATGGCTTGAGGCAATTTGGGTGAAATAAAAGCTTGCAAGGCAACTCCTGCATCTTGTCATCTATAACCAAGTTCTCCCTGCAAACTGCACATTCTGTCTCTCTCCCTAGCTTCACCCAGATTTCATGTGTGATTGTGATGATTGGAAGTCTTGCAACCATCTCTTTTGAGGCTGGAGGTGGCTTCTTTGGTCCAACACCAATTTCCTGTAGTGAAGCTTCAATGACAGAATCAAGGTCCTGCAAACCACTTATTTCTAGCTTAGTATTTACCAACTTTTCCAGCACTGCAGAAGCAGCATCAGGACCAAAATTGTTTGTTCTATTACTCTCCCCATGGGATTGAGAAGACTCAGAAGAACTAACCTGCTCTTGTGTGTTACCAAGAGTTGTAAGTAAATTCTATGCCACAAGCCATGCAGGTGGCCGGGGCTCAGGCTCAACTGTTAAATGTCCTTCAAATAGAAATCTAGAATCTTTGTACGGAGTATTTGGTGGAGTCTGAGGCCCGGGGTCCATTCTCTACCTCATCTAAATGTTCAAGAGCCCTAGCAGTGCATGCTCCTAGATGCTCCTTCAGTGAAGACTCAACAACAATGCGTTATGCATCTTCAAAAAGCCTCAAACCTGCATGCCAGAATCCTGGTGCTATATATCTAGTCTGCAAGATCGTTGCAGCCCAAAAAATTACAGAATAAATGCATTTACAAAGTGACGAACAAGCATAAGAATAGGTTTCAAGAAGAATGGATTGGATCAAAGACACGGCTTCTTCAAAGGTATGTTTCTTCCCTAGCCGTTTCTGCAGCTCTTGTAATTTCTGCTTCATAGAATCTTCGGACACCATTAGTTTTAGCTCGCTTTTCTTTCTTTCCTGTAGCTTCTCTAGTGTCTTAGAAAGGGAAGCAAAATTCCAGATAATAAGAAATGAATTTCCCACACTCTTCATGGTCATGGCAGAGAACCAGTATGGAAGCATTGCACCCACAATCAACCCAATGAAAACTTTAGGTGTCAAAACATCCACTGTGGAAATTTCAGCACGGCTCACAAAGGCACCAAAGAGAGCCAAAGACACCAGGGTGGCTGAACCAATGGAAAACCCCCTTCCAATAGCAGCAGTAGTGGTTCCAGCGGCCTCAAGGGCATCAGTTATTTGGCTCACAAAGGCACCAAAGAGAGCCAAAGACACCAGGTGGCTGAACCAATGGCAAACCCCCTTCCAATAGCTGCAGTAGTGGTTCCAGCGGCCTCAAGGGCGTCAGTTATTTCGCATATCCTGTGACTCATGTCAGCCATCTCAGCAATACCTCCAGCATTGTAACTAATGGGACGATATGCATCAATGGCCACACCAGTAGCAATGGTGTACAACATTCCAAAAGCTGCCACTGCAATGCCATACATGGCAGCAAGGCTAAATCTCACAAAAATGCTGACAACAATAGCCTCATTGAAACAATTAACATGTATGTACACCTTTAATTGGGCACAAGCTGAGAGGACTAAAACAACTACAACCCCATCTAGCTTAACACCTTCAACTAGCCATAAGCCTCTTTGCTTGTTCTAAGCATACCCCGCAATCCTCCTAATCCAAGAACTCACATTTCTTTTAGGCATTTCATCAAACATAATAGTTAAAACTTCTTTGATCCCATTATCAACGCCATTCAGATCCCTCCAACACATTCCAGAAATTCCAACAAAATTTCCAGTAAAGGTATACTGTGTAAACTCATATAGACCTCGGTATACAGAAAAACCAGGGATATTCTCCATCACTAAAACCCAGTCTCTTGAGAAACATGTATTGTCAAAAAAAAAAAAAATTGAAATAGAAAGCTTCCCAGGAGTCCTAATCCAAAGACCCACACATAGCCAATAACTGAATCAGATTTTACCTTTGAGAAAACATTCACCGCCAGAAACCCAAATGCAATTTGTAATTTTATGGAATTCTTTATTCTTGGCTGTTCATCCTACTATCGACATCATTTCTCCAATTTTTTATCCACTCTACAATCAGCTGGAATAAGAGAAACTGGCGGGTGTCCGAGAAGTTTGGGAAGGAGCTTCGCTATTGCTTCATATAAGTCGCGATATGAGGTACCCCTGAAGCTAATAGGGCTTTCGAAGTTCAATCTCTAATTATTTTGGAAAGCAAAGTCAAAGTCCCAGTCCTGAATGACGGAGACCTCACGGAGGATTCTTGGAACCATGGTGATCTCATCCAGGCTCTTCTTGCCAATGACCTTGACGACAAACATTGTGCCATCAACGACGGACTTGGCGTCGTAAACCTTGGCGAAGGGTCCCTGGCTGATGAGCCTGTTGAGCTTGTATTTTCTGAACAAATCGGGTGTGCCGGCGTCAAGGACATGACGGTCTCCATGGGTAACAAAATCAATCAACCTAAGGAAAGTCTCGAGTCTCGAGGCTCTTCGCCTATGCTCTTGCTCTCATGCTTGCTTCGGACTCTCATTCTGCCACGGTAACAATTTCCACTTTGAAATGAAAATCTCTGGATTTTTTTACCTTCTTGTTCGCATAAACCTCTAATGATGGACAATAAAAAATGCTGGGTAGAAGATATTTATGCCTCATGACGAAGGAGAGCCTGGCCTATTTTCGACGGTTAGCAGCAACAAGTCGTGGCCGAAATTTAGCATGGGGTTCCTCTGCTCGGAAATTTCTAGTCTCAATTTCTGGAAGAAGGTTAGGTTTTCGTGAACAAGGGAGATTTGAGGTCGAACTCAAATCTGGCTGTTCTGACTCGATTTTGAGGTCGAATGATGGGCATCAACTATTCATATTCTAGAGCAGCGACCTTCCCCTCTGAGGCCTTAATGTGATGTTTCTCAATTTATAGCAATGTCTCGGACATTATAGTGGAAGACTCACACATTCCATTACGCAATGTTGAAACCCATGTGTGTATTTCTCCCGATAGATCGAGTATGGCAAGCCGTTTTTTCTCGGGACAAAGCATCTCTCATTGTGTTCCCACTCTGATACCACGTTGTTAAGATCCTGAATCTAACAAAGCGATTCATAGGGAAGAAGAAGAGAAGAAAATAAAATCAAGCCAAAGGGAAGCTTGAAAACCCTAGATTCGTTAAAGAGAACGCACACCCCTGAGCTCGTTTAGGAGAAATCAAAACCCTTTTTTTTAACCTAAATGCATACATGTCTCTTTTCCATTTCTTGCACCCCTAAATAAGGATCACATCAACAAGGTTCAAGAGAAAATTACATATTTGCCCCTCCACGACATTTAATATAAATAAACTTAATGACTAAGTAATTGACTTAATCTACTAACTAAATAACTTAAAAACTAAGTAACTCAATGACTAAGTAACTGACTCAGCCAAAGTATTTGACTCAGCCACGGGGACTCTGCATGACTTGGCCTACTATTGAGTTCATAATAGAAGTTCGTAGAAAGGACTTCGAAGAATCGTTGACATCTAATTCTGCCTTAAGTGTCGATACTAGGGGTATGAACTTCGAGAGGAATTCCAGCAAGGGCAATAGTAGAGGGAAATCAAGGAATGGAAGAAGAAAGTCCAAATTCATAAGGAATGTGGAGTGCTGGAATTTTAGCAAGTTAAGTGACATAAAGAAAAACTGCAGAGCACCGAAGAAGATGAAAAGAAACACAATGCTGCAAATTTGGTAACTGAATAAGTACAAGATGCTTTACTCTTGTTGGTTGATAGCCCTATTGACTCTTGGGTGTTTGATTCAGGAGTTTCTTTTCACACCACCACACATTGTGAGATCATGGAGAATTATGTTGTTGGAGATCACGGGAAGTTATATCTAGCTAATGGAGAACCTTTGGATATTGTTGGTATTGGTAATGTCAGTTTGAGGATGTGAAATGGGATAGTGTGGAAAATTCACAAGGTGAGACACGTGCCAAAACTTATGCATAAACTGATTTCAGTAAGGGCAACTTGATGATGAAGGTCATAATGTGAATTTTAATGGTGTTGCTTGGAAAGCCACTAAGGAAGCCATGGTTGTTGTACGAGGAGTTAAAATTGGAACTCTTTACATCACTTCCAGTTGCAGAGACACGGTTGCAATTGCTAATGCTGTTACTAATTCTAACTTGTGTCATTATAGGCTCAACACATGAGTGAGAAGGGAATGAAAGTGCTTCAGTCCAAAGGGAAGCTACCAAGGTTGAAAACTGTAAATAATAGTATTTGTGAAGGTTTTATTTTGGCAAGCAGAAAAGGGTTAGCTTTTCTAAGTCTAGAAATGAGCAAAAGACAGTAAAATTGGAGTTGGTTCACACAGATGTATGGGGGCCTTCTACTGTTACTTCCCTTGGTGGTTCTAACTACTATGTGACATTTATTAATGATGCAAGTAGAAAGGCATGGGTTTATTTCCTAAAAAATAAATCTGATGTCTTTGATACCTTCAAGAGATTGAGAGCAATGGTTGAGAATGAGACATATTTGAAGGTGGAGTATCTGTAGTCAGATAATGGGGAAGAATACATAGATGATGATTTCAAATGGTATTATGTTGATAATGATACCAAGATGAAGAAGAACATTCTTAGAAAACCTCAAAAGAATGGTGTGGGTAAGAGGATGAACAGAACTCTGAACAAGCGTGCTAGGAGCATGAGATTACGTTCGGGATTGCCAAAGATGTTCTATTCTAAAGCTATTAGCACTACTGCCTATTTGATCAACAGATGTCCCTTGTTGGAAGATGGGCTCAATCCCACAAGCTCAAGACAAGTAAGCCCACACGTCTAAGCAGTGGCATATGGGTAAAATAGAATATTTTTCATAAAGATGGCATAAAAATGTAAATAGGTGTTCCTTTTATGTCTTTTCTTTTATCATGTTATTGTCCTAAGGGCATTTTAAAGCTATAAATAAAGGTATTGGCTAAGAGGTAGAGCATTGAAGCTCTCCCATTTTTTCCAAAAATTCATCCAACCTCCGTCCTCCTTGGTCAGTGGTCCCTCTTCTCTCCTTAATCCTGTTGGAATACAAGGCCAGAGCCCACACAACCAAGGAAGACCCACATATCAAAGTGTATAAGAAGATGGGCCCAAGCCCATAAGACTAAGGAAGACCCATGAATCCAAGAGAGATTCAAGATGGGCTAAACGCCAATATATCAAGGAGAAGGCCCATAGGCCCACATGCATTGATGGTAGGATGGTAAATAAAGGGTCATCTCATAGAGATGGCATTGATGTAATTATGTTGAAGTTCCAAGGTTAAAACCCTAAACCTTAAACCCTTAGTTCAGGGGTATTATTGTAATATTTTAGTTTCATGAATCTATAAATAGAGCTTCAGGGAGAGGGTTAGGAAGAATCAATTCCATAATCCTTCTTCCTCCAGTTTTATCCCAATGGGTTTCTTTTTCCATTTCTCCATGAGATAAATTCATGGAGTCCTAAAAATCAACAAATCCAAACTCTCTCCATCTATGTTCTTCTACTTCTCTTTCTCCTTCTCCTTCTCCTCTCCTTTCTCTCTTCTTCTTCTTTGATCTAAAGTCCTTCACATGAGATCCTAAATTCTACATGGTATCAGAGCAAGGAGTTTAGGGTCCCCTTTGATGAAGTATACAAAGAAGTATTTATGAAGTCTGTCCAATAATTTGTTCATGAAAGGAGTCCAGCCATGAAGAGATAAGTCAATTATGGCCTCTATTTACATACTCTTTCTTTAATTGTTGAACTCTTGATTTCTGAATCACATAAAGTCAAGATAATCATCATATGAGAGGTTGTAAATATTTATCTCTTATGACTAAGATGATGTTATAGTCTTGATCTTTTTGTCGCTAAATTACAAGCTGGGTCAAGATTAGTTGCTGCTAGTGTCTTATCAAGATTGATAAATTGATGATTTACGATTTCGTTACCTTTATGTCACTTGGATAAATTTTATTTGAGAAGTAATTTCAGCACATGTTGCTGTAAATTCTCTCACTTGACAATGCTTTTGGGATCTTGTTATGTTGTTGGATGACCATTATATGGTTAAAATTCCAGCACTTATGTATCTCTATGACTTTTCTGCTCTTGAACTTCAACGATTGCCACTTTTTTTATGTTGGAGTGTTACCATGAGCTGAGGAAAATTTGTTTCCAAGAGTCCTGATTTGCCTCTAAATTTCTCTAAAAAATGTTCTCATTTTGTGTTGGAGTTTGGATTAAGACATAAGAGTTCGCATCTATACTCTCCTCTTTGTTTTTCTATAAGAATATAAGAGGAATTGAGTGATGGCTGGATGTTGCCCCCATTTGACAAAAGCACAAATTCCTTGATGATTTGGTACTTGCTCTTTTGAAAAATGTCTATTCCCTCTATTGTTGGTGACTGATTTGGTCCACGATTTCTTCAAATTGTATTCAGTAATTTTTATTTAAAAAAGGCCCTTGCAATTGACCTCAACATTTGAATTGCCTCATGATGAAGAGTGGACATACAAGTAAAAAGAGTGACATACTCCACATTACTACAATTCCATTAAGAGGTCTTTCCAATTATCTTAGCTGGTCACAATTAGTACGATGGGTTCTCATTACTCTTGACCTGCTCAATCACGTTATCAAATTCCCTCCTCCGATTGATGAAGAAGATATAGCTTACCACAAGTGGATTAAAAATGATAACATGGTTATTAGTTGGATCATAAATAGCATGGAAGAGCATGTAGCAAACAATGTGATCGACTTGGAAACAGCCAAACACATTTGGGACACATGCTAAGCTATACTCCAGTACTACCTCCTTAAAAAAATTATTCAATATCTTACAAAGTATGTTGAATACTAAACAAGGATATAACATTCATGAATTTTTGGCTCGGTTTTGGGGCCTTCTCTAAGAATGAAAAATAGCTCAGCCATATTCCATAGACATTGAAATTCAAGAAAGGCAATAGGCCTTGGTAGCAGCTATTTGCTTGAGAAATATCAAGCCTTACCTTGAGGTGTCTAAGACCCAGCTTCTTAGCTCCTCTACTCTTCCATCCTTCAATGACATCAGTGCAACGTTGCTATGGATCCCTGATCCATCTCCTACTTCCCCCATTGATGCTCCATCTACTATGTACTCCAGCAATAGGGGTACATCATCCTCATACCGAGGACACGACAACAACATGAGAGGGGTTTGTAATAGAGGTGGTCAAACATGTCCAACCCATTCCCACACTGAGCCTTATCTTTGCATTTACTGTGGTGGTCAAAACCATCTGGTGGGAACTGGCTAGAAAATTCATGGCAAGCCTAATTGGGCCACGATGAACCCAACTTTTGTTAATGTTGATAAACGGGAAGAAAAGGCTGACTCCCACTCGGGAAACATGACTCTCACTGCTGAAAACTATGCCACATTTCAGAAGATGAAGTCTCTAATGGAGTCCTCCGTTCCTCCGTTACCTACTACTGCTACCACCATTACCTTAGTTATGCTTTCTTTCTCTTCATCCTCTTCCTTTTGGATCATCAACTTCGGGGCCTCCGAACATCTGTCAGGTAACAAACACTTGCTTCATTCCTTATCTCCATGTCTTCCTCAAAAATTTATTACTATTGCTAATGGTACCCAAACCAAGGCACTTCACAAGGGTTCTTCCTCTCTCACATCTTCTATTCCTCTTCAAGGTGTTTTGTTTGTCCCTCAATATCATTTAAATTTGCTTTCGGTTAGTCAAATAACAAAAAATTGAATTGCTCTATCACCTTCTCACCCTCTTCTTGTACATTTCAATATCTAACTATGAAGTGGGTGATTGGTGGTGGCCATGAAAAAAGGGGCTTGTACTACTTCTTTCTTCCACCATTAGCAGCCTGATCATCCAGTACATCTAAGGCACAACTTTGGCACAACTAGCTTGGCCATCCGTCTACCTCTTCACTTCGTTATTTACTTCCTTCATTAAAACCACTTTCTACTTTCAATTGTGAGGTTTGTCAAAAAGTTAACACCATAGGAGTTCATATTCTCCTCGCCTTACAACTACAAGTGTTTCTCCTTTTGCTTTAATACACTCTGATGTATGGGGACTTTTGTGTGTCTCTAATATTTCTCAAGTTAAATACTTTGTTACTTTTGTTGATGACTTTTTTTGAGTCACTTGGTTATATTTATTTAAAGAATGATTAGAAATTCTTTCTATCTTTAAAACCTTTCATGTTATGGTGTTGACTCAATTTTAAAGAAAATTCAAATCCTTAGGTCTGATAATGATAAAGAGTATTTATCTAATGAGTTCAAATCATTTTGTGAGGGTAATGGGCTTATCCATCAAACATCATGTGCCTATACCCCTCAACAAAATGGTTTTTATGAAAGAAAGAATCATCATCTTCTTGAAGTTGCTCAGGGCCTCCTCTACTCCATGACGGTACCCTACTTTTATTGGCATCCTGCTATACTTACAACCTGTTTTCTTATCAATAGGTTATCTTCATCTATTCTTAGTAGTAAAACTCCTTGCTCTGTTTTATTTCATGGTGAAGATCCCTTTTCTCTTCCTCTTAAAGTTTTTGGATGTACATGTTTTGTTCATGTCACTTCACCACAAAAGATTAAACTTGATCCTCGTTCTTTGAGGTGTACTTTTTTGGGCTACTCTCACACCTAGAAAGGATATTCCTGTGACCTTCTTTGAGGACACCTCCTTCTACTCCTCACATGATGCTCCTCCAGGGTTGACATTTCCTCCTACCACTCCTTGTCCACTTGTGTCTTTCAATGTTGATATTACTCAACCCCCTGAAGCACCAATTATCAACTTACCTGTGGAGTTGTCAGATCTACCAGAGGTAAGTCCTTCTCCACCAATGTTTGGGCCAAAATTTGATACTCCTCTAGATTTAAGAAAGGAATGTCATCCTATACTACTTCTCATCTTATCTCCAGCTTTATGTCTCACCATCACTTGTCCTCCGATTGCTCTCAGTTCCTTGCATCTCTTTCTTCTTATTCCATTCTACAATCCTATCAAGAGGCCTTGAAGCATCCAGTATGGAAATTAGCTATGGATGAAAAAATGCACACCTTATATGAGAATCAAACCTGGTACTTAAAATTTCTCCCAAAAGGAAAAAGATTGGTCAGTTAAATGGGTTTTTTTAGTGAAACATCACCTGGATGGGTCCGTTGCTGGCCTTAAAGCCCAAATCATTGATAAAGGTTACACTCAGTGCTATGGGATAGATTATGAGGATACCTTCTCTTCTGTTGCCAAATTAAATTTGGTACATATCATCTTTTCTCTTCCTGCTATACTCATCATGGCCCGTATATCAACTCGATGTAAAGAATGCTTTCTTAAATGGTGATGTACGTGAAGAAATTTATATGGTTCAACCACTAGGTTATGTGGTTGAGTGGGAGTCGGTATGTCGGTTAAAAAAATCCTTATATGGGCTTAAATAGTCCCCTCGGGCTTTTAGCCAAATCCTTCTACAGTTTGGTTTTCATCGGTGCTCGGTAGATCATTTGGTATATTTTAAAGTTACCATCAAAGGAAAAATATTATTGGCTGTATATGTTGATGATATTATCTTAACTGGTGATGATGCCCATATCATACAGGAAGTGAAAAATATGATATGTCATGAATTCAAAACTAAAGATATGGGAGTGCTTAAGTATTTTTTGGGCATATAAGTTCTTCAATCCAAACATGGGATAATATTGTCTCAGCAGAAATATATCTTGGACCTCCTCGAATAAATAGGAATGAAGGGGTGTCAACTAGTTGACACACCTATGGATACAAATGTAAAATTATGTGCAATGATTGGAGAAGATATTGATATTGGCTAATATCAAAGACTTGTGGGACAACTAACCTATCTCATGATAACTAGGCCAAACGTATCATATGCCGTAAGCGTGGTGAGTCAATTCATGTAAAAGCCACAAATTACCCACTGGCAGGGCTTATAGAGAATATTACGATACCTAAATGGAGCTCCGGGAAGAGGATTGCTTTATAAAAACATGGGCTCTTCAACATTGAAGGCTTCTCATATGCAAATTGGGCTGGATCACCTAATGATAGGAAATCTATGTATGGATATTGCAATCTTGTTGGAGGGAACTTGGTTACATCTAAAAGTAAGAAGCGAAATGTGGTTGCAAGATCTAGCGCCGAAGCAGAAAATAGAAGTATGGCCCACATAGTTAGTGAAATCTTAAGGATCAAGACCCTTCTTACCGAATTAGATTTTATAAAGGAGGTCCTATGGGTCTACATTGTGATAACCAAGCAGCCATTCATATTACTTCAAATCCAATCTTCAATGAAAGGACTAAACACATTGAGGTGGATTGGTCACTTTATACGGAAGAAGTTTCAAGCAGGAATAATCTCCCTCATACATGTTTCATCTCAAGAGCAAGTGGCTGATATCCTCACTAAACAGTTTAAATCTAAAATCATGTCCTCCAACTTGATGGGAGAGTTGGAAGATGGGCTCAAGCCCACAAGCTCAAGGCTAGTAAGCCAACACTTATAAGTGGTGACATATAAGTAAAATAGAATGCTTTACATAAAGATGTAAA
This sequence comes from Aristolochia californica, assembly GCF_029961685.1. Classification (NCBI taxonomy): domain Eukaryota; kingdom Viridiplantae; phylum Streptophyta; class Magnoliopsida; order Piperales; family Aristolochiaceae; genus Aristolochia; species Aristolochia californica. The sequence continues at coordinate 30,261,778 of NW_027182279.1, read as the reverse complement.
TACATGTTCCTTTTATGTCTCTTCTTTTATCAAGTTGTAGCCCTAAGGGTATTGTAAAGCTATAAATAAAGGCATTGGCTAAGAGGTAGAGCATTGAAGTTGTTGAATTTAGGATCCCTTTTACAATATTCCGAGCAAGGGAAGAGAGAAAGAAAAAGGAGAAAAGGGGAAGAAGGTGTTAAACAGAGTAAGCTCAGCCCAGGAACATCTAAACAGCAATCAAGAAGAAAGCCAACACTGATCTATTACAAATACGATAAGAAATTGCGTCCCACCACAGGCTCTAGAAGAGCTTCAATGGTTTCTGGACTAAACAGAAATTACAAGAAGAAACTAAACAATAAAATAGAGTAATGAAGAAGGAATAACTCTCATTTTCTAGATACCAATGTAGCTAAAGAACATCTCTATTTATAAGTGTTTTTCATCTAGGAAGCTTGTAGAGCACACCATCTAGGAAACTTGTAGAGCAAGCCATCTAGGAAGCTTGTAGAGCAAGCCATCCTGCTGTCCTCCATGTTGGCACTTGGTGATGCAATCGTGACATGTGCATACCATGGGGTCAGCCCCCTTAGACCCCCGTCGGGGCTGACGCCCCGAACCCTACTATCCGTTTTACAATTTCTTCACAAGTAACCATTGCGCTCACAATTTGACCTCATCAGCGTCTAAGCTGGAACCGTTAACTAATTACTCACTATTGACATTGGCACTCCTCATACTTGGGGGCCAGTGAATATATTACATTAACGGTAACTTGAGAAAGGTGGGCTTTGATACACTAACAGAAGGCTCTCTGGTAGAGAGAAGAAGAGAAGAGGAAAAAGGTGTGCGCCAAGGAAAGAGAAAGAGATTTACTCAAGAGAGAATTGTAGAACTTGATTAATTCTGAATTTCAGCACCTCTATTTATAGTGGAGGAAGTGATAGAGTCCTTTACAATTAACCTTTAAATCTCCTAATTACATTCCAAATCTAACTCTCTAAGATAAGTCTATCTTGAAAGGATAACACAATCTAATTGAGTTCTAATATAAGTTGAACTATAACTCTTCTTCAATAACGTGGAAATAAGGGAGGAGGTGAGCTTGTGGCCTTATCCTTGCGGGTCCCACGTTATCTTCCAGCTAGTGGTATCTTTTGGGTCCCACGTGATCTTCCAGCTCGTGGTATCTTTTGGGTCCCACTTGATCTTCAAGTCTTCTAACTCATTTCATCTTGTGCTTCTTATCTTCTTAACTCATGCTAGCTTGGGTGAGGACTCTTCTTGGCATCCCACGTCCTCATGGTGGGTCCCACATTGTAACACTCCCCTCAAGCTAGGGGTGAGAAAACATCGTAGATGCCTAGCTTGTTGCAGATGGTAGACATAATCTTGTGAGGGACCGACTTGGTGAGAATATCTGCAACTTGACTTTGTGATGATATATGCTTTAGAGATAAAATACTCGCTTGGAACTTTTCTCGTATAAAATGGTAGTCCATTTCAATATGCTTTATTCTTTCATGGAAGTCTGGATTTGATGTAATGTGTATTGCTACTTGATTATCACAATATAGATCTATCGCAGCTTCTTTGTAGAATCCCAACTCAGTGACAAAATATCTTATCCATAGGATTTCACTAACAGTGTGGGCCATGGCTCTATATTCTGCTTCTGCCATAGACTGTGCTACTACATTTTGCTTTTTTCTTTTTCATGTAACCAAATTCCCTCCAACCACCGTACAAAATCCCGAAGTAGATTTTTTACCATTCGAGGATCCGGCTCAGTCTGCATCTGAGAATCCTTCAATGTTGAAGTGACCATGGTTTTTATATAGAAGCCCTCTTCCTAGAGCTCCTTTTAGATATCGTAGTATCCTTTCAAGTGCTTGCCAATGACTAAGTTGTGGCTTGTGCATGTATTGACTTACCACACGTACTGCATATGATATATCCGGCCTTGTTACACATAGGTAAATAAGTCTTCCCACTAGTCTTTGATATTTCCCAATATCTACATCTTCTCCAGTGCCTCCACATAATTTTGTATTTGAGTTCATAGGAGTGTCTGCTGGTTTGCATCCCATCATTCATGTCTCCTCTAGTAGATCAAAGGCATACTTCCTTTGGGATAGCACAATCCCATGTCTGGATTATAATACTTCAATAACCAAAAAATATTTGAGTAGTCAAAGATCCTTTGTCTTGAATTTAGCACATATTTTTTATTTTGTTTCCTGGATGCCCTCAGAATTACTACCAATTACAATGATATCATCAACATATACTGCCATAATTACCTTGCCTCTAGGTGTGTTTTTAATAAAAACTGAGTGATCTCTAGAGCATTTGTAAAATCCTGCCCGTATGAGGGGCTTGACTAAATTTCTCAAACCATGCGCAAGGGGGCTGTTTTAGACCATACAGAGATTTTTTCAGTCGACATACTGACTCCCCCTCAACCACATACCCAGGTGGTTGTTGCATATAAATTTCTTCTTTGATGTCCCCATTCAGAAAGGCATTTTTCACATCAAGTTTATATACTGCCAAGAAGAGTTAGCTGCCAGAGATAATAACACACATATCGAGTTCATTTTTGCCACTCGAGAGAAGCTTTTCTCATAATCAATCCCATAACATTGTGTATAGCCCGTGGCCACGAGGCGAGCCGTCAGTCGAGCCATAGACCCATCCAGATTGTGTTTCACAGTAAACACTCATTTGCAACCAACGGGTTTCTTATCTGATGGAAGTGGGACTAGAGCCCATGTCTGATTTTCATAAAGGGCCTGCATTTCTTCATCCATTGCTGCCTTCCACCCTAGATGTTTGAGAGTCTCCTGATAGGACTGTGGTACAGATATGGAAGAAATAACAGAGAGAAATTGACAACATGCAGGGGAGAGATGATGACGAGACACAAAATTTGACATGGGATGAAACGTAGAGGGTATGGTGCATGATATGGGTTCTTTTCTTTGTGCAATAGGATGAGTATCATATTGTGGGCAAAACAAATCCTCGGTGGGATTTGTAAACTTAGCAGGTGTGGTGTCAGCCGGTGTTTCTAGGGGCTGAAAAGTTTATGTAGCAAGGGGCACAATCGGTCGAGGGGAACCTAGTATTGAAGATAAACCTGGAGGTGCATTGTCAGAATAGTATGAAGAGTCTTCAAAAAATGTGATATCCCTGGACACAAGTAAACGCTAAAGAGTGGGATTATAACAAACATAACCCTTTTGTGTATGAGAGTGTCCTAGAAAGATACACTTGATAGATTTAGGATCAAGTTTACTATGTTTTGGGGAGGAAATATGGACAAAACATTGACACATGGAGTTTTTCAAGGGCAATGAAAATGGATCATCATTTGGTTACAATATAGAGTAAGGAAATTTATTACCAAGAACGGAAGATGGTAGACGATTAATAAGAAAACATGTGGTAAGGATTGCATGAGGCTAATAAAAGTATTGAACTTTCATGGCATATAATAAACCTCGAGCAACCTCAAGAATATGACAATTTTTCTGTTTGGCTAGACCATTTTGTTGAGAAGTGTAGGCACATGATGTTTGATGGATAATGCCATTTTTTTACAAAAATACCAAGTTCTTTGGAAATGTATTCTTTGGCATTATCAGACCAAACTATTTTTATGTTCTGACCAAACTGAGTGAGTACCATAGCATGAAAAGTCTTAAAAATCAATGGTATCTCAGAACGCTCCATAAATAGAAACAACCAAGTGATATGAGTGAAGTCATCAATTAATGTAATAAAATACCTGACTTTAGAAATATTTGAGATGCTCAAGGGTCCCCATACAACAGTATGAATTAATGAAAAAAGAGTAATACTTTTGACTTCTGGACGAGGTGAGTATGTACTCCTTTGATGCTTACTCAGTTGACAAACTTCACAATGAAACTCGGACCTGACTTTAAGAGTAGGAAACATATAATGAAGAGATTGTGAAGATGGAAAGATGGATGTCCCAGCCGCTAGCCTTGTCTCATTTTCACTACTGGAAACAATATTTAGTTTTGGCACATCTAGGAAGTATAGTCCCCCTTGTTCATGACCTCCACCAATCACTTGCTTCGTTATAAGATCTTGAAATACACACGAAGTGGGTGAGAAGGTGAAAGAGCAATTAAAATACTTTGTCAGCTGACTAACAAATAACAGATTCAAAGGGAAGGTAGGAACAAATAGAATATCAGTGAGCGGAAGTGATGGTGTAATGGAAGTGGATCCTTTCCCTTGAACCTTGGTTTGAGAACCATCAGCTATGGTAACAAACTTATGTGAAAGACATGGAAATACATAATGTAATAAATTTTTGTTACCTGTATGATGCTCGGAGGCTCTTGTGTAAATTATCTAGGATGAAGATGAAGCAGATAGCATACTTGAAGCAGTGGTGGCAGCGGTATTTAATGAGGAACTTTGACAAGAACCCATCATTTTCTAAAACAACTCATATTCTTCATCAGTAAAAATTTTCTTTTCAGTTGTTTTTGTGGGTTGATCCTCCTTTGTATCACCTACCAAAGCTTGATTAGCCTTTGTCAAGTCTGAGTTGTCATCGACATTATAACATATTTCTCCATAGTGACCATTTTTTCCACAGTAACTCCTTTCTATAGTGTGGCCATATCGCCCACAATGAGTGCATTCTTTCTACAATTTTTCCATGCTTTTGATTAGCTAACTAATCATAATGGTATCATTTTTTAACCATTTGTTATAAAAAATATCTTCTTGATCAATAGGTAGTCCACGGTTGGTGAGATGACCAAGTAGGTCCTTTGTTATAAGAAACCTTTGAACCGATGTGGACCAACTCATAAAATTCGATACCCTTCTTAAGGGTATTATGGTAATTCTGAATATACCACCTTTGCTACTCACATTTTCTTTAGCCATAATAGGCACTTCTACAAAAATAATTCTCCAAAAAATTCTAATCAAAATATCCAAGTAGTATTCTTCAAACAACTTAGTGCATGGAGGAATTTAGCATTGATGTTAAATGATCATTATTCTGATTTTTTTTGAGTAAATAACCACTCATAATAGACTCAATATCAATCTTCTATATCATGGGAGTTTTTTTCCAACGAATTTTTTTTCAACAATTTGATCATGGACTGGTCTCAGTTAACAAAAATTCCAAACTGACAAAACTGCTTTGATAGCTTCTTCTAGATTGAGAGGCATTCATATCCACAATCTCATCAGATGAAAATCATTCACATACTCATCTTTAAATCATCTTCTAAATCTGGAAACTAGTAACATGAAGTAATAAAAAAAATAATGAAGGAACTTATCTGACACTTTTTGATCTTCCTTCACAAGTAGCTTCCTATGAGTGGTGTTGATCATATCATCTTAGAGCCTTCCTTTTGATGTAGGGATACTAAATTAATGGTTTGATACCATGTTGAATTTAGGATCCCTTTTCCAATATTCTGAGAAAGGGAAGAGAAAAAGAAAAAAGGAGAAAAGGGGAATAAGGCTCCGGGTAGAGAGAAGAAGAGAAGAGGAACAAGGTGTGAGCCAAACAAAGAGAGAGAGATTTACTCAAGAGAGAATTGTAGAACTTGATCAATTTTGAATTAATGCACCTCTATTTATAGTAGAGGAAGTGATAGAGTCCTTATACAACCTTTAAATCTCCTAATTACATTCCAACTCTAACTCTCTAATATAAGTCAATCTTGAAAGGATAAAAAAATCTAATAGAGTTCTAATATAATTTGAACTATAACTCTTCTTCAATAATGTGGAAATAAGGGAGGAGGTGAGCTTGTGGCCTTATCTTTGTGGGTCCCATGTGGTCTTCCAGATCATAATGATAAGATTCCAATTTGTGGTATCTTTGTGGGTCACACTTGATCTTCAAGTCTTATAACTCATTTCAGCGTGTGCTTCTTATCTTCTTAACTCATGCTAGCTTGGGTGAGGACTCTTCTTGGCAGGCCACATCCTCATGGTGGGTCCCACCAGATCGTGCACCAAGGTTGTAACAGAAGCTCTTCCCTCTTTGTCCAGAAATTTAGCCAGCCTCCCTCCTTGGTCGGCACTCCCTCTTCTCTTCTTAATCCAAACTCTCTCCATCTAGGTTCTTCTCCTTTTCCTTCTCCTTCTCCTCTCATTTCTCTGTTCTTCTTCTTCTTCTTCTTCGTTGATCTAAAGTCCTTCACATGGGATCCTAAATTCTACATCCCTCAATACCATTGGATTGCAAAATACCATAAGAGGTCTGGAGTAGCAAAGAGGTAAGTCTTTCTTTCTTGAAAGTTTTTGGTTGTGTTTCTTATATTCATATTGATTCTGTTGTTAGAAATAAACTTGTTGCTAAATCTAAGATATGTTTCTTTATTGGCTATAGTGGTACCAAGTTTGGTTATCGCTTCTGGGATGACCAAAGTCGTAAGGTTTTCAGAAGCCAGGACATGAAATTCAATGAAGGTGCCATGTATAAGGAGAGATTGAGAACAGAGTATGAGAGCACAAGTGATGAAGCCAAGAAGTCAAAAGTGATTTAGTTGAGAGATCTTCTAGTTATTGAGATGGAGAATGTCTCTCAAGAAGACAAGGAAAACATACCCCTAGAAGTAAATCAAGACATTCCTGTGTCTGAATTCAAGAGATCTGATAGAACTAGGGAAAACATACCCCTAGAAGTAAATCAAGACATTCCTATGTCTGAATTCAAGAGATCTGATAGAACTAGCATACCACAACAAAGGTACTCCCTACACTAAATTATATTTTGTTGATTGATAAAGGTGAACTAGAGAGTTATGGGGAAACTATGCAAGTTGATGAATCAACCAAGTGGGAGTTGGCCATGAAGGATGAGATGGATTCAATGTTATCCAACCAGACATGACAACTGACCAAGGTAACAAAAGGGCTGAAGGCCTTGAAAAATAAATGGGTTTACCGAATAACAGATGAACAAGATGGTAGCAAGTGGTACAAGGCAAGACTGGTGGTAAAAGGCTTTCAAAAAAAGAAGGCATTGACTACACTCAGATTTTCTCTCCAATAGTAAAATTTGACTATTATTAGAATGGTGCTTGGACAGTGGAAAATGAAGACTTGTACTTAGAGCAGTTGGATGTAAAGACAACCGTTCTTCATGGTGATTTCGAGGAAGAAAGTTACATGAAGCAGCCACATGGTTTCAAAGCACAAGGAAAGGAGAAAATGGTGTGCAAACTTCAAAAGAGCATGTATGGTCTTAAACAAGCTCCAAGATATTGGTATAAGAAGTTTGACACCTTTATGAGTAGTAATACTTTCTTGAGGTGCCAGGAAAATCATCGTTGTTATTTGAAGAAGCTTTATGACTCCTATATCTTTCTACTACTATATGTTGATGACATGTTGACAATAGGTGTTTGCAAACAAGAAATATAAATTTTGACAAGGGAGTTGTCCAAAAATGAAGGATTTGGGTGCTGCAAAACAAATCCTTGGGATGAGGGTTATTAGGGACATTGATGTCTTGAAACTATCAAAATAATAATATGTGAAGCATGTGTTGAGCGGATTCAACATGAAAGATGCAAAACCAGTAAGTACTCATTTGGCTAAATACTTTAGGAAATCTAAGGAGTGAGCCAACATGGCCAATGTTCCTTATGCTTCTACTATTGGCAATCTCATGTATGCCATGGTGTGCACTAGACTAGACATAGCTCATGCAGTGGGAGTTGTGAGCAGATATATGAGCAACCCAGTAAGCAACATTGGGAAGCAGTGAAGTGGATTTTTAGGTATTTGAGAGGCACTACAGACTCAGCCTTGTTGGAGGATGGGCTCAATCCCACAAGCTCAAGGCAAAAAACTCACACTACAAAGGAGTTGGACATGTGTGAATTATGATACTTCACTTAAAGATGGCATGGAAGTGTAAATATGTATTCTTTTTATGTCTTTTATTTCATCAAGTTGTAGCCCTAAGGGCATTGTAAAGACTGTAAATAAAGGCATTGGCTAAGAGGTAGAGCATTGAAGCACTCTCTTCTCTTTCCAAAAATTCATCCAGCCCTCATTTTCACTTTGTCGTAAACCTCTTCTCCCTTAATCAAAACTTTCTCCTTCCACATTCTTCTTCTTTGCCTCTCCTTCTCTCTTCTTCTTCTTCTTCCTCGTTGATCTAAACTTTCTTTCATGAGATCCTAAATTCTACATGGTATCAAAGCAAGGAGTTTAGGATCCCTCTTGATGAAGTTATTATGAATCTGTTCAAGAAGTTGTAAAAGAAGGAGTTCAGTCATGAAGAGATAAGTTCATTCTCTTCTTATTTACATTTTGTTTCCCTTATTTACATACTCTTCTTTTCTGTTTTTCTACTTCTTGAACTTTGAATCACATCAAGTCAAGATAAATCTTTATCTGTTGTGAAGATTTATTTTTATGACTAAATTGATGTTATAATCTTGATCTTCTTGTAAATCAATTACAAGTGTGATCAAGATCATTTGTTGTTTGCGTCTTATTAAGATTGATGAGTGAGATTCAATTACCTTTATGTAACTTGGATCAATCTCATTTGAGGTAGAATTCCAGCACATGTTGCTGTAACTTCTCGTACTTAATGTTGCTCATGGTCTTGTGTTATGTTGTTGGATGCCCATTATATGTTTGGTGAAATTCCAGCAGTCATTTACCCTTTGTAGTTTCTTTTGAACTTCAACAATTGAATTTTTTTTATGTTCAAGTATCCCATGAGCTGAACATAAATTTCTTCCAAGTATCTTGATTTTATTTTAAATATTCTCTAAATATTTTTTTCTATCTCTCGGTTTGTGTTGAAGTTTGGATTAAGGCCTAATCGGTTGCATCTACCTTCTTCTTTTTGTTTTTAAGAATACAAGAGGAGTTGAGTGATGACTGGATTTTATTCTCACTTGCTAAAGGCACAAATTTGTTGATAATTTGGTGTTTGCTCTCGTGAAAGATATTGGTTCTTGTTCTCTTTTTTGGTGACTGATTTGGTCCACAGGTTTTTCAAATTACATTGAGTAATTGTTATTTGAAGAAGGCCCCTTCCCTTGCCCTCCACATTTGACTTGCCTCATCATGGAGAGTGGACACAAAAGTAATAAGAGTGATATACTCCGTATTACTACGATTCCACTAAGAGGTCTCTCCAATTACATGAGCTGGTCACAATCGGTCCGGAGGGTTCTTATTACTCGTGACCTCTTAAGCCACGTTATTAAATTTCCTCCTCCGTTGATGAAGAAGATGAGACCTACCACAAGTGGGTTAAAAGTGATAACATGGTGATAAGTTGACTCATCAATAGCATGGAAGAGCATGTGGCCAACAATGTAGTCCACTTGGAAACCCCCAAGGACATATGGGACACTTGTGCTAAGCTTTACTCAAGTACTGCCTCATTACAAAAAAGATATGATGTCTTACAAAATATGTTTTGGTCCACGGGTTCTTCAAATTACATTGAGTAATTGTTATTTGAAGAAGGCCCCTTCCCTTGACCTCCACATTTGACTTGCTGCATCATGGAGAGTAGACACAACAGTAATAAGAGTGATATACTCCATATTACTATGATTCCAGTAAGAGGTCTCTCCAATTACATGAGCTGGTCACAATCGGTCCAGAGGGTTCTTATTACTCGTGACCTCTTAAGCCACGTTATTAAATTTCCTCCTCCGATTGATGAAGAAGATGAGTCCTGCCACAAGTGGGTTAAAAATGATAACATGATTATAAGTTGGCTCATCAATAGCATGGAAGAGCATGTGGCCAACAATGTGGTCCACTTTGAAACTGCCAAGAACATATGGGACACTTGTGCTAAGCTTTACTCAAGTACTACTTCATTACAAAAAATATATGATGTCTTACAAAATATGCTGGATATGAAACATGGAGACAATATTCATGAATTTTTGGCCCGGTTTTGAGGCCTTCTCCAAGAATGGAAAATAGCTCAGCCATACTCCACTGATATTTTTGTTCAAGAATGACAACGAGAAGCTTTGGCGGCAACCATTTGCTTATCGAATATTAAACCTTTCCTTGAGGTTGCAAAAACTCAGCTTCTAAGTTCTTCTGCTCTTCCATCCTTCGATGACATTAGTACTACATTACTTTGGATACCTGATCCATGCCCTCCTTCTCCTATTGATGCCCATCAGCGATGTTCTCTGGCAATCAGGGTACATCTTCATCATATCGAGGACGGGGCAAAAATATGAGAGGGGGTCGAACTATGAGAGGGGTTGAAAATAGAGGTGGTCGAACAGGTCTAAATAATTCCCGTACTGAACCTCAACTTTGCACTTACTGTGGTGGTCAAAACCACCTTGTGGCAACATGCTGGAAACTTCATGGCAAGCCTGATTGGGCCATGACTAACCCAATCTCTATTAGTGTTGAGAAACATGAAGATAAGGCTGAATCATCCTTCGAAAATGTGACTCTTTTTGCTGAAGACTATGTTGCATTTCAGAAAATGAAGTCCTTCATGGAATCCTCTATTCCCTCATCATCTACTGCTGCTACTACTATTGCCTCAGGTATGCTTTCTTCCTCTTCTTCCTCTTCCTCTTGGATCATCGCTCCAGGGCCTCCGAACATCTATCAGGTAACCAACACTTGTTGCAGTCCTTATCTCCTTGTTATCCTAAAAAATTCGTTACTATTGCTAATGGCACCCAAACCAAGGTCCTTCGCAAAGGTTCCTCCTCTCTTACCTCATCTATTCCCCTTCAAGATGTTTTGTTTGCCCCTCAATTTCCTTTAAATTTGCTCTCGGTTAGTAAATTAACCAAACAATTAAATTGCTCTATCACCTTCTCACCGTCTTCTTGTGTATTTTAGGATCTCACTACGAAGCAGGTGATTGGTGGCAGCCATGAAAAGGGGGGTTTGTACTACTTCACTCTTCCACCATTAGCTGCATTATCATCCACTACATCCGAGCCCAACTTTGGCACAATCGACTTGGTCATCCGCCTACCCCTTCACTTCGTTCTTTGCTTCCGTCCTTAAAAGAACTTTGTAATTTCAGTTGTGAGGTTTGTCGATGAAGTAAACATATTAGGAGTACATATTCTCCTCATCCTACAACTACAAGTACTGCTCCTTTTGAGCTAATACATTTTGATGTATGGGGACCTTTATGTGTCTCAAATATTTCCCAAGTTAAATACTTTGTCATTTTTGTTGATGATTTTACCTGTGTGACTTGGTTATATTTATTTAAAGAGTGTTCAAAATTTTTTTCTTTGTTTAAAAATTTTCATGCTATGGTCTTGACACTATTTGGGAAGAAAATTCATATCCTTAGATCTGATAATGCTAAGGAATACATGTCTAATAATTTCAAATCATTTTGTGAGAGTAATGGCTTATTCATCAAACATCATGTGCCTATACTCCTCAACAAAATGGTGTTGCTGAAAGGAAGAATCGTCACCTTCTTGAAGTTGCTCGGGGCCTCCTCTACTCCATGAAGGTACCCTATTTCTATTGGCCTCATGCTATACTTACAACATGCTTTCTTATTAATAGGTTACCTTCATCAGTTCTTCATCATAAAAAACTTTACTCTTAGTTATTTAATGGTGAAGATCCATTTTTCGCTTCCTTTGAAAGTATTTGGATGTACGTGTTTTGTTCATGTTACATCCCCACATAAAAATAAACTTGATCCACGGTGTATGAGGTGCATTTTTTTGGGATACTCTCGCACCAAGAAAGGTTATGTCTGTTAAAATCCTACCCTTTAGAGGATGCTTATCTCTAGGGATGTGACTTTCTTTGAGGACGCCTCCTTCTACTCCTCCCATGATGCTTCGCCAGGATGGACTTGTCCTTCTACCACTCCTTGTCCACTTGTGCCTTTCAATCTTGAAGTTAACCCAACCCCTGATGCACCAGCCGTACCTTCACCTATGGAGTTGTCGAATACACCAGAGGTAAGTCCTTCTCCTCCTATGTATGGGCCTGAATTTGATACTCGGCCTAATGTTTTCAGAAAGGAATGTCGTTCTTGTACTACTTCACATCCTATCTCTAATTTTATGTCTCACCATTGCTTGTCTTCCGAGTGTTTTCAGTTCCTTGCGTCTCTTCCTTCTACTTCCATTCCATAGTCATATCAGGAGGCTCTAAGGCATCTAGGATGGAAGGCGGCAATGGATGAAGAAATGCCCGCCCTATACAAAAATCAAACTTGGTCCTTAACATCACTCCCAAAAGGTAAAAGTCTAGTTGGTTGTACATGGTTTTTTTTAGTAAAACATAATCCGGATGGATCGATTGCTCGTCTTAAAGCTCGACTCATTGCTAAGGGCTATACACAGTGACATGGGATAGATTATGAGGAGACCTTCTCTCTTGTTGCAAAATTGAATTCGGTACGCATCATCTTATCTATTGTTGCTAACTCATCATGGCCTGTCTATCAATTGGATGTTAAAAATGTTTTTTTTAAATGGTGATATAAGTGAGAAAATTTATATGGTTCAACCATTTGGTTATGTGGTTGAAGGGGAGTCAGTATGCCGGTTAAAAAAATCTTTATATGGGTTTAAGCTATCCCCTTGGGCTTGGTTTGATAAATTTAGTCAAACACTTCTACAGTTTAGTTTTCATCGGTGCTCGGTAGATCATTCCTTATATTATAAAGATATTCTCAAAGGAACATATTATTGGCCGTATATGTGGATGATATTATCTTAACCGGTGATGATGCTCCTAGCATATAAGAGGTGAAAAAGATGTTATGTCAGGAATTCAAGACTAAAGATCTTAGTATGCTTAAATATTTTTTGGGTATAGAAGTTCTTCAATCCAAACATGGGATAATATTGTCTCAAAGGAATTATGTCTTGGATCTCCTTGAAGAAACAAGAATGAAGGGTTGTAGACCAGTCAACACACCTATGGATACAAATGTAAAATTATGTGCCACAAATGAAGAAGATATTGATATTGGCAAATATCAAAGACTCGTGGGAAATAGATTTAACTCATGGTAACTAGGTCAGACATATCATATGTTGTAAGTATGGTGAGTCAATTCATGCACAAACCACAAATTATACACTGGCAGGCTTTAGAGAGAATATTATATTACCTAAAAGGGGCTCCAGGAAGAGAATTGATGTATAAAAAACATGGGTACTTCAACATATAAGGGTTCTCATATGCGGATTGGGCTGGATCACCTGATGATAGAAAATCTACATCAGGATATTGTACTCTGGTTGGAGGAAACTTGGTTACATGGAAAAGTAAGATGCAAAATGTGGTTGCAAGATCTAGCACTGAAGCAGAATACAGAGCTATGGCCCATACCTTCTTACCAAATTAGGTTTTTATAAAAAAAAGGGTCCATGGGTCTGTATTGTGATAATCAAGCAGCCATTTATATTACTTCAAATCCATTTTTTCATGAAAGAACTAAATATATTGAGGTGGATTGTCATTTTATATAGGAGAAGTTTCAAGCAGGAATAATCTCTCTCAAATATGTGTCGTCTCAAGAGCAAGTAGTTGATATTCTCACTAAACCCATTACATCTAAAATCCTATCGTTTATATGTGGCAAGTTGGGTATTTATGATGTCTTTTCTCCTCCAGCTTGAGAGGGAGTGTTGGAAGATGAGCTCAAGCCCACAAACTCAAGGCAAAAAACTCACACGACAAAGGAGTTGCTCATGTGTGAATTATGATACTTCACTTAAAGATGGCATAGAGGTGTAAATATGTGTTTTTTTATGTCTTTTATTTCATCAAGTTGTAGCCCTAAGGGCATTGTAAAGACTATAAATAAAGGCATTGTGTTCTGGTCCTGGGGTTAAGTACCTATGTCTTCCGCTCCTAACAGGCCGGTCTTTTGGGTAGTATTGGCTAGGTGCTTAACATTTGGTATCAGAGCGGGCTCCCACGTCGCGAGTTCGAGTCCCGGGGCGCGCAAAGGCTGGATTAAAATTACTGGTAGGTTCGGAAGGGGCGACCTAGCGGAGGGGGCGACTTGGAGAACTGCGAAGGGGCACTAGGAGTAGGCCACCGCTAGAGTAGGCCACCGGGTTGGGTCAGTGCCATTGCGCCACCGTGGTCATCGGCTCGCGAAGGTGGGGTGTGATGTTATGGTCCTGGGGTTAAGTACCTATGTCTTTCGCTCCTAACAGGCCGGTCTTTTGGGTAGTATTGGCTAGGTGCTTAACTTTTGGTATCAAAGCAAGGTAACCCGGCAGAGAGAAGCACCAATGAATACTTTGAATTGCTTGAAAGAAAATTTGATACTGTCCTTGAGAGGTTCTCAAAAATTGATATCGATATGGAGACCTTGAAGGGAAGGATGGATAGCATGGAGAATGGTCTAACTACTAGAAAAAATTTGTTGCATTAGAGGAAAAGTTCACTCTCAGTTTGGAAACCTTGAAAGGAAGGATGGATAACATGGAGACTGGTCTGAGCACCGGCAAAAACCCAATTCCGGGAGACCATTCGCAGATCAAAGGAGGAGATGAGTTTATTAGACACACGAGTTTCTCGGGTCAGCAAGGACCCTTCATTCCGGGGGGACACCTCAACCAGGGGGGAGGGACTGTACCCCTCATTCCAAATCAGAGAGGAGGGGACCATTCGTATAACAGAGGGGGAGATGAATTTCCGAGGTGCACGAGTTTCTCGGGACAACAAGGACCCCTCATTCTGGGGGGACACTTCTACCAGGGGGAGGCACTGTTCCGAGGTATACTAAAATGGAATTCCCTACTTATAATGGGTCAGAAGACCCTTTGATATGGTTGTATCGATGCTTAAAAATTTTTACCCAACTGCGAGTCCCAACCTATGACCGAGTCAACGTAGCTGTTTTCCACTTACTAGGAGAAGCACAACTTTGGTACCAACTAGTTGAGGTTGATAGCGAGATGGTAGATTGGGATGAATTTAAGCGACTATGTTCTCTCCGTTTTGGTCCTCCGGCTTACAGTAACCCTTTGGGAGATTTGGTTTTACTACGCCAAACTAGGGCCGTGGAGCAATATCAAAAATTGTTCTAGGAAAAATTAGCACGAGCCAGCAGTATGGTACAAGTGGATCAGCAAGTTGCGCTATTTACAGCAGGACTGACAGAGGCCTTAAAGCTTGAGGTGGAGCTCTATGCACCTGTTGACTTATCCAGTACTATGAATATAGCTCGTGCTTTAGAATTGTGACAGCAGGCACAACACAGATGACCTCCAGGGTCAGGGGAGCGCATTCATGCGAGAAACAACCCGGGTATTACTTTGACAAGGGATCCGAGATCTAGTCATCCTACAACTCCTTATATAAAAAAATTGACAAGTGCTGAGATGGCGGAACAGCGGGCTAAGAATCTATGTTACAACTGCGATGAACCATATCGGGTTGGGCATCAGTGCAAAAGATTATTTTTGATCGATAAGGTTGAACATGAGGATATCGAGGTGACAGAGGATATGATTGAGGAAGAACCACCGGACATCTCCCTGCATGCCATTACTGGGCAGCAATCGGCCACAACTACGCAAAATGGGAGCGGTTCGACAACTTTCACCAGGTCTACCCAGCTTTCGAGCTTGAGGTCAAGCTCGATCTCCAAGGGGGGGCAGATGTTATGGACTCAATAAGACCAAGTCATCTACTTTACTTTTATTATTTATGTTGCTTTTAATTTCGAATTTTATTGATTTGTAATAAGACTTAAAGGTAGGGGTAGAATTGGGTTTTAATAACCCTAACCTATGTTGATGTAAATTACCCTATTTAAGGGGTAAGGATGGAGAAATAAAGCAAGTTCGAATTAGCATAAACTAGGGTAATTTAGGTTCTTTCTAGGCTCTCTATTCTAGGGTTCTTGGCTTGGACCCTCTTGGGGGTTTGCTGCATCCATTGGGGAGTCTTTGAGGAGATCTTGGAAGGAAAAGGAAGAGGAATTACCTTTCTCTTCTGAGATGCAAGATAAGATCAACTCTTTCACAAAAATTTCAAAAAAGGAGAGGTCTTGACATGAGTCTACCCAGGAAGGAGGACGGGTTCTTGTTGCTGGTTGGGAGTTCCGAATTCTGGGCAGAGAAGTTCCGAATTTTGGGCGTAAGAGGAGTTGCGAATATGAGCTGAGGAGGAGTTCCGAATTCTGGGCAGAGGAGTTCCGAATTTTTTGCTGAGGATGAGTTCCGAATTCTGGGTAGAGGAGTTCCGAAATTTGGGCTGAAGAGGAGTTCTGAATCTGAGCTGAGGAGTTCCGAATTCATTCAAAGAGGTAACTTGAGATTCTTTTTTCTTAAGTACAGCAGGTTAGAATTCTATTTTAATTTACCTGCGTGATTAGTGGTTAAATCCATACGTTAGACAAAAGGGATTCTGTTTTCAACTTACCTGCGTGAACAGTGGTTGGAGACGAGATTCTTGGTTCCTTACAGTGTTTAAAAACCTTGTAACGTGCTGGATTCATCAGTATCTCGCCGAGTTACTAGATCCATGGCTAGGGACCATAACACATTGGCTAAGAGGTAGAGCATTGAAGCACTCTCCTCTCTTTCCTCAAATTCGTCCAGCCTTAATTTTCACTTTGATGCAAACCTCTTCTCCCTTAATCCAAACTTTCTCCTTCCATGTTCTTCTTCTTCTCCTCTCCTTCTCTCTTCTTATTCTTCTTCCTCGTTGATCTAAAGTTCCTTTCGTGAGATCCTAAATTCTACAAGCCTTATGTTTCAAAAAGTCAGACTTGGAATTACAAGGTTATGTAGATGTTGACATGGCTGGAGACATTGATGGCAGGAAGAGTACCACTGAATATGTATACACAGTGGGTCATACAATAGTTAGTCGGGTCTCTATGTTGGAAAAGATAGTTGCACTTTCCACTACTAAGGAAAACTATGTCACCGTGACTGAAGCCAGCAAAGAGATGGTATGGCTGCAATTCTTCTGGGAAGAATTGGATCTCAAGCATGGGAATAGTGTGTTGCATTGTGACAGTCAGAGTGCTATTCATTTAGCAAAAAATCCTGTTTATTATGCCAATAAAAAGCACATACAGGTGTGTTATCACTTTATCATATCGACTTTGAAGGATGGAGTCTTGGAACTTGAGAAGATTCAAGAAAGTCAGAATCCGACTGATATGTTGACAAAGACTGTTATGATTGAGAAACTAAAGTTTTGTTCAACTTCAATTGGACTTCTCTCCAAGTGGGAGATTGTAAAGTTGTGGAACCTAATTAACATCTTACCCTCAGGATCGAATCGACCTTTGCAGCATGGTCACTGTTGGGGTTGGAAGGGGGCAAGAAGCCCACCTCCAGGCAGTTTGGAGGTGGAGACCCTGGTGGGTCCACGATATATTGATTGTTGTGTCATTAAGTGTAGTGTGGGGATTTCACACTTGTAATCGGGTTGTCTTAATTTTCTCTTTATATATGGCATCATATTTAGGGTTTTATCACCTTGATGAGTATCATCATCTCGAGGAGCATATGGATTTGCAGCCTGAGAGGTTAGAGAAAAATCACTTGTAAGTGTGTGTGGTTTCTCTTTGTAAACTATTTCAACTTCATAGTGGATTACTCCTACAGCGGAAGACAGGACATAGTCTCACCTTGAGGCGAACTTATATAAATCTTGTTGTTATTTTTCATTGCTTAATTTTCTTTCTTCCACGTTTATTATTATTGCTTTTGTTAGTTTTGAAATTGTTGAATTTATGGAAAAGAGAAATACTTCATTGACTTCAATAACTTGTTGTAATCAGAGTACATGAACCTCTATTTATAATAGAGGAAGGTAGTGGAGTCCAATTACAATAAAACTACCCTTGTCCCAATTACACCCAAACTCTAACACTTAAAGATAAGTCATAACATAATTAAATAACTCAATATAGATAAAAGACAAACATAACTCAAATTAAAACTTTTCTTTGACATGACCATAATATAAGATACTTTTGTGAGTCCTTCTTGATCTTCCAACTGATGTGATAAGGGTGCTAGCTCATGGTAATCATTGTGGGTCCTACTTCTTGTGGGCTTGGGCCCATCTAGTAGGCCTTCCTTGGTCGTGTGGCCCATCTTATAATAATCTTTCATATGTCGGTCTTCCTTGGTCATGTGGACTTGAGCTTATATTCCAACACTTCCCCTCAAGCTGGGTGAGAGAACAACATGAACTCCCAACTTACTGCAAATAATGTATAGAATATTTTTGTATAAAATATCACATCTTCCAATATACCTTCATCTTCCAACATTCCCCCTCACGTTGTTGAATCCTTCCATGAGGCCCTATTGGAATAATATACGTGAGAGTAAAAATCACTCCTAGCCGGTAGGCCATTGCTTCATACTCCAGTCCTAATGCTGGATGTAGGGCACACTCCATCTTCTATCGGTAGTGTGTATATCGACATTACTCTGAAGTGTCCACTACCATGTCCCTCCATAGGACAACGACTCTCAAATGGTAGAAGTCATAAAAACGCTTATAGGGGGGGATAACATATATGTAATAATAAGTTCCTCCGTCATGGTTTCCCAACCGTGATATTTTTTGACAGGGTATCCTCCGTCATGGTTTCCCAATTGTGATTTTTTTTTGACAGGGTATCCTCCATCATGGTTTCCCAACCGTGATATTTTTTGATAGGGTATCCTCCATCATGGTTTCCCAACAGTGATTTTTTTTTACGGGGTAAAATAAATGATGATATGAGGCCACCTCTTCTTCAATAATAATGTCCCCAAAGAGACATAATAGCAGCAGTTGTATATAACACGACCATCTTCCAACACATATAACACAAACCAAATTATAAACTTTGTAAAAGAACCCATGAAATAATCCCATATAAAAATTTCTTCTTAAATGCACAAGCTTCATCTTTTGTGCACCCCCTTTCTTGAATATTTTGGTCACATAAACTTATCCACAACATAAGGAATAAAATACCCCTTTCTTGTACTTCTACTTCTCCCCCTCAAGCTTGAAAGTAATGGTAGTGATCCCAGCTTGAACCAAATATCATAGATGTAACACTAAGCCCAAATAAAAGAGATATATAAATAAGTCCTCAAACCAGGGAGAAGTTAGATATTTTCTTGATATATCAACTCAAAAAGTGACGCAAAACAATTGGCTTAAATTCGGATTGTCAATGTAATAGAATACCAACATGACCTTTGATTCTTCCAATGAGAATATTTTTTTAAATATAGATCATATTAACATGAAATTTTCTCATTATGAAATTAGAGTTAAATAAATTTCATCCAAGTACAAGTTCTCTCCATAAAATATAATTATTAGAAGATAAATAATCTGATAGATTTCTGTCTCTGTCATCTGGCCGAACTAAGTATTGTTTCTCATTTTTTTCCTGAATGACCATTGATACTTCCAAGAACAATATCTCCTTATAAAAAAATCATAGCAAGAATTAGTTAAATAGGTAAGAAACTAGACTTACGTATCTTTCTTTTGATTTATAATTTTTCATATAAAATCTCTTTATTCATAGCATAAAATACCTCAGAAGTTGAGGTTTTTTGCTACCACTTGAACCTCTTTTTCAATCTGACCTTTGCTACTTTAAATATCAATTTCTCTTTGTAGATAACTCAGTAAAAAATTGATTGAATAGGTAAAATAATAGAATTACATATATTTATTTTGATATATATTTCTCCATTTAAAGTCTAGTTCTTAATAGCAAAAAATACCTCGGAATCTGAAGATTGCTGCTGTTGCTCGAACCTTTTTGCAATCTGACCTTTGCTCATTCAAATATCAATATCTCTCTGTAGATAACTCCGATTGGAAAAAATCATTTTTCTTTGGAAAGTAGACTCAAATATATTTCCGTCAATATATAATCTGTAATATGAAAAAAATATGTATGGAGGAAAAACAATGCAAAGAAAACTATAAGTATAGGGACTAAAAAAAAAATAACTACGAACCTAGACTTAGGGTTCAGGGTTTAGAGAAAAGGATCACATTACCTCCATGAGTTGACCAATTCAAATCATAGAACCTACTCTAATACCATGTTGAATTTATGAAAAAGTGAAATACTTCATTACCTTCAATAACTTGTTGTAATCAGAGTACATGAACCTCTATTTATAATAGAGGAAGATAGTATAGTCCAATTACAATAAAACTACCTTTATCCCAACTACACCCAAACTCTAATACTTAAAGATAAGTCCTAACATAATTAAATAACTCAATATAGATAAAAGATAAATATAACTCAAACTAAAACTCTTATTTGACATGACCATAATATAAGATACTTTTGTGAGTCTTTGATCTTCCAACTGATGTGATAAGGATGTCAGCTCATGGTATTCATTATGGGTCATATTTCTTATGGGTTTGGGCCCATCTTGTGGGCCTTCCTTGGTCATGTGGGCTTGAACTTATCTTCCAATAGAATTAGAGCATCTAATTCCTAACATTGCGGGCTTGTATGGATCTTCCTCTAGTATTCATTGTTTCACATGTAGGAGAGTTGTGGTCAAAGGAAGGTAAGTTGGGGAAATGGGTGAAGTGTTTACGGGACAAATATTGTATAGCACGAAGGTGGTCAAGAGCTAGGAAGTGGGATATAGTGTCTGGCGTAAGAGGGTAAGGGTGTGGTTGGAGTGGTCATGTAATGGGGAGGATGATGCAAGGTAGAAGAAGTGTGATAAAGGGGACTATTTCAAAGAGAATGGGTAAGAAGGATTGGTGGTAGAACGGAAGATAACTTACCAAAAATAGGTTTGGTTGAAGCTTAATGATCTATAGCTTGTTGAGGAGGGGAAAAAGGTCTTCCAATTCTCTCATCTAAAAAGTAATGATACATGATGGTCAATTTTTGTATTTTTCAAAATTGAGATTTCATCACTCGAGTTTTCATGGTTGGACTCTTGGGCGGCAACCACCCTTGTAATTGGAGCTCCATTCATCATGTATAACAATGTTGATGAAGGAAAGGTCCTATTCTCATACCTTTTTTTATAGAAACTTCTTCAAGTTCCTAACTTTTCAGCTTTTAATAAGGGAACTAGGGTTGGAATTTGTGTATGAATGGAGGCTTGATTGGATGATGAAGGGGACAATGAGAGTAGGCTAGGGGCTCTTGACGGGCAAAATGGACCACATGGGGATTTTGGAAGAAGGAAGCAAGAAAGTGTTAGGGTCCCGAGTCATGGATCGCGATATCATGGCGAGGGATGTATGGATCCAGTGCTGTGAGGGAGTGGGCCCACAGATCTGGACTGGATCTGGACATCAACAGTGTCAGAGAGAGAGAGAGCCCACAGATTTGGGCTGAGCTGGATCTGGACAGCACAGTATCTGAGAGAGAGGGCCCACAGATCTGGACTGGTATGGCCCACAGATCTAGGCAGGTAGTGACAGCCGCTTGCTGCTATCGCTTAATGAAAGTGAAATTTTGTTATCACCGTAGCTCGTCGATATGGACAGGGCAGCTCGCTGGAGGTTGGCCGGATCGGATGGCTACCTTGCTGCCGTCACTGGGAAACGGGAATTCCACCTTGGTCGTGCTCGGTGGCCGGACAGCAAGGGGCCGCCAGTGACTCAATGTCTGAACAGAGCCCTGCTGTTCTGGTGGAAATCCGACAGCACTCCTCTGCTGTCGTCGTGCTCAGGGACCTTCTCAACATACAACTACACTTCTGCCCTGCTGTAGGAAGCTACCTACCGGCTTTTCTCCGATCACCTCAGCAGCAGCTCCCCGAGATGTCGCTTCGTCTTCCCGAGCCTGGTTTCTGCCATGAAACACCACGAACAGCAGCAACTAAAACCAGAGAAGCTTCGGCTTCTGTTCAGTGCTTAGATCGATAGGAAACCTTATGATTTAACACATTGAGATAGGATTATGGGGGGATAACTAGAGCTCAAGGGGAACTCCCGACCCTGAGCACTAGAAGGAGACCTCAGATCCTGTTTGGAGATAAAATGAGTCTTGACGATTCATTTCCATTTCTGCCTTACAAATAGTTAACGCCAACATGAATTAGTGCGAAAATTATAAAAATACCTCAGAGGCATATTTAAACCACAATAGCATAAAAACATAAATGTAATTAAAAGTTGCAGTACCCACAGTGCCGCTAAGTTACCTGGCTCGCTATCAAGTTCATAACATCACTCTCCACCTGGAGAAAGAGTTTGTTCCCAAGCTTGATAAATAGAGCATCAAGTCCGGTAATTGTAGGGCTAGAGTGGAAACGAAAGCCTGCATGAGGGCCATGAAGGATTTCGTGGCTGCATCCGCCCAGATGAAGGCGTGGCGTTGGAGAAGATTGATAAATGGACTGGTCAGTGGACCGTAATTCTGTATAAATTTTTTATAATAGCCCGATAGCCCCAAAAATCCTCGTAAAGCCAAAATGGTGTGTTGTGGAGGCCAAGTGGTGATTACTGCAAGTTGTGATGGGTCCACTGTGATGCCTTCTGCTGAATTGATGTTGTCAAGAGAGATGGATAGGGGGCCCGACAGTAGCATGACTACCCCTTCACAGTACTAGGTGGCCTTCCGATACAAAACTCATTGTTAACGTTGAGAAGTCCCACAAAATAGGGCCTAAAGTTTGCAACCATTTAACCCCGAGCACCATATCAAATTTGGAGAGAGGGATGACAAAAATGTAGTGGTAAAGGGAGTGTTACAAATGGAAAAGTGTACCTCTTGGCTGACCCCGTAGCTCGGAACCTTCTCACCATTGGCGACTCAAACTGTGGCAACGAGGTGACGTTGGATCCCAACTCGGGGGTGTTTCACAGCGGTCATGTTGAGGATGTTATGTGTGCTGCCTGAGTCTACTAATCCCACTAGTTCCTGGTCAATAACCTTGGCTCTGACTTGCATGGTGTTAGCCGACTTTTGTCCGGTAATGGCATGTAAGGAAATTTCTGGTTTGACCTCCTCTAG
Organism: Aristolochia californica; assembly: GCF_029961685.1. Classification (NCBI taxonomy): domain Eukaryota; kingdom Viridiplantae; phylum Streptophyta; class Magnoliopsida; order Piperales; family Aristolochiaceae; genus Aristolochia; species Aristolochia californica. The sequence continues at coordinate 30,238,803 of NW_027182279.1, read as the reverse complement.
AGTATCTGTTGGTGGTTCCTCTTCCTCAGTTCATGCTTCCAATTCTAACCAAAACAATCGTTTATATTGGTGGCCCACTCAGTAAGGTTCGTCACAATTATAGCAGAGGTTCTTTGGTCATCTGTCAACCATTTCCAACCCTGCTAGTTTTCTGATATATGGGGGTGGGGGGTTGCTGCTTTTAGGGGATACTGTCATAGGATGTCCAGGCATAGATTTGGGTGGTGGCACTAGTGGCCCTGTCACCGGAGGCTAATAAGTCCTCCCCTCTTGCCACCCTGGGGCACTGATACTCCCCCTTGCCAGCCCTTCCTCTTATGCTGAATCTGCTTTTTTGCTTCCATTGTCCAAGCTAAATTCATCGCTCGCCCCTAATCAGTAGGAGCATGGAGTTCCACCTCTGTGAAACAGAGAAACCGAAAAGAATAATAGAGATTCAAAGAATGATTTTCCGATGATGTATTCTTCTCCGAGATGGAGGAAATTTATAATACATTACATGTTGATTTTAGGATCAATTTAGATCCTAAAATCAAGGAATAAAATTACAGGATCAAGGAAACAATCCATTTCCTACAATCACATTAATCAATTTACAACTAGCTCATTACAGACTTACAAACACTCCCCCTCAAGTTGGTGCGTAGATATCGATCATGCCCAACTTGTCAATTATACCATGAAATGCCTTCCCTGATACTACCTTCGTGAGCTTATCAGCTAGCTGACTCTCAGATTGAATGAAGCGGAATTGTATGATCTTTGCATCGAGGTTCTCCTTGATGAAATGACGATCAATTTCAACATGTTTAGTGCGATCATGTTGAACCGGATTCTGTGCAATTGCAATGGCTGCCTTGTTATCACAGTGAAGATTCATCAGTTTGGCGTATTCAATCCCTAAGTCCCTCAGTTTATTCTTTATCCATAACAACTCGCATACACCATGAGCCATGCCTCAAAATTTAGCTTCAACACTTGATCTTGATACTACCTTCTGTTTTTTGCTTTTCCAAGTGACCAGATTCCCTTCCACAAAAGTAAAGTAACTCGACGTAGATCTTTTGGTTATTTGATCACCTATCCAATCAGAATCTGTATATCCTTCAATATTAAAGATACCATTTTTTTAGAATAACAAACCTTTTCATAGAGCATTTTGTAAGTATCTCAAGATCCGATAGACTGCTTCCATATGTTCTTCACTTGGTGCATGCATGAACTGACTCACAACGCTTACTGCATATGCTACATCCGGCCTTGTGTGTGATAGGTAGATTAATCTTCCAACTAATCGCTGATAACGCCCTTTGTCTGCTGGGATTTGATCTGGAAGAATTCCGAGTTTATGATGCATTTCCATGGGCGCCTCTATTTGTTTACTGTCAAGTATTCCTGTTTCGGCTAGAAGATCCAACACATATTTTCGCTACGAAAGGAAAACTCCATGTTTTGATCTTGCAACCTCAATTCCCAAAATATATTTAAGTTGTCCGAGATCCTTCATTTCGAATTTAGTGGCTAAATACTCCTGTAAAGCTTGCATTTCACCTGGGTCATCTCCTGTCACGACCATATCATCAACATATACAATTAAAGCTGTTACCTTTCCTTCTTTGTGTTTTATAAACAAAGTATGATCTGAGTTACTTTGTTTATAACCAAACTCCTTCATTGTAGCCAAGAATCTCCAAAACTATGCCCTAGGTGAATGTTTCAGCCCATACAATGACTTCTTCAATTTACAGACGTCACCTTGACACAAAGAACTACTTTTTATGCCGGGTGGTAGCTCCATGTAGACTTCTTCTTCTAAGTCTCCATTGAGGAAGACATTTTTAATGTCAAATTGTTGCGGGGGCCAGTCTCAATTTGCTGCTATAGATATAAGAATACGAATTGTATTTATCTTAGCTATTGGCCCAAAAGTATCCTGATAGTCTATCCCATACCTTTGCGTATATCCCTTTACAACTAGCCGAGCTTTATATCTGTCAATACTTCCATTCTGTTTGAGTTTCAATGTGAACACCCATCGACATGCAATTGTTTTTACTTCTTTAGGTTGGGGAACAAGTTCCCAAGTTGCATTTTTTTGTAGAGCCTCCATCTCTTCGTTCATCGCCTTTTTCCATTTTGGATCAACTAATATATCTTGCACATTACTAGGAATAGAAACCCTGGATAATTGATCAATAGTAAATGCATATGATTTAGTCAACCTATGGGAGGACACATAGTTATTGATTGAGTATTTGGTCTTGGCTTCAAGATCAGGTTCATACAGTTTTTTTGGAACTCCCCTATTCAATCTTTGTGGATATCTAGGGGGTATATTTTCTGTAGGAAGACATGTTTCATTAGACTCATCAAACACAGGATTCTTATTTACTTGAGGAGGAACATTCCGGGTTGATTCTTCAGTTGTTGGTGCAGACGGGGGCAACTCTGGGGGTTCTTCAAGAGAAATTACTGAATCACAGTCTTGTTGCACATCATGACACTTGAAAAATTCATGTAGCGCTTGTAACTCAATAAACTCAATACCTCCGTTATTTTCTTGTAGAACATTCTCTTCACTTGAACTCTCCCCCTATAGAGATGTTCAAGAAACTCCCCCTGAATAATAAGGTACTGATTCATGGAAGGAGACATCTAGAGTCACATGGAGCTTGTTGGTGTGTGGATCATAACACTGATATCCTTTTTAAAATTCAGAGTAGCCAACAAATACACATCGCTTGGCACATGGATCAAGTTTATTTTGAAAGATCTTTGGGATATGAACATATACGGTACACCCAAAAATTCGAGGATCAAGATTCGAAAGATGGGGAATTGAAATCAGGGATTGCAGCTTGCGTAGACGAGTTTGAAAATCTAGTACTCTAGAAGGTGTTCGATTGATGAGGTAGGCAGCAGATTTGACTGCTTCGCCCCAATAAAATCGAGGCATGTTCATGCCAAAGAGAGAGGCATGCACTACTTCCAAAATTTGTCTATTCTTTCTTTCTGCCAATCCATTCTGTTGGGGAGTATAGGTACAAGAGGTCTGATGACAAATTCCATGATTGGTCAGAAAATTTTCGAAAGAAGCATTAAGAAACTCACTACCATTGTGAGATTGCAAAACACGAATCTGCTTTTGGTATTGAGTATGTATCATTATATAGAATTTCTGAAATGCTAGACACACATCACTCTTTTGTATAAGCAGAGATACCCAAGTCGTTTTAGTGCATTCATCAATAAATGTCACAAAGTAACGAGCTCTAGAAATAGAGGAAACCTTAGCTGGACCCCAAACATCGGAATGAATAACCTCAAAAGGTTCAAAACTTTTATTCAAACTCGGTAAATAAGCAATATGGTGGCTCTTAGCCAATTCACATGTTTCACAATGAAAATGCACATCATTCAAACCTGAAAAAATTTGAGGTCGCAATTTCTTAAGATAACCAAAGGAAAGGTGGCCTAATCGTCGGTGCCATAACCATACAGTTGTTTGAGCATTATCTTCACTGCTAGCTTGATTTGTCTGAATGATTTTCGATCCCCCGTTCTCTGTCAACTCCAAATAGTAGAGTTTGCCCCGTCTAACACCATAACCAAGAATCTTCCGGGTTAGAATGTCCTGAAAGACATAAAATGAGGGCCAAAAAGTTACAGTACAAGCAAGAGTGGAAGTAATCTGGCTAACAGGCAAAATATTATATTCAATAGAGGGAACCACAAGGACAATGTCTAATGTAAGATTATTGGATAATATAACCAATCCTTCCCCAGTAATAGGAGAGGTACTACTGTTGGCTATTGAAATAACAGATTGTGGAGAAGGTAGAATGGATTGTAACTGACTGGGATCCCTTGTCATGTGATCGAATGCACCTGTATCAATAATCCAAGGTCTATTCTTAGAATGTACAGAGAATACTGATGGATTATCGAGAATACCTGAATGGGCAATATTTGTCGTAGGTAGTTCCTGATTATCTTCCATGGATGTCACCATAGCTTTCCCAGCAATCTTTTTACGGTTTTGAGAAATCCCACCACTCTGGATAGCCAATAATCTCATAATATCGTTGTTGTGAATGTACTTTTTCTCCGCAGTGAGTATATACACAGTTGTTACCTTTTCTAGAGGATTGAGGATTCCGACTGCTTGATGATCCTTGTCGGTTTTGGTTGACCAACATCGCCGAGTTCTCTAAGACTAGATGATAGCTCCCCATTGTCTGTCTCTATTGATATTTGTGTCTGACATATGCATATGTACTCTCTAAATCAAGTTTGGATTTTTTTAGCAAAATTTCTCCACGAACTTGATCAAACTCGGAGTCAAGCCCACTGAAGAAAATATGAACCCGAAGCCTAGCCATTACAGAGTGCAACTGGATTAGCCCTTCTACTGTTCCTTCCTAAGATATAGTCCTATGATCAATCTCCTGGAAAATAGTAACCAGTTCATTGTAGTAGGTGGATAACGATCTACCATTTTGTTTGGTAGAAAAAGATCTCTGGTTCAGCTCAAATATACAAGTTTCATCTATCATAGAACGTTTTTTATACTGCTTCCCATATCTCCTTGGCAGTGGAGAGGTGAATAAATCGCTGCATTAGCAATGGACTCATGGAGTCAATAAGCCAACTTTTGACTATTTGATTTTCAGTAATCCATGCTCCAAGATGGACATCACCAGATGCTGGTTTTTTTGTTTCGCCGGTGAGGTATCCAACATTGTTGCGTGCGCCAATTCACATCTCCATGAGTTGGGACCATAATGAATAATTGGTCTCATTGAGGATGATTCCAGTTGGAAATGCAGAATTGTCTTGGTGGACTATAATCTGTGGTGATGGGATAAGTTTGGTGGATGTGCCTGTAGCGGTGGCCATCGATTTGGAAATTTGGTCTGGTCTTGTCTAATCCGGTTCGGTTCTGTTCAGTCTGGTCCGGTTCGGTACGATCTGGTCCGGTTCGGTCCGATTCGATTGACCCACCGGTTTGGGTCGGTTCGGTCGGCAGAAAAAAATAAAGGAACAGTAGTTCCTAAGTTTCAAAAAAAAAAAAATCACCTTTCTTCTTCGGCAGCGGCAACGGAGCTTCGGCTTCCTTCGACAACGGGGTGGTGGTGCCGTCGTCGGCGCTCGTCAGCAATCGTCGGTACTCGTCGGCGACGTGGTTTTGCCTACAGGACCGTCATTGCAGAACTCTGTTCTCTTTCTGCAAGTCGGCTTCCCTTGGTGACAGCGATGATCGGCGGCAATAACAGGCAGGGGGTAAGGTCGTCAGCGGTCGTATTCGGTCTTCGATGGTCGTTGTCGGTCGGCGACGACGTTCTTTTGGCTACGCCATCGCCGGAATACGAAGTTGCAGAAAAAATAGAGTTCTGCAACCCCACGATGATTTTTTTTCTGGCTTCCTCCTTCGGCAACTGCGGGAGCACTTAGCTCCGACTTTCGGCGACGAAAAAGAGAGGATAATTCTCCCGCTCTGATACCATGTGAAATAGAGAAACCGAAAAAAATAACAAAGATTTAAAGAATGATTTTCCGATGATGTATTCTTCTTCGAGATGGAGGCAATTTATAATATATTACATACTGATTTTAGGATCAATTTAGATCCAAAAATCAAAGGAATAAAATTACAGGATCAAGGAAACAATCCGTTTCCTACAATCACGTTAATCAATTTACAACCAACTCATTACAGGCTTGCAATCCTGGGGCACTGATACTCCCCCTTGCCAACCCTTCCTCTTATGTTGAATATGTTGTTTTGCTTCCATTGTCCGAGCTAAATTCATTGGTCGCCCCTAATCAGTAGACGCATGGAGTTCCACCTCTAGTTCCAAGGAATTAGTAAGCCATGTTGTAAACAAATTTACATGCTGGTCTCGTCGAACTAGGTGGCGTGATCGCACTAATTTTTCCTGAAATTGAGTCTATTATGCTACCACTGATTCGGTTTGTCGTAACAAGACCTAGTCCCCCAAAGGGTTGTTGTAAGCTGGCAGTCCGAACCATATCGTGCATAACTTTTTAAACTCTTCCCAATCAATGACCAAGCGATCCAATTCCACTTAATGGAACCAGAGTTGAGCTTCATCCAGCAAGTGGAAGACAGCTAAACTCACCCTATCCATGTCAGATGTGCCTTGGTGGGCAAAAAATTTCGCATCTGTGTAGCCAAATTAAGGGGTCGACTGATCCGGTGTAGGTGATAAAATATATTTTTGTGTACTTGGGTACCGACCCTCTACCATGTGCCAGATGGCCATTGCGCCCAAAATATTGCTCTCCCCCTCTGCTATAAGAGTGTTCTTCCATTCTTCGTGTAGTGTCAAGGGTCGGTTTAATCCCGCCACAATCTCAGAAACTCTACTATTGATTTGTTCCATCATCTTTGCCATTCGAGCTTAATTTTCTATCTACAGTTCTCTTGCAAGGTTTCTTAGTTCTTTACTGTGGGACGGATCCCCCATGTTACCCTGATCTGATACCAAAATGTTAGGGTCCCGAGTCATGGATCGAGTAACTCAGCGAGGGACGGATGGATCCAGATGGAGTAGACCCACAGATCTGGACTGGTGTGGCCCACAGATCTGGACTGGATCTGGACAGCAACATTGCCAGAGAGAGACGGCCCACAGATCTGGGCTGAGCTGGATCTGGACAGCATAGTGTCTGAGAGAGAGGCCCCACAGATCTGGACTGGTCTGGCCCACAGATCTGGACAGGATCTGGACAGCAACAGTGTCTGAGAGAGGGCCCACAGATCTGGGGAGGTAGGGACAGCCGCTTGCTGCTGTTGCAGAATGAAACAATAAACTTTGTTATCACCGTAGCTCGTCGATATGGACGGGGCAGATCTCTGGAGGTTGGCCTGATCGGATGGCTACCTCCCTGCCATCACCGGGAAAAGGGAACTGCACCGTGGTCGTGCTCGGTGGCCGGACAGCAAAGGGCCGCCGGTGGCTCAACGTCTGAACAGAGCCCTGCTGTTCTGGCGGAAATCCGACAGCACTCCTCTGTTGTCGTCGTGCTTGGGGACCTTCTCAACACACAACTACACTTCTGCCCTGTTGTAGGAAGCAACGTACCGGCTTTTCTCCGATCACCTCAGCAGCAGCTCCCCGAGTGTCGCTTCGTCTTCCCGAGCCTGGTTTCTGCCGTGAAACACCACGAACAACAGCAGCTAAAACCAGAGAAGCTTCGGCTGCTGTTCAGTGCTTAGATCTGTGGGAAACCTTATGATTTAAGACAATGAGATAGGATTATGAAGGGATAACTAGAGCTCAAGGGGAACTCCCGATCCTGAGCTCTAGAAGGAGACCTCAGATCCTGTTTGGAGATAAAATGAGTCTTGACGATTCATTTCCATTTTGCCTCACAGATAGTTCACGCCAACATGAGTTTAGGGTGAAAATTATAAAAATGCGCCTGAGGTATATTTAAACCGAAATAGCATAAAAACATAAATATAATTAAAATATGCAGTACCCATTGACTCACCCACGGTGCCATTGAGTTACCCAGCTCGTTAGAGTTCATAACAGAAGGCTTTTAGGAAAGGGGGAGAGAGGGACAAAGGAAGAGGGACAAAGTAAAGAAGGAGAGAAAGGGAGAGAGAAGAGTGAGGACAAATTTTTGGGGAGAGAGAGGAGAGCAAGAGATTTGGGAATAGGCTTAATTGATTTTTCTTTCAACCAAGACCCCTATTTATACTCTTTTCATTACATTTTTAGGAGAAACTTATCAATAAATTAGGCTCCCTAATTAAATCAATCAAGGAAATATTACAAAATAAAATGAGAGAATCTTGGAAATTTCTATATAAATTACAATTTTTTCTCGAGAGATTCTTCAAGAGAGGCTGCTATCAGATGATAATTAAGAAGATCCTCATTGAGTCTTTAGAATGTTGGTGTCATCAAGTTTGAAGATGCCATTGAAAGCTTGGTCATGTTAAAGGAGGCATTGGTGAAGGTGAGGAACATGCTCAACTTTGGATGCGAGCGAAGAAAAAATTTCCTTGATTCTTGTGGTTCAATGTAAAAAGAAGATGATCTTGAACACATGTTGTTTATACCCTTATTATCGTTGTCATCTCATCCTTTCAAGTAGACACCTATGATAACTTGAAAGGAGATGTGTGAATAAATTTTCTTTACTTACATTTTTTTATTGTTTTAAATTCGTTCCATATATAAACTCTAAAAATTTCTTTTTGTTGTGATCTATTTGCCTTTTTTTCACTTTTTTTGTTTACGTGATGAAGGATTAGTGAAAACTCAAGTTTTGATTTCAGAAAATAGTATACATCCAAAATTGAGATGCACAATGCACAACGTACAATGCAAAAATGTAGAGAGAGATAATTCAAAATAGTGTCTATAATTTTTAGGGATTGCAAACTCTTTTTAGTTTTTATATATCAGGTTATGCAATCGTCGGGAAAAGGGGGAAGCGGGGAATCTTTAACTGAGTGTTGGCTCCGAATCCATAAGTCATTCCTTAAAAAAATATAGCCCCTTACGCATGATAAATCACTTGACAATCATCAATGATCGTTAGGTCAGCATTTTTGTAAATGGGAAAAATAATGGCTTGTTTGACTCGGGTAAATATCCCACAACACGTTCACTTGAGAATTTAATGTTATTCTCTTTACGAGGTTTGGATCCATAGGTCATTTGAATCTTTAACAAGTTTCAAGCATGCATATCCATTTTTTAAAATATGTGTGAAAAAATCTCTTTATTATAAAATTCCAAGCTTTTACGGTTGAACTAGTGGAATTTCCAAAACATGGATAACAAAACTTTTGGGTTCATTTGTGGTGTGTGAATAAATTTTATTTACTTAAATTTTTTTATTTCTTTAAATTCTTTCCCTACATCAACTCTAAAATTTTCATTTTGTTGTGATCTATTTGCTTTTTATCTCTTTTTTGTTTACAAGATGAAGGGAAAGTGAAAACACAAATTTATATTTAAAAAAAAAGTATACATCTAAAATGGAAATGCACATTGCAAAAATGTAGAGAGAGATAATCCCAAAAAGTGTTTGTAATTTTTAAGGATAGTAAACTCATTTTAGTTTTTATATATCAGGTTCTGCAATCGTCTGGAAAAGGGGGTGGCAGGATATTTTTAACTAAGTGTAGACTCCCAATCCATAAGTCATTCCTTACAAAAATATAGCCCATTATGCATGATAAATCACTTTACAATCACCTATGATCATTGAGTCAACTTTTTATAAATGGGCAAAATAATGGCTTGTTTGACTTAGGTAAATATCCCACTGCACGTTCACTTGAGAAGTTAATGTTATTCTATTTAAAAGATTTGGATCCATAGGTCATTTGCATCTTGAATATGTTTCAAGGATGCATATCCATTTTTTAAAACATGTGTAGAAAAATCTTTTTCTTATAAAATTCAGAGGTATTAGGGTTGAACTAGTGGAATTTCCCAAACTTGGACAACAAAACTTTTGTGTTCATTTGAAGTGTGTGAATAAATTTTATTTACTTACATTTTTTTTATTTTTTAAAATTCTTTCCATACATAAACTCTAAAATTTTTATTTTGTTGTGAACTATTTGACTTTTATCTCTTTTTTTGTTTACGAGATGAAGGGAAAGTGAAAACTCAAGTTTTGATTTAAGAAAAAAGTGTACCTCTAAAATATAAATGCACAATGCACAATGCAAAAATGTAGAGAGAGATAATTCCAAAAAAATGTCTGTAATTTTTAGAGATTGTAAACTCTTTTTTGTTTTTATATATCGGTTTTTGTAATCGACGGCAAAAGGGGGAGGCGAGGGATTTTTAATTGAGTGTTGACGCCCAATCCATAAGTCATTCCTTGCAAAAATATAGCCCGTTACACATGATAAATCATTTTACAATCATCTATGATCGTTAGGTCAACTTTTTTTAAATGGGCAAAATAATGGCTTGTTTGACTCGTGTAAATATCCCACCGCATGTTTATTTGAGAATTTAATGTTATTCTCTTTAAAAGGTTTGGATCATTTGGTCATTTGCATCTTTAATATGTTTCAAGCATGCATATCCATTTTTTAAAACATGTGTAGAAAAATCTCTTTCTTATAAAATTTCGAGCTATTAGGGTTGAACTAGTGGAATTTCCCAAACTTGGATAACAAAACTTTTGTGTTCATTTGTGGTTTTAAATAAATTTTCTTTATTTACATTTGTTGATTGCTTTAAAATCTTTCCTTCCATAAACTCTAAAATTTTCATTTTGTTGTGATCTATGTGCCTTCTATCTCTTTTTTTTGTTTACGAGATGAAGGGGAAGTGAAAACTCATGTTTTGATTTAAGAAAAAAGTTTACATCTAAAATGAAAATACACAATGCAAAAATGTAGAGAGAGATAATTCCAAAAAGTGTCTGTAATTTTTAGGGATTGTAAACTCTTTTTAGGATTTATATATCATTTTCTACAATTGTCGGAAAAAAGGGGTGGCGGGGTATTTTTAATTGAGTGTAGACTCCCAATCCATATGTCATTCCTTACAAAAATATAGCCCGTTACACATGATAAATCACTTTAATTCTATGATCGTCAGGTCGGCTTTTTGTAAATGGGCAAAATAATGGTTTGTTTCACTCAGGTAAATATCCCATTCCACGTTCACTTGAGAATTTAATATTATTCTCTTTTAAAAGTTTGGATCCATAGGTCATTTGCATCTTTAACATGTTTCAAGTATGCATATCCATTTTTTAAAACATGTGCAGAAAAATCTCTTTCTTATAAAATTTTGAGCTATTAGGGTTGAACTAATGGTATTTCCCAAACTTGGATAACAAAAATTTTGTGTTCATTTGTGGTGCGTGAATAAATTTTCTTTGCTTACAATTGTTTATTGCTTTAAATTCTTTTCAAACAAAATTCGAAAATTTTCATTTTGTTGTGATCTTTTTTCCATTTCTCTTTTTTTTTTGTTAAAGAGATGAAGGGAAAGTGAAAACTCAAGTTTTGATTTAAGAAAAAAATATACATCTAAAATGGAAATGCATAATGCAAAAATGTAGAGAGTGATTATTCCAAAAAATTTCTATAATTTATAGGGATTGTAAACTATTTTTTTTTATATATCAGGTTCTGCAATCGTCAAGAAAAGGGGGAGTCGAGGGATTTTTAACTGAGTGTTGACTCCCAATCCATAAGTCATTCCTTAAAAAAATAGCCCGTTACTCATGATAAATCACTTTACAATAATCTATGATCGTAAGGTCAACTTTTTGTAAATGGGCAAAATAATGGCTTGTTTGACTCGGGTAAATATCCCACTACACGTTCACTTGGGAAATTAATGTTATTCTCTTTAAAAGGTTCGGATCCATAGGTCATTAGCATCTTTAACATGTTTCAAGCATGCATATCCATGTTTTAAAACTTGTGTTGAAAAATCTCTTTCTTATAAAATTTCGAGCTATTAGGGTTGAACAAGTTGAATTTCCCAAACTTGGATAACAAAAATTTTGTGTTCATTTGTGGTGTGTGAATAAATTATCTCTACTTACATTTTTTTATTGCATTAAATTCTTTCCATACATAAACTCTAAAATTTTCATTTTGTTGTGATCTATTTGCCTTTAGTCTCTTTTTTGTTTTCGAGATGAAGGAAAAGTGAAAACTCTAATTTTTATTTAAAAAAAAAGTATAGATCTAAGATGGAAATGCAAAATGTATAAATGTAGAGAGAGATAATTCCAAAAAGTGTCTGGTCAGACTACTGGAAGGAACACAACTCCAAAGCAAAGAGGAGGGGACCATTCATATAACAGAGGGGGAGAAGAGTCTACGAGGCGCACTAGTTTCTCTAGCCAGCAAGGACCCTTCCTCCTAGGGGGACCCTCCAACCAGGGGGGAGGCATTGTACCTGGCCAGCAAGGACCCTTCTTCCCGGGGGGACCCTTCCACCAGGGTGGAGGCACAATACCTAGGTACACTAAACTCGAATTTCCCACTTATAATGGGTCAGAAGACCTTTGGTATGGCTATATCGCTGCAAAATGTTTTTTTCCCATCAACGAGTACCTGTGTATGATAAAGTGGGGATGGTTGTTTTCCATTTACTGGGAGAAGCACAACTCTGGTATCAGCAAGTTGAGGCGGATAGACCAGTTGTGGAGTAGGAAGAATTTATGAATTTATGCTCTCTTCATTTTGGTCCTCCGGTGTACAGCAATCCCTTGGGTGATTTGGTTCTGTTACGACAAACTGGTTCCGTGGAGCAATACCAGAAACTGTTCCAGGAAAATTTAGCATGAGCAAACAGTATGGTACGAGTGGACCAGCAAGTGCATTATTTACAACAGGCCTGATGGAGGCTTTAAAGCTTGAGGTAGAGCTCTAAGCACCGATTACATTATCACATGCGATGAATGTAGCCTGTGCTTTAGAACTGTGATAGAAGGCCCTGCACAGATGACCCACATGGTCAGGGGAGAGGAGCATTTCCACCACCTGGCATAGCAGACGCATTTATCCTCAGGGGGTTCGGACCACAACACCTCCTCCTAGACACACTCTGAGCACCACTTTACTAGGGGATACGAAATTGAGTAGTCATCCACCTCAGTACATAAAAAAATTGACAAGTGCTGCGATGATGGAGAGGCGGTCCAAAAATTTGTGTTACAACTATGATGAACCATATTGGGTTGGTCATCAGTGCAAAATATTGTTTTTAATTGATATGGTTGAAGATGATGATATCGAGGTGACAGAGGATATGATAGAGGAAGCACCACCGAAAATTTCCTTGCATGCAATTATTAGGCAAAAGTCGCCCAAAACCATGCAAGTCAGAGCTCAGATCTTCAATCGGGATCTCATGGGCCTAGTGAACTCAGGGAGTACCCAAAATTTTCTTAGTTTGAATGCGGCCCAACACCTGCAGTTACAGATTCTTCCCCATCCAACAGCCACAATCTCAGTGGCCAATGGGGAGAAGGTTCCTAGCTACAGAATCAGCAAGGCGGTAAATTTTACTATTGGCACTACTTTGTTTCATGCTGAGTTTTTTGTTATTCCTCTGGCTGGTTTTCATATGGTGTTTGGAATCAAATGGTTACAAATATTGGGACCCATTTTGTGGGATTTTTCTGCATTGACAATGAGTTTTGTCCTACGTGGTAGCCAATTGCTCCCACAAGGAAGTCAAACAGAAACACAACAACACATTCATTCTGTAACTGCCCCAGATAATTCAACAGGCAGGATTGATGGTCTTATTGATGAGTTCTCCGACCTTTTCTGTAAGCCTACAGGGGTCCCCCCGCTCAGACAGTGTGATCACCGTATATGTTTGAAACCAGGGTCAGATATGGTAGTTGTTCATCCATATCTGTACCCTCACCTCCAGAAAGATGAGATTGAAAGATAGCCTCAGGCGATGCTACAACAGGGCCTTATTCACAGCAGTAGGTCCCCCTTCTCTTCACCAGTTCTGCTCGTGAAGAAACTTGATGGGACTTGGCGCTTTTGTGTTGTTTATCGTGAGTTGAACTCGCTGACAGTGAAAGACAATTTTCCCATTCTAGTGGTGGAGGAGCTCCTCGATGAGCTACATGTATCATGGGTCTTCAAAAAATTAGACTTACTATCTGGGTATCATTAGATTCGCATGCATCCAACAGATATTGAAAAGACGACATTCCGAACACATCACGACCACTTTGAATTTGTGGTCATGCCTTTTGGGCTATCAAATTCTCCTTCTACTTTCCAGGCGCTGATGAATGAGGTATTTAGCTCTTACCTTTAGAAATTCATTCTTGTTTTGTTATGATATACTCATATATAGAAAATCTTGAGATGACCACTTAGCACATTTGAGAATTGTATTTGATTTATTACGAGCACACTAATTATATTTGAAGAAGTCCAAATGCTCCTTTGGGGCATCTCATGTTGCTTACCTGGGCCACATTATTTCCCATGAGGGGGTCACTGTTGATCCCAAGAAGATTCAAGCCATTAGTGAGTAGCCACAACCTCAGTCTTGCTCAACAGTACGCAAATTCTTTGGTCTGGCAGGCTATTACTGGAAATTTATTTGGAGTTTTGGTCCGTTGGCAACACCTTTGACTAACCTTCTTAAAAATAATTCCTTTCAGTGGAACGAGGAGGCTTCCATGGCATTTGACGCACTCAAGAATGCTCTTGCATCTACACCGGTGCTACAACTTCCAAAATTTGATGACTTGTGTGTGATAGAATGTGATGCTTCTGGTGGGGGCACTGGGGCCATGTTGCATCAAAACTCCTACCCCAATGCTTATTTCAGTCGATAGTTGGCCTCTCGTTATCAGAAATTGGCTACATATAAACGCGAGCTGATCGGGTTGGCCAAGGAGGTCCAACACTAGTGGTCGTATTTATGGGGACGTACTTTTCTCATCCGCAAATCATTATAGTCTCAAGTTCTTACTTGAGCAGTGTCTCACGACATCACCACAACAGCATTGGATTAGTAAGTTGATGGGCTTTGATTTCTTAGTGGAGTATCATGCGGACGATTAAACAAGGCGGTGGATGCCTTGTCTAGATGTTTTAAACATCAGCAGCTCGTCTATGCCATCAACTAGCCGCGTTTTCTCATTCTAGACATGGTCTATGATGCGCATGCCACACTTCCAGCACTACAGGAGCTGCGCCACAAAATTTCCAATGGGGAGATGGATTCTAAGTGGTCCATTCAAGATTCACTAATTTGCTATAAGCAGCAGATTTACCTTCTAACCACGTCCAAGTTGATTCCAGCCATTCTCTCAGCTTATCATGATTCTACCCATGAGGGGTTACAGAAGACGTTGTGGCGTATTCGGGCGGATTTCTATTGGCCAGCTATGAAGTCTTCCATTACTACATATGTCTCTGATTGTCAGGTATGTCAAAGGAACAAATCAGATCATTTGAGTCCTGTAGGTCTTCTCCAGCCTCTCGCTCTCCCTACTCAGGTATGGGCAGATATTTCAATGGACTTCGTGGAGGGTCTGTCCCTCTCAGCCGGGAAGTCTGTTATGTTTGTGGTGGTTGATCGCTTCTCTAGGTATGGTCATTTTATCCCGATGGCTCACCCCTACATGGCAACTCACATGGCTCACACCTTCTTGGAGCATATTGTTCGCTTACATGGCTTCCTGAATCTATTGTGAGTGACTGGGAAGCGGTTTTCACGAGTACTTTCTGGAGGGAACTATTTCGACTGAGTGGAACGCAACTGAAATTTTCCTCCGCATATCACCCTCAGACAACTCTTTTATGCGGATCATTATTATCAGTAGCTCTTTTAGTCATTACACTTAGATAAAAACATAGATATTCTTGATAAAAGTAAAAATTTACTAATTTGATAATTTTATTTTGATGGGATACAATACTTAAATGAAAAAGGAAGTGTTTTACAAAGCACCTACTTTATTTTATTTAGAAATTATCACAAGTATCAATTTACTCGACGGTTGGATCATTGGAGTTATCGTGTTACTAGTCTAGGATTTACTTTTTTAACCATAGGTATTCTTTCGGGAGTAGTATAGGCTAATGAGGCATGGGGATCTTATTGGAATTGGGACCCTAAGGAAACTTGGGCATTTATTACTTGGACCATATTCGCAATTTATTTACATACTAGAACGGCTCAAAGTTTGCAAGGTGTGAATTCCGCAATTGTGGCCAAACCGTGGTGGTTAATCGGACCATCGAGATGTATCTCCGGTGTTTAGTGGGAGATCAACTGAAATAGTGGGTTCAAGGCTACCCTGGGCAGAATACTGTTATAACACTTCATTCCACTTGGCTTTGCAGTCCTTTCCTTTCCGAGTTCTTTATGGGAGGGACCCCCCGAGGCTTCTCTCTTATACCAGAGGCACCACCCGTGTGGATGCCATTGATGAGGCACTCATAGATCGAGATCAGGTGTTGAAGACGTTTACAGACCGGCTACAAAAGGCTCAAGACCGGATGACTACGACTTACAACAAGGGCCACCGGGATGTCTCATATGTGTTTCGAGACTATGTGTGGCTACGTCTCTAGCAGTACCGATATCACTCTCTCGTCAGGCCAGCGCGCCATAAGCTATCCCCCAAGTACTTTGGGCCCTTTGCCATTATTCGACGCGTCGGGCAGGTGGCGTATCAATTAAAATTGTCAGACACAGTGAAGCTGCATGATGTGTTTCATGTCTCACTATTGAAACCTCACAAGGGGCCAGCCCCTTCTTCTCCACCGTTCCTTCCTCCAGTGGACAATGGCCACGTCATTCTGACACCCTACGCGGTGTTACGGGAGCATGTGACGAATGACCAATGGGACATCCTCATGCAGTGGACTGCTACAGACCCCGAGGCAACGACATGGGAGCTGTTAGAGACCTTCAAACAGGTCTATCCAGCTTACAAGCTTGAGGACAAGCTCTTTCTCCAAGGAGAGGCAGATGTTATAGACTCAATAGCACATCGAGTCACTCAGAGGAGGAGACAATGACTCACCAAGTCACCTAATTTTAATTTTATTACTTATGTTGCTTTTAATTTCGAATTTGATTGATTATGTAATTAGACTTGAAGGTAGGGGTATAGTTGGGATTTATAAACCTAACCCTAACCTATCTTGGCGTGAATGACCCTATTTAAAGGGTAGGGAATGAGAAATAAGGTAAGTTCGGATTTAGAGTAAAATAGAGTAATTAGGTTCTTGCTAGGTTCCCTATCCTAGGGTTCTTGGCATGAACTATCCTTGGTGGTTTGCTGCATCAATTGGGGAGTCTTTGAGGAGATGTTGGAAGGAAAAGGAAGAGGAAGCAACCTTCTCTTCCAAGCTTCAATAGTTATCCATCTCTTCCATGAACCAGCAGTGAGGGAAGGAAGTTTTGCGCGAGCCTTAGCATCAAGAAAGGAGTTTTCGAGTTGCTGATTGAAGGAGGTCTTCAAGAGATATTTTTATCTATCTTTTCCGAGTTTAGAAAAGCTATAGATTGTCTTCTTTACATACATCATTGGTAGTTCCATGAATTCAGAAACCCTACTCATTGACGTGAGGTATAAAGTAGGGTTTATAATTGGATCCTTAAATAGTCTCTTGATTGAATGGGTGCATCTATAATTGAGAAAAGGAAACTCCTTTTCAATTATAACGTGAGAGAAGTAAAAGATAGTTTCTTTTCACAAAAATGTGTTAAGAAACCCTCTAACAGTGCTGGATCCTTATTTGACTCGCCGAGTTACTAGATCCATGGCTAGGGACCATAACAGATAAATCAATTTACAATCATCTATGAACGTTAGGTCAACTTTTTGTAAATGGGCAAAATAATGGCTTGTTTGACTCGAGTAAATATCCCACCGCACGTTCACTTGAGAATTTAATGTTGTTCTCGTTAAAAGGTCTGGATCCATAGGTTATTTGCATCTTTAACATGTTTCAAGCCTGCATATCCATTTTTTAAAACATGTGTAGAAAAATCTCATTCTTATAAACTTCCGAGCAAATAGGGTTGAGCTAGTGGAATTTCCCAAACTTGGATAACAAAACTTTTGTGACAATTTGTGGTGTGTGAATAAATTTTCTTTACTTACATTTGTTTATTTCTTTAAATTCTTCCCATAAATAAATTCTAAAATTTTCATTTTGTTGTGATCTAATTGCCTTTTATCTCTTTTTTTTTTTTGTTTACAAGATGAAGAGAAAGTGAAAAATCAGGTTTTGATTTAAGAAAAGAGTATATATCTCAAATGGAAATGCACAATGCACAAATGTAGAAAGAGATAATTCCAAAAGTGTCTGTAATTTTTTGGGATTGTAAACTCTTTTTAGTTTTTATATATCAGGTTCAACAATCGTCAAGAAAAGGGTGTGTGGGAATATTTAACTGAGGGTTGAATCCCAATCCATAAGTCATTCCTTACAAAAATATAGCCCATTTTGCATGTTAAATCATGTTACAATCATCTATGATCTTTAGTTCAGCTTTTTCTAAATGGGTAAAATAATGGCTTGTTTCACTCGGGTAAATATCCCACCGCACGTTCACTTGAGAATTTAATGTTATTCTCTTTAAAATGTTTGGATCCATAGGTCTTTTGCATCTTTAACATGTCTGAAGCACTCATATCCATTTTTTAAAACATGTGTAGAAAAATCTCTTTCTTATAAAATTCTGAGCTATTAGGGTTGAACTAGTGGAATTTCCCAAACATGGAAAACAAAACTTATGAGTTCATTTGTGGTGAGTGAATAAATTTTCTTTACTTACATTTGTTTATTGCTTTAAATTATTTCCATACATCAACTCTAAAATTTTCATTTTGTTGTGATCTATTTGCCTTTTATCTCTTTTTTTTGCTTACAAGATGAAGGGAAAAACAAAATTCAACTTTTGATTTAAGAAAAAAGTATACATCTAAAATAGAAATGCACAATGCACAAATGTAGAGAGAGATAATCCTAAAAAATTTCTATAATTTTTATGGATTGTAAACACTTTTTAGTTTTTTATATTAGGTTCTTCAATCGTCAAAAAAAGGGGGAGGCGGGGGATTTTTAACAGAGTGTGGACCCCCAATCCATAAGTCATTCATGACAAAAATAAAGCCCATTACGCATGATAAATCAATTTACAATCATCTATGATCATTAGGTCTGCTTTTTTTAAATGGGCAAAATAATGGCTTGATTGAGACGGGTAAATATCCCACCGCACGTTCACTTGAGAATTTAATGTTATTCTCTTTAAATTTTTTGGATTCATAGGTCATTTGCATATTTAACATGTTTCAAGCATGCATATCCATTTTTTAAAACATGTGTAGCAAAATCTCTTTCTGATAAAATTCTGAGCTATTAGGGTTGAACTAGTGGAATTTCCCAAACTTGGATAACAAAATTTTTTTATTCATTTTTGGTGTGTGAATAAATTTTCTTTTCTTAAATTTGTTTTTTGCTTCAAATTATTTCCTTACATAAAATCTAAAATTTTATTTTTGTGTTGAACTGTTTGGCTTTTATCTTTTTTTTTTTTGTTTACGAGATGAAGGGAAAGTGAAAACTCGATCTTTGGTTTAAGAAAAAAGTATATATATAAAATGGAAATGCAAAATGAAAAAATGTAGAGAGAGATAATTCCAAAAAGTGTCTCTAATTTTTAGGGATTGTAAACTCTTCTTAGTTTTTATATATCAGGTTTTGCAATTGTTGGGAAAAGGGGGAGGCGGGGGATTTTTAACTGAGTGTTGACTCCTAATCCATAAGTCATTCCTTAAAAAAATATAGCATGTTACACATGATAAATCACTTTACAATCATCTAGGATCGTAAGGTCAGCTTTTTGTAAATGGAAAAATAATGGCTTGTTTGACTCGGGTAAATATCCCACCGCACGTTCACTTGAGAAGTTAATGTTATTCTCTTTAAAAGGTTTGGATCCATAGGTCATTTGTCTCTTTACCATGTTTCAAGCATGCATATCCATTTTTTGAAACATGTGCAGAAAAATCTCTTTCATATAAAATTCCGAGTTATTAGGGTTGAACTAGGGGAATTTCCAAAACTTGGATAACAATACTTTTGAGTTCATTTGTGGTGTGTGAATAAAATTTTTTTACTTACTTTTTTTATTGCTTTAAATTCTTTCCATACATAAAATCTAAAATTTTCATTTAGGTGTGATCTATTTGCCTTTTATCACTTTTTTTTTTACGAGATAAAGGGAAAGTGAAAACTCAAGCTATGATTTAAGGAAAAAGTATACATCTAAAATAGAAATGAACAATGCACAAATGTAGAGAGAGATAATTCCAAAAAGTGTCTGTAATTTTTAAGGATTTTAAACTCCTTTTAGTTTTTATATATCAAGTTCTGCAATGAGTCGGGGGATTTTTAACTGACTGTTGACTCCCAATCCATAAGTCATTCCTTACAAAAATATAGCCCGTTACGCATGATAAATCACTTTAATATCATCTATGATCGTTAGGTCAGCTTTTCTTAAATGGGCAAAATAAAGGCTTGTTTGACTCGGGAAAATATCCCACTGCACGTTCACTTGAGAATTTAATGTTATTCTCTTTAAAAGGATTGGATCCATAGGTCATTTGCATCTTTAACTTGTTTCAAGCATGCAAATTCTTTTTTAAAACATGTGTAAAAAAATCTCTTTCTTATAAAATTTCGAGTTGTTGGGGTTGAACAAGTGGAATTTCCCAAACTTGGATAATAAAAATTTTGTGTTCATTTGTGGTGAGTGAATAAATTTTCTTTACTTTTTTTTATTTATTTAATTTACTTCCATACATAAAATCTAAAATTTTAATTTTTTTGTGATCTATTTGCCTTTAATCTCTTTTTTAGTTTACGAGATGAGGGAAAAGTGAAAACTCATGTTTTTATTTAAGAAAATATTATATATCTAAAATGAAAATTCACATTGCACAAATGTAGAGAGGGATAATTCCAAAAAGTGTTTGTAATTTTTATGGATTGTAAACTCTTTTTAGTTTTTATATATCAAGTTCTGCAATCGTCCGGAAAAGGGGGAGGCGGGAGATTTTTAACTGAGTGTTGACTCTCAATCCATAAGTCATTCCTTAAAAAAATATAGCCCGTAAATCATGAGAAATCACTTTACAATCATCTATGATCGTTAGGTCAGGTTTTTGAGAATGGGCAAAGTAATTGCTTATTTGACTCGGGTAAATATCCCACTGCACGTTCACTTGAGAATTTAATGTTATTCTCTTTAAAAGTTTTGGATCCATAGGTCATTTGAACCTTTAACATGTTTCAAGCATGCATATCCATTTTATAAAACATGAACAGAAAAATCTTTTTCTTATAAAATTCCAAGCTATTTGGGTTGAACTAGTTGAATTTCCCAAACTTGTATAACAAAAATTTTGTGCTCATTTGTGGTGTGTGAATAAATTTTCCTTACTTATACTTATTTATTGCTTTAAATTCTTTCCATAGATAAACTCTAAAATTTTCATTTAGTTGTGATCTAGTTGCCTTTTATCTTTTTTTTTTTTTTGTTTACGAGATGAATGGAAGTGAAACCTCAAGTTTTGATTTAAGAAAAAAGTATACATCTAAAATGGAAAAGCCCAATGCACAAATGTAGACTGAGATAATTCCAAAAACTATCAGTAATTTTTACTGATTGTAAACTCCTTTTATTTTTTATATATCAAGTTCTGCAGTGGTATGGAAAAGGGGGAGACGGGGGATTTTTAACTGAGTGTTGAATCCAAATCCATAAGTCACTCCTTAAAAAAATATAGCCTGTTACGCATGATAAATCACTTTAAAACAATCTATGATCATTAGGTCAGTTTTTTGTAAATGGGCAAAATAATGGCTTGTTTGCCTCGGGTAAATTTCCCACCGCACGTTCACATGAGAATTTAATATGTTTCTCTTTAAAAGGTTTGGATCCATAGGTCATTTGCTTCTTCAACATGTTTCAAGCATGCATATCCATTTTTTAAAACATGAGTAGAAATATCTATTTCTGATAAAATTTCGAGCTATTAGGGTTGAACTAGTTGAATTTCCCAAACTTGGATAACAAAATTTTTGCGTTCATTGATGGTGTGGGAAAAAAATTTCTTTACTTACATTTGTTTATAGCTTTAAATTCTTTCTATACATAATCTCTTAAATTGTCATTTTGTTGTGATCTATTTGCCTTTTATCTCCTTTTTTGTTTATGAGATGAAGGGAAAGTGAAAATTCAAGTTTTAATTAAAGAAAAAAGTATACATATAAAATGGAAATGCACAATGCACAAATGTGGAGAGAGATAATTCCAAAAAGTGACTATAATTTTTAAGGATTGTAAACTCTTTTTAGTTTTTATATATCAGGTTCTGCAATCGTCGGGAAAAGGGGGAGGTGGGGGATTTTTAACTGATTGTTGACTTCATATCCATAACTCATTCCTTACAAAAATATAGCCCGTTATGCATGATAAATCAGTTTACAATCATCTATGATCGTTAGATTAGCTTTTTGTAAATGGGCAAAATAATGGTTTGTTTTACTCGGGTACATATCCCACCGCACGTTCACTTGAGAATTTAATGTTATTCACTTTAAAAGGTTTGTATCCATAAGTCATTTACATATTTAACATATTTCAAGCATGCATATCCACTTTTTAAAATATGAGTAGAAATATCTATTTCTTATAAAATTTCGTGCTATGAGAGTTGAACTAGTGGAATTTCTCAAACCTGGATAAAAAAAATTTTGTGTTCATTTATGGTGTGTGAATAAATTTTCTTTACTTACATTTGTTACGCATGATAAATCTCTTTACAATCATATTTGATCGTTAGGTCAACTTTTTGTAAATGGGCAAAATAATGACTTGTTTGACTCGGGTAAATATCCCACCGCACGTTCACCTGAGAATTTAATGTTATTCTCTTTAAAAGGATTTGATCCATAGGTCATTTGCATCTTTAACATGTTTCAAGCATGCATATCCATTTTTTAAAACATGTGTAGAAAAATCTCTTTCTTATAAAATTCGGAGCTATTAGGGTTGAACTAGTGGAATTTCACAAACTTGGATAACAAAACTTTTGACTTCATTTGTGGTGTGTGATTAAATTTTCTTTACTTACATTTGTTTATTGCGTTAAATTTTGTCCATACATCAATTCTACAATTTTCATTTTTTTGTGATCTATTTGCCCTTTATTTCTTTTTTTTGTTTATGAGATGAAGTGAAAGTGAAAATTCAGGTTTTAATTGAAGAAAAAAGTATACATCTAAAATGTAAATGCACAATGAACAAATGTAGAGAGAGATAATTCCAAAAAGTGTATGTAATTTTTAGGGATTGTAAACTCATTTTAGTTTTAATATATTAGGTTCTGCAATCGTCGAGAAAAGGGGGAGGTAGGGGATTTTTAACTGAGTGTTGACTCCCAATCCGTAAGTCATTCCTTAAAAAATTTTAGCCCGTTACGCATGATAATTGACTTTACAATCATCTATGATCGTGAGGATAGCTTTTTGTAATTGGCAAAATAATGGCATGTTTGTCTCGGTTAAATTTCCCACCGCATGTTCACTTGAGAATTTAATGTTATTTTCTTTAAAAGTATTTGGATCCATAGGTCATTTGCTTCTTTAACATGTTTCAAGCATGCATATCCATTTTTTAAAACATGTGTAGAAAAATCTCTTTCTCATAAAATTCCGAGCTATTAGGGTTGAACTAGTGGAATTTCCCAAACTTGGATAACAAAAGTTTTGTGTTCATTTGTGGTGTGTGAATAAATTTTCTTTACTTATATTTTTTATCGCTTTAAATTCTTTCCATACATAAACTCTAAAATTTTCATTTTGTTTTGATCTATTTGCCCTTTATCTCTTATTTTGTCTACGAGATGAGCGGAAAGTGAAAACTCAAGTTTTGATTTAAGAAAAAAGTGTACAACTATAATGAAAATGCAAAATGCATAAATGTAGAGAGAGATAATTCCGAAAAGTGACTGTAATTTTTAGGGATTGTAAACTCTTTTTAGTTTTTATATATCAGGTTCTGTAATCGTCATGAAAGGGGGAGGTGGGGATTTTTAACTGAGTGTTGACTCCAAATTCATAAGTCATTCCTTTTAAAAATATAGACCGTTGCACATGATATATCACTTTACAATCATCTATGATCGTTAGGTCAGTTTTTTGTAAATGGGCAAAAAAATGGCTTGTTTGACTCGAGAAATTATCCCACCGCACGTTCACTTGGGAATTTAATGTTATTCTCTTTAAAAGGTTTGGATCCATAGGTCATTTGCATATTTAATATGTTTCAAGCATGAATATCCCTTTTTTAAAACATGTGTAGAAAAATCTCTTTCTTATAAAATAACGAGCTATTAGGGTTGAACTAGTGGAATTTCCCAAAATTGTACAACAAAACTTTTGTGTTCATTTGTGGCGTGCGAATAAATTTTCTTTACTTACATTTGTTTATTGCTTTTAATTTGTTCCATACATAAACTCTAAAATTTTTATTTTGTTGTGAACTATTTGCCTTTTATCTCTTTTTTAGTTTACGAGATGAAGGGAAAGTGAAAACCCAAGTTTGTATTTAAGAAAAAAGTATACATCTAAAATGGAAATACACAACGCACAAATGTAGAGAGACATAATTCTAAAACGTGTTTGTAATTTTTAGGGATTGTAAACTCTTTTTAGTTTTATATATCAGGTTCTGCAATCATCGGGAAAAGGCGGAGGCGGGTTATTTTTAACTGCGTGTTGATTCCCAATCCATAAGTTATTCCTTACACAAATATAACCCATTACGCATGATAAATCACTTTACAATCATCTATGATCGTTAGGTCAGATTTTTGTAAATGGGCCAAACAATGGCTTGTTTGACTCGGGTAAATATCCCACCGAATGCTCACATGAGAATTTAATGTTATTCTCTTTAAAAGGTTTGGATCCATAGGTCATTTGCATCTTTAACAACTTTCAAGCATGCATATCCATTTTTTTAAAACATGTGTAGAAAAATCTCTTTCTTATAGAATTCCGAGCAATTAGGGTTGAACTAGTGGAATTTCTCAAACATCGATAACAAAACTTTTGTGTTCATTTTTGGTATGTGAATAAATTTTCTTTACTTATTTTTTTATTTCTTTAAATTCTTTCTATACATAAACTATAAAATATTGATTTTGTTGTGATCTATTTGCCTTTTATCTCTCTTTTTTTGTTTGCGAGATGAAGGGAAAGTGAAAATCAAGTTTTGATTTAAGAAAAAGTATACATCTAAAATGAAAATGCACAATGCACCAATGTAGAGAGAGATAATTCCAAAAAGTGTCGTTAATTTTTAGGGATTGTAAACTCTTTTTTGTTTTTATATATCAAGTTCTGCAATAGTCAGGAAAAGGGGGAGGCGGGGGATTTTTAACTGAGTGATAACTCCCAATCCATAAGTCATTCCTTACAAAAAAAATAGCCCGTTACGCATGATAAATTACATTACAATCATCTATGATCGTTAGGTCAGCTTTTTGTAAATCGAAAAAATAATGGCTTGTTTTGCTCAGGTAAATATCCCACCACACGTTCACTTGAAAATTTAATGTCATTCTCTTTAAAAGGTTTGGATCCATAGGTCTTTTGAATCTTTAACATGTTTCAAGCTTGCTTATCCATTTTTTAAAACATGTGTAGAAAAATCTCTTTCTTGTAGAATTCCGAGCAGTTAGGGTTGAACTAGTGGAATTACCCAAACTTGGATAACAAAAACTTTTGTTTTCATTTGTGGTGTGTGAATAAATTTTCTTTACTTATATTTGTTTATAGCTTTAAATTCTTTCCATACATAAAATCTAAAATTTTCGTTTTGTTGTGATCTATTTGCCTTTTATTTCTTTTTTTTATTACGAGATGAAGGGAAAGTGAAAACACAAGTTTTGATTTAAGAAAAAAGTATACATCTAAAATGGAAATGCACTATGCAAAAATGTAGAGAGACATAATTCCAAAAAGTGTCTGTAAATTTTAGGGATTGTAAACTCTTTTTAGTTTTTATATATCAAGTTCTACAATCATTGGGAAACGGGGGAGTCGGAGGATTTTTAACTGAGTGTTGACTCCCAATCCATAAGTCATTCCTGAAAAAAATATAGCCCGTTACACGTGATGAATCACTTTACAATCATCTATGATCGTTAGGTCAACTTTTTGTAAATGTGCAAAATAATGGCTTGTTATACTTTGGTAAATATCCCACGACACGTTCACTTGAGAAGTTAATGTTATTCTCTTTAAAAGGTTTGGATCTATAGGTCATTTGGATCTTGAACATGTTTCAAGCATGCATATCCATTTTTTAAAACATGTGTAGAAAAATCTCCTTCTTTGAAAATTCCGAACAATTAGGGTTGAATTAGTGAAATTTCCCAAACTTGGATAACAAAACTTTTGTGTTCATTTGTGGTGTGTGATTAAATTTTCTTTACTTTAATTTGTTTCTTTATTTAAATTCTTTCCATACATAAACTCTAAAATTTTCATTTTCTTGTGATCTATTAGCCTTTTATCTCTTTTTATTGCTTACGAGATAAAGGGAAAGTGGAAACTCAAGTTTTTATTTAAGAAAAATGTATACATCTAAAACGGAAATGCACAATGCACAAATGTAGAGAGAGATAATTCCAAAAAATGTTTGTATTTTTTAGGGATTGTAAACTCTTTTTTTATTTATATATCAAGTTCTGCAGTCGTCAAGAAAAGGAGGAGGCTGGGGATTTTCAACTGAGTGTTGACTCCCAATCCATAAGTCATTCCTTAGAAAAATATTGCCCGTTACGCATGTTAAATCACTTTACGATCATCTATGACCGTTAGGTCAGCTTTTTGTAAATAGGAAAAATAATGGCTTGCTTTACTCGGGTAAATATCCCACCTCACATTCACTTGAAAATTTAATGTTATTCTCTTTAAAAGGTTTGGATCCATAGGTCATTTGAAACTTTAACATGTATCAAGCATGCATATCCATTTTTTAAAACATGTGTAGAAAAATCTCTTTCTTATAAAATTTCGAGCAATTAGGGTTGAACTAGTGGAATTACCTAAACTTGGATAACAAAAACTTTTGTGTTCATTTGTGGTGTGTCAATAAATTTTATTTACTTACATCTGTTTATTGCTATAAATTCTTTCCATACATAAACTCTAAAATTTTCATTTTGTTGTGATCTATTCGCCTTTTATCTCATTTTTTGTTTACGAGATGAAGGGAAAGTGAAAACACAAGTTTTGATTTAAGAAAAAAGTATACATCTAAAATGGAAATGCACAATGCACAAATGTAGGGAGAGATAATTCCAAAAAGTCTCTGTAATTTATTGGGATTTTAAACTCTTTTTAGTTTTTATATATCAGGTTTTGCATTCGTCGGGAAAAGGGGGAGGCAATGGATTTTTAACTGAGTGTTGATTCCGAATACATAAGTCAATCCATAAAAAAATTCAGCCCGTTATGCATGATAAATCACTTTACAATCATCTATGATTGTTAGGTCAATTTTTTGTAAATGGGCAAAATAATAGCTTGTTCACTCGGGTAAATATCCCATTGCACGTTTACTTGAGAATTTAATGTTATTCTCTTTAGAAGGTTTGGATCCATAGGTCATTTGCATCTTTAAAATGTTTCAAGCATGTATATCCCTTTTTTAAAACATGTCTAGAAAAATCTTCTTCTTATAATATTCCGAACTATTATGGTTGAACTATTGGAATTGCCCAAACTTGGAAAATAAAACTTTTGTGTTCATTTGTGGTCTGTGAATAAATTTTCTTTACTTACATGTTTTTTCTTGCTTTAAATTCTTTCCATACATAAACTCTAAAATTTTCATTTTGTTGTGATCTATTTGCCTTTTATCTCTTTTTTTAGTTTACGAGATAAAGGGAAAGTGAAAACTAGAGTTTTGATTTAAGAAAAAAGTATACATCTAAAATAGAAATGCACAGTGAACAAATGTAGAGGGAGATAATTCCAAAAAGTGTCTGTAAATTTAGGGATTGTAAACTCTTTTTAGTTTTTATATATCAGGTTCTGCAATAGTCGGCAAAGGGCGAGGCAGGGGATTTTTCATTGAGTGTTGACTCCCTATCCATTAGTCATTCCACACAAAAATATAGCCTGTTACACATGATAAATCACTTTACAATCATCTATGATTGATAGTTCAACTTTTTGTAAATGGGAAAAATAATGGCTTGTATCACTCAGGTAAATATCCCACCGTACCTTCACTTGAGAATTTAATGTTATTCTCTTTAAAAGGTTTGGATCCAAAGGCCATTTGCATCTTTAACATGTTTCAAGCTTGGATATCCCTTTCTTAAAACATGAGTA
The DNA here is from genome assembly GCF_029961685.1 of Aristolochia californica. Classification (NCBI taxonomy): domain Eukaryota; kingdom Viridiplantae; phylum Streptophyta; class Magnoliopsida; order Piperales; family Aristolochiaceae; genus Aristolochia; species Aristolochia californica. Next base: position 30,210,836 of record NW_027182279.1, on the reverse strand, counting down.
GAAAAATCTCCTTCTAATAAAATTCCAAACTATTAGGGTTGAACTAATGGAATTGCCCAAACTTGGATACCAACACTTTTGTGTTCATTTGTGGTGTGTGAATAAATTTTCTTTACTTACATTTGCTTCTTGCTTTAAATTCTTTCCATACATAAACTCTAAAATTTTCATTTTGTTGTGATCAATTTGCCTTTTATGTCTTTTTTTTGTTTACGAGATAAAGGGAAAGTGAAAGCTCAAGTTTGGATTTAAGAAAAAAGTATACATCTAAAATAGAAATGCACAATGCACTAATGTAGAGAGAGATAATTCTGAAAAGTGTCTGTAATTTTAGGGATTGTAAACTCTTTCTAGTTTTTAAATATCAGGTTCTGCAATCGTCGGGAAAAGGGGGAGGCGGGGATTTTTCACTGAGTCCTATCCATAAATCATTTCATACAAAAATATAACTGGTTACGCATGATGAATCCCTTTGCAAAATAATGGCTTGTTTGACTCGGGTAAATATACCTCCGCACGATCACTTGAGAATTTAAAGTTATTCTCTTTAAAAGGTTTAATTCCATAGGTCACTTGAATCTTTAACATGTTTGAAGCATGCATATCCCTTTTTTAAAACATGTGTAGAAAAATCTCTTTCTTGTAAAATTTCGAGCTAATAGGGTTGAGCTAGTTGAATTACCCAAACTTGGATAACAAAACTTTTGTGTTCATTTTTGGTGTGTGAATAAATTTTCTATACTAGCATTTGTTTATTTCTTTAAATTATTTTCATACATAAACTCTAAAATTTTCATTTTGTTCTGATCTATTTGCCTTTTATCTTTTTTTTTTGTTTGTTTACGAGATGAAGGGAAAGTGAAAACTCAAAATTTTTTTTAAGAAAAAAGTATACATCTAAAAAGGAAATTGACAATGCACAAATGTAGAGAGAGATACTTCAAAAAAATGTCTGTAATTTTTTGGGATTGTAAACTCTTTTTAGTTTTTACATATCAGGTTTTGCAATCGTCGAGCAAAGGGGCAAGCGGGGGATTTTTAACTGCATGCATGTTGACTCCATATTCATAAGTCATTCCTTACAAAATTAAAGCCCGTTCCTTATGATAAATCACGTTACAATTAGCTAAGATCGTTAGGTCAGTGTTTTGTAAACAAGAAAAATAATGGCTTGTTTGACTCCGGTAAATATCCCACCGCACGTTCACTTGAGAATTTAATGTTATTCTCTTTAAAAGGTTTGGATCCATATTTCATTTGCATATTTAACATGTTTCAAGCATGCATATCCATTTTTTAAAACATGTGTAGAAAAATCTCTTTCTTATAAAAGTCTGAGCTATTAGGGTTGAACTAGTGGAATTTCCCAAACTTGGATAACAAAAATTTTGTGTTCATTTGTGGTGTGTGAATAAATTTTCTTTACTTACATTTTTTTATCGCTTTAAAATATTTTGATACATAAAATCTAAAATTTTCATTTTGTTGTGATTTATTTACCTTTTATCTCTTTTTTTGGTTTACGAGATAAAGGGAAAGTGATAACTCAAGTTTTGATTTAAGAAAAAAATATACATCTAAAATAGAAATGCACAATGCACAAATTTAGAGAGTGATAATTCAAAAATGTTTCAGTAGTTTTTAGGGATTGTAAACTCTTTTTAGTTTTTATATATTAGGTTCTGCAATTGTCAGGAAAAGGGGGAGGCGGGGTATTTTTTACTGACTGTTGACTCCCAATCCTTAAGTCATTCCTTAAAAAAATATAGTCTGTTATGCATGATAAATCTCTTTACAATCTTCTATGACCGTTAGGTCAACTTTTTGTAAATGGGCAAAATGATGGCTTGCTTGACTCAGGTAAATAACCCTCCGCACGTTCACTTGAGAATTAATGTTGTTTTCTTTAAAAGGTTTGGATCCATAGGTCATTTGAATCTTTAACATGTTTCAAGCATGCATATCCATTTTTTCAAACATGTAAAGAAAAACATCTTTCTTATAAAATTCTGAGCTATTAGGGTTGAACTAGTGGAATTACCCAAACTTAGATAACAAAACTTTTGTGTTCATTTGTGGTGTGTGAATAAATTTTCTTTACTTAAATTTGTTTCTTTCTTTAAATTCTTTCCATACATAAACTCTAAAATTTTAATTTTTTTGTGATCAATTTTCCTTTTATGTCTTTTTTTGTTTACGAGATAAACGACAAGTGAAAGCTCAAGTTTTGATTCAAGCAAAAAGTATACATCAAAAATAGAAATGCACAATGCATAAATGTAGTGAGAGATAATTCCGAAAACTGTCTATAATTTTTAGGCATTGTAATCTCTTTTTAGTTTTTATATATCAGTTTCTGCATTCGTCGAGAAAAGGGGACGAGGGGATTTTTCACTGAGTGTTGTCTCCCTATCCATAAGTCATTCCTTAAAAAAATATAACCCTTTACGCATGATGAATCACCTTACAATCATCTATGATCGTTAGGCCAACTTTTTGTAAAGTTGCAAAATAATGGCTTGCTTGACTTGGGTAAATATCCCACCACACATTCACTTGAGAATTTAATGTTATTCTCTTTAAAAGGTTCGCATCCATAGGTCATTTGCATCTTTAACATGTTTCAAGCTTGCATATCCATTTTTTAAAACATGAGTAGAAAAGTCTCCTTCTTATAAAATTCCGAACAATTAGGGTTGAATTAGTGGAATTTCCCAAACTTGGATAACAAAATTTTGTGTTCATTTGTGGTGTTTGAATAAATTTTCTTTACTCACATTTTTTTATTGCTTTAAATTCTTTATATATATAAACTCTAAAATTTTCATTTTGTTGTGATCTATTCGCCTTTTATCTCATTTTTTTGTTTACGAGATGAAGGGAAAGTGAAAACTCAAGTTTTGATTTAAGAAAAAAGTATACATCTAAAATGGAAATGCACTATGCACAAAAGTAGAGAGAGATAATTCCAAAAAGTGTTTGTAATTTTTAGGGATTGTAAACTCTTTTTAGGTTTTGTACATCAGGTTCTGCAATCATTGGGAAATGGGGGAGGCAACGGATTTTTAACTGAGTGTGAATCCCAATCCATAAGTCAATTCATCAAAAAATATAGCCCGTTACTCATGAAAAATCACTTTACAATCATCTATGATCGTTACTTCAGTTTTTTGTAAATGGGCAAAATAATAGTTTGTTTCATTCGAGTAAACATCTCACCGCACGTTCACTTGAAAATTTAATGTTATTCTCTTTAAAAAGTTTGGATTCATAGGTCATTTGCATCTTTAAAATGTTTCAAGCATGTATATCCCTTTTTGAAAACATGTCTAGAAAAATCTCTTTCTTATAATATTCTGAACTATTATGGTTGAACTATTGGAATTCCCCAAACTTAGAAAACAAAATTTTGTGTTCATTTGTGTTGAGTGAATAAATTTTCTTTACTTACATTTTTTTCTTGCTTTAAATTCTTTCCATATATGGACTCTAAAATTTTCATTTTGTTGTGATCTATTTGCGTTTTATCTTTTTTTTGTTTACAAGATAAAGGGAAAGTGAAAGCTCAAGTTGTGATTTAAGAAAACAGTATACATCTAAAATAGAAATGCACAATGCACAAATGTAGAGAGAGATAATTCCAAAAAGTGTTTGTAATTTTTAGGGATTGTAAACTCTTTTTAGTTTTTATATATCAGGTTCTGCAATCGTCGGGAAAAGGGGGAGGAGGGGATTTTTCACTCAGTGTTGACTCCCCAGCCATAAGTCATTCCTAAAAAAATTTAACCCATTACGCATGATGAATCACTTTACAATCATCTATGATCGTTAGGCCAACTTTTTGTAAAGTTGTAAAATAATGGCTTGTTTGACTCGGGTAAATATTCCTCCGCATGTTCACTTGAGAATGTACAGTTATTCTCTTTAAAAGGTTTGGATCCATAGGTCATTTGAATCTTTAACATGTTTCAAGCATGCATATCCATTTTTTAAAACATGTGAAGAAAAATCTCTTTCTTATAAAATTCCGAGCTATTAGGGTCGAGCTAGTGGAATTACCCAAACTTGGATAACAAAACTTTTGTGTTCATGTCTGGTGTGTGAATAAATTTTATTTACTTACATCTATTTATTTCTTTAAATTCTTTCCATACATAAACTCTAAATTTTTTATTTTTTTGTGATCTATTTTCCTTTTATCTCTTTTTTTTTGTTTACGAGATGAAGGGAAAGTGAAAACACAAGTTTTGATTTAAGAGAAAAGTATACATCTAAAATGGAAACTCACAATGCAAAAATGTAGAGAGAGATAATTCCAAAAAGTGTCAGTAATTTTTAGGGATTATAAACTCTTTTTAGTTTTTATATATCAGGTTCTGCAATCGTCGGGAAAAGGGGCAGGCGGGGGATTTTTAACAGCATCTTGACTCCATATCCACAAGTCATTCCTTACAAAAATATAGCTCGTTACTTATGATAAATCACGTTACGGTTAGCTATGATCGTTAGGTTAGCTTTTTGTAAACTGGAAAAATAATTGCTTGTTTGACTCGGGTAAATATCCGCTGCACATTCATTTGAGAATTTAATGTTATTCTCTTTAAAAGGTTTGGATCCATCGGTCATTGGAATCTATAACATCTTTCATGCATGCATATCCATTTTTTCAAACATGTGAAGAAAAACGTCTTTCTTATAAAACTCCGAGCTATAAGGGTTGAACTAGTGAAATTTCGCAAACTTGGATAACAAACTTTTGTGTTCATTTCTGGTATGTGAAAATTTTTTCTTTACTTACATTTGTTTATTGTTTTAAATTATTTCCATCCATAAACTCTAAAATTTTCATTTTGTTGTGATCTATTTGCCTTTTCTCTATTTTTTTTGTTTAAGAGATAAAGGGAAAGTGAAAACTAGAGTTTTGATTTAAGAAAAAAGTATACATCTAAAATAGAAATGCACAATGTACAAATGTAGAGAGAGAAAATTCCAAAAAGTGTCAGTAATTTTTAGGGATTGTAAACTCTTTTTATTTTTTATATATTAGGTTCTGCAATTGTCACAAAAAGGGGGAGGCGGGGGATTTTTAACTAACTGTTGACTCCTAATCCTTAAGTCATTCCTTATAAAAATATAGTCCATTACACATGATATATCTCTTTACAATCATCTATGATCATTAGGTCAACTTTTTGTAAATGAGCAAAATAATGGGTTGTTTGACTCGGGTAAATATCCCTCCGCATGTTCACTTGAGAATTTAATGTTATTCTCTTTAAAAGGTTTGGATCCAGAGAGAGATAATTCTAAAAATTGTATGTAATTTTTAGGGATTGTAAACTCTTTTTTACTTTTTATATATCAGGTTTCGCAAATGTCGAGAAAACGGGGAGGTGGGGGATTTTTAACAGAGTGTTGACTCCCAATCCATAAGTCATTCCTTACAAAAATATAGCTGTTACCCATGTTGAATCACTTTATGATCATCTATGATCATTAGGTCAACTTTTTGTAAATGGGAAAAATAATGGCTTGTTTGACTCGGGTAAATATCCCACCGTATGTTCAATTGAGAATTTAATATTATTCTTTTTTTAAAGGTTTGGATCCTTAGGTCATTTGCATCTTTAACATATTTCAAGCATGCATATCCATTTTTTAAACATGTGTAGAAAAATCTCTTTCTTATAAAATTCGGAGCAATTAGGGTTGAACGAGTGGAATTTCCCAATCTGGGATAACAAAACTTTTCTGTTCATTTGTGGTGTGTGAATAAATTTTCTTTATTTACATTTCTAAAATTTTCATTTTGTTGTGATCTATTTGCCTTTTACCTCTTTTTTTGTTTACGAGATGAAGGGCAAGTGAAAAATCAAGTTTTGATTTAAGAAAGATTTATACATGAAAAATGGAAATGCGCAATGCACAAATTTAGGGAGAGAAAAATCCAAAAAGTGTCTGTAATTTTAAGGGATTGTAAACTCTTTTTAGTTTTTACATATCAAGTTTTGCAATCGTCAGGAGAGGGGGAGGCGGGGGATTTCTAACTGAGTGTAGACATACCAATCCATAAGTCATTTCTTACAAAAATATAGCCCGTTACGCATGATAAATCACTTTTCCATCATCTACGATCGTTAGGTCAGCTTTTTGTAAATGGGCAAAATAATGGCTTGTTTGACTCGGTTAAATATCCCTCCACACATTCAGTTAAGAATTTAATGTTATTCTCTTTAAAAGGTTTGGATCCATAGGTAATTTGCATCTTTAACATGTTTCAAGCATGTATATGCATTTTTTAAAACAGGTGTAGAAAAATCTCTTTCTTATGAAATTCCAAGCTATTAGGGTTGAACTTGAGGAATTTCCAAAACTTGGATAACAAAAATTTTGTGTTCATTTGTGGTGTGTGAATAAATTTTCTTTCCTTACATTTGTGATTGCTTTAAATGTTTTCAATACATAAACTCTAAAATTTTCATTTTGTTGTGATCGTTTTACCTTTTATCTCTTTTTACATTTACGAGTTAAAGGGAAAGAGAAAACTCAAGTTTTCATTTAAGAAAAAAGTACACATCTAAAATGGAAATGCACAATGCACAAATGTAGAGAGAGATAATTACAAAAAGTGTCTGTAATTTTTGGGGCCTATAAACTCTTTTAAGTTTTTATACATCAGGTTTTGCAATCGTCAGGAAAAGGGGGAGGCGGGGGATTTTTAACTGAATGTTGATTGCCAATCCATAAATCATTCCTTAAAAAAATATGGCCCGTTAGTCATGATAAATCACTTAACAATCATCTATGATCGTTAGGTCAGTTTTTTTTAAATGGCCAAAATATGGGCTATTTTGACTCAGGTAAATATCCCACCGCATGTTCACTTCAAAATGTAATGTTATTCTCTTCAAAAAGTTTTGATCCATAGGTCATTTGAATATTTAACAAGTTTCATGCTTGCATATCCATTTTTTTTTTTAAATGTGGAGAAAAATCTCTTTCTTATAGAACTCCGAGCTATAAGGGTTGAACTAATGGAATTTCCAAAACTGGGATAACAAAACCTTTCTGTTCATTTGTGGTGTGTAAATAAATTTACTTTACTTACATTTTTTATTGCTTTAAATTTTATCCATACATAAACTCTAAAATTTTCATTTTGTTGTGATCAACTTGCCTTTTTTTTCTTTTTATGTTTACGAGATGAAGGGAAAGTGAAAACTCAAGTTTTGATTTAAGAAAAAAGTATACATCTAAAATGGAAATGCACAATGCACAAATGTAGAGAGAGAAAATTCCAAAAAGTGGTTGTAATTTTTAGGGATTGTAAACTGTTTTAAGTTTTTATATATCAGGTTTTGCAATCATTGGGAAAAAAGGGAGGTAGGGGATTTTTAACTAAGTGTAGACTCCCAATCCATAAGTCATTCCTTACAAAAATATAGCCCGTTACGCATGAAAAATCACTTTACAATCATCTACGATTGGTATGTCAGCTTTTTGTAAATGGGCAAAATAATGGATTGTTTGACTCGGGTAAATATCCCACCACACATTCACTTAAGAATTTAATGTAATTCTCTTTAAAAGTTTTCGATCCATTGGTCATTTGCATCTTTAACATGTTTCAAGCATGCATATCGATTTTTCAAAACATGTGTAGAAAAATCTCTCTTATAAAATTCCAAGCTATTAGTGCTGAACTAGTAGAATTTCGCAAACTTGGATAACATAACTTTTGTGTTGATTTGTAGTGTTTGAATAAATTTTCTTTACTTATATTTTTTATTGCTTTAAATTTTTCCTTACATAAACTCTAAAATTTGCATTTTGTTGTGATCTATTTGCCTTTTATCTCTTTTCTTTTTAACGAGATGAAGGGAAAGTGAAAACTCAACTTTTGATTTAAGCAAAAAGTATACATCTAAAATGGAAATTCACCATACACAAATGTAGAGAGAGAAATTTCCAAAGAGTGTCTGTAATTTTTAGGGATAATAAACTCTTTTTAGCTTTTATATATCAGGTTTTGCAATTGTCGGGTAAGGGGGAGGCGAAGGATTTTTAACTGAAAATAGACTCCCATTCATAAGTCATTCCGTACAGAAATATACCCCGTTACACTTGATAAATCACTTTACTATCATCTACGATCGTTAGGTCAGCTTTTTGTAAACGGGCAATCTAATGGCTTGTTTGACTCGGGTAAATATCCAACCCCACATTCACTTCAGAATTTAATGTTATTCTCTTTAAAAGGTTTGGATCTAGAGGTCATTTTCATCTTTAACATGTTTCAACCATGCATATCCATTTTTTAAAACATGTGTAGAAAAATCTCTTTCTTATAAAATTTCGAGCTATAAGGGTTGAACTAGAGGAATTTCCCAAACTAGGATAACAAAACTTTTATGTTCATTTGTGGTGTGTGAATAAATTTTCTTTACTTAAATGTGTTATTGCTTTAGATTTTTTCCACATATAAAGTCTAAAATTTTCTATTTGTTGTGATCTATTTGCGTTAAATTTTTTTTTTACGAGATGAAGGGAAAGTGAAAACTCAAGTTTTGATTGTCGAAAAAAGTATACATTTAAAATGGAAATGCACAATGAAATAATGTAGAGAGAGATAATTTCAAAAAGTGTCAGTAATTTTTATGGATTGTAAACTCTTTATAGTTTTTATAAATCAGGTTTTACAATCGTTGGGAAATGGGGGAGGCTGGGGATTTTTAATTGAGTGTAGACTCCCAATCCATAAGTCATTCTTTATAAAAATATAGCCCATTACGCATGATCAATCACTTTACAATCATATATGATCGTTAGGTCAACTTTTTGTAAATGGGCAAAATAATGGGTTGCTTGACTCGGGTAAATATCTCATCGCATGTTCACTTGAGAATTTAATGTTATTCACTTTAAAAGGTTTGGATCCATAGGTCATTCGCATCTTTAACATATTTCAAGCATGCATATCCATTTTTTAAAACATGTGTAGATGAATCTCTTCCTTATAAAATTCTGAGCTATTAGGGTTGAACTAGTGGAATTTCCCAAACTTGTATAACAAAACTTTTGTGTTCATTTGTAGTGTGTGAATAAATTTTCTTTACTTACATTTATTATTGCTTTTATTTTTTTCCATACATAAACTCTAAAATTTTCATTTTGTTGTGATCTATTTGAAATTTATCTCTTTTTATGTTTACAAGATGAAGGGAAAGTGAAAACTCAAGTTTTGATTTAAGAAAAAAGTATATATCTAAAATGGAAATGAACAATGCACAAATGTAGACAGAGATAATTCCAAAAAAAGTCTGTAATTTTTAGGGATTGTAAACTCTTTTTAGTTTTTGTATATCAGGTTTTACAATTGTCGGGAAAAGGGGGAGGCGGGGGATTTTTAACTGAGTGTTGACTCCCAATCCATAAGTCATTCCTTACAAAAATTTAGCCTGTCACGCATGTAAATCACTTTACAATCATCTATGATCGATAGGTCAGCTTTTTGTAAATGGGCAAAATAATAGCTTGTTTGACTCGAGTAAATATCCCACCGTACGTTCACTTGAGAATTTAATGTTATTCTCTTTAAAAGGTTTGGATCCGTAGGTCATTTGTATCTTTAACATGTTTCAAGTATGCATATCCCTTTTATAAAACATGTGTAGAAAAATCTCTTTCTTATAAAATTTTGAGCTATTAGTGTTGAACTAGAGGAATTTCCCAAACTTGGATAACAACACTTTTGTCTTCATTTGTGGTGTGTGAATAAATTTTCTTTATTTACATTCGTTATTGCTTTAAATTCTTTCCATACATAAACTCTAAAATTTTCATTTTGTTGTGATCTATTTGCCTTTTATCCCTTTTTTAGTTTACGAGATGAAGAGAAAGTGAAAACCCAAGTTTTTATTTATGAAAAAGTCTACATCCAAAATGGGAATGCACTATGCCCAAATGTAGAGAGAGATAATTCCAAAAAGTGTCTGTAATTTGTAGGGATTGTAAACGCTTTTTAGTTTTTATATATCAGGTTTTGCAAACGTCGGGAAAATGGGGAGGCTGGGGATTTTTAACTGAGTGTAGACTCCCAATCCATAAGTCATTCCTTAAGAAAATATAGCCTATTATGCATGATCAATCATTTTAATATCAATGATCGTTAGGTCAGATTTTTGTAAATTGGCAAAATAATGGCATGTTTGACTCGGGTAAATATCCCACCTCACGTGCACTTGAGAATTTAATGTTATTCACTTTAAAAGGTTTGGATCCATATGTCATTTGCATCTGTAACATGTTTCAGGCATGCATATCCATTTTTTTAAAATATGTGTAGAAAAATCTCTTTCTTATAAAATTCCGAGCTATGAAGGTTGAACTAGTTGAATTTCCCAAACTAGGATAACAAAATTTTTGTGTTCAATTGTGGTGTGTGAATAAATTTTCTTTACTTACATTTGTTATTGCTTTAAATTTTTTTCATACATAAACTCTAAAATTTTCATTTTGTTGTGTTCTATTTGCCTTTTAACTTTTTTTACGTTTACGAGATGAAGGGAATGTGAAAACTCAAGTTTTGATTTAAGAAAAAGTATACATTTAAAATGGAAATGCACAATGCACAAATGTAGATAGAGATAATTCCAAAAAGTGTTTGTAATTTTTAGGGATTGTAAACTCTTTTTAGTTTTTATATATCAGGTTTTGCAATCGTTAGGAAAAGAGCTAGGCAAGGGATTTTTAACTGAGTGTAAACTCCCAATCCAAAAGTCATTCCTTACAAAACTATAGCATGTTATGTATGTAAATCACTTTACAATCATCTACGTTCGTTAGGCCAGCTTTTTTTAAATGGGCAAAATAATGGCTTGTTTGACTCGGGTAAATATCCCACCGCACTTTGACTTAAGAATTTAATGGTATTCTCTTTAAAAGGTTTGGATCCATAGGTCATTTGCATCTTTAACATGTTTCGAGCATGCATATCCAGTTTTTAAAACATGTGTAGAATAATCTCTTTCTCATAAAATTCTGAGCTATTAGGGTTGAACTAGTGGAATTTCCCAAACTTGGATAATAAAACTTTTGTGTTCATTTGTGGTGTGTGAATAAATTTTCTTTACTTACATTTGTTAATGCTTTAAATTTTTTATATACATAAACTCTAAAATTTTCATTTTGTTGTGATCCATTTTGCCTTTTATCTCTTTTTTTGTTTACGAGATGAAGGGAAAATGAAAACTCATGTTTTGATTTAAGAAAAAAGTATACATCTAAAATGGAAATGCACAATGCACAAATGTATAGAGAGTGTATTCCAAAAAGTGTCTCTTTTTACTTTTTATATATCAGGTTTTGCAATCGTCGGGAAAAGGGGGTGGGGGAGGATTTTTAATTGAGTGTAGACTCCCAATCCATAAGTCATTCCTTAAAAAAATATAGCCCGTTACACATGAAAAATCACTTTACAATCATCTACGATCGCTATATCAGCTTTTTTTAAATGGGCAAAATAATGGATTGTTTGACTCGGCTAAATTTCCCAACGCACATTCACTTAAGAATTTAATGTTATTCTCTTTAAAAGGTTTCGATCCATAGGTCATTTGCATCTTTAACACGTTTCTAGCATGCATATCGATTTTTCAAAACATGTGTAGAAAAATCTCTCACATATAAAATTCCAAGCTATTAGTGCTGAACTAGTGGAATTTCCCAAACTTGGAGAACATAACTTTTGTGTTGATTTGTGGTGTGTGAATAAATTTTCTTGACTTACAATTCTTATTGCTTTAAATTTTTTCCTTACGTCAACTCTAAAATTTGCATCTTGTTGTTATCTATTTGCCTTTTATCTCTTTTTTGTTTACGAGAAGAAGGGAAAGTGAAAACTCAAGTTTTGATTTAAGCAAAAAGTATACATCTAAAATGGAAATTCACAATGCACAAATTTAAAGAGACAAAATTCCGAAGAGTGTTTGTAATTTTTAGGGATAGTAAGCTCTTTTTTTACCTTTTATATATCAGGTTTTGCGATCGTCGGGTAAGGGGGAGGCGGGGGATTTTTAACTGAGTATAGACTCCCATTCCATAAGTAATTCCTTACAAAAATATCGCCCGTTACGCTTGACAAATCACTTTACAATCATCTACGATCGTTAGGTCAGCTTTTTGTAAATGGGCAAAATAATGGCTTGTTTGACTCGAGTAAATATCCCACCCCACATTCACTTCAAAATTTAATGTTATTCTCTTTAAAAGGTTTGGATCCAGAGGTCATTTTCATCTTTAACATGTTTCAAGCATGCATATTCATTTTTTAAAACATGTGTAGAAAATTCTATTTCTTATAAAATTCCGAGCTATAAGGGTTGAACTAGTGGAATTTCCCAAACTTGGATAACAAAACTTTTGTGTTCATTTGTGGTGTGTGAATAAATTTTCTTTACATACATGTGTTATTGCTTTAAATTTTTTCCACACATAAACTCTAAAATTTTCCATTTGTTGTGATCTATTTGCCTTCTATTTTTCTTTTTTTTTTATTACGAGAGGAAGGGAAAGTGAAAACTCAAGTTTTGACTGACGAAAAAAGTATAAATCTAAAATGGAAATGCACAATGCAATAATGTAGAGAGAGATAATTCAAAAAGTGTCAGTAATTTTTAAAAAGTGTCAGTAATTTTTAGGGATTGTAAACTCTTTTTAGTTTTTATATATCAAGTTTTACAATCGTCGGAAAATGGGGGAGGCTGGGGATTTTTAATTGAGTGTAGACTCCCAATCCATAAGTCATTCCTTACAAAAAAAATAGCCCGTTATTCATGATCAATCACTTTACAATCATATACGATCGTTAGGTCTGCTTTTTGTAAATGGGCAAAATAATGGTTTGTTTGACTTGGGTAACTATCCCACCGCACGTTCACTTGAGAATTTAATGTTATTCACTTTAAATGGTTTGGATCCATAGGTCATTTTCACCTTTAACATATTTCAAGCATGCATATCCATTTTTTAAAACATGTGTAGAAGAATCTCTTTCTCATAAAATTCCGAGCTATTAGGGTTGAACTAGCGGAATTTCCAAACATGGAAAACATAACTTTTGTGTTCATTTGTAGTGTGTGAATAAATTTTATTTACTTACATTTGTTATTGCTTTTAATATTTTCCATACATAAACTCTAAAATTTTCATTTTGTTGTGATCTATTTGAAATTTATCTCTTTTTCTGTTTACGAGATGAAGGGATAGTGAAAACTTAAGTTTTGATTTAAGAAAAAAGTATACATCTAAAATGGAAACGAACAATTCACAAATGTAGAGAGAGATAATTTAAAAAAGAGACTATAATTTTTAGGGATTGTAAACTCTTTTTAGTTTTTATATATCTGGTTTTGCAATCATCCGGAAAAAGGGGAGGCGCGGGATTTTTAACTGAGTGTAGAATCCCAATCCATAAGTCATTCCTTACAAAATATAGCTCGTTACGCATGATAAATCACTTTACAATCATATACGATCGTTAGGTCAGCTTTTTGTAAATGGGCAAAATAATGGCTTGTCTGAGTTGGGTAAATATCCCACCACATATTCACTTAAGAATTTAATGTAATTCTCTTTAAAAGGTTTGGATCCATATGTCATTTGCATCTTGAACATGTTTCAAGCATACATATCCATTTTTTAAAACATGTGTAGAAATCTCTTTCTTATAAAATTCTGAGCTATTAGAGTTGAACTAGTGGAATTTCCCAAACTTGGATAACATAACTTTTGTGTTCATTTATGGTGTGTGAATAAATTTTCTTAACTTATATTTGTTATTGTTTAAAATTTTTTCCATACATAAACTCTAAAATTTTCATTTTGTTGTGATCTACTTGCCTTTTATCTCTTTTTTGTTTACGAGATGAAGGGAAAGTGAAAACTCAAGTTTTGAGTTTAGAAAAAAGTATACATCTAAAATGGAAATGCAGAATTCACAAATATAGACAGAGATAATTCAAAAAAAGTCTGTAATTTTTAAGTATTGTAAACTCTTTTTAGTTTTCTATATGAGGTTTTGCAATCGTCGGGAAAAGGGGGAGGTGGGGGAGTTTTAACTGAGTGTTGACTCCCAATCCATAAGTCATTCCTTACAAAAATATTGCCTGATACACATGATAAATCACTTTACAATCATCTATGATCGATAGGTCAGCTTTTTGTAAATGGGAAAAATAATGGTTTGTTTGACTCGGGTAAATATCCCACCGTACGTTCACTTGAGAATTTAATGTTATTCTCTTTAAAAGGTTTGGATCCATAGGTCATTTGTATCTTTAACGTGTTTCAAGTATGCGTATCCCTTTTATAAAACATGTGTAGAAAAATATCTTTCTTATAATATTTTGAGCTTTTAGGGTTGAACTAGAGCAATTTCTCAAACTTGGATAACAAAAGTTTTGTCTTCATTTATGGTGTGTGAATAAATTTCGTTACTTACATTCGTTATTGCTTTAAATTCTTTCCATACATAAACTCTATAATTTTTATTTTGTTGTGATCTATTTTCCTTTAATCTCTTTTTTTGTTTACGAGTTAAAGAGAAAGTGAAAACACAAGTTTTGATTTATGAAAAAAGTCCAAAATAGGAATGCACTATGCCCAAATATGGAGAGAGATAATTCCAAAAAGTGTCTATAATTTGTAGTGATTGTAAACGCTTTTTTGTTTTTATATATTAGGTTTTGCAATCGTTGGGAAAAGGGGGTGGTTGGGGATTTTTAACTGAGTGTTGACTCCCAATCATAAGTCATTGCTTAAGAAAATACAGACCATTATGCATGATCAATCATTATACAATCAACGATCTTTAGTTCAACTTTTTGTAAATGGGCAATATAATGGCTTATTTGACTCGGGTAAATATCCCACCGCACGTGCTCTTGAAAATTTATTGTTATTCACTTTAAAAGGTTTGGATCCATAGGTCATTTGCATCTGTAACATGTTTCAAGCATGCATATCCATTTTTTAAAACACGTATAGAAAAATCTCTTTCATATAAAATTCCGAGCTATGAGGGTTGAACTAGTTGAATTTCCCAAACTTGGATAACAAAACTTTTGTGTTCATTTGTGGTGTGTGAATAAATTTTCTTTACGTACATTTGTTATTGCTTAAAATTTTTTCCACGCATAAACTCTAAATTTTTTATTTTGTTGTGATCTATTTGCCTTTTAACTCTTTTTATGTTTACGAGATGAAGGGAAAGTGAAAACTCATGTTTTGAGTTAAGAAAAAAGTATACATCTAAAATGGAAATAAACAATGCACAAATGTAGAGAGAGACAATTCCAAAAAGTTTATGTAATTTTTAGGGATTGAAAACTCTTTTTAGTTTTTATATATCAGGTTTTGCAATCGTCAGGAAAAGAGGGAGGCGGGGGATTTTTAACTAAGTGTAGACTCCCAATCAAAAAGTCATTGCTTACAAAAATATAGCCCGTTATGTATGATAAATAACTTTACAATCATCTACGATCATTAGGTCAGCTTTTTTTAAATGGGCAAAATAATGGCTTGTCTGACTCGAGTAAATATCCCACCGCACATTCACTCAAGAATTTAATGTTTTTCTCTTTAAAAGGTGTGGATCCTTAAGACATTTGCATCTTTAACATGTTTCAAGCATGGATATCCATTTTTTTAAACCATGTTTAGAAAAACCTCTTTCTCATAAAATTCCGAGCTAATAGGGTTGAACTAGTGGAATTTCCCAAACTTTGATATCAATACATTTGTGTTCATTTGTGGTGTGTGAATAAATTTTATTTACTTACATTTGTTATTGCTTCACATTTTTTCTACACATAAACTCTAAAAGTTTCATCTTGTTGTGATCTATTTGCATTTAATCTCTTTTTTTGTTTACGAGATGAAGGGAAAGTGAAAACTCAAGTTTTGATTTAAGAAAAAAATATCCATCTAAAATAGAAATGCACAATCCACAAATGTAGAGAGAGATAATTCCAAAAAGTGTCTACAAGATTTTGGGATTGTAAACTCTTTTTACTTTTTATATATCAGGTTTTGCAATCGTTGGAAAATGGGGGAGGCAGGGAATTTTTAACTGAGTGTTGACTCCCAGTCCATAAGTCATTCCTTACAAAAATATAACCCGTTACGAAGGATAAATCACTTTACAATCATCTACGATCGAAAGGTTAGCTTTTTGTAAATTGGCAAAATAATGGCTGGTTTGACTCGTGTAAATATCCCACCGCACATTCGCTTAAAAATTTAATGTTATTCTCTTTAAAAGTTTTAGATCCATAGGTCCTTTGTATCTTTAAAATGTTTCAAGCATGCATATCCATTTTTTAAAACATGTGTAGAAAAATCTCTTTCTTATAAAATTCCGAGCTATTAGGGTTGAACTAATGGAATTTCCAAAACATGGATAACAAAAATTTTGTGCTCATTAGTGGTGTGTGAATAAATTTTATTTACTTACATTTGTTATTGCTATAAATTTTTCCATACATAAACTCTAAAATTTTGATTTTGTTGTGATCTATTTGCCTTTTATCTCTTTTTTAGTTTACGAGATGAAGGAAAAGTGAAAAGTCAAGTTTTGATTTAAGAAAAAACTATACATCTAAAATGGAAATGTACAATGCACAAATGTAGAGAGAGATAATTACAAAAAATGTCTGTAAATTTTAGGGACTGTTAAGTCTTTTAAGTTTTTATATATCGAGTGTTGCAATTGTTGGGAAAAGGGGGAGGCAAGGGATTTTTAAATGAGTGTTGACTCCCAATCCATAAGTCATTCCTTAAAAAAATATAGCCCATTACATATGATAAATCACTGTACTATCATCTATGATCATTAGGTCAGCTTTATTTAAATGGCCAAAATAATGACTTGTTTGAGTCAGGTCAATATCCCACTGCAAGTTCACATGAGAATTTATTGTTGTTCTCTTTAAAAAGTTTGGATCCATAGGTCATTTACATCTTTAACATGTTTCCTGCATGCATATCCATTTTTTAAAACATGTGGAGAAAAATCTCTTTCTTATAAAACTCTGAGCTATTAGGGTTGAACTAGTGGAATTTATCAAACTTGGTTAATAAAACTTTTGTGTTCATTTGTGGTGTGTGAATAAATTTTCTTTACTTACATTTGTTATTGCTTTAAATTTTTTCCATACATAAACTCTAAAATTTTCATTTTGTTGTGATCTATTTGCTTTTTATCTCTTTTTTTTGTTTACGAGATGAAGGGAAAGTGAAAACTCAAGGTTTGATTTAAGAAAAAAGAAACAACAAAATGGAAATGCACAACGCACAAATGTAGAGAGAGATAATTCCAAAAAGTGGTTGTAACTTTTAGGGATTGTAAAATCTTTTTAATTTTTATATATCAAGTTTTGTAATCATTGGGAAAATGGGGAGGCGGGGGATTTGTAACTGAGTGCAGACTCCCAATTCATAAGTCATTCCTTAAAAAATTATAGCACGTTACGCATGATAAATCACTTTACAATCATTTACGATCGTTAGGTCAGCTTTTTTTAAATGAGCAAAATAATGGCTTTTTTGACTCGAGTAAATATCCCACCGCACGTTCACTTATGAATTTATTGTTATTCTCTTTATAAGGTTCAGATCCATAGGTCATTTGCATCTTTAACATCTTTCAAGCATGCATTTCCATTTTTTAAAACATGCGTAGAAAAATCTCTTTCTTATAAAATTCCGAGGTATTAGGGTTGAATTAGTGGAATTTCCCAAACTTGGATAACAAAACTTTTGTGTTCATTTGTGGTGTGTGAATAAAGTTTCTTTACTTAGATTTATTATTACTTTATTTTCCATACATAAACTCTAAAAAATTTATTTTGTTGTGATCTATTTGCCTTTTATCTCTTATTTTGTTTACGATATGAAGGTAAAGTGAAAACTCAAGTTTTGATTTAAGAAAAATGTATACGTATAAAATGGAAATTCCCAATGCAAAAATATAGAGAGAGATAATTCCAAAAAAGTCTGTAATTTTTAGGAATTTTAAACTCTTTTTAGTTTTTATATATCGGGTTTTGCAATCGTCAGGAAAAAGGGGGAGGCAAGAGATTTTGAACTAAGTGTTGACTCCTAATCCATAAGTCCGTCCTTGAAAAAATATAGCCCGTTATGCAAGATAAATCACTTTACAATCATCTATGATCGTTAGGTCACTTTTTGTAAATGGGTAAAATAATGGCTTGTTTGACTCGGGTAAATATCCCATCGCTTGTTCACTTGAGAATTTAATGTTATTCTCTTTAAATGGTTTGGATCCATAGGTCGTATGCATCTTGAACATGTTTCAAGCATGCATATTCAATTTTTAAAACATGTGTATAAAAATCTCTTTCTCATAAAATTCCGAGCGATTAGGGTTGAACTAGTGGAATTTCCCAAACTTGGATAACAAAACTTTTGCGTTCATTTGTGGTGTGTGAATAAATTTTCTTTACTGACATTTGTTATTGCTTAAAATTTTTTCTATACATAAACTCTAAAATTTACATTTTGTTGTGATCAATTTGCCTCTTATCTCTTTTTTTGTTACGAGATGAAGGGAAAGTGAAAAATCAAGTTTTGATTTAAGCAAAAAGTATACATCTAAAATGAAATGGACAATGCACAAATGTAGAGAGAGATAATTCCAAAATGTGTTTATAAGTTTTAGGGATTGTAAACTCTTTTTACTTTTTATATATCAGGTTTTGTAATAGTCGGCAAAAGGGGAGGCGGGGGATTTTTAACTGAGTGTTGACTCCCAATCCATAAGTCATTCCTTAAAAAATTATAGCCCGTTACGCATGATAAATCACTTTACAGTTATCTATGATCGTTAGGTCTGCTTTTTGTAAGTGGGCAAAATAATGGCTTGTTTGACTTGGGTAAATATCCCACCGCACCTTCACTTGAGAATTTAATGTTATTCTCTTTTTAAAGGTTTGGATCCATAGGACATTTGAATCTTTAACATGTTTCAAGCATGCATATCCATTTTTCAAAACATGTGTAGAAAAATCACTTTCTTGTAAAACTCCGAGCTATTAGGGTTGAACTAGTGGAATTTCCCCAACTTGGATAACAAAACTTTTGTGTTCATTTGTGGGTGTGAATAAATTTTCTTTTCTTACATTTGGTATTGCTTTCAATTTTTTCTATACATAAACTCTAAAATTTTTATTTTGTTGTGATCTATTTGCCTTTTATCTCTTTTTTTGTTTAAGAGATGAAAGGAATGTGAAAACTCAAGTTTTGATTTATGATAAAAAAGTGCACATCTAAAATGGAAATTCACAATGCACAAATGTATAGAGTGATAATTCGAAAAAGTGTCTGTCATTTTTAGGGATTGTAAACTGTTTTTAGTTTTTATATATCAGGTTTGGCAATCGTCGGGAAAAGGGGGAGGTGGGGGATTTTTAAGTGAGTGTTGACTCCATATCCATAAGTCATTCCTTACAAAAATATAGCCCGTTGTGCATGATAAATCAGTTTACAATCATCTATGAACGTTAGGTCAGCTTTTTGTAAATGTGCAAAATAATGGCATGGTTGACTCGGGTAAATATCCCACCGCACGTTCACTTGAGAATGTAATGTTATTCTCTTTAAAAGGTTTGGATCCGTAGGTCATTTGCATCATTAACATGTTTCAAGCATGAAAATCCATTTTTTAAGACATGTATAGAAAAATCTCTTTCTCATAAAATTCCAAGCTATGAGGGTATAACTAGTGGAATTTCCCAAACTTGGATAACAAAACTTTTGTGTTCATTTGTGGTGTGTGAATAAATTTTATTTACTTACATTTTTTATTGGTTAAAATTTTTTCCATACATAAACTCTAAAATTTTCATTTTGTTGTGATCAATTTGCCTTTTATCTATTTTTTTTTTCGAGATGAAGGGAAAGTTAAAACTCAAGTTTTTATTTAAGAAAAAAGTATACATATAAAATGGAAAAGCACAATGCACAAATGTAGAGAGAGATAATTCCAAAACGTCTTTGTAAATTTTAGCGATTGTAAACTCTTTTTAGTTATTATATATCAGGTTTTACAATAGTCGGGAAAAGGCGGAGGCGGGCGATTTTTAACTGTGTGTAGACTCCCAATCCATAAGACATTCCTTACAAAAATATATCCAGTTACTCATGATAAATCACTTTACAATCATCAACTACCATTAAGGTCAGCTTTTTGTAAATGGGCAAAATAATGGCTTGTTTGACTCAGGTAAATATCCCACCACACAATCACTGAAGAATCTAATGTTATTCTCTTTATAAGGTTTGGATCCATAGGTCATTTGCATCTTTAACATGTTTCAAGCATGCATATCCATTTTTTAAAGCATCTGTAGAAAAATCTTTTTCTTATAAAATTCCGACCTATAAGGGTTTAAATAGTGAAATTTCCAAAACTTGGATAACAAAACTTTTGTGTTCATTTGTGGTGTGTGAATAAATTTTCTTTACTAACATTTGGTTTTGCTTTAAATTATTTCTATACATAAAATCTATTTTTTTTTATCTATTTGCCTTTTATCTCTTTTTTTGTTTACGACATGAAGGGAATGTGAAAGTTTTGATAGAAGGAAAAAGTAAAATCGAAATTGGAAATGCACAATGAACTAATGTAGAGAGAGATAATTCCAAAAAGTGTTTGAAGTTTTTAGGGATTGTAAACTGTTTTTAGTTTTTATATATCAGGTTTTGCAATCGTCGGGAAAAGGGGGAGGCGACGGATTCTTAACTGATTGTTGACTTCATATCCATAAGTCATTCCTTAAAAAAAATATAGCCCATTATGCATGATAAATCAGTTTACAATCATCTATCATCGTTAGATCAGCTTTTTTTAAATGGGCAAAATAATGGCTTGTTTGACTCGGGTAAATATCCCACCGCACGTTCACTTGAGAATTTAATGTTATTCTATTTAAAAGGTTTGGATCCATAGGTCATTTGCATATTTAACATGTTTCAAGCATGCATATCCATTTGTTAAAACTTGTGTAGAAAAATCTATTTCTTATAATATTCAGAGCTATTATTAGGGTTGAACTCGTGGAATTTCCAAAACATGGGTAACAAAACTTTTGTGTTCATTTGTGGTGTTTCTTTACTTACATTTGTTTATTGCTTTAAATTTTTTCCATACATAAACTCTAAAATTTTTATTTTGTTGTGATATTTTTGCCATTTATCATTTTTTTTTGTTTACGAGATGAAGGGAAGTGAAAACTCAAGTTTTGATTTAAGAAAAAAAAGTACACATCTAAAATCGAAATGCACAATGCACAAATGTAGAGTTTGATAATTCCGAAAAGTGTTTGTAATTTTTAGGGATTGTAAACTCTTTTTAGTTTTTAAATATCAGGTTTTGCAATCGTCGTGAAAAGGGGGAGGTGGGGGATTTCTAACTAAGTGTTTCCTTACAAAAATATAGCCCATTACGCATGATAAATCACTTTACAATCATATATGATCGTTAGGTCACCTTTTTGTAAATGGGCAAAATAATGGCTTGTTTGACTCGGGTAAATATGCCACCGCACATTCACTAAAGAATTTAATGTTATTCTCTTTCAAAGGTTTGCATCCATAGGTCATTTGCATCTTTAAAATGTTTCAAGCATGCATTTCTATTTTTTAAAACATGTGTAGAAAAATCTCTTTCTTATGAAATTCCAAGCTGTTAGGGTAGAACTAGTGGAATTTCCCAAACTTGGATAACAAAACTTTTGTGTTCAATTGTGGTGTGTGAATAAATTTTCTTTACTTACATTTGTTATTGCTTTAAATTTTTTCCTTACACAAACTCTTAAATTTTCAATTTGTTGTGATCTATTTTTCTTTTATATCCTTTTTTGTTTACGAGATGGAGGGAAAGTTAAAACTCAAGTTTTATTTTAACAAAGGAAAGTACACATCCAAAATGGAAATGCCCAATGCAAAAATGTAGAGAGTGATAATTCCAAAAAGTGTCTATAATTTTTAGGTATTGTATACTCTTTTTAGTTTTTATATATCAGATTTGGCAATTGTCGGGAAGAGGGGGAGGCGAGGGATTTTTAACCGAGTATTGACTCCCAATCCATAAGTCATTCCTTACAAAAATATAGCCCGTTATGCATGATAAATCACTTTACAATCATCTATGATCGTTTGGTCAGCTTTTTGTCATTGGCCAAAATAATGGCTTGTTTGACTCGGGTAAATATCCCACCGCACTTTCACTTGAGCATTTAATGTTATTCTCTTTAAAAGGTTTGGATCCATAAGTCATTTGCATCTTTAACATGTTTCAAGCATGCATGTCCCTTTTTTAAAACATGTGTAGAAAAATCTCTTTCTTATGAAATTCCAAGATGTTAGGGTTGAACTAGTGGAATTTCCCAAACTTGGATAACAAAACTTTTGTGTTCAATAGTGGTGTGTGAATAAATTTTCATTACTTACATTTTTTAATTCTTTAAATTTTTTCCATACATCAACTCTAAAATTTTAATTTTGTTGTGATCTATTTGCCTTATTTATCTTTTTTTTTTGTTTTCGAGATGAAGAGAAAGTGAAAACTCAAGGTTTGATTTAAGAAAAAAAGTACACGTCTAAAATGGAAATGGACAATGTAAAAATGTAGAGAGTGATAATTCCAAAAAGTCTCTATAATTTTTATTGATTGTAAACTCTTTTTTAGTTTCTATATATAATGTTTTGCAATGGTGGGGAAAGGGGGTGGCGGGGGATTTTTAACCGAGTGTTGACTCCCAATCCATAAGTCATTCCTCACAAAAATATAGCCCATTACACATCATAAATTACTTTACAATATGATCGTTAGGTCAGCTTTTTGTAAATGTTCAAAATAATGGCTTGTTTGACTCAGGTAATTATCCCACCGCACTTTCACTTGAGATTTTAATGTTATTCTCTTTAAAAGGTTTGTACCCATAGGTCATTTGCATCTTTAACATGTTTCAATCATGCATATCTATTTTTTAAAACATGTGTAGAAAAATCTATTTCTTATAAAATTCCAAGCTATTAGGGTTGAACTAGTGGAATTTCCCAAACTATGATAACAATGCTTTGATGTTCATTTGTTGCTGCTGTAAATTTTTTCCTTACATAAACTCTAAAATTTTCATTTTGTTGTGATCTATTTGCGTTCTATCTCTTTTTTTGTTTACGAGAGGAAGAGAAAGTGAAAACTCAAGTTTTAATTTAAGAAAAAAAAGTACACATCTAAAATGGAAATGCACAACGCACAAATGTAGAGAGTGATAATTCCAAAAAATTTCTATATTTTTTAGGGATTGTACACTCTTTTTAGTTTTTATATATCTTATTTGGCAATCGTCGGGAAAAGGGGGAGGAGTGGGATTTTTAACCGAGTTTTGACTCCCAATCCATAAGTCATTCCTTACAAAAATATAGTCCGTTATGCATGATAAATCACTTTACAATCATCTATGATCGTTAGATAAGCTTTTTTTAAATGGCCAATATAATGGGTTATTTGACTCGGGTAAATATCTCGCCGCACATTCACTTGAGAATTTAATGTTATTCTCTTTAAAAGATTTGGATCCATAGGTCATTTGCATCTTTAACATGTTTCAAGCATACATTTCCATGTTTTAAAACATGTGTAGAAAAATCTCTTTCTTATGAAATTCCTAGATATTATTGTTGAACTAGTGGAATTTCGCAAACTTGGATAAAAAAACTTTTGTGTTCATTAGTGGTGTGTGAATAAATTTTCTTTTCTTACATTTGTTATTGCTTTAAATTTTTTCCATACATGAACTCTAACATTTTCATTTTGTTGTGATCTATTTGCCTTTTATATCTTTTTTTTGTTTTCGAGAAGAAGGGAAAGTGAAAACTCAAGTTTTGATTTAAAAAAAAATAGTACAAACCTAAAATGGAATTGTACAATGCACAAATGTAGAGACTAATAATTACAAAAAGTGTTTATAACTTTTAGGGATTGTAAACTCTTTTTTAGTTTATATATATCAGGTTTTGCAATCGTCAGGAAAAGGGGGTGGCAGGGGATTTTTAACCGTGTTGACCCCCATTCCATAAGTCATTCCTTACAAAAATATAGCCCGTTATGCATGATAAATTACTTTACAATCATCTATGATCGTTAGGTCAGCTTTTTGTAATTGGGAAAAATAATGGCTTGTTTGACTCGGGTAAATATCCCACTGCACGTTCACTTGAGAATTTAATGTTATTCTCTTTAAAAAGTTTTCATCCATAGGTCATTTGCATCTTTAACATGTTTTGAGCATGCATATCCATTTTTTAAAACATGTGTAGAAAAATATTTTTCTTATAAAATTGAAAGCTATTAGGGTTGAACTAGAGATAAAAGCTATTTGCGTTCATTTGTGGTGTGTGATTAAATTTTATTTTATTAAATTTTTTATTGCTTTAAATTTTTTCCATCCATGAACTCTAAAATTTTCATTTAGTTGTGATCTATTTGCCTTTTATCTCTTTTTTTTGTGTATGAGATGAAGCGAAAGTGCTCAAGATTTGATTTAAGAAAGAAAAGTATACATCTAAATGGAAATGCACAATGCACAAATGTACAGAGTGATAATTCCAAAAAGTGTCAGTAATTTTTAGGGATTGTAAACTCTTTTTAGTTTTTATATATTAGATTTTGCATTCATCGGGAAAAGCAGGAGGTGGGGGATTTTTAACCGAGTGTTGACTCCCAATCCATAAGTCATTCCTTTCAAAAATATAGCCCCTTAAAGATGATAAATCACTTTAAAATCATCTATGATCGTTAGGTCAGCTTTTAGTAAATGGGAAAATAATTCCCTTTTTGACTCGGGTAAATATCCCATAGCACGTTCACTTGAGAAATTAACGTTATTCTCTTTAAAAGGTTTGGATCCATAGGTCATTTGCATCTTTAACATGTTTCAAGCATGCATTTACATTTTTTAAAACATGTGTAGAAAAATCTCTTTCTTATAAAATTCCAACCTATTAGGGTTAAACTAGTGGAATTTCCCAAACTTGGATAACAAAACTTTTGTGTTCTTTTGTGGTGTGTGAATAAATTTTTTTTATTATATTTTTTATTGTTTTATATTTTTTCCACTCATAAACTCTAAAATTTTCATTTTGTAGGGATCTTTTTGCCTTTTATCACTTTTTTTGTTTACGAGATGAAGGGAAAGTGAAAACTCAAGTTTATATTTAAGAAAAAAAATGAACACATGTAAAATGGATATGCACAATGCACAAATGTAGAGAGTGATAATTCCAAAAAGTGTCGGTATTTCTAGGGTTTATATACTCTTTTTAGTTTTTATATATCATGTTTTGCAATCGTAGGGAAAAGGGGAGGCGGAGGATTTTTAACCGAGTGTTGACTCCCAATCCATAAGTCATTCCATACAAAAAGTTAGTCTGTTACGCATGATAAATCACTTTACAATCATCTTTGATCGTTAGGTCAGCTTTTTGTAAATGGGCAAAATAATGGCTTGTTTGACTCGGGTAAATTTCCCACCGCATGTTCACTTGAGAATTTACTGTTATTCTCTTTAAAAAGTTTTGATCCGTAGGTCATTTGCATCTTTAACATGTTTCAAGCATGCATTTCCATTTCCAAGCTATTAGGTTGAGCTAGAGGAATTTCCCAAATTTGGATAACAAACCTTTTGTGTTCATTTGTGGTGTGTGAATAAATTTACTTTACTTACATTTGTTATTGCTTTAAATTTTTTCCATACCTAAACTCTAAAATTTTCATTTTGTTGTGATCTATTTGCCTTTTATCTCTTTTTTTGTGTTCGAGATGATGGGAAAGTGAACACTGAAGATTTGATTTAAGAAAAAAAGTACACATCTAAAATGGAAATGCACAACGCACAAATTTATAGAGTGATAATTCCAAAAAGTGTCAGTAACTTTTATTGATAGTAAACTCTTTTTAGTTTGTATACATCAGGTTTTGCAATCATCGAGAAAAGCAAGAGGAGGGGGATTTTTAACCGAGTGTTGACTCCCAATCCATAAGTCATTCCTTACAAAAATAGAGCCCCTTACGCATGATAAATCACTTTATAATCATCCATGTTCGTTAGGTCAGTATTAGTAAATGGGCAAAATAATAGCTTGTCTGACTCGGGTAAATATCCTACCGCAAGTTCACTTGAGAATTTAATGTTATTTTCTTTAAAAGGTTTGGATCCATAGATCATTTCCATCTTTAACATGTTACAAGCAAGCATATCCATTTTTTAAAACATGTGTAGAAAAATATCTTTCTTATAAAATTCCAAGCAATTAGGGTAGAACTAGTGGAATTTCTCAAAATCGGATAACAAAACTTTTGTGTTCAAATGTGGTGCGTGAATAAATTTTCTTTTTTTAAAATAGTTATTGCTTTAAATTTTTTCCATACATAAACTCTAAATTTTTCATTTTGTTGTGATCTATTTGAGTTTTATCTCTTTTTTTTTTTTACGAGATGAAGGGAAAGTGAAAACTCAAGATTTGATTTAACAAAAAAAAGTGCACATCTAAAATGGATATGCACAATGCACAAAAGTTGAGAGCGATAATTCCAAAAAGTGTCTGTAATTTTTCAGGATTGTAAACACTTTTTAGTTTTTATATATTAGGTTTTGCAATCATCGGGAAAAGGGGGAGGTGGGGGATGTTTTACCGAGTGTTGATTCCCAATCCATAAGTCATTCCTTACAAAAATATAGCCCGTTACGCACTATAAATCACTTTACTATCATCAATGATCGTTAGGTTAGCTTTTTGTAAATGGGCAAAATAAAGGCTTTTTTGACCCTGGTAAATATCCCTCCGCACGTTCACTTGAAAATTTTATGTTATTCTCTTTAAAAGGTTTGGATCCATAGGTCATTTGCATCTTTAACATGTTTCAAACATGCATATCCATTTTTTAAAACATATGTAGAAAACTCTCTTTCATATAAAATTCCAAGCTCTGATAGTTGAACCAGTGGAATTTCCCAAACTCAGATAACAAAACTTTTGTCTATATTTGTGGTGTCTGAATTAATTTTCTTTACTTAGATTTTTGATTGCTTTAAATTTTTTCCTTACATAAACTCTAAAATTTTCATTTTGTTGTGATCTATTTGCCTTTTATCTCTTTTTTTTTAACGGATTAAGGGAAAGTAAAAACTCAAGTTTTGTTTGAAGAAAAAAAAGTACACATCTAAAATGGAAATGGACAACACACAAACGTTTAGAGTGATAATTCAAAAATGTGGCAGTAATTTTTAGGGATTGTTTACTCTTTTTAATTTTTATAGCAATCGTCGAGAAAAGCAGGAGGCGGGGGATTTTTAACCGAGTGTTGTCTCCCAATCCATAAGTCATTCCTTAAAAAAATATAGCCCCTTATGCATGATAAATCACTTTAGAATCATCTATGATCGTTAGGTAACCTTTTTGTAAATGGGCAAAGTAATGGCTTGTTTGACTCGGTTAAATATCCCACCGTACGTTCACTTGAGAATTTAATGTTATTCTTTTTAAAAGGTTTGGATCCATAGGTCATTTGCTTCTTTAACATGTTTCTAGCATGCATATCCATTTTTTCAAACTTGTGTAGAAAAATCTCTTTCTTATAAAATTCCAAGCTATTAGAGTTGAAATACAAGAATTTCCCAAACTTGGATAAAAAAACTTTTGTGTTCATTTGTGGCGTGTGAATAAATCTTCTTTACTTACATTTTTTATTTCTTTACATTTTTTCCATACCTAAACTCTAAATTTTTCATTTTCTTGTGATCTATTTGCCTTTTATTTCTTTTTTTGTTTACAAGATGAAGGGAGAGTGAAAAATTAAGATTTGATTTAAGAAAAAAAAGTGCACATCTAAAATGGAAATGTACAATGCACAAATATCGAGAATGATAATTCCAAAAAGTCTCTGTAATTTTTAGTGATTGTAAACTCTTTTTAGTTTTTATATATCAAGTTTTGCAATCGTCGGGAAAAGGGGGACGCGGGGATGTTTAACCGAGTGTTGACTCCTAATCCATAAGTCATTCCTTACAAATATATAGCCTGTTATGGATGATAAATAAATTTACAATCATCTATGATCGTTAGGTAAGCTTTTTTTAAATGGGCAAAATAATGCGTTGTTTGACTCGGTTAAATGTCTCACTGCACGTTCACTTGAGAATTTAATCTTATTCTTTTTTAAAGGTTTGGATCCATAGGTCATTTGCATATTTAACATGTTTCAAGCATGCATATCGACTTTTTAAAACATGTGTAGAAAAATCATTCTTATTAAATTCCAAGCTATTAGGTTGAACTAGACGAATTTCCCAAACTTGGATAACAAAACTTTTGTGTTCATTTGTGGTGTGTGAATAAATTTACTTTACTTACATTTGTTATTGCTTTAAATTTTTTCCATACCTAAACTCTAAAATTTTCATTTTGTTGTGATCTATTTGCCTTTTATATCTTTTTTTGTTTACGAGATGATGGGAAAGTGAAAACTCAAGTTTTGATTTAAGAAAAAAAAGTACACATCTAAAATGGAAATGCACAATGCACAAATGTAGAGAGTGACAATTCCAAAAAGTGTCTATAATTTTTAGGGATTGTAAACTCTTCTTAGTTTTTATATATCAGGTTTTTCAATCGTTGGGAAAAGGGGAAGGCGGTGGATTTTTAACCGTGTGTTGACTCCCAATCCATAAGTCATTCCTTACAAAAATATAGCCCGTTACGGATGATAAATCACTTTATAATCATCCATGATCGTTGGGTCAGCTTTTTGTAAATGGGCAAAGTAATTGCTTGTTTGACTCGGGTAAATATCCCACAACACCTTCACTTGAGAATTTAATGTTATTCTCTTTAAAAAGTTTGAATCCATTGGTCATTTGCATCTTAAACATGTTTCAAGCATGCATAATCATTTTTTAAAACATGTTTAGAAAAATCTCTTTTTAATAAAATTCCAAGCTATTATGGTCTAACAAGAGGAATTTCCCAAACTTGGATAACACAACTTTTGTGTTCATTTGTGGTGTGTGAATAAATTTTCTTTACTTACATTTTTGATAGCTTTAAATTTTTTCCAAACATAAACTCTAAAATTTTCATTTTGTTGTGATCTATTTGCCTTTGATCTCTTTTATCGTTTACGAGAAGAAGGGAAAGTGAAAACTAAAGTTTTAATTTAAGAAATAAAAGTACACATTTAAAATGGAAAAGCACAATGCACAAATGTGGAGAGTGATAATTCAGAACAATGTTTGTAATTTTTAGGGATTGTAAACTCTATTTAGTTTTTATTTGTCAGGTTTTGCAATCGTCGGGAAAAGGCAGAGGCAGGGGTTTTTTGACCGAGTGTTGACTCCCAATCCAGAAATAATTCCTTAAAGAACTATAGCCCGTTACGCACGATAAATCACTATACAATCATCTATGATCGCTAGGTCAGCTTTTCGTAAATGGGCAAAATAATGGCATGTTTGACTCGGGTAAATATCCCACCGCACGTTCACTTGATAATTCCAAAAAGTGTCTGTAATGTGTATGAATTGTAAACTCTTTTTAGTTTTTAAATATCAGGTTTTGCTATCGTCGGGATGAGGGGGAAGCGGGGGATTTTTAACCGAGTGTTGACTCCCAATCCTTAAGTCATTCCTTACAAAAATATAGCCCGTTACGCATTATAAATCAGTTTACTATCATCTATGATCCTTAGGTCAGCTTTTTGTACATGGGCAAAATAATTGCTTGTTTGGCTCGGGTAAATATCTCACCACACGTTCACTTGAGAATTTACTATTATTCTCTTTAAAAGGTTTGGAACCATAGGTCATTTCCATCTTTAACATGTTTCAAGCAATCATATCCATTTTTTAACCCATGTAGAAAAATCTCTTTCCTATAAAATTCCATGCTTTTAGGGTTGAACTAGTGGAATTTCCCAAACTCGGATAATAAAACTTTTGTGTTCAATTTTGCTGTGTGAAAAAAAATTCTTTACTTACATTAGTTATAGCTTTAAATTTTTTCCATACATAAACTCTAAAATTTTCATTTTGTTGTGATCTATTTTACTTATATCTCTTTTTTTATTTACGAGATGAAGCGAAAGTGAAAACTCAAGATTTGATTTAAGAAAAAAAAGTACACATCTAAAAGGGAAATACACAATGCACAAATGTAGAGAGTGATAATTCCAAAAAGTGTCAGTAATTTTTAGTGATTGTAAACTCTTTTTAGTTTTTATATATCAGGTTTTGCAATCGTTGGGAAAAGGGGGAGGCGGGGGATTTTTAACCGAGTGTTGACTCCCAATCCATAAATCATTCCTTTCAAAAATATAGCCCGTTATGCATGATAAATCACTTTAGAATCATCTATGATCATTAGGTTAGCTTTATGTAAGTGGGCAAAATAAAGGCTTGTTTGACCCGGGTAAATATCCCACCGCAAGTTCACTTGAGAATTTAATGTTATTCTTTATTCTTTTTAAAAGATTTGGATCCATAGGTCATTTGCATCTTTAACATGTTTCAAGCATGCATATCCATTTTTTAAAACATGTGTAGAAAAATCTCTTTCTTACAAAATTCCAAGCTATTATGGTTGAACTAGTGAAATTTCCCAAACCCAGATAACAAAATTTTGTGTTCATTTGTGGTGTGTGAATTAATTTCCTTTACATACATTTTTGATTGCTTGAAATTTTGTGTTCATTTGTGTTCAACTTTTTTTAAATGGGCAAAATAATGGCTTGTTTGACTTGGGTAAATATCCCACCGCAAGTTCACTTGAGAATTTAATGTTATTCTCTTTAAAAATTTTGGATCCATAGGTCATTTGCATATTTAACATGTTTCAAGTATGCATTTCCATTTTTTAAAACATGGGCAGAAAAATCTCTTTCAAATAAAATTCCAAGCTATGAGGGTTGAACTAGTGGAATTTCCCAAACTTGGATAAAAAATTTTTTGTGTTCATTTGTGGTTTGTTAATAAATTTTCTTTACTTACATTTGTTATTGCTTTAAATCTTTTCCATACATAAACTTTATAATTTTTATTTTGTTGTGATCTATTTGCCTTTTACCTCTTTTTTTTTACAAGATGATGGGAAAGTGAAAACTCAAGTTTCGATTTAAGAAAAAAAAGTACACATCTTAAATGGAAATTCACAAAGCACAAATGTTGAGAGTGATAATTCCAAAAAGTGTCTGTACTTTTTATGGATTGTGAACTCTTTTTAGTTTTTATATATCAGGTTTTGCAATTGTCGGGAAAAGGGGAAGGCGGGAGATTTTTAACCGAGTGTAGACTCGCAACGCATAGGTCATTCCTTACAAAAATATTGCACGTTACGCATGATAAATCACTTTGCAATCATCTTTGATCGTTAGGACAACGTTTTGTAAATTTGCAAAATAATGGCTTGTTTTACTCGGATAAATATCCCGCCAAACTTTCACTTGAGAATTTAATGTTATTCTCTTTAAAAGGTTTGGATCCATATGTCATTTGCATCTTTAACATGTTTCATGCATGAATATTCATTTTTGAAAACATGTGTAGAAAAAAAAATTTCTAATAAAATTCCAAGCTATAAGGGTTCAACTAGTGGAATTTCCAAAACTTGGATAACAAAACTTTTGTGTTCATCTGTCGTATGTGTATAAATTTTCTTTACTTACATTTTTTATTGCTTTAAATTTTTTCCATACTTAAACTCTAAAATTTTCATTTTCTTGAGATCTATTTGACTTTTTTTTTATCTGAGATGATGGGAAAGTTAAAACTCAAGTTTTGATTTAAAAAAAAAAAGGAACACATCTAAAATGGAAATGCACAACGCACAAATGTACAGAGTGATAATCCAAAAAGTTTCTGTAGTTTTTAGGAATTGTAAACTCTTTTAAGTTTTTATATATCAGGTTTTGCATTCATTGGGAAAAGGGGAAGGTGGGGGATTTTTAACCGAGTGTTGACTCCCAATCCTTTAAGTCATTCCTTAAAAAAATATAGCCCATTACACATGATCAATCACTTTACAATCATCTATGATCGTTTGGTCAGCTTTTTGTAAATGGGCAAAATAATGGCTTGTTTAACTCGGGTAAATATCCCGCCACACGTTCACTTGAGAATTTAACGTCATTCTCTTTAAAAGGTTTGGATCCATAGGTCATTTGCATCTTTAACATGTTTCAACCATGCATAATATCCATTTTTTAAATCATGGGTCAAAAAATCTCTTTCTTATAAGATTCCAAGCTATTAGGGTTGAACTAGTAGAATTTCCCAAACATGGATAACAAAACTTTTGTGTTCAATTGTGGGGTGTGAATAAATTTTGTTTACTTGCATTTGATATTAATTTAAATTCTTTCCATACATAAACTCTAAAATTTTCATTTTTTTGTGATCTATTTGAATTGTAACTCTTTTTTTATTTACGAGATGAAGCGAAAGTGAAAACTCAAGATTTGATTAAAGAAAAAAAAATACACATCTAACATGGAAATACTCAATGCACAAATGTAGAGAGTGATAATTCCAAAAAGTGTCAGTAATTTTTAGTGATTGTAAACTTTTTTTAGTTTTTATATATCAGGTTTTGCAATCGTTGGGAAAAGGGGGAGGCGGGGGATTTTTAACCGAGTGTTGACTCCCAATCCATAAGTCATTCCTTCCAAAATATAGCCCGTTATGCATGATAAATCACTTTAGAATCATCTATGATCGTTAGGTTAGCTTTATGTAAGTGGGCAAAATAAAGGCTTGTTTGACCCGGGTAAATATCCCACCACAAGTTCACTTGAGAATTTAATGTTATTCTTTATTCTTTTTAAAAGATTTGGATCCATAGGTCATTTGCATCTTTAACATGTTTCAAGCATGCATATCCATTTTTTAAAACATGTGTAGAAAAATCTCTTTCTTACAAAATTCCAAGCTATTATGGTTGAACTAGTGGAATTTCCCAAACCCAGATAACAAAATTTTGTGTTCATTTGTGGTGTGTGAATTAATTTCCTTTACATACATTTGTGATTGCTTTAAATTTTGTGTTCATTTGTGTTCAGCTTTTTTTAAATGGGCAAAATAATGGCTTGTTTGACTTGGGTAAATATCCAACCGCAAGTTCACTTGTGAATTTAATGTTATTCTCTTTAAAAATTTTGGATCCATAGGTCATTTGCATCTTTAACATGTTTCAAGTATGCATTTCCATTTTTTAAAACATGGGCAGAAAAATCTCTTTCAAATAAAATTCCAAGCTATGAGGGTTGAACTAGTGGAATTTCCCAAACTTGGATAACAAATTTTTTTTGTTCATTTGTGGTTTGTTAATAAATTTTCTTTACTTACATTTGTTATTGCTTTAAATCTTTTCCATACATAAACTCTATAATTTTTATTTTGTTGCGATCTATTTGCCTTTTATCTCTTTTTTTGTTTACAAGATGGTGGGAAAGTGAAAACTCAAGTTTCGATTTAAGAAAAAAAAAGTACACATCTTAAATGGAAATGCACAAAGCACAAATGTAGAGAGTGATAATTCCAAAAAGTGTCTGTACTTTTTATGGATTGTGACTCTTTTTAGTTTTTATATATCAGGTTTTGCAATCGTCGGGAAAAGGGGAAGGCATTTTTAACCGAGTGTAGACTCACAATGCATAGGTCATTCCTTACAAAAATATTGCACTTTACGCATGATAAATCACTTTACAATCATCTTTGATTGTTAGGACAGCATTTTGTAAATTTGCAAAATAATGGCTTGTTTTACTGGGATAAATATCCCGCCAAACGTTCACTTGAGAATTTAATGTTATTCTCTTTAAAAGGTTTGGATCCATATGTCATTTTCATCTTTAACATGTTTCATGCATGCGTATTCATTTTCTAAAACATGTGTAGAAAAAAAAAATTTCTAATAAAATTGCAAGCTATTAGGGTTCAACTAGTGGAATTTCCAAAACTTGGATAACAAAACTTTTGTGTTCATCTGTCGTATGTGTATAAATTTTCTTTACTTACATTTTTTATTGCTTTAAATTTTTTCCATACTTAAACTCTAAAATTTTCATTTTCTTGTGATCTTTTTGACTTTTTTTTTTATCTAAGATGATGGGAAAGTTAAAACTCAAGTTTTGATTTAAAAAGAAAAAGAACACATCTAAAATGGAAATGCACAACGCACAAATGTACAGAGTGATAATTCCTAAAGTTTCTGTATTTTTTAGGAATTGTAAACTCTTTTAAGTTTTTATATATCAGGTTTTGCATTCATTGGGAAAAGGGGAAGGTGGGGGATTTTTAACCGAGTGTTGACTCCCAATCCTTTAAGTCATTCCTTACAAAAATATAGCCCGTTACACATGATCAATCACTTTACAATCATCTATGATCGTTTGGTAAGCTTTTTGTAAATGGGCAAAATAATGGCTTGTTTAACTCGGTTAAATATCCCGCCACACGTTCACTTGAGAATTTAACGTCATTCTCTTTAAAAGGGTTGGAACCATAGGTCATTTGCATTTTTAACATGTTTCAAGTATGCATATCCATTTTTTAAAACATGTGTAGACAAATCTTTTTCTTATAAAATTCCTAGCTATTAGGGTTGAACTAGTGGAATTTCCCAAACTCGGATAATAAAACTTTTGTGTTCAATTCTGGTGTGTGAAAAAAAATTCTTTACTAACATTGGTTATAGCTTTAAATTTTTTCCATACATAAACTCTAAAATTTTCATTTGGTTGTGATCTATTTGAATTATATCTCTTTTTTTATTTACGAGATGAAGCGAAAGTGAAAACTCAAGATTTGATTTAAGAAAAAAAAGTACACATCTAAAATGGAAATACTCAATGCACAAATGTAGAGAGTGATAATTCCAAAAAGTCTCAGTAATTTTTAGAGATTGTAAACTCTTTTTAGTTTTTATATATCTGGTTTTGCAATTGTTGTGAAAAGGGGGAGGCGGGGGATTTTTAACCGAGTGTTACTCCCAATCCATAAGTCATTCCTTTCAAAAATATAGCCTGTTATGCCTGATAAATCGCTTTAGAATCATCTATGATCGTTAGGTAAGCTTTGTGTAAGTGGGCAAAATAAAGGCTTGTTTGACCCGGGTAAATATCCCACCGCAAGTTCACTTGAGAATTTAATGTTATTCTTTATTCTTTTCAAAAGTTTTGGATCCATAGGTCATTTGCATCTTTAACATGTTTCAAGCATGCATATCCATTTTTTAAAACATGTGTAGAAAAATCTCTTTCTTACAAAATTCCAAGCTATTATGGTTGAACTAGTGGAATTTCCCAAACCCAGATAACAGAATTTTGTGTTCATTTGTGGTGTGTGAATTAATTTCCTTTACATACATTTGTGATTGCTTTAAAATTTTTTCCTTACATAAACTGTAAAAGTTTCATTTTGTTGTGATCTATTTGCCTTTTATCTCTTTTTTTGTTTACAAGATGAAGGGAAAGTGAAAACTTTAAATTTTGATTTAAGACAAAAAAGTACACATATAAAATGGAAATGCACAATGCACAAATGTAGAGAGTGATAATTCCAAAAAGTGTCTGTAATTTTTTGGGATTGTAAACTCTTTTTAGTTTTTATATATCAGGTTTTGCAATCATCGTGAAAAGGGCGAGGTGGAGGATTTTTAACCAAGTGTTGACTCCCAATCCATAAGTCATTCCTTACAAAAATATAGCCCGTTACACAAGATAAATCACTTTACAACCATCTATGATTGTTAGGCCAACTTTTTGTAAATGAGCAAAATAATGGCTTGTTTGACTCGGGTAAATATCCCACCGCACGTTCACTTGAGCATTTAATATTATTCTCTTTAAAATGTTTGGTTCCATAAGTCATTTGCATCTTTAACATTTTCAAGCATGCATATCAGTTTTTAAAATCATGTGTAGAAAAATCTCTTCCTTATAAAATTCCAAACTATTAGGGTGGCATTTCCCAATCTAGGGTAACAAAACTTTCGTGTTCATTTGTGGTTTTTGAATAAATTTTCTTTACTTACTTTTGTTAATACTTTAAATTTTTTTAATTCATAAAGTCTAAAATTTTCATTTTGTTGTGATCTATTTGCCTTTTATCTCTTTTTTGTTTACGAGATGAAGGGAAAGTGAAAACTCAAGTTTCTATTTAAGAAAAAAAAGTACACATCTAAAATGGAAATGCACAATGGACAAATGTAGAGAGTGATAATTCCAAAAAGTGCCTGTAATTTTTTGGGATTGTAAACTCTTTTTAGTTTTTATATATCTAGTTTTACAATCGTCGGGAAACGGGGGAGGCGGGGGAAATTTAACCGAGTGTTGACTCCCAATCCATAAGTCATTCCTTAAAAAAATATAGCCCGTTACACATGATAAATCACTTTACTATCATTTATAATCGTCAAGTCAGCTTTTTTTAAATGGGCAAAATAATGGCTTGTTTGACTTGGGTAAATATCCCACCGCAAGTTCACTTGAGAATTTAATGTTATTCTCTTTAAAAGTTTTGGATCCATAGGTCATTTGAATCTTTAACATGTTTCAAGTATGCATTTCCATTTTTTAAAACATGGGCAGAAAAATCTCTTTCAAATAAAATTCCAAGCTATGAGGGTTGAACTAGTGGAATTTTCCAAACTTGGATAAAAAAATTTTTGTGTTCATTTGTGGTTTGTTAATAAATTTTATTTACTTACATTTGTTATTGCTTTAAATCTTTTCCATATATAAACTCTATAATTTTTATTTTATTGTGATCTATTTGCCTTTTATCTCTTTTTTTGTTTACAAGATGCCGGGAAAGTGAAAAGTCAAGTTTCGATTTAAGAAAAAAAGTACACATCTTAAATGGAAATGCACAAAGCACAAATGTAGAGAGTGATAATTCCAAAAAGTGTCTGTACTTTTTATGGACTGTGAACTCTTTTTAGTTTTTATATATCAGGTTTTGCAATCGTCAGGAAAAGGGGAAGGCGGGGGATTTTTAACCGAGTGTAGACTCCCAATCCATAGGTCATTCTTTACAAAAATATTGCACGTTACGCATGATAAATCACTTTACAATCATCTTTGATCGTTAGGACAATGTTTTGTAAATTAGCAAAATAGTGGCTTGTTTTACTCTGATAAATATCTCGCCAAACGTTCACTTGAGAATTTAATGTTATTCTCTTGAAAAGGTTTGGATCCATATGTCATTTGCATCTTTAACATGTTTCATGTATGCATATTCATTTTCTAAAACTTGTGTAGAAAAATCTTTTTCTAATAAAATTCCAAGCTATTAGGGTTCAACTAGTGGAATTTCCAAAACTTGGATAACAAAACTTTTGTGTTCATCTGTCGTATGTGTATAAATTTTCTTTACTTACATTTTTTATTGATTTAAATTTTTTCCATACTTTAACTCTAAAATTTTCATTTTCTTGTGATCTATTTGACTTTTTTTTTATCTGAGATGAT
This sequence comes from Aristolochia californica, assembly GCF_029961685.1. Taxonomy (NCBI): domain Eukaryota; kingdom Viridiplantae; phylum Streptophyta; class Magnoliopsida; order Piperales; family Aristolochiaceae; genus Aristolochia; species Aristolochia californica. Next base: position 30,173,230 of record NW_027182279.1, on the reverse strand, counting down.
GGGAAAGTGAAAACTCAAATTATGATTTAAAAAAAAAAGAACACATATAAAATGGAAATGCACAACGCACAAATGTAGAGAGTGATAATTCCAAAAAGTTTATGTAGTTTTTAGGAATTGTAAACTCTTTTAAGTTTTTATATATCAGGTTTTACATTCATTGGGAAAAGGGAAAGGTGGGGGATTTTTAACCGAGTGTTGACTCCCAATCCTTTAAGTCATTCCTTACAAAAATATAGCCCGTTACACATGACCAATCACTTTACAATCATCTATGATCATTTGGTCAACTTTTCTTAAATGGGCAAAATAATGGCTTGTTTAATTGGGGTAAATATCCTGCAGCACGTTCACTTGAGAATTTAATGTCATTTTCTTCAAAAGGTTTGGATCCATTGGTCATTTGCATCTTTAACATGTTTCAAGCATGCATATCCATTTTTTAAAACATGTGTAGACAAATCTTTTCTTATAAAATTTCTAGCTATTAGGGTTGAACTAGTGGAATTTCCCAAACTTGGATAACAAAACTTTTGTGTTCAGTTGTGGTGTGTGAATAAATTTTCTTTACTTACATTTGTTATTGCTTTAAATTTTTTCCATACATAAACTTATAAATTTTCATTTTTTTGTGATCTATTTCCTTTTATCTCTTTTTTTGTTTACGAGATGAAGAGAAAGTGAAAACTCAAGTTTTGATTTAAGAAAAAAAAGTACACATCTTAAATAGAAATGCACAATACAAAAATGTAGAGACTGATAAGTCCAAAAAGTGTCTGTAATTTTTGGGATTATAAACTCTTTTTAGTTTTTATATATCTGGTTTTGCAATAGTCAGGAAAAGGGGGAGGCAGTGGATTTTTAATCGAGTGTTGACTCCCAATCCATAAGTCATTCCTTATAAAAATATAGCCCATTATGCATGCTAAATCACTTTACTATCATTTATGAACGTTAGGTCAGGTTTTGTAAATGGGAAAAATAATGGCTTGTCTGACTCGGGTAAACGTCCCACCGCACGTTTGCTTGAGAATTTAATGTTATTCTTATTAAAATTTTAGGATCTATAGGTCATTTGCATCTTTAACATGTTTCAAGCATGAATATCCATTTTTTAAAAATTGTGTAGAAAAATCACTTTCTTATAAAATTCCAAGCTATTAAGGTTGAACTATTGGATTTTCTCAAACATGATAACAAAACTTTTGTGTTCTTTTGTGGTGTGTGAATAAATTTTTTTTTCTTACATTTGTAATTGCTTTAAAGTTTTTCCATACATAAACTCAAAAATTTTCACTTTGTTGTGATCTATTTGCCTTTTATTTCTTTTTTTGTTTACGAGATGAAGGGAAAGTGAAAACTCAAGTTTATATATGAGAAAAAAAGTACACATGTAAAATGGAAATTCACATTGCACAAATCTAGAGAGTGATAATTCCAAAAAGTGTCTATAATTTTTAGGGATTGTAAACTATTTTTAGTTTTTATATATCAGGTTTTACAATCGTCAGGAAAAGGGGGAGGTGGGGGATTTTTAATCGAGTGTTGACTCCAGTCCCATAAGTCATTCCTTACAAAAATATAGCCCGTTATGCATGATAAATGACTTCACAATCATTTATGATCGTTAGGTCAGCTTTTTAGAAAAGGGCAAAAGAATGGCTTGTTTGACTCAGGTAAATATCCCACTGCATGTTCACTTGAGAATTTAATGTTATTCTCTTTAAAAGTTTTGATCCATAGGTCATTGGCATCTTAAATATGTTTCAAGCATGCATTTCCATTTTTTAGAACATGTGTAGAAAAATCTCTTTCTTATAAAATACCAAGCAATTAGGGTTGAACTAGTGGAATTTCCCAAACTTGGATAACAAAACTTTTTTGTTCATTTGTGCTGTGTGAATAATTTTTTTTACTTACATTTGTTATTACTTAAATTTTTTCCATACATAAACTCTAAAAATTTAATGTAGTTGTGATCTATTTGCCTTTTATCTTTTTTTTTGTTGACGAGATCAAGGGAAAGTGAAAACTCTAGTTTTGATTTAAGAAAAAAAAGTACACATCTAAAATGGAAATGGGCAATGTACAAATGTAGAGAGTGATAATTCCAAAAAGTGTCTATAATTTTTGGGGATTGTAATCTCTTTTTAGTTTTTATATATCAAGTTTAGCAAACGTCGGGAAAAGGGGGAGGAAGGGGATTTTTAACTAAGTGTTGACTCCCAATCCATAAGTCATTCCTTACAGAAATATAGCCCATTACACATGATAATTAGTTTACAATCATCTATGATCATTAGGTCAGCTTTATGTTAAAGGGCAAAATAAAGGCTTGTTTGACTCAGGTAAATATCCCCCCACACGTTCACTTAAGAATTTAAAGTTATTCTCTTTAAAATGTTTGGATCCTTAGGTTATTTGCATCTTTAACATGTTTTAAGCATGCATATCCATTTTTTAAAACATGTGTAGAAAAATCTCTTTCTAATAAAATTCCAAGCTATTAGGGTTGAACTAGTGGAATTTCCATCACTCGGATAACAAAACTTTTGTGTTCATTTGTGGTGTGCGAATAAATTTTTTTTACTTACATTTGTGATTGCTTTAAATTTTTTGCATACATAAACTCCAAAATTTTCATTTTGTCGTGATCTATTTGCCTTTTATCTCCTTTTTTGTTTACGAGATGAAGGAAAAGTGAAAACTCAAGTTTTGAATATATAAAAAAAATTACACATCTAAAATGGAAATTCACAATGAACAAATGTAGAGAGTGATAATTCCAAAAAGTGTCTGTAATTTTTAGGGATTGTAAACTCTTTTTGGTTTTTATATATCAGGTTTTGCAATTGTCGGGAAAAGGGGGAGGCGGGGGATTTTTAACTGAGTGTTGACTCCCAATCCATGAGTCATTCCTTACAATAGTATAGCCCGTTGTGCATGATAAATTACTTTACAATCATATATGATCTTTAGGTCAGTGTTTTTTAAATGGGTAAAATAATGGCTTGTTTGATTGGGTAAATATCCCACCGCCCGTTCACTTGAGAATTTAATGTTATTCTCTTTAAAAAGTTTGGTTCCATAGGTGATTTGAATCTTTAACATGTTTCAAGCATGCATATCTTTTTTTAAAAACGTGTTTAGAAAAATCTCTTTCTTACAAAATTCCAAGCTATTAGGGTTAAACTAGTGAAATTTCAAAAACTTGGATAACAAAACTTTTGTGTTCATTTTTGGTGTGTAAATAAATTTTATTTGCTTACATTTGTTTTGAAATAAAATTTTTTCCACACATAAACTCTAAAAATTTGATTTTGTTGTGATCTATTTGCCTTTTATTTGTTTTTTTCTTAACGGAATGAAGGGAAAGTGAAAATTCAAGTTTTGATTTAACAAAAAAGTATACATCTATAATGGAAATGAGCAATGCACAATTGTAGAGAGACATAATTCCAAAAAGATTCCATAATTTTTAGGGACTGAAAACTATTTTTAGTTTTTATATATCAGGTTTTGCATTCGTCGGGAAAAGGGGGAGGCGGGGTTTTTTAACTGAATGTTGACTCCCAATCCATAAGTCATTCCTTAAAAAAATAAAGCCCGTTACGCATGATAAATCACTTTACAACCATCTATGATCATTAGGTCAGCCTTTTGTAAATGGGAAAAATAATGGCATGTTTGACACGGGTAAATATCCCACCGCCCGTTCACTTGAGAATTTAATGTTATTCTCTTTAAAAAGTTTGGTTCCATAGGTGATTTGCATCTTTAACATGTTTCAAGCATGCATATCCATTTTTTAAAATGTGTTTACAAAAATCTCTTTATTATTAAATTCCAAGCTACTAGGGTTGAACTAGTGGAATTTAAAAAACTTGGAAAACAAAACTTTTGTGTTCATTTAAGGTGTGCGAGTAAATTTCTTTGCTTACATTTGTTATTAGGTAAAATTTTTTCCATTCATAAACTCTAAAAATTTGATTTTGTTGTGATCTATTTGCCTTTTATCTCTTTTTTTGTTTACGAGATGAAGGGAAAGTGAAAATTCAAGTTTTCGATTTAAGAAAAAAGTATACATCTATAATGGAAATTCACAATGCACAAATTTAGAACGAGATAATTCCAAAAGGAATCCGTAATTTTTAGGGATTGTAAAATTTTTTTAGTTTTTATATATCAGGTTTTGCAATCGTCGGGAAAAGGGGGAGCCGAGGTTTTTTAACTGAGTGTTGACTCCTAATCCATAAGTCTTTCCTTACAAAAATAAAGCCCATTACGCATGATAAATTACTTACAATCATCAATGATCGTTAGGTCAGCTTTTTGTAAATGGGCAAAATAATGGCTTGTTTGATACGGGTAAATATCCCACCGCCCATTTACTTGAGAATTTAATGTTATTCTCTTTAAAAAGTTTGGTTCCATAGGTGATTTCCATCTTTAACATGTTTCAAACATGCATATCCATTTTTTAAAACGTGTTTAGAGAAATCTCTTTCTTATAAAATTCCAAGCTATTAGGGTTGAACTAGTGGAATTTAAAAAACATGGAAAACAAAACTTTTGTGTTCATTTGTCGTGTGTGAATAAATTTTATTTGCTTACATTTGTTATTACGTCAAATTTTTTCCATACACAAACTCTAAAAATTTGATTTTGTTGTAATATATTTGCCTTTATCTCCTTTTTGTTTATGAGATAAAGGGAAAGTGAAAATTCAAGTTTTGATTTAAGAAAAAAGTATACATCTATAATGGAAAGGCACAATACACAATTGTAGAAAGAGATAATTCCAAAATGATTTCATAATTTTTAGGGATTGTAAACTCTTTTTAGTTTTTATATATCAGGTTTTGCAATCGTCAGGAAAAGGGGGAGGAGGGGTTTTTTAACTGAGTGTTGACTCCCAATCCATAAGTCATCTTACAAAAATAAAGCCCGTTACGTATGATAAATCACTTTACAATCATCTCTGATCGTTAGGTCAGCTTTTTGTAAATGGGCAAAATAATGGCTTGTTTGACACGGGTAAATATCCCACCGCTCGTTCACTTGAGAATTTAATGTTATTCTCTTTAAAAAGTTTGGTTCCATAGGTGATTTGCATCTTTAACATGTTTCAAGCTTGCATATCCATTTTTTATAATGTGTTTAGAAAAATCTCTTTCTTATAAAATTCCAAGCTATTAGGGTTGAACTAGTGGAATTTCAACAACATGGAAAACAAAACTTTTGTGTTCATTTTTGGTGTGTGAATAAATTTTCTATGCTTACATTTGTTATTATGTCAAATTTTTTCCATACATGAACTCTAAAAATTTGATTTTGTTGTGATCTATTTGCCTTTTATCTCTTTTTTTGTTTACGAGATGAAGGGAAAGTGAAAATTCAAGTTTTTACTTAAGAAAAAAGTATACATCCTTAATGCACAATGCACAAATGTAGAAAGAGATAATTCCAAAAAGAATCCATAATTTTTAGGGATTGTAAACTCTTTTTAGTTTTTATATATCAGGTTTTGCAATCGTCGGGAAAAGAGGGAGGCGGGGTTTTTTAACTAAGTATTGAATCCCAATCCATAAGTCATTCCTAACAAAAATAATGCCCTTTACGCATGATAAATTACTTTACAATCATCTATGATCGTTAGGTCAGCTTTTTGTAAATGGGCAAAATAATGGTTTGTTTGACTCGGGTAAATATCCCACTGCACGTTCACATGAGAATTTAATGTTATTCTCTTTAAAAGGTTTGGATCCAAAGGTCATTCGCTTCTGTAACATGTTTCAAACTTGCATATCCATTTTTTAAAACATGTGTAGAAAAATCTCTTTCTTATAAACTTCCGAGCTATTAGGCTTGAACTAGTAGAATTTCCCAATCTCTGATAACAAAACTTTTGTGTTCATTTGTGGTGTGTGTATAAATTTTCTTTACTTATATTTTTTATTGCTTTAAATTTTTTCTTTACATAAACTCAAAATTTTTTATTTTGTTGTGATCTATTTTCCTTTTATCTCTTTTTTTGTTTACGAGATGAAGAGAAAGTAAGGATTCAAGTTTCGATTTAAGAAAAAAGTACACATCTAGATATAAAATAGACGATGCACAAATCTAGAGATAGATAATTCCAAAATGTGTCTGTAATTTTTAGGGATTGTAAACTCATTTTAGTTTTTATATATAAGGTTTTGCAATAGTCTGGAAAAGGGGGAGGCAGGGAATTTTTAACTGAGTGTTGACTCCCAATCCATAAGTCATTCCTTAAAAAAATATAGCCCGTTACGCATGATAAATCACTTTACAATCATCTACGATCGTTAGGTCAGCTTTTTGTAAATGGGCAAAATAATGGCTTGTTTGACTCGGTTAAATATCCCACCGCACATTCACTTAAGAATTTAATGTTAATCTCTTTAAAAGGTTTGGATCCAAAGGTCATTCGCTTCTTTAACATGTTTCAAGCATGCATATCCATTTTTTAAAACATGTGTTGAAAAATCTCTTTCTTATAAAATTCCGAGCTATTAGGGTTGAACTACTGGAATTTCCCAAACTCGGATAACAAAACTTTTGTGTTAATTTGTGGTGTGTGAATAAATTTTCTTTACTTACATTTTTTATTGCTTTAAATGTTTTTAAAACATAAACTCTAAAATTTTCATTTTGAACTGATCTTTTTTCCTTTTATTTCTTTTTTTGTTTACGCGATGAAGGGAAAGTGAAAAGTCTGGTTTTTATTTAGGAAAAAAGAATACATCTAAAATGGAAATGCACAATGCACAACAGTAGAGAGAGATAATTACAAAAAGTGTTAGTAATTTTTGGGGACTGTAAACTCTTTTAAGTTTTTATATATCAGCTTTTGCAATCTATGGGAAAAAGGGGAGGTTTGGGATTTTTAACTGAGTGTTGACTCCCAATCCATAAGTCATCCCTTACAAAAATATAGCCCATTACGCATGATAAATTTCTTTACAATCATCTATGATCGTTAGGTCAGCTTCTTTTAATTGGCCGAATTAATGGCTTTTTTGACACGGGTAAATATCTCACTGCTTGTTTACTTGAGAATTTAATGTTATTCTGTTTAAAAGGTTTGGATCCATAGGTCATTTGCATCTTTAACAAGTTCAAACATGTGGAGAAATGAATCTTTCTTATAAAACTCCGAGCTATTAGGGTTGAACTAGTGGAATTTCCCAAACTTGGATAACAAAACTTTTGTGTTCATTTGTGGTGTGTGATTAATTTTTTTTACTTACATTTGTTATTGCTTTAAATTTTTTCCATACATAAACTCTAAAATTTTCATTTTGTTGCGATCTATTTGCCTTTTATCTCTTTTTATGTTTACAAGATGAAGGGAAAGTGAAAACTCAAGTGTTTATTTAAGAAAAAAGTATACATCTAAAATGGAAATGCGCAATGCACAAATGTAGAGAGAGATAATTCCAAAAAGTGGTTGCAATTTTTAGGCATTGTAAACTCTTTTTAGTTTTTATATATTACGTTTTGCAATCGTCGGGAAATGGGGGAGGTGGAGGATTTTTAACTGAGTGTAGACTCCCAATCCACAAGTTATTCCTTACAAAAATATAGCCCGTTACGCATGATAAATCACTTTACAATCATCTTTGATCGCTATGTCAGCATTTTGTAAGTGTGCAAAATAATGGCTTGTTTGACTTGGGTAAATATCCCACCGCACATTCACTTAAGAATTTAATGTTATTCTCTTTTAAAGGTTTCAATCCATGGGTCATTTGCATCTTTAACAAGTTTGAAGCATGCATATCCAACTTTTAAAACATAAGTGGAAAAATCTCTTTCTTATAAAATTCCGAGCTATTAGGGCTGAACTAGTGGAATTTTCAAAACTTGGATAACAAAAATTTTGAGTTCATTTTTTTGTGTGTGAATAACTTTTCTTTGCTTAGATTTGTTATTGATTTTAACTTTTTCCATACGTAAACTCTAAAATTTTTATTTTGTTGTGATCTATTCGCATTTTATCTCTTTTTTTGTTTACGAGATGAAAGGAAAGTGAAAACTCAAGTTCTGATTTACGCAAAACGTATACATCTAAAATGGAAATGCACAATGCACAAATGTAGAAAGAGAAAATTCCATAAAGTGTTTATAATTTTTAGGGATTGTAAACTCATTTTAGCTTTCATATATCAGGTTTTGCATTCGTCGGGAAAGGGGGAGGCGGGGGATTTTTAACTGAGTATAGACTCCCTATCCATAAGTCATTCCTTAAAAAAATATTGCCTGCTACGCATGATAAATTACTTTACAATCATCTACGATCGTTAGGTGAGCTTTTTGTAAATGGGCAAAATAATGGCTTGTTTGACTCGGGTAAATATCCCACCGCACGTTCACTTGAGAATTTAATGTTATTCTCTTTAAAAGGTTTGGATCCATTGGTCATTTGCATATTTAACATGTTTCCTGCATGCATATCCATTTTTTAAACTATGTGTAGAAAAATCATATTCTTAAAAAATTCCGAGCTATTAGGGTTTAATTAGTGGAATTTACAAAACTTGGATAGAAAAACTTTTGTATTCATTTGTTTATTGCTTTAAATTCTTTCCATACATAAAATATAAAATTTTCACTTTTTTGTGATCTACTTGTGTTTTATCACTTTTTTTGTTAACGAGATGAAGGGAAAGTGAAAACTCAAGCTTTGATTTATGAAAAAAGTATACATCTAAAATGGAAATGCACAATGCACAATTGTAGAGAGAGATATTTCCAAAAAGTGTATGTAATTTTTAGGGATTGTGAACTCTTTTTAGATTTTATATCAGGTTCTGCAATCGTCGGGAAAAGGGGCAGGTGTGGGATTTTGAAATGAGTGTTGACTCCCAATTCAAAAGTCATTTCTTACGAAAATATAGCCTGTTACACATGATAAATCACTTAACAAACATCTATTATCGTTAAGTAAGGTTTCTGTAAATGGGTAAAATAATGGCTTGTTTGACTTCGATAAATATCCCACTGCACGTTCACTTGAGAATTTAATGTAATTCTCTTTAAAAGGTTTGGATCCATCGGTCATTTGCATCTTTAACATGTTTCAAGCAAGCATATCCATTTTTAAAACATGTGCTGAAAAATCTTTTTCTTATAAAATTCCTTGCAATTAGGGTTGAACTAGTGGAATTTCCCACACTCGGATAACAAAACTTTTGTGTTCATTTGTGGTGTGTGAATAAATTTTCTTTACTAACATTTATTTATTGCTTTAAATTCTTTCCATGCATAATCTCTAAAATTTTCATTTTGTATTGATCTATTTGCCTTTTATCTCTTTTTTTGTTTACGAGAAGAAGGGAAAGTAAAAACTCAAGCTTTAATTTAAGAAAAAAGTGTACATCTAAAATGTAAATGCACAATGCACAAATGTAGAGAGAGATAATTCCAAAAAGTGTGTATAATTTTTAGGGATAGTAAACTCTTTTTTGTTTTTATATATCAGGTTATGCAATCGTCCAGAAAAGGGGGAGGCGGGGGATTTTTAACCGAGTATTAACTTCCAAACCGTAAGTCATTCCTTAAAAAAATATAGCCCGTTATGCATGATAAATCACTTTACAATCATCTATGATCGTTAGGTCAACTTTTTGTAAATAGGCAAAATAATGGCTTATTTGACTCGGGTAAATATCGCACCACACGTTCACTTGAAAATTTAATCTTATTCTCGTTAAATGGTTTGGATCCATAGGTCATTTACATCTTTAATGTGTTTCAAGCGTGCATATCCATTTTTTAAAACAAGTATAGAAAAATCTCTTTCTTATAAAATTTCGAGCTACTAGGGTTGAACTAGTGGAATTTCCCTAACTTGGATAAAAAAACTTTATTGTTCATTTGTAATGTGTGAATAAATTTTATTTACTAACATTTGTTTATTTCTTTAAATTCTTTCCATACATAAGCTCTAAAATTTACATTTTGTTGTGATCTATTTGCCTTTTTATCTTTTTTTTCGTTTACGAGATGATGGGAAGGAGAAAACTCAAATTTTGATATGTGAAAAAGTCTACATCTAAAATGGAAATGCACAATGTAAAAATGTTGAAAGAGATAATTCCAAAAAGTTTCTATAATTTTTAGAGATTGAAAACTCTTTTTAGTTTTTATATATCATGTTCTCCAATCATCAGGAAAAGGGGGAGGCGGGGGATTTTTTAACTGACTGTTGACTCCCAATCCATAAGTCATTCCTTAAAAAAATATAGCCCGTTATGCATGATAAATCACTTTACAAACATCTATTATCATTAGGTCAGCCTTTTGTAAATGGGCAAAATATTGGTTTGTTTGACTCGAGTAAATATCCCACCGCACGTTCACTTGAGAATTTAATGTTATTCTCTTTAAAAGGTTTGGATCCATAGGTCATTTGCATGATTAACATGTTTGAAGCATGCATATCCATATTCTAAAATATGTGTAGAAAAATGTCTTTGTTATAAAATTCTGAGCTATTAGGGTTGAACTAGTGGAATTTCCCAAACTTGGAAAACAAAACTTTTGTGTTCATTTGTGGTGTGTGATAAATTTTCTTTCCTTACATTTGTTTTTGCTTTGAATTCTTTCCATACATAAACTCTAAAATTTTCATTTTGTTGTGATCTATTTGCCTTTTATCTCTTTTTTTTTGTTAGTGAGATGAAGAGAAAGTGAAAACTCAAGCTTTGATTTAAGAAGAAAGTGTACATCTAAAATGGAAATACACAATGCAAAAATTTAGAGAGAGATAATTCAAAAAAGTGTCTATAATTTTTAGGGATTGTATACTATTTTTAGTTTCTATATATCATGTTCTCCAATCGACGGGAAAAGGGGGAGGCGGGGGATTTTTAACTGAGTGTTGACTCCCAATCCATAAGTCATTTCTTACAAATATATAGCCCGCTAAGCATGATAAATCACTTTACAAACATCAATGATCGTTTGGTAAGTTTTTTGTAAATTGGCAAAATACTGGCTTGTTTGACTCTTGTAAATATCCCACTGCATGTTCACTTGAGAATTTAATGTTTTTCTCCTTAAAAGGTTTGGATCCATAGGTCATTTGCATATTTAACATGTTTCAGGCATGCATATCCATATTTTAAAACATGTGTAGAAAAATCTCTTTCTTATAAAACTCCATGCTATTAGGGTTGAACTAATGGAATTTCTCAAACCTGGATAACAAACCTTTACTGTTCATTTGTGGTGTGTGATTCAATTTTCTTTACCTACATTTGTTTATTGCTTTAAATTTTTTTGATACATAAACTCTAAAATTTTAATTTTTTTGTGATCTATTTGCCTTTTATATCTTTTTTTTATTACGAGATGAAGGGAAAGTGAAAACTGAATTTTTGATTTAAGAAAAAAGTATACATCTAAAATGGAAATGCACAATGAAAAAATTCAGGGAGAGATAATTCCAAAAAGTGTCTGTAATTTTTAGGGATTGTAAACCCTTTTTAGTTTTTTTATATCTGGTTCGACAATAATCGGGAAAAGGGGGAGGAAAGGGATTTTTAACTTAGTGTTGACTCCCAATCCATAAGTCATTCTTTAAAAAAATATAGCCCATTACGCATGATAAATCACTTTAAAATCATCTATGATCGTTAGGTCTGCTTTTTGTAAATTGGCTAAATAATGGCTTCTTTGAATTGGGTAAATATCCCACCGCACGTTCACTTGAGAATTTTATGTTATTCTCTTTAAATGGTTTGGATCCAAAGGTTATTTGCATCTTGAACATGTTTCAATCATGCATATCCATTTTTTAAAACATGGGTAGAAAAATCTCTATTTTATAAAATTCTGAGCTATTAGGGTTGAGCTAGTGGAATTTTCATAACTTGGATAACAAAAATTTTGTGTTCATTTTTGGTGTGTGAATAAATTTTATTTACTTACATTTATTTATTGCTTTAAATTCCTTCCATGCATAAACTCTAAAATTTTCATTTTTTTGTGTTCTATTTGCCTTTTATCTCTTGTTTTTTAAATTCCAAGATGAAGGGAAAGGGATTTTTAGCTGAGTGGTTACTCCTAATACATAAGTCATTCCTTACAAATATATAGCCCGTTATGCATGATAAATCACTTTACAATCATCTATGATCGTTATTTTAAAACTTGTGTAGAAAAATCTCTTTCTTATAAAATTCCAAGCCCTAAGGGTTGAACAAGTGGAATTTCCCAAACTTGGATAACAAAACTTTTATGTTCGTTTGTGGTTTGTGAATAAATTTTCTTTACATACATTTGTTTATTTCTTTCAATTATTTCGATCCATAAACTCTAAAATTTTCATTTTGTTGTGATCTATTTTCCTTTTATATCTTTTTTTGTTTACGATATGAAGGGAAAGTGAAAAGTCAAGTTTTGATTTAAGAAAAAAGTATACATCTGAAATGAAAATGCAAAATGCACAAATGCAAAGAGAGATAATTCAAAAAAGTGTATGTAATTTTTAGGGATTGTAAACTCCGTTTAGTTTTTATATATCTGGTTCTGCAATCGTCAGGAAAAGGGGGAGGCGGAAGATTTTTAACTGAGTGTTGACTCCCAATCCATAAGTCATTCCTTAAAAAAATATTGCTCGTTATGCATGATATATCACTTTACAATCATCTATGATCGTTAGGTCAACTTTCTGTAAATGGGGCAAAATAATGGCTTGTTTGACTCGGGTAAATATCCCAGCACACGTTCACTTGAGAATTTAATGTTATTCTTTTTATAAGGTTTGGATCCATAGGTCATTTGCATCTTCAACTTGTTTCAAGCATGCTTATCCATTTTTTAAAACATGTGTAGAAAAATTTATTTCTTATAAAATTCCGAGCTATTAGGGTTGAACTAATGGAATTTCCCAAACTTTGAAAACAAAAGTTTTGTGTTCAATTGTGGGGTGTGAATAAATTTTATTTACTGACATTTGTTTATTTCTCTAAATTCTTTCCATACATAAACTCTAAAATTTACATTTTCATGTGATCTATTTGCCTTTTATCTCTTTTTTTTTGTTTACGAGATGAAGGGAAAGCGAAAACTAAAGTTTGTATATAAGAAAAAAAATATACATCTAAAATGGAAATGCACAATGCACAAATGTAGAGAGAGATAATTCCAAAAAGTTTTAGTAACTTTCAGGGATTGTAAACTCTTTTTAGTTTTTATATATCAGGTTCTTCAATCGTCGAGAAAAGGGGGAGGTGGGGGATTTTTATTTGAGTGTTGACTCCCAATCCATTAGTCAATCCTTATAAACATATAGCCCGTTACTCATGATAAATCACTTTACAATCATCTATGATAGTTAGATCAGCTTTTGTAAATGGGCAAAATTATGGCCTGTTTGACTCGGGTAAATATCCCACCGCACGTTCACTTGAGAATTTATTGTTATTCTCTTTAATAGGTTTGGATCCATATGTCATTTTCATCTTTAACATATTTCAATCATGCATATTCTTTTTTTAAAACATGTGTAGAAAAATCTCTTTCTTATAAAATTCTGAGCTATTAGGGTTGAACTAGTGGAATTTCCTAAACTTGGATAACAAATGTTTCAGTTCATTTGTGGTGTGTGAATAAATTTTCTTTACTTACATTTGTTTATTGTTTTATATTCTTTCCAGACATAAACTCTAAAATTTTCATTTTGTTGTGATCTATTTGCCTTTTATCTCTTTTTTTGTTCACGAGATGAAGGGAAAGTGAAAACTTAAGTTTTGAAGTAAGAAAAAAGTTTCATCTAAAAGGGAAATTCACAATGCACAAATGTAGAGAGAGATAATTCCTAGAAGTTTCTGTAATTTTTAGGGATTGTAAACTCTTTTTAGTTTTTATATATCTGGTTCTGCAATCGTCGAGAAAAGTGGGAGGCGAGAGATTTTTAACTGAGTGTTCACTCCCAATCATTTGCATCTTTAACATGTTTCAAGCACGTATATCCATTTTTTAAAATATGTCTAGAAAAACCTCTTTCTTATAAAATTCCAGCCTATTAGGGTTGAACTAGTGGAATTTCCCAAACTTGGATAAAATAAATTTTGTTATCATTTGTGGTGTGTGAATAAATTTTCTTTAGTTAAATTTGTTTATTGCTTCAGATTATTTCCATACATCAACTCTAAAATTTTCATTTTGTTGAGATCTATTTTCCTTTTATCTCTTTTTGGTTTTGTTTCCGAGATGAAGGAAAGTGAAAACTCTAGTTTTGATTTAAGGAAAAAGTATACATCTAAAATGGAAATGTACAATGCCAAAATTTAGAGGGAGATAATTCCAAAAAGTGACTATAATTTTTATGGATTGTAAGTTCTTTTTAGTTTTTATATATCAGGTTCTGTAATCGTTAGGAAAAGGAGGAGGCGGGGGATTTTTAACTGAGTGTTGCCTCCCAATCCTTAAGTGATTCCATACAAAAATATAGCCCATTACACATGATAAATCACTTTACAACTATCCATGATCGTTAGGTCTGCTTTTTGTAAATGGGCAAAATAATGGCATGTTTGACTCGGGAAAATATCCCACCGCACGTTCACTTGACAAGTTAATGTTATTCTCTTTAAAACGTTTGGATCCAAATGCCATTTGCATCTTTAACATGTTTCAAGCATGCATATCCATTTTTTAAAACATATGAAGAAAAAAATCATTCAGATAAATTCCGAGCTATTAAGGTTGAACTAGTAGAATTTCCCAAACTTGAATAACAAAATGTTGTGTTCGTTTGTGGTGTGTGAATAAATTTTCTTTACTAACATTTATTTATTGCTTTAAATTCCGTCCATGCATAAACTCTAAAATTTTCATTTTTTTGTGTTCTATTTGCCTTTTATCTCTTTTTTTTTAATTCCTAGATGAAGGGAAAGGGAAAACTCCGGTTCTGATTTAAGAAAAAAGTGTACATCTAAAATGGAAATGCACAATGCACAAATGTAGAGAGAGATAATTCCAAAAATTGTTTGTAAATTTTAGGGATTTTAAACTCTTTTTAGTTTTTATATATCAGGTCTTGCAATCTTCGGGAAAAGGGATAGGCGGGGGATTTTTAACTGAGTGTTGACTCCCAATCCATAAGTCATTCCTTACAAAAATATAGCCCCATACGCATGATAAATTACTTGACAATAAACTAAGATCGTTAGTTCAGCTTTTTGTAAGTGGGCAAAATAATGGCTTGTTTGACTCGGGAAAATATCCCACCGCACGTTCACTTGAGAAGTTAATGTTATTCTCTTTAAAAGGTTTGGACCCATAGGTCATTTGCATCTTTAACATGTTTCAAACATGCATATCAATTTTTTAAAACATGTGTAGAAAAATCTCTTTCTTATAAAATTTTGAGCTATTAGGGTTGAACTAGTGGAATTTTCCACACTTGGATAACAAAAGTTTTGTGTTCATTTGTGATGTGTGAATGAATTTTCTATAGTTACATTTGTTTATTGCTTTAAATTCTTTCCATACATAAACTCTAAAATTTTCATTTTGTTGTGATCTATTTGCCTTTTATCTCTTTTTTTTTTGTTTACGAGATATAGGGAAAGTAAAAACTCAAGTTTTGATTTAAGAAAAACGTATGCCTCTAAAATGGAAATGGACAATGCAAAAATGTAGGGAGAGATAATTCCCAAAGTGCCTGTAATTTTTAGGGATTGTAAACTCTTTTTAGTTTATATATTTCAAGTTCTACAATCGTCGGAAAAAGAGGGAGGCAAGGGATTTTTACTTGAGTGTAGACTCCCAATCCATAAGTCATCCCTTAAAAAAAATAGCCCGTTGCACATGATAAATAACTTTAGGTCAGCTTTTTGTAAATGGGCAAAATAATGGCTTGTTTGACTCGGGTAAACATCCCACCGCACGATCACTTTAGAATTTAATGTTATTATTTTTAAAAGGTTTGGATCCATAGGTCATTTGGATCTTTAACATGTTTCAAGCATGCATATCCATTCTAAAAACATGTGTAGAAAAATCTCTTTCTTATAGAATTCCGAGCTATTTGGGTTGAACTAGTGGAATTTGCCAAACTCTGACAAAAAAAATTTTTTGTTCGTTTGTGGTGTGTTAATAAATGTTCTTTACTTACATTTGTTTATTGCTTTAAATTCTAACCATAAATAAACTCAAAATTTTTTATTTTGTTTTGATCTATTTGCCTTTTATCTCTATTTTTGTTTACGAGATGAAGGGAAAGTATACATCTAAAATGGAAATGCACCATGCACAAATGTAAGAGAGATAATTCCAAAAAGTGTATGTAATATTTAGGGATTGTAAACTCTTTTTAGTTTTTAAATATCAGGTTCTATAATTTTCAGGAAGAGGGGGAGGCGGGGGAATTTTAACTGAGCGTTGACTCCCAATCCATAAGTCATTTCTTAAAAAAATATAACCCGTTACAGGATAAATCACTTTACATTGATTTATGATCGTTAGGTGAGCTTTTTGAAAATGGGGAAAATAATGGCTTATTTGACTCGGGTAAATATTCCACCGCACGTTCATTTGAGAATTTAATGTTATTCTCTTGAACAGGTTTGGATCCATTGGTGATTTGCATCTTTAACGTGTTTCAAGCATGCATATCCATTTTTTAAAACATGTGTAGAAAAATCTCGTTCATATAAAATTTTGAGCTATTAGGGTTGAACTAGTGGAATTTCCAAAAATTGGATAACAAAAGTTTTGTGTTCATTTGTGGTGTGTGAATAAATTTTATTTACATATATTTGTTTATTGCTTTAAATTCTTTCCATACATAAACTCTAAAATTTTTATTTTGTTGTGATCTATTTGCCTTTTATCTCTTATTTTTTGTTTACGAGATGGAAATGGAAAATGTACAAATGTAGAGAGAGTTAATTCCAAGAAGTGTCTGTAATTTTAAGGGATTGTAAACTCTTTTTAGTTTTTATATATCAGGTTTTGCATTCGTCGGGAAAAGGGGTAGGCGGGGGATTTTTACTTGAGTGTTGAATCCCAATCCATAAGTCATTCCTTAAAAAAAATAGCCCGTTACTTATGATAAATCACTTTACCATAATCTATGATCGTTAGGTCAGCTTTTTGCAAATGAGCAAAATAAGGGTTTGTTTGACTCCGGTAAATATTCCACCGCATATTCACTAGAGAATTTAATGTTATTCTCATTAAAAGGTTTGGATCCATGGGTCATTTCCATCTTTAACATGTTTCAAGTATGCATATCCATATTTTAAAACATGTGTAGAAAAATCTCTTTCTTGTAAAAGTCCGAGCTATTAGGGTTAAACTAGTGGAATTTCCCAAACTCCGATAACAAAAGTTGTGTTCATTTGTGGAGTGTGAATAAATTTTCTTTACTTTTGTTTGTTTGTTGCTTTAAGTTCTTTCCATACATAAACACTAAAGTTTTCATTTTGTTGTAATCTATTTGCCTTTGATCTCTTTTTTTTTCTTTACGAGATGAAAGGAAAGTGAAAACTCAAGGTTGTATTTAAGAAAAAAGGATACATCTAAAATGGAAGTGCACAATGCACAAATGTAGAGAGAGATAATTCAAAAAACTGTCAGTAATATTTAGGGATTGTAAACTCCAATCATCGGGAAAAAGGGGAGGTGGGGGATTTTTAACTCCGTGTTGACTCCCAATCCATATGTCATTCCTTAGAAAAATATAGCCCGTTACACATGATAAATCACTTTACAATCATCTATGATCGTTAGGTCAGCTTTTTGAAAATGGGCAAAATAATGGCTTGTTTGACTTGGGTAAATATCCCACCGCATGTTCACTAGAGAATTTAATTTTATTCTCTTTAAAAGGTTTGGATTCATAGGTGATTTGCATGATTAACATGTTTCAAGCATGCGTATCCATTTTTTAAAACAATGTGTAGAAAAATCTCTTTCGTATAAAATTCCAAGCTATTTGGGTTGAAATAGTGGAATTTGCCAAACTTGGACAACAAAACTTTTTTGTTCTTTACTTACATTTGTTTATTGCTTTAAATTATTTCCATACATAAACTCTAAAATTTTCATTTTGTTGTGATCTATTTGCCTTTTATTTTTATTTTTTTTGAATCTGAGATGATGGAAAAGCGAAAATTCAAGTTTTGATTTAAGAAAAAAGTATACATCTAAAATGGAAATGCACAATAGAAAATTTTTGAGAGAGATAATTCCAGAAAGTGTCAGTAATTTTTAGGGATTGTAAACTCTTTTTAGTTTTTATATATCAGGTTCTGCAATTGTCGGCACAAGGGGGATGTGGGGAATTTTTAACTGAGTGTTGACTTCAAATCCATAAGTCATTCCTTACAAAAATATAGCCCGTTGCACATGATAAATCACTTTACAATGATCTATGATTGTTAGGTAAACTTTTTGTAAATGGAAAAATAATGGTTGTTTGACTCGGGTAAAAATCCCACCGCACGTTCACTTGAGAATGTAATGTTATTCTCTTTAAAAGGTTTGGATTCACTGGTGATTTTCATCATTAACATGTTTCAAGCTTGCATATCCATTTTTTAAAACATGTGTAGAAAAATCTCTTTCTTCAAAAATTTCGTGCTATTAGGGTTGAACTAGTGGAATTTCCCAAACTTGGATAACAAAAGTTTTGTGTCCATTTTTGGTGTGTGAAAATTTTCTTTACTTATATTTGTTTATTGCTTTAAATTCGTTCCATACATAAACTCTAAAATTTTCATTTTGTCTTGATCTATTTGCCTTTTATCTCATTTTTTTTGTTTACGAGATGAAACGAAAGTGAAAACACAAGTTTTTATTTAAGAAAAAGGTATACATCTAAAGTGGAAATGCACGATGCACAAATGTAGAGAGAGATCATTCCAAAATGTGTTAGTAATTTTTAGGGATTGTAAACTCTTTTTAGTTTTTACATATCTGGTTCTACAATCATCGGGGAAAGAGGGAGGCGGGGGATCTTTAAGTGAGTTTTGACTCCAAATCCATAAGTCATTCCTTACAAAAACATTGCCCGTTACCCATGATAAATCACTTTACAATCATCTATGATCATTAGGTCAGCTTTTTGTAAATGGGCAAAATAATGGCTCGTTTGTCTCGGGTAAATATCCCACCGTACGTTCACTTGAGAATTTAAAGTTGTTCTCTTTAAAAGGTTTGGATACAACCTCATTTGAATACTTAACTTCTTTCAAGCATGCATATCTATTTTTTAACAATTTTTTAGAAAAATCTCTTTCTTATAATATTCTGAGGTATTTGGGTTGAACAAGTGGAATTACCCAAACTTCCATAACAAAATTTTGTGTTCATTTGTGTTGTGTGAATAAATTTTCTTTACTTAAATTTTTTTATTGCTTTAAATTCTTTCAATACACAAATTCTAAAATTTTCATTTTGTTGTGATCTATTTTCCTGTTAACTCTTTTTTCTTTCACGAGATGAGGGGAAGTAAAAACTCCAGTTCTGATTTAAGAAAAAAGTATACATCTTAACTGGAAATGCACAATGCACAAATGTAGAGAGAGATAATTCCAAAAAGTTTCTGTAATTTTAGGGATTGTAAACTCTTTTTAGTAATTATATGTCATGTTCGGCAATCGTCGAGAAAAGGGGGAGGCAGGCGATTTTTACTTGAGTGTTGACTCCCAATCCCAAAGTCATTCCTTACAAAAATAAAGCCCGTTATGCATGATAAATCACTTTACAATCTTCTATGATTTTTAGGTCATGGTCAAAATAAGGGCTTGTTTGACTCGGGTAAATATCCCACCGCACGTTCACTTGAGAATTTAATGTTATTCTCATTAAATGGTTTTGATCCATTGGTAATTTTCATCTTTAACATGTTTCAAGCATGCTTATCTCTTTTTTAAAACATGTGTAGAAAAATTCTTTTTTAATAAAATTCCGTGCTATTAGGGTTGAACTAGTGGAATTTCCCAAACATGGATAACAAAATTTTTGTGTTCATTTGTGATGTGTGAATAAATTTTCTTTACTTCAGTTTGTTTATTTCTTTAAATTCTTTCCATACATAAATTCTAAAATTTTCATTTTGTTGTGATCTATTTGCCTTTTATCTCTTTTTTTTCTTTACGATATGAAAGGAAAGTGAAAACTCAAGTTTGTATTTAAAAAAAAAGTATGAATCTAAAATTGAAATGCACAATGCACAAATGTAGAGAGAGATAATTCCAAAAAGTGTCAGTAATATTTTGGGATTGTAAACTCTTTTTAGTTTTTATATATGAGATTCAGCAATCGGCGGAAAAAGGGGGAGGCCGGGGATTTTTAATCGAGTGTTGACTCCCAATCCATAAGTCATTCCTTAGAAAAATATAGCCCGTTACACATGATAAATCACTTTACAATCATCTATGATCGTTAGGTCAGCTTTTTGAAAATGGGCAAAATAATAACTTGTTTGACTTGGGTAAATATCCACCGCACGTTCACTTGAGATGTTAATGTTACTCTCTTTAAAAGGTTCGGATCCATAGGTCATTTGCATCTTTAACAGGTTTCAAGCATGCATATCCATTTTTTTAAAACATTTGTAGAAAAATCTCTTTCTTATAAAATTCTGAGCTATTAGGGTTGAACTAGTGGTGTGTGAATAAATTTTCTCTACTTACATTTATTTATTGCTTTGAATTCTTTCCATACATAGACTCTAAAATTTTCATTTTGTTGTGATCTATTTGCCTTTAATCTCCTTTTTTTGTATCCGAGGTGAAGGGAAAGTGAAAACTCAAGTTTTGATTTAAGAAAAAATTATACATCTAAAATGGAAATGCACAATGCAAAAATTTAGGGAGAGATAATTCAAAAAAGTGTATGTAATTTTTAGGGATTGTAAACTCTTTTTAGTTTTTATATATCAGGTTCTGCAATTGTCGGGAAAAGGTGGAGGCAAGGGATTTTTAAGTGAGTGTTGTCTCGCAATCCATAAGTCATTCCTTAAAAAAATATAGCCCATTACACATGAAAATTTTCATTACAATCATTTATGATCGTTAGGTCAGCTTTTGTAAATGGGCAAAATAATGGCTTGTTTGACTCGGGTAAATTTTCCACCGCACGATCACTTTAGAACTTAATGTTATTATTTTTAAAAGGTTTGGATCGATAGGTCATTTGGATCTTTAACATGTTTCAAGCATGCATATCCATTTCTTAAAACATGTGTAGAAAAATCTCTTTCTTATAAAATTCCGAGTTATTAAGGTTGAACTAGTGAAATTTCCCAACCTTGGATAACATAACTTTTGTGTTCATTTGTGGTGTATGAATAAATTTTCTTTACTTAAATTTGTTTATTGCTTTAAATAATTTCCATACATAAACTCTAAAATTTTCATTTTGTTAAGATCTATTTGCCTTTTATCTCTTTTTTTGTTTCCGAGATGATGGGACAGTGAAAACTCAAGTTTTGATTTAAGAAAAAAATATAGATCTAAAATGGAAATGCACCATGCACAAATATAGAGAGAGATAATTCCTAAAAGTGTATGTAATTTTTAGGGATTGTAAACGCTTTTTAGTTTTTAAATATCAGGTTCTGTAATTCTCAGGAAATGGGGAGGCGGGGGATTTTTAACTGAGCGTTGACTCCCATTCCATAAGTCATTCCTTACAAAAATATAACCCGTTACACATGATAAATCACTTTACATTGATTTATGATCGTTAGGCAGCTTTTTTTAAATGGGGAAAATAATGGCTTGTTTGACTCGGATAAATATTTCACCGCACGTTCACTTGAGAATTTAATGTTATTCTCTTGAACAGGTTTGGATCCGTTGGTGATTTGCATTTTTAACATGTTTCAAGCATGCATATTCATTTTTTAAAATATGTGTAGAAAAATCTCGTTCATATAAAATTTTGAGCTATTAGGGTTGAACTAGTGGAATTTCCCAAACTTGGATAACAAAAGTTTTGTGTTCATTTGTGGTGTGTGAATAAATTTTATTTGCATATATTTGTTTATTTCTTTAAATTCTTTCCAAACATAAACTCTAAAATTTTCTTTTCGTTGTGATCTATTTGCCTTTTATCTCTTTTTTTTTTTGTTTACGAGATGAAAGGAAAGTGAAAACTCAAGTTTGTATTGAAGAAAAAAGTATACATTTGAAATGGAAATGCACAATGCACAAATTTAGAGAGAGATAATTTCAAAACGTGTCAGTAATTTTTAGAGATTGTAAACTCCTTTCAGTTTTTATATATCAGGTTCTGCAACCGTCGGGAAAAGGGGGAGGCAGGGAATTTTAACTGAGTGTTGACTCCCAATACATAAATCATTTATTCCAAAAATATAGCCCGTTACACATAATAAATCACTTTACAATCATCTATGATCGTTAGGTCAGCTTTTGTAAATGGGCAAAATAATGGCTTGCTTGACTCGGGTATATATCCCATCGCATGTTTACTTGAGAATTTAATATGATTCTCTTTAAATGGTCTAGATCCATAGGTGATTTGCATCTTTAACATGTTTCAAGCTTTCATATCCATTTTTTAAAACATCTGTAGAAAAATCTATTTCTTATAAAATTCTTAGGTATTACGGTTAAACTAGTGGAATTTCCCAAACTCTGATAACAAAAGTTTTGTGTTCATTTGTGGTGGGTGAATAAATTTTCTTTACTTATGTTTGTTTATTGCTTTAAGTTCTTTCCATACATAAACACTAAAGTTTTCACTTTGTTGTGATCTATTTGCCTTTTATCTCTTTTTTTTCTTTACGAGATGAAAGGAAAGTGAAAACTCAAATTTGTATTTAACAAAAAAGGATACATCTAAAATGGAAGTGCACAATGCACAAATGTAGAGAGAGATAATTCCATAAAGTGTCAGTAATTTTTAGGGATTGTAAACTCCAATCGTCGGGAAAAGGGGGAGACGGGGGATTTCTAACTCAGTGTTGACTCCCAATCCATAAGTCATTCCTTAGAAAAATATAGCCCGTTACACATGATAAATCACTTTACAGTCATCTATGATCGTTAGGTTAGTTTTTTGAAAATGGGCAAAATAATGGCTTGTTTGACTTGGGTAAATATCCCACCGCACGTTCACTAGAGAACTTAATTTTATTCTCTTTAAAAGGTTTGGATTCGTAGGTGATTTGCATCATTAACATGTTTCAAGCTTGCATATCCATTTTTTAAAACAATGTGTAGAAAAATCTCTTGCTTATAAAATTCCAAGCTATTTGGGTTGAACTAGTGGAATTTGCCAAACTTGGACAACAAAACGTTTTTGTTCTTTACTTACATTTGTTTATTGCTTTAAATTATTTCCATACATAAACTCAAAAATTTTCATTTTGTTGTGATCTATTTGCCTTTTATCTCTTTTTTTTGTATTCGAGATGATGGGAAAGGGAAAACTAAAGTTTTTATTTAAGAAAAAAGTATACATCTAAAATGGAAATGCACAATACAAAAATTTAGAGAGAGATAATTCCAAAAAGTGTCAGTAATTTTTACGGATTGTAAACTCTTTTTAGTTTTTATATATCAGGTTCTGCAATTGTCGGGAAAAGGGGGAGGTGGGGGATTTTTAACTGAGTGTTGACTTCAAATCCATAAGTCATTCCTTAAAAAAATATAGCCCATCACACAAGAGAAATCACTTTACAATGACCTATGATCGTTAGGTCAATTTTTTTGTAAATGGGCAAAATATGGCTGGTTTGACTCGGGTAAAAATCTCACCGCACGTTCACTTGAGAATTTAATGTTATTCTCTTTAAAAGGTTTGGATTCATAGGTGATTTGTATCAATAACATGTTTCAAGCATGCATATCCCTTTTTTAAAACATGTGTAGAAAAATCTCTTTCTTATAAAATTCCGTGCTATTAGGGTTGAACTAGTGGAATTTCCCAAACTTGGATAACAAAAGTTTTGTGTTCATTTTTGGTGTGTGAAAATTTTCTTTGCTTATATTTGTTTATTGCTTTAAATTCATTCCATACATAAACTCTAAAATTTTCATTTTGTCGGGATCTATTTGCCTTTTATCTCTTTTTTTTTTTACGAGAAGAAAGGAAAGTGAAAACACAAGTTTTTATGTAAGAAAAAAGTATACATCTAAAATGGAAATGCACGATGCACAAATGTAGAGAGAGATCTTTCCAAAATGTGATAGTAATTTTTAAGGATTGTAAACTCTTTTTTGTTTTTACACATCAGGTTCTACAATCATTGGGAAAAGACGGAGGTTGGGGATTTTTAACTGAGTGTTGAATCCCAATCCACAAGTCATTCCTTAAAAAAAAATTGCCCATTACACATGATAAATCACTTTACAATCACCTATGATCATTAGGTCAGCTTTTTGTACATGGGCAAAATAATGGTTTGTTTGTCTTGGGTAAATATCCCACTGCACGTTCACTTAAGAATTTAAAGTTGTTCTCCTTAAAAGGTTTGGATCCAACCTCATTTGAATATTTAATTTGTTTCAAGCATTCATATCTATTTGTTAACACATTTGTAGAAAAATCTCTTTCTTATAAAATTCTGAGCTATTTGGGTTGAACAAGTGGAATTACCCAAACTAGCATAACAAAACTTTTGTATTCATTTGTGTTGTGCGAATAAATTTTCTTTACTCAAATTTGTTTATTACTTTAAATTCTTTCCATACATAAATTCTAAAATTTTCATTTTGTGTGATCTATTTTCCTGTTATCTCTTTTTTCTTTTACGAGATGAAGGGAAAGTAAAAACTCCAGTTTTGATTTAAGAAAAATGTATACATCTAAAATGGAAATGCATAATGCACAAATGTAGAGAGAGATAATTCCAAAATGTTTCTGTAATTTTTAGGGATTGTAAACTCTTTTTAGCAATTATATGTCAAGTTCGGCAATCGTCAGGAAAAGGGGGAGGCAGGGGATTTTTACTTGAGTGTTGACTCCCAATCCCTAAGTCATTCCTTACAAAAATATAACCCATTATGCATGATAAATCACTTTACAATCTTCTATGCTTTTTAAGTCATGGGCAAAATAATGGCTTGTTTGACTCGGGTAAATATCCCACCGCACATTCTCATGAGAATTTAATGTTATTCTCATTAAATGGTTTTCATACATTGGTGATTTTCATCTTTAACATGTTTCAAGCATGCACATCCATTTTTTAAAACATGTACAGAAAAATCTGTTTCTTATAAAATTTCGTGCTATTAGGGTTCAACTAGTAGAATTTCCCAAACATGGATAACAAAAGTTTTGTGTTCATTTGTGGTGTGTGAATAAATTTTATTTACTTAGGTTTTTTTATTCCTTTAAATTCTTTCCATACTTAAATTCTAAAAATTTCATTTTGTTGTGATCTATTTGCTTTTTATCACTTTTTTTTCTTTACGAGATGAAAGGAAAGTGAAATCTCAAGTTTGTATTAAAGAAAAAAGTATACATCTAAAATTTAAATGCACAATGCACAAATGTAGAGAGAGATAATTCCAAAAAGTGTTAGCAATTTTTAGGGATTGTAAACTCTTTTTAGTTTTTATATATAAGATTCAGCAATCGTCGAAAAAAGGGGGAGGCGGGGGATTTTTAACTTAGTGTTGACTCCCAATCCAAAAGTCATTCATTAGAAAAATATATCCCGTTACACAGGATAAATCACTTTACAATCATCTATGATCGTTAGGTCAGCTTTTTGAAAATGGGCAAAATAATGGCTTGTTTGACTTGGGTAAATATCCCACCGCACGTTCACTTGAGAAGTTAATGTTATTCTCTTTAAAAGGTTCGGATCCATAGGTCATTTGCATCTTTAATAGGTTTCAAGCATGCATATCCATTTTTTAAAACATTTGTAGAAAAATCACTCTCTTATAAAATTTTGAGCTATTACGGTTGAACTAATGGAATTTCCCAAACTTGGATAACATAACTTTTGTGTTCATTTGTGGGGTGTGAATAAATTTTCTCTACTTACATTTGTTTATTGCTTTAAATTCTTTCCATGCATAGACTCTAAAATTTTCATTTTTTTGTGATCTACTTGCCTTTAATCTCTTTTTTTTTGTATCTGAGATGAAGGGAAAGTGAAAACTCAAGTTTTGATTTAAGAAAAAAGTATACATCTAAAATGAAAATGCACAATGCACAAATTTAGAGAGAGGTAATTCCAAAAAGTGTCTTTAATTTTTAGGGATTGTAAACTCTGTTTAGTTTTTATATATCAGGTTCTGCAATTGTCGGGAAAAGGGGGAGGTGGGGGATTTTAAACTGAGTGTTCAGTCCACATCCATAAGTCATTCCTTTAAAAAATATAGCCCGTTACACTTGATAAATCACTTTACAATGATCTACGATCTTAAGGTCAGCCTTTTGGAAAAGGGTTAAATAATGGCTTGTTTGACTTGGGTAAATATCCTACCGCACGTTCACTTGAGAATTTAATGTTATTCTCTTTAAAAGGTTTGGATCCATAGGTGATTTTCATCATTAACATGTTTCAAGCATGCATATCCATTTTTTAAAACATGTGTAGAAAAATCTTTTTCTTATAAAATTCCATGCTACTGGGGTTGAACAAGTGGAATTTACTTGGATAAGAGAAGTTTGTGTTCATTTGTGGTGTGTGAATAAATTTTCTTTGCTTACATTTGTTTATTTCTTTAAATTCGTTCCATACATAAACTCTAAATATTTCATTTTGGTGTGATCTATTTTCCTTTTTTTATCTTTTTTTTGTTTACGAGATGAAAGGAAAGTGAAAACTCAGGTTTTTATTTAAGAAAACTGTATATATCTAAAATGGAAATGCACAATGCACAAATTTAGAGAGTGATAATTCCAAAAAGTGTCAGTAATTTTTAAGGATTGTATGCACTTTTTAGTTTTTACATATCAGGTTTTGCAATCGTCGGGAAAAGGGAGGCGGGGGATTTTTAACTGAGTGTTGACTTCCAATCCATAAGTCATTCGTTATAAAAATATAGCCCATTACATATGATAAATCACTTTAAAATCATTTATGATCGTTAGGTCAACTTTTTGTTAATGGCCAAAATAATGGCTTGTTTGATTCGGTTAAATATCCCTCCGCACGTTCACTTGAGAATTTAATGTTGTTCTCTTGAAAAGGTTTGGATCCCAGGTCATTTGAATCTTTAACATGTTTCAAGCATGCATATCCATTTTTTAACACATGTGTTGAAAAATATCTTGCTTATAAAATTCCGTGCTATTTGGGTTGAACAAGTGGAATTACCCAAACTTGCATAGCAAAACTTTTCTGTTCATTTGTGTTGTGTGAATAAATTTTCTTTACTTAAATTTGTTTATTGCTTTAAATTCTTTCCATACAAAAACTCTAAATTTTCATTTTGTTGTGATCTATTTTCCTTTTATCTCTTTTTTCTTTTGCGAGATGAAGGGAAAGTGAAAACACAAGTTTTGATTTAAGAAAAAAGTAGACGTATAAAATGGAAATGCACAATGCACAAATGTAGAGAAAGATATTTCAAAAAAGTTTCTGTAATTTTTAGGGAATGTTAACTCTTTTTAGTAATTATATGTCAGGTTCTGCAATCATCGGGAAAAGGGGAAGGCAGGCGATTTTTACTTGAGTGTTGAATCCCAATCCCTAAGTCATTCCTTACAAAAATATAGCCCGTTACGGATGATAAATCACTTTACAATCATCTATGATCGTTAGGTCAGCTTTTTGTAAATGGGCAAAATAATGGTTTGTTTGACTCGGGTAAAAATCCCACCGCACGTTCACTTGAGAATTTAATGTTATTCTCTTTAAATGGTTTGTATCCATAGGTGATTTTCATCTTTAACATGTTTCAAGCATGCATATCCATTCTTTAAAACTTGTGTAGAAAAATATGTTTCTTATAAAATTCTGTGCTATTAGGGTTGAAATAGTGGAATTTCCCAAACTTGGATAACAAAAGTTTTGTGTTCATTTGTGGTGTGTAAATAAATTTTCTTTACTTAAATTTTTTTATTGCTTTAAATTCTTTCCATACATAAGCTCTAAATTTTCATTTTGTTGTGATCTATTTTCTTTTTATCTCTTTTTTCTTTTACGAGATGAAGGGCAAGTGAAAACTCAAGTTTTGATTTAAGAAAAAGAATACATCTAAAACTGAAATGCACAATGCAAAAATGTCGAGAGAGAAAATTCCAAAAAGTTTCTGTAATTTTTAGAGATTGTCAACGCTTTTTAATAATTATATATCAGGTTTTGCAATCGTCAGGAATAGGGGGAGGCAGGGGATTTTTATTTGAGTGTTGACTCCCAATCTCTAAGTCATTTCTTACAAAAATATAGCCCGGTACACATGATAAATCACTTTACAATCATCTATGATCGTTAGGTCAGTTTTTTGTAAATTTTCAAAATAATGGCTTGTGTGACTCGAGTAAATATCCCACCGCATGTTCACTTGAGAATTTAATGTGATTCTCTTTAAAAGGTTTGGATCCATAGGTCATTTCCATATTTAACATGTTTCAAGCATGCATATCCATTTTTTAAAACATGTGTAGAAAAATCTTTTTCTTATAAAATTCCCGAGCAATTAGGGTTGAACTAGTCAAATTTCCGAAACTTGGATAACATAACTTTTGTGTTCATTTGTGGTGTATGAATAAATTTTCTTTACTTACATTTGTTTATTTCTTGAAATTCTTCCAATACGTTGACTCTACTATTTTCATTTTGTTATGATCTATCTGCCTTTTATCTCTTTCTTTTTTTCCGAGATGAAGGGAAAGTGAAAACTCAAGTTTTGATTTAAGAAAAAAGTATACATCTAAAATGAAAATGCATAATGCACAAATTTAGAGAGAGATAATTAAAAAAAGTGTTCGTAATTTTTAGGGATTGTAAACTCTTTTTAGTTTTTATATATCTGGCTATGCAAATGTCGGGAAAAGGGGGAGGTGGAGGATTTTAAACTGAGTGTTGACTTCAAATCCTTAAGTCATTCCATACGAAAATATAGCCCGTTACACATGGTAAATCACTTTACAATCATCTATGATCGTTAGGTCAGCTTTTTGTAAATGGGCAAAATAATGGCTTGTTTGACTCGGGTAAATATCCCACCGCACGTTCACTTGAGAATTTAATGTTATTCTCTTTAAAAGGTTTGGATCCAAAGGTGATTTGCATCTTTAATATGTTTCAAGCATGCATATCCATTTTTTAAAACATGTGTAGAAAAATCTCTTTCTTACAAAATTCCGAGCAATTAGGGTTGAACTAGTGGAATTTCCCAAAGTTGGAACACAAAAAGTTTTGTGTTCATTTGTGGTGTGTGAATAAATTTTATGTACTCACATTTGTTTATTTCTAGAAATTATTCCATACATTGAGACTCTAAAATTTTCATTTTGTTGTGATCTATTTGCCTTTGATCTCTTTTTTTTTTTGTTTCAGAGATGAAGGGAAAGTGAAAACTCAAGTTTTGATTTAAGAAAAAAGTATACCTCTAAAATGAAAATGCAAAATGCACAAATTTAGAGAGAGAAAATTCCAAAAAGTTTTAGTAATTTTTAGGGATTGTAAACTGTTTTTAGTTTTTATATATCAGGTTCTGCAATTGTCGGGAAAAGGGGATGGTGGGGGATTTTAAACTGAGTGTTGACTCCAAATCCATAAGTCATTCCATACAAAAATATGGCCCGTTACACATGGTAAATCACTTTACTATCATCTATGATCGTTAGGTCAGATTTTTGTAAATGGGCAAAATAATGGCTTTTTTTGACTCGGGTAAATATCCCACCGCACGTTCACTTGAGAATTTAATGTTACTCTCTTTAAAAGTTTTGGATCCATAGGTCATTTGCATCTTTATCATGTTTCAAGCATGCATATCCATTTTTTAAAACATGTGTAGAAAAATCTCTTTCTTATAAAATTCCGAGCTATTAGGGTTGAACTAGTGGAATTTCCCAAACTTGGATAACAAAACTTTTGTGTTTATTTGTGGTGTGTCAAAAAATTTTCTTCACTTAAATTTTTTTATTTCTTTAAATTTGTTCCATACAAAAACTCTAAAATTTTCATTTTGTTTATTCTATTCGCGTTTTATCTTTTTTTTTTTTTGTTTAAGAAAAAAGTATACATCAAAAAATGAAATGCACAATGCACAAATGTAGAGAGAGATAATTTCAAAAAGTGACAGTAATTTTTCGGGATTGTAAACACTTTTTAGTTCTTATATATCGAGTTCTGCAAACATCAGGAAAAGGGGGAGGCGGGGGATTTTTAACTAGGTGCTGACTCCCAATCCATAAGTCATTTCTTACAAAAATATAGCTCGTTACACATGATAAATCACTTTACAATAATCTATGATCGTTAGGTATGCTTTTTATAAGTTTTGGATCCAAGGTCATTTGAATCTTGAACATGTTTCAAGCATGCATATCCATTTTTTAAAACGTGTGTAGAAAAATCTCTTTCTTATAAAATTCCGAGCTATTAGGGTGGAACAAGTGGAATTAACAAAACTTGAATAACAAAACTTTTGTGTTCAATATTATTGTGTGAGTAAATTTTCTTTACTTACATTTGTTTATTGCTTCAAATTCTTTCCATACATAAGCCCTAAAATTTTCATTTTGTTGTAATCTATTTTCCTTTTATCTCTTTTTTTCATTTACGAGATGAAGGGAAAGTGAAAACTCAAGTTTTCATGTAAGAAAAAAAGTATACATATAAAATTGAAATGCACAATGCAAAAATTTTGAGAGTGATAATTCCACAAAGTTTCTGTAATTTTTAGGGATTGTAAACTCTTTTTAGGTTTTATATATCACGTTCTGCAATCGTCGGGAAAAGGGGGAGGTGGGGAATTTTTAACTAAGTTTTGACTCCCAATGCATAAGTCATCCCTCACAAAAATATAGCCCGTTACACATGATAAATCACTTTGCAATCATCTATGATCGTTAGGTCAGCTTTTTGTAAATGGGCAACATAATGGCTTGTTTGACTCGAGTAAATATCCCACCACACGTTCACTTGAGAAGTTAAATGTTATTCTCTTTAAAAGGTTTGGATCCATAGGTCTTTTGCATGTTTAACATGTTTCAAGCATTCGTATCCATTTTTTAAAACTAGTGTAGAAAAATCTCTTTCTTATAAAATTTTGATCTATTAGGGTTGAACTAGTGGAATTACCAAAGCGTGGATTACAAAAAATTTGTGTTCATTTGTGATGTGTAAATAAATTTTCTTTTCGTACATTTTTTTATTGCTTTAAATTCTTCGATACATAAACTCTAAAATTTTTATTTTGTTGTGATCTATTTGCCTGTTATCTCTATTTTTTGTTTGCGAGATGAAGGGAAAGTGAAAACTCAAGTTTTGATTTAAGTAAAAGTATACATATAAAATGAAAGTTCAAATTGAACAAATGTAGAGAGTGATAATCCTAAAATGTGTTTTTAATTTTTAGAGAATGTAAACTCTTTTTAGTTTTTACATATCAAGTTCTGCAATCTTCGAGAAAAGGGGGAGGCAGGGGATTTTTAACTTAGTGCTGTCTCCCAATCCATAAGTCATTCCTTAAAAAAATATTGCACGTTACGCCTGATAAATCACTTTACAATCTTATATGATTGTTAGGTCAGCTTTTTGTAAATGGGCAAAATAATGGCTTGTTTGACTCGGGTAAATATCCCACCACGCGTTCACACGAGAATTTAATGTTATTCTCTTTAAAAGGTTTGGGAGAGGTGGGGGATTTTTAACTGAGTGTTGACTACCAATCCATAAGTCATTCCTTACTAAAATATAGCCCGTTACACATGATAAATCACTTTACAATTATCTATGATCGTAAGGTTAGATTTTTGGAAATGGGCAAAATAATGGCTTGTTTGACTAGGTTAAATATCCCACCGCATGTTCATTTGAGAATTTAATGTTATTCTCTTTAAAAGTATTTGATCCATAAGTCATTTGAAACTTTAACATGTTTCAAGTTTGCATATCCATTTCTTAAAACATGTGTAGAAAAATTTCTTTCTTATAAAATTTCGAGCTATTAGGGTTGACCAAGTGGAATTATCCAAACTTGGATAACAAAACTTTTGTGTTCATTTGTGTTGTGTGAATAAATTTTCTTTACTTACATTAGTTTAGTGCCTTAAATTTTATTCATATATAAACTCTAAAATTTTCATTTTGATATATTTGTCTTTTATCACTTTTTTTGTGTACGAGATCAAGGGAAAGTGAAAACTCAAGTTTTTATTTAAGACAAAAGTTTACAACTAAAATGGAAATGTACAATGCACAAATGTATAGAGGGATAATTACAAAACGTTTTTGTAACTTTTAGGGATTGTAAACAGTTTTTAGTTTTTATATATCAGGTTCTGCAATCATCGGGAAAAGGGGGAGGTGGGGATTTTTAACTGAGTGTTGACTCCCAATCCATATGTCCATCCTTACAAAAATATAGCCCGTTACACATGATAAATCACTTTACAATCATCTATGATCGTTAGGTCAACGTTTTGTTAATGGGCAAAATAATGGCTTGTTTGACTCGGGTAAAGATCCCTCCCCACGTTCACTTGAGAAGTTTATGTTATTCTTTTTAAAATGTTTGGATCTATAGGTCATTTGCTTCTTTAACCAATTTCAAGCATGTATATCCATTTTTTAATACATGTGTAGAAAAATCTCTTTCTTTTAAAATTCCGAGCTATTAGGGTTGAACTAGTGGAAATTCCAAAACTTGAATAACATAACTTTTGTGTTCATTTGTGGTGTGTAAATAAAATTTCTTTACTTACATTTATTTATTGCTTTAAATTATTTCCTTACATAAACTCTAAAATTTTCATTTTGATGTGATGTGTTTGCCTTTTATCTCTTTTTTTTTGTATCTGAGATGAAGGAAAAGTGAAAACTCAAGTTTTGATTTAAGAAAAAAGTATGCATCTAAAATGGAAATGAACAATGCACAAATTTAGAGAGAGATAATTCGAAAGACTGTCTGTAATTTTTAGGGATTGTAAATACTTTTTAGTTTTTATATAGCTTGTTCTGCATTTGTCGGCAAAAGGGGGAGGTGGGGGATTTTTAACTCAGTGTTGACTACCAATCCATAAGTCATTCCTTAAAAAAATATAGCCCATTACAAAGGATAAATCACTGTACAATGATCTATGATCGTTAGGTGAGTTTTTTGTAATTGGGCAAAATAATGGCTTGTTTGACTCGGGTAAATATCCCACCGTACATAAACTCAAAATATTTTTTTCTGTTGTGATGTTTTTTCCTTTTATATCTTTTTTTTGTTGACGAGATGAAGGGAAAGTGAAAACTCAAGTTTTGATTTAAGAAAAAAGTATACAACTAAAATGGAAATGCACAATCCACAAATGTAGAGAGAGATAATTCCAAAAAGTGCCTATAATTTTTAGGGATTGTAAACTCTTTTTAGTTTTTAAATATCAGGTTCTGCAATCGTCGGGAAAAGGGGGTGGCAGGGGATAAGTTCTTCATTACAAAAATATAGCCCATTACACATGATAAATAAATTTACAATCATCTATGATTGTCAGGTCTGCTTTTTGTAAATGGGCAAAATAAACGTTGGTTTGACTCGGGTAAATATCCCACCCCACGTTCACTTGAGAATTTAATATTATTCTCTTTAAAAGGTTTGGATCCATAGGTCATTTGCATCTTTAACATGTTCCAAGCATGCAAATACATTTTTTAGAACATGTGTAGAAAAATCTCTTTCTTATAAAATTCTAAGCTATTAGGGTTGAACTAGTGGAATTTCCCAAACTTGGATAACAAAACTTTCGGGTTCATTTGTGGTGTGTGAATAAATTTTCTTTACTTAAATTTTTTTATTGCTTTAAATTCTTTCCCATTAATAAACTCTAAAATTTTCAGTTTGTTGTGATCAATTTGAATTTAATCTCTTTTTTTTGTTTACGAGATGAAGGGAAAGTGAAAACTCAAGTTTTGATTTAAGAAAAAAGTATATATCTAAAATTGAAATGCACAATGCACAAATTTAGAGAGACATAATTCATGAAAGTGCCTGTAATTTTTAGGGATTGTAAACTCTTTTTAGTTTTGATATATCAGGTTCTGCAATCGTCGGGAAAAGGGGGTGGCGGGGGATTTTTAACTGAGTGTTGACTCCCAATCCATAAGTGATTCCTTACAAAATTATATCCCGTTATGCATAATAAATCTCTTTACAATCATCTATGACCCTTAGTGCAACATTTTGTAAATAGCCAAGTTAATGGCTTGTTTGACTCGGGTAAATATCCCACCGCACGTTCACTTGAGAATTCAATTTTATTCTCTTTAAAAGGTTTGTATCCTTAGGTCATTTGCATCTTTAACATGTTTCAAGCAAGCATATCCATTTTTTAAAATATATGAAGAAAAATCGCTCTCTTATAAAATTCAGAGCTACTAGGTTGAAGTAGTGGAATTTCCCAATCTTGGATAACAAAAATTTTGTATTTGAATGTGGTGTGTAAATAAATTTTCTTTTCTTTATTTTGTATATTTCTTTAAATTCCTTCCTTACATAAACTCTAAAATTTTCAGTTTGTTGTGATCTATTTGCCTTTTATCTCTTTTTTCTGTTTTCGAGATGAAGGGAAAGTGAAAACTCAAGTTTTGATTTAAGAAAAAAGTATACATCTAAAATAGAAATGCAAAATGCACAAATATAGAGAGAGATAATTCTAAAATGTGCTTGTAATTTTTTGGGGTTGTAAACTCTTTTTAGTTTTTATATATCATGTTCAGCAATCTTCGTGGAAAGGGGGAGGCGGGGATTTTTAACTGAGTGTTGACTCCCAATCCATAAATCATTTCTTACAAAAGTATAGCCCGTTATGCATGATAAATCACTTTGCAATCACCTATAATCGTTAGGTCGACTTTTTGAAAATGGGCAAAATAATGGCTTTTTTTACTCGGGTAAATATCCCACCGCACGTTCACTTGAGAATTTAATGTTATTCTCTGTAAAAGGTTTGGATCCATAGGTCATTTTCATCTATCACATATTTCAAGCATGCATATCCATTTTTTAAAAGATCTGTAGAAATATTTCTTTCTTATAAAATTCCGAGCTATTAGGGTTTAACTAGTGGAATTTCCCAAACTTGGAAAACAAAACTTTTGTGTTCATTTGTGGTGTGTGAATAAATTTTCTTTACTTACATTTTTTTATTGCTTTAAATTATTTCCATACATAAATTCTTTTTTTTTGTTTACAAGATGAAGGGAAAGTGAATACTGAAATTTTTATTTAAGAAAAAAGTATACATCTAAAATGGAAATGCACAATGCTCAAATGTAGAGAGAGATAATTTTAAAAAGTGTTTGTAATTTTTCGGGATTGTAAACTCTTTTTAGTATTTATATATTTGTTTCTTCAATAGTCGGGAAAAGGGGGAGGCGGGGGATTTTTAACTGAGTGTTGACTGATAATCCATAAGTCATTCCATACAAAAACATAGCCCGTTACGCATGATAAATCACTTTACAATCATCTATGATCGTTAGGTCAACTTATTGTAAATGGGAAAAATAATGGCTTGTTTGACTCAGGTAAATATCCCACCGCACGTTCTCTTGAGAATTTAATGTTATTCTCTTGAAAAGATTTGGATACATAGGTCATTTCCATATTTAACATGTTTCAAGCAAGCATATCCATTTTTTAAAACGTATATAGATAAATCTCTTTCTTATAAAATTCCGAGCAATTAGGGTTGAACTAGTCGGATTACCCGAACTTGGATAATAAAACATTTGTGTTCATTTGTAGGGTGTGAATAAATTTTCTTTACTTACATTTGTTTATTGCTTTAAATTGTTTCCATACATAAAGTCTAAAATTTTCATTTTGTTGTGATCTATTTGCCGTTTATCTCTTTTTTTTGTTTACGAGATGAACATGAAGTGAAAAATCTAGTTTTTATTTAAGACAAAAGTATACGTTTAAAATGGAAATGGACAATGCACAAAAGTCGAAAGAGATAATTCCAAAAAGTGTCTATAATTTTTAAGGATTGGAAGCTCTTTTAAGTTTTTATATTTTAGGTTCTGCAATCGTCGGGAAAAAGGGGAGGCGGGGGATTTTTAACTTAGTGTTGACTCCCAATCTATAAGTCATTCCTTGCAAAAATATAGCCCGTTACGAATGATAAATCATTTTACAATCATCTAAGATTGTTAGGTCACCATTTTGTAAATGGGCAAACTAATGGCTTATTTGACTCGGGTAAATATCCCATCGCACGTGTTATTCTCTTTAAAAGATTTGGATCCATAGGTCATTTGAATCTTTAACATGTTTAAAGAATTCATATCCATTTTTCCAAACATGTGTAGAAAAATATCTTCTTATAAAATTCCGAGCAATTAGTGTTGAACTAGTGCAATTTCCCGAACTTGGAAAACAAAAATTTAGTGTTCATTTGTCTTGTGTGAATAATTTTATTTATTTAATTTTTTTATTGCTTTAAATTCTTTCCCAACATAAAATCTAAAATTTTCAGTTTGTTGTGATCTATTTGCCTTTTATCTCTTTTTTTTGTTTACGAGATGAAGGGAAAGTGAAAACTCAAGTTTTGATTTAAGAAAATAGTATACATCTAAAATGGACTTGCACAATGCAAAATTTTAGAGTTATAATTCCAAAAAGTGTTTGTAATTTTTAGGGATTGTAAACTCTTTTTAGTTTTTATATATCAGGTTCTGCAATCGTTGAGAAAAGGGGGACACAGGGGATTTTAACGGAGTGCTGACCCCCAATCCATAAGTCATTCCTTACAAAAATATAGCCCGTTATGCATGATAAATCGCTTTACAATCATCTATGATCCTTTGTCCAGCTTTTTGTAAATTGGCAAAACAATGGCTTGTTTGACTCGGGTAAATAACCCATCGCGCGTTCACTTGAGAATTTAATGTTATTCTCTTTAAAAGATTTGGATCCATAGGTCATTTTCATCTTGAACATGTTTCAAGCATGCATATCCATTTTTTAAAACATGTGTAGAAAAATTTCTTTCTTACAAAATTCCGAGCTATGAGGGTTGAAGTAGTGGAATTTCCCAAACTTGGATAACGAAACTTTTGTGTTCATTTGTGGTGTGTGAATAAATTTTCTTTTCTTACATTTGTTTATTGCTTTGAATTCTTTCCATACATAAACTCTAAAATTTTCAGTTTGTTGTGATCTATTTGCCTTTGTCTCTTTTTTTTGTTTACGGGATGAAGGAAAAGTGAAAACTCATGTTTTGAGTTAAGAAAAAAGTATACATCTTAAATGGAAATGAACAATGCAAAAATTTAGAGAGAGACAATTCCTAAAAGTGTTTGTAATTTTTAGGGATTGTAACTCTTTTTAGTTTTTATATATCTGGTTCTGCAATCGTCGGGAAATGGGGGAGGCGAGGGATTTTTAACTGAGTGTTGACTCCCAATGCATAAGTCACTCCTTACAAAAATATAGCCCGTTACGCATGATAAATCACTATACAATCAACTATGATCCTTCATTCAGCTTTTTGTTGATGAGTAAAATAATAGCTTGTTTCACTCGGGTAAATATCCCACCGCACGTTCACTTGAGAATTTAATGTTATTCTCTTTAAAAGGTTTGGATCCATATGCGATTTACATCTTTAACACGTTTCAAGCATGCATATTTATTTTTTAAAACATGTGTAGAAAAATCACTTTCTTTTTAATTTCAGAGCTATTAGGGTTGAACTAGTGGAATTTCCCAAAGTTGGATCACAAAAGTTTTGTGTTCATTTGTGGTGTGTGAATAAATTTTCTCTACTCTCATTTGTTTATTGCAAGAAATTCTTCCATACATTGACTCTAAAATTTTCATTTTGTTGTGATCTATTTTCCTTTTATCTCTTTTTTTGTTTTCGAGATGAAGGGAAAGTAAAAACTCAAGTTTTGATTTAAAAAAAAAGTATACATCTAAAATGAAAATGCACAATGAACAGATTTAGAGAGAGATAATTCCAAAAAGTGTGTGAAATTTTTAGGGATTGTAAAATTTTTTAGTTTTTATATATCAGGTTCAAATATTGTCGGGAAAAGGGGGTGGTGGGGGATTTTAACCTGAGTGTTGACTCCAAATCCACAAGTCATTCCATACAAAAATATAGCCCGCTACACATGATAAATCACTTTATAATCATCTATGATCGTTCGGTCAGCTTTTTGTAAATGGGCAAAATAATGGCTTGTTTGACTCGGGTAAATATCCCAGTGCATGTTCACTTGAGTATTTAATGTTATTCTCTTTAAAAGGTTTAGATCCATAGGTCATTTGCATCTTGAAAGTGTTTCAAACATGCATATCAATTTTTTAAAACATTTGTAGAAAAATCTATTTCTTATAAAATTCCAACTATTAGGGTTGAACTAGTGGAATTTCCCAAACTTGGATAACAAAACTTTTGTGTTCATTTGTGTTGTGTGAATAAATTTTCTTTACATACATTTTTTTTATTTCTTTAAATACTTTCCATACATAAACTCTAAGATTTTTATTTTGTTGTGATCTATTTGCCTTTTATCTCTTTTTTTTTGTTGACGAGATGAAAGGAAAGTGAAAACTCAAGTTTTTATTGAAGAAAAAAGTATACATCTAAAATGGAAATGCACAATGCATATATTTAGAGAGAGATAATTCCAAAAAGTGTAAGTAATTTTTAGGGATTGTAAACTCTTTTTAGTTTTTATATATTAAGTTCTGGAATCGTCGGGAAATGGGATAGGAGGGGGATTTTTAACTGAGTGTTGACTCCCAATCCATAAGTCATTCCTTACAAAAATATAACCCGTTACACATGATAAATCACTTTACAATCATCTACGATCGTTTGGTCAGCTTTTTGTAAATAGGAAAATAATGACTTGTTTGACTCGGGTAAATATCCCACCGGACATTCACTTGAGAATTTAATGTTATTCTCTTTAAAAGGTTTGGATCCATAGGTCATTTGCATATTTAGCTTATTTCAATCATGCATATCCATTTTTTAAAACATGTGTAGAAAAATCTCTTTCTTATAAAATTTCGAGCTAATAGGGTTGAACTAGTGGAATTTCCTAAACATGGATAACAAAAGTTTTGTGTTCATTTGTGGTGTGTGAATAAATTTTCTTTACTTACATTTTTATATTTCTTGAAATTCCTTACTTACATAAACTCAAAATTTTTTGTTTTGTTGTGGTCTTTTTTCCTTTTATCTGTTTTTTTTGTATACGAGAAGAAGGGAAAGTGAAAACTCAAGTTTTGATTTAAGAAAAAAGTATAGATCTAAAATGGAAATGCACAATGCACAAATGTAGAGAGTTATAATTCCAAAAAGTGCCTGTAATTTTTAGGGATTGTAAACTCTTTTTAGTTTTTATATATTAGGTTCTGCAATCATCGGGAAAAGGGGGTGGAGGGGGGGGGGGGGGGGGGATTTTTAACTGACTGTTGACACCCAATCCATAAATCCTTCCTTACAAAAATATAGCCTATTACACTTGATAAATAACTTTACAATTATCTATGATCGTTAGGTCAACTTTTTGTAAATGGGAAAAATAAATGCTTGTTTGACTCGGATAAATATCCCACCGCACGTTCACTTGAGAATTTAATATTATTCTCTTTAAAAGGTTTGGATCCATAGGTCATTTGCATCTTTAACATGTTTCAAGCATGCATATCCATTTTTTAGAACATGTGTAGAAAAATCTTTTTCTTATAAAATTCTGGGCAATTAGGGTTGAACTAGTGGAATTTGCCCAACTTGGATAACAAAACTTTCGTGTTCATTTGTTGTGTGTAAATAAATTTTCTTTACATACATTCGTTTATAGCTTTAAATTCTTTCCATACATAAACTCTAAAATTTTCAGTTTGTTGTGATCTATTTGAATTTTATCTCTTTTCTTTTTTTACGAGATGAAGGAAAACTGAAAACTCAAGTTTTGATTTAAGAAAAAATTATATATCTAAAATGGAAATGCACAATGCACAAATTTAGAGAGAGATAATTCATGAAAGTGCCTGTAATTTTTAGTGATTGTAAACTCTTTTTAGTTTTTATATATCAGGTTCTGTAATCGTCAAGAAAAGAGGGTGGTGGGGGATTTTTAACTGAGTGTTGACTCCCAATCCATAAGTAATTCCTTACAAAAATATAGTCCGTTACACATAATAAATCTCTTTACAATCATCTATGATCCTTAGTTCAGCTTTTTGTAAATGGGCAAAATAATGGCTTGTTTGACTCGGGTAAATATCCCACTGCACGTTCACTTGAGAATGTAGTGT
Source organism: Aristolochia californica (assembly GCF_029961685.1). Taxonomy (NCBI): domain Eukaryota; kingdom Viridiplantae; phylum Streptophyta; class Magnoliopsida; order Piperales; family Aristolochiaceae; genus Aristolochia; species Aristolochia californica. The sequence continues at coordinate 30,132,803 of NW_027182279.1, read as the reverse complement.
TATTCTCTTTAAAAGGTTTGGATCCATTGGTCATTTGAATCTATAACATGTTTCAAGCATGCATATCCTTTTTTATAAATATTTGTAGAAAAATGCTCTCTTATAAAATTCAGAGGTATTACGGTAGAAGTAATGGAATTTCCCAAACTTGGAAAACAAAAATTTTGTATTCATTTGTGGTGTGTGAATAAATTTTCTTTACTTACTTTTTTATATTTCTTTAAATTCCTTCCACACATAAACTCTAAAATTTTCAGTTTGTTGTGATCTATTTCCCTTTTATCTCTGTTTTTTGTTTACGAGATGAAGGGAAAGTGAAAACTCAAGTTTACATTTAAGAAAAAAGTATACATCTAAAATGGAAATGAAAAATGCAGAAATATAGAGAGAGATAATTCCTAAAAGTGTTTGTAATTTTTTGGGATTGTAAACTCTTTTTAGTTTTTATATATCAGGTTCAGCAATCTTCGATAAAAGGGTGAGGCGGGGGATTTTTAACTGAGTGTTGACTCCCAATCCATATGTCATTTCTTAAAAAAATATAGCCCGTTATGCATGATAAAACATTTCACAATTACCTATAATCGTTAGGTCAGTTTTTTTTAAATGGGCAAAATAATGGCTTTTTTTAATAGGGTAAATATCCCACCGCACGTTCACTTGAGAATTTAATGTTATTCTCTTTAAAAGGTTTGGATCCATAGGTCATTTGCATCTACCACATATTTCAAGCATGCATATCCATTTTTTAAAAGATCTGTAGAAAAATCTCTTTCTTATAAAATTCCGAGCTATTAGGGTTGAACTAGTGGAATTTCCCAAACTTGGAAAACAAAACTTTTGTGCTCATTTGTGTGTGTGAATAAATTTTATTTACTTACTTTTGTTTATTGCTTTAAATTCTTTCCAGACATAAACTCTAAAATTTTCATTTTGTTGTGATCTATTTGCCATTTATATCTTTTTTTTGTTTACGAGATGAAGGGAAAGTGAAAAATCAAGTTTTTATTTAAGAAAAAAGTATACATGTAAAATGGAAATGCCCAATGCTCAAATGTAGAGAGAGATAATTCCAAAAAGTGTTTGTAATTTTTCGGGATTGTAAACTCTTTTTAGTATTTATATGTCAGTTCTTCAATAGTCGGGAAAAGGGGGAGGTGGGGGATTTTTAACTGAGTGTTGACTCCCAATCCATAAGTCATTCCAAACAAAAATATAGCCCGTTATGCATGATAAATCACTTTACAATCACCTATGATCGTTAGGTCAGCTTTTTGTAAATAGGCAAAATAATGGCTTGTTTGACTAAGGCAAATATCCCACCGCACGTTCTCTTGAGAATTTAATGATATTCTCTTTAAAATATTTGGATCCATAGGTCATTTGAATCTTTAACATGTTTCAAGAATGCATATCCATTTTTTAAAACATATATAGATAAATCTCTTTCTTATAAAATTCCGAGCTATTAGGGTTGAACTAGTGGAATTACCCAAACTTGGATAACAAAATATTTGTGTTCATTTGTAGGGTGTGAATAAATTTTCCTTACTTACATTTGTTTATTGTTTTAAATTGTTTCCGAACATAAACTCTGAAATTTTCATTTTGTTATGATCTATTTGCCTTTTATCTCATTTTTTTGTTTACGAGATGAAGGGGAAGTGAAAACTCAAGTTTTTATTTAAGAAAAAGTATACGTTTAAAATGCAAATGGACAATGCAAAAAAGTAGAGAGAAATAATTCCAAAAAGTGTCCGTAATTTTTAGGGATTGGATGCTCTTTTTATTTTTATATTTCAGGTTCTACAATCGTCGGGAAAAGGGGGGGGCGGAGAATTTTTAACTAAGTGTTGACTCCCAATCCATAACTCATTCTTTACAAAAGTATAACCCATTACGAATGATAAATCACTTTACAATCATGTATGATCGTTAGGTCACCTTTTTGTAAATGGGCAAACTAATGGCTTATTTGACTCGGGTAAATATCCCACTGCACGTACACTTGAGAATTTAATGTTATTCTCTTTTAAAGGTTTGGATCCATAGGTCATTTGCATATTTAACATGTTTAAAGCATGCATATCTATTTTTTAAAACATGTGTAGAAAAAAATCTTCTTATAAAATTCCAAGCTCTTACGGTTGAATTTCCCAAACTTGGATAACAAAAATTTTGTGTTCATTTGTTGTGTCTGAATAATTTTATTTTTTAAAATTTTTTTATTGCTTTAAATTCTTTCCAAACTTAATCTCTAAAATTTTCAGTTTGTTGTGATCTATTTGCCATTTATCTCTTTTTTTTGTTTATGAGATGAAGGGCAAGTGAAAACTCAATTTTTGATTTAAGAAAAAAGTATACATCTAAAATGGAAATGCACAATGAAAAATTGTAGAGAGAGATAACTCCAAAAAAGTGTTTGTAATTTTTAGGGATTGTAAACTCTTATTAGTTTTTATATATCAGGTTCTGCAATCGTCGGGAAAAGGGGGAGTCGGGGGATTTTTAATTGAGTGCTGACTCCTAATCCATAATTCATTCCTTCAAAAATATAGCTCGTTATGCATGATAAATCACTTTACAATTATTAATGATCCATAGTTCAGCTTTTTGTAAATGGGCAAAACAATGGCTTGTTTGACTCGTGTAAATATCCCATCGCACGTTCACTTGAGAATTTAATGCTATTCTATTTAAAAGGTTTGGATCCATAGGTCATTTACATCTTGAAAATGTTTCAAGCATGCATATCCATTTTTTAAAACATGTGTAGAAAAATCTCTTTCTTATAAAATTCCGAGCTATTAGGGTTGTACTAAAAGGAATTTCCCAAACTTGGATAACAAAACTTTTGTGTTAATTTGTGGTGTGGGTATAAATTTTTTTCACTTACATTTGTTTATTGCTTTAAATTCTTCCCATACATCAACTCTAAAATTTTCATTTTGTTGTGAGCTATTTGCCTTTTACCTCTTTTTTTTGTTTACGAGATGAAGGGAAAGTGAAAACTCAAGTTCTAATTTAAGAAAAAAGTATACATCTAAAATGGAAATGCACAATGCACAAATGTAGAGAGCGATAATTCCAAAATGTGTTTGTAATTTTTAGGGATTGTAAACTCTTTTTAGTTTTTATATATCAGGTTATGCAATCATCGGGAAAAGGGGGAGGCGGGAGATTTTTAACAGAGTGTTGTCTCCCAATCCATAAGTCATTCCGTGCAAAAATATAGCCCATTACGCATGATAAATCACTTTACAATCATCTATGATCGTTAGGTCAGCTTTTTGTTAATGGGCAAAATAATGGTTTGTTTGATTCGGGTAAATATCCCACCACACATTCTCTTGTGAATTTAATGTTATTCTCTTTAAAAGGAATGCATCCATAGGTCATTTGCATCTTTAACTTGTTTCATGCATGCATATCCATTTTTTATAACATGAATAGAAAAATCTCTTTCCTATAAAATTCCGAGCTATGAGGGTTGAACTAGTGGAATTTCCAAAACATGGATAATGAAACTTTTGTCTTCATTTGTGGTGAGTGAATAAATTTTCTTTACTTACATTTGTTTATTGCTTTAAATTCTTTCCATACATAAACTCTAAAATTTTCAGTTTGTAGTGATCTATTTGCCTTTTATCTCCTTTTTTTGTTTACGAGATGAAGGAAAAATGAAAATTCATGTTTTGATTTAAGAAAAAAGTATACATCTAAAATGGAAATGAACAATCCAAAAATTTAGAGAGAGATAATTCCAAAAAGTGTTTGTAATTTTTAGGAATTGTAACTCTTTTTAGTTTTTATATATTTTGTTCTGCAATCATTGGGAAATAGGGGAGGCGGGGGACTTTTAACTGAGTGTTGACTCCCAATCTATAAATCATTCCTTAAAAAAATATAGCCCGTTACGCATGATAAATCACTTTACAATCAACTATGATCCTTCGTTCAGCTTTTTGTCAATGGGCAAAATAATGGCTTGTTTCACTCGGGTAAATAGCCCACCGCACGTTCACTTGAGAATTTAATGTTATTCCCTTTAAAAGGTTTGGATCCGTAGGTCATTTGCATTTATTACATGTTTCAAGCATGCACATCCTTTTTTTAAAATATATGTAGAAAAATCTCTTTTTTATAAAATTCCGAGCTATTAGGGTTGAACTAGTGGAATTTCCCAAACTTGGATAACAAAACTTTTGTAATCATTTGTGGTCTGTGAATAAATTTTCTTTACTTACATTTGTTTATTGCTATAAATTCTTTCCATACATAAACTCTAAAATTTTATTTTTTTTGAGATCTATTTGCCCTTTATCTCTTTTTTTTGTTTACGAGATGGAGGGAAAGTGAAAACTCAAGTTTTGATTTAAGTAAAAAGTATGCATCTAAAATGGAAATACACAACGCACAAATATAGAGAGAAATAATTTAAAAAAATGTCTATAATTTATAGGGATTGTAAACGATTTTTAGCTTTTATATATCAGGTTTTGCAATCGTTGAGAAAAGGGGGAGGTAGGGGATTTTTAACTGAGTGTTGACTCCCAATCCATAAGTAATTCCTTTAAAAAATATAGCCAGTTATGCTTGATAAATCACTTTCCTATCACCTATAATCGTTAGGTCAGCTTTTTGGAAATGGGAAAAAAATGGCTTGTTTGACTCTGGAAAATATCCCACCATACATTTAGTTGAGAATTTAATGTTATTCTCTTTAAAAGGTTTGGATCCATAGGAAATTTGCATCTTTAACATGTTTCAAGCTTGCATATCCATTTTTAAAACATGTGTAGAAAAATCACTTCTTAAAAAATTCCGAGCTATTAGGGTAGAACTAGTGGAATTTCCCAAACTTGGATAACTATACTTTTTTGTTCATTTTTGGTGTGTCAATAAATTTTATTTACTTATATTTGTTCATTGCTTTAAATTCTTTCCATACATAAACACTAAAATTTTGAGTCTACTGTGTTCAATTTGCCTTTTATCTCTTTTTTTTGTATACGAGATAAGGAAAAGTGAAAACTCATGTTTTGATTTAAGAAAAAAGTATACATCTAAAATGGAAATGCACAATGCACAAATGTAGAGAGAGATAATTCCAAGAAGTGTTTGCAATTTTAAGGGATTGTAAACTCATTTTAGTCTTAATATATCAGGTTCTACAATCTTCGGGAAAAGGGGGAGGCGGGGGATTTTTAAAAGAGTGTTCACTCTCAATCCATAAGTCATTCCTTACAAAAATATACCCCGTTACGCATGGTAAATCACTTTACAATCATCTATAATCGTAAGGTCAGCTTTTTGTATATAGGCAAAATGGTGGCTTGTTCGATTCGGGTAAATATCCCACTGCTCGTTTACATGAGAATTTAATATTTTTCACTTTAAAAACTTTGGATCCATACGTCATTTGCATCTTTAACATGTTTCCAGCATGCATATCCATTTTTTAAAACATGTGTAGAAAAATATCTTTCTTGTAAAATTCTGAGCTATTCGGGGTGAACTAGTGGAATTCCCCAAACTTGGAAAAGAAAAATTTTGTGTTCATTTTCGGTGTGTGAATAAAATTTATTTAATTAAATTTTTTTATAGCTTTAAATTCTTTCCATACATCAGCTCTAAAATCTTCATTTTGTTGTGATTTATTTGCATTTAATCTCTTTTTTTGTTTACAATTTGAAGGGAATGTGAAAACTCAACTTTTGATGTAAGAAAAAAGTATACATCTAAAATGGAAATGCACAATGCACAATTGTAGAGTGAGATAATTCCAAAAAGTGTTTGTAATTTTTAAGGATTGCAAACACTTTTTAGTTTTTATATATCAGGTTTTGCAATTGTCGGGAAAAGGGGGAGGCGGGGGGGTTTTTAACTGAGTGTTGACACCCAATCCACAAGTCATTCCTTAAAAAAATATAGCCCATTACGCATGATAGATCACTTTACAATCATCAATGATCGTTAGGTCAGCTTTTTGTAAATGGGCAAAATATTAGCTTGTTTTACTCGAGTAAATATCCAACCGCTTGTTCACTTGAGAATTTAATGTTATTCTCTTTAAAAGGTTTGGACCCTTAAGTCATTTGCATCTTTAACATGTTTAAAGCGGGCATATCTTTTTTTTAAAACATGTGTATAAAAATCTCTTTCGAATAAAACTCCAATGCGATTAGGGTTGAACTAGTGGAATTACCAAAACTTGGATAACAAGACTTTTGTGTTAATTTGCGGTTTGTGAATAAAATTTCTTTTCTTACATTTGTTCATTGCTTTAAATTCTCTCCATACGTAAACTCTAAAATTTTCATTTTCAAGTCATCTCTTTGCCTTTTATCTCTTTTTCATGTTTACAAGATGCAGGGAAAGTGAAAACTCAAGTTTTGATTGATGAAAAAGTATACATCAAAAATGGAAATGCACAATGCACAAATATAGAGAGAGATAATTCTAGAAAGTGTTTGTAATTTTTAGGGATTGTAAACTTTTTTTAGTTTTTATATATCAGGTTCTGCAATCGACGAGAAAAGGGGGAGACGGGGAATTTTTAACTGAGTGTTGACTCGCAATCCATAACTCATTCCTTACAAAAATATTGCCCGTTACGCATGATAAATCACTTTGCAATCGTCTATGATCGTTAGGTCAGCTTTTTGTAAATGGAGAAAATAATAGCTTGTTTGACTCGAGTAAATTTTCCACCGCACGTTCACTTGAGATTTTAAAGTTATTCTCTATAAAAGGTTTGGATTCATAGGTCATTTGCATCTCTAGCATGTATCATGCATGCATATCCATTTTTTAAAACATGTGTATAAAAATCTCTTTCTTATAAAATTCCAAGAAATTGGGGTTGAACTAGTGGAATTTCCCTAACTTGGATAACAAAACTTTTGTGTTCATTTGTGGTGTGTGAATAAATTTTCTTAACTAAAATTTTGTTTATTGCTTTAAATTCTTTCCATACATAACTCTAAAATTTTCAGTTTGTTCTGATTTTTTTGTCTTTAATCTTTTTTTTTTCGAGATGAAGGGAAAGTGAAAAATCAAGTTTCGATTTAAAATAAAAGTATACATCTAAAATGGAAATGCACAATGCACAAATGTAGAGAGAGATAATTCATAAAAGTGTCCTTAATTTTTAGGGATTGTAATCACTTTTCAGTTTTTATATATCAGGTTCTGCAATCGTCGGGAAAAGGGGGGGGCGGGGGGGATTTTTAACTGAGTGTTGACTCCCAATCCATAAGTCATTCCTTACCAAAATATAGCCCGTTACGCTGATCATTGGGTCAGATTTTTGTAAATGGGCAAAATAATGGCTTGTTTGACTCGGGAAAATATCCCACCGCACGTTCACATGAGAATTTAATGTTATTCTCTTTAAAAGGTTATTCACTTGAGAATTTAATGTCATTTTCATCTTTAACATGATTCAAGCGTGCATATCTACTTTTTAAAACATGTGTAAAAAATTCTCTTTCTTATAAAAATCCGAGCTATTAGGGTTGAATTAGTGGAATTACCCAAACTTGGATAACAAGACTTTTGTGTTAATTTGTGGTTTGTGAATAAATTTACTCTTATTACATTTGTTCATTGCTTCAAATTCTTCCCACACATAAAATCTAAAACATTAATTATAATGTGATCTATTTGTCTTTAAGAAAAATGTATCAATCTAAAATGGAAATGTAGAATGCATAAATGTAGAGAGAGATAATTCCAAAATGTGCCTGTAATATTTAGGGATAGTAAACTCTTTTTAGTTTTTATATATCAGATTCTGCAATCTTCGGGAAAAGGGGGTGGCGGGGGATTTTTAACTGAGTTTTGACTCCCTATCCATAAGTCATTCCTTCCAAAAATTTAGCCTCTTATGCATCATAAATCACTTTACAATCATCTATGATCGTTAGGTCAGCTTTAGGTAAATGGGTAAAATAATTGCTTGTTTGACTCGGGTAAATATCCCACCGCACGTTCTCTTGAGAATTTAATTTTATTCTGTTTAAAACGTTTGGATCCATAGTATCTTTAACATGTTTTTAGCAAGCATATCTATTTTTTAAAACATGTGTAGAAAAATCTCTTTCTTATAAAATTCTGAGCTATTAGGCTTGAACGAGTGGAATTACCGAAACTTGGATAGCAAAACTTTTGTGTTCATTTGTTGTGTGTGAATAAATTTTATTTTCTTACATTTGTTCATTGCTTTAAATTCTTTCCATACATAAACTCTAAAATTTTCATTTTGTTGTGCTGTACTTGCCTTTAATCTCTTTTTTTGTTTGCTTACGAGATGAAGGGAAAGTGAAAACTCAAGTTTTTATTTAAGAAAAAAGTATACATCTGAAATGGAAATGCACAATGCAAAAAATGTAGAGAGAGATAATTCCGAAAAGTGTTTTTAATTTTTACGGTTTGTAAACTCTTTTTAGTTTTTATATATCTAGTTCTTCATCAGTCGGGAAAAGAGGGAGACAAGGGATTTTAAACTGAGTGTTGACTCCCTATCCATAAGTCATTCCCTACAAAAATAAAGCCTGTTACGCTTGATAAATCACTTTATAATCCTCTATGATCGTTAGGTCAGCTTTTTGTAAATGGGCTAAATAATGGCTTGTTTGACTCGAGTAAATAGCCCACCGCATGTTCTCTTGAGAATTTAATGTTATTCTCTTTAAAAGATTTGGATCCTTAGGACATTTGCATCTTTAACATGTTTCAAGTATGCAAATCCATTTTTTAAAACATATGTAGATAAATCTCTTTCTCATAAAATTCCAAGCTATTTGGGTTGAAGTAGTGGAATTACCCAAACTTGGATAACAAAACTTTTGTGTTCTTTTGTTAGATGTGAATAAATTTTCTTTACTTGCATTTGTTTATTGCTTTAAATTGTTTCCGTACATAAACTCTAAAATTTTCATTTTGTTGTGATCTATTTGCCTTTTATCTCTTTTTTATTTTACAAGATGAAAGGGAAGTGAAAACTCAAGTTTTAATTTAAGAAAAAAGTATACATTTAAAATGGAAATTCACAATGCACAAATGTAGAGAGAGAAAATTCCAAAAAGTTTCTGTACTTTTTAGGGATTGGAAACTCTTTTTAGTTTTTAAATTTCAGGTTATGCAATCCTCGGGAAAAGGGGGAGGCGGGGGATATTTAACTGAGTGTTGACTCCCAATCCATAAGCCATTCCGTAAAAATATAGCGTGTTAGGCATGAAAAATATAGCGGGGGATTTTTAACCTTGTGTTGGCTCCCAATCCTTAAGTCATTCCTTACAAAAATATAGCCCGTTACGGATGGTAAATCACTTTATAATCATCCATGATGGTTAGGTCAGCTTTTTGTAAATGGGCTAAATAATGGCTTGTTTGACTCGAGTAAATATCCCACCGCACGTTCACTTGAGATTTTAATGTTTTTTTCTTTAAAAGGTTTGGAACCATAGGTCATTTGCATCTTTAACATGTTTCAAGTATGCAAATCCATTTTTTAAAACATGTGTAGAAAAATCTCTTTCTTATAAAATTCCGAGCAATTAGGGTTGAACTAGTGGAATTTACCAAACTATGATAAGAAAACTTTTGTGTTCGTTTGTGGTGTGTGAATAAATTTTCTTTACTTGCATTCTTTTATAGCTTTAAATTCTTTCCATACATAAAACTCAAAAATTTTCAATTTGTTGTGATCTTTTATCCTTTTATCTCTTTTTTGTTTTGTTTCCGAGATGAAGGGAAAGTGAATACTCAAGTTTTGATTTAAGATAAAAGTATACATCTAAAATGGAAATGCACAATGCACAAATGTAGAGAGAGATAATTCCAAAAAGTGGCCGTAATTTTTAGGGACTGTAAACTCTTTTTAGTCTCTATATATCAGGTTCTGCAATCTTCGGGAAAAGGGGGAGGCGGGGGATTTTTAACTGAGTGTCGACACCCAATCCATAAGTCATTCCTTACAAAAATATACCCGGTTACGCTGATCGTTAGGTTAGCTCTTTTGTAAATGTGCAAAATAATGGCTTGTTTGACTCGGGAAAATATCCCACCGCACGTTCACTTGAGAATTTAATGTTATTCAGTTTAAAAGGATTGGATCCATAGGTCATTTGCATCTTTCACATGTTTCAAGCGTGCATATCTATTTTTTAAAACATGTGTAGAAAAATCTTTTTCTTATAAAATTTCGAGCTTTTAGGGTTGAACTAGTGGAATTAGGCAAACTTGGATAACAAGACTTTTGTGTTAATTTGTGGTTTGTGAATAAATTTTCTTTTATTACATTTTTCATTGCTATAAATTCTTTCCATACATAAAATCTAAAATTTTCATTTTGATGTGATCTATTTGCCTTTTATCTCTTTTTTGTGTTTACGAGATGAGGGGAAAGTGAAAACTCAGGTTGTGATTTAAGAAAAAAGTATACATCTACAATGGAAATGTAGAATGCACAAATGTAGAGAGATATAATTCCAAAACGTGCCTATAATTTTTAGGGATTGTAAACACTTTTTAGTTTTTATATATCAGGTTCTGGAATTGTCGAGAAAAGGGGGTGGCGAGGGACTTTTAATTGAGTGTTGACTCCCAATCCATAAGTCATTCCTTACAAATATTTACCTCGTTACGCATGATAAATCACTTTACAATCATTTACGATCGTTGGGTAAGCTTTTTGTAAATGGGCAAAATAATGGCTTGTTTGACTCGGGTAAGTATCCCACCACATGTTCTCTCGAGAATTTAATGTTATTCTCTTTAAAAGATTTGGATCCATAGGTCATTTGCATCTTTAACATGTTTCAAACATGCATATCCATTTGTGAAAACATATGTAGATAAATCTCTTTCTTATAAAATTTCGAGCTATTTGGGTTGAACTAGTGGAATTACCCAAACTTGGATAACAAAACTTTTGTGTTCATTTGTGGGGTGTGAATAAATTTTCTTTACTTATATTTTTTATTGCTTTAAATTGTTTTCGTACATAAACTCTAAAAATTTCATTTTGTTGTGATTTATTTGCCTTTTATCTCTTTTTTTTGTTTACGAGATGAAAGGGAAGTGAAAACTCCAGTTTTTATTTAAGAAAAATGTATACGTTTAAAATGGAAATGCAGAATGCACAAATGTAGAGAGAGATAATTCCAAAAAGTATCTGTAATTTTTAGGGATTGGAAACTCTTTTTAGTTTTTAAATTTCAGGTTCTGCAAACGTCAGGAAAAGGGGGAGGCGATGGATTTTTAACTGAGTGTTGACTCCCAATCCATAAGTCATTGCTTTAAACAATATAGCCCATTAGGCATGATAAATTACTTTACAATCATCTATGATCGTTAGGTTAGCTTTTTGTAAATTGGCAAAATAATGGCTTATTTTACTCGGGTGAATATCCGACTGCACTTTCACATGAGAATTTAATGTTATTCTCTTTAAAAGGTTTGGATCCATAGGTCACTTGCATCTTTAACATGTTTAAAGCAAGCATATCTATTTTTTAAAGCATGTGTAGAAAAATATCTTCTTATAAAATTCCTAGCTATTAGGTTTGAACTTGTGGAATTTCCCAAACTTGGATAACAAAACTTTTGTGTTTATTTGTGGTGTGTGAATAATTTTATTTATTTACATCTTTTTATTGCTTTAAATTCTTTCCATTCATAAACTATAAAATTTTTAGTTTGTTGTGATCTATTTGCCTTTTATCTCTTTTTTCGCTTACAAGATTAAGGGAAAGTGAAAACTCAAGTTTTGATTTAAGAAAAAAGTATCCATCTAAAATTGAAATACACAATACAAAAATATAGAGTGAGATAATTCCAAAAAGTGTTCGTAATTTTTAGGGATTGTAAACTTTTTTTAGTTTTTATATATCAGGTTCTGCAATCAGCAAGAAAAGGGGGAGGCGGGGAATATTTAATTAAGTGTTGACTCGCAATCCATAAGTCATTCCATACAAAAATATAGCCCATTACGTATGATAAATCACTTTATAATCATCTATGATCTTTAGTTCAGCATTTTGTAAATGGGCAAAATAATAACTTGTTTGACTCGAGTAAATATCCCACCGCATGTTCACATGAGATTTTAATGTTATTCTCCAAAATTTTTTTGGATCTATAGGTCATTTGCATCTTTAACATGTTTCAAGCATGCATATCCATTTTTTAAATCATGTGTAGAAAAATCTCTTTCTTTTAAAATTCCGAGCAATTAGGGTTGAACCAGTGGAATTTCCCAAACTTGGATAACAAAATTTTTGTGTTCATTTGTGGGGTGTGAATAAATTTTCTTTACTAACATTTGTTTATTGCTTTAAATTCTTTCCATACATAAACACTTAAATTTTCAGTTTGTTGTGATCTTTCAGCCTTTTATCTCTTTTTTTTTGTGTCCGAGATGAAGGGAAAGTGAAAAATCAAGTTTTGATTTAAGATAAAGTATACATCTTAAATAGAAATGCACAATACTCAAATGTAGAGAGAGATAATTCCAAAAATTGTCCGCAATTTTCAATGGATTGTACACGCTTTTCAATTTTTATATATCAGGTTCTGTAATTGTCGGGAAAAGGGGGAAGCGGGGGATTTTTAACTGAGTGTTGACTCCAATCCATAAGTCATTCCTTACAAAAATATAGTCCGTTACGCTGATCGTTAGGTAAACTTTTTGTAAATCGGCAAAATAATGGATTGTTTGACTCGGGAAAATATCCCACCGCACGTTCACTTGAGAATTTAATGTTATTCTCTTTAAAAGGTTTCGATCCTTAGGTAATTTGTATCTTTAACATGTTTCAAGCGGGCATATCTATTTTTTAAAACATGTGTAGAAAAATCTCATTCTTATAAAATTCCGAGCTATTACGGTTGATCTAGTGGAATTACCCAAACTTGGATAGCAAAACTTTTGTATTAAATTGTGGTTTGTGAATAAATTTACTTTTCTTACATTTTTTCATTGCTTTAAATTCTTTCCGTACATAAACTCTAAAAATTTCATTTTGAAGTGATCTCTTTGCGTTTTATCTCTTTTTGATGTTTACGAGATGAAGGGAAAGTGAAAACTGAAGTTTTGATTTAAGAAAAAAGTATACATCTAAACGGGAAATTACAATGAACAAATATAGAGAGAGATAATTCCAGAAAGTGTTTATAATTTTTAGTGATTGTAAAATTTTTTTAGTTTTTATATATCGGGTTTTGCAATCGTCGAGAAAAGGGGGAGGTGGGGAATTTTTAACTCAGTGTTGACTCGCAATCCATAAGTCATCCCTTACAAAAATATAGCTAGTTACGCATGTTAAATCACTTTACAATAATCTATGATCGTTAGGTCAGCTTTTTTTAAATGGAAAAATAATAGCTTGTTCTCTATAAAAGGTTTTGGATCCATAGGTGATTTGCATCTTTAACATGTATCAAGCATGCATATCCATTTTTTAAAACATGTGTGGAAAAATCTCTTTCTTATAACATTCCGAGCAATTAGGGTTGAACTAGTGGAATTTCCCAAACATGGATAACAAAACTTTTGTGTTCATTTGTGGTGTGTGAATAAATTTTCCATAATTACATTTGTTTATTGCTTTAAATTCTTTCCATACATAAACTCTAACATTTTCAGTTTGTTCTGATCTTTTTGCCTTTTATCTCTTTTTTTGTTTACGTGATGAAGGGAAAGTGAAAACTCAAGTTTTGATTTAAGATAAAAGTATACATCTAAAATGGAAATGCACAATGCACAAATGTAGAGAGAGATAATTCCAAAAAGTGTCCGTAAATTTTAGGGATTGTAAACACTTTTCAGTTTTTATATTTAAGGTTCTGCAATCGTCAGGAAAAGGGGGAGGCATGGGATTTTTAACTGAGTGTTGAATCCCAATCCATAAGTCATTCCTTATGAAAATATAGCCCGTTACGCTGATCGTTAGGTCAACTTTTTGTAAATGGGCAAAATAATAGCTTGCTTGACTCGGGAAAATATCCCACCGCACGTTCACTTGAGAATTTAATGTGATTCTCTTTTAAAGGTTTGAATCCTTAGGTCATTTGCATCTTTAACATGTTTCAAGTGGGCATATCTATTTTTTAAAACATGTGTTTAAAAATCCCTTTCTAATAAAATTCCAATGCTATTAGGGTTGAACTAGTGGAATTACCCAAACTTGGATAACAAGACTTTTGTGTTAATTTGTGATTTGTGAATAAATTTTATTTTTTTACATTTGTTCATTGCCTTAAATTCTTTCCATACATAAACTCTAAAACTTTAATTTTGAAGTCATGTCTTTGCCTTTTATCTCTTTTTTATGTTTACGAGATGAAGGGTAAGTGAAAACTCAAGTTTTGATGTAAGAAAAAGCATACATCTAAAATGGAAATGCACAATGTACACATATAGGGAGAGATAATTCCTGAAATGTTTTTAATTTTTAGGGATTGTAAATTTTTTTTAGTTTTTATATATCATGTTTTGCAATCGTCGAGAAAAGGGGGAGGGGGGAATTTTTAACTAAGTGTTGACTTGCAATCCATAAGTCATTTCTTACAAAACTATTGCCCGTTATGCATGATAAATCACTTTACAATCATCTATTATCGTTAGGTCAGCTTTTTGTAAATGGGCAAAATAATAGCTTGTTTGACTCGAGTAAATATCCCACCGCACGTTCACTTGGGATTTTAATGTTATTCTCCATAAAAGGTTTGGATCCATAGGTCATTTCCATCTTTAACAAGTATCAAACATGCATATCCATTTTTTAAAACATGTGCAGAAAAATCTCTTTGTTATAAAATTCCGAGCAATTGGGGTTAAACTAGTGGAATTTCCCACACTTGGATAACAAAACTTTTTTGTTCATTTGTGGTGTCTAAAAAAATTTTCTTTACTTACATTTGTTTATTGCTTTAAATTCTTTCCATAAATAAACTCTAAAATTTTCAATTTGTTCTGATCTTTTTGTCTTTTATCTCTTTTTTTTTGTTTTCGAGATGAAGGGAAAGTGAAAACTCAAGTTTTGATTCAAAATAAAAGTATACATCTAAAATGGAAATTCACAATGCACAAATGTAGAGAGAGATAATTCTTAAATGTGTCCGTAATTTTTAGGGATTGTAATCACTTTTCGGTTTTTATATATCAGGTTCTGCAATCGTCAGGAAAAGGGGGAGGCGAGGGATTTTAAACTGAGTATTGACTCCCAATCCAAAAGTGAATCCTTACAAAAATATAGCCCGGTACACTGATCGTTAGGTCAGCTTTTTGTAAATGGGCAAAATAATGGCTTGTTTGACTCAGGAAAATATCCCACCGCACGTTCACTTGAGAATTTAATGTTATTTTCTTTAAAAGATTTGGATCCATAGGTCATTTCCATCTTTAACATGATTCAAGCGTGCATATCTACTTTTTAAAACATGTGTAAAAAATTCTCTTTCTTATAAAAATCCGAGCTATTAGGGTTGAATTAGTGGAATTACCCAAACTTGGATAACAAGACATCTGTGTTAATTTATGGTTTGTGAATAAATTTACTTTTATTACATTTGTTCATTGCTTCAAATTCTTTCCACACATCAAAATCTAAAACTTTCATTTTGTTGTGATGTATTTGCCTTTAATCTCTTTTTATATGTTTACGAGATGAAGGGAAAGTGAAAACTCAAGTTTTGATTGAAGAAAAATCCATCAATCAAAAATGGAAATGTAGAATGCACAAATGTAGAGAAAGATAATTCCAAAAAATGCCTGTAATTTTTAGTGATTGTAAACTCTTTTTAGTTTTTATATATCAGGTTCTGCAATCGTCGGGAAAAGGGGGTGGCGGGGGATTTTTAACTGAGTGTTGACTCCTTATCCATAAGTCATTCCTTCCAAAAATATAGCCTGTTACCCATGATAAATCACTTTACAATCATCTATGATCGTTAGGTCAGCTTTAGGTAAATGGGTAAAATAATCGCAGGTTTGACTCGGGTAACTATCCCACCGCACGTTCTCTTGGGAATTTAATTCTATTCTCTTTAAAAGGTTTGGATCCATAGGTCATTTGTATCTTTAACATGTTTCTAGCAGGCATATCTATTTTTTATAACCTGTGTAGAAAAATCTCTTTCTTATAAAATTCCGAGCTATTAGGGTGGAACTAGTGGAATTACCGAAACTTGGCTAGCAAAACTTTTGTGTTCATTTGTGGTGTGTGAATAAATTTTATTTTCTTACATTTAATTATTGCTTTACATTCTATCCATACATCAACTTTAAAATTTTCATTTTGTTGTGAGCTACTTGCCTTTTATCTCTTTTTTTTGTTTACGAGATGCGGGGAAAGTGAAAACGCAAGTTTTTATTTAAGAAACAGGTATATATCTAAAATGGAAATGCACAATGCACAAATATAGAGAGAGATAATTCCAAAAATTGTTCGTAATTTTTAACGGATTGTACACGCTTTTCAGTTTTTATATATCAGGTTCTGTAATTGTCAGGAAAAGGGGGAGGCAGGGGATTTTTAACTGAGTGTTGACTCCCAATCCATAAGTCATTCCTTACAAAAATATACTCCGTTACGCAGATCGTTAGGTAAACTTTCTGTAAATCGGAAAAATAATGGATTGTTTGACTTGGGAAAATATCCCACCGCACGTTCACTTGAGAATTTAATGTTATTCTCTTTAAAAGGTTTCGATCCTTAGGTAATTTGTATCTTTAACTTGTTTCAAGCGGGCATATCTATTTTTTAAAACATGTGTAGAAAAATCTCATTCTTATAAAATTCCGAGCTATTAGGGTTGAACTAGTGGAATTACCCAAACTTGGATAGCAAAACTTTTGTATTAAATTGTGGTTTGTGAATAAATTTACTTTTCTTACATTTTTTCATTGCTTTAAATTCTTTTCGTACATAAACTCTAAAAATTTCATTTTGAAGTGATCTCTTTGACTTTTATCTCTTTTTGATGTTTACGAGATGAAGGGAAAGTGAAAACTGAAGTTTTGATTTAAGAAAAAAGTATACATCTAAACGGGAAATTACAATGAACAAATATAGAGAGAGATAATTCCAAAAAGTGTTTATAATTTTTAGTGATTGTAAAATTTTTTTAGTTTTTTTATATCAGGTTCTGCAATCGCCGAGAAAAGGGGGAGGATGGGAATTTTTAACTGAGTGTTGACTCGCAATCCATAAGTCATCCCTTACAAAAATATAGTTAGTTACGCATGTTAAATCACTTTACAATAATCTATGATCGTTAGGTCAGCTTTTTGTAAATGGAAAAATAATAGTTTGTTCTCTATAAAAGGTTTTGGATCCATAGGTCATTTGCATCTTTAACATGTATCAAGCATGCATATCCATTTTTTAAAACATGTATGGAAAAATCTCTTTCTTATAAAATTCTGAGAAATTAGGGTTGAACTAGTGGAATTTCCCAAACATGGATAACGAAACTTTTGTGTTCATTTGTGGGGTGTGACTAAATTTTCCTTAATTACATTTGTTTATTGCTTTAAATTCTTTCCATAAATAAACTCTAAAATTTTCAATTTGTTCTGATCTTTTTGTCTTTTATCTCTTTTTTTTTTTGTTTTCGAGATGAAGGGAAAGTGAAAACTCAAGTTTTGATTTAAAATAAAAGTATACATCTAAAATGGAAATTCACAATGCACAAATGTAGAGAGAGATAATTCTTAAAAGTGTCCGAAATTTTTAGGGATTGTAATCGCTTTTCAGTTTTTATATATCAGGTTCTGCAATCGTCAGGAAAAAAGGGGGAGGCGGGGGATTTTAAACTGAGTGTTGACTCCCAATCCAAAAGTGATTCCTTACAAAAATATAGCCCAGTACACTGATCGTTAGGTCAGCTTTTTGTAAATGGGCAAAATAATGGCTTGTTTGACTCGGGAAAATATCCCACCGCACGTTCACTTGAGAATTTAATGTTATTCTCTTTAAAAGGTTTGGATCCATAGGTCATTTTCATCTTTAACATGATTCAAGCGTGCATATCTACTTTTTAAAACATTTGTAAAAAATTCTTTCTTATAAAAATCCGAGCTATTAGGGTTGAATTAGTGGAATTACCCAAACTTGGATAACAAGACATCTGTGTTAATTTATGGTTTGTGAATAAATTTACTTTTATTACATTTGTTCATTGCTTCAAATTCTTTCCACACATCAAAATCTAAAACTTTCATTTTGTTGTGATGTATTTGCCTTTTATCTCTTTTTTATGTTTACGAGATGAAGGGAAAGTGAAAACTCAAGTTTTGATTGAAGAAAAATCCATCAATCAAAAATGGAAATGTAGAATGCTCAAATGTAGAGAAAGATAATTCCAAAAAGTGCCAGTAATTTTTAGGGATTGTAAACTCTTTTTAGTTTTTATATATCAGGTTCTACAATCGTCGGGAAAAGGGGGTGGCGGGGGATTTTTAACTGAGTGTTGACTCCCTATCCATAAGTCATTCCATACAAAAATATAGCTTGTTACGCATGATAAATCACTTTACAATCATCTATGATCGTTAGGTTAGCTTTAGGTAAATGGGTAAAATAATCGCAGGTTTGACTCGGGTAACTATCCCATCGCACGTTCTCTTGGGAATTTAATTTTATTCTCTTTAAAAGGTTTGGATCCATAGATCATTTTTATCTTTAACATGTTTCTAGCAGGCATATCTATTTTTTAAAACATGTGTAGAAAAATCTCTTTCTTATAAAATTCCGAGCTATTAGGGTGGAACTAGTGGAATTACCGAAACTTGGATAGCAAAACTTTTGTGTTCATTTGTGGTGTGTGAATAAATTTTATTTTCTTACATTTATTCATTGCTTTAAATTCTTTCCATACATAAACTCTAAAATTTTCATTTTGTTGTGCACTACTTGCCTTTTATCTCTTTTTTTTGTTTACGAGATGCGGGGAAAGTGAAAACGCAAGTTTTTATTTAAGAAACAAGTATACATCTAAAATGGAAATGCACAATGCACAAATATAGAGAGAGATAATTCCAAAAATTGTTCGTAGTTTTTAACGGATTGTACACGCTTTTTCAGTTTTTATATATCAGGTTCTGTAATTGTCGGGAAAAGGGGGAGGCGGGGGATTTTTAACTGAGTGTTGACTCCCAATCCATAAGTCATTCCTTACAAAAATATAGTCCGTTACGCTGATCGTTAGGTAAACTTTTTGTAAATTGGCAAAATAATGGATTGTTTGACTCGGGAAAATATCCCACCGCACGTTCACTTGAGAATTTAATGTTATTCTCTTTAAAAGTTTTCGATCCTTAGGTAATTTGCATCTTTAACATGTTTCAAGTAGGCACATCTATTTTTTAAAACATGTGTAGAAAAATCTCTTTTTTATTAAATTCCAAGCTATTAGGGTTGCTCTAGGGGAATCATCCAAACTAGGATAACAAGACTTTTGTGTTCATTTGTGGTTTGTGAATAAATTTTAATTTATTAAATTTGTTCAATGATTCAAATTCTTTCCATTCATAAAATCTAAAACTTTCATTTTGATGTGATCCATTTGCCTTTTATCTCTTTTTTATGTTTACGAGATGAAGGGAAAGTGAAAGCTCAAGTTTTGATTTAAGAAAAAAGTATCAATCTAAAATGGAACTGTAGAATGCACAAATATAGAGAGAGATAATTCAAAAAAGTGCCAGTAATTTTTAGGGATTGTAAACGTTTTTTAGTTTTTATATATCAGGTTCTGCAATCGTTGGGAAAAGGGGATGGCGGGGGATTTTTAACTGAGTGTTGACTCCCAATCCATAAGTCATTCATTCCAAAAATATAGCCTGTTACGCATGATAAATAACTTTACAATCATTTATTATTGTTAGGTCAGCTTTAGGTAATGGGTAAAATAATGGCTTGTTTGACTCGGGTAAATATCCCACTGCACGTTCACTTGAGAATTTAATTTTATTATCTTTAAAAGGTTTGGATCCATAGGTCCTTTGTATCTTTAACATGTTTCAAGCAGGCATATCTATTTTTTATAACATGTGTAGAAAAATCTATTCGTTATAAAATTCCCAGCTATTAGGGTCGAATTAGTAGAATTACCGAAACTTGGATAGCAAAATTTTTGTGTTCATTTGTGGTGTGTGAATAAATTTTATTTTCTTAACTTTGTTCATTACTTTAAATTCTTTCCATACAAAAACTCTAAAATTTTCATTTTGTTGTGTTGTATTTGCCTTTTATCTCTTTTTTTTCTTTACGAGATGAAGGGAAAGTGAAAACTCAAGTTTTTATTTAAGAAAAAAGTATACATCTAAAATGGAAATGCACAATGCACAAAGTGGGAGAGAGATAATTCCAAAAAGTGTTTGTAATTTTTAGGGATTGTAAGCCCTTTTTAGTTTTTATATATTAGGTACATCAATAGTCGGGAAGAGGGGGAGGCAGGGGATTTTTAACTGAGTGTTGACTCCCAATCCATAAGTCATTCCTTAAGAAAATATAGCCCGTTATGCATGATAAATCACTTTACAATCATGTATGATCGTTAGGTCAGGTTTTTGTAAATGGGCAAAATAATGGCTTGTTTGACTCGGGTAAATATCCTACCACATGTTCTCTTGAGAATTTAATGTTATTCTCTTTAAAAGATTTGGATCCATAGGTCATTTGCATCTTTAACATGTTTCAAGCATGCATATCCATTTTTTAAAACATATGTAGATAAATGTCTTTCTTATAAAATTCCGAGCTATTTGGGTTTAACTAGTGGAATTACCAAAACCTGGATAACAAAACTTTTGTGTTCATTTGTGGGATGAGAATAAATTTTCCTTACTTACATTTGTTTATTGCTTTAAATTGTTTCCGTACATAAAATCTAAAATTTTCATTTTGTTATGATCTATTTGCCTTTTATCTCTTTTTTTTGTTTACGAGATGAAAGGGAAGTGAAAACTCAAGTTTTTAGTTAAGAACAGAGTATACGTTTAAAATTGAAATGCACAATGCACAAATGTAGTGAGATTCCAAAAAGTGACAGTAATTTTTAGGGATTGTAAACTCTTTTTAGTTTTTATATATCAGGTTCTGCAATCGTCAGGAAAAGGGGGAGGCGGAGGATTTTTAACTGAGTGTTAACTCCCAATCCATAAGTCATTCCATACAAAAATATATCCCATTACACATGATAAATCACTATACAATAATCTATGATCGTTAGGGCAACTCTTTGTAAATGGGCTAAATAATGGCTTGTTTGACTCGGGTAAATAGCCCACCACACGTTCACTTGAGAATTTAATGTTATTCTCTTTAAAAGGTTTGGATCCATAGGTCATTTGCATCTTTAATATGTTTCAAGCATGCATATCCATTTTTTAAACCATGTGTAGAAAAATATCTTTCTTATAAAATTCCGAGCTATTATGGTTAAACAAGTGGAATTTCAAAAACTTGGATAACATAATTTTTGTGTTCATTTGTGGTGTGTGAATTAATTTTCTTTACTTACATTTGTTTATTGCTTTAAACTCTTCGATACTTAAACTCTAAAATTTTCATTTTGTTGAGATCTATTTGCCTTGTATATTTTTTTTTTTTTGCGAGATGAAGGGAAAGTGAAAACTCAAGTTTTGATTTAAGAAAAAAATATACATCTAAAAGGGAAATTCACAATCCAGAAATGTATAGGGAGATAATTCCAAAAAGTATTCATAAATTTTTTGGATTGTAAACTCTTTTTTGTCTTTATATAGCAGGTTTTGCAATTGTCTTGGAAAAGGGGGAGGCGGGGGATTTTTAACTGAGTGTTGACTCCCGATCCATAAGTCATTACTTACAAAAATATAGCCCGTTACACATGATAAATCACTTTACAATCATCTATGATCGTTAGGTCAGCTTTTCGTAAATGGGCAAACTAATGGTTTGTTTGACTCGGGTAAATATTCCACCACACGTTCACTTGAGAATTTCATGTTATTCTCTTTAAAAGGTTTGGATCCAAAGGTCATTTTCATCTTGAACATGTTTCAAGCATGCATATCCATTTTTTAAAACATGTGTAGAAAAATATATTTCTTATAAAATTCGGAGCTATAAGGGTTGAACTAGTGGAATTTCCCAAACTTGGATAACATAAATTTTGTGTTAATTTGTGGTGTGTGAATAAATTTTCTTTACTTACATTATTTTATTGCTTTAAATTCTTCCGTACATAAACTCTAAAATTTTCATTTTGTAGTGATCTATTTGCCTATTGTCTTTTTTTTTTTTGTTTGCGAGATCTAGGAAAAGTGAAAACTCAAGTTTTGAAAACTCAAGTATACATCTAAATTGAAATTCACAATGCACAAATAGAGAGAGACATAATTACAAAAAGTGTCTTTAATTTTTAGGGACTGTAAACTCTTTTTAGTTTTTATATATCATGTTCTGCAATCGTCGAGAAAAGGGGGAGACGGGTGATTTTTATCTGACTGTTGACTCCCAATCCATAAGTCATTCCATACAAAATATTGCCTGTTACAATCATCTATGATCGTTAGGTTAGCTTTTTGTAAATGGGCAAAATAATGGCTTGTTTGACTCGGGTAAATATCCCACCACACGTTCACTTAAGAATTTAATGTTAGTCTCTCTAAAACGTTTGGAACCATAGGCCATTTGCATCTTTAACATGTTTCAAGAATGCATATCCATTTTTTAAAACATGTGTAGAAAAATCTCTTTCTTATAAAATTCAGAGCACTTAGGGTTGAACTAGTGGAATTTCCCCAACTTGGATAACAAAACTTTCGTGTTCATTTGTTCTGTGTGAATAAATTTTCTTTACATACATTCGTTTATAGCTTTAAATTCTTTCCATACATAAACTCTAAAATTTTCAATTTGTTGTGATCTATTTGAATTTTATCTCTTTTTTTTTTTTTACGAGATGAAGGAAAAGTGAAAACTCAAGTTTTGATTTAAGAAAAAATTATATATCTAAAATGGAAATGCACAATGCACAAATTTAGAGAGAGATAATTCATGAAAGTGCCTGTAATTTTTAGGGATTGTAAACTCTTTTTAGTTTTTATATATCAGGTTCTGTAATCGTCAGGAAAAGAGGGTGGCGGGGGATTTTTAACTGAGTGTTGACTCCCAATCCATAAGTAATTCCTTACAAAAATATAGTCCGTTACGCACAATAAATCTCTTTACAATCATCTATGATCCTTAGTTCAGCTTTTTGTAAATGGGCAAAATAATGGCTTGTTTGACTCGGGTAAATATCCCACCGCACGTTCACTTGAGAATGTAGTGTTATTCTCTTTAAAAGGTTTGGATCCATTGGTCATTTGATTCTTTAACATGTTTCAAGCATGGATATCCTTTTTTATAAATATTTGTAGAAAAATGCTCTCTTATAAAATTCAGAGGTATTACGGTAGAAGTAATGGAATTTCCCAAACTTGGATAACAAAATTTTTGTATTCATTTGTGGTGTGTGAATAAATTTTCTTTACTTACTTTTGTATATTTCTTTAAATTCCTTCCATACATAAACTCTAAAATTTTCAGTTTGTTGTGATCTATTTCCCTTTTATCTCTTTTTTTTGTTTACGAGATGAAGGGAAAGTGAAAACTCAAGTTTACATTTAAGAAAAAAGTATACATCTAAAATGGAAATGAAAAATGCAGAAATATAGAGAGAGATAATTCCAAAAAGTGTTTGTAATTTTTTGGGATTGTAAACTCTTTTTAGTTTTTATATATCAGGTTCAGCAATCTTCGATAAAAGGGGAAGGCGGGGGATTTTTAACTGAGTGTTGACTCCCAATCCATATGTCATTTCTTAAAAAAATATAGCCCGTTATGCATGATAAAACACTTAAAAATCACCTATAATTGTTAGGTCAGCTTTTTTTAAATGGGCAAAATAATGGCTTTTTTTAATAGGGTAAATATCCCACCGCACGTTCACTTGAGAATTTAATGTTATTCTCTTTAAAAGGTTTGGATCCATAGGTCATTTGCATCTACCACATATTTCAAGCATGCATATCCATTTTTTAAAAGATCTGTAGAAAAATCACTTTCTTATAAAATTCCGATCTATTAGGGTTGAACTAGTGGAATTTCCCAAACTTGGAAAACAAAACTTTTGTGCTCATTTGTGGTGTGTGAATAAATTTTCTTTACTTACTTTTGTTTATTAATTTAAATTCTTTCCATTCATAAACTCTAAAATTTTTATTTTGTTGTGATCTATTTTCTATTTATATCCTTTTTTTGTTTACGAGATAAAGGGAAAGTGAAAAATCAAGTTTTTATTTAAGAAAAAAGTATACATGTAAAATGGAAATGCCTAATGCTCAAATATAGAGAGAGATAATTCCAAAAAGTGTTTGTAATTTTTCAGGATTGTAAACTCTTTTAATTATTTATATGTCACGTTCTTCAATAGTCGGGAAAAGGGGGAGGTGGGGGATTTTTAACTGAGTGTTGACTCCCAAACCATAAGTCATTCCAAACAAAAATATATCCCATTACGCATGATAAATCACTTTACAATCACCTATTATCGTTAGGTCAACTTTTTGTAAATAGGCAAAAAATGGCTTGTTTGACTAAGGTAAATATCCCACCGCACGTTCTCTTGAGAATTTAATGATATCCTCTTTAAAATATTTGGATCCATAGGTCATTTGAATCTTTAACATGTTTCAAGAATGCATATACATTTTTTAAAACATATATAGATAAATCTCTTTCTTATAAAATTCCGAGCTATTAGGGTTGAACTAGTGGAATTACCCAAACTTGGATAACAAAATATTTGTGTTCATTTGTAGGGTGTGAATAAATTTTCCTTACTTACGTTTGTTTATTGTTTTAAATTGTTTCTGAACATAAACGCTGAAATTTTCATTTTTTTGTGATCCATTTGCCTTTTATCTCATTTTTTTGTTTACGAGATGAAGGGGAAGTGAAAACTCAAGTTTTTATTTAAGAAAAAGTATACGTTAAAAATGCAAATGGACAATGCACAAAATTAGAGAGAAATAATTCCAAAAAGTGTCCGTAATTTTTAGGGATTGGATGCTCTTTTTATTTTTATATTTCAGGTTGTACAATCGTCGGGAAAAGGGGGAGGCGGAGAATTTTTAACTGTGTGTTGACTTCCAATCCATAACTCATTCTTTACAAAAGTATAACCCATTACGAATGATAAATCACTTTACAATCATGTATGATCGTTAGGTCACCTTTTTTTAAATGGGCAAACTAATGGCTTATTTGACTCGGGTAAATATCCCACTACACGTACACTTGAGAATTTAATGTTATTCTCTTTTAAAGGTTTGGATCCATAGGTCATTTGCATATTTAACACGTTTAAAGCATGCATATCCATTTTTTAAAACATGTGTAGAAAAATATCTTCTTATAAAATTCCAAGCTCTTACGGTTGAATTTCCCAAACTTGGATAACAAATATTTTGTGTTCATTTGTCGTGTCTGAATAATTTTATTTTTTAAAATTTGTTTATTGCTTTAAATTCTTTCCAAACATAAACTCTAAAATTTTCAGTTTGTTGTGATCTATTTGCCATTTATCTCTTTTTTTTGTTTATGAGATGAAGGGCAAGTGAAAACTCAATTTTTCATTTAAGAAAAAAGTATACATCTAAAATGGAAATGCACAATGAAAAATTGTAGAGAGAGATAATTCCAAAAAAGTGTTTGTAATTTTTAGGGATTGTAAACTCTTATTAGTTTTTATATATCAGGTTCTGCAATCGTCGGGAAAAGGGGGAGTTGGGGGATTTTTTATTGAGTGCTGACTCCTAATCCATAATTCATTCCTTGAAAAATATAGCTCGTTATGCATGATAAATCACTTTAAAATCATCAATGATCCATAGTTCAGCTTTTTGTAAATGGGCAAAACAATGGCTTGTTTGACTCGTGTAAATATCCCATCGCACGTTCACTTGAGAATTTAATGTTATTCTCTTTAAAAGGTTTGGATCCATAGGTCATTTACATCTTGAACATGTTTCAAGCATGCATATCCATTTTTTAAAACATGTGTAGAAAAATCTCTTTCTTATAAAATTCGGAGCTATTAGGGTTTTACTAAAAGGAATTTCCCAAACTTTGATAACAAAACTTTTTTGTTAATTTGTGGTGTGGGAATAAATTTTTTAACTTACATTTGTTTATTGCTTTAAATTCTTCCAATACATCAACTCTAAAATTTTCATTTTGTTGTGAGCTATTTGCCTTTTACCTCTTTTTTTTGTTTACGAGATGAAGGGAAAGTGAAAACTCAAGTTCTGATTTAAGAAAAAAGTATACATCTAAAATGGAAATGCACAATGCACAAATGTAGAGAGCGATAATTCCAAAAAGTGTTTGTAATTTTTAGGGATTGTAAACTCTTTTTAGTTTTTATATATCAGGTTATGCAATCATCGGGAAAAGGTGGAGGCGGGGGATTTTTAACAGAGTGTTGTCTCCCAATCCATAAGTCATTCCATGCAAAAATATAGCCCATTACACATGATAAATCACTTTACAATCATCTATGCTCGTTAGGTCAGCTTTTTCTTAATGGGCAAAATAATGGCTTGTTTGATTCGGGTAAATATCCCACTGCACGTTCTCTTGTGAATTTAATGTTATTCTCTTTAAAAGGATTGCATCCATAGATAATTTTCATCTTTAACTTGTTTCATGCATGCATATCCATTTTTTAAAACATGGGTAGAAAAATCTCTTTCTTATAAAATTCTGAGCTATAAGGGTTGAACTAGTGGAATTTCCAAAACATGGATAATAAAACTTTTGTCTTCATTTGTGGTGAGTGAAAAAATTTTCTTTACTTACATTTGTTTATTGCTTTAAATTCTTTCCATACATAAACTCTAAAATTTTCAGTTTGTTGTGATCTATTTGCCTTTTATCTCTTTTTTCTGTTTACGAGATGAAGGGAAAGTGAAATTCATGTTTTGATTTAAGAAAAAAGTACACATCTAAAATGGAAATGAACAATCCCAAAATTTAGAGAGAGATAATTCCAAAAAGTGTTTGTAATTTTTAGGAATTGTAACTCTTTTTATTTTTTATATATTTTTTTCTGCAATCATTGGGAAATAGGGGAGGCGGGGGACTTTTAACTGAGTGTTGACTCCCAATCTATAAGTCATTCCTTAAAAAAATATAGCCCGTTACGCATGATAAATCACTTTACAATCAACTATGATCCTTCGTTCAGCTTTTTGTCAATGGGCAAAATAATGGCTTGTTTCACTCGGGTAAATAGCCCACCGCATGTTCCCTTGAGAATTTAATGTTATTCCCTTTAAAAGGTTTGGATCCGTAGGTCATTTGCATTTGTTGCATGTTTCAAGCATGCACATCCTTTTTTTAAAACATATCTAGACAAATCTCTTTTTTATAAAATTCCGAGCTATTAGGGTTGAACTAGTGGAATTTCCCAAACTTGGATAACAAAACTTTTGTATTCGTTTGTGGTCTGTGAATAAATTTTCTTTACTTACATTTGTTTATTGCTATAAATTCTTTCCATACAAAAACTCTAAAATTTTCATTTTTTTGAGATCTATTTGCCCTTTATCTCTTTTTTTTGTTTACGAGATGGAGGGAAAGTGAAAACTCAAGTTTTGATTTAAGTAAAAAGTATGCATCTAAAATGGAAATACACAACGCACAAATGTAGAGAGAGAGAATTTAAAAAAGTATCTATAATTTATAGGGATTGTAAAATATTTTTAGCTTTTATATATCAGGTTTTGCAATCGTTGAGAAAAGGGGGAGGCAGGGGATTTTTAACTGAGTGTTGACTCCCAATCCATAAGTAATTCCTTTAAAAAATATAGCCAGTTATGTTTGATAAATCACTTTCCTATCACCTATAATCGTTAGGTCAGCTTTTTGGAAATGGGAAAAAATGGCTTGTTTGACTCTGGAAAATATCCCACCGTACGTTTAGTTGAGAATTTAATGTTATTCTCTTTAAAAGGTTTGAATCCATAGGCAATTTGCATCTTTAATATGTTTCAAGCTTGCATATCCATTTTTTAAAACATGTGTAGAAAAATCACTTCTTAAAAAATTCCGAGCTATTAGGGTAAAACTAGTGGAATTTCCCAAACTTGGATAACTATACTTTTTTGTTCATTTTTGGTGTGTCAATAAATTTTATTTACTTATATTTGTTCATTGCTTTAAATTCTTTCCATACATAAACACTAAAATTTTGAGTCTATTGTGTTCAATTTGCCTTTTATTTCTTTTTTTGTTTACGAGATAAGGAAAAGTGAAAACTCAAGTTTTGATTTAAGAAAAAAGTATACATCTAAAATGGAAATGCACAATGCAAAAATGTAGAGAGAGATAATTCCAAGAAGTGTTTGCAATTTTAAGGGATTGTAAACTCATTTTAGTCTTAATATATCAGGTTTTGCAATCTTCGGGAAAAGGGGGAGGCAGGGGATTTTTAAAAGAGTGTTCACTCTCAATCCATAAGTCATTCCTTAAAAAAATATACCCCGTTACGGATGGTAAATCACTTTACAATCATCTATAATCGTAAGGTCAGCTTTTTGTATATAGGCAAAATGGTGGCTTGTTCGACTCGGGTAAATATCCCACTGCTCGTTTACATGAGAATTTAATATTTTTCACTTTAAAAGATTTGGATCCATAGGTCATTTGAGTCTTTAACATGTTTCCAGCATGCATATCCATTTTTTAAAACATGGGTAGAAAAATATCTTTCTTGTAAAATTCCGAGCTATTCGGGGTGAACTAGTGGAATTCCCCAAACTTGGAAAAGAAAAATTTTGTGTTCATTTTCGGTGTGTGAATAAAATTTATTTAATTACATTTTTTATAGCTTTAAATTATTTCCATACATCAGCTCTAAAATTTTCATTTTGTTGTGATTTATTTGCATTTAATCTCTTTTTTTTTTTTTACGATTTGAAGGGAATGTGAAAACTCAACCTTTGATGTAAGAAAAAAGTATACATCTAAAATGGAAATGCACAATGCACAATTGTAGAGAGAGATAATTCCAAAAAGTGTTTGTAATTTTTAAGGATTGCAAAGTCTTTTTAATTTTTATATATCAGGTTTTGCAATTGTCGGGAAAAGGGGGAGGCGGGGGGGTTTTTAACTGAGTGTTGACACCCAATCCACAAGTCATTCCTTAAAAAAATATAGCTCGTTACGCATGATAGATCAATTTACAATCATCAATGATCGTTAGGTCAGCTTTTTGTAAATGGGCAAAATAATAGCTTGTTTTACTCGAGTAAATATCCAACCGCATGTTCACTTGTGATTTTAATGTTATTCTCTATAAAAGGTTTGGATCCATAGGTCATTTGAATCGTTAACATGTATCAAGCATGCATATGCATTTTTTTAAAACATGTGTCGAAAAATCTCTTTCTTATAAAATTCCGAGCAATTAGGGTTGAACTAGTGGAATTTCCCAAACTAGGATAACAAAACTTTTGCGTTCATTTGTGGCGTGTGAATAAATTTTCTTTACTTACATTTTTTTATTGCTTTAAATTCTTTCCATACATAAACTCTAAAATTTTTAGTTTGTTCTGATCTTTGTGCCTTTTATCTCTTTTTTTTGTTTCCTAGATGAAGGGAAAATGAAAACTCAACTTTTGATTTAAGATAAAAGTATATATCTAAAATGGAAATACACAATGCACAAATGTAGAGAGAGATAATTCCAAAAAGTAACCGTAATTTTTAGGGATTGTAAACACTTTACATTTTTTATATATAAGGTTCTGCAATCTTCGGGAAAAGGGGGAGGCGGGCGATTTTTAACTAAGTGTTGACTGCCAATCCATAAGTCATTTCTTACAAAAATATAACCCGTAACACTGATCGTTAGGTCAGCTTTTTATAAATGGGCAAAATAATGGCTTGTTTGACTCGGGAAAATATCCCACCGCACATTCACTTGAGAATTTAATGTTATTCTCTTTAAAAGGTTTGGACCCTTAGGTCATTTGCATCTTTAACATGTTTCAAGCGGGCATATCTTTTTTTTAAAACATGTGTAGAAAAATCTCTTTCGAATAAAACTCCAATGTGATTAGGGTTGAACTAGTGGAATTACCAAAACTTGGATAACAAGACTTTTGTGTTAATTTGCGGTTTGTGAATAAATTTTCTTTTCTTACATTTGTTCATTGCTTTAAATTCTTTCCATACGTAAACTCTAAAACTTTCATTTTCAAGTCATCTCTTTGCCTTTTATCTCTTTTTCATGTTTACAAGATGCAGGGAAAGTGAAAACTCAAGTTTTGATTGATGAAAAAGTATACATCAAGAATGGAAATGCACAATGCACAAATATAGAGAGAGATAATTCTAGAAAGTGTTTGTAATTTTTAGGGATTGTAAACTTTTTTTAGTTTTTATATATCAGGTTCTGCAATTGACAAGAAAAGGGGGAGATGGGGAATTTTTAACTGAGAGTTGACTCGCAATCCATAACTCATTCCTTACAAAAATATTGCCCGTTACGCATGATAAATCACTTTGCAATCGTCTATGATCGTTAGGTCAGCTTTTTGTAAATGGGGAAAATAATAGCTTGTTTGACTCGAGTAAATTTTCCACCGCACGTTCACTTGAGATTTTGTTGTTATTCTCTATAAAAGGTTTGGATCCATAGGTCATTTGCATCTTTAACATGTATCATGCATGCATATCCATTTTTTAAAACATGTGTAAAAAAATCTCTTTCTTATAAAATTCCAAGAAATTGGGGTTGAACTAGTGGCATTTTCGTAACTTGGATAACAAAACTTTTGTGTTCATTTGTGGTGTGTGAATAAATTTTCTTTACAAACATTTGTTTATTGCTTTAAATTCTTTCCATACATAACTCTAAAATTTTCAGTTTGTTCTGATCTTTTTGTCTTTAATCTCTTTTTTTTTTAGATGAAGGGAAAGTGAAAAGTCAAGTTTTGATTTAAAATAAAAGTATACATCTAAAATGGAAATGCACAATGCACAAATGTAGAGAGAGATAATTCATAAAAGTGTCCGTAATTTTTAGGGATTGTAATCACTTTTCAGGTCTTATATATCAGGTTCTGCAATCGTCGGGAAAAGGGGGGGGGATTTTTAACTGAGTGTTGACTCCCAATCCATAAGTCAATCCTTACAAAAATCTAGCCCGTTACGCTGATCGTTGGGTCAGATTTGTGTAAATGGGCAAAATAATGGCTTGTTTGACTCGGGAAAATATCCCACCGCACGTTCACATGAGAATTTAATGTTATTCTCTTTAAAAGTTTATTCACTTGAGAATTTAATGTGATTTTCATCTATAACATGATTCAAGCGTGCATATCTACTTTATAAAACATGTGTAAAAAATTCTCTTTCTAATAAAAATCCGAGCTATTAGGGTTGAATTATTGGAATTACCCAAACTTGGATAACAACACTTTTGTGTTAATTTGTGGTTTGTGAATAAATTTACTCTTATTACATTTGTTCATTGCTTCAAATTCTTCCCACACATAAAATATAAAACTTTAATTTTGATGTGATCTATTGGCCTTGAAGAAAAATGTATCAATCAAAAATGGAAATGTAGAATGCATAAATGTAGAGAGAGATAATTCCAAAATGTGCCTGTAATTTTTAGGGATTGTAAACTCTTTTTAGTTTTTATATATTAGGTTCTGTAATCTTCGGGAAAAGGGGGTGGCGGGGGATTTTTAACTGAGTTTTGACTCCCTATCCATAAGTCATTCCTTCCAAAAATTTAACCTCTTACGCATCATAAATCACTTTACAATCATCTATGATCGTTAGGTCAGCTTTAGGTAAATGGGTAAAATAATTGCTTGTTTGACTCGGGTAAATATCCCACCGCACGTTCTCTTGTGAATTTAATTTTATTCTGTTTAAAACGTTTGGATCCATAGGTCATTAGTATCTTTAACATGTTTTTAGCAGGCATATCTATTTTTTAAAACATGTGTAGAAAAATCTTTTTCTTATAAAATTCCGAGCTATTAGGGTTGAACGAGTGGAATTACCGAAACTTGGATAGCAAAACTTTTGTGTTCATTTGTTGTGTGCGAATAAATTTTATTTTCTTACATTTTTTCATTGCTTTAAATTCTTTCCATACATAAACTCTAAAATTTTCCATTTGTTGTGCTGTACTTGCCTTTCATCTTTTTTTTTCTTGTTTACGAGATGAAGGGAAAGTGAAAACTCAAGTTTTTATTTAAGAAAAAAGTATACATCTGAAATGGAAATGCACAATGCAAAAATGTAGAGAGAGATAATTCCGAAAAGTGTTTGTAATTTTTAAGGTTTGTAAACTCTTTTTAGTTTTTATATATCTAGTTCTTCATCAGTTGGGAAAAGAGGGAGGCAAGGGACTTTAAACTGAGTGTTGACTCCCAATCCATAAGTCATTCCTTACAAAAATATAGCCTGTTACGCTTGATAAATCACTTTATAATCCTCTATGATCGTTAGGTCAGTTTTTTGTAAATTGGCAAAATAATGGCTTGATTGACTCGGGTAAATGTCCCACCGCATGTTCTCTTGAGAATTTAATGTTATTCTCTTTAAAAGATTTGGATCCTTAGGACATTTGCATCTTTAACATGCTTCAAGCATGTATATCCAGTTTTTAAAACATATGTAGATAAATCTCTTTCTCATAAAATTCCGAGCTTTTTGGGTTGAAGTAGTGGAATTACCCAAACTTGGATAACAAAATTTTTGTGTTCATTTGTTGGATGTGAATAAATTTTCTTTACTTGCATTTGTTTATTGCTTTAAATTTTTTCTGTACATAAACTCTAAAATTTTCATTTTGTTGTGATCTATTTGCCTTTTATCTCTTTTTTATTTTACAAGATGAAAGGGAAGTGAAAACTCAAGTTTAATTTAAGAAAAATGTATACGTTTAAAATAGAAATTCAGAATGCACAAATGTAGAGAGAGAAAATTCCAAACATTTTCAGTATTTTTTAGGGATTGGAAACTCTTTTTAGTTTTTAAATATCAGGTTATGCAATCCTCGGGAAAAGGGGGAGGCGGGGGATATTTAACTGAGTGTTGACTCCCAATCCATAAATCATTCCGTAAAAATATAGCGTGTTAGGCATGAAAAATATAGCGGGGGATTTTTAACCTTGTGTTGACTCCCAATCCTTAAGTCATTCCTTACACAAATATAGCCCGTTACGGATGATAAATCACTTTATAATCATCCATGATGGTTAGGTCAGCTTTTTGTAAATGGGCTAAATAATGGCTTGTTTGACTCGAGTAAATATCCCACCGCACGTTCACTTGAGATTTTAATGTTATTCTCTTTAAAAGTTTATTCACTTGAGAATTTAATGTGATTTTCATCTATAACATGATTCAAGCGTGCATATCTACTTTATAAAACATGTGTAAAAAATTCTCTTTCTAATAAAAATCCGAGCTATTAGGGTTGAATTATTGGAATTACCCAAACTTGGATAACAACACTTTTGTGTTAATTTGTGGTTTGTGAATAAATTTACTCGTATTACATTTGTTCATTGCTTCAAATTCTTCCCACACATAAAATATAAAACTTTAATTTTGATGTGATCTATTGGCCTTGAAGAAAAATGTATCAATCAAAAATGGAAATGTAGAATGCATAAATGTAGAGAGAGATAATTCCAAAATGTGCCTGTAATTTTTAGGGATTGTAAACTCTTTTTAGTTTTTATATATTAGGTTCTGTAATCTTCGGGAAAAGGGGGTGGCGGGGGATTTTTAACTGAGTTTTGACTCCCTATCCATAAGTCATTCCTTCCAAAAATTTAGCCTCTTACGCATCATAAATCACTTTACAATCATCTATGATCGTTAGGTCAGCTTTAGGTAAATGGGTAAAATAATTGCTTGTTTGACTCGGGTAAATATCCCACCGCACGTTCTCTTGTGAATTTAATTTTATTCTGTTTAAAACGTTTGGATCCATAGGTCATTAGTATCTTTAACATGTTTTTAGCAGGCATATCTATTTTTTAAAACATGTGTAGAAAAATCTTTTTCTTATAAAATTCCGAGCTATTAAGGTTGAACGAGTGGAATTACCGAAACTTGGATAGCAAAACTGTTGTGTTCATTTGTTGTGTGCGAATAAATTTTATTTTCTTACATTTTTTCATTGCTTTAAATTCTTTCCATACATAAACTCTAAAATTTTCCATTTGTTGTGCTGTACTTGCCTTTCATCTTTTTTTTTTCTTGTTTACGAGATGAAGGGAAAGTGAAAACTCAAGTTTTTATTTAAGAAAAAAGTATACATCTGAAATGGAAATGCACAATGCAAAAATGTAGAGAGAGATAATTCCGAAAAGTGTTTGTAATTTTTAAGGTTTGTAAACTCTTTTTAGTTTTTATATATCTAGTTCTTCATCAGTTGGGAAAAGAGGGAGGCAAGGGACTTTAAACTGAGTGTTGACTCCCAATCCATAAGTCATTCCTTACAAAAATATAGCCTGTTACGCTTGATAAATCACTTTATAATCCTCTATGATCGTTAGGTCAGTTTTTTGTAAATTGGCAAAATAATGGCTTGATTGACTCGGGTAAATGTCCCACCGCATGTTCTCTTGAGAATTTAATGTTATTCTCTTTAAAAGATTTGGATCCTTAGGACATTTGCATCTTTAACATGCTTCAAGCATGTATATCCATTTTTTAAAACATATGTAGATAAATCTCTTTCTCATAAAATTCCGAGCTTTTTGGGTTGAAGTAGTGGAATTACCCAAACTTGGATAACAAAATTTTTGTGTTCATTTGTTGGATGTGAATAAATTTTCTTTACTTGCATTTGTTTATTGCTTTAAATTTTTTCTGTACATAAACTCTAAAATTTTCATTTTGTTGTGATCTATTTGCCTTTTATCTCTTTTTTATTTTACAAGATGAAAGGGAAGTGAAAACTCAAGTTTAATTTAAGAAAAATGTATACGTTTAAAATAGAAATTCAGAATGCACAAATGTAGAGAGAGAAAATTCCAAAAAATTTCTGTATTTTTTAGGGATTGGAAACTCTTTTTAGTTTTTAAATATCAGGTTATGCAATCCTCGGGAAAAGGGGGAGGCGGGGGATATTTAACTGAGTGTTGACTCCCAATCCATAAATCATTCCGTAAAAATATAGCGTGTTAGGCATGAAAAATATAGCGGGGGATTTTTAACCTTGTGTTGACTCCCAATCCTTAAGTCATTCCTTACACAAATATAGCCCGTTACGGATGATAAATCACTTTATAATCATCCATGATGGTTAGGTCAGCTTTTTGTAAATGGGCTAAATAATGGCTTGTTTGACTCGAGTAAATATCCCACCGCACGTTCACTTGAGATTTTAATATTTTTTTCTTTAAAAGGTTTGGAACCATAGGTCATTTGCATCTTTAACATGTTTCAAGCATGCAAATCCATTTTTTAAAACATGTGTAGAAAAATCTCTTTCTTATAAAATTCTGAGCAA
Organism: Aristolochia californica; assembly: GCF_029961685.1. Taxonomy (NCBI): domain Eukaryota; kingdom Viridiplantae; phylum Streptophyta; class Magnoliopsida; order Piperales; family Aristolochiaceae; genus Aristolochia; species Aristolochia californica. The sequence continues at coordinate 30,097,199 of NW_027182279.1, read as the reverse complement.
TTAGGGTTGAACTAGTGGAATTTACCAAACTATGATAACAAAACTTTTGTGTTCGTTTGTGGTGTGTGAATAAATTTTCTTTACTTGCATTCTTTTATAGCTTTAAATTCTTTCCATACATAAAACTCTAAAATTTTCAATTTGTTGTGATCTTTTTGCCTTTTATCTCTTTTTTGTTTTGTTTCCGAGATGAAGGGAAAGTGAATACTCAAGTTTTGATTTAAGATAAAAGTATACATCTAAAATGGAAATGCACAATGCACAAATGTAGAGAGAGATAATTCCAAAAAGTGGCCGTAATTTTTAGGGACTGTAAACTCTTTTTAGTCTCTATATATCAGGTTTTGCAATCTTCGGGAAAAGGGGGAGGCGGGGGATTTTTTACTGAGTGTCGACTCCCAATCCATAAGTCATTCCTTACAAAAATATACCCTGTTACGCTGATCGTTAGGTTAGCTCTTTTATAAATGTGCAAAATAATGGCTTGTTTGACTCGGGAAAATATCCCACCGCACGCTCACTTGAGAATTTAATGTTATTCAGTTTAAAAGGATTGGATCCATAGGTCATTTGCATCTTTCACATGTTTCAAGCGTGCATATCTATTTTTTAAAACATGTGTAGAAAAATCTTTTTCTTAAAAAATTTTGAGCTTTTAGGGTTGAACTAGTGGAATTAGGCAAACTTGGATAACAAGAATTTTGTGTTAATTTGTGGTTTGTGAATAAATTTTCTTTTATTACATTTTTCATTGCTTTAAATTCCTTCCATACATAAACTCTAAAACTTTAATTTTGAAGACATGTCTTTGCCTTTTATCTCTTTTTAATGTTTACGAGATGAAGGGAAAGTGAAAACTCAAGTTTTGATTTAAGATAAAAGTATACATCTAAAATGCAAATGCACAATGCACAAATGTAGAGAGAGATAATTCCAAAAAGTGTTCGTAATTTTTAGGAATTGTAAACACTTTTCAGTTTTTATATATAAGGTTCTGCAATCATCAGGAAAAGGGGGAGGCGGGGGATTTTTAACTGAGTGTTGACTCCCAATCCATAAGTCATTCCTTACGAAAATATAGCCCGTTACGCTGATCGTTAGGTCAACTTTTTGTAAATGCGCAAAATAATAGCTTGCTTGACTCGAGAAAATATCCCACCGCAAGTTCACTTGAGAATTTAATGTGATTCTCTTTAAAAGGTTTGGATCCTTAGGTCATTTGCATATTTAACATCTTTCAAGCAGGAATATCTATTTTTTAAAACATGTGTATAAAAATCTCTTTCTAATAAAATTCCAATGCTATTAGGGTTGAACTAGTGGAATTACCCAAACTTGGATAACAAGAATTTTGTGTTAATTTGTGATTTGTGAATAAATTTTCTTTTCTTACATTTGTTCATTGCCTTAAATTCTTTCCATACATAAACTCTAAACCTTTAATTTTGAAGTCATGTCTTTGCCTTTTATCTCTTTTTTATGTTTACGAGATGAAGGGAAGGTGAAAACTCAAGTTTTGATGTAAGAAAAAGCATACATCTAAAATGGAAATGCACAATGTACACATATAGGGAGAGATAATTCCTGAAATGTTTTTAATTTTTAGGGATTGTAAATTTTTTTTAGTTTTTATATATCATGTTTTGCAATCGTCGAGAAAAGGGGGAGGGGGGAATTTTTAACTAAGTGTTGACTCGCAATCCATAAGTCATTTCTTACAAAACTATTGCCCGTTACGCATGATAAATCACTTTACAATCATCTATGATCGTTAGGTCAGCTTTTTGTAAATGGGCAAAATAATAGCTTGTTTGACTCGAGTAAATATCCCACCGCACGTTCACTTGGGATTTTAATGTTATTCTCTATAAAAGGTTTGGATCCATAGGTCATTTCCATCTTTAACATGTAACAAGCATGCATATCCATTTTTTAAAACATGTGTGGAAAAATCTCTTTGTTATAAAATTCCGAGCAATTGGGGTTGAACTAGTGGAATTTCCCAAACTTGGATAACAAAATTTTTTTGTTCATTTGTGGTGTCTAAAAAAATTTTCTTTACTTACATTTGTTTATTGCTTTAAATTCTTTCCATAAATAAACTCTAAAATTTTCAATTTGTTCTGATCTTTTTGTCTTTTATCTCTTTTTTTTTGTTTTCGAGATGAAGGGAAAGTGAAAACTCAAGTTTTGATTTAAAATAAAAGTATACATCTAAAATGGAAATTCACAATGCACAAATGTAGAGAGAGATAATTCTTAAAAGTGTCCGTAATTTTTAGGGATTTTAATCACTTTTCAGTTTTTATATATCAGGTTCTGCAATCGTCAGGAAAAGGGGGAGGCGGGGGATTTTAAACTGAGTGTTGACTCCCAATCCAAAAGTGAATCCTTACAAAAATATAGCCCGGTACACTGATCATTAGGTCAGCTTTTTGTAAATGGGCAAAATAATGGCTTGTTTGAATCGGGAAAATATCCCACCGCACGTTCACTTGAGAATTTAATGTTATTCTCTTTAAAAGGTTTGGATCCATAGGTCATTTTCATCTTTAACATGATTCAAGCGTGCATATCTACTTTTTAAAACATGTGTAAAAAATTCTCTTTCTTATAAAAATCCGAGCTATTAGGGTTGAATTAGTGGAATTACCCAAACTTGGATAACAAGACATCTGTGTTAATTTATGGTTTGTGAATAAATTTACTTTTATTACATTTTTTCATTTCTTCAAATTCTTTCCACACATCAAAATCTAAAACTTTCATTTTGTTGTAATGTATTTGCCTTTTATCTCTTTTTTTATGTTTACGAGATGAAGGGAAACTGAAAACTCAAGTTTTGAGTTAAGAAAAATCCATCAATCAAAAATGGAAATGTAGAATGCACAAATGTAGAGAAAGATAATTCCAAAAAGTGCCTGTAATTTTTAGGGATTGTAAACTCTTTTTAGTTTTTATATATCAGGTTCTGCAATCGTCGGGAAAAGGGGGTGGCGGGGGATTTTTAACTGAGTATTGACTCCCTATCCATAAGTCATTCCTTCCAAAAATATAGCCTGTTACGCATGATAAATCACTTTACAATCATCTATGATCGTTAGGTAAACTTTAGGTAAATGGGTAAAATAATCGCAGGTTTGACTCGGGTAACTATCCCACCGCACGTTCTCTTGGGAATTTAATTTTATTCTCTTTAAAAGGTTTGGATCCATAGGTCATTTGTATCTTTAACATGTTTCTAGCAGGCATATCTATTTTTTAAAACATGTGTAGAAAAATCTCTTTCTTATAAAATTCCGAGCAATTAGGGTGGAACTAGTGGAATTACCGAAACCTGGATAGCAAAACTTTTGTGTTCATTTGTGGTGTGTGAATAAATTTTATTTTCTTACATTTATTCATTGCTTGAAATTCTTTCCATACATAAACTTTAAAATTTTTATTTTGTTGTGCGCTACTTGCCTTTTATCTCTTTTTTTTGTTTACGAGATGTGGGGAAAGTGAAAAAGAAAGTTTTTATTTAAGAAAAAAGTATACATCTAAAATGGAAATGCACAATGCACAAATATAGAGAGAGATAATTCCAAAAATTGTTCGTAATTTTTAACGGATTGTACACGCTTTTCAGTTTTTATATATCAGGTTCTGTAATTGTCGGAAAAAGGGGGAGGCGGGGGATTTTTAACTGAGTGTTGACTCCTAATCCATAAGTCATTCCTTTCAAAAATATAGTCCGTTACACTGATCGTTAGGTAAACTTTTTGTAAATCGGCAAAATAATGGATTGTTTGACTCGGGAAAATATCCCACCGCACGTTCACTTGAGAATTTAATGTTATTCTCTTTAAAAGTTTTCGATCCTTAGGTAATTTGCATCTTTAACATGTTTCAAGTAGGCATATCTATTTTTTAAAACATGTGTAGAAAAATCTCTTTTTTATAAAATTCCAAGCTATTAGGGTTGCTCTAGGGGAATCATCCAAACTAGGATAACAAGACTTTTGTGTTCATTTGTGGTTTGTGAATTTTAAATTGTTTCCGTACATAAACTCTAAAATTTTCATTTTTTTATGATCTATTTGCCTTTTATCTCTTTTTTTTGTTTACGAGATGAAAGGGAAGTGAAAACTCAAGTTTTTAGTTAAGAACAGAGTATACGTTTAAAATTGAAATGCACAATGCACAAATATAGTGAGAGATAATTCCAAAAAGTGACAGTAATTTTTAGGGATTGTAAACTCTTTTTAGTTTTTATATATCAGGTTCTGCAATCATCAGGAAAAGGGCGAGGCGGAGGATTTTTAACTGAGTGTTAACTCCCAATCCATAAGTCATTCCATACAAAAATATATCCCATTACACATGATAAATCACTATACAATAATCTATGATCGTTAGGTCAACTCTTTGTAAATGGGCTAAATAATGGCTTGTTTGACACGGGTAAATATCCCCCTGCACGTTCACTTGAGAATTTAATGTTATTCTCTTTAAAAGGTTTGGATCCATAGGTCATTTGCATCTTTAACATGTTTCAAGCATGCATATCCTTTTTTTAATACATGTGTAGAAAAATCTCTTTCTTATAAAATTCCAAGCTATTAGGGTTGAACAAGTGGAATTTCCCAAACTTGGATAACGAAACTTTTGTGTTCATTTGTGGTGTGTGAATAAATTTTCTTTACTTACATTTATTTATTGATTTAAATTCTTTCCATACATAAACTCTAAAATTTTCAGTTTGTTGTGATCTATTTGCCTTTTATCTATTTTTTTTGTTTACGAGATGAAGGGAAAGTTAAAAATCAAGTTTTGATTTATGAAAAAAGTATACATCAAAAATGGAAATGCACAATGCAAAAAAGTAGAGAGAGATAATTCCAAAAAGTGTCTGTAATTTTTAGGGACCGTAAACTTTTTTAAGTTTTTATATATCAAGTTCTGCAATCGTAGGGAAAAGAGGGAGTCATGGGATTTTTAACTGAGTGTTGACTCCCAATCCATAAGTCATTCTTAACAAAAATAGCCCGTTGTGCATGATAAATCACTATTCAATCACCTATAATCGTTAGGTCAGCTTTTTGTAAATGGACAAAATAATGGCTTGTTTTACTCTGGAAAATATCCCACCGTATGTTCTCTTGAGAATTTAATGTTATTCTCTTTGAAAGATTTGGATCCATAGATCATTTAAATCTTTAACATGTTTCAAGCTTGCATATCCATTTTTTAAAACATTTGTAGAAAAACCTCTTTCTTAAAAAATTCCGAGCTATTAGTGTAGAACTAGTGGAATTTCTCAAACTTGGATAACAAATTTTTGGTGTTCATTTGTGGCGTGAGAATAAATTTTTTGTACTTACATTTGTTGCTTGCTTTAAATTCTTTCCAAAGATAAAGTCTAAAACTTTTAGTCTATTGTGATAAATTTGCCTTTTATCTCTTCTTTTTGTTTACGAGATGAAGGGAAAGTGAAAACTTAAGTTTTGATTTAAGAAAAAAGTATACATGTAAAATGGAAATGCACAATGCACAAATGTTGAGAGAGATAATACCAAAAAGAGTTTGTAATTTTTAGGGATTGTAAACTCTTTTTAGTCTTAATATATCAGGTTCTGCAATCTTTGGGAAAAGGGGGAGGTGCGGGATTTTTAACTGAGTGTTTACTCCCAATCTATAAGTCATTTCTTTCAAAAATATAGCCCGTTACACATGATTAATCACATTACAATCATCTATAATTGTTAGGTCAGATTTTTGTAAATGGGCATAATAATGACTTGTTTGACTCGCGTAAATATCCCACCACACGTTCACTTGAGAATTTAATGTTATTTGCTTTAAAAGGTTTGGATCCACAGGTCATTCACATCTTTAACATGTTTCAATCATGCATATCCATTTTTTAAAACATGTGTAGAAAAATCTCTTTCTTTCAAAATTCCGAGCTATTAGGGTTGAACTAGTGGAATTTCCCAAACTTGGATAGGTAAAGTTTTGTGTTTATATATGGTGTGTGAATAAATTTTAATTACTTACATTTGGTTATTGCTTTGAATTCTTTCCATACATAAACTCTAATATTTCCATTTTGATGTGATCTAATTGCCTTTTATCTCTATTTTATGTTTACGAGATGATGGGAAAGTGAAAACTCAAGTTTTGATTTAAGAAACTATTATACATCTAAAATGGAAATGTAGAATGCACAAATGTACAGAGATATAATTCCAAAAAGTGACTGTAATTTTTAGGGATTGTAAACACTTTTAAGTATTAATATATATCAGGTTCAATAATCGTCGGGAAATGGGGGAGGCGGGGATTTTGAACGGAGTTTTGACTCCAAATCCATAAATCATTCCTTACAAAAATATAGCCCGTTACTCATGATAAATCACTTTACAATCATCTATAATCGTTAGGTGAGCTTTTTGTAAATGGGCCAAATAATTGCTTGTTTGACTCGAGTAAATATCCAACCGTACGTTCACTTGAGATTTTAATGTTATTCTCTATAAAAGGTTTGGATCCATAGGTCATTTGCATCTTTAACATGTTTTAAGCGTGCATATCCAATTTTTAAACATGTGTAGAAAAATCTCTTTCTTATAATATTCCGAGCAATTAGGGTAGTGAAATTTCCCAAACTTGGTTAACAAAACTTTTATGTTCATTTGTGGTGTTTGCATAAATTTTCTTTACTTAGATTTCTTTATTGCTTTAAATTCTTTCCACACATAAACTCTAAAATTTTCAGTTTGTTATGATCTTTTTTGCCTTTTATCTCTTTTTTTTGTTTCCGAGATGAAGCGAAAGTGAAAACTCAAGTTTTGATTTAAGAAAAAAGAATAAATCTAAAATGTAAATGCACAATGAACAAGTGTAGAGAGAGATAATTCCAAAAAGTGTCCGTAATATTTAGCGATTTTAAACGTTTTTCAGCTTTTATATATCAGGTTCTGTAGTCGCGGGGAAAAGGGGCAGGCGGGGGATTTTTAACTCAGTGTTGATACCCAATCCATAAGTCATTCCTTACAAAAATATAACCCGTTACGGTGATTGTTAGGTCAGCTTTTTGTAAATGGGCAAAATAATGGCTTGTTTGACTAGGGAAAATATCCCACCGCACGGTCACTAGAGAATTTAATGTTATTCTCTTTAAAAGGTTTGGATACATAGGTCATTTGCATCTTTAACATGTTTCAAGTGTGCATATCTATTTTTTAAAACATGTGTAGAAAAATCTATTTCTTATAAAATTCCGAGCTATTAGGGTTGAACTAGTGGAATTACCCAAACTTGGATAACAAGACTTTTGTGTTAATTTGTGGTTTGTGAATAAATTTTCTTTTCTTACATTTGTTGATTTCTTTAAATTCTCTCCATACATGAACTCTAAAACTTTCATTTTGATGTGATCTAATTGCCTTTTATCTCTTTTTTTTTGTTTACGAGATGAAGGGAAAGTGAAAACTCAAATTTTGATTTAAGAAAAAAGTATACATCTAAAATGGAAATATAGAACGTACAAATGTAGAGGGAGATAATTCCAAAAAGTGCCTGTAATTTTTAGGGATTGCAAACTCTTTTTAGTTTTTATATATCAGGTTCTGTTATTGTCGGGAAAATGGGGTGGCGGGGCATTTTTAACTGAGTGTTGACTCCCAATCCATAAGTCATTCCTAACAAAAATATAGCCCGTTATGCATGATAAATTATTCTACAATCATCTATGATCGTTACGTCAACTTTTTGTAAGTGGGCAAAATAATGGCTTGTTTGACTCAGGTAAATATCCCACCACACGTTCACTTGAGAATTTAATGTTATTCTCTTTAAAAGGTTTGGATCCATAGGTCATTTGCATCTTTATCATGTTTCAGGCATGCATATCCATTTTTTAAAACATATGTAGAAAAATCTCTCTTATAAAAATCCGAGCTATTATTGTTGAACTTGTAGAATTACCCAAACTTGGATAACAAATTTTTTTTGTTCATTTGTGGTGTGCGAATAAATTTTCTTTGCTAACATTTGTTTATTGCTTTAAATTATTTCTATACAAAAACTCTAAAATTTTCATCTTGTTGTGATCTATTTGCCTTTTATCTTTTTTTTTTTTTTGCAAGATGAAGGAAAAGTGAAAACTCAAATTTTGGTTTAAGAAAAAAGTAAAGATCTAAAATAGAAATGCACAATGCAAAAATGAGAAGAGATATAATACCAAAAAGTGTCAGTAATTTTTAGGGATTATAAACTCTTTTTAGTTTTTATATATCATATTCTGAACTCGTCAGGAAAAGGGGGAGGCGAGGAAATTTTAACTGAGTGTTGATTCCCAATGCATATGTCATTCCTTACAAAAATATAGCTCGTTACGCATGATAAATCACTTTACAATCATCTATGATTGTTAGGTCTGCTATTTGTAAATGGGCAAAACAATGGCTTGTTTGACTCGGGTAAATAGCCCACCGCACGTTCACTTGAGAATTTAATGTTATTCCCTTTAAAAGGTTTGGATCCATAGGTCATTTGCATCTTTAATATGTTTCTAACATGCATATCCATTTTTTAAACCATGTGTAGAAAAATATCTTTCTTATAAAATTCCGAGCTATTATGGTTGAACAAGTGGAATTTCCAAAACTTGGATAACATAATTTTTGTGTTCATTTGTGGTGAGTGAATAAATTTTCTTTACTTACATTTGTTTATTGCTTTAAACTCTTCCATACTTAAACTCTAAAATTTTCATTTTGTTGAGATCTATTTGCCTTGTATATATTTTTTTTTTTTTGCGAGATGAAGGGAAAGTGAAAACTCAAGTTTTGATTTAAGAAAAAAATATACATCTAAAAGGGAAATTCACAATGCATAAATGTAGAGAGAGATAATTCCAAAAAGTATTCATAAATTTTTTGGATTGTAAACTCTTTTTTGTTTTTATATATCAGGTTTTGCAATTGTCTAGGAAAAGGGGGAGGCGGGGGATTTTTTTACTGAGTGTTGACTCCCAATCCATAAGTCATTACTTACAAAAATATAGCCCGTTACACATGATAAATCACTTTACAATCATCTATGATCGTTAGGTCAGCTTTTCGTAAATGGGCAAACTAATGGTTTGTTTGACTCGGGTAAATATCCCACCACACGTTTACTTGAGAATTTCATGTTATTCTCTTTAAAAGGTTTGGATCCATAGGTCATTTTCATCTTGAACATGCTTCAAGCATGCATATCCATTTTTTAAAACATGTGTAGAAAAATATATTTCTTATAAAATTCAGAGCTATAAGGGTTGAACTAGTGGAATTTCCCAAACTTGGATAACATAACTTTTGTGTTAATTTGTGGTGTGTGAATAATTTTTTTTTACTTACATTAGTTTATTGCTTTAAATTCTTCCGTACATAAACTCTAAAATTTTCATTTTGTAGTGATCTATTTGCCTATTGTCTTTTTTTTTTTGTTTACGAGATCTAAGAAAAGTGAAAACTCAAGTTTTGATGTAAAAATAAAGTATACATCTAAATTGAAATTCACAATGCACAAATAGAGACAGACATAATTCCAAAAAGTGTCTTTAATTTTTAGGGACTGTAAACTCTTTTTAGTTTTTATATATCATGTTCTGCAATCGTCGAGAAAAGGGGGAGACGGGTGATTTTTATCTGACTGTTGACTCCCAATCCATAAGTCATTCCATACAAAATATAGCCTGTTACAATCATCTATGATCATTAGGTTAGCTTTTTGTAAATGGGCAAAATAATGGCTTGTTTGACTCGGGTAAATATCCCACCACACGTTCACTTAAGAATTTAATGTTATTCTCTCTAAAACGTTTGGAACCATAGGCCATTTTCATCTTTAACATGTTTCAAGAATGCATATCCATTTTTTAAAACATGTGTAGAAAAATCCCTTTCTTATAAAATTCAGAGCAATTAGGGTTGAACTAGTGGAATTTCCCCAACTTGGATAACAAAACTTTCGTGTTCATTTGTTGTGTATGAATAAATTTTCTTTACATACATTCGTTTATAGCTTTAAATTCTTTCCATACATAAACTCTAAAATTTTCTGTTTGTTGTGATCTATTTGAATTTTATCTCTTTTTTTTTTTTACGAGATGAAGGAAAAGTGAAAACTCAAGTTTTGATTTAAGAAAAAATTATATATCTAAAATGGAAATGCACAATGCACAAATTTAGAGAGAGATAATTCATGAAAGTGCCTTAAATTTTTAGGGATTGTAAACTCTTTTTAGTTTTTATATATCAGGTTCTGTAATCGTCAGGAAAAGAGGGTGGCGGGGGATTTTTAACTGAGTGTTGACTCCCAATCCATAAGTAATTCCTTACAAAAATATAGTCCGTTACGCATAATAAATCTTTACAATCATCTATGATCCTTAGTTCAGCTTTTTGTAAATGGGCAAAATAATGGCTTGTTTGACTCGGGTAAATATCCCACCGCATGTTCACTTGAGAATGTAGTGTTATTCTCTTTAAAAGGTTTGGATCCATTGGTCATTTGATTCTTTAACATGTTTCAAGCATGCATATCCTTTTTTATAAATATTTGTAGAAAAATGCTCTCTTATAAAATTCAGAGATATTACGGTAGAAGTAATGGAATTTCCCAAACTTGGATAACAAAAATTTTGTATTCATTTGTGGTGTGTGAATAAAATTTCTTTACTTACTTTTGTATATTTATTTAAATTCCTTCCATACATAAACTCTAAAATTTTCAGTTTGTTGTGATCTATTTCCCTTTTATCTCTTTTTTTTGTTTACGAGATGAAGGGAAAGTGAAAACTCAAGTTTACATTTAAGAAAAAAGTATACATCTAAAATGGAAATGAAAAATGCAGAAATATAGAGAGAGATAATTCCAAAAAGTCTTTGTAATTTTTTGGGATTGTAAACTCTTTTTAGTTTTTATATATCAGGTTCAGCAATCTTCGATAAAAGGGGGAGGCGGGGGATTTTTAACTGAGTGTTGACTCCCAATCCATATGTCATTTCTTTAAAAAATATAGCCCGTTATGCATGATAAAACACTTTACAATCATCTATAATCGTTAGGTCAGCTTTTTTTAAATGGGCAAAATAATGGCTTTTTTTAATAGGGTAAATATCCCACCGCACATTCACTTGAGAATTTAATGTTATTCTCTTTAAAAGGTTTGGATCCATAGGTCATTTGCATCTACCACATATTTCAGGCATGCATATCCATTTTTTAAAAGATCTGTAGAAAAATCTCTTTCTTATAAAATTCCGATCTATTAGGGTTGAACTAGTGGAATTTCCAGAACTTGGAAAACAAAACTTTTGTGCTCATTTGTGGTGTGTGAATAAATTTTCTTTACTTACTTTTGTTTATTGCTTTAAATTCTTTCCATACATAAACTCTAAAATTTTCATTTTGTTGTGATCTATTTGCCATTTATATCTTTTTTTTTGTATACGAGATGAAGGGAAAGTGAAAAATCAAGTTTTTATTTAAAAAAAAAGTATACATGTAAAATGGAAATGCCCAATGCTCAAATGTAGAGAGAGATAATTCCAAAAAGTGTTTGTAATTTTTCGGGATTGTAAACTCTTTTTAGTATTTATATGTCACGTTCTTCAATAGTCTGGAAAAGGGGGAGGTGGGGGATTTTTAATTGAGTGTTGACTCCCACTCCATAAGTCATTCCAAACAAAAATATAGCCCGTTACGCATGATAAATCACTTTACAATCACCTATGATCGTTAGATCAGCTTTTTGTAAATAGGCAAAAAATGGCTTGTTTGACTAAGGTAAATATCGCACCGCACGTTCTCTTGAGAATTTAATGATATTCTCTTTAAAATATTTGGATCCATAGGTCATTTGAATCTTTAACATGTTTCAAGAATGCATATCCATTTTTTAAAACATATATAGATCAATCTCTTTCTTATAAAATTCCGAGCTAGTAGGGTTGAACTAGTGGAATTACCCAAACTTGGATAACAAAACATTTGTGTTCATTTGTAGGGTGTGAATAAATTTTCCCTACTTACATTTGTTTATTGTTTTAAATTGTTTCCGAACATAAACTCTGAAATTTTCATTTTGTTGTGATCTGTTTGCCTTTTATCTCATTTTTCTGTTTACGAGATGAAGGGGAAGTGAAAACTCAAGTTTTTATTTAAGAAAAAGTATACGTTTAAAAAGCAAATGGACAATGCACAAAAGTAGAGAGAAATAATTCCAAAAAGTGTCCGTAATTTTAAGGGATTGGATGCTCTTTTTATTTTTATATTTCAGGTTCTACAATCGTCGGGAAAAGTGGGAGGCGGAGAATTTTTAATTGAGTGTTGACTCCCAATCCATAACTCATTCTTTACAAAAGTATAACCCATTACGAATGATAAATCACTTTACAATCGTGTATGATCGGTAGGTCACCTTTTTTTAAATGGGCAAACTAATGGCTTATTTGACTCAGGTAAATATCCCACTGCACATACACTTGAGAATTTAATGTTATTCTCTTTTAAAGGTTTGGATCCATAGGTCATTTGCATATTTAACATGTTTAAAGCATGCATATCAATTTTTTAAAACATGTGTAGAAAAATATCTTCTTATAAAATTCCAAGCTCTTACGGTTGAATTTCCCAAACTTGGATAAAAAAAATTTTGTGTTCATTTGTCGTGTCTGAATAATTTTATTTTTTAAAATTTTTTTATTTCTTTAAATTCTTTCCAAACATAAACTCTAAAATTTTCAGTTTGTTGTGATCTGTTTGCCATTTATCTCTTTTTTTTGTTTATGAGATGAAGGGCAAGTGAAAACTCAATTTTTGATTTAAGAAAAAAGTATACATCTAAAATGGAAATGCACAATGAAAAATTGTAGAGAGAGATAATTCCAAAAAGTTTTTGTAATTTTTAGGGATTGTAAACTCTTATTAGTTTTTATATATCAGGTTCTGCAATCGTCGGGAAAAGGGGGAGTCGGGGGATTTTTTATTGAGTGTTGACTCCTAATCCATAATTCATTCCTTGAAAAATAAAGCTCGTTATGCATGATAAATCACTTTAAAATCACCAATGATCCATAGTTCAGCTTTTTGTAAATGGGCAAAACAATGGCTTGTTTGACTCGTGTAAATATCCCATCGCACGTTCACTTGAGAATTTAATGTTATTCTCTTTAAAAGGTTTGGATCCATAGGTCATTTACATCTTGAACAAGTTTCAAGCATGCATATCCATTTTTTGAAACATGTGTAGAAAAATCTCTTTCTTATAAAATTCTGAGCTATTAGGGTTGTACTAAAAGGAATTTCCCAAACTTGGATAACAAAACTTTTGTGTTAATTTGTGGTGTGGGAATAAATTTTTTTCACTTACATTTGTTTATTGCTTTAAATTCTTCCCTTACATCAACTCTAAAATTTTCATTTTGTTGTGAGCTATTTTCCTTTTACCTCTTTTTTTTGTTTATGAGGTGAAGGGAAAGTGAAAACTCAAGTTCTGATTTAAGAAAAAAGTGTACATCTAAAATGGAAATGCACAATGCACAAATGTAGAGAGCGATAATTCAAAAAAGTGTTTGTAATTTTTAAGGATTGTAAACTCTTTTTAGTTTTTATATATCGGGTTATGCAATCATCGGGAAAAGGGGGAGGCGGGGGATTTTTAACAGAGTGTTGTCTCCCAATCCATAGTCATTCCGTGCAAAAATATAGCCCATTACGCATGATAAATCACTTTACAATCATCTATGATCGTTAGGTCAGCTTTTGTTAATGGGCAAAATAATGGCTTGTTTGATTCGGGTAAATATCCCACTGCACATTCTCTTGTGAATTTAATGTTATTCTCTTTAAAAGGATTGCATCCATAGATCATTTGCATCTTTAACTTGTTTCATGCATGCATATCCATTTTCTAAAACATGAGTAGAAAAATCTCTTTCTTATAAAATTCCGAGCTATGAGGGTTGAACTAGTGGAATTTCCAAAACATGGATAATGAAACTTTTGTCTTCATTTGTGGTGAGTGAATAAATTTTCTTTACTTACATTTGTTTATTGCTTTAAATTCTTTCCATACATAAACTCTAAAATTTTCAGTTTGTTGTGATCTATTTGCCTTTTATCTCTTTTTTCTGTTTACGAGATGAAGGGAAAGTGAAATTCATGTTTTGATTTAAGAAAAAAGTATACATCTAAAATGGAAATGAACAATCCCAAAATTTAGAGAGAGATAATTACAAAAAGTGTTTGTAATTTTTAGGAATTGTAACTCTTTTTAGTTTTTATATATTTTGTTCTGCAATCATTAGGAAATAGGGGAGGCGGGGGACTTTTAACTGAGTGTTGACTCCCAATCTATAAGTCATTCCTTAAAAAAATATAGCCCTTTACGCAAGATAAATCACTTTACAATCAACTATGATCCTTCGTTCAACTTTTTGTCAATGGGCAAAATAATGGCTTGTTTCACTCGGGTAAATAGCCCACTGCACGTTCACTTGAGAATTTAATGTTATTCTCTTTAAAAGGTTTGGATCCGTAGGTCATTTGCATTTGTTACATGTTTCAAGCATGCACATCCTTTTTTTAAAACATATGTAGAAAAATCTCTTTTTTATAAAATTCCGAGCTATTAGGGTTGAACTAGTGAAATTTCCCAAACTTGGATAACAAAACTTTTGTATTCGTTTGTGGTCTGTGAATAAATTTTCTTTACTTACATTTGTTTATTGCTATAAATTCTTTCCATACATAAACTCTAAAATTTTCATTTTTTTGAAATCTATTTGCCCTTTATCTCTTTTTTTTGTTTACGAGATGGAGGGAAAGTGAAAACTCAAGTTTTGATTTAAGTAAAAAGTATGCATCTAAAATGGAAATACACAACGCACAAATGTAGACAGAGATAATTTAAAAAAGTGTCTATAATTTATAGGGATTGTAAAATATTTTTAGCTTTTATATATCAGGTTTTGCAATCGTTGAGAAAAGGGGGAGGTAGGGGATTTTTAACTGAATGTTGACTCCCAATCCATAAGTAATTCCTTTCAAAAATATAGCCAGTTATGCTTGATAAATCACTTTCCTATCACCTATAATCCTTAGGTCAGCTTTTTGGAAATGGGAAAAAAATGGCTTTTTGACTCTGGAAAATATCCCACCGTATGTTTAGTTGAGAATTTATTGTTATTCTCTTTAAAAGGTTTGGATCCATAGGCAATTTGCATCTTTAACATGTTTCAAGCTTGCATATCCATTTTTTAAAACATTTGTAGAAAAATCACTTCTTAAAAAATTCCGAGCTATTAGGGTAGAACTAGTGGAATTTCCCAAACTTGGATAACTATACTTTTTTGTTCATTTTTGGTGTGTCAATAAATTTTATTTACTTATATTTGTTCATTGCTTTAAATTCTTTCCATACATAAACACTAAAATTTTGAGTCTATTGTGTTCAATTTGCCTTTTATCTCTTTTTTTTTGTTTACGAGATAAGGAAAAGTGAAAAATCAAGTTTTGATTTAAGAAAAAAGTATACATCTAAAATGGAAATGGACAATGCACAAATGTAGAGAGAGATAATTCCAAGAAGTGTTTGCAATTTTAAGGGATGGTAAACTCATTTTAGTCTTAATATATCTGGTTCTGCAATCTTTGGGAAAAGTGGGATTTTTAAAAGAGTGTTCACTCTCAATCCATAAGTCATTCCTTACAAAAATATACCCCGTTACGCATGGTAAATCACTTTACAATCATCTATAATCGTAAGGTCAGCTTTTTGTATATAGGCAAAATGGTGGCTTGTTCGACTCGGGTAAATATCCCACTGCTCGTTTACATGAGAATTTAATATTTTTCACTTTAAAAGCTTTGGATCCATAGGTCATTTGAGTCTTTAACATGTTTCCAGCATGCATATCCATTTTTTAAAACATGTGTAGAAAAATATCTTTCTTGTAAAATTCCGAGCTATTCGGGGTGAACTAGTGGAATTCCCCAAACTTGGAAAAGAAAAATTTTGTGTTCATCTTCGGTGTGTGAATAAAATTTATTTAATTACATTTTTTTATAGCTTTAAATTATTTCCATACATCAGCTCTAAAATTTTCATTTTGTTGTGATTTATTTGCATTTAATCTCTTTTTTTTGTTTACGATTTGAAGGGAATGTGAAAACTCAACTTTTTATGTAAGAAAAAAGTATACATCTAAAATGGAAATGCACAATGCACAATTTTAGAGAGAGATAATTCCAAAAAGTGTTTGTAATTTTTAAGGATTGCAAACTCTTTTTAGTTTTTATATATCAGGTTTTGCAATTGTCGGGAAAAGGGGGAGGCGGGGGGGTTTTTAACTGAGTGTTGACACCCAATCCACAAGTCATTCCTTACAAAAATATAGCCCGTTATGCATGATAGATCACTTTACAATCATCAATAATGGTTAGGTCAGCTTTTTGTAAATGGGCAACATAATAGCTTGTTTTACTCGAGTAAGTATCCAACCGCATGTTCGCTTGTGATTTTAATATTATTCTCTATAAAAGGTTTGGATCCATAGGTCATTTGAATCGTTAACATGTATCAAGCATGCATATGCATTTTTTTAAAACATGTGTCGAAAAGTCTCTTTCTTATAAAATTCCGAGCAATTAGGGTTGAACTAGTGGAATTTCCCAAACTAGGATAACAAAACTTTTGTGTTCCTTTGTGGTGTGTGAATAAATTTTCTTTACTAACATTTTTTTATTGCTTTAAATTCTTTCTATACATAAACTCTAAAAATTTTAGTTTGTTCTGATCTTTTTGCCTTTTATCTCTTTTTTTTGTTTCCTAGATGAAGGCAAAATGAAAACTCAACTTTTGATTTAAGATAAAAGTATATATCTAAAATGGAAATATACAATGCACAAATGTAGAGAGAGATAATTCAACAAAGTAACCGTAATTTTTAGGGATTGTAAACACTTTACATTTTTTATATATAAGGTTTTGCAATTTTCGGGAAAAGGGGGAGGCGGGCGATTTTTAACTAAGTGTTGACTGCCAATCCATAAGTCATTTCTTACAAAAATATAGCCCGTAACGCTGATCGTTAGGTCAGCTTTTTATAAATGGGCAAAATAATGGCTTGTTTGACTCGGGAAAATATCCCACCGCACATTCACTTGAGAATTTAATGTTATTCTCTTTAAAAGGTTTGGACCCTTAGGTCATTTGCATCTTTAACATGTTTCAAGCGGGCATATCTTTTTTTTAAAACATGTGTAGAAAAATCTCTTTCGAATAAAAATCCAATGCGATTAGGGTTGAACTAGTGGAATTACCAAACTTGGATAACAAGACTTTTGTGTTAATTTGCGGTTTGTGAATAAATTTTCTTTTCTTACATTTGTTCATTGCTTTAAATTCTTTCCATACGTAAACTCTAAAACTTTCATTTTCAAGTCATTTCTTTGCCTTTTATCTCTTTTTCATGTTTACAAGATGCAGGGAAAGTGAAAACTCAAGTTTTGATTGATGAAAAAGTATACATCAAAAATGGAAATGCACAATGCACAAATATAGAGAGAGATAATTCTAGAAAGTGTTTGTAATTTTTAGGGATTGTAAACTTTTTTTAGTTTTTATATATCAGGTTCTGCAATCGACGAGAAAAGAGGGAGACGAGGAATTTTTAACTGAGTGTTGACTCGTAATCCATAACTCATTCCTTACAAAAATATTGCCCGTTACGCATGATAAATCACTTTGCAATCGTCTATGATCGTTAGGTCAGCTTTTTGTAAATGGGGAAAATAATAGCTTGTTTGACTCGAGTAAATTTTCCACCGCACGTTCACTTGAGATTTTATTGTTATTCTCTATAAAAGGTTTGGATCCATAGGTCATTTGCATCTTTAACATGTATCATGCATGCATATCCATTTTTTAAAACATGTGTAGAAAAATCTTTCTTATAAAATTCCAAGAAATTGGGGTTGAACTAGTGGCATTTTCGTAACTTGGATAACAAAACTTTTGTGTTCATTTGTGGTGTGTGAATAAATTTTCTTTACTAACATTGGTTTATTGCTTTAAATTCTTTCCATACATAACTCTAAAATTTTCAGTTTGTTCTGATCTTTTTGTCTTTAATCTCTTTTTTTTTTTTAGATGAAGGGAAAGTGAAAAGTCAAGTTTTGATTTAAAATAAAACTATACATCTAAAATGGAAATGCACAATGCACAAATGTAGAGAGAGATAATTCATAAAAGTGTCCGTAATTTTTAGGGATTGTAATCACTTTTCAGTTTTTATATATCAGGTTCTGCAATCGTCGGGAAAAGGGGGGGGGGGGGTGGGGGGATTTTTAACTGAGTGTTGACTCCCAATCCATAAGTCATTCCTTACAAAAATATAGCCCGTTACGCTGATCGTTGGGTCAGATATTTGTAAATGGGCAAAATAATGGCTTGTTTGACTCGGGAAAATATCCCATTGCACGTTCACATGAGAATTTAATGTTATTCTCTTTAAAAGGTTATTCACTTGAGAATTTAATGTGATTTTCATCTTTAACATGATTCAAGCGTGCATATCTACTTTTTAAAACATGTGTAAAAAATTCTCTTTCTTATAAAAATCCGAGCTATTAGGGTTGAATTAGTGGAATTACCCAAACTTGGATAACAAGACTTTTGTGTTAATTTGTGGTTTGTGAATAAATTTACTCTTATTACATTTGTTCATTGCTTCAAATTATTCCCACACATAAAATATAAAACTTTAATTTTGATGTGATCTATTGGCCTTTAAGAAAAATGTATCAATCTAAAATGGAAATGTAGAATGCATAAATGTAGAGAGAGATAATTCCAAAATGTGCCTATAATTTTTGGGGATTGTAAACTCTTTTTAGTTTTTATATATCAGGTTCTGCAATCTTCGGGAAAAGGGGGTGGCGGGGGATTTTTAACTGAGTTTTGACTCTCTATCCATAAGTTATTCCTTCCAAAAATTTAACGTCTTACGCATCATAAATCACTTTACAATCATCTATGATCGTTAGGTCAGCTTTAGGTAAATGGGTAAAATAATTGCTTGTTTGACTCGGGTAAATATCCCACCGCACGTTCTCTTGAGAATTTAATTTTATTCTGTTTAAAACGTTTGGATCCATAGGTCATTAGTATCTTTAACATATTTTTAGCAGGCATATCTATTTTTTAAAACATGTGTAGAAAAATCTCTTTCTTATAAAATTTCGAGCTATTAGTGTTGAACGAGTGGAATTACTGAAACTTGGATAGCAAAAATTTTGTGTTCTTTTGTTGTGTGCGAATAAATTTTAATTTCTTACATTTGTTCATTGCTTTAAATTCTTTCCATACATAAACTCTAAAATTTTCATTTTGTTGTGAAGGGAAAGTGAAAACTCAAGTTTTTATTTAAGAAAAAAGTATACATCTGAAATGGAAATGCACAATGCAAAAATGTAGAGAGAGATAATTCCGAAAAGTGTTTGTAATTTTTACGGTTTGTAAACTCTTTTTAGTTTTTATATATCTAGTTCTTCATCAGTCGGGAAAAGAGGGAGGCTAGGGATTTTAAACTGAGTGTTGTCTCCCAATCCATAAGTCTTTCCTTACAAAAATATAGCCTGTTATGCTTGATAAATCACTTTATAATCCTCTATGATCGTTAGGTCAGGTTTTTGTAAATTGGTAAAATAATGGCTTGTTTGACTCGGGTAAATATCCCACCACATGTTCTCTTGAGAATTTAGTATTATTCTCTTTAAAAGATTTGGATCCTTAGGACATTTGCATCTTTAACATGCTTCAAGCATGCATATCCATTTTTTAAAACATATGTAGATAAAATCTCTTTCTCATAAAATTCCGAGTATTTGGGTTGAAGTAGTGGAATTACCCAAACTTGGATAACAAAATTTTTGTGTTCATTTGTTGGATGTGAATAAATTTTCTTTACTTGCATTTGTTTATTGCTTTAAATTGTTTCCGTACATAAACTCTAAAATTTTCATTTTGTTGTGATCTATTTGCCTTTTATCTCTTTTTTATTTTACAAGATGAAAGGGAAGTGAAAACTCAAATTTAATTTAAGAAAAAAGTATACATTTAAAATGGAAATTCACAATGCACAAATTTAGAGAGAGAAAATTCCAAAAAGTTCCTGTATTTTTTAGGGATTGGAAACTCTTTTTAGTTTTTAAATTTCAGGTTATGCAATCGTCGGGAAAAGGGGGAGGCGGGGGATATTTAACTGAGTGTTGACTCCCAATCCATAAGTCATTCCGTAAAAATATAGCGTGTTAGGCATGAAAAATATAGCGGGGGATTTTTAACCTTGTGTTGAGTCCCAATCCTTAAGTCATTCCTTACACAAATATAGCCCGTTACGGATGATAAATCACTTTATAATCATCCATGATGGTTAGGTCAGCTTTTTGTAAATGGGCTAAATAATGGCTTGTTTTACTCGAGTAAATATCCCACCGCACGTTCACTTGAGATTTTAATGTTTTTTTCTTTAAAAGGTTTGGAACCATAGGTCATTTGCATCTTTAACATGTTTCAAGCATGCAAATCCATTTTTTAAAACATGTGTAGAAAAATCTCTTTCTTATAAAATTCCGAGCAATTAGGGTTGAACTAGTGGAATTTACCAAACTATGATAACAAAACTTTTGTGTTCGTTTGTGGTGTGTGAATAAATTTTCTTTACTTGCATTCTTTTATAGCTTTAAATTCTTTCCATACATAAAACTCTAAAATTTTCAATTTGTTGTGATCTTTTTGCCTTTTATCTCTTTTTTGTTTTGTTTCCGAGATGAAGGGAAAGTGAATACTCAAGTTTTGATTTAAGATAAAAGTATACATCTAAAATGGAAATGCACAATGCACAAATGTAGAGAGAGATAATTCCAAAAAGTGGCCGTAATTTTTTGGGACTGTAAACTCTTTTTAGTCTCTATATATCAGGTTCTGCAATCTTCGGGAAAAGGGGGAGGCGGGGGATTTTTAACTGAGTGTCGACTCCCAATCCATAAGTCATTCCTTACAAAAATATACCCTGTTACGCTGATCGTTAGGTTGGCTCTTTTGTAAATGTGCAAAATAATGGCTTGTTTGACTCGGGAAAATATCCTACCGCACGTTCACTTGAGAATTTAATGTTATTCAGTTTAAAAGGATTGGATCCATAGGACATTTGCATCTTTCACATATTTCAAGCGTGCATATCTATTTTTTAAAACATGTGTAGAAAAATCTTTTTCTTATAAAATTTCAAGCTTTTAGGGTTGAACTAGTGGAATTAGGCAAACTTGGATAACAAGACTTTTGTGTTAATTTGTGGTTTGTGAATAAATTTTCTTTTATTACATTTTTCATTGCTTTAAATTCCTTCCATACATAAACTCTAAAATTTTAATTTTGATGTGATCTATTTGCCTTTTATCTCTTTTTTATTTTTACGAGATGAGGGGAAAGTGAAAACTCAGGTTTTGATTTAAGAAAAAAGTATACATCTACAATGGAAATGTAGAATGCACAAATGTAGAGAGATATAATTCCAAAATGTGGCTATAATTTTTAGGGATTGTAAACACTTTTTAGTTTTTATATATCAGGTTCTGCAATCGTTGAGAAAAGGGGGTGGCGAGGGACTTTTAATTGAGTGTTGACTCCCAATCCATAAGTCATTCCTTACAAATATTTAGCCCGTTACGCATGATAAATCACTTTACAATTATCTACGATCGTTGGGTCAGCTTTTTGTAAATGGGCAAAATAATGGCTTGTTTGACTCGGGTAAGTATCCCACCACATGTTCTCTTGAGAATTTAACGTTATTCTCTTTAAAATATTTGGATCCATAGGTCATTTGCATCTTTAACATGTTTCAAACATGCATATCCATTTGTTAAAACATATGTAGATAAATCTCTTTCTTATAAAATTCCGAGCTATTTGGGTTGAACTAGTGGAATTACCCAAACTTGGATAACAAAACCTTTGTGTTCATTTGTGGGGTGTGAATAAATTTTCTTTACTTACATTTTTTATTGCTTTAAATTGTTTTCGTACATAAACTCTAAAAATTTCATTTTGTTGTGATTTATTTGCCTTTTATCTCTTTTTTTTGTTTACGAGATGTAAGGGAAGTGAAAACTCCAGTTTTTATTTAAGAAAAATGTATACGTTTAAAATGGAAATGCACAATGCACAAATGTAGAGAGAGATAATTTCAAAAAGTATCTGTAATTTTTAGGGATTGGAAACTCTTTTTAGTTTTTAAATTTCAGGTTCTGCAAACGTCAGGAAAAGGGGGAGGCGATGGATTTTTAACTGAGTGTTGACTCCCAATCCATAAGTCATTGCTTTAAACAATATAGCCCATTAGGCATGATAAATTACTTTACAATCATCTATGATCGTTAGGTTAGCTTTTTTTAAATTGGCAAAATAATGGCTTATTTTACTCGGGTGAATATCCGACTGCACTTTCACTTGAGAATTTAATGTTATTCTCTTTAAACGGTTTGGATCCATAGGTCACTTGCATCTTTAACATGTTTAAAGCAAGCATATCTATTTTTTAAAACATGTGTAGAAAAATATCTTCTTATAAAATTCCTAGCTATTAGGTTTGAACTTGTGGAATTTCCCAAACTTGGATAACAATACTTTTGTGTTTATTTGTGGTGTGTGAATAATTTTATTTATTTACATTTTTTTATTGCTTTAAATTCTTTCCATTCATAAACTCTAAAATTTTCAGTTTGTTGTGATCTATTTGCCTTTTATCTCTTTTTTTCGCTTACAAGATTAAGGGAAAGTGAAAACTCAAGTTTTGATTTAAGAAAAAAGTATCAATCTAAAATTGAAATGCACAATACAAAAATATAGAGAGAGATAATTCCAAAAAGTATTCGTAATTTTTAGGGATTGTAAACTTTTTTTAGTTTTTATATATCAGGTTCTGCAATCATCAAGGAAAGGGGGAGGTGGGGAATATTTAACTAAGTGTTGACTCGCAATCCATAAGTCATTCCATACAAAAATATAGCCTATTACGTATGATAAATCACTTTACAATCATCTATGATCTTTAGTTCAGCATTTTGTAAATGGGCAAAATAATAACTTGTTTGACTCGAGTAAATATCCCACCGCATGTTCACATGAAATTTTAATGTTATTCTCTAAAATATTTTTGGATCTATAGGTCATTTGCATCTTTAACATGTTTCAAGCATGCATATCCATTTTTTAAATCATGTGTAGAAAAATATCTTTCTTTTAAAATTCCGAGCAATTAGGGTTGAACCAGTGGAATTTCCCAAACTTGGATAACAAAATTTTTATTTTCATTTGTGGGGTGTGAATAAATTTTCTTTACTAACATATGTTTATTGCTTTAAATTCTTTCCATACATAAACACTAAAATTTTCAGTTTGTTGTGATCTTTCAGCCTTTTATCTCTTTTTTCTTGTTTCCGAGATGAAGGGAAAATGAAAAATCAAGTTTTGATTTAAGATAAAGTATACATCTTAAATGGAAATGAACAATACTCAAATGTAGAGAGAGATAATTCCAAAAAGTGTCTGTAAATTTTAGGGATTGTAAACAATTTTCAGTTTTTATATATCAGTTTTTGCAATCGTCGGAAAAAGGGGGAGGCGGGGAATGTTTAACTAAGTGTTGACTCCCAATCCATAAGTCATTTCTTAAAAAAATATAGCCCGTTATGCTGATCGTTAGGTCAGCTTTTTGTAAATGGGAAAAATAATGGCTTGTTTGACTCAGGACAATATCCCATCGCACGTTCACTTGAGAATTTAATGTTATTCTCTTTAAAAGGTTTTGATCCTTAGGTAATTTGTATCTTTAACATGTTTCAAGCGGGCATATCTATTTTTTGAAACATGTGTAGAAAAATCTCATTCTTATAAAATTCCGAGCTATTAGGGTTGAACTAGTGGAATTACCCAAACTTGGATAGCAAAAATTTTGTATTAAATTGTGGTTTGTGAATAAATTTACTTTTCTTACATTTTTTCATTGCTTTAAATTCTTTCCCTACATAAACTCTAAAAATTTCATTTTGAAGTGATCTCTTTGCCTTTTATCTCTTTTTGATGTTTACGAGATGAAGGGAAAGTGAAAACTGAAGTTTTGATTTAAGAAAAAAGTATACATCTAAACAGGAAATTACAATGAACAAATATAGAGAGATAATTCCAGAAAGTGTTTATAATTTTTAGTGATTGTAAAATATTTTTAGTTTTTTTATATCAGGTTCTGCAATCGTCGAGAAAAGGGGGAGGTGGGGAATTTTTAACTGAGTGTTGACTCGCAATCCATAAGTCATCCCTTACAAAAATATAGCTAGTTACGCATGTTAAATCACTTTACAATAATCTATGATCGTTAGGTTAGCTTTTTGTAAATGGAAAAATAATAGCTTGTTCTCTATAAAAGGTTTTGGATCCATAGGTCATTTGCATCTTTAACATGTATCAAGCATGCATATCCATTTTTTAAAACATGTGTGGAAAAATCTCTTTCTTATAAAATTCCGAGCAATTAGGGTTGAACTAGTGGAATTTCCCAAACATGGATAACGAAACTTTTGTGTTCATTTGTGGGGCGTGAATAAATTTTCCTTAATTACATTTGTTTATTGCTTTAAATTCTTTCCATACATAAACTCTAACATTTTCAGTTTGTTCTGATCTTTTTGCCTTTTTTCTCTTTTTTTTGTTTACGTGATGAAGGGAAAGTGAAAACTCAAGTTTTGATTTAAGATAAAAGTATACATCTAAAATGCAAATGCAAAATGCACAAATGTCGAGAGAGAGAATTCCAAAAAGTGTCCGTAAATTTTAGGGATTGTAAACACTTTTCATTTTTTATATATAAGGTTCTGCAATCATCAGGAAAAGGGGGAGGCGGGGGATTTTTAAGTGAGTGTTGACTCCCAATCCAAAAGTCATTCCTTACGAAAATATAGCCTGTTACGCTGATCGTTAGGTCAACTTTTTGTAAATGGGCAACATAATAGCTTGCTTGACTTGGGAAAATATCCCACCGCACGTTCACTTGAGAATTTAATGTGATTCTCTTTAAAAGGTTTGGATCCTTAGGTCATTTGCATCTTTAACATGTTTGAAGCGGGCATATCTATTTTTTAAAACATGTGTATAAAAATCTCTTTCTAATAAAATTCCAATGCTATTAGGGTTGAACTAGTGGAATTACCCAAACTTGGATAACAAGATTTTTGTGTTAATTTGTGATTTGTGAATAAATTTTATTTTCTTACATTTGTTCTTTGCCTTAAATTCTTTCCATACATAAACTCTAAAACTTTAATTTTGAAGTCATATCTTTGCCTTTTATCTCTTTTTTATGTTTACGAGATGAAGGGAAAGTGAAAAATCAAGTTTTGATTTAAGGAAAAGCATACATCTAAAATGGAAATGCACAATGTACACATATAGGGAGAGATAATTCCTGAAATGTTTTTAATTTTTAGGGATTGTAAATTTTTTTTAGTTTTTATATATCATGTTTTGCAATCGTCGAGAAAAGGGGGAGGGGGGGATTTTTAACTAAATGTTGACTTGCAATCCATAAGTCATTTCTTACAAAACTATTGCCCGTTACGCATGACAAATCACTTTACAATCATCTATGATCGTTAGGTCAGCTTTTTGTAAATGGGCAAAATAATAGCTTGTTTGACTCGAGTAAATATCCCACCGCACGTTCACTTGGGATTTGAATGTTATTCTCTATAAAAGGTTTGGATCCATAGGTCATTTCCATCTTTCACATGTATCAAGCATGCATATCCATTTTTTAAAACATGTGTAGAAAAATCTCTTTGTTATAAAATTCCGAGCAATTGGGGTTGAACTAGTGGAATTTCCCAAACTTGGATAACAAAACTTTTTTGTTCATTTGTGTTGTCTAAAAAAATTTTCTTTACTTATATTTGTTTATTCCTTTAAATTCTTTCCATAAATAAACTCTAAAATTTTCAATTTGTTCTGATCTTTTTGTCTTTTATCTCTTTTTTTTTTGTTTTCGAGATGAAGGGAAAGTGAAAACTCAAGTTTTGATTTAAAATAAAAGTATACATCTAAAGTGGAAATTCACAATGCACAAATTTAGAGAGAGATAATTCTTAAAAGTGTCCGTAGTTTTTAGGGATTGTAATCACTTTTCAGTTTTTATATATCAAGTTTTGCAATCGTCAGGAAAAGGGGGAGGCGGGGGAGTTTAAACTGAGTGTTGACTCCCAATCCAAAAGTGAATCCTTACAAAAATATAGCCCGGTACACTGATCGTTAAGTCAGCTTTTTGTAAATGGGCAAAATAATGGCTTGTTTGAATCGGGAAAATATCCCACCGCACGTTCACTTGAGAATTTAATGTTATTCTCTTTAAAAGATTTGGATCCATAGGTCATTTTCATCTTTAACATGATTCAAGCGTGCATATCTACTTTTTAAAACATGTGTAAAAAATTCTCTTTCTTATAAAAATCCGAGCTATTAGGGTTGAATTAGTGGAATTACCCAAACTTGGATAACAAGACATCTGTGTTAATTTATGGTTTGTGAATAAATTTACTTTTATTACATTTGTTCATTTCTTCAAATTCTTTCCACACATCAAAATCTAAAACTTTCATTTTGTTGTGATGTATTTGCCTTTTATCTGTTTTTTTATGTTTACGAGATGAAGGGAAAGTGAAAACTCAAGTTTTGAGTTAAGAAAAATCCATCAATCAAAAATGGAAATGTAGAATGCACAAATGTAGAGAAAGATAATTCCAAAAAGTGCCTGTAATTTTTAGGGATTGTAAACACTTTTTAGTTTTTATATATCAGGTTCTGCAATCGTCGGGAAAAGGGGGTGGCGGGGGATTTTTAACTGAGTGTTGACTCCCTATCCATAAGTCATTCCTTCCAAAAATATAGCCTGTTACACATAATAAATCACTTTACAATCATCTATGATCGTTAGGTCAGCTTTAGGTAAATGGGTAAAATAATCGCAGGTTTGACTCGGGTAACTATCCCACCGCACGTTCTCTTGGGAATTTAATTTTATTCTCTTTAAAAGTTTTGGATCCATAGGTCATTTGTATCTTTAACATGTTTCTAGCAGGCATATCTATTTTTTAAAACATGTGTAGAAAAATATCTTTCTTATAAAATTTCGAGCAATTAGGGTGGAACTAGTGGAATTACCGAAACCTGCATAGCAAAACTTTTGTGTTCATTTGTGGTGTGTGAATAAATTTTATTTTCTTACATTTATTTATTGCTTTAAATTCTTTCCATACATAAACTTTAAATTTTTCATTTTGTTGTGCGCTACTTGCCTTTTATCTCTTTTTTTGTTTACAAGATGCAGGGAAAGTGAAAACGCAAGTTTTTATTTAAGAAAAAAGTATACATCTAAAATGGAAATGCACAATGCACAAATATAGAGAGAGATAATTCCAAAAATTGTCCGTAATTTTTATTGGATTGTACACACTTTTTAGTTTTTATATATCATGTTATGTAATTGTCGGGAAAAGGGGGAGGGGGATTTTTAACTGAGTGTTGACTCCTAATCCATAAGTCATTCCTTACAAAAATATAGTCCGTTACACTGATCATTAGGTAAAATTTTTGTAAATCGGCAAAATAATGGATTGTTTGACTCGGAAAAATATCCCACCGCACGTTCACTTGAGAATTTAATGTTATTCTCTTTAAAAGTTTTCGATCCTTAGGTAATTTGCATCTTTAATATGTTTCAAGTAGGCATATCTATTTTTTAAAACATGTTTAGAAAAAAATCTTTTTTATAAAATTCCAAGCTATTAGGGTTGCTCTAGGGGAATCATCCAAACTAGGATAACAAGACTTTTGTGTTCATTTGTGGTTTGTGAATAAATTTTAATTTATTAAATTTGTTCAATGCTTCAAATTCTTTCCATTCATAAACTCTAAAACTTTCATTTTGATGTGATCCATTTGCCTTATATCTCTTTTTTATGTTTACGAGATAAAGGGAAAGTGAAAACTCAAGTTTTGATTTAAGAAAAAAGTATCAATCTGAAATGGAACTGTAGAATGCACAAATGTAGAGAGAGATAATTAAAAAAAGTGCCAGTAATTTTTAGGGATTGTAAGCGCTTTTTAGTTTTTATATATCAGGTTTTGCAATCATTGGGAAAAGGGGGTGGCGGGGGATTTTTAACTGAGTGTTGACTCCCAATCCATAAGTCATTCCTTCCAAAAATATAGCCTGTTACGCATGATAAATAACTTTACAATCATCTATTATTGTTAGGTCAGCTTTAGGTAATGGGTAAAATAAAGGCTTGTTCGACTCGGGTAAATATCCCACCGCACGTTCACTTGAGAATTTAATTTTATTATCTTTAAAAGGTTTGGATCCATAGGTCCTTTGTATCTTTAACATGTTTCAAGCAGGCATATCTATTTTTTAGAACATGTGTAGAAAAATCTCTTCGTTATAAAATTCCCAGCTATTTGGGTTGAATTAGTAGAATTACCGAAACTTGGATAGCAAAATTTTTGTGTTCATTTGTGGTGTGTGAATAAATTTTATTTTCTTACCTTTGTTCATTACTTTAAATTCTTTCCATACAAAAACTCTAAAATTTTCATTTTGTTGTGTATTATTTGCCTTTTATCTCTTTTTTTTCTTTACAAGATGAAGGGAAAGTGAAAACTCAAGTTTTTATTTAAGAAAAAAGTATACATCTAAAATGGAAATGCACAATGCACAAATTGGGAGAGAGATAATTCCAAAAAGTGTTTGTAATTTTTAGGGATTGTAAGCTCTTTTTAGTTTTTATATATCAGGTACATATATAGTCGGGAAGAGGGGGAGGCAGGGGATTTTTAACTGAGTGTTGACTCCCAATCCATAAGCCATTCCATACAAAAATATAGCCCGTTATGCATGATAAATCACTTTATAATCATGTATGATCGTTAGGTCAGCTTTTTGTAAATGGGCAAAATAATGGCTTGTTTGACTCGGGTAAATATCCTACCACACGTTCTCTTGAGAATTTAATGTTATTCTCTTTAAAAGATTTGGATCCATAGGTCATTTGCATCTTTAACACGTTTCAAGCATGCATATCCATTTTTTAAAACATATGTAGATAAATGTCTTTCTTATAAAATTCCAAGCTATTTGGGCTTAACTAGTGGAATTACCAAAACCTAGATAACAAAACTTTTGTGTTCATTTGTGGGATGAGAATAAATTTTCCTTACTTACATTTGTTTATTGCTTTAAATTGTTTCCATACATAAACTCTAAAATTTTCATTTTGTTATGATCTATTTGCCTTTTATCTCTTTTTTTTGTTTACGAGATGAAAGGGAAGTGAAAACTCAAGTTTTTAGTTAAGAACAGAGTATACGTTTAAAATTGAAATGCACAATGCACAAATGTAGTGAGAGATAATTCCAAAAAGTGTCAGTAATTTTTAGGGATTGTAAACTCTTTTTAGTTTTTATATATCAGGTTCTGCAATCGTCAGGAAAAGGGGGAGGCGGGGGATTTTTAACTGAGTGTTAACTCCCAATCCATAAGTCATTCCGTACAAAAATATATCCCATTACACATGATAAATCACTATACAATAATCTATGATCGTTAGGTCAGCTCTTTGTAAATGGGCAAAATAATGGCTTGTTTGACTCGGGTAAATATCCCCCTGTACGTTCACTTGAGAATTTAATGTTATTCTCTTTAAAAGGTTTGGATGCATAGGTCATTTGCATCTTTAAAATGTTTCAAGCATGCATATCCATTTTTTAAAACATGTGTAGAAAAATCTCTTTCTTATAAAATTCCAAGCTATTAGGGTTGAACAAGTGGAATTTCCCAAACTTGGATAACGAAACTTTTGTGTTCATTTGTGGTGTGTGAATAAATTTTCTTTACTTACATTTGTTTATTGATTTAAATTCTTTCCATACATAAACTCTAAAACTTTCAGTTTGTTGTGATCTTTTTGCCTTTTATCTCTTTCTTTTGTTTACGAGATGAAGGGAAAGTTAAAACTCAAGTTTTCATTTAAGAAAAAAGTATACATAAAAAATGGAAATGCACAATGCAAAAATGTAGAGAGAGATAATTCCAAAAAGTGTCTGTAATTTTTAGGGACCGTAAACTCTTTTAAGTTTTTATATATCAAGTTCTGCAATCGTAGGGAAAAGAGGGAGTCAGGGGATTTTTAACTGAGTGTTGACTCCCAATCCATAAGTCATTCTTAAAAAAAATAGCCCGTTGTGCATGATAAATCACTATTCAATCACCTATAATCGTTAGGTCAGCTTTTTGTAAATGGGCAAAATAATGGCTTGTTTTACTCTGGAAAATATCCCACCGTATGTTCACTTGAGAATTTAATGTTATTCTCTTTGAAAGATTTGGATCCATAGATCATTTGAATCATTAACATGTTTCAAGCTTGCATATCCATTTTTTAAAACATTTTTAGAAAAACCTCTTTCTTAAAAAATTCCGAGCTATTAGTGTAGAACTAGTGGAATTTCTCAAACTTGGATAACAAATTTTTGGTGTTCATTTGTGGCGTGAGAATAAATTTTTTGTACTTACATTTGTTGCTTGCTTTAAATTCTTTCCAAAGATAAACTCTAAAACTTTTAGTCTGTTGTGATCAATTTGCCTTTTATCTCTTTTTTTTGTTTACGCAATGAAGGGAAAGTGAAAACTTAAGTTTTGATTTAAGAAAAAAGTATACATGTAAAATGGAAATGCACAATGCACAAATGTTGAGAGAGATAATACCAAAAAGTGTTTGTAATTTTTAGGGATTGTAAACTCTTTTTAGTCTTAATATATTAGGTTCTGTAATCTTTGGGAAAAGGGGGAGGTGCGGGATTTTTAACTGAGTGTTTACTCCCAATCTATAAGTCATTTCTTACAAAAATATAGCCCATTACGCATGATTAATCACATTAAAATCATCTATAATTGTTAAGTCAGCTTTTTGTAAATGGGCATAATAATGACTTGTTTGACTCGCGTAAATATCCCACCACACGTTCACTTGAGAATTTAATGT
Source organism: Aristolochia californica (assembly GCF_029961685.1). Taxonomy (NCBI): domain Eukaryota; kingdom Viridiplantae; phylum Streptophyta; class Magnoliopsida; order Piperales; family Aristolochiaceae; genus Aristolochia; species Aristolochia californica. The sequence goes on along the minus strand of NW_027182279.1, from coordinate 30,066,005 downwards.
TATTCTCTTTAAAAGGTTTGGATCCACAGGTCATTCACATCTTTAACATGTTTCAACCATGCATATCCATTTTTTAAAACATGTGTAGAAAAATTTCTTTCTTTCGAAATTCCGAGCTATTAGGGTTGAACTAGTGGAATTTCCCAAACTTGGATCGGTAAAGTTTTGTGTTTATTTATGGTGTGTGAATAAATTTTAATTACTTACATTTGCTTATTGCTTTGAATTCTTTCCATACATAAACTCTAATATTTCCATTTTGATGTGATCTAATTGGCTTTTATCTCTATTTTATGTTTACGAGATGATGGGAAAGTGAAAACTCAAGTTTTGATTTAAGAAACTATTATACATCTAAAATGGAAATGTAGAATGCAAAAATGTAGAGAGAGATAATTCCAAAAAGTGACTGTAATTTTTAGGGATTGTCAAAACTTTTAAGTATTAATATATATCAGGTTCTACAATCGTCGGGAAATGGGGGAGGCGGGGATTTTGAACGGAGTTTTGACTCCAAATCCATAAATCATTCCTTACAAAAATATAGCCCGTTACTCATGATAAATCACTTTACAATCATCTATAATCGTTAGGTGAGCTTTTTGTAAATAGACCAACTAATTGCTTGTTTGACTCGAGTAAATATCCCACCGTACGTTCACTTGAGATTTTAATGTTATTCTCTATAAAAGGTTTGGATCCATAGGTCATTTGCATCTTTAACATGTTTCAAGCATGCATATCCAGTTTTTAAACATGTGTAGAAAAATCTCTTTCTTATAATATTCCGAGCAATTAGGGTAGTGAAATTTCCCAAACTTGGATAGCAAAACTTTTATGTTCATTTGTGGTGTTTGCATAAATTTTCTTTACTTAGATTTGTTTATTGCTTTAAATTCTTTCCACACATAAACTCTAAAATTTTCTGTTTGTTATGATCTTTTTTGCCTTTTATCTCTTTTTTTTTGTTTCCGAGATGAAGCGAAAGTGAAAACTCAAGTTTTGATTTAAGAAAAAAGAATAAATCTAAAATGTAAATGCAAAATGAACAAGTGTAGAGAGAGATAATTCCAAAAAGTGTCCGTATTATTTAGCGATTTTAAACGTTTTTCAGGTTTTATATATCAGGTTCTACAGTCGTCAGGAAAAGGGGGAGGCGGGGGATTTTTAACTCAGTGTTGACTCCCAATCCATAAGTCATTCCTTACAAAAATATAACCCGTTACGCTGATTGTTAGGTCAGCTTTTTGTAAATGGGAAAATAATGGCTTGTTTGACTCGGGAAAATATCCCACCGCACAGTCACTAGAGAATTTAATGTTATTCTCTTTAAAAGGTTTGGATCCATAGGTCATTTGCATCTTTAACATGTTTCAAGTGTGCATATCTATTTTTTAAAACATGTGTAGAAAAATCTATTTCTTATATAATTCCGAGTTATTAGGGTTGAACTAGTGGAATTACCCAAACTTCGATAACAAGACTTTTGTGTTAATTTGTGGTTTGTGAATAAATCTTATTTTCTTACATTTTTTGATTTCTTTAAATTCTCTCCATACATGAACTCTAAAACTTTCATTTTGATGTGATCTAATTGCCTTTTATCTCTTTTTTTTGTTTACGTGATGAAGGGAAAGTGAAAACTCAAGTTTTGATTTAAGAAAAAAGTATAGATCTAAAATGGAAATGTAGAATGCACAAATGTAGAGGGAGATAATTCCAAAAAGTGCCTGTAATTTTTAGGGATTGCAAACTCTTTTTAGTTTTTATATATCAGGTTCTGCTATTGTTGGGAAAATGGGGTGGCGGGGCATTTTTAACTGAGTGTTGACTCCCAATCCATAAGTCATTCCTAACAAAAATATGGCCCGTTACGCATGATAAATTACTTTACAATCATCTATGATCGTTACGTCAACTTTTTGTGAATGGGCAAAATAATGGCTTGTTTGACTCAGGTAAATATCCCACCACACGTTCACTTGAGAATTTAATGTTATTCTCTTTAAAAGGTTTGGATCCATAGGTCATTTGCATCTTTATCATGTTTCAGGCATGCATATCCATTGTTTAAAACATATGAAGAAAAATCTCTCTTATAAAAATCTGAGCTATTATTATTGAACTTGTAGAATTACCCAAACTTGGATAACAAAATTTTTTTGTTCATTTGTGGTGTGCGAATAAATTTTCTTTGCTAACATTTGTTTATTGCTTTAAATTTTTTCTATACAAAAACTCTAAAATTTTCATCTTGTTGTGATCTATTTGCCTTTTATCTTTTTTTTTTTTTTTTGCGAGATGAAGGAAAAGTGAAAACTCAAGTTTTGGTTTAAGAAAAAAATAAATATCTAAAATGGAAATGCACAATGCACAAATGAGAAGAGATATAATTCCAAAAAGTGTCAGTAATTTTTAGGGATTATAAACTCTTTTTAGTTTTTATATATCATATTCTGAAATCATCGGGAAAAGGGGGAGGTCAGGGAATTTTAACTAAGTGTTGATTCCCAATGCATATGTCATTCCTTAAAAAAATATAGCCCGTTACGCATGATAAATCACTTTACAATCATCTATGATTGTTAGGTCTGCTTTTTGTAAATGGGCAAAACAATGGCTTGTTTGACTCGGGTAAATAGCCCACCGCGCGTTGACTTGAGAATTTAATGTTATTCTCTTTAAAAGGTTTCGATCCATAGGTCATTTGCATCTTTAATATGTTTCAAGCATGCATATCCATTTTTTAAACCATGTGTAGAAAAATATCTTTCTTATAAAATTCCGAGCAATTATGGTTGAATAAATGGAATTTCCAAAACTTGGATAACATAATTTTTGTGTTCATTTGTGGTGTGTGAATAAATTTTCTTTACTTACATTTGTTTATTGCTTTAAACTCTTCCATACTTAAACTCTAAAATTTTCATTTTGTTGAGATCTATTTGCCTTGTATATTTTTTTTTGTTTGCGAGATGAAGGGAAAGTGAACTCAAGTTTTGGTTTAAGAAAAAAATATACATCTAAAAGGGAAATTCACAATGCACAAATGTAGAGAGAGATAATTCCAAAATGTATTCATAAATTTTTTGGATTGTAAACTCTTTTTTGTTTTTATATATCAGGTTTTGTAATTGTCTTGGAAAAGGGGGAGGTGGGAGATTTTTAACTGAGTGTTGACTCCCAATCCATAAGTCATTACTTACAAAAATATAGCCCGTTACACATGATAAATCACTTTACAATCATCTATGATCGTTAGGTCAGCTTTTCGTAAATGGGCAAACTAATGGTTTGTTTGACTCGGGTAAATATCCCACCACAAGTTCACTTGAGAATTTCATGTTATTCTCTTTAAAAGGTTTGGATCCATAGGTCATTTTCATCTTGAACATGTTTCAAGCATGCATATCCATTTTTTAAAACATGTGTAGAAAAATATATTTCTTATAAAATTTGGAGCTATAAGGGTTGAACTAGTGGAATTTCCCAAACTTGGATAACATAACTTTTGTGTTAATTTGTGGTGTGTGAATAAATTTTCTTTACTTACATTAGTTTATTGCTTTAAATTCTTCCGTACATAAACTCTAAAATTTTCATTTTGTAGTGATCTATTTGCCTATTGTCTTTTTTTTTTTTTTTTTTTTGCGAGATCTAGGAAAAGTGAAAACTCAAGTTTTGATGTAAGAATAAAGTATACATATAAATTGAAATTCACAATGCACAAATAGAGAGAGACATAATTCCAAAAGTGTCTTTAATTTTTAGGGACTGTAAACTCATTTTAGTTTTTATATATCATGTTCTACAATTGTCGAGAAAAGGGGGAGACGGCTGATTTTTATCTGACTGTTGACTCCCAATCCATAAGTCATTCCATACAAAATGTAGCCTGTTACAATCATCTATGATCGTTAGGTTAGCTTTTTGTAAATGGGCAAAATAATGGCTTGTTTGACTCGGGTAAATATCCCACCACACGTTCACTTAAGAATTTAATGTTATTCTCTCTAAAACGTTTAGAACCATAGGCCATTTGCATCTTTAACATGATTCAAGAATGCATGTCCATTTTTTAAAACATATGTAGAAAAATCTCTTTCTTATAAAATTCAGAGCTATTATGGTTGAACTAGTGGAATTTCCCAAACTAGGATAGCAAACTTTTGTGTTCATTTGTGGTGTGTGAATAAATTTTATTTTTGTTTATTGGTTTAAACTCTTCCATTCTTAAACTCTAAAATTTTAATTTTTTTGAAATCGATTTGCCTTATATCTTTTTTTTTTGTTAGCGAGATGAAGGGAAAGTGAAAACTCAAATTTTGATTTAAGAAAAAAGTATATATCTAAAATGGAAGTTCACAATGCACAAATGTAGAGAGAGATAATTCCAAAAAGTGTTCATAAATTTTTTTGATTGTAAACACTTTTTTGTTTTTATATATCAAGTTATTCAATAGTCGGGAAGAGGGGGAGGCAAGGGATTCTTAACTGAGTGTTGACTCCCAATCCATAAGTCATTACTTACAAAAATATAGCCCGTTACACATGATAAATCACTTTACAATTATCTATGATCATTAGGTCAGCTTTTAGTAAATGGGCAAATTAATGGCATGTTTGACTCGGGTAAATATCCCACCGCACATTCACTTGAGAATTTCATGTCATTCTCTTTGAAAGAATTGGATCCATAGGTCATTTGAATCTTTAACATGTTTCAAGTGTGCGTATCCATTTTTGAAAACATGTGTAGAAAAATCTTTTTCTTATAAAATTCCTAGCTATTAGGATTGAACTAGTGAAATTTCCCAAACTTGGATAACATAATTTTTGTGTTCATTTGTAGTGAGTGAATAAATTTTATTTACATAAATTTGTTTTTTGCTTTAAATTCTTTCCATACATAAACTCTAAAATTTTTGTTGTTGTTGTGATCTATTTGCCTTTTATCTATTTTATTTGTTTGCGAGATGAAGGGAAAGTGCAAACTCAAGTTTTGATTAAAGAAAAAAGTATACATCTATGGATATTCACAATGCACAAATGTAGAGAGAAATAATCCCATAATGTGTCTTTTATTTTAAGAAATTATAAACTCTTTTTAGTATTTATATATCAGGTTATGCAATCATCGGGAAAAGGGGGAGGAGGGGATTTTGAACTGAGTTTTGACTCCTAATCCATAAGTCATTACTTAAAAAAATATAGCCCGTTACACTTGATAAATCATTTTAGAATCTTCTATGATCTTTAGGTCAGCTTTTTGTAAAAGGGCAAAATATTAGCTTATTTGACGTGGGTAAATATCCCACCGCACGTTTACTTGAGAATTTAATGTTATTCTCTTTAAAAGGTTTGGATCCACAGGTCATTTGCATCTTTAACATGTTTCTAGCATGCATATTCCTTTTTTAAAAAATGTGTAGAAAAATCTCTTTCTTATAAAATTCCAAGCTATTAGAATGAACTAGTGGAATTTTCCCAAACATGGATAACAAAACTTTTGTGTTCATTTGTTGTGTGTATATAAATTTTCTTAACTTACATTCACTTTTGCTTTAAATTCTTTCCATGCATAAACTCTAAAATTTTCATTTTGTTGTGATCTATTTGCCTTTTATCTCTGTTTTTGTTTACGAGGTAAAGTAAAGTAAAAAATCAAGTTTTGATTTAAGAAAAAAGTATACATCTAAAATAGAAATGCACAATGCACAAATGTAGAGAAAGATAATTCCAAAAAGTGTTTGTAATTTTTAGTGATTGTAAACTCTTTTTTGTTTTTATATATCATATTCTGCAATCGTCAAGAAAAGTGGGAGGCGAGGAAATTTTAACTGAGTGTTGACTCCCAATCGATAAGTCATTCCTTAAAAAAATATAGCCCGTTACGCATGATAAATCACTTTACACTCATCTATGAGAGTTAGGTCAGCTTTTGGTAAACGGGCAAAATAATGGCTGGTTTGACTCGAGTAAAAATCCCATCGCACGTTCACTTGTGAATTTAATGTTATTCTATTTAGTAGGTTTGGATCCATAGGTCATTTGCATCTTTAACATGTTTCAAGCTTGCATATCCATTTTTTTAAAACATGTGTAGAAAAATCTCTTTCTTGTAAAATTCCGGGCTATTAGGGTTGAACTAGAAGAATTTCCTAAACTTGGATAACATAACTTTTGTGTTCATTTTTGGTGAGTGAATAAATTTACTTTACTTAAATTTTTTTTATTGTTTTAAATTCTTTCGATACATAAACTCTAAAATTTTAATTTTTTTGTGAAGTACTTGCCTTTTATCTCTTTTTTTTGTTTGTGAGATGAAAGGAAAGTGCAAAACTCAAGTTTTGATTAAAGTAAAAAGTATGCATCTAAAATTTAAATTCACAACGCGCAAATGTAGAGAGAAATAATTCCAAAATGAGTCTATAATTTTTAGCGATTGTGAACTATTTTAAGTATTTATATATCAGGTTCAGCAATCGCCGGGAAAAGGGGGAGGTGGGGGATTTTTAACTGAGTTTTGACTCCCAATCCATAAATCATTCCATACAATAATGTAGCCCACTACGCATGATAAATCACTTTACAATCATCTATGATCGTTAGGTCAGCTTTTTGTAAATGGGCAAAATAATGGCTTGTTTGACTAGGGTAAATATTCCACCGCACGTTCACATGAGAATTTAAAGTTATTCTCTTTAAAAAGTTTGGATCCATAGGCCATTTGCATGTTTAACATGTTTCAAGCATTCATATCCATTTTTTAAAACATGTGTAGAAAAATCTCTTTTTATAAATTCCAAGCTATTAGGGTAGGGCTAGTGGAATTTTCCCAAACTTGGATAACAAAACTTTTTTGTTCATTTGTGGTGTGTGAATAAATTTTCTTAAATCAAAACTTGAGTTTTGATTTAAGAAAAAAGTATACATCTAAAATGGAAATGCACTATGCACAAATGTAGAGAGAGATAATTGCAAAAAGTGTCTGGATTTTTTAGGGATTGTGAACTCTTTTTAGTTTTTATATATCAGGTTCTACAATCGTCAGGAAAAGGGGGAGGCGGGGGATTTTTAACTGAGTGTTGACTCAAAATCCATAAGTCATTATTTAAAAAAATAAAGCCCGTTACGAATGATAAATCACTTTACAATCATCTATGAACGTGAGGTCAATTTTTTGTAAATGTGCAAAATAATGGCTTGTTTGACTCGGGTAAATATCCCACCGCACGTTCAATTTAGAATTTAATGTTATTCTCTTAAAAGGTTTGGATCCATAGGTCTTTTGCATCTTTAACACTTTTCAAGCATGCATATCCATTTTTTAAATCATGGGTAAAAAATCTCTTTCTTATAAAATTTCGAGCTACAAGGGTTGAACTAGTGGAATTTCCCAAACTTGGATACTAAAACTTTTGTGATCATTTGTGGTGCATGAATAAATTTTCTTTACTTACATTTTTTTTATTGCTTTAAATTCCTTCCATACATAAACTCTAATTTTTTTATTTTGTTGTGATCTATTTGCCTTTTGTCTCTTTTTTTAGTTTGCGAGATGAAGGGAAAGTTAAAACTCAAGTTTTGATTTAAGAAAAAAGTATACATCTAAAATGGAAATGCACAATGCAGAAATGTAGAGAGGGCTAATTCAAAAACGGGTCTGCAATTTTTTAGGGATTGTAAACTTTTTTGTAGTATTTATATAACAAGTTCTGCAATCGTCAGGAAAAGGGCGAGGTGGGGGATTTTTAACTGAGTGTTCACTCCCAATGCATAAGTCATCTATGATCGTTAGGTCAACTTCTCGTAAATGGGCAAAATAGTGGCTTGTTTCACTCGGGTAAATATCCCACCGCACGTTCACTTGCGAATTTCATGTTATTCTCTTTAAAAGGATTGGACCAATAGGTCATTTGAATATTTAACATGTTTTAAGCATGTGTATCCATTTTTTAAAACATGTGTAGAAAACTCTCTTTCTTATTAAATTCTGAGCTATTAGGATTGAACTAGTGGAATTTCCAAAACTTCGATAACATAACTTTTGTGTTCATTTGTGGTGTGTGAATAAATTTTCTTTACTTACATTTGTTTATTGCTTTAAATTCTTTCCATACATAAACTCTAAAATTTTTATTTTGTTGTGATCTATTTGCCTTTTATCTATTTTATTTGTTTGCGACATGAAGGGAAAGTCCAAACTCAAGTTTTGATTTAAGAAAAAAATATACATATAAAATGGATATTCACAATGCACAAATGTAGAGAGAAATAATTCCAAAATGTGTCTTCAATTTTTAGCGATTGTAAACTTTTTTTAGTATTTCTATATCAGGTTCGGCAATCGTCAGGAAAAGGGGGAGGTGGGGATTTGGAATTGAGTTTTGACTCCCAATCCATAAGTCATTATTTACAAAATATTGCTCGTGACACATGATAAATCACTTTACAATCTTCTATGATCGTTAGGTCAGCTTTTTGTAAATGGGCAAAATATTGCTTTGTTTGATGTGGGTAAATATCCCATTGCACGTTCACTTGAGAATTTAATGTTATTCTCTTTAAAAGGTTTGGATCCACTGGTCATTTGCATCTTTAACATGTTTCAAGCATGCATATCCCTTTTTTAAAACATGTGTAGAAAAATTTCTTTCTTATAAAATTCCAAGCTATTAGAATGAACTAGAGGAATTTTCCCAAACTTGGATAACAAAACTTTTGTGTGCATTTGTGGTGTGTGAATAAATTTTCTTAACTTAAATTTGTGGTTGCTTTAAATTCTTTCCATACATAAACTCTAAAATTTTCATTTTCTTGTGATCTTTTTGCCTTTTATCTCTTTTTTTGTTTACGAGAAGAAGGGAAAGTGAAAACTCAAGTTTAGATTTAAGAAAAAAGTATACATCTAAAAATGAAATGCACTATGCACAAATGTAGAGAGAGATAATTCCAAAAAGTGTCTGTAATTTTCAAGGATTGTAAACTCTTATTAGTTTTTATATGTCAAGTTTTGCAATCGTCGAGAAAAGGAGGAGGTGGGGGATTTTTAACTGAGTGTTGACTCCCAATCCATAAGTCTTTCTTTAAAAAAATATAGCCCATTACGCATGATAAAACACTTTACAATCATCTATGATCATGAGGTCATCTTGTTGAAAATGGGCAAAATAATGGTTTGTTTCACTCGGGTAAATATCCCACTGCACGTTCACTAGAGAATTTAATGTTATTCTCTTTAAAAGGTTGGGATCCATGGGTCATTTGCATCTTTAACTTGTTTCAAGCATGCATATCCATTTTTATAACAAGGGGAGAAAAATCTCTTTCTTCTAAAATATTGAGCCATTAGGGTTGAACAAGTGGAATTTCAATAACTTGGATAACAAATCTTTTGTGTTCATTTGTGGTGTGAAATTAAATTTTATTTACTGAAATTTGTTTATTTCTTTAAATTCTTTCCATACATAAACTCTAAAATTTTCATTTTGTCGTGATCTATTTGCCTTTTATCTCTATTTTTTTTGTTTACGAGATGAAGGGAAAGTGAAAACTCAAGTTTTGATTTAAGAAAAAATTATACATCTAAAATGGAAATGCACAATGCACAAATGTAGAGATAGATAATTTCAAAAAGTGTCTGTAATTTTTAGGGATTGTAAGCTTTTTTGTAGTATTTATATAACAGGTTCTACAATCGTCGGGAAAAGGGCGAGGTGGCGATTTTTAACTGAGTGTTGACTCCCAATGCATAAGTCATTACTTACAAAAATATAGTCCGTTTCACATGATAAATCACTTTACAATCATCAATGATCGTTAGGTCAGCTTTTCGTAAATGGACAAAATAATGGCTTGTTTGACTCGGGTAAATATCCCACCGCACGTTCACTTGCGAATTTCATGTTATTCTCTTTAAAAGGATTGGATCTTTAACATGTTTCAAGCATGCGTATCCATTTTTTAAAACATGTGTAGAAAACTCTCTTTCTTATAAAATTCCGAGCTATTAGGATTGAACTAGTTGAATTTCCCAAACTTGGATAACATAACTTTTGTGTTCATTTGTGGTCTGTGAATAAATTTTCTTTACTTACATTTGTTTATTGCTTTAAATTATTTCCATACATAAACTCTAAAATTTTTATTTTGTTGTGATCTATTTGCCTTTTATCTATTTTATCTGTTGACATGATGAAGGGAAAGTGCAAACTCAAGTTTTTATTTAAGAAAAAAGTATACATCTAAAATGGATATTCACAATGCACAAATGTAGAGAGAAATAATTCCAAAATGTGTCTTCAATTTTTAGCGATTGTAAACTCTTTTTAATATATATATATCAGGTTCTGCAATCATCAGAAAAAGGGGGAGGTGGGGATTTGGAACTGAGTTTTGACTCCCAATCCATAAGTCATTACTTACAAAAATATAGCTCGTTACACATCATAAAATCACTTCACAATCTTCTATGATCGTTAGGTCAGCTTTTTTTAAATGGGCAAAATATTGCCTTGTTTGATGTGGGTAAATTTCCCACCGCACGTTCACTCAAGAATTTAATGTTATTCTCTTTAAAAGGTTTGGATCCACAGGTCATTTGCATCTTTTACATGTTTCAAGCATGCATATCCCTTTTTTAAAACATGTGTAGAAAAATTTCGTGCTTATAAAATTCCAAGCTATTAGAATGAACTAGAGGAATTTTCCCAAACTTGGATAACAAAACTTTTGTGTTCATTTGTGGTTTGTGAATAAATTTTCTTAACTGACATTTGTTATTGCTTTAAATTCTTTCCATACATAAACTCTAAAATTTTCATTTTGTTGTGATCTATTTGCCTTTTATCTCTTTTTTTTGTTTACGAGATGAAGGGAAAGTGAAAACTCAAGTTTGGATTTAAGAAAAAAGTATACATCTAAAAAGTGAAATGCACAATGCACAAATGTAGAGAGAGATAATTCCAAAAAGTGTTTGTAATTTGCATATATTGTAAACTCTTTTTAGTTTTTATATGTCAGGTTCTGCAATCGTCGGGAAAAGGAGGAGACGGGGAATTTTTTAACTATGTATTGACTCCCAATCCATAAGTCATTATTTACAAAAATATAGCCCATTATGCATGATAAAAAACTTTACAATCATCTATGTTCGTGAGGTCAGCTGGTTATAAATGGGAAATATAATGGTTTGTTTGACTCGAGTAAATATCCCACCGCAGGTTCACTGAAGAACTTAATGTTAGTCTCTTTAAAAGGTTTTGATCCATGGGTCATTTGCATCTTTAACATGTTTCAAACATGCATATTCATTTTTTATAAGAAGGGTAGAAAAATCTCTTTCTTCTAAAATTCCGAGCTATTAGGGTTGAACAAGTGGAATTTCCAAAACTTGGATAACAACTTTTGTGTTCATTTGTGGTGTGTGAAAAATATTTCTTAACTTAAATTTGTTATTGCTTTAAATTCTTTCCATACATAAACTCTAAAATTTTCATTTTGTTGTGATCTATTTGCCTTTTATCTCTTTTTTTTTTTTTTACGAGATGAAGAGAAAGTGAAAACTCAAGTTTTGATTTAAGAAAAAAGTATACATCTAAAATGGAAATGCACAATGCACAAATGTAGAGAGAGATAATTCAAAATAGTGTCTGTAATTTTTAGGGATCGTAAAATTTTTTGTAGTTTTTATATAACAGGTTCTGCAATCGACGGGAAAGGGGGAGGTGGGGGATTTTTAACTGAGTGTTGACTCCCAATCCATAAGTCATTCTTTACAAATATATAGCCCGTTACACATGATAAATCACTTTACAATCATCTATAATCGTTAGGTCAGATTTTCGTAAATGGGCAAAATAATGGCTTGTTTGACTTCAGTAAATATCCCACCGCATGTTCACATGAAAATTTAATGTTATTCTCTTTAAAAGGTTTGGATACACAAGTCATTTGCATCTTTAACATGTTTCATGCATTCATTCCATTTTTTAAAACATGTGTAGAAAAATCTCTTTCTTATAAATTCCAAACTATTAGGGTAGGACTAGTGGAATTTTCCAAAAAAACTTTTTTGTTCATTTGTGGTATGTGAATAAATTTTCTTTACTTACATTTTTTATTGCTTAAAATTTTTTCCATACATAAACTCTAAAATTTTCATTTTGTTGTGATCTATTTGCCTTTTGTCTCTTTTTTTAGTTTGCAAGAAGAAGAGAAAGTGAAAACTCAAGTTTTGATTTAAGAAAAAAGTATACATCTAAAATGGAAATGCACAATGCACAAATGTAGAGAGAGATAATTCAAAAATGTTTCTGTAATTTTTTGGGATTGTAAATTTTTTTGTAGTTTTTATATAACAGGTTCTACAATCGTCGGTCAAAGAGGGAGGTGCGAGATTTTTAACTGAGTGTTGACTCCCAAACCATAAGTCATTCCTTAAAAATATATAGCCCGTTATGCATGATAAATCACTTTACAATCATCTATGAACGTTAGGTCAGCTTTTTGTAAATGGGAAAAATAATGGCTTATTTGACTTCAGTAAATATCCCACCGCATGTTCACTTGAAAATTTAATGTTATTGTCTTTAAAAGGTTTGGATCCATAGGTCATTTGCATCTTTAACTTTTTTCAAGCATGCATATCCATTTTTTAAAACATGTGAAGAAAAATCTCTTTCTTATAAAATTCCGAGCTATTAGGGTTGAACTAGTGGAATTTCCCAAACTTGTATAACAGAACTTTTGTGTTCATTTGTGGTGTGTGAATAAATTTTCTTTAGTTACATTTTATTATTGCTTAAAATTTTTCCATTCATAAATTCTAAAATTTAGATTTTGTTGTGATCTATTTGCATTTTATCTTTTTTTTTTGTTTACGAGATGAAGGGAAGTGAAAACTCAAGTTTGGATTGAAGAAAAAAGTATTCATCTAAAAATGAAATGCACAATGCACAAATTTAGAGAGAGATAATTAAAAAAAGTGTCAGTAATTTTTAGGGATTGTAAACTCTTTTTAGTTTTTATATGTCAGGTTCTGCAATCGTCGGGAAAAGCGGTAGGCGGGGGATTTTTAACTGAGGGTTGACTCCCAATCCATAAGTCATTCTATACAAAAATATAGCCCATTACGCATGATAAAACACTTTAAAATCATCTATGATCGTGAGGTCAGCTTGTTGTAAATGGGCAAAATAATGGTTTGTTTGACTCGGGTTGGATCCATGGGTCATTTGCATCTTTAACAAGTTTCAAGCATGCATATTCATTTTTTAGAACAAGGGTAGAAAAATCTCTTTCTTCTAAAATTCCAAGCTATTAGGGTTGAAAAGGTGGAATTTCCAAAACTTGGATAACAAAACTTTTGTGTTCATTTGTGGTGTGTAAATAAATTTTCTTTACTTACATTTGTTTATTGCTTTAAATTCTTTCCATACATAAACTCTAAAATTTTCATTTTGTTGTGATGTTTTTGCCATTTATCTCTTTTTTTTGTTTACGAGATGAAGGGAAAGTGAAAACTCAAGTTTGGATTTAAGAAAAAAGTATACATCTAAAATGGAAATGCACAATGCACAAATGTAGAGAGAGATAATTACAAAAAGTGTTTGTAATTTTTGGGGATTGTAAACTTTTTTGTAGTATTTATATAATAAGTTCTACAATCATTGGGAAAAGTGGGAGGCTGAGTGTTGACTCCCAATCCATAAGTCATTATTTACTAAAATATAGCCCATTACGAATGCTAAATCACTTTACAATCATCAATGATCGTGAGGTCAGGTTTTTGTAAATCGGCAAAATAATGGCTTGTTTGACCCGGGTAAATATCTCACCGCATGTTCACTTGAGAATTTAATGTTATTCTCTTAGAACGTTTGGATCCATAGGTCATTTGCATCTTTAACATGTTTCAAGCATGCATATCTATTTTTTAAAACAAGGGTAGAAAAATCTCTTTCTTATAAATTTCCAAGCTACAAGGGTTGAACTAGTGGAATTTCCCAAACTTGGATAAAAAACTTTTGTGTTCATTTGTGGTGTGTGAATAAATTTTCTTTACTTACATTTGTTTATTACTTTAAATTCTTCCATACATAAATTCTAAAATTTTCATTTTGTTGAAATCTATTTTTTCTTTATCTCTTTTTTTTATTTTGTGAGAAAAAGGGAAAGTGAAAACTCAATTTTTGGTTTAAGAAAAAATTATACATCTAAGATGGAAAAGCACAATGCACAAATATAGAGAGAGATAATTCCAAAAAGTGTCTGTAATTTTTAGGGATTGGCAACTCTTTTTAGTTTTTATATATCAGGTTTAGCAATCGTCAGGAAAAGGGAGAGGCGGGGGATTTTTAACTGAGTGTTGAATCCCAATCCATCAGTCATTTCTTAAAAAAATATAGCCCGTTACGCATGAAAAATCACTTTACAATCATCTATAATCTCTAGATCAGCTTTTTGTAAATTGGGAAAATAATGGCTAGTTTGACTCGGGTAAATATCCCACCTCACGTTCACTTGAGAATTTAATGTTATTCTCTTTAAAAGGTTTGGATCCATAGGTAATTTGCATCTTTAACAAGTTTCAAGCATGTATATCCATTTTTTAAAACATGTGTAGAAAAGCTTATTTCTTATAAAATTCCGAGCTATTAGGGTTGAACTAGTGGAATTGCCCAAACTTGGATAACAAAAATTTTGTGTTCAATTGAGTTGTGTGAATAAATTTTCATTACTGATATTTTTTTAATTGTTTTAAATTATTTCCATACATAAACTCTAAAATTTTCATTTTGTTGTGATCTATTTGCCTTTTATCTATTTTTTTATTAAGAGATTAAGGGAAAGTGAAAACTCAAGTTTTGATTTAAGAAAAAGTATACATCTAAACGGGAAATGTAAAATGCACAAATGTAGAGAGAGATAATTCCAAAAAGTGTCTGTAATTTTTAGGGATTTTAAACTCTTTTTAGTTTTTATTTATCAGGTTCTGCAATCGTCGAGAAAAGGGGGAGGCAAGCCATTTTTTACTGGGTGTTGACTCCCAATCCATATGTCATTCCTTAAAAAGATATAGCTCGTTACGCATGATAAATAACTTTACAATCTTCTATGATCGTTAGGTTAATGGGAAAAATAATGGCTTGTTTGACTCGGGTAAATGTCCCACCGCATGTTCACTTGAAAATGTAATGTTATTCTCTTTAAAAGGTTTGGATCCATAGGTCATTTGAATATTTAACTTGTTTCAAGCATATATATCCATTTTTTAAAACATGTGTTGAAAAATCTTTTTTTTTCTAAAATTCAGAGCTATTAGGGTTGAACTAGTGGAATTTCCCAAACTTGGATAACAAAACTTTTGTGTTCATTTGTGGTGTGTGCATAAATTTTATTTACTCACATTTTTTGATTTCTTTAAATTATTTCCATGCAGAAACTGTAAAATTTTCATTTTGTTGTGATCTATTTGCCTTTTATCTCTCTTTTCTGTTTACGAGAAGAAGGGAAAGTGAAAACTCAAGTTTGTATTCAAGAAAAAATATAAATTTAAAAAAGAAATGCATAGTGCACAAAATGTAGAGAGATATAATTCCAAAAAGTGTCAGTAATTTTTACGGATTGTAAACTCTTTTTAGTTTTTAAATGTCAGGTTCTGCAATCGTCGGGAAAAGGGGGAGGCGGGGGATTTTTAACTAAGTGTTGACTCCCAATCCATAAGTCATTCTTTACAAAAATATTGCCCATTACGCATGATAAAACACTTTACAATCATCTCTGATCGTGAGGTCAGCTTGTTGTAATTGGGCAAAATAATGGTTTGTTTGACTCAGTTAAATATCCCACCGCATGTTCACTAGAGAATTTAATGCTATTCTCTTTAAAAGGTTTTGATCCATGGGTCATTTGCATCTTCAACTTGTTTCAAGCATGCATATCCGTTTTCTATAACAGAGGTAGAAAAATCTCTTTCTTCTAAAATTCCGAGCTATTAGTGTTGAACAAGTGGAATTTCCAAAAATTGGATAACAAAATTTTTGTTTTCATTTGTGGTGTGTAAATAAATTTTCTTTACAAAAATTTGTTTATTGCTTTAATTTATTTCCATACATACCTCTAAAATTTTCATTTTGTCGTGACCTATTTGCCTTTTATCTCTTTTTTTTTTTGTTTACGAGATGAAGGAAAAGTGAAAACTCAAATTTGGATTTAAGAAAAAAGTATAGATCTAAATTGGAAATGCACAATGCAAAAATGTAGAGAGAGATAATTGCTAAAAGTGTCAGTAATTTTTTCAAGATTGTAAACACTTTTTAGTTTTTATATATCAGGTTCAGTAATTGTCGAGAAAAGGGGGAGGCGGGGGATTTTTAACTGAGTGTTGATTCCCAATCCATAAGTCATTCCATAAAAAAATATAGCCCATTAAGCATGATAAATGACTTTACAATCATCTATGATCGTTAGGTCAGCTTGTTGTGAATGGGCAAAATAATGGTTTGTTGGACTCGGCTAAATATCCCACCGAACGTTCAGTTGAGAATTTAATGTTATTCTCTTTAAAAGGATTGGATCCATAGGTAATTTGTATCTTTAACAAGTTTCAAGCATGTATATCCATTTTTTAAAACATGTGTAAAAAAATCTTTTTCTTATAAAATTCCGAGCTATTAGGGTTGAACTAGTGGAATTTCCCAAATTTGGATAACAAACAATTTGTGTTCATTTGTGTTGTGTGAATAAATTTTCTTGACTTACATTTTTTTATTGTTTTAAATTATTTCCATACATAGACTCTAAAATTTTAATTTTGTTGTGATTTATTTGCCTTTTATCTCTTTTTTTGTTTATGAGATGAAGGGAAGGTGAAAACTCAAGTTTTGATTTAATAAAAAGTATACATCTAAAACAGAAATGCACATTGCACAAATTTAGAGAGATATAATTCTAGGAAGTGTATGTAATTATTAGGGATTTTATACTCTTTTTAGTTTTTATTTGTTAGGTTCAGCAAACGTCGGGCAAAGGGGGAAGCAAGGGATTTTTTCCTGAGTGTTGACTCCGAATCCATAAGTCATTTCTTAAAAAAATATAGGACATTATGCATGATAAATAAATTTACAATCTTCTATGATCGTTAGGTCAGCTTTTTGTAAATGGGCAAAATAATGGCTTGCTTGACTAAGTAAATATCCCACCGCACGTTCACTTAAAAATGTAATGTTATTCTCTTTAATAGGTTTGGATCCATAGGTCATTTGCATATTTAACATGTTTCAATCATGTAGATCCATTTTTTAAAACATGTGTAGAAAAATCTCTTTCTTATAAAATTCAGAGCAATAAGGGTTGAACTAGTGGAATTTCTGAAACTTGGATAACAAAACTTTTATGTTCATTTGTGGTGTGTGCATAAATTTTATTTACTCACATTTGTTGATTTCTTTTAATTCTTTCCTTGCATAAACTCTAAAATTTTCATTTTGTTGTGATCTATTTGCCTTTTATCTCTTTTTTTGTTTACGAGATGAAGGGAAAGTGAAAAGTCAAGTTTGGATTTAAGAAAAATGTAAAGATAAAAAAATGAAATACGAAATGCAAAAATGTAGAGAGAGATAATTCCAAAAAATGTATGGAATTTTTAGGGATTGTGAACTCTATTTAGTTTTTATATGTCAGGTTCTGATATCGTCGGGATAAGGGGGAGGCAGGGGATTTTTAATTGAGCTCTGACTCCCAATCCATAAGTCATTCTTTACAAAAATATAGCCCATTAAGCATGATAAAACAATTTACAATCATCTATGATCGTGAGGTCATCTTGTTGTATATGGGCAAAATAATGGTTTGTTTGACTCGGGTAAATATCCTACTGCACGTTCACTTGAGAATTTAATGTTATTCTATTTAAAAGGTTTGGATCCATGGGTAATTTTCATCTTTAACATGTTTCAAGCATGCATATCCATTTTTATAACAAGTGTAGAAAAATCACTTTCTTGTAAAATTTTGAGCTATTAGGTTGAATAAGTGGAATTTCCCAAACTTGGATAACAAAACTTTTGTGTTCTTTTGTGGTGTGTAAATAAATTTTTTTTACTTACATTTGTTTATTTCTCTAAATTATTTCCATACAAAAACTAAAAACTTTTCATTTTGTTGAGATCTATTTGCCTTTTATCTCTCTTTTTTTTTTTGGTTTACGAGATGAAGGGAAAATGAAAACTCAAGTTTTGATTTAAGAAAAAAGTATACATCTAAATTGGAAATGCACAAAGCACAAATTTAGAGAGAGATAATTGCAAAATGTGAATGGAATTTTTAGGTATTGTGAACTCTATTTAGTTTTTATATTTCAGGTTCAGTAATCGTCGGGAAAAGGGGGAGGCGGCGGATTTTTAACTGAGTGTTGACTCCCAATTCATAAGTCATTTCGTAATAAAATATAGCCCGTTACGCATGAAAAATAACTTTACAATCATCTATGATCGTTAGGTCAGCTTTTTGTGAATTGGAAAAATATTGGCTTGTTTGACTCGGGTAAATATCCCACCGAACGTTCAGTTGAGAATTTAATGTTATTCCATTTAAAAGGATTGGATCCATAGGTCATTTGCATCTTTAACATGTTTCAAGAATGCGTATACATTTTTTTAAACATGTGTAGAAAAATCTCTTGCTTATAAAATTCTGAGATATTAGGGTTGAATTGGTGGAATTTCCCAAACTTGGATAAAAAAACTTTTGTGTTCATTTGTGGTGAGTGAATAAATTTTCTTTACTTACTTTTTTTTATTAATTTAAATTCTTTCCATACATAAACTCTAAAATTTTCATTTTGTTGTGATCTATTTGCCTTTTATCTCTTTTTTTTGTTTGCGAGATGAAGGGAAAGTGAAAACTCAAGTTTTGATTTTAGAAAAAAGTATACATCTAAAATGGAAAAGCACAATGCCAAAATTTAGAGAGAGATAATTCCAAAAAGTGTCTGTAATTTTTAGGGATTGTAAACTCTTTCTGTTTTTAGATATCTAGTTCTGCAATCGTCGGGAAAAGGGGGAGGCGGGGGATTTTTAACTGAGTGTTGACTCCCAATCCATAAGTCATTCCTTACAAAAATATAGCCCGTTACACATGATAAATAATTTTACAATCATCTATGATCGTTAGGTCAGGGTTTTGTAAATGGGCAAATTAATTGCTTGTTTGACTAGGGTAAATATCCCTCCTCACGTTCACTGGAGAATTTAATGTTACTCTCTTTAACAGGTTTGGATCCATAGGCCATTTGCATCTTAAACATGCTTCAAGCATGCATATCCATTTTTTAAAACATGTGTAGAAAAATCTCTTACTTATAAAATTCCGAGCTATTAGGGTTGTACTAGTGGAATTTCCTATAATTCGAGAACAAAGCTTTTGTGTTCATTTGTGGTGTGTGAATAAATTTTATCTACTTACATTTGTTAATTGCTTTAAATTCTTCCATACATAAACTCTAAAATTTTCAATTTGTGAGATCTATTTTCCTTTTATCTCTTTTTTTTGTTTGTGAGATGAAGGGAAAGTGAAAACACAAGTTTTCATTTAAGAAAAAAGGTATACATCTAAAAGGGAAATTCACAATGCACAAATGTAGAGAGAGATAATTCCAAAACGTGTTCACAAATTTTAGGGATTGTAACCTCTTTTTAGTTTTTATATATCAGGTTCTACAATCGACAGGAAAAGGGGGAAGCAGGGGATTTTTAACTGAGTATTGACTCCCAATCCATAAGTCATTTCTTACAAAAATATAGCCAGTTACACAAGATAAATCACTTTACAATCATCTATGATTGTTTGGTCAGTTTTTTGTTAATGGGCAAAATAATGGCTTGTTTGACTCGAGTAAATATTCAGCCGCACGTTCAATTGGGAATTTAATGTTATTCTCTTTAAGTTTGCATCCATAGGTCATTTGCATCTTTACCATGTTTCCGGCACGCATATCCATTTTTTAAAACATGTGTCGAAAAAATCTTTCTTATAAAATTCCGAACTATTAGAGATGAACAAGTGGAATTTCCCAAACTTGGAGAACATAACTTTTGTGTTCATTTGTGGTGTGCGAATAAATTTTCTTTACCAACATTTTTTTAATGTTTTAAATTCTTTGCATGCATATACTCTAAATTTTAATTTTGTTGTGATCTATTTACCTTTAATCCCATTTTTTGTTTGCGAGATGAAGGGAAAGTGCAAACTCAAGTTTTGATTTAAGAAAAAAGTATACATCTAAAAGGGAAATTAACAATGCACAAATGTTGAGAGAAATAATTCCAAAATGTGTAAGTAATTTTTAGCGATTGTAAACTCTTTTTAGTAATGGATCAGGTTCTGCAATTGTCGGGAAAAGGGGGAGGCGAGGGATTTTTATCTAAGTTTTGAATCGGAATCCATAAATCATTCCTTACAAAAATATGGCCCTTTACGCATGATAAATCAGTTTACAATCATCTATGATCGTCAGGTCAACTTTTTGTAAATAGGCAAAATAATGGCTTCTTTGACTCGATTAAATATCCTAATGCACATTCACTTGAGAATTTAATGTTATTCACTTTAAAAGGTTTTGATCCATAGGTCATTTGCATCTTTAACATGTTTCTAGCTTGCATATATAATTTTTCAAAACATGTAGAAAAATCTATTTCTTATTAAATTCCAAGCTATTAGGTTTGAACTAGTGGAAATTCTCTTAACTTACATTTGCTATTGCTTTAAATTCTTTCCATACATAAACTCTAAAAATTTCCTTTTGTTGTGACCTATTTGGTTTTTGTCTCTTTTTTTGTTTACGAGGTAAAGGGAAAGTGAAAACTCAAGTTTTGTTTTAAGAAAAAAGTATACATCTAAAATGGAAATGCACAATGTACAAATTTAGAGAGAGATAATTCTAAGAAGTGTCTATAATTTTTAGGGATTGTAAACTCCTTTTAGTTTTTATATATCAGGTTTGCAATCGTCGGGAAAAGGGGGAGGCGGGGGATGTTTAACTGAGTGTTCACTCCTATTCCTCAAGTCATTCCTTTAAAAAATATATTCCGTTATGCATGGTAAATCACTTTACAATCATCCATGATCGTTAGGTCAGCTTTTTGTAAATGGGCAAAATAATGGATTGTTTGACTTGGGTGAATATCCTACCGCACGTTCACTTGAGAATTTAATGTTATTCTCTTTAAAAGGTTTGGATCCATTGGTCATTTAAATCTTTAACATGTTTCAAGCACGCATATTCATTTTTTAAAACATGTGTTGAAAAATCTCTTTCTTATAAAATTCCGAGCTAATAGGGTATAACTACTGGAATTTCCCAAACTTGGATAACAAAACTTTTATATTCATTTGTGGTGTTTAAATGAATATTCTTTACTTATATTTGTTTATTGCTTTAAATTCTTTCCATACATAAATTCTAAAATTTTCATTTTGTTGTGATCTATTTGCCTTTTATCTCATTTTTTTGTTTGTGAGATGAAGAGAAAGTGAAAACTCAAGTTTTGATTTAAGAAAAAAGTATACATCTAAAATGGAAATGCACAATGCACAAATGTAAAGAGAGATAATTCCAAAAAATTCTTGTAATTTTTAGGGATTGTAAACTCTTTTTAGTTTCTATATATCAGGTTCAGCAATCGTCGGGTAAAGGGGGAGGAGGCATATTTTTAACTGATTGTTGACTCCCAATCCGTAAGTAATTTCTAGCAAAAAAAAATAGCCCGTTACGCATGATAAATCAGTTTACAATCATCTATGATAGCTAGGTCTGCTTTTTGTAAATGGGCAAAATAATGGCTAGTTTGACTCGGGTAAATATCCCACCGCACGTTCACTTGAGAATTTAATGTTATTCTCTTTAAAAGGTTTGGATCCATAGGTCATTTGTATCTTTAACTTGTTTTAAGCATACATATCCATTTTTTAAAACATGTGCAGAAAAATCACTTTCATATAAAATTCAAAGCTATTAGGGTTGAACAAGTACAATTTCCAAAACATGGATAACAACTTATGTGTTCATTTGTGGTGTGTGAATATATTTTCTTTACTTACACTTGTTTATTGCTTTAAATTCTTTCCATACTTATACTCTAAAATTTTCATTTTGGGGTGATCTATTTGCCTTTTATCTCTTTTTTTTGTTTACGAGATGAAGGGAAAGTGAAAACTCAAGTTTTGATTTAAGAAAAAAGTATACATCTAAATTGGAAATGCACAATAGAAAAATGTAGAGAGATATAATTTAGAAAAGTGACTATAATTTTTAGGGATTGTAAACTCTTTTTAGTTTTTATATAAAATTTTTCAATCATCAGGAAAAGGGGGAGGCAGGGGGGTTTTTAACTAAGTGTTGACTCCTCATCCATTAGTCATTCCTTACTAAAATATAGCCCATTACACATGATAAATCACTTTGCAATCATCTATGATCGTTAGGTAAGTTTTTTGTAAATGGGCAAAATAATGGCTCGTTTGACTCGGGAAAATATCCCACCCCACGTTCACTTGGGAATTTAATGTTATTCTCTTTAAAAGGTTTGGATCCATAGGTCAATTGCATATTTTACATGTTTCAAGAATGCATATCAATTTATTAAAACATGTGTAGAAAAATATCTTTCTAATAAAATTCCGAGCTATTAGGGTTGAACTAGTGGAATTTCCCAAACTTTGATAACAAAAATTTTGTGTTCATTTGTGGTCTGTGAATAAATTTTCTTTGCTTATATTTTTTTATTGCTTGAAATTCTTTCCATACTTATACTCTAAAATCTTCATTTGGTTGTGATCTATTTGCCTTTTTTCTTCTTTTTTTTTTGTATACGAGATGAAGGGAAAGTGAAAACTCAATTTTTGATTTAAGAAAAAAGCATTGATATAAAATGGAAATCCACAATGCACAAATGTAGAGAGAGATAATTCCAAAATGTGTCTCTAATATTTAGAGATTGTAAACTCTTTTTTATTTTTTATTTGTTAGGTTTCAAACATGCATATCTATTTTTTAAAACAGGTGTAGAAAAATCTCTTCCGTATAAAATTCTAAGCTATTAGGGTTGAACTTGTTGAATTTTCCAAACATGGATAACAAAAATTTTGTGTTAATTTGTGGTGTGTCAATATATATTTTCTTTACTTACATTTTTTTATTGCTTTAAATTATTTCCATACATAAACTATAAATTTTTCTTTTTGTCGTGATTTATTTGCCTTTTATCTTTTTTTTTTGTCTTTACGAGATGAAGGGAAAGCGAAAACTCAAGTTTTGATTTAAGAAAAAAGTATACATTTAAATTGGAAATGCACAATGCAAAAATGTAGAGAAAGATAAATCAAAAAAGTGTCTGTAATTTTTAGGGATTGTAAACTATTTTTAGTTTTTGTATATCAAGTTCTTCAATCGTCGGGAAAAGGGGGAGGCGGGGGTTTTTTTACTGAGAGTTGACTCCCAATCCATAAGTAATTCCTTACAAAAATATAGCCCGTTACGGATGTTAAATCACTTTACCATCATGTATGATTGTTAGGTCTGCTTTTTGTAAATGGGCGAAATAATGGCTTGTTTGACTCAGGAAAATTTCCCACTGTACGTTCACTTGAGAATTTAATGTTATTCTCTTTAAAAGTTTTGGATCCATAGGTCATTTGCATCTTTAACATGTTTCAATCATGCATATCCATTTTTTAAAACATGTGTAAAAAAATCTCTTTCAAATAAAATTCCGAGCTATTAGGGTTGAACTAGTGGTATTTCCAAAACTTGGATAACAAAACTTTTGTGTTCATTTGTGGTGTGTGAATAATTTTTTGACTTACAATTGTTTATTGCTTTAAATTCTTTCCATACTTATACTCTACAATTTTTATTTTTTTGTTATCTATTTACCTTTTATCTCTTTTTTTTGTTTACGAGATGAAGGGAAAGTGAAAACTCAAGTTTTGATTTAAGAAATAAGTATACATCTAAAAGGGAAATTAACAATGCACAAATGTTGAGAGAAATAATTCCAAAATGTGTACGTAATTTTTAGCGATTGTAAACTCTTTTTAGTAATGGATTAGGTTCTGCAATCGTCAGGAAAAGGGGGAGGCGAGGGATTTTTATCTAAGTTTTGAATCAGATTCCATAAGTCATTCTTTACAAAAATATGGCCCTTTACGCATGATAAATCAGTTTATAATCATCTATGATCGTTAGGTCAGCTTTTTGTAAATAGGCAAAATAATGGCTTGTTTGACTAGGTTAAATATCCTAATGCACATTCACTTGAAAATTTAATGTTATTCGCTTTAAAAGGTTTTGATCCATAGGTCATTTGCATAACATGTTTCTAGCTTGCATATACAATTTTTAAAATCATGTGGAAAAATCTATTTCTTATTAAATTCCAAGCTATTAGGGTTGAACTAGTGGAATTTTCCCAAACTTGGATAACAAAACTTTTTTGTTCGTTTGTGGTGTGTGAATAAATTTTCTTAACTTACATTTTCTATTGCTTTAAATTCTTTCCATACATAAACTCTAAAATTATCCTTTTGTTGTGATCTATTTTCTTTTTGTCTCATTTTTTGCTTACGAGGTAAAGGGAAAGTGAAAACTCAAGTTTTGTTTTAAGAAAAAAGTATACATCTAAAATGGAAATGCACAATGTACAAATGTAGAGAGAGATAATTCTAAAAAGTGTCTATAATTTTTAGGGATTGTAAATTCCTTTTAGTTTTCATATATCAGGTTTGCAATTGTCGGGAAAAGGGGGAGGCGGGGGATGTTTAACTGAGTGTTCACTCCTATTCCTTAAGTCATTCCTTACAAAAATATAGTCCGTTACGCATGGTAAATCACTTTACAATCATCTATGATCGTTAGGTCAGCTTTTTGTAAATGGCCAAAATAATGGTTTGTTTGACTTGGGTAAATATCATACGGCATGTTCACTTGAGAATTTAATGTTATTCTCTTTAAAAGGTTTGGATCCATTGGTCATTTAAATCTTTAACATGTTTCAAGCACGCATATTCATTTTTTAAAACATGTGTTGAAAAATCTCTTTCTTATAAAATTCCGAGCTATTAGGGTTGAACTAGTGGAATTTCCCAAACTTGGATAACAAAACTTTTGTGTTCATTTGTGGTGTGTAAATGAATATTCTTTACTTATATTTGTTGATTTCTTGAAATTCTTTCCATACATAAATTCTAAAATTTTCATTTTGTTGTGATCTATTTGCCTTTTATCTCATTTTTTTGTTTGCGAGATGAAGAGAAAGTGAAAACTCAAGTTTTGATTTAAGAAAAAAGTATACATGTATAATGGAAATGCACAATGCACAAATGTGAAGAGAGATAATTCCAAAAAATGCTTTTAGGCATTGTAAACTCTTTTTACTTTCTATATATCAGGTTCCGCAATCGTCGGTTAAAGGGGGAGGCAGCATATTTTTAACTGATTGTTGACTCCCAATTCGTAAGTCATTCCTAGAAAAAAAATAGCCCGTTACGCATGATAAATCAGTTTACAATCATCTATGATAGCTAGGTCTGTTTTTTTTAAATGGGCAAAATAATGGCTAGTTTGACTCGGGTAAATATCCCACCGCACGTTCACTTGAGAATTTAATGTTATTCTCTTTAAAAGGTTTGGATCCATAGGTCATTTGTATCTTTAACATGTTTTAAGCATGCATATCCATTTTTTAAAACATGTGCAGAAAAATCTCTTTCATATAAAATTCCAAGCTATTAGGGTTGAACAAGTGCAATTTCCAAAACTTGGATAACAACTTTTGTGTTCATTTGTGGTGTGTGAATAAATTTTCTTTACTTACACTTGTTTATTTCTTTAAATTATTTCCATACTTATACTCTAAAAATTTCATTTTGGTGTGATCTATTTGCCTTTTATCTCTTTTTTTGTTTACGAGATGAAGGGAAAGTGAAAACTCAAGTTTTGATTTAAGAAAAAAGTATACATCTAAATTGGAAATGCACAATGGACAAATGTAGAGAGATATAATTCAGAAAAGTGCCTATAATTTTTAGGGATTGTAAACTCTTTTTAGTTTTTATATAAAAATTTTCAATCGTCGGGAAAAGGGGGAGGCGAGGGTTTTTAACTGAGTGTCGACTCCTCATCCATTAGTCATTCCTTACAAAAATATAGCCCGTTACACATGATAAATCATTTTGCAATCATGTATGATCGTTAGGTAATTTTTTGTAAATGGGCAAAATAATGGCTTGTTTGACTCGGGAAAATATCCCACCGCACGTTCACTTGGGAATTTAATGTTATTCTCTTGAAAAGGTTTGGATCCATAGGTCAATTGCATATTTTAAATGTTTCAAGAATGCATATCCATTTATTAAAACATGTGTAGAAAAATATCTTTCTAATAAAATTCCGAGCTATTAGGGTTGAACTAGTGGAATTTCCCAAACTTTGATAACAAAAATTTTGTGTTCATTTGTGGTGTGTGAATAAATTTTCTTTGCTTAAATTTTTTTATTGCTTGAAATTCTTTCCATACTTATACTCTAAAATTTTCATTTGGTTGTGATCTATTTTCCTTTTATCTTTTTTTTTTGTTTACGAGATGAAGGGAAAGTGAAAACTCAATTTTTGATTTAAGAAAAAAGCATACATATAAAATGGAAATGCACAATGCACAAATGTAGAGAGAGATAATTCCAAAAAGTGTCTCTAATATTTAGGGATTGTAAAATCTTTTTTAGTTTTTATTTATTAGGTTTCAAGCATGCATATCTATTTTTTAAAACATGTGTAGAAAAATCTGTTCCGTATAAAATTCTAAGCTATTCGGGTTGAACTTGTTGAATTTCCCAAACTTGGATAACAAAAATTTTGTGTTAATTTGTGTTGTGTCAATATATATTTTATTTACTTACATTTTTTAGTGCTTTAAATTCTTTCCATACATAAACTATAAATTTTTCTTTTTGTTGTGATCTATTTGTCTTTTAACTTTTTTTTTGTCTTTACGAGATGAAGGGAAAGCGAAAACTCAAGTTTTGATTTAAGAAAAAATTATACATTTAAATTGGAAATTCACAATGCAAAAATGTAGAGAAAGATAATTCAAAAAAGTGTCTGTAATTTTTAGGGATTGTAAACTATTTTAAGTTTTTGTATATCAAGTTCTTCAATCGTCGGGAAAAGGGGGAGGCGGGGGGTTTTTTACTGAGATTTGACTCCCAATCCATAAGTAATTCCTTAAAAAAATATAGCCCGTTACGGATGATAAATCACTTTACAATCATGTATAACAGTTAGGTCTGCTTTTTGTAAATGGGCGAAATAATGGCTTGTTTGACTCGGGAAAATTTCCCACTGTACGTTCACTTGAGAATTTAATGTTATTCTCTTTAAAAGGTTTGGATCCATAGGTCATTTGCATCTTTAACATGTTTCAATCATACATATCTATTTTTTAAAACATGTGTAAAAAAATCTCTTTCAAATAAAATTCCGAGCTATTAGGGTTGAACTAGTGGAATTTCCAAAACTTGGATAACAGAACTTTTGTGTTCATTTGTGGTGTGTGAATATTTTTTTGACTTACAATTGTTTATTGCTTTAAATTCTTTCCATACTTATACTCTACAATTTTCATTTTTTTGTTATCTATTTGCCTTTTATCTCTTTTTTATTTTTACGAGATGAAGGGAAAGTGAAAATTCAAGTTTTGATTTAAGAAAAAAGTATATGTCTAAATTGGAAATGCACAATGGACAAATGTAGAGAGAGATAATTCAGAAAAGTGTCTTTAATTTTTAAGGATTGTAAACTCTTTTTAGATTTTATATATAAAGTTCTTCAATCGTCGGGAAAAAGGGGAGGCAGGGAGTTTTTAACTGAGTGTTGACTCCTAATCCATTAGTCATTCCTTTAAAAAAAAAGCTCGTTACACTTGATAAATCACTTAGCAATCATCTATGATCGTTAGGTCAACTTTTTGTAAATGGGCAAAATAATGGCTTGTTTGACCCAGGTAAATATCCCACTGCACGTTCGCTAGAGAATTTAATGTTATTCTCTTTAAAAGGTTTGGATCCATAGGTCATTTGCATCTTTTACGTGTTTCAAGCATGCATTTCTAATTTTTAAAACATGTGTAGATAAGTCTCTTTCTTATAAAATTCCGAGCTATTAGGGTTGAACTAGTGGAATTTCCCAAATTTGGATGACAAAAATTTTGTGTTCATATGTGGTGTGTCAATAAATTTTTTTTGCTTACATTTTTTTATTGTTTTGAATTCTTTCCATACTTATACTCTAGAATTTTGATTTTGTTGTGATCTATTTTCCTTTTATCTTTTTTTCTGTTTACCAGATGAAGGGAGAGTGAAAATTAAAGTTTTGATTTAAGAAAAAAGTATTGAACTAAATTGGAAATTCACAATGCACAAATGTAGAGAGAGATAATTCAAAAAAGTTTCTATAATTTTTAGGGAATGTAAACTCTTTTTACTTTTTATATATCAGGTTCTGCAATCGTTGGGAAATGGGGGAGGCTGGGGATTTTTAACTGAGTGTTGACTCCCAATCCATTAGTCATTCCATACAAAAATATAGTCCATTACACAAGGTAAATCACTGTGCAATCATCTATGACCGTTAGGTCAGCTTTTTGTAAATGGGCAAAATAATGGCTTGTTTGACTCAGGTAAATATCCCACCGCACGTTCACTTTAGAATTTAATGTTATTCACTATAAAAGGTTTGGATTCATATTTCGTTTACATCTTTAACATTTTTCTCGCATGCATATGGATTTTTTAAAACATGACTACAAAAATCACTTTGTTATAAAATTCCGAGCAAAAGCTTGAACTAGTGGAATTTCCCAAACTTGGACACCAAAACTTTTGTGTTCATTTGTCGTGTGTGAGTAAATTTCCTTTACTTACATTTCTTTATTGCTTTAAATTCTTTCCTTAAATAAACTCGAAAATATTCTTTTTGTTGTGATCTATTTGCCTTTTATCTCTTTTTTTTTGTTTATGAGATGAAGGGAAAGTAAAAACTCAAGTTTTGATTTAAGAAAAAAGCGTACATCTAAAATGGAACTGCACAATGCACAAATGTAGAGAGAGATAATTCCAAAAAGTGTCAGTAATTTTTAGAGATTGTAAACTATTTTTAGTTTTTACGTATCAGGGTTTGCGATCGTCAAGAAAAGGGGGAGGCAGGGGTTTTTTAAGTTAGTGTATACTCCCAATCCAGAAGTCATTCCTTACAAAAATATAGCCCGTTCCGCATGATAAATTACTTTACAATAATCTATGATAGTTTGGTCAACTTTTTGTAAATGGGCGAAGTAATGGCTTGTCTGACTCGGGTAAATATCCCACCGCACGTTCACTTGAGAATTTATTGTTATTCTCTTTAAAAGGTATGAATCCATAGGTCATTTGCATCTTTAACATGTTTCAAGCATTCATATCCATATTTTAAAACATGTGTAAAAAAATCTCTTCCTTATAAAATTCCGAGCAATTAGGGTTGCACTAGTTGAATTACCCAAACTTGGATAACAAAAGTTTTGTGTTCATTTGTGGTGTGTGAATAAATTTTCTTTACTTACAACTGTTTATTGCTTTAAATTTTTTCCAGACATAAACTATAAAATTTTCATTGTGTTGTGATCTATTTGCCTTTTATGTCTTTTTTTTGTTTATGAGATGAAGGGAAAGTGAAAATTCAAGTTTTGATTTAAGAAAAAAATATACATTTATAAAGGAAATGCACAATGCACAAATTTAGAGCGAGATAATTAAAAAAAACTTCAGTAATTTTTCGACTCCCAATCCATTAGTCATTCCTTAAAAAAATATAGCCCATTACACATGATAATTCACTTTGCAATCATCTATGATCTTGAGGTTAGCTTTTTGTAAATGAGAAACATAATGGCTTGTTTGACTCAGGTAAATATCCCATTGCATGTTCAGTTGAGAATTTATTGTTATTCTCTTTATAAGGTTTGGATCCATAGGTCATTTGCATCTTTAACATGTTTCAAGCATGCGTATCCATTTTTTAAAACATGGGTAGAAAAATCTATTTCTTATAAAATTCCGAGCTATTAGGTTTGAACTAGTGGAATTTCCCAAATTTGTATAACAAAACTTTTGTGTTCATTTTTTGTGTGTGAATAAATTTTCTTTATTTACATTTTTTATTGATTTAAATTCTTATATACAGCAACACTAAAATTTTAATTTTGTTGAGATCTAATTGCCTTTTATCTGTTTTTAATGTTTTCGAGATGCAGGGAAAGTGAAA
Organism: Aristolochia californica; assembly: GCF_029961685.1. Lineage (NCBI taxonomy): Eukaryota > Viridiplantae > Streptophyta > Magnoliopsida > Piperales > Aristolochiaceae > Aristolochia > Aristolochia californica. Next base: position 30,035,644 of record NW_027182279.1, on the reverse strand, counting down.
ACTCAAGTTTTGATTTAAGAAAAAAGTATATATCTAAAATGGAAATGCACAATGAACAAATGTAGAGTGAGATAATTCCAAAAAGTGTCTGTCATCTTTAGGGATTGTAAACTCTTTTTGGTTTTTATAAATCAAGTTCTTCAATTCTCGGGAAAAGGGGGAGGCGGGGTGTTTTTAACTGAGTGTTAACTCTGAATCCATTAGTTAGTCATTCCTTACAAAAATTTTGCGTCTGATGCATGATAATTCACTTTGCAATCATCCATGATCTTTAGGTCAACTTTTTGTAAATGGGCAAAATAATAGCTTGTTTGACTCGGGAAAATATTCCACTGTACGTTCACTTCAAAATTTAATGTTAATCACAATAAAAGGTTTGGATCCATATGTCATTTACATCTTTAACATGTTTCTTGCATGCATATTGATTTTTTAAAACATGTGTAGAAAAATCACTTTTTTTAAAATTCTGAGCGATTAGAGTTGAACTAGTGGAATTTTCCAAACTTGGATAACAAAACTTTGAGTTCATTTGTCGTGTGTGAATAAATTTTATTAAATTTTATTTTTTATTGCTTTAAATTCTTTCCTTACATAAACTCCCAAATATTCATTTTATTGTGATCTATTTGCTTTTTATCTTTTTGTTTGCGAGATGAAAGGAAAGTGAATACACAGTTTTGATTTAGGAAAAACACATACATAAACACTGGAAATGCACAATGCACAAATGTAGAGAGAGATAATTCAAAAAAGTGTCAGTAATTTTTAGAGATTGTAAACTCTCTTAAGTTTTTATTTATCAGGTTCTGCAATCGACAGGTGAAGGGGAGGCAGGGTTTTATTACTGAGTATTGACTCGCAATCCATAAGTCATTCCTTAAAAAAATATAGCCTGTTACTCATGATAAATCACTTTACAATCATCTATGATCGTTTGGTCAGCTTTTTGTGAATGGGAGAAATAATGGCTTGTTTGGGCTAAATATCCCACCGCACGTTCACTTGAGAATTTAATGTTATTCTCTTTAAAAGGTTTGGGTCCATAGGTCATTTCAATCTTTAACATGTTTCAAGCATGCATATCTATTTTTTAAAACATGTGTAGAGAAATCTCTTTCTTATAAAATTCCGAGCTATTAGGGTTGAACTAGTGGAATTTCCCAAACTTGGATAACAAAAATTTTGTGTTCATTTGTGGTGTGTGAATAAATTTTCTTTACTTACATTTTTTTATTGCTTTAAATTCTTTCCATACATCAACTCAAAAATTTTCATCTTGTTGCGATCAATTTGCCTTTTACCTCTTTTTTCTGTTTACGAGGTGAAGGGAAAGTGAAAACTTAAGTTTTGATTTAAGAAAAAAGTATACATATAAAATGGAAATTCACAATGCACAAATGTAGAGAGAGAAAATTCCAAAACGTGTCTGTACTTTTTACGGATTGTAAACTCTTTTTAGTTTTTATAGATGAGGTTCTGCAATCGTCGGGAAAAGGGGGAGGCGGGGGATTTTTAACTAAGTGTAGACTCCCAATCAATTAGTCAATCCTTAAAAAAATATAGCCCATTATGCATGATAAATCACTTTGCAATCATCGATGATAGATAGGTCTGCTTTTTGTAAATGGGCGAAATAATGGCTTGTTTGAGTCACCTAAATATCCCACCGCAAGTTCAATTGAGAATTTAATGTTATTCTCATTAAAAGGTTTTGATCCATAGGTCATTTGCATCTTGAACATGTTTCAAGAATGCACATCCATTTTTTAAAACATGTGTAGAAAAAACTCTTTCTTATAAAATTCGGAGCTATTAGGGTTGAACTAGTCGAATTTCTGAAACTTGGATCACAAAACTTTTGTGTTCATTTGTGGTGTGTGAATAAATTTTCTTTACTTACATTTCTTTATTGCTTTAAATTCTTTCCATACATATACTCTAAAATTTTCATTTTGTTGTGACCTATTTGTCTTTATTCTCTTTTTTTTGTTGACGAGATGAAGGGAAAGTGAAAACTCAAGTTTTGATTAAAGAAAAGAGTATTCATCTAAAATCAAAATGCACAATGCACAAATGTTGAGAGAGATAATTCCAAAAAGTGTCAATAACTTTTAGGAACTGTAAACTCTTTTTAGTTTTATATCATGTTCTGCAATCATTGGAAAAAGGTAGATGCAGGGGGATTTTGAACTGAGTGTTGACTTCCAATCTATTAGTCATTCCTTAAAAAAATATAGCCCGTTACGCGTGATAAATCACTTTGCAATCATCTATGATGGTTTGGTCAGCTTTTTGTAAATGGGAAAAATAATGGCTTGTTTGACTCTGGTAAATATCCCTCCGCACGTTCACTTGAGAATTTAATGTTATTCACATGAAAAGGTTTGGATCCATAGGTCATTTTCATCTTTAACATGCTTGAAGCATGCATATATTTTTTTTAAAAAACATGTGTAGAGAAATATCTTTCTCATAAAATTCTGACCTATTAGGGTTGAACTAGTGGAATTTCCCAACCTTGGATAAAGAAACTTTTGTGTTCATTTGTGGTGTGTGAATAAATTTTCTTTACTTACATTTGTTTATTGCTTTAAATTCTTTCCCTACATCAACTCTAAAATTTTCATTTTGTTGTGTTCTCTTTGCCTTTTATCTTTTTTTTTTGTTTACGAGATGAATGGAAAGTGAAAACTCAAGTTTTGATTTAAGAAAAAAGTCTTCATCTAATATGGAAATGCACAATGCAAAAATGTAGAGAGAGATAATTCCAAAAAGTTTCTGTAATTTTTAGGGATTGTAAACTCTTTTTAGTTTTTATATATTAGGTTCTGCAATCGTCGGGAAAAGGGGGAGGCGTGGGATTTTTAACTGAGTATTGACTCGATATCCATTAGTCATTCCATACAAAAATATAGCCCATTAAAATGATAAATCAATTTGCAATCTATGATCGTTAGGTCAGTTTTTTGTAAATGGGCAAAATAATGGCTTGTTTGACTTCGATAAATATCCCACCGCACGTTCACTTGAGAATTTAATGTTATTTTCTTTAAAAGGTTTGGATCCATAGGTCATTTGCATCTTTAACATGCTTCAAGCATGCATATCCATTTCTTAAAACATGTGTAGAAAAATCTCTTTCTTATAAAATTTCGATCTATTAAGGTTAAACTAGTGGAATTTCCCAAACTTGGATAACAAAACTTTTGTGTTCATTTGTGGTGTGTCAATAAATTTTCTTCACTTATATTTGTTGATTGCTTTAAATTTTTTCCATACATCAACTATAAAATTTTCACTTTGTTGTGATCTATTTGTCTTTTATCTCTTTTTTTTGTTTACGAGATGAAGGGAAAGTGAAAACTCATGTTTTGATTTACCAAAAAAGCATACATCTAAAATGGAAATGCACAATGCACAATGCACAAATGTAGAGGGAGATAATTCCAAAAATTCTCTGTAATTTTTAGGGATTGTAAACTCTTTTTAGTTTTTATTTATCAAGTTCTGCAATTGTCGGGAAAAGGGGGAGGCGGGGCATTTTTAACGGAGTGTTGACTCCCAATCCATAAGTCATTCCTTACAAAAATATAGCCCGTTACACATGATAAATCACTTTACAATCATCTATGATTGTTAGGCCAGCTTTTTGTATTTGGGCGAAATAATGGCTTGTCTGACTCTGGTAAATATCCCACCGCACATTCACTTTGGAATTTAATGTTAATCTCTTTAAAAGGTTTGGATGCCTAGGTCATTAGCATCTTTAACTTGTTTCAAGCATGCATATCCATTTTTTAAAACATGTGTAGAAAAATCTCTTTCTTGTAAAATTCCGAGCTATTGGGGTTGAACTAGTGGAATTTCCCAAACTTGGATAACAAAACTTTTGTGTTCATTTGTGTTGTGTAAATAAATTTTCTTTACTTACATTTGTTTATTGCTTTAAATTCTTTCCATACATCAATTCTAAAATTTTCATTTTGTTGTGATCTATTTGCCTTTTATCTCTTTTATTTGTTTACGAGATGAAGGGTAAGTGAAAAATCAAGTTTTGATTTATGAAAAAAGCCTACATCTAAAATGGATATGCTCATTGGAAAAATTTAGAGATAGATAATTCCAAAAAGTATCTATAATTTTTATGGATTGTAAACACTTTTTAGTTTTTATATATTTGGTTCTTCAATCGTCGGGAAAAGGGGGAGGCGGGGGATTTTCAACTGAGTGTTGACTCCCAATCCATAAGTCATTCTTTACAAAAATATTGCCCGTTACGCATGATAAATCACTTTATAGTCATCTATGATCGTTAGGTAAGCTTTTATTAAATGGCCAAAATAATGGCTTGTTTGACTCAGGTAAATATCCCACCCCACGTTCCATTGAGAATTTAATGTTATTCTCTTTAATAGGTTTGGATCCATAGGTCATTTGCATCTTTAACATGTTTCAAGCATGCATATCCTTTTTTAAAAACATTTGTAGAAAAATCTATTTCTTATAAAATTCCGTGTTATTAGGGTTGAACTAGTGGAATTTCCCAAACACTAATAACTAAACTTTTGTGTTCATTTGTGGTGTGTCTATAAATTTTAATACTTACATTTGTTTATTTCTTGAAATTCTTTCCATACATAAACTCTAAAATTTTCATTTTGTTGTGATATCCTTGCCTTATATCTCTTTCTCTATTCTATACGAAATGAAGGGAAAGTGATACCTCAAGTTTGGATTTAAAAAAAAAATATACATCTAAAATGGAAATGTACAATGCACAAATGTAGAGAGAGATAATTCCAAAAAGTCTCTGTAATTTTTAGGGATTCTAAACTCTTTTTAGTTTTTATTTATCAGGTTCTGCAATCGTCGGGAAAAGGGGGAGGCGGGGGACTTTTAACTAAGTGTTGACTCCCAATCCATAAGTTATTCCTTAAAAAAATATAGCCCGTTACACATGATAAATCACTTACCAATCATTTATGATCGTTAGGTTAGATTTTTGTAAATGGGCGAAATAATTGCTTGTTTGACTCAGGTAAATATCCCACGCCATACTTGAGAATTTAATGTTATTCTCTTTAAAAGGTTTGGATCCATAGGTGATTTGTATCTTTAACTTGTTTCAAGCATGCATATCCATTTTTTAAAACATGTGTAGAAAAATCTCTTTCTTATAAAATTCTGAGCTATTAGGGTTGAACTAGTGGAATTTCCCAAACTTGGATAACAAAACTTTTGTGTGCATTTGTGGTTTGTGAATAAATTTTATTTATTTACATTTTTTTTGCTTTAAATTCTTTCCATACATCAACTCTAAAATTTTCATTTTGTTGTGATCTATTTTCCTTTTATCTCTTTTTTTGTTTACGAGATGAACGGAAAGTGAAGACTCAAGTTTTAATATAAGAAAAAAGCATACATCTAAAATGGAAATGCACAATGCACAAATGTAGTGAGATATAATTCAAAAAAGTGTCAATAACTTTTAGACATTGTAAACTCTTTTAAGTTTTTATTTATCAGGTTTTGCAATCGTCAGTAAAAGGGGGAGGCAGGGGATTTTTAATTGAGTGTTAACTCCCAATCCATAAATCATTCATTACAAAATATAGGCCGTTACGCATTATAAATCACTTTACAATCATCTATGATCGTTAGGTCAACTTTTTGTAAATGGGCGAAATAATGGCTTGTTTGACTCGGCTAAATATCCCACCGCACGTTCACTTGATAATTTAATGTTATTCTCATTAAAAGGTTTGGATACATAGGTGTTTTACATTTTTTTTGACATGTTTAAAGAATGCATATCCATTTTTTAAAACTTGTGTAGAAAAATCTCTTCCCTATAAAATTTCGAACTGTTAGGGTTGAACTAGTGGAATTTCCCAAACTAGGATAACAAAGCTTTTGTGTTCATTTGTGGTGTGTGAATAAATTTTCTTTACTTATATTTGTTTATTGCTTTAAATTCATTCCATACATCAACTGTAAACTTTTCATTTTGTTGTGATCTATTTGCTTTTTATCTCTTTTTTTTGTTTACTAGATGAAGAGAAAGTGAAACCTCAAGTTTTGATTTAAGAAAAAAGTATTCATCTAAGATTGAAATGCACAATGCACAAAATGTTGAGAGAGACCATGCCAAAAACTGTCTGTAATATTGTGGGATTGTAAACTCATTTTAGTTTTTATATATAAGGTTTTACAATCGTCGGGAAAAGTTGGTGGCTGGGGATTTTTAATTGAGTGTTGATTCCATATCCATTAGTCATTCTTTACAAAAATATAGCCCATTATGAATGATAAATCACTTTGCAATCATCTATGATCGTTAGGTCACTTTTTTGTAAATGGGCAAAATAATGGCTTGTTTGACTTATATAAATATCCCACTGCTCGTTCACTTGAGAATTTAATGTTATTCTCTTTAAAAGGTTTGGATCCATAGGTCATTTGGATCATTTGGATCTTTAACATGTTTCAAGCATGCATATCCATTTTTTAAAACATTAGTAGAAAAATCTCTTTCTTATAAAATTCCGAGCTATTCGGGTTGAACTAGTGGAATTTCCAAAACTTGGATAAGAAAAATTTTGTGTTCATTTGTGGTGTGTGAATAAATTTTCTTTACATACATTTTTTATTGCTTTATATTCTTTCCATACATCAACTCTAAAATTTTCATTTTGTTGTGATCTATTTGGATTTTATCTCTTTTTAATGTTTACGAGATGAAGGGAAAGTGAAAACTCAAGTTTTGATTTAAGAAAAAAGTATACATCTAAAATGGAAATGCACAATGCACAAATTTAGAGAGAGATAATTCCAAAAAGTGTCTGTGATTTTTAGGGATTGTAAACTCTTTATAGTTTTTATATATCAGGTTCTCCAATTGTCAGGAAAAGGGGGATGTGGGGGATTTTTAACTGAGTGTTGACTCCCAATCCAAAAGTCATTCCTTACAAAAATATAGCCTGTTACGCATGATAAATCACTTTGCAATCATCTAAGTTCTTTAGGTCAGCTTTTTGTAAATGGGAAAAATAATGGCTTGTTTGACTGAGGTAAATATCCCACTGCACGTTCACTTGAGAATTTAAAGTTATTCTCATTAAAAGGTTTGGATCCGTAGGTCATTTGCATCTTGAACATGTTTCAAGCATGCATATCCGTCTTTTAAAATATGTGTAGAAAAATCTCTTTCTTTTAAAATTCCAAGCTATTCGGGTAGAACTAGTGGAATTTCCCAAACTTGTATAACAAAACTTTTGTGTTCATTTGTGCTGTGTGAATAAATTTTCTTTACTTACATTTGTTTATTACTTTAAATTCTTTCCATACATAAAGTCTAAAATTTTCAGTATGTTGTGATCTATTTGCCTTTTATCTCTTTTTCTTGTTTACAAGATAAAGGGAAAGTGAAAAATCAAGTTTTGTTTTAACAAAAAAGTATATATCTAAAATATAAATGCACAATGCACAAAAGTAGAGAGAGATAATTCAAAAAAGCGTCTGTAATTTTTAGGGATTGTAAATTCTTTTTAATTTTTATTGATCAAGTTTACAATCGTCGGGAAAAGGGGGAGGCGGGGGATTTTTAACTGAGTGTTCACTCGTAATCCATAAGTCATTCTTCAGATAAATATAGCTAGTTATACATGATAAATCACTTTACAATCTTCTATGATCGTTAGGTCAGTTTTTTCTAAATGGGCAAAATAATAGTGTGTTTGACTCGGGTAAATATCCCACTGCACGTTCACTTGAAAATTTAATGTTATTTTCTTTAAAAGGTTTTGATCCATAGGTTATTTGAATATTTAACATGTTTCAAACATGTACATCAATTTTTTAAAACATGTGTAGAAAAATCTCTTTCTTATAAATTTTCGAGATATTAGGGTTGAATTAGTGGAATTTCCCAAACTTGGATAACAAAACTTTTGTGTGTATTTTTGGTGTGTGAATAAATTTACTTTACTTACAGTTGTTTATTGCTTTAAATTATTTCCATACATCAACTCTAAACTTTTCATTTTGTTGTGATCTATTTGCCTTGTATCTCTTTTTTTTTATTTACGAGATGAAGGAAAAGTGAAAACTCAAGTTTTGATTTAAGAAAAAAGCATATATCTAAAATGGAAATGCACAATGCACAAATGTAGAGAGTGATAATTCCAAAAAGTGTTTATAATTTTTAGGGATTGTAAACTCTTTTTAGTTTTTATATCTGAGGTTCTGCAATTGTCGGAAAAAGGGGGAGGTGGGGATTTTTAACTGAGTATTGACACCCAATCCAACAGTCATTCCTCACAAAAATATAGCCCGTTACGCTTGATAAATCACTTTGCAATCATTTATGATCTTTAGGTCAGCTTTTTGTAAATGGGAAAAATAATGACTTGTTTGACTCAGGTAGATATCCCACTGCTCGTTCACTTCAGAATTTAAAGTTATTCTCTTTAAAAGGTTTGGATCCATAGGTCATTTGCATCTTTAACATGTTTCAAAGAAGCATATCCGTTTTTTAAAATATGTGTAGAAAAATCTTTTCTTATAAAATTCCAAGCTATTAGGGTTGGACTAGTGGAATTTCCCAAACTTGGATAACAAAACTTTTGTGTTCAATTATGGTGTGTGAATAAGTTTTCTTCACTTAAATTTGTTTATTACTTTAAATTATTTCCATACATAAACTCTTAAAATTTTCATTTTGTTGTGATCTATTTGCCTTTCATCTATTTTGTTTGTTTGAAAACTCAAGATTTTATTTTAGAAAAAAACATACATCTAAAATGGAAATGCATAATGAACAAATGTAGAGAGAAATAATTCAAAAAAGTGTCAGTAATTTTTAGAGATTGTAAACTCTTTTTGGTTTTTATTTATCAAGTTCTGTAATCGTCGGTAAAAGGAGGAGGCGGGGGGATTTTTAACTGAGTGTTGACTGGCAATCCATAAATCATTCCTTACAAAAATATAGGCCGTTACACATTATAAATCACTTTACACTAATCTATGATCGATAGGTCAGCTTTTTGTAAATGGGCAAAATAATGGCTTGTTTGACTCGGGTAAATATCCCACCGCACGTTCACTTGAGAATTTAATGGTATTCTCTTTAAAAGGTTTGGATACATAGGTCATTTAAAATTTTAACCTGTTTAAAGCATACAAATTCATTTTTTAAAACATGTGTAGAAAAACCTCTTTCTTATAAAATTCTGAACTATTTGGTTTGAACTAGTGGAAATTCCCAAACTTGGATAACAAAGCTTTTGTGTTCATTTGTGGTGTGTGAATAATTTTTATTTACTTATATTTGTTTATTGCTTTAAATACTTTCCATACATCAACTCCAAAATTTTCATTTTGTTTTGATCTATTTGCCTCTTATCACTTTTTTTTTTTTGTTTATGAGATGAAGAGAAAGTGAAACCACAAGTTTTGATTTAAGAAAAATGTATAATTTTAAAATGGAATGTACAATGTACAAATTTAGAGAGAGATAATTCCAAAAAGTGTCTGTAATTTTTAGGGATTGTAAACTCTTTTTAGTTTTTATATATCAGGTGTGTGTGAATAAATACTCTTTAAATACATTTTTTATTGCTTTAAATTATTTAAATACATAAACTCTAAAATTTTCATTTTGTTATGATCTATACCTTTTATCTCTTTCTTTTTTGTTTACGAGATAAAGGGAAACTAAAAACTCAAGTTTTGATTTGAGAAAAAGGTATACATCTACAATGGAAATGCACAATGCACAAATGTAGAGAGAGATAATTACAAAAAGTGTCTGTAACTGTTAGGGATTGTAAACTCTTTTTAGTTTTTATATATCTGGTTCTACAATCGTCTGAAAAAGGGGGAGGCGGGGGATTTTTAACTGAGAGTTGAATCCCAATCCATAATTCATTCCATAAAAAAATATTGCCCGTTACGCATAATAAATCACTTTAAAATCATCTATGATCGTTAGGTCAGCTTTTTGTAAGTGGGCAAAAAAATTGGTTGTTTGACTCGCGTAAATATCACACCGCAAGTTCACTTGAGAATTTAATGTTATTCTCTTCAAAACATTTGGATCCATAGGTGATTTAAATCTTTAACATGTTTCAAGCATACATGTCCATTTTTTAAAACATGTGTAGAAAAATCTATTTCTTATAAAATTCCGAGCTATTAGGGTTGAACTAGTGGAGCTTCCCAAACTTGGATAATAAAACTTTTGTGTTCATTTGTGGTGTGTAAATAAATTTTCTTTATTTATATTTGTTTATTACTTTAAATTATTTCCATACATAAACTCTAAAATTTTCATTTTGTTGTGATCTATATCTTTTATCTCTTTTTTTTGTTTACGAGATAAAGGGAAAGTGAAACCTCAAGTTTTTATTTAAGAAAAAAGTATACATCAACAATGGAAATGCACAATGCTCAAATGTAGAGAGAGATAATTCCAAAAAGTGTCTATAATTTTTAGGGATTGTAAACTCTTTTTAGTTTTATATATCCGGTTCTGCAATCGTCTGGAAAAGGAGGAGGCGGGGGATTTTTAACTTAAAGTTGACTCCCAATCCATAATTCATTCCTTACAAAAATATTTCCCGTTACGTATAATAAATCACTTTAAAATCATCTATGATCGTTAGGTCAGCTTTTTGTAAGTGAGCTAAAAATGGCTTGTTTGACTCGTGTAAATATTCCACGGCACGTTCAATTGAGAATTTAATGTTTTTCTCTTCAAAAGGTTTGGATCCATATGTGATTTAAATCTTTAACATGTTTCAAGCATCCATGTCCATTTTTTAAAATATGTGTAGAAAAATATCTATCTTATAAATTCCGAGCTATTAGGGTTGAACTAGTGGAACTTCCCAAACTTGGATAACAAAACTTTTGTGTTCATTTGTGGTGTGTGAATAAATTTTCTTTATTTACATTTTTTTATTGCTTTAAATTATTTCCATACATAAACTATAAAATTTTAATTTTTTTGTGAAATATTTGCCTTTTTTTTCTTTTTTTGTCAATGAGATGAAGGGAAAGTGAAAAGTCATGTTTTGATTTAAGAAAAAAGTATACATCTATAATGGAAATTCTCAATCCAAAAATGTAGAGAGAGATAATTCCAAAAAGTGTCAGCAATTTTTAGGGATTGTAAACTCTTTTTATTTTTTATATATCAACTTCTGCAATCGTCGGGAAAAGGGGGAGATAGGAGGTTTTTAACTGGGTGTTGACTTCCAATCCATAAGTCATTCCTCACAAAAATATTGCCTATTACGCATGAAAAATCACTTTACAATCATCTATGATCGTTAGGTCAGCTTTTTGTAAATGGGAAAATAATGGCTTGTTTGGCTTGGGTAAATATTCCACCGCACGTTCACTTGAGAATTTTATGTTATTCTCTTAAAAAGGTTTGGATCCATAGGTCATTTGCATCTTTAACATGTTTCAAGCATGGATATCCATTTTTAAAAGCATGTGTAGAAAAATCTCTTTCTTATAAAATTCTGAGCTATTAGGATTGAACTAGTGGAATTTCCCTAATATGGATAAAAAACTTTTGTGTTCATTTGTGGTGTGTGAATAAATTTTCTTTACTTAGATTTTTTTATTGCTTTAAATTATTTCCATACATAAACACTAATATTTTCATTTTGTTGTGATCTATTTGCCTTTTATCTCTTTTGTTTACGAGATGAAGGGAAAGTGAAAACTTAAGTTTTGATTTAAGAAAAAAGTATACATCTACAATGGAAATGCACTTTGCACAAATGTAGAGAGAGATAATTCCAAAAAGTGTCTGTAATTTTTCGGGATTCTAAACTCTTTTTAGTTTTTATATATCAAGTTCTGCCATCGTCTGGAAAAGGGGGAGGCGGGGGATTTTTAACTGAGAGTTGACTCCCAATCCGTAGGTCATTCCTTAAAAAAATAAACCCCGGTACGCAAGGTGAATCACTTTACAATCATCTATGATCGTTAGGTCAGCTTTTTGTAAGTGGGCAAAATAATGGCTTGTTTGACTCTGGTAAATATCCCTCCGCAAGTTCACTTAAAAATTTAATGTTATTCTCTTTAAAAGGTTTGGATCCATTGGACAATTGCAACTTTTACATGTTTCAAGCATGCATATCAATTTTTTAAAACATGAGTAGAAAAATCTCTTTCTTATAAAATTCCGAGCTATTGGGGTTGAACTAGTGGAATTTCCCAAACTTAGATAACAAAACGTTTGTGTTCATTTGAGGTGTGTGAATAAATTTTCTTTAAATACATTTTGTTATTGCTTTAAATTATTTCATACATACACTCTAAAATTTTTATTTTGTTGTGAGTTATTTGCCTTATATCTCTTTTTTTTGTTTACGAGATGATGGGAAAGTGACAACTCATGTTTTGATTTAAGAAAAAAGTGTACATCTATAATGGAAATTCATAATCCATATGTGTAGAGGGAGATAATTCCAAAACGTTTCTACAATTTTTAAGGATTGTAAACTCTTTTTAATTTTTATATATCAGTTTTTGCAATCGTCGGGAAAAGGGGGAGGCGGGGGATTTTTAATTGAGTGTTGTATCCCAATCAGTAAGTCATTCCTTACAAAAATAAAGCCCGTTACTCAAGATAAATCACTTTACAATCATCAATGATCGTTAGGTTAGCTTTTTGTAAATTGGCAAAATAATGGCTTGTTTGACTCGAGTAAATATCCAACCGCACATTCACTTGAGAATTTAATGTTACACTCTTTAAAAGGTTTGGATCCATAGGTCATTTGCATCTTTAACATGTTTCGAGCATGGATATCCATTTTTAAAAATATGTGTAGAAAAATCTCTTTCTTATAAAATTTCGAGCTATTAGGGTTGAACGAGTGGAATTTCCCAAACTTGGATAAAAAAACTTTTGTGAACATTTGTGGTGTGTGGATGAATTTTATTTCCTTACATTTTTTATTGCTTTAAATTCTTTCCTTACATAAACTCTAAAATTTTCATTTTGTTGTAATAAATTAGCCTTGTTATCTCTTTTTTTGTTTACGAAATGAAGAGAAAGTGAAAAATCAAGCTTTGATTTAAGAAAAAAGTCTACATCTAAAATGGAAATTCACAATGCCCAAATGTAGAGAGAGATAATTTCAAAAAGTGTCTCTAATTGTTAGGGATTGTAAACTCTTTTTAGTTTTTATATATCAGGTTCAACAATCGTCGGGAAAAGGGGAGGCGGGGGATTTTTAACTGAGTGTTGATTCCCAATCCATAAGTCATTCGTTACAGAAATAATCCCATTACACAAGATAAATCACTTTACAATCATCTATGATCGTTAGGTCAACTTTTTCTAAATTGGCAAAATAATGGCTTGTTTGACCCTGGAAAATATCCAACCGCAAGTTCTCTTGAGAATTTAATGTTACTCTCTTCAAAAGGTTGGGATCCATAGGTCTTTTGCATCTTTAACATGTTTCAAGCAAGCATATCCATATTTGAAAACATGTGTAGAAGAATCTCTTTCTTATAAAATTCCGAGCAATTAGGGTTGAAATAGTGGAATTTCCCAAACTTGGATAACAAAAGCATTGTGTTCATTTGTTGTGTGTGAATAAATTTTCTTTACTTACATTTTTTTATTGCTTTAAATTCATTCCACAAATAAACACTAAAATTTCATTTTTTTTGTGATCTATTTGCCATTTTTCTCTTTTTTTTGTTTACAAGATGAAGGAAAGTGAAAACTCAAGTTTTGATTTTAGAAAAAAGTATACATTTAAAATGGAAATGCAAAAAAAAAATTTAGAGAGAGATCATTCCAAAAAGTGTGTGTAATTTTTAGGGATTGAAAACTCTTTTTAGTTTTTATATATCAGGTTTTACAATCATCGGGAAAAGAGGGAGGGGGAGGGGGAATTTTAATTGAGTGTTGACTCCCGATCCATAAGTCATTCCTTTAAAAATTATAGCCCGTTAAGCATGATAAATCACTTTACAATCATCTATGATCGTGAGGTCAGCGTTTTGTAAATGGGCAAAATAATGGCATGTTTGACTCGGGCAAATATCCCACCGCACGTTCACTTGCGAATTTAATGTTATTCTCTTTGAAATATTTAGATCCATAGGTCATTAGCATCTTAAACATGTTTCAAGAATGCATATCCATTTTTTAAAACATGTATACAAAAATCTATTTCTTATAAATTTCCGAACTATAAGGGTTGAACTAGTGGAATTTCCCAAACTTGGATAACAAAACTTTTGTGTTCAATTGTGGTGTTTGAATAAATTTTCTTTCCTTACATTTTTTATTGCTTTGAATTCTTTTCATACATAAACTCTAAAATTTTCATTTTTTTTGTGATCTGTTTGCCTTCTATCTATTTTTTTGTTGACGAGATGAAGGGAAAGTCAAAACTCAAGCTTTAATTTTAGAAAAAAGTATACATCACAAAAGGAAAAAAACAATGCTCAAATACATAGAGATAATTCCAAAACGTGTCAGTAATTTTTAGGGATTGTAAACTCTTTTTAGTTTTTATGTATCAAGTTCTGCAATCCTTTGGAAAAGGGCAAGGAGTGGGATTTTTAACTGAGTTGGACACCCAATCCATAAGTCATTCCTTACAAAAAATATCACCAGTTACGCATGGTTAATCATTTTACAATCATCTATGATCCTTACGTCAACTTTTTGTAAATGGGCAAAATAATGGCTTGTTTGACTTGGGTAAATATCCCACCGCACGTTCACTTGAGAATTTAATGTTATTCTCTTTAAATGGTTTGGATCCATAGGTCATTTGCATCTTTAACATGTTTCAAGGATGCATATCCATTTTTTAAAACTTGTGTAGAAAAATCTCTTTCTTATAAAATTCCAAGCTATTAGGGTTGAATTTGTGGAATTTCCATAACTTGGATACCAAAACTTTTGTGATTATTTGTGGTGTGTAGATAAATTTTCTTTCCTTAAATTTTTTATTGCTTTAAATTCTTTCCATACATAAACTCTAAAATTTTCATTTTGTTGTGATCTATTGGCCATTTAACTCTTTTTTTTTTTTTACGAGATGAAGGGAAAGTGAAAACTCAAGCTTTGATTTAAGAAAAAAGTATACATCTAAAATGGAAATACACAATGAACAAATGTAAAGAGAGATAATTCCAAAAAGTGTCTGTAGTTTTTAGGTATTGTAAACTCTATTTAGTTGTTATATATCAGGTTATACAATCTTCGAGAAAAGGGGGTGGCGGGGCATTTTTAACTGAGTGCTGACTCCCAATCCATAAGTCATTCCTTAAAAAAATAAAGCCCATTACGAAAGATAAATCACTTTACAATCATCTATGATCGTTAGGTCAGCCTTTTGTAAATGGGCAAAATAATGGCTTGTTTGACACGGGTAAATAACCAACCGCACGTTCACTTGAGAGTTTAATGTTACTCTATTTAAAAGGTATGGATCCATAGGTCTTTTGCATCTTTAACATTTTTCGAGCATGGATATCCACTTTTTAAAACATTTGTTGAAAAATCTCTTTCTTATAAAATTCCGAGCTATTAGGGTTGAACTAGTGGAAATTCCCAAACTTGGATAACAAAACTTTTGTGTTCATTTGTGGTGTGGGAATAAATTTTCTTTACTTACATTTATTTATTGCTTTAAATTCTTTCCATACATAAACTCTAAAATTTTCATTTTGTTGTGATCTATTTGACTTTTATATCTTTTTTTTCTTTACGAGATGAAGGGAATGAAAACTCAAGTTTTGATTTAAGAAAAAAGGATACATCTAAAATGGAAATGCACAATGCACAAATGTAGAGAGAGATAATTCCGAAAAGTGTCTTTAATTTTAAGGGATTGTAAACTCTTTTTAGTTTTTATATATCAGTTTCTGCAATTGTCGAGAGAAGCGGGAAGCGGGGGATTTTTAGTTGAGAGTTGACTTCCAATCCATAAGTCATTCCTTAAAAAATTATAGCCTGTTACACAAGATAAATCATTTTACAATCATCTATGATAGTTAGGTGAGCTTTTTGTAGGTGAGCAAAATAATAGCTTGTTTGACTTGCATTTATATCCCACCGCACGTTCACTTGAGAATTTAATGGTATTTTCTTGAAGAGGTTTGCCTCCATAGGTCATTTGCATTTTTTAAATGTTTCAAGCATGCATATCAATTTTTTAAAACATGTGTAGAAAAATCACTTTCTTATAAAAATTCGAGCTACTAGGGTTCAACTTGTGGAATTTTCCAAACTTGGATAACAAAACTTTTGTGTTCATTTGTGGTGTGTGAATAAATTTTCTTTACTTTCATTTGTGTATTGCTTTAAATTCTTTCGATACATAAATTCTAAAATTTTATTTTGTTGTGAACTATTTGCCTTTAATATCTTTTGTTTTGTTTACAAGATGAAGGGAAAGTGAAAAATCAAATTTTGATTTAAGAAAAAAGAATACATCTACAATGGAAATTCACAATGCACAAATGTAGTAGAAATAATTCCAAAAAACTATCTGTAATTTTAAGGGATTGTAAACTCTTTTTAGTTTTTATATATCAGGTTCTGCAATAGTCAGGAAAAGGGGGGAAGCGGGGGATTTTTAACTGAGAGCTGACTCCCAATCCATAAGTCATTCCTTACAAAAAAATATAGCCCGTTACACATGATAAATCACTTTACAATCATCTATGATCGTTAGATCAACTTTTTGTAAGTGGGCAAAATAATAGCTTGTTTGACTTGGGTAAATATCCCACCGCACGTTCACTTGAGAATTTAATGTTATTCTCTTTAAGTGATGTGGGTCCATACGTCATTTGCATCTTTAACATGTTTCAGGCATGCATATCCATTTTTTAAAACATGAGTAGAAAAATCTCTTTCTTATAAAATTTCGAGTTATAAGGGTTGAACTAGTGGAATTTCCAAAACTTGGATAACAAAACTTTTGTATTCATTTGTGGTGTGTAAATAAATTTTCCTTACATAAATTTGTTTATTTCTTTAATTTATTTCCATACATAAAATCTAAAATTTTCCTTTTGTTGTGATCTATTTGCCTTTTGTCTCTTTTTTTTTGTTTACGAGATGATGGGAAAGTGTAAACTCAAGTTTTGATTTAAGAAAAAAGGATACATCTATAATAGAAATGCACAATTCACAAATGTAGAGAGAGATAATTCCAAAAAGTGTCTATAATTTTTATTTATTTTAAACTCTTTTTAGGTTTTATATATCAGGTTCTACAATCGTCAGGAAAAGAGGGAAGTGGAGGATTTTTAACTGAGAGTTGTCTCCCAATCCACAAGTTATTCCTTAGAAAAATATAGCCCGTTACACAAGATAAATCACTTTACAATCATATATGATCATTAGGTTACCTATTTGTAAGTGGGAAAAATAATAGCTTGTTTGACTCGGGTAAATATCCCACTGCATGTTCACTTAACAATTTAATGTTATTCTCTTTAAGAAGTTTGGATCCACAGGTCATTTGCATCTTTAACATGTTTCAAGCATGCATATCCATGTTTTAAAATATGTGTTCAAAAATTTCTTTCTTATAAAATTCCTAGTTATTAGGGTTGAACTAGTGGAATTTTCCAAACATAGATAACAAAACTTTTATGTTCATTTGTGGTGTGTGAATAAATTTTCTTTACTTATATTTTTTTATTGCTTTAAATTCTTTCCATACATAAACTCTAAAATTTTCATTTTTTTGTAATCTATTTTCCTTTTATGTCTTTTTTTGTTTACGAGATGAAGGGAAAGTGAAAACTCAAGCTTCGATTTAAGAAAAAAGTATACATCTAGAATGGAAATGCACAATGCACAAATGTAGAGAGAGATAATTCCAAAAAGTTTCTATACTTTTAGGGATTGTAATCTCTTTTTAGTTTTTATATATCCAGTTCTGCAATCGTTGGGAAAAAGGGGAAGCGGGGGAAGTTGAACTAAGAGTTGATTCCCAATCCATACATCATTCCTCACAAAAATATTGCTAGTTACACATAATAAATCACTTTACAATCATCTATGATCGTTAGGTGAGCTTTTTGTTAGTGGGTAAAATAATGGGTTGTTTGACTTGGGTAAATGTCCCACCACACATTCATTTGAGAATTTAAAGTTATTCTCTTTTAAAGGGTTGGAAACATAAGTCATTTACATCTTTAACATGTTTCAAGCATGCATATCCATTTTTTAAAACATGTGTAGAAAAATATCTTTCTTATAAAATTCCAAGCTATGAGGGTTGAACTAGTGGAATTTCCCAAACTTGGATAACAAAACTTTTGTGTTCATTTGTGGTGTGTGAATAAATTTTCTTCCATTACATTTATTTATTGCTTTAAATTATTTCCATACATAAACTATAAAATTATCATTTTGTTGTGATCAATTTGCCCTTTTCTCTTTTTTTGTTTACGAGATGAAGGGAAAGTGAAAACTCAAGTTTTGATTTAAGAAAAAAGTATACATTTAAAATGAAAATGAAAAATGAACTAATGTCGAGAGAGATACTTCCAAAAAGTGTGTGTAATTTTTAGGGATTGTAAACTCTCTTTAGTTTTTATATATCAAGTTCTGCAATCATCAGGAAAAGGGAGAGAGGAGGGGGGGGGGGGGGGGGGGGGGATTTTTAACTGTGTGTTGACTCCCGATCCATAAGTCATTCCTTTAAAAACTATAGCCCGTTAAGCATTACAAATCACTTTACAATCATCTATGATCATTAGGTCAGCGTTTTGTAAACGAGTAAAATAATGGCATGTTTGACTCGGGTAAACATCCCACCACACGTTCACTTGAGAATTTAATGTTATTCTCTTTGAAAGGTTTGGATCCATAGGTCATTTGCTTCTTCAACATGTTTGAAGCATGCATATCCATTTTTTAACAAATGTATAGAAAAATCTATTTCTTAAAAATTTCCGAGCTATAAGGGTTGAAGTAGTGGAATTTCCCAAACTTGGATAACAAAACTTTTTTGTTAATTTGTGGTGTGTGAATAAATTTTCTCTCCTTAAATTTTTTATTGCTTTCAATTATTTCCTTACATAAACTCTAAAATTTTCATATTTTTGTGATCTATTTGCCTTCTTTCTCTCTTTTTGTTGACGAGATGAAGGGAAAGTCAAAACTCAAGCTTTGATTTAAGAAAAAAGTATATATCTAAAAAGGAAATGCACAATGCTCAAATATAGAGAGAGATAATTCAAAAAAGTGTCTGTAATTTTTAGGGATTGTAAACTCTTTTTAGTTTTTATATATCAGGTTCTGCAATCGTAGGGAAAGGGGGAGGCGTGGGATTTTTAACTGAGTTGGACACCCAATCCATAAGTCATTCCTTACAAAAAATATCACCAGTTTCGCATGATAAATCACTTTACAATCATCAATGATCCTTAGGTAAGCTTTTTTTAAATGGGCAAAATAAAGGCTTGTTTGACTTGGGTAAATATCCCACTGCACGTTCACTTGAGAGTTTCATGTTATTCACTTTAAAAGGTTTGGATCCTTAGCTTATTTACATCTTTATCATGTTTCAAGCATGCATATCCATTTTTTAAAACATGTGTAGAAAAAACTCTTTCTTATAAAATTCCGAGCTATAAGAGTTGAACTAGTGGAATTTCCCAAACTTGGATAACAAAACTTTTGTGTTCATCTGTGGTGTGTGAATAAATTTTCTTTCCTTACATTTTTTATTGCTTTGAATGCTTTCCATACATAAACTTCAAAATTTTCATTTTTTTGTGATCTATTTGCCTTTTATCTCTTTTTTTGTTTACGAGATTAAGGGAAAGTGAAAACTCAAGCTTTGATTTAAGAAAAAAGTATAGATCTAAAATGCAAATGCACAATGCACAAATGTACAGAGAGATAATTCCGAAAAGTGTTTGTCATTTTTAGGGATTGTAAACACTTTTTAGTTTTTATATATCAGGTTCTGCAATCGTCGGGAAAAGGGGAGGCGGGGGATTTTTAACTGAGTGTTGACTCTCCCAATCCATAAGTCATTCCTAAAAAAAATATAGCCAGATACGCATGATAAATCACTTCACAATCATTTATGATCATTAGGTCAGATTTTTGTAAATGGGCAAAATAATGGTATGTTTGACTCGGGTAAATATCCCACCGCTCATTCACTTGAGAATTTAGTGTTATTCTCTTTAAAAGGTTTGGATTGATAGGTCATTTTTATTTTTAACTTGCTTCAAGCATGCATATCCATTTTTTAAAACATGTGTAGAAAAATCTCCCTCTTATAAAATTCCAAACTATTGGGGTTGAACTAGTGGAATTTCCCAAACTCGGATAAAAAAACTTTTGTGTTCATTTGTGGTGTATGAATAAATTTTCTTTACTTACATTTGTTATTGCTTTAAATTTTTTCTATACATAAACTCTAAAATTTTCATTTTGTTTTGATCTATTTGACTTTTTCTATTTTTTTTTTTTTTGTTTACGAGATGGAGCGAAAGTGAAAACTAAAGATTTGATTTAAGAAAAAAAAAGTACACATCTAAAATGGAAATTCGCACTGCACAAATTTAGAGAGAGATAATTCCAAAAAGTGTCTATAGTTTTTAGGGATTGTAAACTCTATTAAGTTTTTATATATCAGGTTCTACAATCGTCGGGAAAAGGGGAGGCGAGGGAGTTTTAACTGAGTATTGACTCCCAATCCATAAGTCATTCCTTACAAAAATAAAGCCTGTTACGCAAGATAAATTTCTTTACAATCATCTATGATCGTTAGGTCAGCTTTTTGTAAATGGGAAAAATAATGGCTTTGTGTTCATTTGTGGTGTGTGAATAAATTTTCTTTACTTACATTTGTTTATTGCTTTAAATTCATTCTATACATAAACTCTAAAATTTTCTTTTTTTTGTGATCTATTTTCCTTTTATCTCTTTTTCTTGTTTACGAGATGAAGGGAAAGTGAAAACTCAAGTTTTGATTTAAGAAAAAAGTATACATCTAAAATGGAAATGCACAATGCAAAAATATAGAGATAGATAATTCGAAAAAGTATCTGTAATTTTTAGGGATTGCAAACTCTTTTTAGTTTTTATATATCAAGTTCTACAATCATCGGGAAAAGGGCTTCAAGGGGGGGGGGGGGGGGGGGGGGGGGGGGGGGGGGGGGAGATTATTAAGTGAGTGTTGACTCCCAATCCATAAGTCATTCCTTAAAAAAATACAGCCCATTACGCATGATAAATCACTTTACAATCATCTTTGACCGTTAGGTCAACATTTTGTAAATGGGCAAAATAATGGCATGTTTGACTCGAGTAAATATCCTAGCGCACGTTCACTATGGAATTTAATGTTATTCTCTTTAAAAGGTTTGGATCCATAGGTCATTTGCATCTTTAACATGTTTCAAGGATGCATATCCATTTTTTGAAACATGCGTAGAAAAATCTCTTTCTTATAAAATTCTGAGCTATAAGGGTTGAACTAGTGGAATTTCCCAAACTTGGATAAAAAAATTTTGTGTTCATTTGTGGTGTGTGAATAAATTATCTTTCCTTACATTTTTTATTTCTTTGAATTCTTTCCATACATAAACTCTAAAATTTTTATTTTTTTGTGATCTATTTGCCTTTTATTTCTTTTTTTGTTTACGAGATTAAGGGAAAATGAAAACTCAAGCTTTGATTTAAGAAAAAAAGTATAGATCTAAAATGTAAATGCACAATGCACAAATTTAGAGAGAGATAATTCCGAAAAGTGTCTGTCATTTTTAGGGATTGTAAACACTTTTTAGTTTTTATATATCGGGTTCTGCAATTGTCGGGAAAAGGGGAGGCGAGTGATTTTTAACTGAGTGTTGACTCCCTATCCATAAGTCATTCCTAATAACTATTGTCAGATATGCATGATAAATGACTTTACAATCATCTATGATCGTTAGGTCAACTTTTTGTAAATGGGCAAAACAATGGTATGTTTGACTTGGGTAAATATCCCACCGCTCGTTCACTTGAGAATTTAGTGTTATTCTCTTTAAAAGGTTTGGATCCATAGGTCATTTGTATCTTTAACTTGCTTCAAGCATGCATATCCATTTTTTAAAACATGTGTAGAAAAATCTCTTTCTAATAAAATTTCAAACTATTAGGGTTGAACTAGTGGAATTTCCCAAACTCGGATAACAAAACTTTTGTGTTCATTTGTGGTGTGTGAATAAATTTTCTTTACTTACATTTTTTATTGCTTTAAATTTTTTCCATGCATAAACTCTAAAATTTTCATTTTGTTGTGATCTATTTGACTTTTATCTCTTTTTTTGTTTACGAGATGAAGCGAAAGTGAAAATTCAAGATTTGATTTAAGAAAAAAAAGTACACATCTACAATGGAAATGCACAATGCAAAAATTTAGAGTGTGATAATTCCAAAAAGTGTCTATAATTTTTAGGGATTGTAAACTCTTTTTAGATTTTATATATCAGGTTTTGTAATCGTCTGGAAATGGGGGAGGCGGGGTTTTTAACCGGTTGTTGACTCCCAATCCATAAGTCATTCCTTACAAAAATATAGCCTGTTACGTATGATAAATCAGTTTACAATCATCTATGATTGTTAGGTCAAATTTTTGTAAATGGGCAAAATAATGGCTAGTTTGACTTGGGAAAATATCTCACCGCACGTTCACTTCAGTATTTAATGTTATTCTCTTTAAAAGGTTTGGATCCCATCTTTAACATGTGTAGAAAAAATATTTCTTATAAAATTCCAAGCTATTAGGGTTGAACTAGTGGAATTTCCCAAACTTGGATAACAAAACTTTTGTTTTCATTTGAGGTGTGTGAATAAATTTAATATACTTACATTTTTTTATTATTTTAAATTCTTTCCATACATAAACTTTAAAATTTTCATTTTTTTGTGATCTACTTACCTTTTTATCTCTTTTTTTGTTTAC
Source organism: Aristolochia californica (assembly GCF_029961685.1). Taxonomy (NCBI): domain Eukaryota; kingdom Viridiplantae; phylum Streptophyta; class Magnoliopsida; order Piperales; family Aristolochiaceae; genus Aristolochia; species Aristolochia californica. Next base: position 30,012,656 of record NW_027182279.1, on the reverse strand, counting down.
AAGATGAAGGGAAAGTGAAAACTCAATCTTTGATTTAAAAAAAAAGTATACATCTAGAATGGAAATGCACAATGCACAAATATAGAGAGAGATAATTAAAAAAAGAGTATGTAATTTTTAGGGATTGTAAATTCTTTTTAGTTTTTATATATCCGGATCTGCAATCATCGGGAAAAGGGGGAGGCGGGGAATTTTTAATAGAGTGTTGACTCCCAATCCATAAGTCATTCCTTACAAAAATGTAGGCCGTTATGCATGATTAATCTCTTTACAATCATCTATGATAGTTAGGTCAGCTTTTTGTAAATGGGCAAAATAATGGCTTGTTTGACTCGTGTAAATATCCCACCGCACGTTCACGTGGGAATTTAATGTTATTATGTTTAAAAGGTTTGGATCCAAAGGTCATTTGCATCTTTAACATGTTTGAAGCATGCATATCCCGTTTTTAAAACATGTGTAGAAAAGCCTCTTTCTTATAAAATTTTGAGCTATTAGGGTTAAACTAGTGGAATTTCCAAAACTTAGATAACAAAAATTTTGTGTTCATTTGTGGTGTGTGAATAAATCTTCTTTACTTACATTTTGTTTATTTCTTTAATTTCTTTCCATACATAAACTCTAAAAATTTTATTTTGTTGTGATCTATTTGCCTTTTCTCTCTTTTTTTGTTTACGAGATGAAAGGAGAGTGAAAACTCAAGCTTTGTTTTAAGAAAAAATTATACATCAAAAATGGAAATGAACAATGCACAAATTTAGAGAGAGATAATTCCAAAAAGTATCTATAATTTTTAGGGATTGTAAACTCTTTTTAGGTTTTATATAGCAGGTTCTGAAATCGTCGGGAAAAGGGGGAGGGGTGGGATTTTTAACTGAGTGTTGACTTCCAATCCATAAGTCATTCCTAACAAAGAATATAGCCTGTTACACATGATAAATCACTTTACTATCATCTATAATCATTAGATCAGATTTAGTTAATGGGCAAAATAATAGCTTATTTGACTCAGGTATATAAGCCACCTCATGTTCACTTGAGAATTTATTGTTATTCTCTTTAAAAGTTTTGGATCCTGAAGGCATTTGCATCTTTAAGTTGTTTCAAGCATGCATATCCATTTTTTAAAACTTGTGTAGAGAAATCTCTTTGTTATAAAATTCTGAGCTATTAGGGTTGAACTAGTGGAATTTCTCTAACTTGGATAATAAAAATGTTGCGTTCATTTGTGGTGCGTGAATAAATTTTATTTATTTACATTAGTTTATTGCTTTAAATTCTTGCCATACATAAACTCTAAAATTTTCATTTTGTTGGGATCTATTTGACTTTTATCTCTTTTTTTGTTTATGAGATGAAGGGAACGTGAAAATTGATGCTTTGATTTAAGAAAAAGTATACAACTAAAATGGAAATGCACAATGCACAAATGTAGAGATAGATAATTCCAAAAAGTGTCTGTAAGTTTTAGGGTTTGTAAACTTTTTTTACATTTTATATATCAGGTTTTGCAATCATCGGGAAAAAGAGGAGGGGTAGGATTTTTAACTGAGTGTTGACTCAAAATCCATTAGTCATTCCTTACAAAAATTATTGCCCATTACACATGATAAATCACTTTACGATCATCTATGATCGTTAGGTAAGTTTTTTGTAAATGTGCAAAATAATGGCTTATTTGACTCGGGTAAATATCCCAATGCACCTTCACTTGAGAATTTATTGTTATTCTCTTTGAAAGGTTTGGTGGATCCATAGGTCATTTGCATCTTTAACATGTTTCAAGCATGCATATTTGTTTTTTAAAACAAGTGTAGAAAAATCTCTTTCTCATAAAATTCCAAGCTATTGGGGTTGAACTTGTAGAATTTCCCAAACTTGGATAACCAAACTTTTGTGTTCATTTGTGGTGTGTGAATAAATTATCTTGACTTTCATTTGTTTATTGCTTTAGATTCTTTACATACATAAACTCTAAAATTTTCATTTTGTTTTGATCTATTTCCCTTTAATATCTTTTTTTGTTTACGAGATGAAGAGAAAGTGAAAACTCAAGCTTTGATTTCAGAAAAAAGTATACATCTAAAATGGAAATGCACAATGCACAAATGTAGAGAGAGATAATTCCAAAAAGTGTCTATAATTTTTAGGGATTGTAAACTCTTTTTAGTTTTTATATATCAGGTTCTGCAATTGTCGGGAAAAGGGGGAGGCGGGGGATTTTTAACTGAGTGTTGGCTCGCAATCCATAAGCCATTCCTTATAAAAATATATCCCATTACGGATGATAAATCACTTTACAATCATCTATGATCGTTAGGGCAACTTTTTGTAAATGGGAAAAATAATGGCTTGTTTGACTCGGGTAAATATGCCATCGCATGTTCACTTGAGAATTTAATGTTATTCTCTTTTAAAGGTTTGGATCCATAAGTCATTTGCATCTTTAAAATTTTTCAAGCATGAATATCAATTTTATAAAACATGTGTAGAAAAATTTCTTTCTTATTAAATTCTGAGCTATTAGTGTTGAACTAGTGGAATTTCCCAAACTTGTATAACAAGACTTTTGTGTTCATTTGTGGCGTGTGAATAAATTTTATTTGCTTAAATTTTTTATTATTTTAAATTCTTTCCATACATGAACTCTAAAAATTTTATTTTGTTGTGATCTATTTGGCTTTTATTTCTTTTTTGTTCACGAGATGAAGGGAAAGTGAAAACTCAAGCTTCGATTTAAGAAAAAAATTATACATCAAGAATGGAAATGCACATTACATGAATGCAGAGAGAGATAATTCCAAATAGTGTTTGTAATTTTTTGAAATTGTAAACTCTTTTTAGTTTTTATATTTCAGGTTCTGCCATCGTCGGGAAAAGGGGGAGGTTGGGGATTTTTAATTGAGTATTGACTCCCAATCCATAAGTCATTCCTTAAAAAATATAGCCCGTTCTGCATGATAAATCACTTTATAATCATCTACAATAGTGATGTCCGCTTTTTATAACTGGGTAAAATAATGGCTTGTTTGACTCTGGTAACTATCCCACCGCACGTTCACTTGTGAATTTAATGTTATTCTCTTAAAAAGATGACCCATAGGTCATTTGCATCTTTAATATATTTCAAGCATGCATATCCATTTTTTTAAAACATGTAGAAAAATCTCTTTCTTATAAAATTCCGAGCTATTCGGGTTGAACTAGTGGAATTTCTCACACTTGGATAACAAAACTTTTGTGTTCATTTGAGGTGTGTGAAAAAAAAAATTTATACATTTTTTTTATTGCTTTAAATTCTTTCCAAACATAAACTCTAAAATTTTCATTTTTTTGTGATATTCTTGCCTTTTATCTCTATTTTTGTTTACGAGATGAAGGGAAATGGAAAACTTATGCTTCGATTTAAGAAAAAAGTACACATCTAAAATAGAAATTATCAATGCACAAAGGTAAACAGAGATAATTCCAAAAAGTGTCTTTATTTTTTAGGGATTGTAAACTCTTTTTAATTTTTGTATATCAGGTTCTACAATCTACGAGAAAAGGGGGAGGGGAAGGATTTTTAACTGAGTGGCTACTCCCAATCCATAAGTCTTTCCTTACAAAAATATAGCCCATTACGTATGATAAATCACTTTACAATCATCTATGATCGTTAGGTCAGTTTTTTGTAAATGGGCAAAATAATGGCTTGTTTGACTCGGATAAATACCCCACCGCACGTGCACTTGTGAATTTAATGTTATTATATTTAAAATGTGTGGATCCATAGGTCATTTTCATCTTTAGCATTTTTCAAGCATGCAAATCGATTTTTTAAAACATGTGTAGAAAAATCTCTTCCTTAAAAAATTTCGAGCTATTCGGGTTGAACTAGTGGAATTTCCCAAACATGGATTAAAAAAATTTTGTGATCATTTGTGGTGTGTGGATAAATTTTCTTTCCTTGCATTTTTTATTGCTTTAAATTATTTCCATACATAAACTCTAAAATTTTCTTTTTGTTGTGATCTATTTTTCGTTTATCTCTTTTCTTGCTTACGAGACGAAGGGAAAGTGAAAACTCAAGCTTTGATTTAAGAAAAAAGTATACATCTAAAATGGAAATGCACAATTCAAAAATTTAGAGAGAGATAATTCCAAAAAGTGTCTATAATTTTTAGGGATTGTAAACTCTTTTTTCTTTTTATATAAAAGGTTCTACAGTCGTCGGGAAAAAGGGCAGGGAGGGGTTTTTTAATTAAGTGTTCACGCCCAATCTTTAAGTTATGCCTTACAAAAATATATCCCATTACGCGTGATAAATCACTTTACAATCATCTATGATCATTAGGTCAACCTTTTGTAAATGGGGAAAATAAGGGCTTGTTTGACTTGGGAAAATATCCCACCGCATGGTCACTTGAGAATTTCATGTTATTTTCTTTAAAAGGTTTGGATCGATAGGTCATTCGCACCTTTAACATGTTTCAAACATACATATCCATTTTTTAAAACATGTGTAGAAAAATCTCTTTTTTACAAAATTTTGAGCTATTAAGGATGAACTAGTGGAATTTCGCAAACTTGGATAACAAAACATTTGTGTTCATTTGTGGTGTGTGAATAAATTTTCTTTACTTACATTTGTTTATTGCTTTAAATTCTTTCCATTCATAAACTCTAAAATTTTCATTTAATTGTGATGTATTTTCCTTTTATCTCTTTTTATGTTTACGAGATGATGGGAAAGTGAAAACTCAAGTTTTGATTTAATAAAAAAGTATACATCTAAAATGGACATGCACAATGCACAAATATAGGGAGAGATAATTCCAAATAGTGTCTGTATATTTTAGGGATTGTAAACTTTTTTTGTTTTTATGTATTAGGTTCTGCGATCGTCTTGAAATGGGGAGGCGGGGGATTTAACTGAGTGTTGACTCCCTATCCATAAGTCATTCCTTACAAAAATATAGCCGGTTACACATGATAAATCACTTTACAATTATCTATGATCGTTAGGAAAAATATTCATCTGGACGTTCACTTGAGAATTTAATTTTATTCACTTTAGAAAGGTTTGGATCCATAGGTCATTTGCGTCTTTCACTTGTTTCAAGCATGCATATCCATTTTTTAAAACATGTGAAGAAAAATCTCTTACTTATAAAATTTCGAGCTATTAGGCTTGAACTAGTGGAATTTCCAAAACTTGGATAACAAAACTTTTGTGTTCATTTGTGGTGGCTGAATAAATTTTCTTTCTTCACATTTGTTATTGCTTTGAGTTCTTTCAAGACATAAACTCAAAAATTTTCATTTTGTTGTAATCTATTTGCCTTTTATCTCTTTTTTTTTTTTTACGAGATAAAGGGAAAGTGAAAACTCTAGCTTCGATTTAAGAAAAAAGTCTAGATCTAAAAATGAAATGCACAATGAACAAATGTAGAGAGAGATATTTCCAAAAAGTGTCTGTAATTTTTAGGGATTGTAAACTCTTTTTAGTTTTTAAATATCAGGTTCTGCAATCATCGGGAAAAGGGGCTAGTGGGGGATTTTTAACTGAGTGATGACTCTCAATCCATAATCCATTCCTTAAAAAAATGTAGCCCATCACACTTGATAAAACACTTCACAATCATCTATGATCGTTAGGTCAATTTTTTGTAAATAGGCAAAATTATGGCTTGTTTGACTCGGGTAAATATTCCACCGCACGTTCACTTGAGAATTTAATGTTACTCTCTTAAAAATGTTTGGATCCATAGGTCTTTTGCATCTTCAACATGTTTCAAGGATGCATATCCATTTTTTATAACATGTGTAGAAAAATCTCTTTCTTATAAAATTCCGAGCTATTAGGGTTGAACAAGTGGAATTTCTCAAACTTGTATAACAAAACTTTTGTGTTCATTTGAGGTTTGTGAATAAATTTTAATTTCATAGATTTTGTTTGTAGCTTTAAATTCTTTCCTTACATAAACTCTAAAATTTTCATTTTGTTGTGATCTATTTGCCTTTTATCTTTTTCTTTGTTTACGATATGAAGGGAAATGGATAACTCCAGCTATGATTTTAGAAAAAAGTATACATATAAAATGTAAATTTAAAATGCACAAATGTTGTGAGAGATAATTCCAAAAAGTGTCTTTAATTTTTAGAGATTGTGAACTCTTTTTAGTTTTTGTATATCAGGTTCTGCAATCTACGAGGAAAGGGGGAGGCGAGGGATTTTTAACTGAGTGTTGACTCCATATCCATAAGTCATTCCTTACAAAAATATAGCCCGTAAGGCATGATAAATCACTTTACAATCATCTATGATCGTTAGGTCAGCTTTTTGTAAATCGGCAAAATAATGGCTTGTTTGACTTTGGTAAATACCCCCCAGCACGTTCACTTGTGAATTTAATGTTATTATCTTTAAAAGGTGTGGATCCATAGGTAATTTTCATATTTTATGAGTTTCAAGCATGCAAATCCATTTTTTAAAACATGTGTAGAAGTATCTCTTCCTTAAAAAATTCTGAGCAAATAGGGTTGAACTAGTGGAATTTCCCAAAGTTGGATAATAAAAATTTTGTGTTTATTTGTGGTGTGTGAATAAATTTTCTTTCCTCACATTTGTTATTTCTTTGAGTTCTTTCGAAACATAAACTCTAAAATTTTCATTTTGTTGTGATCTATTTGCCTATTATCTCTTTTTTTGTTTAGAAGATGAACGAAAAGTGAAAACTCTAGCTTTGATTTAAAAAAATGTATACATCTAAAATGAATATTCACAATGAAAAAATGTAGAGAGAGATAACTCCAAAAAGTGTCTGCAATTTATAGGGATTGTAAACTCTTTTTAGTTTTTATATATCAGGTTCTGCAAAAGTTGGGAAAAGGGTGAAGCGGGGGATTTTTAACTGAGTGTTGAATCCCACTCCATAAGTCTTTCCTTAAAAAAATATAGCCCGTCACACATGATAAATCAATTTACAATCATCTTTGATCGTTAGGTTAGCTTTTTTTAATTGGGCAAAATTATGACTTGTTTGACTCGGGTAAATATCCCACCCCATGTTCATTTGATAATTTAATGTTATTCTCTTTAAAAAGTTTGGATCCATAGGTCATTTCCGTCTTTAACATCTTTCAAGCTTGCATATCCATTTTTTAAAACATGTGAAGAAAAATCTCTTACTTATAAAATTTCGAGCAATCAGGCTTGAACTAGTGGAATTCCCCAAACTTGGATAACAAAACTTTTGCGTTCATATGTGCTATGTGAATAAATTTTCTTTCTTCACATTTTTTATCGATACATAATCTCAAAAAAATTTCATTTTGTTGTGATCTATTTTCCTTTTATTTTTATTTTTTTGTTTACAAGATCAAGAGAAAGAGAAAACTCTCGCTTTGATTTAAGAAAAAAGTATACATCTAAAATGGAAATGCACAATGAAAAAATGTAGAGAGAGATAATTCCAAAAAGTGTCTGTAATTTTTAGGGATTGAAAACTCTTTTCAGTTTTTATATATAAGGTTCTGCAATCGTCGAGAAAAAGGGGCAAGTAGGGGATTTTTAACTGAGTGTTGACTCTCAATCCATAAGCCATTCCTTAAAAAAATATAGCCCATTACACTTGATAAATCACTTTACATTCATCTGTGGTCGTTAAGTCAGCTTTTTGTAAATGGGCAAAATTAAGGCTTGTTTGACTCGAGTAAATAACCCACCCCACATTCACTAGAGAATTTAATGTTATTCACTTTAAAAGGTTTGGATCCATAGGTCATTTGAGTCTTTAACATGTTTCAAGCTTGCATATCCATTTTTTAAAACATGTGAAGAAAAATCTCTTACTTATAAAAATCTGGTGTATTAGGGTTGAACTTGTGGAATTTCCCAAACATGGAAAACAAAACTTTTGTGTTCATTTGTTGTGTGTGAACAAATTTTATATCCTCAGATTTTTATTTCTTTGAGTTATTTTTCAATACATAAATTTTAAAATTTTCATTTTGTTGTGATCTATTTGCCCTTTATGTCTTTTTTTGTTTACAAGATGTAGGGAAAGAAAAAACTCTAGCTTTGATTTAAGAAAAAAGTATATCTAAAATGGAAATGCACCAAGAACAAATGTAGAGAGAGACAATTCCAAAAAGTGTTTTTAATTTTTAGGGATTGTAAACTCTTTTTAGTTTTTATATATCAAGTTCTGCAATCGTCAGGAAAAGGGGGAAGGGGGGATTTTTAAATGAGTGTTGACTCCCAATCCATAAATCATTCCTTAAAAACGTATAGCCCGTTACACATGAAAAATCACTTTATATTCATCTATGATCGTTAGGTCAGCTTTTTGTAAAAGGGCAAAATAATGGCATGTTTGACTCGGGTAAATATCCCACCGCACGTTCACTTGAGAATTTAATCCAATTCTCTTTAAAAGGTTTGGATCCACAGATAATTTGCATCTTTAACATGTATCAAGTTTGCATATCTAGTTTTTTTAAAACATATGTTGAAAAATCTCTTTCTTATAAAATTCTGAGCTATTAGCGTTGAAATATTGGATTTTCCCAAACTTGGATAACAAAACTTTTGTGTTCCTTTGTGGTGTGTGAATAAATTTTCATGACTTAAATTTGTTTATTGCTTTAAATTCTTTCCATACATAAACTCTAAAATTTACATTTTGTTGTGATCTATTTCCCTTTAATATTTTTTTTTGTTACGAGATGAAGAGAAAGTGAAAACTCAAGCTTTGATTTCATAAAAAAGTCTACATCAAAAATGGAAATGCACAATGCACAAATGCAGAGAGAGATATTTCAAAATAGTGTCTATAATTTTTAGGGATTGTAAAATCTTTTTATTTTTTATATATCTGGTTCTGCAATTTTCAGGAACAGGGGGAGGCGGGGGATTTTTAACTGAGTGGTGGCTTCCAATCCATAAGTCATTCCTTATAAAAATATAGCCTGTTATGCATGATAAATTATTTTACAATCATCTATGATCATTAGGGTTGCTTTTTGTAAATGGCCAAAATAATGGCTTGTTTGACTCGGGTAAATATCCCATCGCACGTTCACTTGAGAATTTAATATTTTTTCTTTAAAAGGTTTGGATCCATAGGTCATTTGAATCTTTAACATGTTTCAAGCTTGCATATCCATTTTTTAAAACATGTGTAGAAAAATATCTTTGTTATAAATTTTGAGCTATTAGGGTTGCACTAGTGGAATTTCCCAAACTTGGAAAACAAAACTTTTGTGTTCATTTGTGGCGTGTGAATAAATTTTATTTTCATACATTTGTTTATTATTTTAAATTATTTCCATACATGAACTATAAATTTTTTATTTTGTTGTGATCTATTTGGCTTTTATTTCTTTTTTTGTTTACGAGATGAAGGGAAAGTGAAAACTCAAGCTTTGATTTAAGAAAAAATTATTCATCTAGAATGGAAATGCACAATGCGTGAATGTAGAGAGAGATAATTCCAAAAAGTGTTTGTAATTTTTAGGGATTGTAAACTCTTTGTAGTTTTTATATATCAGGTTTTGCAATCGTCGGGAAAAGGGGGAGGTGGGGGATTTTTAACTGAGTGTTGACTCTCCATCTATAAGTCATTCCTTATAAAAATATAGCCCGTTCCGCATGATAAATCACTTTACAATCATCTATGATCGTTAGGTCAGCTTTTTGTACATGGGCAAAATAATGGCTTGTTTGACTTGGGAAAATATCCCACCGCACGTTCACTTCAGTATTTAATGTTACTCTCTTTAAAAAGTTTGAATCCATGGGTCATTTGCATCTTTAACATGTGTAGAAAAATCTATTTCTTATAAAATTCCGAGCTAGTAGGGTTGAACTAGTGGAATTTCAAAAACTTGGATAAGAAAACATTTGTGTTCATTTGAGGTGTGTGAATAAATTTTATATACATACATTTGTTTATTATTTTAAATTCTTTCGATACATAAACTTTAAAATTTTCATTTTTTTGTGATCGATTTACCTTTAATCTCTTTTTTTGTTTACGAGATGAAGGGAGAGTGAAAACTCAAGCTTTGATTTATAAAAAAAGTATACAACTTGAATGGAAATGCACAATGCACAAATATAGAGAGAGATCATTCAAAAAAGTGTCTATATTTTTTAGGGATTGTAAATTCTTTTTAGTTCTCATATATCCAGATTTGCAATCATCGGGAAAAGGGGAAGGCTGGGGACTTTTAACAGAGTGTTTACTCCCAATCCATAAGTAATTCCTTACAAAAATATAGGCCGTTACACATGATTAATCACTTTACAATCATCTATGATCATTAGGCCAGCTTTTTGTAAATGGCAAAATAATGGCTTGTTTGACTCGGGTAAATATCCCACCGCACGTTCACTTGGGAATTTAATGTTATTCTCTTTAAAAGGTTTGGATCCATAGGTCATTTGAATATTTAACATGTTTTAAGCATGCATATCTAGTTTTTAAAACATGTGTAGAAAAGCCTCTTCTGTATAAAATTCCGATTTATTAGGGTTGAACTAGTGGAATTTCCTAAACTTGGATAACAAAACTTTTGTGTTCATTTGTGGAGTGTGAATAAATTTTCTTTACTTACATTTTGATTATTGCTTTAAATTCTTTCCATACATAAACTCTAAAAATTATATTTTGTTGTGATCTATTTGCCTTTTCTCTCTTTTTTTGTTTACGAGATTAAGGGAGATTGAAAACTTAAGCTTTGATTTAAGAAAAAAGTATACATAAAAAATAGAAATGCACAATGCACAAATGTAGAGAGAGAAAATTCCAAAAAGTATCTATAATTTTTAGGGATTGTAAACTCTTTTTAGTTTTTATATCGTAGGTTCTGGAATCGTCGGGAAAAAGAGGAGTAGGATTTTTAACTGAGTGTTGACTCCCAATCCATAAGTCATTCCTATCAAAGAATATAGCCCTTTACACTTGATAAATCACTTTACAATCACCTATGATCATTAGGTCAGATTTTAGTTAATGGGCAAAATAATGGTTTATTTAACTCGGGTAAATAAGCCACCTCATGTTCAGTTGAGAATTTATTGTTATTCTATTTAAAAGGTTTGGAGAGGCATTTGCATCTTTAACATGTTTCAAGCATGCATATCCATTTTTTAAAACTTGTGTAGAGAAATCTCTTTCTTATAAAATTCTGAGCTATTAGGGTGGAACTAGTGGAATTTCTCAAACCTGGATAATAAAACTTTTGTGTTCATTTCTGGTGTGTCAATAAATCTCTAAAACTTTAATTTTGTTGGGATCTATTTGACTTTTATCTTTTTTTTTTTGTTTATGAGATGAAGGGAAAGTGAAAATTGAAGCTTTGATTTAAGAAAAAAGTATAAATCTAAAATGGAAATGCATAATGCACAAATGTAGAGATAGATAATTCCAAAAAGTGTTTGTAAGTTTTAGGGTTTGTAAACTCTTTTTAGTTTTTATATATCAGGTTCTGCAATCGTCGGGAAAAAGAGGAGAGGTAGGATTTTTAACTGAGTGTTGACTCCCAATCCATTAGTCATTCCATACAAAAATTATAGCCCATTAAGCATGATAAACACTTTACGATCATCTATGATCGTTAGGTCAGCTTTTTGTAAATGGGCAAAATAATGTGTTATTTGACTCAGGTAATTATCCCAACGCACATTCACTTGAGAATTTATTGTTATTCTTTATGAAAGGTTTGGTGGATCCATAGGTCATTTGAATCTTTATCATATTTCAAGCATGCATATCTATTTTTTAAAACATGTATAGAAAAATCTCTTTCTCATAAAATTCCAAGCTATTTTGGTTGAACTAGTAGAATTTCCCAAACTTCGATAACAAAACTTTTATGTTCATTTGTGGTGTGTGAATAAATTTTCTTGACTTTCATTTGTTTATTGCTTTAAATTCTTTCGATACATAAACTCTAAAATTTTCATTTTTTTGTGATCTATTTACCTTTAATATCTTTTTTTTTTACGAGATGAAGAGAAAGTGAAAACTCAAGCTTTGATTTCATAAAAAAGTATACATATAAAATATAAATGCACAATGCACAAATGTAGAGAGAGATAATTCCAAAAAGTGTTTGTTATTTTTAGGGATTGTAAAGTCTTTTTAGTTTTTATATATCAGGTTCTGCAATTGTCGGTAAAAGGGGGAGGCGAGGGATTTTTAACTGAGTGTTGGCTCCCAATCCATAAGTTTTTCCTTATAAAAATATAGGCCGTTACACATGATAAATTACTTTACAATCATCTATGATCGTTAGGGCAACTTTTTTTTAAATGGGCAAAATAGTGGCTTGTTTGACTCGGGTAAATATCTCATCGCACGTCCACTTGAGAATTTAATGTTATTCTCTTTAAAAGGTTTGGATCCATAGGTCATTTGCATCTTTAAAATTTTTCAAGCATGAATATCCATTTTATAAAACTTGTGTAGAAAAATTTCTTTCTTATAAAATTCCGAGCTATTAAGGTTGAACTAGTGGAATTTCCCGAACTTGGATAACAAAACATTTGTCTTCATTTGTGGCGTGCGAATAAATTTTATTTGCTTACGTTTATTTATTATTTTAAATTCTTTCCATATGTGAACTCTAAAATTTATTTTTTGTTGTTGTCTATTTGGTTTTTATTTCTTTTTTTGTTTACGAGATGAAGGGAAAGTGAAAACTCAAGCTTTGGTTTAAAAAAAAAGTATACATCTAGAAAGGAAATACTCAATGCACAAATGTAGAGAGAGATAATTCAAAAAAGTGTCTTTAATTTTTTGGGATTGTAAACTCTTTTTAATTTTTATATATCTGGATCTACAATCATTGGGAAAAGGGGGAGGCGGGGGATTTTTAACTGAGTGTTGAACTACAATCCATAAGTCATTCATTACAAAAAATATAGCCCGTTACGCATGATAAATCACTTTACAATCATCTATGATCGTTATGTCAGCTTTTTCTAAATGGGAAAAATAATTGCTTGTTTGACTCTGTTAAATATCCCACCGCACATTCACTTGAGAATTTAAGGTTATTCTCATAAAAAGGTTTGGACCCATAGGTCATTTGCATCATTGACATGTTTCAAGCATGCATATACATTTTTTTAAAACACGTGTAGAAAAATATCTTTCTTATAAAATTCCGAGCTATTAGGGTTGAACTAGTGGATTTTCTCAAACTTGGATAACAAAACTTTTGTCTTCATTTCTGGTGCGTGAATAAACTTTTTTTTTTTTTGTCTATTGGTTTAAATTCTTTCCAAACATAAACTCCAAAATTTTCATTTTTTTGTGATATTTTTGCCTTTTATGTCTTTTTTTTGTTAACGAGATGAAGGGAAATGGAAAACTCAAGCTTTGATTTAAGAAAAAAATATACATTTAAAAGTAGAAATTCTCAATGCACAAATGTAGAGAGAGATAATTCCAAAAACTGTCTTTATTTTTTAGGGATTGTAAATATTGCATTCTACAAGAAAAGGGGGAGGGTAGGGATTTTTCACTGAGTGGTTACTCCCAATCCATAAGTCATTCCTTACAAAAATATTGCCTGTTACGTACGGTAAATCACTTTAAAATCATCTATGATCGTTAGGTCAACTTTTTGTAAATGGGCAAAATAATGGCTTGTTTGACTCGAGTAAATACCCCATCGCACGTTCACTTGTGGATTTAATGTTATTATCTTTAAAAGGTGTGGATCCATAGGTCATTATCATCTTTAACACGTTTCAAGCATGCAAATTGATTTTTTAAAACATGTGTAGAAAAATCTCTTCCTTAAAAAATTCCGAGCTATTCGGGTTGATCTAGTGGAATTTCCCAAACTTGGATAACTAAACTTTAATGTTCATTTGTGGTGTGTGAATAAATTTTCTTTACTTACAGTTTGTTTATTGCTTAAAATTCTTTCCATACATAAACTCTAAAAAATTTATTTTGTCGTGATCTATTTGCCTTTTCTCTCTTTTTTTGTTTACGAGATTAAGGGAGAGTGAAAACTCAAGCTTTGATTTAAGAAAAAAGCATACATAAAAAATGGAAATGCACACTGTAAAAATTTAGAGAGAGAAAATTCCAAAAAGTATCTATAATTTTTAGGGATTGTAAACTTTTTTTAGTTTTTATATAGTAGGTTCTAGAATCGTAGGGAAAAAGAGGAGGGGTAGGATTTTTAACTGAGTGTTGACTCGCAATCCATAAGTCATTCCTAACAAAGAATATAGCCCTTTACACATGATAAATCACTTTAAAATCATCTATGATCATTAGGTCAAATTTTAGTTAATGGGCAAAATAATGGTTTATTTGACTCGGGTAAATAAGCCACCTCATGTTCAATTGAGAATTTATTGTTATTCTATTTAAAAGGTTTGGATACATAAGGCATTTGCATCTTTAACATTTTTCAAGCATGCATATCCATTTTTTAAAACTTGTGTAAAGAAATCTCTTTCTTATAAAATTCCGAGCTATTAGGGTTGAAATAGTGGAATTTCTCAAACCTGGATAATAAAATTTTTGTGTTCATTTGTGGTGTGTGAATAAATTTTCTTTAATTACATTAGTTTATTGCTTTAAATTCTTGCCATACATAAACTCTAAAACTTTAATTTTGTTGGAATCTATTTGACTTTTATCTCTTTTTTTGTTTACGAGATGAAGGGAAAGTGAAAATCGAAGCTTTGATTTAAGAAAATGTATAATGCTAAAATGGAAATGCACAATGCACAAATGTAGAGATAGATAATTCCAAAAAGTGTCTATAAGTTTTAGGGTTTGTAAACTTTTTTTAGTTTTTATATATCAGGTTCTGCAATCGTCGGGAAAAAGAGGAGGGGTAGGATTTTTATCTGAGTGTTGACTCCCAATCCATTAGTCATTCCTTACAAAAAATATAGCCCATTACGCATGATAAATCACTTTACGATCATATATGATCGTTAGGTCAGCTTTTTGTAAATGGGCAAAATAATGGGTTATTTCACTCAGGTAAATATCCCAACACACGTTCACTTGAGAATTTATTGTTATTCTCTATGAAAGGTTTCGTGGATCCATAGGTCATTTGCATCTTTATCATGTTTCAAGCATGCATATCTATATTTTAAAACATGTATAGAAAAATCTCTTTCTCATAAAATTCCGAGCTATTTGGGTTGAACTAGTAGAATTTCCCAAACTTGGATAACAAAAGTTTTATGTTCATTTGTAGTGTGTGAATAAATTTTCTTGACTTTGATTTGTTTATTGCTTTAAATTCTTTCTATACATAAACTCTAAAATTTTCATTTTGTTGTGATCTATTTCACTTTAATATCTTTTTTTGTTTACGAGATGAAGAGAAAGTGAAAACTCAAGCTTTGATTTCAGAAAAAAGAAAACATCTAAAATAGAAATGCAAAATGCACAAATGTAGAGAGAGATAATTCCAAAAAGTGTTTGTAATTTTTAGGGATTGTAAACTCTTTTTAGTTTTTATATATCAGGTTCTCCAATTGTCTATTTGGCTTTTATTTCTTTTTTTGTTTACGAGATGAAGGGAAAGTGAAGACTCAAGCTTTGGTTTTAGAAAAAGTATACATCTAGAAAGGAAATACTCAATACACAAATGTAGAGAGAGATAATTCAAAAAAGTGTCTTTAATTTTATGGGATTGTAAACTCTTTTTAGTTTTTATATATCTGGATCTGCAATCATTGGGAAAAGGGGGAGGCGGGGGATTTTTAACTAACTGTTGAATCCCAATCCATAAGTCATTCATTAAAAAAAATATAGCCCATTACGCATGATAAATCACTTTACAATCATCTATGATCGTTATGTTAGCTTTTTGTAAATGGGAAAAATAATGGCTTATTTGACTCTTGTAAATATCCCACTGCACATTCACTTGAGAATTTTACGTTATTCTCATAAAAAGGTTTGGACCCATAGGTCATTTGCATCTTTCACATGTTTCAATCATGCATATCCTTTTTTTAAAACATGTGTAGAAAAATCTCTTTCTTATAAAATTTTGAGCTATTAGGGTTGAACTAGTGGAATTTCTCAAACTTGGATAACAAAACTTTTGTGTTCATTTGTGGTGTGTGAATAATTTTTTTTTATTTTGTCTATTGCTTTAAATTCTTTCCAAACATAAACTCCAAAATTTTCTTTTTTCTTTGTGATATTTTTGCCTTTTATGTCTTTTTTTGTTAACGAGATGAAGGGAAATGGAAAACTCAAGCTTTGATTTAAGAAAAAAGTATACATTTAAAATATAAATTATAATTGCACAAATGTAGAGAGAGATAATTCCAAAAAGTGACTTTATTTTTTAGGGATTGTAAACTCTTTTTAGTTTTTGTATATCAGGTACTGCAGTCGTCGATAAAAGAGGCAGGCAGAGGGTTGTTAACTATGTTTTGACGCCCAATCCAAAAGTTATTCCTTATAAAAATATAGCCCGTTCCGCGTGATAAATCACTTTACAATCATCTTCGATCGGTAGGTCAACTTTTTGTAAATGGGGAAAATAATGGCTTGTTTGACTTGGGTCAATATCCCACCGCACGTTCACTTGAGAATTTAATGTTATTCTCTTTAAAAGGTTTGGATCGATAGGTCATTCGCACCTTTAACATGTTTCAAAAATGCATATCCATTTTTTAAAACATGTGTAGAAAAATCTCTTTGTTTCAAAATTTTGAGCTATTAAGGATGAACAATTGGAATTTCGCAAACTTGGATAACAAAACATTTGTGTTCATTTGTAGAGTGTGAATAAATTTTCTTTACTTATATTTTTTTATTGCGTTAAATTCTTTCCATACATAAACTCTAAAATTTTCATTTTGTAGTGATCGGTTTGCCTTTTATCTCTTTTTTTTTACGAGTTGATGGGAAAGTGAAAACTAAAGTTTTGATTTAATAAAAAAGTATACATGTAAAATGAACATGCACAATGCACAAATGTAGAGAGAGATAATTCCAAAATGTGTCTGTATATTTTAGGGACTGTAAACTCTTTTTTGTTTTTATATATCAGGCTCTGCAATCGTCTGGAAATGGGGGAGGCAGGGGATTTTTAAAAGAGTGTTGACTCCCTATCCATAAGTTATTCCTTAAAAAAATATAGCTCGTTACGCATGATAATTCACTTTTCAATCATTTATGATCGTTAGGTCAACTTTTTGTAAATGGGCAAAATAATGGCTTGTTTGACTCGGGTAAATATCCCACCGCATGTTCACTTGTGAATTGAATGTTATTATCTTTAAAAGGTGTGGATCCATATGTCATTTTCATATTTAACATGTTTCAAGCATGCAAATCCATTTTTGAAAACATGTGTAGAAAAATCTCTTCCTAAAAAATTCCGAGCTATTTGGGTTCAACTAATGGAATTTCCCAAACATGGATAACAAAAATTTTGTGATCAGTTGTGGTGTGTGGATAAATTTTCTTTCCTTGCATTTGTTATTGCTTTAAATTATTTCCATACATAAACTCTAAAATTTTCTTCTTGTTGTGTTCTATTTTCCTTTTATCTCTTTTTTTGTTTACGAGATGAAGGGAAAGTGAAAACTCCAGCTTTGATTTAAGAAAAAAGAACACATTGAAAATGGAAATGCACAATTAACAAATGTAGAGAGAGATAATTCCAAAAAGTGTCTCTAATTTTTAGGGATTTTAAACACTTTTTTTCTTTTTATATATTTGGTTCTGCAGTCGTTAGGAAAAGGGGGAGGCAGGGGATTTTTAACTAAGTGTTGACACCCAATCCAAATGTTATTCCTTAAAAAAATATAGCCTGTTACGCATGAAAAATCACTTTACAATCATCTTTGATCGTTAGGTCAGCTTTTTTTAAATGGGCAAAATATTGGCTTGTTTGGCTCGGGTAAATATCCCACCGCACGTTCACTTGGGAATTTAATGTTATTCTCTTTAAACGGTTTGGGTTCATAGGTCATTCGCACCTTTAACATGTTTCAAACATGCATATCCATTTTTTAAAACGTGTGTAGAAAAATCTCTTTCATACCAAATTTTGAACTATTAAGGATGAACAAGAGGAATTTCTCAAACTTGGATAAAAAACTTTTGTTTTAATTTGTGGCGTATGAATAAATTTTATTTACTTACATTTTTTTATTGCTTTAAATTCTTTCCATGCATAAATTCTAAAATTTTCATTTTGTTGTGATCTATTTTCCTTTTATCTTTTTAACTGAGTGTTGACTCCAATTCCATAAGTCATTCCTTACAAAAATATAGCCTGTTACACATGATAAATCACTTTACAATCATCTATGATCATTAGTCAAAATATCCAACCAGACATTCACTTGAGAATTTAATGTTATTCACTTTGAAAGGTTTGGATCCCTTGGTCATTTGCGTTTTTAACATGTTTCAAGCATGCATATCAGGTTTTCCCAAACTTGGAATTTCCCAAACTTGGATAACAAAACTTTTGTGTTCATTTGTGGTGTGTAAATAAATTTTCTTTCCGCACATTTCTTATTGCATCGAGTTCTTTCGATACATAAACTCAAAAATTTTCATTTTGTTGTGATCTATTTTCCTTTTATCTCTTTTTTCGTTTACTAGATAAAGGGACAGTGAAAACTCTAGCTTTGATTTCAGAAAAAAGTATACATCTAAATTGGAAATGCCCAATGAACAAATGTAGAGAGAGATAATTCCAAAAAGTGTCTGTAATTTTTAGGGATTGTAAACTCTTGTTAGTTCTTATATATCAGGTTCTGCAATCGTCGGGAAAAAGGGCAAGCAGGGGATTTTTAACTGAGTGTTGACTCTCAATCCATAAGTCATTCCTTAAAAAAATATAGCCCATTACACTTGATAAATCACTTTACAATCATCTATGATCGTTATGCAGCTTTTTTTAAATGGGCGAAATTAAGGCTTGTTTGACTCGGGTAAATAACCCACCTCACGTTCAGTTGAGAATTTAATGTTATTCTCTTTAAAAGGTTTGGATCCATTGGTCATTTGTGTCTTTAACATGTTTCAAGCATGCATATCCATTTTTTAAAACATGTGAAGAAAAATCTCTTACTTATGAAATTTCAACTTATTAGGGTTGAACTTGTGGAATTTCTCAAACTTGGATAGCAAAACTTTTGTGTTCATTTGTGGTGTGTGAACAAATTTTATTTCCTCACATTTGCTATTGCTTTCAATTATTTCGATACATAAACTCTAAATTTTTCAATTTGTTGTGATCTATTTATTTTTTATCTCTTTTTTTGTCTACAAGATGTTGGGAAAGTGAAAAATCTAGCTTTGATATAAGAAAAAAGTATACATCTAAAATTGAAATGCACCATGAACAAATGTAGAGAGAGATAATTCCAAAAAGTGTTTGTAATTTTTAGCGATTGTAAACTCTTTTTTCTTTTTATATGTTAGGTCCTGCAATCATCGGGAAAAAGGGGAAGGGGGGATTTTTAACTGAGTGTTGACTGCCAATCCTTATATTATTCCTTAAAAAAATATAGCCCGCTACGCATGAAAAATCACTTTACAATCATCTTTGATCGTTAGGTCAGCTTTTTGTAAATGGGCAAAATAATGGCTTGTTTGGCTCGGGTAAATATCCCAACGCACGTTCACTAGAGAATTTAATTTTATGCTCTTTAAAAGGTTTGAATCCATAGGTCATTCGCACCTCTAACATGTTTCAAACATGCATATCCATTTTTTAAAGCATGTGTAGAAAAATCTCTTTTCTTTCAAAATTTTGAGCTATTAAGGATGAACTAGTGGAATTTCACAAACTTGGATAACAAAACTTTTGTGTTCATTTGTGGTGTGTGAATAAATTTTCTTTACTTAAATTTGTATATTGCTTTAAATTCTTTCCATACATAAACTCTAAAATTTTCATTTTGTTGTGATCTATTTGCCTTTTATCTTTGTTTTTGTTTACGAGTTGATGGGAAAGTGAAAACTCAATTTTGATTTAATAAAAAAGTATACATCTAAAATGGAAATGCACAATGCACAAATGTAGAGATAGATAATTCCAAAAAGTGTCTGTAATTTTTAGGGATTGTAAAATCTTTTTAGATTTTATCTATCAGGTTTAGCAATCGTCAGGAAAAGGGGGAGGCGGGGGATTTTTAACCAAGTGTTGACTCCCAATCCGTAAGTTATTCCTGTCAAAAATATAGCCCGTTAAGCAAGATCAATCACTTTACAATCACCGATGATCGTTAGGTGAGCTTTTTGTAAATGGGCAAAACAATGGCATGTTTGACTCGGGTAATTATCCCACCGCACATTCACTTGAGAATTTAATGTTATTCTCTTTAAAAGGTTTGGATCCAGAGGTCATTTGCATCTTTAACATGCTTCAAGCATGCATATCCATTTTTTAAAACATGTGTTGAAAAATCTCTTTCTTATAAAATTCCAAGCTATTAGGGTAGAACTAGTGTAATTTCCCAAACTTGGGCAACAAAACTTTTGTGTTCATTTGTTCTGTGTGCATAAATTTTCTTTCCTTACATCGGTTATTGCTTTGAATTTATTCCAAACATACACTCAAAAATTTTCATTTTTTTGTGATCTATTTGCCTTTAATCTCTTTTTTTGTTTACGAGATGAAGGGAAAGTGAAAACTCAAACTTTGATTTAAGAAAAAAGTATACATCTAAAATGGAAATGCACAATTCACAAACGTACAAAGAGATAATTCAAAGAAGTGTCTGTAATTTTTAGGGATCGTAAACTCTTTTTAGTTTTTATATATCAGGTTGTGCAATCGTAGGGAAAAGGGGGCCGCATGGGATTTTTAACTGAGTGTTGACTCCAAATCCATAAGTCATTCCTTAAAAAAAATAGCCCGTTACATATGATAAATCACTTTAGATTCATCTATGATAGATAGGGCAGCTTTTTGTAAATGGGCAAAATAATGGCTTGTTTGACTCAGGTAAATATCCCACCGCATGTTCACTTGAGAATTTAATGTTATTCACTTTAAAAGGATTGGATCCATAGGTCATTTACATCTTTAACATGTTTCAAGCATTCATATCCATTTTTTAAAACATGTGTAGAAAAATCTCTTTCTTATAAAATTCCGAGCTATTAGGGTTGAACTAGTGGAATTTCCCAAACATGGATAACAAAACTTTTGTGTTCATTTGTGGTGTGTGAATAAATTTTCTTTATTTACATTTTGTTAATTTCTTTAAAGTCTTTCTATACCTAAGCTCTAAAATTTCCATTTTCTTATGATCTATTTGCCTTTTATCACTTTTCTTTTTAGGAGAAGAAGGGAAAGTGAAAACACAAACTTTGATTTAAGAAAAAATTATACATCTAAGATGGAAATGCACAGTGCACAAATGTGGAGAGAGATAATTCCAAAAAGTGTCTGTAATTTTTAGGGATTGTAAACTCTTTTTAGTTTTTATATATCATGTTCTACAATCGTCGGGAAAAGGTGGAGGCGGGGGATTTTTAATCGAGTGTTGACTTCCAATCCATAAGTCATTCCTTAAAAAAATATAGCCCGTTACGTATGATCAATCACTTTACAATGATCTATGATCGTTAGGTTAGCTTTTTTGTAATTGGGAAAAATAATAGCTTGTTTGACTCGGGTAAATATCCCATCGCACGTTCACTTGAGAATTTAATGTTATTCTCTTTAAAAGGTTTGGATCCATAGGTCAGAGTCATCTTTAACATGTTTCTAGCATGCATATCCCTTTTTTAAAACAAGTGTAGAAAAATATCTTTCTTATAAAATTCCGAGCTATTAGGGTTGAACTAGTGGAACTACCCAAAATTGGAAAACAAAACTTTTGTGTTCATTTGTGGTGTGTGAATACATTTTCTTTACTTACATTTTTATATTGTTTTAAATTCTTTCCATAGATAAACTCTAACATTTTCATTTTGTTGTGATCAATTTGCCTTTTATCTCTTTTTTTGTTTACGAGATGAAGGGAAAGAGAAAAATCAAGCTTTGATTTAAGAAAAAAATATACATCTAGAATGTAAATGCACAATGCAAAAATGTAGGGAGAGATAAATCCAAAAAGTGTCCGTAATTTTTAGGGATTGTAAACTATTTTTAGTTTTTATATATCTAGATCTGCAATCATCGGAAAAAGGGGGAGGAAGAGGATTTTTAACTAAGTGTTGACTCCCAATCCATAAGTCATTCCTTACAAAAATATAGCCCGTTACGAAGGATAAATCACTCTACAATCATCTATGATCGTTAGGTTAGCTTTTTGTAAATGAACAAAATAATGGCTTGTTTGACTCGGGTAAATATCCTACTACAGTTTCACTTGATAATTTAATGTTATTCTCTTTAAAAGGTTTGGATCTATAGGTGATTTGCATCTTTAACATGTTTCATGGATGCATATCCATTTTTTAAAACAAGTGTAAAAAAATCCCTTTCTTATAAAATTCCGAGCTATAAGGATTGAACTAGTGGAATTTCCCAAACTTGGATAACAAAACTTTTGTGTTAATTTGGGGGTGTGAATAAATTTTCTTAACTTAAATTTTGTTTATTGCTTTTAATTCTTTCTATACATCAACTCTAAAATTTTCATTTTGTTGTGATCTATTTGCCTTTTATCTCTTTTTTTGTTTATGATAATGGAAAATCAAGCTTTGATTTAAGAAAAAATTATACATCTAAAATGGAAATGCACAATGTACAAATGTAGAGAGAGATAATTCAAAAAAGTGCCTTTAATTTTTAGGGATTATAAACTCTTTTTAGTTGTTGTATATCAAGTTCTGCAATCTACGAGAAAAGCGAGAGGTGGGAGATTTTTAACTAAGTGTTGACTCTGAATCCATAAGTCATTTCTTACAAAAATATAGCCCATTACGCATGATAAATCAGTTTACAATCATCTATGCTCGTTACGTCAGCTTTTTGTTAAAGGGGAAAATAATGCCTTGTTTGACTCGATTAAATATCCTACAGCACGTTCACTTGAGAATTTAATGTTGTTCTCTTTAAAAGGTTTGGATCCATAGTTCATTTGCATCTTTAACATGTTTCAAGCATGCATATCCATTTTTTAAAACATGTGTAGAAAAATCTCATTCTTATAAAATTCCGAGGAATTAGGGTTGAACCAGTAGAATTTCCCAAAGTTGGATAACAAAATTTTTGTGTTCATTTGTGTTGTGTGAATAAATTTTCTTTCCTCACTTTTGTTATTGCTTTGAGTTATTTCGATACACAAACACTAAAATTTTCCTTTTGTTGTGATCTATTTACCTTTTATTTCTTTTTTTATTTACAAGATGAAGGGAAAGTGAAAACTCAAGCTTTGATTTAAGAAAAAAATATACATCAAGAATTGAAATGCACATTGCACAAATGTAGAGAGAGATAATTCCAAAAAGTGTCAGTAGTTTTTAGGGATTGTAAACTCTTTTTAGTTTTTATATATCAGGTTCTGCAATCGTCGGGAAAAGGGGGGGGCGGGGGGTTTTTAACAGAGTATTGACTCCAAATCCATAAGTCATTCCTTAAAAAAATATAGCCCATTACACAAGATAAATCACTTTACTATCATTTATGATCGTTAGGTCACCTTTTTGTAAATGGGCAAAATAATGGCTTGTTTGAGTTGGGTAAATATCCCACCACCCGTTCACTTGAAATTTTAATGTTATTCTTTATAAAAGGTTTGGATCCATAGGTCATTTGATTTTTTAAATTGTTTCAAGCATGCATATCCATTTTTTAAAACATGTGTAGAAAAATCTCTTTCTTATAAAATTCCGAGCTATTAGGGTTGAACTAGTGGAATTTTCCAAACTAGGATAAGAAAACTTTTGTGGTCATTTGTGGTGTGTGAATAAATTTCCTTTACTAACAAGTTTTTATTATTTTAAATTATTTCCATACATAAACTCTAAAATTTTCATTTTTTATTTATTTATTTACCTTTTATTTCTTTTTTTGTTTAGGAGATGAAGGGAAAGTGAAAAGTCTAACTATGATTTAAAAAAAATTATACATCTAAAATGGAAATGCACAATGAACAAATGTAGAGAGAGATAATTCCAAAAAGTGTTTGTAATTTTTAGGTATTGTAAACTCTTTTTAGTTTTTATATATCAGGTTTTGCAAATGTCGGGAGAAGGGGGAAGTGGGGGATTTTTAACTGAGTGTTGACTCCCAATCCACAAGTCATTCCTTAAAAAATTATAGCCCATCACACATGATAAATCGTTTTACAATCATCTATGATCGTTAGGTCAACTTTTTGTAAATGGGCAAAATTATGGCTTGTTTGACTCGGATAAATGACCCACCCCACGTTCATTTGAGAATTTAAAGTTATTCTATTTAAATGGTTTGGATCTATAGGTCATTTGAATCTTTAACATGTTTGAAGCATGCATATCAATTTTTAAAACTTGTGTAGAAAAATCTCTTTCTTATAAAATTCCGAGCTATTAGGTTGAACTAGTGGAATTTCGCAAACATAGACAACAAAACTTTTGTGATCATTTGTTGTGTGTGAATAAATTTTCTTTACTTACATTTGTTTAATATTTTAAACTCTTTCCATACATAAACTCTAACATTTTTATTTTGTTCTGATCAATTTGCCTTTTATCTCTTTTTTTTGTTTATGAGATGAACGAAAAGTGAAAACTCTAGGTTTGATTTAAGAAAAAAGGTATACATCTAGAATGGAAATGCACAATGCACAAATGTAGAGAGTGACAATTCCAAAAAATTTCTGTAATTTTTAAAGGTTGTAAACTCTTTTTAGTTTTTATATATTTGGATCTGCAATCGTCGAAAAAAGGGGGAGGCAGGGGATTTTTAACTGAGTGTTGACTCCCAATTCTTAGGTTATTCCTTACAAAAATATAGCCCGTTACGCATGATAAATCACTTTACAATCTACGATCGTTAGGTCAACTTTTTGTAAATGGGCAAAATAATGGCTTGTTTGACTCGAGTAAATATCCCACCGCACGTTCCCTTTAGAATTTCTAGTTATTCTCTTTAAAAGGTTTGGATCTATTGGTAATTTGCATCAACATGTTTCAAGCATGCATATTCATTTTTTGAAACATGTGTAGAAAAATCTTTTTCTTATAAAATTTCGAGTAATTAGGGTTGAACTAGTGGAATTTCCCAAACTAGGATAACAAAACTTTTGTGGTCATTTGTGGTGTGTGAATAAATTTCCTTTACTTACAATTTTTTATTATTTTAAATTATTTCCATACATAAACTCTAAAATTTTCATTTTCTTGTGATCTATTTGCCTTATATTTCTTTTTTTGTTTACGAGATGAAGGGAAAGTGAAAACTCTAACTATGATTTAAAAAAAAAGTATACACCTAAAATGGAAATGCACAATGAACAAATGTAGAGAGAGATAATTCCAAAAAGTGTCTGTAATTTTTAGGGATTGTAAACTCTTTTTAGGTTTTATATATCAGGTTTTGCAAACGTCAGGAGAAGGGGGAAGTGGAGGATTTTTAAATGAGTGTTGAATCCATATAGATAAATCATTCAAACTAAAATATAGCCCATTACACATGATAAATCACTTTACCATCATCAATGATCGTTAGGTCAGCTTTCTTTAAATGGGCAAAATAATGGCTTGCTTGACTAAGGTAAATATCCCACCGCACGTTCACTTGAGAATTTAATGTTATTCTCTTTAAAAGGTTTGGATCCATAGGTCATTAGCAGCTTTAACATGTTTCAAGCATGCATATCCATTTTTAAAACATGTGTAGAAAAATCTCTTTCTTATAAAATTCCGAGCTATTTGGGCTGAACTAGTGGAATTTCCAAAACTTGGATATCAAAAATTTTGTTTTCATTTGTGGTGTGTGAATAAATTTTCTTTACTTATATTTCTTTATTTCGTTTAATTCTTTCCATGTATAAACTCAAAATTTTTAATTTTGTTGTGATCTATTTGCCTTTTATCTCTTTTTTCTTTTACGAGTTGAAGGGAAAGTGACAACTCAAGCTTTGATTTAAGAAAAAAGTATACATCTAAAATGGAAATGCACAAAGCACAAATTTAGAGAGAGATAATTCCAAAAAGTGTCTGTAATTTTTGGGATTGTAAACTCTTTAGAGTTTTTATACATCAGGTTCTGCAATCATCGGGAAAAGAGATAGGAGGGTGATTTTTAACTGAGCATGGACTCCCAATCCATAAGTAATTCCTCACAAAAATTTAGCCAATTACGCATGATAAATCACTTTACAATCATCTATGATTGTTTGCTCAGCTTTTTGTAAATGGGCAAAATAATGGCTTGTTTGACTCGGGTAAATATCCCACCGCACGTTCACTAGAGAATTTAATGTTATTCTATTTAAAAGGTTTGGATCCATAGGTCATTTACATCTTTAACATGTTTCAAGCATTTATATCCATTTTTTAAAACTTGTGCAGAAAAATCTTTTTCTGATCAAAATTCCGAGCTATTAAGGTTGAACTAGTGGAATTTCCAAAACTTGGATAACAAAATTTTTGTATTCATTTTTGGTGTGTATAAATTTTCTTTACTTAAATTTGTATACTGCTTTAAATTGTTTCCATACATAAAATCTAAAATTTTAATTTTGTTGTCATCTATTTGCCTTTTATCTCTTTTTTTGTTTACGAGATAAAGGGAAAGTAAAAACTCAAATTTTGATTTAAGAAAAAACTATACATATAAAATAGAAATGCACAACGCACAAATGTAGAGAGATATAATTCCAAAAAGTGTCTGTAATTTTTAGGGATTGTAAACTCTTTATAGTCATTATATATCAGGTTCTGCAATCGTCGGGAAAAGGGGGGGGGGGGGGGGGGGGGGGGGGGGGGGGGGGGGGAGGGGATTTTTAACAGAGTGTTGACTCCCAATCCATAAGTCATTCCTTACAAAAATATAGCCCATTATGTATGATCAATCACTTTACAATCATCTATGAACGTTAGGTCAGCTTTTTGTTAATGGGCAAAATAATAGCTTGTTTGACTCGGGTAAATATCCCATCGCACGTTCACTTGAGAATTTAATGTTATTATTTTTAAAATGTTTGGACCCATAAGTCATTTGCATCTTTAACATATTTCAAGCATGCATATCGATTTTGTAAAACATGTGTAGAAAAATCTCTTTCTTATAAAATTCTGAGCTATTAGGGCTAAACTAGTGGAATTTCCCAAACTTGGGATAACAAAACATTTGTATTCATTTGTGGTGTGTGAATAAATTTTCTTTACATAGATTTTTTTTATTGTTTTTAATTCTTTCCATATATGAACTCTAAAATTTTCATTTTGTTGTGCTTCATTTTCATTTTGTTGCGCCTTTTATCTATTTTTTTGTTTACGAGATGAAGGGAAATGGAAAACTCAAGCTTTGATTTAAGAAAAAAGTATACATCTAAAATTGAAATGCGCAATTCACAATTGTAGAGAGAGATAATTCAAAAAAGTGTCTTTAATTTTTAGTGATTATAAACTCTTTTTAGTTTTTGTATATCTGCTTCTGTAATCTACGAGAAAAGGGGGAGCCGGGGGTTTTTTAATTGAGTGCTGATTCCCAATCCATAAGTCATTCCTTAAAAAAATATAGCCCATTACGCATGATAAATCTCTTTACAATCATCTATGATTGTTAGGCCAACTTTTTGTTAAAGGGCAAAATAATGGCTTATTTAACTCGGGTAAATATCCCACCATACGTTCACTTGAGAATTTAATGTTGTTTTCTTTAAAAGGTTTGGATCCATAGTTCATTTGCATCTTTAACATGTTTCAAGCATGCATATCCAATTTTTAAAACATGTGTTGAAAAATCTCTTTCTTAACATTCCGAGCAATTAGGGTTGAACTAGTGGAATTTCCCAAACTTGGATAACGAAACTTTTGTGTTCATTTTAGCTGTGTGAATAATTTTTTTTACTTACATTTGTTTATTGCTTTAAATTCTTTCCATAGATAAACTCTAAAATTTTCATTTTGTTGTGATCTATTTGCCTTTTATCTCTTTTTTTTTTTTTTACGAGAAGAAGGGAAAGTGAAAACTCAAGTTTTTATTTAAGAAAAAAGTATACATCTAAAAAGGAAATGCTCAATGCACAAATTTTGAGAGAGATAATTCCAAAAAGTTTATAAAATTTTTAGGGATTGTAAACTCTTTTTAGTTTTTATATATCAGGTTCTGGAATTGTTGAGAAAAGGGGGAGGCGAGGGATTTTTAACTAAGTTTTGAATCCATATCCATAAGTATAGCCCATTACGCATGATAAATAATTTTACAATAATCGATGATCGTTAGGTCAGCTTTCTGTAGATGGGCAAAATAATGGCTTGTTTGACAAAGGTAAATATCCCACCGCACGTTCACTTGAGAATTTAATGTTATTCTCTTTAAATGGTTTGGATCCATTGTTCATTTGCATCTTTAACATGTTTCAAGCATGCATATCCATTTTTTAAAATATGTGTAGAAAAATCTCTTTCTTTAAAATTCCGAGCTATTAGGGCTGAACTAGTGGAATTTGCCAAACTTGGATAACAAAACTTTTGTGTTCATTTGTGGTGTGTGAATAAATTTTCTTTACTTACATTTGTATATTGCTTTAAATTCTTTCCATACATACACTCTAAAATTTTCATTTTGTTGTGATCTATTTGCCTTTTATCTCTTTTTTTGTTTACGAGCTGAATGAAAAATAAAAACTGAAGTTTTGATTTAAGCAAAAAGTATACATATAAAATGGAAATGCACAATGCACAAATGTAGAGAGAGATAATTCAAAAAAGTGTCTAATGATTTTTAGGGATTGTAAACTTCTCTTAGTGTTTATATATCAGGTTCTGAAACCGTCGAGAAAAGGGGGAGGCAAGGGATTTTTAACTGAGTGTTGACTCCCAATCCATAAGTCATTCCTTAAAAAAATATAGCCCGTTACGCATGATAAATCACTTTACAATCATGTATGATTGTTAGGTTAACTTTTTGTAAAAGAGAAAAATAATGGCTAATTTGACTCGGGTAAATATCCCACCGCACGTTCACTTGAAAATTTAATGTTATTCTCTTAAAAAGGTTTGGATCCATAGGTCATTTGCATATTTAAAATGTTTCAAACATGCATATCCATTTTTTAAAACATGTGTAGAAAAATCTCTTTCTTATAAAATTTCGTGCTATTAGAGTTAAACTAGTGGAATTTCCAAAACTTGGATAACAAAACTTTTGTGTTCATTTGTGGTATGTGAATAAATTTGCATTACTTACATTTGTTTATTGCTTTAAATTATTTTCTTACATAAACTCTAAAATGTTTATTTTTTTGTGATCTTTGTGCCTTTTTTCTCTTTTTTTGTTTTCGAGTTGAAGGGAAAGTGAAAACTCAAGCTTTGATTTAAGAAAAAAGTATACATCTAAAATGGAAATGCCCAATGCACAAATGAAGAGAGAGATAATTCCAAAAAGTGTCTGTAATTTTTAGGTATTGTAAACTCTTTTTATTTTTTATATATCAGGTTCTGCCATTGTTGTGAAAAGGGGGAGGAGAAGGACTTTTAACTGAGTGTTGACTCCCCATCTATGAGTCATTCCTTACAAAAATATAGCCCGTTACGCATGATAAATCACTTTATAATCATCTCTAATCGTTAGGTCAGCTTTTTGTAATAGGGCAAAATAATGGCTTGTTTGGGTCGGGTAAATATCCCACTGCACGTTCACATGAAAATTTAATGTTATTCTCTTTAAAAGGTTTAGATCCATGGGACATTTGCATTTTAAACAAGTTTCAAGCATGCATATCCTTTTTTTAAAACATGTGTAGAAAAATCTCTTTCTTTTAAAATTCCGAGCTGTTAGTGTTGAGCTAGTGGAATTTCCCAAACTTGGATAACAAAACTTTTGTGTTCATATGTGGTGTATGAATAAATTTTATTTACTTACATTTGTTGATTGCTATCAGTTCTTTCTTTACATAAACTCTAAAATTTTCCTTACTTACATTTGTTGATTGCTATCAATTCTTTCTTTACATAAACTCTAAAATTTTCCTTTTGTTGTGATCTATTTAAGAAAAAAGTATGCATCTAAATTGGAAATGAAAAATGCACAAATGTAGAAAAAAATAATTCCAAAAAGTGTCTATAATTTTTAGGGATCGTAAACTCTTTTTAGTTTTTCTATATCAAGTTCTGCAATCATCGAAAAAAGGGGGAGGCGGGGAATTTTTAATAGAGTTTTGACTCCCAATCCATAAGTCATTCCTTAAAAAATATAGCCCATTATGCATAATAAATCACTTTACAATCATCTATAATCGTTAGGTTAGCTTTTTGTAAATGAGCAAAATAATGGCTTGTTTGACTCGGGTAAATATCCCACCGCATGTTCACATGAGAATTTAATGTTATTCTCTATAAAAGTTTTGGATCCATAGGTCATTTGAGTCTTTAACATGTTTCAAGCATGCATATCAATTTTTTTAAAAATGTGTAGAAAAATCACTTCCTCATAAAATTCCAAGCTATTAGGGTATAACTTGTGGAATTTCGCAAACTTGGATAACAATACTTTTGTGTTCTTTTGTGGTGTCTCAATAAATTTATTTACTTAAATTTGTTTATTGCTTTAAATTTTTTCCATACATAAACTTTAAAATTTTCATTTTCTTGTGATCTCTTTGCCTTTTATTTCTTTTTTTGTTAACGAGAAGAAGGGAAAATGAAAACTCAAGTTTTGATTTAAGAAAAAGGTATACATCTAAAATGGAAATGCACAATGCACAAATGTAGAGAGAGATAATTCCCAAAGTGCCTGTAATTTTTAGGGATTGTAAACTCTTTTTAGCTTTTATATATCAGATTCTGCAATCGTCGAGAAAAGGGGGATGCGGGGGATTTTTAACTGCGTGTTGACTCCCAATGCATAAGTTATTCCTTACAAAAATAAAGCCTATTACGCATGATAAATCACTCTACAATCATCTATGATCGTTAACTCAACTTTTTTTAAATGGGCAAAATAATGGCTTGTTTGACTCAGGTAAATATCCCACCGCACGTTCACATGAGAATTTAAAGTTGTTTCCTTTAAAAGGTTTTGATCCATAGGTCATTTGTATCTTAAACATGTTTCAAGCATGCATATCCATTTTTTAAAATATGTGTAGGAAAAACTCTTTCTTACAAAATTTTGAGCTATTAGCCATGAACTAGAGAAATTTCCCAAACTCGGATAACATAACTTTTGTGTTCATTTGTGGTGTGTGAATAAATTTTCTTTGCTTATATTTTTTTATTGTTTTAAATTCTATCCATACATAAACTCTAAAATTTTCATTTTGTTGTGATCTATTTGCCTTTTATCTCTTTTTTTGTTTACGTGATGAAAGGAAAGTGAAAACTCAAGCTTTGATTTAAAAAAAAAGTATACATCGAAAATGGAAATGAACAATGCACAAATGTAGAGAGAGATAATTCAAAAAGGTGTCTTCAATTTTTAGGGATTGTAAACTCTATTTAGTTTTTATATATCAGGTTTTGCAATCGCCGGGAAAAGGAGGAGGAGAGGGATTTTTGACTGAGTGTTGACTTTTAATCCATAAGTCATTTATTAAAAATATAGCCCATTACATATGATAAATCACTTTACAATCATCTATGATCGTTAGGTCTGGTTTTTGTAAATGGGCAAAATAATGGCTTGTCTGATTTGGGTAAATATCCTACCACACGTTCAGTTGAGAATTTAATGTTATTCCATTTAAAAGGTTTTGATCCTTAGGTCATGTGCATCTTTAACAAGTTTCAAGCATGCATATTCAATTTTTTAAACATGTGTTGAAAAATCTCTTTCTTATAAAATTCCGAGATATTAGGGTTGAACTAGTGGAATTTTCCAAACTCTGATAACAAAAATTTTGTGTTCATTTGTTCTGTGTCAATAAATTTTCTTTACTTATATTTGTTTATTGCTTTAAATTCTTTCCATACATAAACTTTAAAATTTTCATTTTGTTGTGATCTATTTGCCTTTTTATCTCTTTTCTTGTTTACGAGATGAAAGGAAAGTGAAAACTCAAGCTTTGATTTATGAAAAAAGTATACATCTAAAAAGGAAATGCACAATGCACAAATGTAGAGTGACATAATTCCAAAAAGTGTCTGTAATTTTTAGGGATAGTAAACTCTTTTTAGTTTTTATATATCATGTTCTGCAATCATCGAGAAAAGGGAGAGGCATGGAATTTTTATTTGAGTGTTGACTCCTAATTTATGAGTCATTCCTTAAAAAAATATAGCCCGTAACGCTTGATAAATCACTTTACAGTCATCTATGATCGTTAGGTCAACTTTTTGTAAATGGGCAAAATAATGGCTTGTTTGACTTGGGTAAATATCCCACCGGACGTTCACTTGAGAATTTAATGTTATTCTCTTTAAAAGATTAGGATCCATAGATCATTTGCATCTTTAACATGTTTAAAGCATGCATATCCTTTTTTTAAAACATGTGTAAAACAATCTCTGTCTTATAAAATTCCGAGCTAAAAGGGTAGAACTAGTGGAATTTCCAAAACTTTGGTAACAAAACTTTTGTGTTCATTTGTGGTGTGTGAATAAATTTTATTTACTTACATTTGGTTATTGCTCTAAATTCTTTCCAATCATAAACTCTAAAATTTTCATTTTATAGTGATCTATTTGCCTCTTATCTCTTTTTTTGTTTACGAGATGACGGGAAATTGAAAACTCAAGCTTTGATTTAAGAAAAAAGTATACATCTAAAATGGAAATGCACAATGCAAAAAATGTGGAGAGAGATAATTCCAAAAAGTGTCTATAATTGTTAGGGATAGTAAACTCTTTTTAGTTTTTATATATCATGTTCTGCAATCATCGGGAAAAGGCGAAGGCGGGGGATTTTTAACTGAGTGTTGACTCCCAATCAAAAAGTCATTCTTTAAAAAAAATATAACCCGTTATGCATGATAAATCACTTTAAAATTATCTATGATCTTTAGGTCAGCTTTTTATAAATGGGCAAAATAATGGCTTGTTTGACTCGGGTAAATATCCCACCACACGTTCACATGAGAATTTATTGTTATTCTCTTTAACAGGTTTGGATCCATAGGTCATTTGCATCTTTAATAGGTTTCAAGCATGCATTCCATTTTTTAAAGCATGTGTAGAAAAATATCTTTCTTTTAAAATTCTGAGCTATTAGTGTTGAGCTAGTGAAATTTCCCAAACTTGGATAACAAAACTTTTGTGTTCATATTTGTTGTGTGAATAAATTTTCTATACTTACATTTGTTTATTGCTTTAAATTCATTCCATCTAGCAACTCTAAAATTTTCATTTTGTTGTCATCTATTAGCCTTTTATCTCTTTTTTTGTTTATGAGATGAAGGACAAGTAAAAACTCAACTTTGATTTAAGAAAAAAATATACATCTAAAATAGAAATGCACAATGCACAATTGTAGAGTGAGGTAATTCCGTAAAGTGTCTGTTACATTTATGGATTGTAAACTCTTTTTATTTTTTATATATCTGGTTCTGCAATCGTTGGAAAAAGGGGGAGGCGGTGGATTTTTAACTGAGTGTTGACTCCCAATCGATAAGTCATTCCTAACAAAAATATAGCCCGTTACACATTATAAATCACTTTAGTATCATCTATGATCGTTAGGTCAAGTTTTTGTAAATGTTCGAAATAATGGCTTGTTTGACTCATGTAAATATCGCACCGCACGTTCACTTCAGAATTTAATGTTTTTCTCTTTAAAAGGTTTTGATCCATAGCTCATTTGTATCTTTAACATGTTTCAAGCATGCATATCCATTTTTTAAAACATGTGAAGAAAAATTTGTCTTATAAAATTCCGAGCTATTAGGGTTGAGCTAGTAGAATTTCCCAAACTTGGATAACAAAACTTTTGTGTTCATTTGTGGTGTGTGAATAAATTTTATTTACTTACATTTTTTTATTGCTTTGAATTCTTTCCATACATAAACTCTAAAATTTTCTTTTTGTTGTGATCTGGTTGCCGGTTATGTCTATTTGTTTTTTACAAGATGTAGGGAAAGTGAAACCTCAAGCTTTGATTTAAGAAAAAAATATACAACTAAAATGGAAATTCAAAATGCACAAATGTAGAGAGAGATAATTCCAAAAAGTGTCTGTAATGTTTAGGGATTTTAAACTCTTTTTAGTTTTTATGTATCAGGTACTGCAATCGTCAGGAAAAAGGGGGAGGCAGGGGATTTTTAACT
Source organism: Aristolochia californica (assembly GCF_029961685.1). Lineage (NCBI taxonomy): Eukaryota > Viridiplantae > Streptophyta > Magnoliopsida > Piperales > Aristolochiaceae > Aristolochia > Aristolochia californica. Next base: position 29,978,320 of record NW_027182279.1, on the reverse strand, counting down.
GAGTGTGGACTCCCAATCCATAAGTCATTCCTCGCAAAAATATAGCCCGTTATACATGAAAAAATCACTTTACAATGATCTATGATCGTTAGGTCAGCTTTTTGTAAATGGGCAAAATAATGGCTTGTTTGACTCAGGTAAATATCGCACCGCACGTTCACTTGAGAATTTAATGTTATTATCTTTAAAAGGTTTTGATCCATAGGTCATTTATATCTTTAACTTGTTTCCAACATGCATATCCATTTTTTAAAACATGCGTAGAAAAATCTCTTACTAGTAAATTTCCGTGCTATTAGGGTTGAACTAGTGGAAATTCCCTAACTTGGATAACAAAACTTTTGTTTTCATTTGTGGTGTGTGGATAAATTTTCTTAACGTACATTTGTTTATTGCTTTAAATTCTTTCGATACATAAAGTCTATAATTTTCATTTTGTTGTGATCTGTTTGCCTTTTATCCCTTTTTTTTTACGAGATGAAGGGAAATTGAAAACTCAAGCGTTGGTTTAAGAAAACATTGTACATCTAAAATGGAAATGCACAATGCACAATTGTAGAGAGAGATAATTCCCAAAAGTGTCAGTAATTTTTAGGGATTGTAAATTCTTTTTAGTTTTGATATATCCGGTTCTTCAATCGTCGGGAAAAGGGGGAGGCAGGGGATTTTTAACTGAGTGTTGACTCCCAATCCATAAGTCATTCCTTACAAAAATATAACCTGTTACACATGATAAATCACTTTACAATCATCTATGACCGTTAGGACAACTTTTCGTAAATGGGCAAAATAATGGCTTGTTTGACTCGGGTATATATCCCACAGCACGTTCACTTGAGAATTTAATGTTATTATCTTTAAAAGTTTTGGATCCATAGGTCATTTTGATCTTTAACATGTTTCAAGCATGCATATCCAATGTTTAAAACATGTGTAGAAAAATCTCTTTCTTATAAAAGTCCGAGCTATTAGGGTTGAACAAGTGAAATTTCCCAAACTTGGATAACAAAACTTTTGTTTTTATTTGTGGTGAGTGAATTAATTTTCGTTACTTACATTTGTATATTAATTTAGATTCTTTCCATACATAAACTTTAAAATTTTGGTTTTTTTTTTATCTATTTGCCTTTTATCTCTTTTTTTGTTTTAGAGATGAAGGGAATGTGAAAACTCAAGCTTTGATTTAAGAAAAAAATTATACATCTTAAATGGAAATGCACAATGCACAAATAAAGAGAGATATTTCCAAAAAGTGTTTATAATTTTTAGGGATTGTAAACGCTTTTTAGTTTTTATATATCATGTTCAGCAATAGTCGAGAAAAGGGAGAGGCGGGGAATTTTTAAATGAGTGTTGACTCCCAATCTTTGAGGCATTCCTTACAAAAATATAGCCCGTTACTCATGATAAATCACTTTACAATAATCTATGATCGTTAGGTCAACTTTTTGTATATGCGGCAAATAATGGCTTGTTTGACTCGGGTAAATATCCCACCGCACCTTCACTTGAGTATTTAATTTTATTCTCTTTAAAAGTTTAGGATCCATATATCATTTGCATCTTTAACACATTTAAAGAATGCATATCATTTTTTTAAAACATGTGTAGAAAAATCTCTTTCATATAAAATTCCGAGCTAAAAGGGTTGAACTAGTGGAATTTCCCAAACTTGGGTAACAAAACATTTGTTTTCATTTGTGGTGTGTGAATAAATTTTATTTACTTACATTGGTTTATTGCTATAAATTTTTTCCATTCATAAACTCTAAATTTTTCATTTTGTAGTGATCTATTTGCCTTTTATCTCTTTTTTTGTTTACGAGATGAAGGGAAAGTGAAAACTCAAATGTTGATTTAATAAAAATGTATACATCTAAAATAGATATTCACAATGCACAAATGTAGAGAGAGATAATTCCAAAAAGTGTCTATAATTTTTAGGGATTGTAAACTCTCTTCAGTTTTTATATATCAGGTTCTGTAATCGTCGAAAAAAGGGGGAGGCCGGGGATTTTTAACTAAGTGTTGACTCCCAATCCATAAGTCATTCCTACAAAAATATAGCCCGTTATGCATGATAAATAACTTTACAATCATCTATAATCGTTAGGTCAGATTTTTGTAAATGGGCAAAATAATGGCTTCTTTGACTCAGGTAAATATCCAACCGTATGTTCACTTGATAATTTAATGTTATTCCATTTAAAAGGTTTGGATCCATAGGTCATTTGAATCTTTAACATGTCTCAAGCCTTTATATTCATTTTTTAAAACATGTGTAGAAAAATATTTTTCTTATAAAATTCTGAGATATTAGGGTTGAACTACTGGAATTTCCAAAACTTGGATAACAAAATTTTGTGTTCATTTGTGGTGCGTCAATAAATTTTGTTTACATACATTTGTTTATTGCTTTAAATTCTTTCCATTCATAAACTCCAAAATTTTCATTTTGTAGTGATCTATTTACCTTTAATCTCTTTTTATGTTTACGAGATAAAGGGAAATGGAAAACTCATGTTTTGATTTAAGAAAAAATTATACATCTAAAATGGAAATGCACAATGCACAAATATATAGAGAGATAATTCCAAAAAGTGTCTGTACTTTTTAGGGATTGTAAACTCTTTTCAGTTTTTATATATCAGGTTTTGCAATCGTCTGGAAAAGGGGGAGGCGTGGGATTTTTAACTAGGTGTTGACTCCTAATCCATAAGTCATTACTTACAAAAATGTAGCCCGTTACGCATGATAAACCACATTACAATCTTCTATGATCATTAGGTCAGCTTTTTGTAAATGGGAAAAATAATGGCTTGTTTGACTCGGGTAAATATCCCACTACACGTTCACTTGATAATTTAATGTTATTCTCTTTAAAAGGTTTGGATCCATAGTTCATTTGCATCTTTAACATGTTTCAAGCATGCATTTCCATTTTTCAAAACTTGTGTAAAAAAATCACTTTCTTAAAAAATTCCGAGCTATTAGGGATGAACTCGTGAAATTTTCCAAACTTGGATAACGTAAATTTTGTGTTCATTTGTGATGGGTGAATAAATTTTCTATGCTTACATTTTTTTATTGCATTAAATTCTTTCCATACATAAACTCTAAAATTTTCATTTTGTTGTGATCTATTTGCCTTTTATCTCTTTTTTTTTTAACGAGATGAAGGTAAAGTGAAAACTCAAGTTTTGATTTAAGAAAAAAGTATACGTCAAAAATGGAAATGAACAATGCACAAATGTAGTGCGAGATAATTCAAAAAAGTGTCTATAATTTTTAGGGATTGTAAACTCCATTTAGTTTTCATATATCAGGTTCTGTAATTGTCGGGAAAAGGGCGAGGCAGGGGATTTTTAACTTTGTGTTGACTCCCAATCTATAAGTCATTACTTAAAAAAATATAGCCCGTTACGCATGATAAAAAATTTTACAATAATTTATGATCGTTAGGTTAGCTTTTTGTAAATGGGCAAAATAATGGCTTGTTTGACTTGGTCAAATATCCCACCGCACGTTCATTTGAGTTTAATGTTATTCTCTTTAAAAGATTTGGATCCATAGGTCATTTGAATCTTTAACAACTTTCAAGCATGCAAATCCATTTTTTAAAACATGTGTAGAAAAATATCTTTCTTATAAAATTTTGAGCTATGTGGATCAAGCTAGTGGAATTTCCCAAACTTGGATAACAAAACTTTTGTCTTAATTTGTGGTGTGTGAATAAATTTTCTTTACTTACATTTGTTTATTTCTTTGAATTATTTCCATTCATAAACTCTAAAATTTTCATTTTTTTGTGATCTATTTGCCTTTTATCTTTTTTTTTTGTTTACGAGATGAAGGGAAAGTGAAAACTCAAGCTTTGAATAAAGAAAAAAGTATACATCTAAAATGGAAATGTACAGTGCAAAAATATAGAGAGATAATTCCAAAAAGTTTCCATAATTGTTAGGGATTGTAAACTCTTTTAAGTTTTTATATATCAGGTTCTTCAATCGTTGGGAAAAGGGGGAGGAGGGGGATTTTTAACTGAGTATTGACTCCCAATCCATAAGTCATTCCTAAAAAAAATATAGCCCATTACACATGATAAATCACTTTACAATCATCTATGATCATTTGGTTACATTTTGTAAATGGGCAAAATAATGGCTTGTTTGACTCGGGTAAATATCCCTCCGCACGTTCACATGAGAATTTAATGTTATTCTCTTTAACAAGTTTAGATCCATGGGTCATTTGCATCTTTAACATGTTTCAAGCATGCATATCCATTTTTTAAAACATGTGTAGAAAAATCTCTTTCTGATAAAATTCTGAGCTATTAGGGTTGACCTAGTGGAATTTCTAAAAATTGGATAACAAAACTTGTGTTAATTTGTGGGGTGTTGATAAATTTTCTTTACTTAGATTTGTATATTTCTTTAAATTCTTTCTATATATAAACTCTAAAATTTTCATTTTGTTGTGATTTGTTTCCCTTTTATCTCTTTTTTTTGTTTACGAGATGAAGCGAAAGTGAAAACTCAAGCTTTGATTTAAGAAAAACATTATACATCTAAAATGGAAGTGCACATTGCACAAATATAGAGAGAGATAATTCCAAATAGTGTCTGTAATATTTAGGGATTGTAAACTCTTTTTATTTTTTATTTATCAGATTCTGCAATCGTTGGGAAAAGGGGAAGGTGGGGGATTTTTTACTATGTAGACTCCCAATCCATAAGTCATTCCTTAGAAAAATATAGCCCGTTATGCACGCTAAATCACTTTTCAATCATCTATAATCGTTAGGTCAGCTTTTTTTAAATGGGCAAAATAATGGCATGTTTGACTCTAGTAAATATCCCACCGCACATTCTCTAGAGAATTTAATATTATTCTCTTTAAAAGGTTTGGATCCATAGGTCATTTCCATCTTTAACATCTTTCAAGTATGCCTATCCATTTTTTAAAACATGTGTAGAAATATTTCTTTCTTATAAAATTCCGAGCTATTTGGTTTGAACTAGTGGAATTTTCCGAACTTGGATAACAAAACTTTTGTGTTCATTTGTGGTCTGCGAATAAATTTTCTCTACTTGCATTTGTTTATTGCTTTGAATTTTTTCGATACATAAAGTCTAATTTTCATTTTGTTGTGATCTATATGACTTTTATCTCTTTTTTTGTTTACGAGATGAACGGAAAGTGAAAACTCAAGCATTGATTTAAGAAAAAATTATACATCTAAAATGGAAATGCACAATGCATAAATGTTGAGAGAGATCATTCCAAAAAGTGTGTGTAATTTTTAGCGATTATAAACTCTTTTTAGTTTTGATAAATTAGATTCTTCAATCGCCGAGAAAAGGGGGAGACAGGGGATTTTTAACTAAGTATTGAATCTCTATCCATAAGTCATTCCTTACAAAAATATAGCCCATTACGTATGATAAATTACTTTACAATCATCTCTGATCGTTAGGTCAGCTTTTTTGTAAATGGGCAAAATAATGGCTTGTTTGACTCGTGTAAATATCCCACAACATGTTCACTTGAGACTTTAATATTATTCTCTTTAAAAGGTTTGGATCCATAGGTCATTTGCATCTTTAACATGTTTCAAGCATGCATATCATTTTTTTAAACATGTGTAGAAAAATCTCTTTCTTATAAAAGTACGAGCTATTAGGGTTGAACAAGTGGAATTTCCCAGACTTGGACAACAAAACTTTGGTGTTCATTTTTGGTGTGTGAATAAATTTTATTTACTTAGATTTGTTTATTGGTTTAAATTCTTTCCATATATAAACTCTAAAATTTTCATTTTGTTGTGATCTATTTGCCTTTTATCTCTTTTTTTGTTTACAAGATGAAGGGAATGTGAAAATTGAAGTATTGTTTAAGAAAAAAGTTGACATCTAAAATGGAAATGCACAATGCAAAAATGTAGAGAGAGATAGTTCCAAAAAGTGGTTGTAATATTTAGGGATTGTAAACTCTTTTTACTTTTCATATATCAAGTCCTGCAATCGTCGGGAAAAGAGGGAGGCGGAGGATTTTTAACTGAGTGTTGACTCCCAATCCATAAGTCATTCCTTACAAAATATAGCCCGTTACGCATGATTAATCACTTTACAATCATCTATGATCATTAGGTCAACTTTTTGTAAATGGGCAAAAAAATGGCATTTTGACTCGGGTAAATATCCCACCGCACGTTCACTTGAGAATTTAATGTTTTTCTCAAATAAGGTTTGGATCCTTAGGTCATTTGAATCTTTAACATGTTTCAAGCATGCATATCGATTTTTAAAACATGTGTAGAAAAATCTATTTCTTATAAAAGTCCGAGGTATTAGGGTTGAACTAGCGGAATTTCCCAAACTTGTATAACAAAACTTTTGTGATCATTTGTGGTGTTTGAATAAATTTTCTTTACTTACATTTGTTTATTGCTTTGAATTCTTTCCATACGTAAACTCTAAAATTTTCATTTTGTTGTGATCTATTTCCCTTTTATCTCTTCTTTTGTTTACAAAATGAAGGGAAAGTGAAAACTCATGCTTTGATTTAAGAAAAAGTATACATCTAAAATGGAAATGCACAATGCACAAATAAAGAGATAGATAATTTCAAAAAGTGTTTATAATATTTAGGGATTGTAAACTCTTTTTAGTTTTTTTTATTAGGTTCTGCAATTTTCGGGAAAAGGGGGAGGTGGTGGATTTTTAACTGAGTGCGGATTACCAATCCATAAGTCATTCCTTAAAAAAATGTAGCCCGTTACACATGATAAATCACTTTACAATGATCTATGATCGTTAGGTTAGCTTTTTGTAAATGGGCAAAATAATGGCTTGTTTGACTCAGGTAAATATCCCACCGCATGTTCACTTGATAATTTAATGTTATTCTCTTTAAAAGGTTTGGATCCATAGGTCATTTGCATCGTTAATATGTTTCAAGCATCCATATCTATTTTTTCAAATATGTGTAGAAAAATCTCTTACTTATAAAATTCAGAGCTATTATGGTTGAACTAGTGGAATTTCCCAAACTTGGATAACCTAACTTTTGTGTTGCTTTGTGGTGTGTGAATTGATTTTCTTTACTTACATTTGTTTATTTCTTTGAATTATTTCCATACATAAACTCTAAAATTTTCATTTTGTTGTGATCTATTGACCTTTTATCTCTTTTTTTGTTTACGAGATGAAGGGAAACTGAAAACTCAAGCTTTGATTTAAAAAAAAATATACATCTAAAATGGAAATGCACGATGCACAAATATAGAGAGAGATAATTCCAAAATGTGTTTGTAATTTTTAGGGATTGTAAACTTTTTTTAGTTTGAATATATCAGGTTCAACAATCGATGGGAAAAGAGGGAGACTGGGGATTTTTAACTCTGTCTTGACTCCCAATCCATTAGTCATTCCTAAATAAAAAATAGCCTACTACCCATGATAAATCGCTTTACAATGATCTATGATCGTTAGGTCAGCTTTTTGTAAATGGGCAAAATAATGGCTTCTTTGACTCAGGTAAATATCCCACCGCACGTTCACTTGATAATTTAATGTTATTCTCTTTAAAAGGTTTGGATCCATAGGTCATTTGCATCGTTAATTTGTTTCAAGCATCCATATCTATTTTTTCAAATATGTGTAGAAAAATCTCTTTCTTATAAAATTCAGAGCTATTATGGTTGAACTAGTGGAATTTCCCAAACTTGGATAACCTAACTTGTGTGTTCCTTTGTGGTGTGTGAATTAATTTTCTTTACTTACATTTGTTTATTTCTTTGAATTATTTCCATACATAAACTCTAAAATTTTCATTTGTTGTGATCTATTAACCTTTTATCTCTTTTTTTGTTTACGAGATGAAGGGAAACTGAAAACTCAAGCTTTGATTTAATAAAAAATTATACATCTAAAATGGAAATGCACAATGCACAAATATAGAGACAGATAATTCCAAAATGTGTTTGTAATTTTTAAGGATTGTAAACTTTTTTTAGTTTTAATATATCAGGGTCAACAATAGATGGGAAAAGAGGGAGGCTGGGGATTTTTAACTCAGTCTTGACTCCCAATCCATTAGTCATTCCTAAATAAAAAATAGCCTGCTACCCATGATAAATCGCTTTACAATCATCTATAATCGTTAGGTCAGCTTTTTGTAAATGGGCAAAATAATGGCTTGTTTGACTCGGGTAAATATCCAACCGCACATGCACATGAGAATTTAATATTATTCTCTTTAAAAGGTTTTTATCCATTGGTCATTTGTATCTTTAACATGTTTCTAGCATGCATATCCATTTTTTCAAACATGTGTAGAAAACTCTCTTTCTTATAAAATTCTGAGCTATTAGGGTTGAACTAGTGGAATTTCCTTAACTTGGATAAAAACGCTTTTGTGTTCATTTGTGATGTGTGAATAAATTTTCTTAACTTACATTTGTTTATTGCTTTGAATTCTTTCCATACATAAACTCTAAAATTTTCATTTTGTTGAGATCTATTTCCCTTTTATCTCTTTTTTTGCTTACGAGATGAAGGGAAAATGAAAACTCAAGCTTTGATTTAAGAAAAGAGTATACATCTAAAATGGCAATGCAATATGCACAAATATACAAAGAGATAATTCCAAAAAATTTCTATAATATTTAGGGATTTTAAAAACTTTTTAGTTTTTATTTATCAGGTTCTGCAATCGTCGGGAAAAGGGAGAGGTATGGGATTTTTAACTGAGTGTGGACTCTCAATCCATAAATCATTCCTTACAAAAATGTAGGCCATTACGCATGATAAATTACTTTACAATAATCTATGATCATTAGGTCAGCTTTTAGTAAATGGGCAAAATAATGGCTTGTTTGACTCGGGTAAATATTCCACCGCATGTTCTCTTGAGAATTTATTGTTATTCTCTTTAAAAGTTTTTGATCCATAGGTCATTGGCATCTTTAACATCTTTCAAGCATGCATATCCATTTTTTAAAACATGTGTAGAAAAATCTCTTTCTTATAAAATTCTGAGCGATTAGGGTTGATCTAGTGGAATTTCTAAAACTTGGATGACAAAATTTTTTTGTTCATTTGTGGTGTGTGCATAAATTTTCTTTACTTACATTTTTTTTATTTATTTATATTCTTTCTATTCATAAACTCTAAAATTTTCAATGTTTAGTGATCTATTTGCCTTTTATCTCTTTTTTTTGTTTACGAGACGAAGGGAAAGTAAAAACTACAGTTTTGATTTAAGGAAAAAGTACACATCAAAAATGGAAATGCACAATGCACAAATTTAGAGAGAGATAATTCCAAAAAGTCTTTGTAATTTTTAGGGATTGTAAACTCTTTCCAGTTTTTATATATTAGGTTCTGCAATCGTCGGGAAAAGGGGGAGGCGGAGGATTTTTAACTAGGTGTTGACTCCCAATCCATAAATCAATCCTTAAAAAAATATAGCCGGTAACACATGATAAATCAATTTACAATCATCTATGACCGTTAGGTCAGCTTTTTGTAAATGGGAAAAATAATGGCTTATTTGACTCTGGTAAATATCCCACCGCACGTTCACTTAATAATTTTATGTTATTCTCTTTAAAAGGTTTGGATTCATAGGTCATTTGCAACTTTAACTTGTTTCAAGCCTACATACCCAATTTTTAAAAAATGTGTTAAAATATCCCTTTCTTATAAAATTCAGAGCTATTAGTGTTGAACTAGTGGAATTTCCATATCTTGGATAACAAAACTTTTGTGTTCATTTGTGGTGTGTGAATAAATTTTCTTTACTTATATTTGTTTATTGGTTTAAATTCTTTCCATTCATAAACTCTAAAATTTTCATTTTGTTGTGATCTATTTGCCTTTTTTCTATTTTTTTGGTTGATGAGATGAAGGGAAAGTGAAAACTCAAGCATTGATTTAAGAAAAAAGTATACATCTAAAATGGAAATGCACAATGCAGAAATGTAGAGAGAGATAATTTCAAAAAGTTTCTGTAATTTTTAGGGATTGTAAACTCTTTTTAGTTTTTATATATCAGGTTCTACAATCGTCGTGAAAAGGGGGAGGCAGGGGATTATTAACTGAGTGTTGACTCCCAATCTATGAGTCATTCCTTACAAAAATATAGCCCGTTATGTGATAAATCACTTTACAATCGTCTATGATCCTTAGGTCAGTTTTTTGTAAATGGGCAAAATAATGGCTTGTTTGACTCGGGTAAATATCCCACCAAACGTTCACATGAGAATTTAATATTATTCTCTATAAAAGGTTTGGACCCATAGGTCATTTGCATCTTTAACATGTTTCTAGCATGCATATCCATTTTTTCAAACATGTGTAGAAAACTCTCTTTCTTATAAAATTCTGAGCTATTAGGGTTGAACTAGTGGAATTTCCTTAACTTGGATAAAAAAACTTTTGTGTTCATTTGTTATGTGTGAATAAATTTTCTTTACTTACATTTGTTTATTGCTTTGAATTCTTTCCATACATAAACTCTAAAATTTTCATTTTGTTGAGATCTATTTCCCTTTTATCTCTTTTTTTGCATACGAGATGAAGGGAAAATGAAAATTCAAGCTTTGATTTAAGAAAAGAGTATACATCTAAAATGGAAATGCAATATGCAAAAATATACAGAGAGTTAATTTCAAAAAATTTCTGTAATATTTAGGGATTGTAAACTCTTTTTAGTTTTTATTTATCAGGTTCTGCAATCGTCGAGAAAAGGGAGAGGTATGGGATTTTTAACTGAGTGTGGACTCTCAATCCATAAGTCATTCCTTACAAAAATGTAGCTCATTACGCATGATAAATCACTTTACAATAATCTATGATCATTAGGTCAGCTTTTGGTAAATGGGCAAAATAATGTCTTGTTTGACTCCTGTAAATATCCCACCACACGTTCATATGAGAATTTAATGTTATTCTCTTTAAAAGGTTTGGATCCATAGGTCATTGGCATCTTTAACATCTTTCAAGCACGCATATCCATTTTTTAAAACATGGGTACAAAAATCTCTTTCTTATAAAATTCCGAGCGATTAGGGTTGATCCAGTGGAATTTCTAAAACTTGGATGACAAAATTTTTTTGTTCATTTGTGGTGTGTGCATAAATTTTCTTTACTTACATTTTTTTTATTTCTTTATATTCTTTCTATTCATAAACTCTAAAATTTTCAATGTTTAGTGATCTATTTGCCTTTTATCTCTTTTTTTGTTTACGAGACGAAGGGAAAGTAAAAACTACAGTTTTGATTTAAGGAAAAAGTACACATCAAAAATGGAAATGCACAATGCACAAATTTAGAGAGAGATAATTCCAAAAAGTCTTTGTAATTTTTAGGGATTGTAAACTCTTTCCAGTTTTTATATATTAGGTTCTGCAATCGTCGGGAAAAGGGGGAGGCGGAGGATTTTTAACTAGGTGTTGACTCCCAATCCATAAATCAATCCTTAAAAAAATATAGCCGGTTACACATGATAAATCAATTTACAATCATCTATGACTGTTAGGTCAGCTTTTTGTAAATGGGAAAAATAATGACTTATTTGACTCTAGTAAATATCCCACCGCACGTTCACTTAATAATTTTATGTTATTCTCTTTAAAAGGTTTGGATTCATAAGTCATTAGCAACTTTAACTTGTTTCAAGCCTACATACCCAATTTTTAAAAAATGTGTTAAAATATCCCTTTCTTATAAAATTCAGAGCTATTAGTGTTGAACTAGTGGAATTTCCATATCTTGGATAACAAAACTTTTGTGTTCATTTGTGGTGTGTGAATAAATTTTCTTTACTTATATTTTTTTATTGGTTTAAATTCTTTCCATTCATAAACTCTAAAATTTTCATTTTGTTGTGATCTATTTGCCTTTTTTCTATTTTTTTGGTTGACGAGATGAAGGGAAAGTGAAAACTCAAGCTTTGATTTAAGAAAAAAGTATACATCTAAAATGGAAATGCACAATGCAGAAATGTAGAGAGAGATAATTCCAAAAAGTTTCTGTAATTTTTAGGGATTGTAAACTCTTTTTAGTTTTTATATATCAGGTTCTACAATCGTCGTGAAAAGGGGGAAGCAGGGGATTATTAACTCAGTGTTGACTCCCAATCTATGAGTCATTCCTTACAAAAATATAGCCCGTTATGTGATAAATCACTTTACAATCGTCTATGATCCTTAGGTCAGCTTTTTGTAAATGGGCAAAATAATGGCTTGTTTGACTCGGGTAAATATCCCACCAAACGTTCACATGAGAATTTAATATTATTCTCTATAAAAGGTTTGGACCCATAGGTCATTTGCATCTTTAACATGTTTCAAGCATGCATATCCATTTTTAAAAACATGTGTAAAAAACTCTCTTTCTTATAAAATTCCGAGCTATTAGGGTTGAACTAGTGGAATTTCCCAAACATCGATGACAAAACTTTTGTGTTCATATGTGGTTGTGAATAAATTTTCTTTACTTACATTTTTTTATTGCTTCGAATTCTTTCCTTACATAAACTCTAAAATTTTCCTTTTGTTGTGTTTTATTTGCCTTTTATCTCTTTTTATGTTTACGAGATGTAGGGAAAGTGAAAATTCAAAATTTGATTTATGAAAAAAGTACACATCTAAAATGGAAATAAACAATGCACAAATGTAGAAAAATAAAATTCCAAAACGTGTCTATAATTTTTAGGGATTGTAAACTCTTTTTAGTTTTTTTATATCAAGTTCTGTAACCATCGGGAAAAGTGGGAGTCGGGGGATTTTTAACAGAGTGTTGACTCCCACTCCATAAGTCATTCCTTACAAAAATATAGCCCATTAGGCATGATAAATCACTTTACAATCATCTATGGTCGTTAGGTCAACTTTTTGTAAAGGAGCAAAATAATGGCTTGTTCGACTCGGGTAAATATCCCACCGCACGTTCATATGAGAATTTAATGTTATTGTCTATAAAAGGTTTGGATCCATAGGTCATTTGAGTAGTTAACATGTTTCAAGCATGCATATCAATTTTTTAAAACATGTGTAGAAAAATCACTTTCTTATAAAATTCCGAGCTATTAGGGTTGAACTAGTATAATTTCCCAAACTTGGATAACAAAACTTTTGTGTTCATTTTGGTGTTTCAATAAATTTTCTTTATTGACATTTGTTTATTGCTTTAAATTCTTTCCATACATAAACTCAAGAATTTTCATTTTGTTGTCATCTATTTGCCTTTTATCTCTTTTTTGTTTACGCGAAGAAGGGGAAGGGAAAGTGAAAACTCAAGTTTTGATTTAAGAAAAAAGCATACATCTACAATGGAAATGCACATTGCTCAAATGTAGAGAGAGATAATTCCAAAAAGTGTTGCTAATTTTTAGGAATTGTAAACTCTTTTTAGTTTTTATAAATCAGATTTTGCAACCGTCGGGAAAAGGGGGAGGCGGGGGATTTTTAACTGAGTGTTGACTCCCAATTCATGAGTCTTTTCTTAAAAAAATAAAGCCTGTTATGCATGGTAAATCACTTTACAATCATCTATGATCGTTAGGTTAACTTTTTCTAAATGGGCAAAATAATGACTTGTTTGACTCGGGTAAATATCCCATCGGACGTTCACATGAGAATTTAATGTTATTGTCCTAAAAAGGTTTGGATCCATAGGTCATTTGCATCTTTAACATGTTTCAAGCATGTTTATCCATTTTTTAAAACATGTGTAGAAAAATCTCTTTCTTATAAAATTCTGAGGTATTAGGGATGAATTAGAGGGATTTCCTAAACTTGGATAACATAACTTTTTTGTTCATTTGTGGTGTGTGAATAAGTTTTCTTTGCTAACATTTTTTTATTTCTTTAAATTCTTTCCATACATAAACTCTAAAATTTTCATTTTGTTGTTATCTATTTGCCTTTTATCTTTTTTTTTGGTTTACGAGATGAAGGGAAGCTTTGATTTTAGAAAAAAGTATACATTGAAAAAGGAAATGAACAATGCACAAATGTAGAGAGAGATAATTCCAAAAAGTGTCTATAATTTTTAGGGATTTTAAACTCTATTTAGTTTTTATATATCAAATTCTGCAATCGTCGGGAAAATGGGGAGGCATGGAATTTTTAACTGAGTTTTGACTCCCAATCTATAAGTCATTCCTTACAAAAATATAGTCCGTAACGCATGATAAATCACTTGAAAATCATTTATGATCGTTGGGTCAACTTATTTGGAAATGGACAAAATAATGGCTTGTTTGACTCGGTTAAATATTCCACCGCACGTTCACTTGAGAATTTAATGTTATTCTCTTTTAAAGATTTGGATCGATAGGTAATTTTCATCTTTAACATGTTTCAAGCATACATATCCATTTTTAAAATATGTGTAGAAAATTCTCTTTCTTATAAAATTTCGAGCAATTAGGGTTGAACTAGTGGAATTTCCCAAACTTGGATAACAAAACTTTTGTGTTCATTAGTGGTGTGTGAATAAATTCTCTTTACTTACATTAGTTTATTGCTTTGAATTCTTTCCATACATAAACTCTAAAATTTTCATTTTGTTGTGAACTATTTGCCTTTTATCTTTTTTTTTTTGTTTACGAGAAGAAGGGAAAGTGAAAACTCAAGCTTTGATTTAAGAAAAAAGTATACATCTAAAATGGAAATGCACAATGCAAAAATGTAGAGAGAGATAATTTCAAAAAGTGTCTATAATTGTTAGGGATTCTAAACTCTTTTTAGTTTTTATATATCAGGTTCTGCAATCATCGAGAAAAGGGGGAGGCGGGGGATTTTAAACTGAGTGTTGACTCCCATCCATAAGTCATTCCTTACAAAAATATAGCCTGTCACGCATGATAAAGCACTTTACAATCATTAATGATAGTTAGGTCAGCTTTTTTTAAATGGGCAAAATAATAGCTTGTTTGACTCGGGTAAATATCCCACAACACATTCACATGAGAATTTAATGTTATTCTTTTTAAACAGGTTTGGATCCATAGGTCATTTGCATCTTTAACTTGCTTCAAGCATGCATATCCATTTTTTAAAACATGTGTTTAAAAATCTCTTTCTTATAAAATTCCGAGCGATTATGGTTGAACTAGTGGAATTTCCCAAACTTGGATAACAAAACTTTTGTGTTCATTTCTGGTGTGTGAATAAATTATCTTTACTTAAATTCTTTACAAATATAAACTCTAAAATTTTCATTTCATTCTGATGTATTTGCCTTTTATCTCTTTTTTTGTTTACGAGATGAAGGGAAAGTGAAAACTCCAGCTTTGATTTAAGAAAAAAGTATACATCTAAAAGAGAAATGCACAATGCACAAATGTACAGAGAGATAATTCCATAAAGTGTCGGTAATATTTATGGGTTGTAAACTCTTTTCAGTTTTTATTTATCAGGTCTGCAATTGTTGGGAAAAGGGGGAGGCGGGGAATTTTTAACGGAGTGTTGACTCCCAATCCATAAGTCATTCTTTACTAAAATATAGCCCATTACGCATGATAAATCACTTTACAACGTCTATGATCGTTAGGTGATCTTTTTGCAAATGGACAAAATAATGGCTTGTTTTACTTGGGTAAATATCCCACCACACTTTCACTTGAGAATTTAATGTTATTCTCTTTAAAAGGTTTGGATCCAAAGATCATTTGCATCTTTCACATCTTTCAAGCATGCATAGCCATTTTTTACAAGGGAAAGTGAAAACTCAAGCTTTGATTTAAAAAAAAAGTGTACTTCTAAAATGAAAATGCACAATGCACAAATGTAGAGAGAGATAATTCCTAAAAGTGTCTGTAATATTGAGGGATTATAAACTCTTTTTAGTTTTTATTTATCAGGTTCTGCAATCATCGGGAAAAGGGGGAGGCGGGGGATTTTTAACTGAGTGTTGACACCCAATCCATAAGTCATTCCTTACAAAAATATAGCCCGTTACGCATAATAAATCACTTTACAATCATCAATGATCGTTAGGTCAGCTTTTTGTAAATGGGCAAAAAAATGGCTTGTTTGACTCTGTTAAATATCCCACCACTCGTTCACTCTAGAATTTAATGTTATTCTCTTTAAAAGATTTTGATCCATAGGTTATTTCAATCTCTATCTCTTTTCAAGCATGCACATCCATTTTTTAAAACTTGTGTAGAATAATCTATTTCTTATAAAATTCTGAGCTATTAGAGTTGAACTAGTGGAATTTTCCAAACTTTGATAACAAAACTTTTGTGTTCATTTGTGGCGTGTGAATAAATTTTCTTTACTTACATTTGTTTATTGCTTTAAATTATTTCTATATATAAACTCTAAAATTTTCATTTTGTTGTGATCTATTTGGCTTTTATCTCTTTTTTTCTTTTCGAGATGAAGGGAAAGTGAAAACTCAATCTTTGATTTAAGAAAAAAGAATACATCTCAAATTGAAATGTACAATGCACAAATGTAAAGAGAGATAATTCCAAAAAGTTTCTGTAAATTTTAGGGATTGTAAACTCTTTTTAATTTTTTTATATCCGGTTCTGCAATAGTCGGGAAAAGGGGGAGGCGTGGGATTTTTAATATAGTGTTGACTCCCAATCCATAAGTCATTCCTAACAAAAATATAGCCTGTTACGCATGATAAATCACATTATAATCATCTATGATTGTTAGGTCAACTTTTTGTAAATGGGGAAAATAATGGCTTGTTGGACTCGGGTAAATATCCCACCGCACGTTCATATAAGAATTTAATGTTATTCTCTTTAAAAGGTTTGGATCTGTAGGTCATTTAAATTTTTAACTAGTTTCAAGCATGCATAATCATTTTTTAACACATGTGTAGAAATATCTCTTTCTTATTAAATTTCGAGCTAATAAGGTTGAACGAGTGAAATTTTGAAAACTTGGATAATAAAACATTTGTGTTCTTATGTCGTGTGTGAATAAATTTTTTTTACTTACATTTTTTTAGTGCTTTGAATTCTTTCGATACATAAACTCTAAAATTTTCATTTTGTTGTGATCTATTTGCCTTTTATCTCTTTTTTAGTTTACGAGATGAAGGGAAAGTGAAAAATCAAGCATTGATTTAAGAAAAAAGTATACATCTAAAATTTAAATGCACAATGCACAAATGTAGAGAGAGATAATTCCAAAAAGTGTCTGTAATTTTTAGGGATTGTATAACTCCTTTTAGTTTTTATAAATCAGGTTCTGCAATCGGTGGGAAAAGGGGGAGGCAAGGGATTTTTAACTGAGTGTTGACTCCCAATCCATAAGTCATTTCATAATAAACTTTCCCTCGTTATGCATGATAAATCACTTTACAATCAACTATGATCATTAGGTTAGCTTTTTTTAAATGGGCAAAATAATGGCATGTTTGAGTCAAGTAAATATCCTACCGCACGTTCACATGAGAATTTAATGTTATTCTCTTTAAAAGGTTTGGATCCATAGGTCATTTGCATCTTTAACATGTTTAAAGCATGCATATCCATTTTTTAAAACATGTGTAGAAATATCTCTTTCTTATAAGATTTCGAGCTATCAGGGTTGAACTTGTGGAATTTACCAAACTTGGATAACAAAAATTTTGTGTTCATTTGTGGTGTGTGAATAAATTTTCTTTACTTACATTTGTTTATTACTTTATATTCTTTCCATATATAAACTCTAAAATTTTCATTTTGTTGTGATCTATTTGCCTTTTATCTCTTTTATTGTTTACGAGATGAAGTGAAAGTGAAAACACATGGTTTGATTTACGAAAAAAGTATACATCTAAAATGGAAATGCACAATGCACAAATGTAGAGAGAGATAATTCCAAAAAGTGTCTGTAATATTTAGGGATTCAAATCCCTTTTTAGTTTTTATATATCAGGTTCTGCAATCGTTGGGAAAAGGGGGAGGTGGGTGATTTTTGACTGAGTGTTGACTCCCTATCCATAAGTCATTCCTTAAAAAAATATAGTCCGTTACGTATGGTAAATCACTTTACAATCATCTATGATAGCTAGGTCAACTTTTTGTAAATGGGGAAAATAATGGCTGGTTTGACTCAGGTAAATATCGCACCGCATGTTTACTCTAGAATTTACTGTTATTCTCTTTGCAAGGTTTTAATACATAGGTCATTTGTATCTTTAACATGTTTCAAGCATGCATATCCATTTTTTTAAACTTCTGCAGAATAATCTCTTTCTTATAAAATTCTGGGCTATTTGGGTTGAACTAGTGGAATTTCCCAAACTTGGATAACAAAAATTTTGTGTTCATTTGTGGTGTTCAATAAATTTTATTTACATACATTTGTTTATTGCTTTAAATTTTTTCCACATATAAACTGAAAATTTTTCATTTTGTTGTGATCTATTTGCCTTTTTTCTCTTTTTTTTTTTACGAGATGAAGGGAAAGTGAAAACTCAAGCTTTGATTTAAGAAAAAAGTATACATCTAAAATTGAAATGCACAATGCACAAATGTAGAGAGAGATAATTCCAAAAAGTGTCTGTAATTTTAAGGAATTGTAAACACTTTTTAGTTTTTATATATCAGGTTCTGCAATCGTCGGGTAAAGGGGGAGGCGGGGGATTTTTAACTGAGTGCTGACTCCCAAACCACAAGTCATTGCTTACAAAAATAGAGCCTGTTACACATGATAAATCACTTTACAATCATCTATGATCGTTAGGTCAACTTTTTGTAAATGGGTAAAATAATGGATTGTTTGACTCGGGAAAATATCTCTATTTCACATGAGAATTTAATGTTATTCTCTTTAAAAGGTTTGGATCCATATGTCATTTGCATCTTTAACATGTTTTAAAAAAGCATATCTATTTTTTAAAACATGTGTAGAAATATCTCTTTCTTATAAAATTCCGAGCTATTAGGGTTGAACTAGTGGAATTTCCAAAACTTGGATAACAAAACTTTTGTGTTCATTTGTGGTGTGTGAATAAATTTTCTTTATTTACATTTTTTTCTTTAAATTCTTTGCATATATAAACTCTAAAACTTTCATTCATTGTGATCTATTTGCCTTTTATCTCTTTTTTTGTTTACGAGATGAAGGGAAAGTGAAAACTCAAGTTTTTATTTAACAAAAAAGTATACTTCTAAAATGGAAAATGCATGATAAATCACTTTACAATCATCTATAATCGTTAGGTTAGCATTTTGTAAATAGGCAAAATAATAGCTTGTTTTATTCGGGTAAATATCCCACCGCACGTTCACTTGAGAATTTAATGTTATTCTATTTAAAAGGTTTTGGCCCATAGGTCATGTGTATCTTTAACATGTTTCAAGCATGCATACCCATTTTTTAAAACATGTGTAGAAAAATCACTTTCTTATAAAATTCCAAGCTATTAGGGTTGAACTAGTGGAATTTCCAAAACTTGGATAACAAAACTTTTGGGTTCATTTGTGATGTGTGAATAAATTTTATTTACTTACATTTGTTTATTTCTTTAAATTCTTTCCATACATAAATTCTAAAATTTTCATTTTGTTGTGATCAATTTGCCTTTTATCTCTTTTTTTTTACGAGATTATGGGAAAGTGAAAACACAAGCTTTGATTTAAGAAAAAAGTATACATCTAAAATGGAAATGCATAATGCACAAATGTAGAGAGAGATAATTGATAAAAGTGTCTATAATTTTTAGGGATTGTATAGACATTTTAATTTTTATATATCAGGCTCTGCAATCATCAGGAAAAGGGGGAGGCAGGGGATTTTTAACTGAGTGTTAACTACCAATCCATATGTCATTCCTTACAAAAATATAGCCCATTACGTATGATAAATCACTTTACAATCATTTATGATCTTTAGGTTAGCTTTTGTAAATAGACAAAATAATGGCTTGTTTGACTCGGGTACATATCGCACGGCACGTTTACATGAGACTTTAATGTTATTCTCTATAAATTGTTTGGATCCATAGGTCATTTGCATCTTTATAATCTTTCAAGCAAGCATATCCATTTTTTTAAACATGTGTAGATAAATCTCTTTCTTATAAAATTTAGAGCTATTAGGGTTGAACTAGTAGAATTTCCCAAACATAGATGACAAAACGTTTGTGTTCATTTGTGGTGTGTGAATAAATTTTATTTACTTACATTTGTTTATTGCTTTGAATTCTTTCAATACATAAACTCTAAAATTTTCATTTTGTGGTGATGTATTTTCCTTTTATCTCTTTTTTTGTTTACAAGATGAAGGGAAAATAAAAACTCAAGCTTTGATTTAAGAAAAAAGTATACATCTAAAATGGAAATGCACAATGCAGAAATGTACAGAGAGAAAATCTAAACAAAGTGTCTGTAATTTTTTTGGATTGTAAAATCTTTTTAGTTTTTATTTATCTGGTTTTGCAATCGTCGAGAAAAGGGGGAGGCGGGGAATTTTTAACTGAGTGTTGACTCACAATCCATAAGTCAATGCTTACAAAAATATAGCCCGTAACACATGATAAATCAATTTACAATCATCTATGATCGTTAGGTCAGCTTTTTGTAAATGGGTAAAATAATGGCTTATTTGACTGGGGAAAATATCTCTATGCACGTTCACATGAGAATTTAATTGTATTCTCTTTAAAAGGTTTGGACCCATAGGTCATTTGCATCTTTAACATGTTTTAAAAAAGCATATCCATTTTTTAAAACATGTATAGAAATATCTCTTTCTTATAAAATTCCGAGCTATTAGGGTTGAACTAGTGGAATTTCCAAAATTTGGATAACAAAACTTTTGTGTTCATTTGTGGTGTGTGAATAAATTTTATTTACATACATTTGTTTTTTTCTTTAAATTATTTCCATATATAAACTCTAAAACTTTCATTCATTGTGATCTATTTGCCTTTTATCTCTTTTTTTGTTTACGAGATGAAGGGAAAGTGAAAACTCAAGTTTTTATTTAACAAAAAAGTATACTTCTAAAATGGAAAATGCACAATGCACAAATGTATAGAGAGATAATTCCAAAAAGTGTCTGTAATATTTAGGGATTGTAAACTCTTTTTAGGTTTTATATATCAGGTTTTGCAATCGTTGGAAAAAGGGGGAGGCAGGGGAAATTTAACTGAGTGTTGACTCCGAATCCATTAGTCATTCCTAACACAAATATAGCTCGTTATGCATGATAAATCACTTTACAATCATCTATAATCGTTAGGTTAACATTTTGTAAATAGGCAAAATAATAGCTTGTTTTATACGGGTAAATATCCCACCACACGTTCACTTGAGAATTTAATGTTATTCTGTTTAAAAGGTTTTGGCCCATAGGTCATTTGTATCTTTAACATGTTTCAAGCATGCATACCCATTTTCTAAAACATGTGTAGAAAAATCACTTTCTTATAAAATTCCAAGCAATTAGGGTTGAACTAGTGGAATTTCCAAAACTCCGATAACAAAAATTTTGGGTTCATTTGTGATGTGTGAATAAATTTTATTTATTTAAATTTGTTTATTGCTTTGAATTCTTTCCATACATAAACTCTAAAATTTTCATTTTGTTGTGATTAATTTGCCTTTTATCTCTTTTTTTTTACGAGATTATGGGAAAGTGAAAACACAAGCTTTGATTTAAGAAAAAATTATACATCTAAAATGGAAATGCACAATGCACAAATGTAGACAGAGATAATTGATAAAAGTGTCTGTAATTTTTAGGGATTGTATAGACATTTTATTTTTTATATATCAGGCTCTGCAATCATCGAGAAAAGGGGGAGACAAGGGGATTTTTAACTCAGTGTTGACTACCAATCCATATGTCATTCCTTACAAAAATATAGCCCGTTACGCATGATAAACCACTTTACAATCATTTATGATCTTTAGGTTAGCTTTTGTAAATGGACAAAATAATGGCTTGTTTGACTCGGGTACATATCGCACCGCACGTTCACATGAGACTTTAATGTTATTCTCTATAAAATGTTTGGATCCATAGGTCATTTGCATCTTTATAATCTTTCAAGCAAGAATATCCATTTTTTTATACATGTGTAGATAAATCTCTTTCTTATAAAATTCAGAGCTATTAGGGTTGAACTAGTGGAATTTCCCAAACCTAGATTACAAAACGTTTGTGTTCATTTGTGGTGTGTGAATAAATTTTCTTTACTTACATTTGTCTATTGCTTTGAATTCTTTCCATACATAAACTCTAAAATTTTCATTTTGTTGTGATGTATTTTCCTTTTATCTATTTTTTTCTTTACAAGATGAAGGGAAAATGAAAACTCAAGCTTTGATTTAAGAAAAAAGTATACATCTAAAATGGAAATGCACAATGCAGAAATGTACAAAGAGAAAATATAAAAAAAGTGTATGTAATTTTTTTGGATTGTAAACTCTTTTTAGTTTTTATTTATTTGGTTTTGCAATCGTCGAGAAAAGGGGGAGGCGGGGGATTTTTAATAGAGTGTTGACTCACAATCCATAAGTCATTGCTTACAAAAATATAGCTCGTAACACATGATAAATCAATTTAAAATCATTTATGGTCGTTAAGTCTGCTTTTTGTCAATGGGCAAAATAATGGCTTGTTATACTCGGGTAAATATCCTATCACACGTTCACTTGAGAATTTAATGTTATTCTCTTTATAAGGTTTGGATCCATAGCTCATTTGCATCTTTAACTTGTTTGAAGCATGCTTATCCATTTTTTAAAACATGCGTAGAAAAATCTCTTTCTTATAAAATTCCGA
Source organism: Aristolochia californica (assembly GCF_029961685.1). NCBI lineage: Eukaryota > Viridiplantae > Streptophyta > Magnoliopsida > Piperales > Aristolochiaceae > Aristolochia > Aristolochia californica. The sequence goes on along the minus strand of NW_027182279.1, from coordinate 29,955,555 downwards.
GCTATTAGGGTTGAGCTAGTCGAATTTCCAAAACTTGGATAACAAAACTTTTGTGTTCATTTTTGGTGTGTAAATAAATTTTCTTTGCTTACATTTGTTTATTGCTTTGAATTCTTTCCATACATCAACTCTAAAATTTTCTTTTTGTTGTGATCTATTTGCCTTTTATCTCTATGTTCTTAAGAGATAAAGGGAAAGTGAAAACTCAAGGTTTGATTTAAGAAAAAAATATACATCGAAAATGGAAATCCACATTGCACAAATGTACAGAGAGATAATTCCAAAAAGTCTTAGCAATATGTAGGGATTGTAAACTCTTTTTAGTCTTTATATATCTGGTTCTGCAATCGTTGGGAAAAGGGGGTGGCGACGGAATTTTACCTGAGTGTTGACTCCCCATCCATAAGTCATTCCTAACAAAAATATAGCCCGTTATGCCTGATAAATCACTTTACAATCATCTATGATCGTTAGATCAGCTTTTTGTATATGGGCAAAATAATAGCTTGTTTGATTCGGGTAAATATCCCACCGCACGTTCACTTGAGAATTTAAAATTATTCTCTTTAAAGGTTTTGATCCATAGGTCATTTGTACCTTTAACATTTTTCAAGCATGCATATCCATTTTGTAAAACTTGTGTAGAAAAATCTCTTTCTTATAAAATTCCAAGTTATTTGGGTTGAACTAGTGGAATTTCCAATACTTGGATAACAAAACTTTTGTGTTCATTTGTGATGTGTGAATAAATTTTTTTACTTACATTTGTTTATTGCTTTGAATTCTTTCCATACATAAACTCTAAAATTTTCATTTTGTTGTGATCGATTTGCCTTTTAACTCTTTTTTTGTTTACGAGATTATGGGAAAGTGAAAACACATGCTTTGATTTAAGAAAAAAAGTATACATCTAAAATGGAAATGCACAATGCACAAATTTAGAGAGAGATAATTAATAAAAGTGTCAGTAATTTTTAAGGATTGTAAACACATTTTAGTTTTTATATATCAGGTTCTTCAATCGTCGGGAAAAGGGGGAGGCAGGGGATTTTTAACTGAGTGGTGACTACCAATCCATATGTCATTCCTTAAAAAAATATAGCCCGTTACGCAAGATAATTCACTTTACAATCATCTATGATCGTTAGGTTAGCTTTTTGTAAATGGACAAAATAATGGCTCTTTTGACTCGGGTAAATATCCCATTGCACGTTCACTTGGGACATTACTGTTATTCTCTATAAAATGTTTCGATCCATAGGTCATCTGCATCTTTATCATCTTTGAAGCATACATATCCATTTTTATAAACTTGTGTAGAAAAATCTCTTTCTTATAAAATTCTGAGCTATTAGGGTTGAACTAGTGGAATTTCCCAAACATGGATAACAAAACATTTGTGTTCATTTGTGGTGTGTGAATAAATTTTCTTTACTTACATTTGCTTATTGCGTTGAATTCTTTCCATACATAAACTCTAAAATTTTCATTTTCTTGTGATCTATTTTCCAGTTATCTCTTTTTTTTATTACGAGAAGAAGGGAAAGTGAAAACTGAAGATTTGATTTAACAAAAAATTATACATCTACAATGGAAAAGCAAAAATCACAAATCTAGAGAGAGATAATTCCAAAAATTTCTGTGATTTTTAGGGATTGTAAACTCTTTTTAGTTTTTATATATCATGTTCTTCATTCGTCGGGAAAAGAGGGAGGCAAGGGATTTTTGATTGAGTGTTGACTCCCAATCCATAAGTCATTCCTTACAAAAATATAGCCCATTACGCATCATAAATCACTTTACAATCATCTATGATCGTTAGGTCAGCTTTTTCTAAATGGGCAAAATAATGGCTTGTTTGACTGGGGTAAATATCCCACCGCACGTTCACTTGAGAATTTAAAGTTATTCTCTTTAAAAGGTTTGGATCCATAGGTAATTTGCATCTTTAACATGTTTCAAGCATGCATATCTATTTTTTAAAACATGTGTAGAAAAATCTCTTTCTTATAAAATTCCGAGCTATTAGGGTTGAACTAGTGGAATTTTCCAAACTTGAACAATAAAACTTTTGTGTTCCTTTGTGGTGTGTAAATAAAATTTCTTTACTTACATTTGTTTATTGCTTTGAATTCTTTCCATACATAAACTCTAAAATTTTCATTTTGTTGTGATCTATTTGCCTTTTATCTCTATTTTGTTATGAGATGAAGGGAAAATGAAAACTGAAGCTTCGATTTACGAAAAAAGTATACAACTAAAATGGAAATGAAAAATACAGAATTGTAGACAGAGAAAGTGTGTAAAAGTGTCTGTAACTTTTCTGGATTGTAAACTCTTTTTAGTTTTTATTTATCTGGTTTTGGTATCGTCGGGAAAAGGGTGAAGCGGGGGATTTTTAATTGAGTGTTGACTCACAATCCATAAGTCATTGCTTACAAAAATATTGCCCGTTATGCAAGATAAATCACTTTACAATCATCTATGATCGTTAAGTCTGCTTTTTGTCAATGGGCAAAATAAGGGCTTGTTTGACTCGTGTACATATCCTACCGCACGTTCACTTGAGAATCTAATGTTATTCTCTTTAAAAGGTTTGGAACCATCGGTCATTTGCATCTTTAACATGTTTTAAGCATGCATATCCATGTTTTAAAACATGTGTATAAATATCTCCTTCTTATAAAATTCCGAGCTATTTGGGTTGACCTAGTGGAATTTACAAAACTTGGATAACAAAACTTTTGTATTCATTTTTGGTGTGTGAATAAATTTTATTTGCTTACATTTGTTTATTTATTTAAATTATTTCCATATATAAACTCTAAAACTTTCATTTTTTTTATCTATTTGCCTTTTATATCTCTTTTTGTTTACGAGATGATGGGAAAGTGAAAACTTAAGCTTTGATTTAAGAAAAAAGTATACATAAAAAATGGAAATGCACAATGCACAAATGTATAGAGAGATAATTCCAAAAATAGTCTATAATATTTAGGGATTGTAAACTCTTTTTAGTCTTTATATATCAGGTTCTGCAATCGTTGGGAAAAGGGGGTGGCAGGGGAATTTTAACTAAGTGTTGACTCCCAATCCATAAGTCATTCCTAACAAAAATATAGCCCGTTACGCATGATAAATCACTTTACAATCATCTATGATCGTTAGGTCAGCTTTTTGTAAATGGGCAAAATAATAGCTTGTTTGATTCGGGTAAATATCCCACTACACGTTCACTTGAGAATTTAATGTTATTCACTTTAAAAGGTTTTGATCCATAGGTCATTTGTATTTTTAACATATTTCAAGCATGCATATCCATTTTGTAAAACATCTGGAGAAAAATCTATTCCTTACAAAATTCTAAGCTATTAGGGTTGAACTAGTGGAATTTGAAAATCTTGGATAAAAAAACTTTTGTCTTCATTTGTGATGTGTGAATAAATTTTCTTTACTTACATTTGTTTATTGCTTTGAATTCTTTCCATACATAAACTCTAAAATTTTGATTTTGTTGTGATCGATTTGCCTTTTATCTCTTTTTTTGTTTACGAGATTATGGGAAAGTAAAAACACAAGTTTTGATTTAAGAAAAAAGTATACGTCTAAAAAGGAAATGCACAATGCACAAAATGTAAAGAGAGATAATTCATAAAAGTGTCTATAATTTTTAAGGATTGTAAACACATTTTAGTTTTTATATTTCAGGTTCTACAATCGTCGGGAAAAAGGGGAGGCAGGGGATTTTTAATTGAGTGTTGACTACCAATCCATATGTTATTCCTTACAAAAATATAGCCCGTTACGCATGATAAATCAATTTACAATCATCTATAATCGTTAGGTTAGCTTTTTTTAAAAGGACAAAATAATGGCTTGTTTGACTCGGATAAATATCCCACCGCACATTCACATGAGACTTTAAAGTTATTCTCTATAAAATGTTTGGATCCATAGGTCATTTGCATCTTTATCATCTTTCAAGTATGCATATCCATTTTTTTAAACATGTGCATAAAAATCTCTCTCTTATAAAATTCTGAGCTATTAGGGTTGAACTAGTGGAATTTCCCAAACATGGATAACAAAACGTTTGTGTTTATTTGTGGTGTGTGAATAAATTTTTTTTACTTACATTTTTTATTGCATTGAATTCTTTCCATACATAAACTCTAAAACTTTCATTGTGTTGTGATATATTTTCCTTTTATCTCTTTTTTTGTTTACGAGATGAAGGGAAAGTGAAAATTGAAGCTTTGATTTAAGAAAAAATTATACATCTAAAATGGAAATGCAAAATGCACAAATGTAGAGAGAGATAATTCCAGAAAATTTCTGTGATTTTTAGGGATTGTAAACTCTTTTTAGTTTTTATATATCAGGTTCTTCATTCGTTGGGAAAAGGGGGAGGCAGGGGATTTTTGACTAAGTATTGCCTCCCAATCCATAAATCATTCCTTACAAAAATATAGCCCATTACGCATCATAAATCACTTTACAATCATCTATGATCGTTAGGTCAGCTTTTTCTAAATGGGCAAAATAATGGAATGTATGACACTGGTAAATATCCCTCCACACGTTCACTTGAGAATTTAAAGTTATTGTCTTTAAATGGTTTGGATCCATAGGTAGTTTGCATCTTTAACATGTTTCAAGCCTGCATATCCATTTTTTAAAACATGTGTAGAAAAATCTCTTTCTTATAAAATTCCGAGCTATTAGGGTTGAACTAGTGCCCAAACCTGGACAAATAAACTTTTGTGTTCATTTGTGGAGTGTTAATAAATTTTCTTTACTTGCATTTGTTTATTGCTATGAATTCTTTCCATACATAAACTCTAAAATTTTCATTTTGTTGTGATCTATTTGCCTTTTATCTCTATTTTCTTACGAGATGAAGGGAAAATGAAACTCAAGCTTCGATTTAAGAAAAAAGTATACATCGAAAAATGAAATGCACAATGCACAAATGTAGAGAGAAAATTCGAAAAAGTGTCTATAATTTTTTGGGATTGTAAACACTTTTTAGTTTTAATTATCTTGTTTTGAAAATGTTGGGAAAAGGGGGAGGCGGGGGATTTTTAACTGAGTGTTTACTCACAATTCATAAGTCATTGCTTACAAAAATATAGCCCATTACGCAGGATAAATCACTTTACAATCGTCTATGTTCGTAAAGTCTGCTTTTTATCAATGGACAAAATAATTGCTTGTTTGACTTGGGTAAATATCCTACCGCACGTTCACTTGCGAATTTAATGTTACTCTCTTTAAAAGGTTAGGATCCATAGGTCATTTGCATCTTTAACATGTTTTAAGCATGCATATCCATTTTTTAAAACATGTGTAGAAATATCTCTTTCTTATAAAATTCTGAGCTATTAGGGTTGAACTAGTGGAATTTCCCAAACTCTAATAACAAAACTTTTGTGTTCATTTGTGGTTTGTGAAAAAATTTTCGTTACTTACATTTTTTTATTTATTTAATTATTTCCATATATAAACTCTTAAACTTTCCTTTTTTTGTAATCTATTTGCCTTTTATCACTTTTTTTTTACGAAATGAAGGGAAAGTGAAAACTCAAGCTTTGATTTAAGAAAAAAGTATACATCTAAAGTGTAAATGCATAGTGCACAAATGTACAGAGAGATAATTCCAAAAAGTGTCTTTAATATTTTCGGATTTTAACTCTTTTTAGTCTTTATATATCAGGTTCTTCAATTGTTGGGAAAAGGGGGTGGTGGGGGAATTTTAACTGTGTTGAATCCCAATCCATAAGTCATTCCTAACAAAAATATAGCCCATTATGCATGATAAATCACTTTACAATCATCTATGATCAATAGGTCAGCTTTTTCTAAATGGGCAAAACAATAGCTTGTTTGATTCGGGTAAATATCCCTCCGCACGTTCACTTGAGAATTTAATGTTATTCTCTTTAAAAGGTTTTGATCCATAGGTTATTTGTATCTTCAACATATTTCAAGCATGCATATCCATTTTGTAAAAAATGTGCAGAAAAATCTCTTTCTTATAAAATTCCAAGCTATTAGGGTTGAACTAGTGGAATTTCCAAAACTTGGATAACAAAATTTTTGTGTTAATTTGTGATGTGTGAATAAATTTTCTTTAATTACATTTTTTTATTGATTTTAATTCTTTCCACACATAAACTCTAAAATTTTCATTTTGTTGTGATCGTTTTGCCTTTTATCTCTTATTTTGTTTACGAGATTATGGGAAAGTGATAACACAAGCTTTGATTTAAGAAAAAAGTATACATCAAAAATAGAAACGCACAATGCACAAATGTAGAGAGAGATAATTCATAAAAGTGTCTATAATTTTTAAGGATTATAAACACATTTTAGTTTTTATATATCAGGTTCTGCAATCATCAAGAAAAGAGGGAGGCAGGGGATTTTTAACTGAGTTTTGACTACCAATCCATATGTCATTCTTTACCAAAATATAGCCTGTTACGCATGATAAATCACTTTAAAATCATCTATAATCGTTAGGTTAGCTTTTTGTAAATGGACAAAATAATGGTTTGTTTGACTTGGATAAATATCCCACCGCACGTTCACATGAGACTTTATTGTTATTCTCTATAAAATGTTTGGATCCATAGGTCATTTGCTTCTTTATCATCTTTCAAGTATGCATACCAATTTTTTTAAACATGTGTAGAAAAATCACTTTCTTATAAAATTTTGAGCTATTAGGGTTGAACTAGTGGAATTTCCCAAACATGGATAACAAAACGTTTGTGTTCATTTGTGGTGTGTGAATAAATTTTCTTTACTTACATTTGTTTATTGCGTTCAATTCTTTCCATAAACTCTAAAATTTTCATTTTGTTGTGATCTCTTTTCCTTTTATCTCTTGTTTTATTTACGAGATGAAGGGAAAGTGAAAACTCAAGCTTTGATTTAAGAAAAAATTATACATCTAAAATGGAAATGCACAATGAACAAATGTAGAGAGAGATAATTCCAAAAAGTTTCTGTGATTTTTGGGGATTGTAAACTCTTTTTAGTTTTTATATATCGGGTTCTTCATGCTTAGGGAAAAGGGGGAGGCAAAAGATTTTTGACTGAGTATTGACTCCCTATCCATAAATCATTCCTTAAAAAAATATAGCCCATTACGCATCATAAATCACTTTACAATCATCCATGATCGTTAGGTCAACTTTTTGTAAATGGGCAAAACAATTGATTGTTTGACTCTGGTAAATATCCCACCGCATGTTAACTTGAGAATTTAAAGTTATTCTCTTTAAAAGGTTTTGAACCATAGGTAATTTGCATCTTTAACATGTTTCAAGCATGCATATCTATTTTTTAAAACATGTGTAAAAAAATATCATTCTTATAAAATTCCGAGCTATTAGGGTTGAACTAGTGCCCAAACTTGGACAAAAAAACTTTTGTATTCATTTATGTTGTGTAAATAAATTTTCTTTACTTACATTTGTTTATTGCTTTGAATTCTTTCCATACATAAACTCAAAAATTTTCATTTTGTTGTGATCTATTTGCCTTTTATCTCTATTTTCTTACGTGATGAAGGGAAAATGAAAACTCAAGCTTCATTTTAAGAAAAAATTATACATCGAAAATGGAAATGCACAATGCACAAAAGTAGAGAGAGAAAATTTAAAAAATGTCTATAATTTTTAGGGATTTTAAACTCTTTTTAGTTTTTATTTATCTGGTTTTATAATCGTCGGGAAAAGGGGGAGGTAGGGGCTATTTAACTAAGTGTTGAATCACAATCCATAAGTCATTGCTTACAAAAATATAGCCCGTTACACATGATAAATCACTTTACATTCATCTATGATCATTTGGTCAGCTTTTTGTAAATGGGCAAAATAATAGCTTGTTTGATTCGGGTAAATATCCCTCCGAACGTTCACTTGAGAATTTAATGTTATTCTCTTTAAAAGGTTTTGATCCATAGGTCATTTGTATCTTTAACATATTTCAAGCATGCATATCCATTTTTTAAAACATGTGTTGAAATATCTCTTTCTTATAAAATTCCGAGCTATTAGGGTTGAACTAGTGGATTTTCCCAAACTTGGATAACAAAACTTTTGTGTTCATTTGTGGTGTGTGAATAAATTTTCTTTACTTAAAATTGTTTATTTATTTAATTATTTTCATATATAAACTCTTAAACTTTCATTTTTTTTGTAATCTATTTGCCTTTTTGCACTTTTTTTTACGAGATGATGGGAAAGTGAAAACTCAAGCTTTGATTTATGAAAATATACATCTAAAATGGAAATGCATAATGCACAAATGTACAGAGAGATAATTCCAAAAAAGTGTCTTTAATATTTAGGGATTTTAACTCTTTTTAGTCTTTATATATCAGGTTCTGCAATTGTTGGGAAAAGGGGGTGGCGGGGGAATTTTAACTGAGTGTTGACACCCAATCCATAAGTCATTCCTAACAAAAATATATCCCGTTACACATGATAAATCACTTTACAATCATCTATGATCATTAGGTCAGCTTTTTGTAAATGGGCAAAATAATGGCTTGTTTGATTCGGGTAAATATCCCTCCGCACGTTCACTTGAGAATTTAATGTTATTCTCTTTAAAAGGTTTTGATGCATAGGTCATTTGTATCTTTAACATATTTCAAGCATGCATATCCATTTTTTTAAACATGTTTAGAAAAATCTCGTACTTATAAAATTCTGAGCTATTAGGGTTGAACTAGTGGAATTTCTCAATCATGGACAACAAAACGTTTGTCTTCATTTGTGGTGTGTGAATAAATTTTATTTACTTACATTTGTTTATTGGGTTGAATTCTTTCCACAAATAAACTCTAAATTTCTCATTTTGTTGTGATCTGTTTTCCTTTTATCTCTTTGAAAACTCAATCTTTGATTTAAGAAAAATTATACATCTAAAATGGAAATGCACAATGCACAAATGTAGAGTTAGATAATTCCAAAAAGTGTCTGTGATTTTTAGGGATTGTAAACTCTTTTTAGTTTTTATATATCAAGTTCTTCATTCATCGAAAAAGGGGGAGGTAGGGGATTTTTGATTGAATGTTGACTCCAATCCATAAGTAATTTCTTACAAAAATATAGCCCATTACGCATCATAAATCACTTTACAATCATCTATGATCGTTAGGTCAGCTTTTTCTAAATGGGCAAAATAATGTCTTGTTTGACTCGGGTAAATATCCCACCGCACGTTCACTTGAGAATTTAATGTTATCTCTTTAAAAAGTTTGGATCCAAAGGTAATTTTCATCTTTAAAATGTTTCAAGCATGCATATCCATTTTTTAAAACATGTGTAGAAAATCTCTTTCTTATAAAATTCCGAGCTATTAGGGTTGAACTAGTGGAATTTCCAAATCTTGGGAAAAAAAACTTTTGTGTTCATTTGTGGTGTTTAATAAATTTTATTTACTTAGATTTGTATATTGCTTTGAATTCTTTCCATACATCAACTCTAAAAGTTTCATTTTTTTGTGATCTATTTTCCTTTTATCCTTTTTTTCTTACTAGATGAAGTGAAAATGAGAACTCAAGCTTTGATTTAAGAAAAAAGTATACATCTAAAATGGAAATGCACAATGCAAAAATGTAGACAGAGAAAATTCCAAAAAGTGTCTGTAATTTTTTGGGATTGTAAACTCTTTTTAGTTTTTATTTATCTGGTTTTGCAATCGTCGGGAAAAGGGGGAGGCGGGGGATTTTTAACTGAGTGTTGACTCACAATCCATAAGTCATTGCTTTCAAAAATATATCCCATTACGCATGATTGTTAAGTCTGCTTTTTGTCAATGGTCAAAATAATGGCTTATTTGACTCGGGTAAATATCCCACCGCACGTTCACTTGAGAATTTAAAGTTATTCTCTTTTAAAGGTTTGGATCTATAGGTAATATGCATCTTTAACATGTTTCAAGCATGCATATCCATTTTTTAAAACATGTGTAGAACAATACCTTTCTTATAAAATTCCAAGCTATTAGGGTTGAAGTAGTGGAATTTCCCAAACTTGGATAACAAAACTTTTGTGTTGATTTGTGGTGTGGAATAAATTTTATTTACTTACATTTATTTATTGCTTTAAATTCTTTACATATATAAACTCTAAAATTTTCATTTTGTTGTGATTTATTTGCCTTTAATCTCTTTTTTTGTTTACGAGATGAAGGATTGTGAAAACTGAAGTATTCATTTAAGAAAAAACTATATATCAAAAAATGGAAATGCACAATGCACAAATGTAGAGAGAGATAATTATAAAAAGTGTCTATAATATTTAGGGATAGTAAACTCTTTTTAATTTTTATATATCAGGTTCTGTAATCGTCGAGAAAAGGGGGAGGCGGGGGATTTTGAACTGAGTGTTGACTCCCAATCTATAAGTCATTCCTTACAAAAACTTAGCCCGTTACGCATGATAAATCACTTCACAATCATCATTGATAGTTAGGTCTGCTTTTGGTAAATGAGTAAAATAATGGCTTGTTTGACTCAGGTAAATGCCCCACCACACATTCACTTGATAATTTAATGTTATTCTCTTTCAAAGGTTTGGATCCCTAGGTCATTTGCATCTTTTATATGTTTCAAGCATGCATATCCATTTTTTAAAACATGTGTAGCAAAATCTCTTTCTTATAAAATTTCGAGCTATTAGGGTTGAACTAGTGGAATTTCCCAAACTTAAATAACAAAACTTTTGTGTTCATTTGAGGTGTGTGAATCAATTTTCTTTACTTACATTTGTTTATTGCTTTAAATTATTTCCATACATAAACTCTAAAATTTTCATTTTGTTGTGATCCTCTTGCCTCGCTTTTTTTTTTACGAGATGAAGGGATAGTGAAAATTCAAGCTTTGATTTAAGAAAAATGTATACATCTAAAATGGAAATGCACAATGGCCAAATGTAGAGAGAGATAACTTCTAAAAGTGTCGGTTATTTTTAGGGATTCTAAACTCATTTTAGTTTTTATTTATCAGGATCTGCAATTGTCGATAAAAGGGGGAGGCTGGGGATTTTTATCTCAGTGTTGACTCCCAATCTATGAGTAATTCCTTAACAAAATATAGCCCATTACGCATGATAAATCACTTTAAATCATCTATGATAGCTACGCCAGCTTTTTGTAAATGGGAAAAATAATGGCTTGTTTGACTCAAGTAAAGATCCTACCACACGTTCACATGAGAATTTAATGTTATTCTCTTTAAAAGGTTTGGATCCATAGGTCATTTGCATCTTTAACATGTTTCAAGCATACATATCCATTTTTTAAAACATGTGTAGAATAATCTCTTTCTTATAAAATTCTGAGCTATTAGGGTTGAACTAATGGAATTTTCCAAACTTGGATAACAAAACTTTTGTGTTCATTTGTGGTGAGTGAATAAATTTTATTTACTTGCATTTTTTTATTGCTTTGAATTCTTTCCATACCTGAACTCTAAAATTTTCATTTTGTTGTGATCCTTTTGCCTTTTATCTCTTTTTTTGTTTACGAGATGAAGGGAAAGTGAAAACTCAAGCTTTGATTTAAGAAAAAATTATACATCTTAAATGGAAATGCAGAGTGCACAAATGTAGAGAGAGATAATTCTCAAAAGTGTCTATTGTTTTTAGGGTAAACACTTTTTTAGTTTTTATATATCAAGTTTTGAAATCGTTGGGAAAAATGGGAGGTGGGGGAATTTTAACTATGTGTTGACTCCCAATCCATAAGTCCTGCCTTGCAAAAATATAGCCAGTTACGCATGATAAATCACTTTACAATCATCTATGATCGTTAGGTCAACTTTTTGTAAAGGGGAAAAATAAGGGCTAGTTTGACTCGAGTAAATATCCACCGCACCGTCAGTTGAGAATTTAATGTTATTCTCTTCAAAAGGTTTTGATCCATAGGTCATGTGCCTCTTTAACATATTTCAAGCATGCATATCCATTTTTTAAAACATGTGTAGAAAAATCTCTTTCTTTTAAAATTCAGAGCAGTTAGGGTTGAACAAGTGGAATTTCCCAAACTTGGGTAACAAAACTTATGTGTTCTTTTGTAGTGAGTGAATAAATTTTCTTTACTTTCATTTGTTTATTTCTTTGAATTATTTCCTCACATAAACTCTTAAATTTTCATTTTGTTGTGATCTATTTGCCTTTTATCTCTTGTTTTGTTTACGAGATGAAGGGAAAGTGAAAACTCAAGTTTTTATTTAAGAAAAAAGTCTACATCTAAAAGGGAAATGCTCAATGCACAAATGTAGAGAGAGATAATTCTAAAAAGTGTCTACATTTTTTAGGGATTGTAAACTCTCTTTTGCATTTCTTTATCAGGTTCTGCAAATGTCAGGAAAAGGTGGAGGTGGTGGATTTTTAACTGACTGCTGACTCCCAATCCTTAAGTCATTCCTTAAAAAAATCTAACCCATTACGCATGATAAATCATTTTAGAATAATTTATGATCGTTAGGTCATCTTTTTGTAAATGGGCAAAATAATGGCTTGTTTGACTCGGATAAAAATCCCATCGCGCGTTCAATAGAGAATTTAATATTATTCTATTTAAAAGGTTTGATTCCATAGGTCATTTGCATATTTAACATGTTTCAAGCATGCATATCCATTTTTTAAAACTTGTGTAGAAAAATCTCTTTCTTATAAAATTCCAAGTAGTTAGGGTTGAACTATTGGAATTTCCCAAACTTGGATAACAAAACTTTTGTGTTCAATCGTGGTGTGTGAATAAATTTTCTTTACTTAAATTTGTTATTGCTTTAAATTCTTTCCATACATAAACTCTAAAATTTTCATTTTGTTGTGATCTATTTTTCCCTTTTATCTCTTTTCTTGTTTACGAAGTGAAGGGAAAGTGAAAACTCAAGTTTTGATTTAAGAAAAAAGTATACATATAAAATTGAAATGCACAATGCACACATGTAGAGAGAGATAATTCCAAAAAATATTTGTAATTTTTTGGGATTGTAAAATCTTTTTAGTTTTTATATATCAGGTTTTGCAATCGTCGGGAAAAGGGGGAGGCGGGGAATTTTTACCTGAGTGTTGACTCCCAATCCATAATTCATTCCTTGCAAAAATATTGCCTGTTAAGGATGATAAATGACATTACAATCATCTATGATCGTTTGGTCAACTCTTTTTAAATGGGCAAAATAAATGCTTGTTTTACTCGGGTAAATATCCCACCTCATGTTCACTTGAGAATCTAATGTTAATCTCTTTAAAAATTTTGGATCCTTAGGTCATATACATCTTTAACTTGTTTCAAGTATGCATATCCATTTTTTAAAACCAGTGTAGAAAAATCTCTGTCTTATAAAATTCCAAGCTATTAGGGTTGAATTAGTGCAATTTCCCAAATTTGGATAACTAAACTTTTGAGTTCATTTGTGATGTGAAAATAAATTTTATTTATTTAAATTTGTAATTGGTTTAAATTTTTTCCATACTTAAACTCTAAAATTTTCATTTTGGTGTGATCTATTTTTGCCAGTTATCTCTTGTTTGTTTTACGGATGAAGGGAAAGTGAAAACTCAAGTTTTGATTTAAGAAAAAAGTATATATCTAAAAAGGAAATGCACAATGCAAAAATTTAGAGAGAGATAAATCATAAAAGTGTATATAATTTTTAAGGATTGTAAAATCATTTTTGTTTTTACATATCAGGTTTTGCAATTGTCGGGAAAAGGGGGAGACGGGGGATTTTTAACTGAGTGTTGACTATCAATCCATAAGTCATTCCTTAAAAAAATATAGCCCGTTATGCATGATAAATCACTTTACAATCATCTATGATCGTTAGGTGAGCTTTTTGTAATTGGGTAAAATAATGGATTGCTTGACTCGGGTAAATATCCCATCGCACTTTCATATGAGAATCTAATGTTATCCTCTTTAAAAGGTTTGGATCCATAGGCCATTTGCATCTTTAACATGTTTCAACCATGCATATCCAATTTTTAAAACATATGTAGAAAAATCTCTTTCTTATAAAATTCCAAGCTATAAGGGTTGAACTAGTGGAATTTCCCAAAATTGGATAACAAAACTTTTGTGTTCATTTCTGGTGTGTGAAAAAAATTTATTTACTTACATTTGTTATTGCTTTAAATTTTTTCCATACATCAACTCTAAAATTTTCATTTTGTTGTGATCTATTTGCCTTTTATCTCTTTTTTTGTTTACGAGTTGAAGGGAAAGTGAAAACTCAACTTTTGACTCAAGAAAAAAGTATACATCTAAAATGGAAATGCACAATGCACAAATGTAGAGAGAGATAATTTTAAAAAGTGCCTATAATTTTTAGGGATTGTAAACTCTTTTTTGTTTTTAGATATCAAGTTTTGCAATCGTCGCGAAAAAGGGGATGCGGGGGATTTTTAAGTAAGTGTTGACTACCAATCTATAAGTCATTCCTTACAAAACTATAGCCCGTTAAGCATGATAAATCACTTTACAATCATCTATGATCATTAGGTCAGCTTTTTGTAAATGGGAAAAATAATGGCTTGTTTGACTCGGGAAAATAAGCCACCGCACATTTACTTGAGAATCTAATGTTATTTTCTTTAAAAGGTTTTGGATCCATAGGACATTTTCAACTTTAACATGTTTCAAGCTTGCAAATCTATTTTTAAAACATGTGTTCAAAAATCTCTTTCTTATAAAATTCTGAGCTAATAGGGTTGAACTAGTGGAATTTCCCAAACTTGGATAACAAACCATTTGTGTTCATTTGTGGTGTGTGAATAAATTTTCTTTACTTACATTCCATGTTTCTTTAAATTCTTTCCGGACACAAACTCTAAAATTTTCATTTTGGTGTGATCTATTTGCCTTTTATCTCTTTTTTTGTTTGCGAGAAGACGGGAAATCGAAAACTCAAGTTTTGATTGAAGAAAAAAGAAGACATCTAAAATGTAATTGCACAATGCACAAATGTAGAGAGAGATAATTCCAAAAAGTGTCTATAATTTTTAGGGATTTTAAACTCTTTTTTAGTTTTTAAATATCACGTCCTGCAATCATCGAGAAAAGGGGGAGGTGGGGATTTTGACTCCCAATCTTTAACTCATTCCTTACAAAAGTATAGCCCGTTCGCTTTATAAATCACTTTACAATCATCTATGATCGTTAGGTCAGCTTTTTGTAAATGTGAAAGTAATGGCTTGTTTGACTCGGGTAAATATCCCACCGCATGTTCACTTTGGAATTTAATGTTATTCTCTTTAAAAGGTTTGGATCCATAGGACATTTTCATCTTTAACATGTTTCAAGCATGCATATCTATTTTTTAAGACGAGTGGAAAAATCTCTTTCTTAGAAAATTCCGAGTCTTTAGGGTTGAAATAGTGGAATTTCCCAAACTTGGATAACAAAAATTTTGAATTCATTTGTGGGGTATGAATAAATTTTCCTTACTTACATTTGTTATTGCTTTAAATTCTTTCCATATATAAACTCTAAAAATTTCATTTTGTTGTGATCTATTTCCCTTTTATCTCTTTTTTTGTTAACGAGATGAAGGGAAAGTGAAAACTCAAGTTTTGATTTAAGAAAAAAGTATACATCTAAAATGAAAATGTACAGTGCATAAATGTAGAGAGAGATAATTCCAAACAATATCTGTAATTTTTAGGGATTGTAAACTGTTTTTAGTTTTTATATATCAGGTTCTGCAATCGTCAGGAAAAGGGGGAGGCAGGGGATTTTTAACTGAGTGTTGACTCCAAATCCATCAATTTATTCCTTACAAAAATATAGCCCATTACACATGATAAATCACTTTACACTCATCTATGCTCGTTAGGTAAGCTTTTTGTAACTGGGCAAAATAATGGCTTGTTTGACTCGGGTAAATATCCCACCACATGTTCACTTGGGTATTTAATGTTATTCTCTTTAACAGGTTTGGATCCATAGGTCATTTGCATCTTTAACATGTTTTAGGCATGCATATCCACTTTTTAAAACATGTGTAGAAAAGTCTCTTTCTTATAAGATTCCGTGCTATTAGGGTTGAACTAGTGGAATTTCCTCAACTTGGATAAAAAATTTTTGTGTTCATTTGTGGTATGTGAAAAATTTGGTTTACTTACATTTGTTTTTGCTTTAAATTCTTTCCATACAAAAACTCTATAATTTTCACTGTGTTGTGATCTATTTGCCTTTTATCTCTTTTTCTATTTACGAGATGAAGGGAAAGTTAAAACGCAAGTTTTGATTTAAGAAAAAAAGTATACATCTAAAATGGAAATGCACAGTGCACAAATGTAGAGAGAGATAATTCCAAATAGTATCTGTAATTTTTATGGATTGTAAACTATTTTTAGTTTTGATATATCAGGTTCTGCAATAGTCGGGAAAATGGGGAGGCGGGGGATTTTTAACTGAGTGTTGACTCTAAATCCATAAGTCATTATTGACAAAATATAGTCCATTACGCATTATAAATCATTTTACAGTCATCAACGATCGGTAGGTCAACTTTTTGTAAATGGGCAAAATAATGGCTTGATTGACTCACGTAAATATCCCACCGCACGTTCACTTGGGAATTTAATGTTATTGTTTTTAAAAGGTTAGGATCCATAGGTCATTTTAAACTTTAATATGTTTCAAGCATATCCATTTTTTAAAAAATGTGTAGAAAAATCTGCTTATTAGAAAATTCCGAGCTATTAAGGTTGAACTAGTGGAATTTCCCAAACATGGATTACAAAAAATTTGTGTTCATTTGTGGTGTGTGAATAAAATTTCTTTACTTACGTTTGTTATTTCTTCAAATTCTTTCCACACATTAACTCTAAAATTTTCATTTTGTTGGGATCTATTTGCCTTTTATCTCTTTTTTTTTTACGGGAAGAAGGGAAAGTGAAACGTCAAGTTTTGATTTAAGAAAAAATTATACATCTAAAATGGAAAAGCACAATACACAAATATAGAGAGAGATAATTCAAAAAAGTGTCTGTAATTTTTAGAAATTGTAAAGTCTTTTTGGTTTTTATATATGAGGTTCTGCAATCGACAGGAAAAGGTGGATCGAGGGATTTTTAACTGAGTGTTGACTCCAAATACAAAAGTCATTACTTACAAAAATATAGCCTGCTACACATGATAAATTACTTTACACTCATCTATGATCAGTAGGTTAGCTTTTTGTAAATGGGCAAAATAATGGCTTGTTTGACTCGGGTAAATATCCCAACACATGTTCACTTGGGAATTTAATGTAATTCTATTTAAAAGGTTTGGATCCATAAGTCGTGTGCATCTTTAACATGTTTCAAGCATGCATATCCAATTTTTAAAACATATCTAGGAAAATCTCTTTTTGATAATATTCCGAGCTATTAGGGTTGAACTAGTGGAATTTCCCAAACTTGCATTACAAAACTTGTAAATTTTCTTTACATACATTTTTTGTTGCTTTAAATTCTTTCCACACATAAACTCAAAAAATTTCATTTTGTTGTGATCTATTTGCCTTTTATCTCTTTTTTTGTTTACGTGATGAAAGGAAAATGAAAACTCAAGTTTTGATTTAAGAAAAAATTATACATCTAAAATGGAAATGCACATTGCACAAATGTAGAGAGAGATAATTCAAACAAGTGTCGGTAATTTTGAGGGATGTTAAACTCTTTTTATTTTTTATTTATCAGGTTCTGAAATAGTTGGGAAAAGGGGGAGGCGGGGATTTTTAACTGACTGTTGACTCCTAATCCATAAGTCATTCCTTACCAAAATATAGCCCGTTACGCAAGATAAATCACTTTACAATCATCAATGATCGTTAGGTCATCATTTTGTAAATGGGCAAAATAATGGTTTGTTTGTCTCGGGAATTTAATGTTATTCTTATTAAAAGGTTTGGATCCATAGGTCATTTGCATCTTTAACATGTTTCAAGCATGCATATCCATTTTTTAAAACATGCATAGAAAAATCTCTTTCTTTAACAATTCGGAGCAATTAGGGTTGAACTTGTGGAATTTCCCAAACTTGGATAACAAAACTTTTGTGTTCATTTGTGGTGTGTGAATAAATTTTATTTACTTACGTTTGTTATTGTTTTAAATTCTTTCCAAACATAAACTCAATAAATTTCATTTTGTTGGGATCTATTTGCCTTTTACCTCTTTTTGGGTTTACGACATGAAAGGATAGTGAAAACTCAAGTTTTGATTTAAGAAAAAAGTATACATCTAAAATGGATATGCCCAATGCACAAAAGTAGAGAGAGATAATTCCAAAAAGTGTCTGTACTTTTTACGGATTGTAACGTCTTTTTAGTTTTTATGTATGAGGTTCTGCAATCGTCGGGAAAAGGGGGAGGCGGAGGATTTTTAATTGAGTGTTGACTCCTAATCCATCAGTCATTCCTTACAAAATTATAGCCCGTTACGCATGATAAATCACTTTACAATCATCTATGATCGCTAGGTCAGCTTTTTGTAAATGGGAAAAATAATGGCTTGTTTGACTCGAGTAAATATCCCACCGCATGTTCACTTGGAAATTTAATGTTATTCTCTTTAAAAGGTTTGGATCCATAGGTCATTTGCAACTTTAACATGTTTCAAGCATGCATATCCATTTTTTAAAACATGTGTAGAAAAATCTCTTTCTCATAAAATTCCGAGCTATTAGGGATGAACTAGAGGAATTTCCAAAACTAGGATAACAAAACTTTTGTGTTCATTTGTAGTGTGTGAAAAAAATTTCTTTACTTACATTTTTTATTGCTTTTCATTCTTTCCGTACATAAACTCTAAAAATTTCAGTTTGTTGTGATCTATTTGCCTTTAATATCTTTTTTTATTTACGAGATGAAGATGAAGTGAAAACTCAAGTTTTGATTTAAGAAAAAAGTATACATCTAAAATGGAAATACACAATGCACAAATGTAGAGAGAGATAATTCCAGAAAGTGTCTCTAATTTTTAGGGATTGTAAACTCTTTTTTGTTTTTATATATCCGGTTCTACAATCGTCGGGAAAAGGGGGAGGCGTGGGATTTTGAACAGAGTGTTGACACCCAATCCATAAGTCATTCCTTACAAAAATATAACCCGCTACGCATGATAAATCACTTTACACTCATCTATGATTATTTGGTCAGGTTTTTGTAAATGGGCAAAATAATGGCTTGTTTGACTTGGGTAAATATTCCACCGAACGTTCAGTTGGGAATTTTACGTTATTCTCTTTAAAAGGTTCGGATATATAGGTCATGTGCATCTTTAACATGTTTCAAGCATGCATATCCATTTTATAAAACTTGTGTAGAAAAATCTCTTTTTTATAAAATTTTGAGCTATTTGGGTTGAACTAGTGGAATTTCCCAAATTTGCATCACAAAACTTTTGTGTTCATTTGTGGTGTTTGAATTAATTTTCTTTACATACATTTTTTATTGCTTTCAATTCTTTCCTCACATAAACTCTAAAATTTTCATTTTATTGTGATCTATTTGCCTTTTATCTTTTCTTTGTTTACGAGATGAAGGGAAAGTAAAAACTCAAGTTTTGATTTAAGAAAAAATTATATATCTAAAATGGAAATGCAAAATCCACAAATGTAGAGAGAGATAATTCAAAAAAGTGTCTGTAATTTCATGGATTGTAAACTTTGTTTATTTTTTATATACCAGGTTCTGCAATTGACGGGAAAAAGGGGACGCGGGGGATTTTAAACTGCGTGTTGATCCCATCCATAAGTTATTCCATACTAAAATATGGCCCGTTACACATGATAATTCACTTTGCAATCATCTATGATCGTTTGATCAGCTTTTTGTAAATGGGCAAAATAATGGAATGTTTGACTCGGGTAAATATCCCACCACACGTTCACTTGGGAATTTAATGTTATTCTCTTTAAAACGTTTGGATCCATAGGTCATTTGCATATTTAACATGTTTCAAGCATTGTTATCGATTTTTTAAAACATGTGTAGAAAAATCTTTTTCTTATAAAATTCCGAGCAATTTGGGTTGAACTAGTGGAATTTCCAAAACTTGGTTAACAAAACTTTTGTGTTCATTTGTGGTGTGTGAATAAATTTTCTTTACTTACATTTTTTATTTCTTTAAATTCTTTCCTTACATAAACTCTAAAATTTACATTTTTTTATAATCTATTTGCCTTTTATATCTTTTTTTTGTTTACGAGATGAAGGGAAGGTGAATACTCAAGTTTTGATTTAAGAAAAAAGTATACATCTAAAATGGAAACACAATGCACAAATGTAGAGAGAGATAATTCCAAAAAGTGTTTTTAAATTTTAGGGATTGTAAACTCTTTCTAGTTTTTATATATCAGGTTCTGCAATCGTCAGGAAAAGGGGGGAGGCGGGGATTTTTTACTGAGTGTTGACTCTCAATCCATAAGTCATTCCTTACAAAAATATAGCCCGCTATGCATGATAAATCACTTTACACTCCTCTATGATCATAGTGTCTGCGTTTTGTAAATGGGCAAAATAGTGGCTGGTTTGACTCAGGTAAATATCCCACCACATGTACACTAGGGAATTTAATGTTATTCTCTTTAAAAAGTTTGGATCCATAGGACAGTTGCATCTTTAACATGTTTCAAGCATGCATATCCAATTTTTAAAACATGTGTAGAAAAATCTCTTTCTTATAAAATTCCGAGCTATCAAAGTGGAACTAGTGGAAATTTCCAAACTTGGATAACAAAACTTTTGTGTTCATTATTTGTGTGTGAATAAATTTTCTTTACTTACATTTTTTTTGGCTTTAAATTCTTCCCATACATAAACTCTAAAATTTTCATTTTGTTGTGAGCTATTTGCCTTTTATCTCTTTTTTTGTTTTCGAGATGAAGGGAAAGTGAAAACTCAAATTTTCATTTAAGTAAAAAGTATACATCTAAAATGGAAATGCACAATGTACAAATGTAGAGAGAGATAATTCCTAAAAGTGTGTGTAATTCTTAGAAATTGTAAACTCTTTTAAGTTTTTTTATATATCAGGTTCAGCAATCGTCAGGAAAAGGGGGAGGTAGGGGATTTTTAACTGAGTGTTGACTCCCAATCCATAAGTCATTCCTTACAAAAATATAGCCCATTACGCATTATAAATCACTTTGCAATCATCTATGATGGTTAGGTCAGCTCTTTGCAAATGGGTAAAATAATGGCTTGTTTGACTCAGGGAAATATCCCACCGCATGTTCACTTGGGAAATTAATGTTGTTCTCTTTAAAAGGTTTGGATCCATAGTCATTTGCAAATTTAACATGTTTCAAACATGCATATCTATTTTTTAAAACATGTGTAGAAAAATCTTTTTCTTATAAAATTCCTAGCTATTAGGGTTGAACTAGTGGAATTTCCCAAACTTGGATAACAAAACTTTTGTATTCATTTTTGGAGTGTGAATAAATTTTCTTTACTTACATTTGTTATTGCTTTAAATTCTTTCCATACATAAACCGGAAATTTTTTATTTTGTTGTGATCTATTTTCCCTTTATCTCTTTTTTTGTTTACGAGATGAAGGGAAAGTAGAAACTCAAGTTTTGATTTAAGAAAAAAATATACATCTAAAATGGAAATGCGCAATGCACAAATGTAGAGAGCGATAATTCCAAAAAGTGTTTATAATTTTTAGGGATTGTAAACTCTTTTTAGTTTTTATATATTAGATTCTCCAAACGTTAAGAAAAGTTGGAGGCGAGGAATTTTTAACTGAGTGTTGACTCCCAATCCATAAGTCATTCCTTAAAAAAATATATCCCTTTACGCATGATAAATCACTTTACAATCATCTATGATCGTTAGGTCAGCTATTTGTAAATGGAAAAATAATTGCTTGTTTGACTCGGGTAAATATCCTACTGCACGTTCACTTGGGAATTTAATGTTATTCTCTTTAAAAGGTTTAGATCCATAGGTCATTTGCATCTTTAACATGTTTCAAGCATGCATATCCATTTTTTAAAACATGTGTAGAAAAATCTCGTTCTTATAAAATTCCGAGCTATTATGGTTGAACTAGTGGAATTTCCCAAACTAGGATAACAAAACTTTTGTGTTCATTTCTGGTGTGTGAATAAATTTTCTTTACTTACTTTCATTATAACCTTAAATTCTTTCGGAACATAAACTTCTAAATTTTCATTTTGTGGTGATCTATTTGCCTTTGATGTCTTTTTTTGTTTACGAGATTAAGGGATTGTGAAAACTCAAGTTTTTATTTAAGAAAAAAGAATACATCTGAAATGTAAATGCACAATGCACAAATGTAGAGAGAGATTATTCCAAAAAGTTTCTGTAATTTTTAGGGATTGTAAACTCTTTTTAGTTTTTATATATCTGGTTCTGCAATCGTCGGGAATAGGGGGAGGTGGGGGATTTTTAACTCAGTGTTGACTCCCAATCCATTAGTCCTTCCTCACAAAAATATACCCCATTACGTATGATAAATCACTTTACAATCATCTATGATCGATAGGTCAGTTTTTTATAAATGGGCAATGTAACGGCTTGTTTCACTCTCGTAAAAATCCCATCACACGTTCACTTGGGAATTTAATGTTATTCTCTTTTAAATGTTTGGATCCATAGGTCATTTGAATCTTTAACATGTTTCAAACATGCATATCTAATTTTTAAAACATGTGCAGAAAAATCTCTTTCTAATAAAATTCCGAGCTATTAGGGTTGAACTAGTGGAATTTCCAAAACTTGAATAACAAAATTTTTGTGTTCATTTGTCATGTTTGAAGAAACTTTCTTTACTTACATTTTTCATTGCTTTAAATTCCTTCTATTCATAAGCTCTAAAATTTTCATTTTGTTGTGATTTATTTGCCTTTTATCTCTTTTTTTGTTTACGAGATGAAGGGAAAGTGAAAGCTCAAGTTTTGATTTAAGAAAAAAGTATACATCTAAAATGAAAATTTAAAATTTACAAATGTAGAGAGAGATAATTCCAAAAAGTGTATGAAATTTTTTAGGATTGTAAACTCTTTTTAGTTTTTATATAACAGGTTCTACAATCGTCGGGAAAAGGGGGAGGCGAGCGATTTTTAATTGAGGGTTGGCTCCCAATCCATAAGTCATTCCTTACAAAAATATAGCCCGCTACACATGATAAAGCACTTTACAATCATCTATGATCTCTAGGACAGCTTTTTGTAAATGGGCAAAATAATGACTTGTTTGACTCGGGTAAATATCCTACCGCACGTTCACTTGCAAATTTAAATTTATTCTCTTTAAAAGTTTTGGATCCATAGGTCATTTGCATATTTAACATGTTTAAAGAATGCATACCCATTTTTTAAAAGATGTGTTGAAAAATCTCTTCCTTATAAAATTCAGAGCAATTAGGGTTGAACTAGTGGAATTTCCCAAACTTGGATAACAAAACTTTTCTACTCATTTGTGGTGTGTGAATAAATTTTCTTTACTTGCATTTTTTATTGTTTTAAATTCTTTCCATACATAAACTCTAAATATTTCATTTTGTTGTGATCTATTTGCCTTTTATCTCTTTTTTTGTTTACGAGATGAAGGGAAAGTGAAAACTCAAGTTTTGATTGACGAAAAAAGTATACATAAAAAATGGAAATGCTCAATGCACAAATGAAGAGAGAGATCATTCAAAAAAGTTTATGCAATTTTCATTTTGTTGTGATTTATTTGCCTGTTATCTCTTTTTTTGTTTACGAGATTAAGGGAAAGTGAAAGCTCAACTTTTTATTTAAGAAAAAAGTAGACATCTAAAATAGAAATGCACAATGCACAAATGTAGAGGGAGATAATTCCAAATAGTGTTTGTAATTTTTAGGGATTGTAAACTCTTTTTAGTTTTTATATATCAGGTTCAGCAATCGTGGGGAAAAGGGGGAGGCGGGGGATTTTTATCTTAGTGTTGACTCCCAATCCATTAGTCATTCCTTACAAAAAATATAGCCCGTTACGCATGATAAATCACTTTACAATCATCTATGATTGTTAGGTTAGCTTTTTGTAAATGGGCAAAATAATGGTTTGTTTGAGTCGAGTAAATTTCCCACCGCACGTTCACTTGGGAATTTAATATTATTCTCTTTAAATGGTTTGGAATCATAGGTCATTTGCATCTTGAACATGTTTCAAGCATTCATATCAATTTTTTAAAACATGTGTTGAAAAATACCTTTCTTATAAAATTCCGAGCTATTAGGGTTGAACTAGTGGAATTTACCAAACTGGGATAGCAAAATTTTTGTGTTCATTTGTGCTGTGTGAATAAATTTTCTTTACTTACATTTTTTATTTCTATAAATTCTTTCTATACAGAAACTCTAAAATTTTCATTTTGTTGTGATCTTTTTGCCTTTTATTATTTTTTTTTACGAGATTAAGGGAAAGCAAAAACTCAAGTTTTGATTTAAGAAAAAGTATACATCTAAAATATAAATGCACAATGCACAAATTTAGAGAGAGATAATTCCAAACAATGTCTGTAAAGTTTGGGGATTGTAAACTCTTTTTAGTTTTTATATATCAGGTTCTACAATCGTCTGGAAAAGGGGGAGGTGAGGGATTTTTAACTGTGTGTTGACTCCAAATCCATAAATCATTCCTACCAAAAATATAGCCCGTTACTCATGATATATCACTTTACAATCATATATGATCGCAAGGTCAGTTTTTTGTAAATGATCAAAATAATGGCTTGTTTGACTCGGGTAAATATCCCACCGCACGTTCACTTGGGATTTTAATGTTATTCTCTTTAAAATGTTTGGATCCATACGTCATTTGCATCTTTAACATGTTTCAAGAATGCATATCCATTTTTAGAACATGTGTAGAAAAATCTATTTCTTATAAAATTCCGAGCTATTCGGGTTGAACTAATGGAATTTCCTAAACTTGGATAACAAAACTTTTGTGTTCATTTGGGGTGTGTGAATAAATTTTCTTTTCATACATTTGTTACTGCTTTAAATTCTTTCCATACATTAACTCTAAAATTTACATTTTGTTGAGATCTATTTGCCTTTAATCTCTTTTTTTGTTTACGTGATGAAGGGAAAGTGAAAACTCAATTTTTCATTTAAGAAAAAAGTATACATCTAAAATGCAAATGCACAATGCACGAATGTAGGGAGAGATAATTCTAAAAAGTGTTTTGGAATTTTTAGGGATTGTAAAGTATTTTTAGTATTTAAATATAAGGTTCAGCGATCGTCGAGAAAAGGGGGAGGCAGGGGTTTTTTAACTGAGTGTTGACTCCCAATCCATAAGTCACTCCAACCAAAAATATAGCCCATTACGCATGATAAATCACTTTCCAATCATCTATGATCGTTAGGTCAGCTTTATGTAAATTGGCAAAATAAAGGCTTGTTTGACTCAGGTAAATATCCCACCTCACATTCACTTGGAAATTTAATGTTATTCTCTTTAAAAGGTTTGGATCCATAGGTCATTTGCATCTTTAACATGTTTCAAGCATGCATATCCATTTTTTAAAACATGTATAGTAAAAAAAAATTCTTTTAAAATTCTGAGTTATTAAGGTCAAACTAGTGGAATTTCCCAAACTTGGATAACAAAACTTTTGTGTTCATTTGTGGTGTGTGAATAAATTTTTTTTACTTACGTTTGTTATTGCTTAAAATTCTTTCCATAGATAAACTTTAAAATTTTCATTTTGTTTGGATCTATTTGCCTTTTATCTCTTTTTTTTGTTTACGAGGTGAAGGGAAAGTGAAAACTCAAGAATTGATTTAAGAAAAAAGTATACATCTAAAATGGAAATGCACAATACCAAAATGTAGAAAGAGATAATTCAGAAAAGTGTCTATAATTTTTAGGCATTGTAAACTCTTTTATGTTTTTAATATATTAGGTTCTGTAATCGTTGGGGGATTTTTAACTAAGTGTTGACTCCCAATCCATAAGTCATTCCTTCCAAAAATGTAGCCCGTTACGCAGGATAAATCACATTACAATCATCTATGAACGTTAGGTTAGTTTTTTGTAAATGGGCAAAAGAATGGCTTGTTTGACTCGGGTAAATATCCCTTCGCTCGTTCACTTGGGAATTTAATGTTATTCTCTTTAAAAGTTTGGATCCATAGGTCATTTTATTCTTTAACATGTTTCAAGCATGCATATCCATTTTTTAAAACATGTGTAGAAAAATCTCTTTCCTATAAATTCCGAGCTATTAGGGTTAAACTAGTGGAATTTCCCAAACTTGGATAACAAAAATTTTGTGTTCATTTGTGTGTGTGAATAAATTTTCTTTACTTACATTTGTTATTGCTTTTTTATTCTTTACTTACATCTACTTGCCTTTTATCTCTTTTTTTTGTGTATGAGGTGAAGCGCAAGTGAAAACTCAAGTTTTGATTTATGAAAAATGTATATATCTAAAATGGAAATGCACAATGCACAAATTTAGAGAGAGATAATTCCAAAGAGTGTTTGTAAATTTTAGGGAATGTAAACTCTATTAAGTTTTTATATATCAGGTTCAGCAATCGTCGGGAAAAGGGGGAGGCAGGGATTTTTAACTAAGTGTTGACTCCCAATCCATAAGTCATTTCTTAAAAAAATATAGTCCGTTACGCATGATAAATCACTTTACATTCATCTATGATCGTTAGGTCAGCTTTTTGTAATTGGTCAAAATAATGGTTTGTATAAGTCAAGTAAATTTCCCACCGCATGTTCACTTTTGAATTTAATATTATTCTCTTTAAAAGTTTTGCAATCATAGGTTATTTGAATCTTTAACATGTTTCAAGCATTCATATCCATTTTTTAAAACAAGTGTTGAAAAATACCTTTCTTATAAAATTTCGAGCTATAAGGGTTGAACTAGTGAAATTTCCCAAACTTGGATAACAAAAATTTTGTGTTCATTTGTAGTGTGTGAATAAATTTTATTTACTTACATTTGTTATTTCATTAAATTCTTTCCATACATAAACTCTAAAATTTTCATTTTGTCGTGATCTTTTTGCCTTTTACCACTTTTTTTGTTTACGAGATTAAGGGAAAGTGAAAACTCAAGTTTTAATTTAAGAAAAAAGAATACATCTAAAATAGAAATGTACAATGCACAAATGTAGAGAGAGATAATTCCAAACAATGTCTGTAATTTTTAGGGATTGTAAACTCTTTTCAGTTTTTATATATCTAGTTCTACAATCGTCGGGAAAAGGGGGAGGCGGGGGATTTTTAACTATGTGTTGACTCCCAATCCATAAGTCAGTCCTAACAAAATATAGCCTATTACGCATGATATATCACTTTACAATCATCTATGATCGTAATGTCAGCTTTTTGTAAATGGGCAAAATATTGGCTTGTTTGACTCGGGTAAATATCCCACCGCACGTTCACTTCAGAATTTAATTTTATTCTCTTTAAAGGTTTGGATCCATAAGTCATTTGCATCTTTAACATGTTTCAAGCATGCGTATTCATTTTTTAAAAGATGTGTAGAAAAATCTCTTTCTTATAAAATTCAAAGCTATTTGGGTTGAACTAGTGGAATTTCCCAAACTTGGATAACAAAACTCTTGTGATCATTTGTGGTGTGCGAATAAATTTTCTTTACTCACACTTTTACAGCTTTAAATTCTTTACTTACATTAATTCTAAATTTGACATTTTGTTGTGATTTATTTGCCTTTAATCTCTTTTTTTGTTTACGTGATAAAGGGAAAGTGAAAACTCAAGTTTTGATTTAATAAAAAAGTATACATCTAAAATGGAAATGTACAATGTACAAACGTAGGGAGAGAAAATTCTAAAAAGTACCTGCAATCTTTGAGGGATTGTAAAGTATTTTATATATCAGGTTCAGCGAACGTCGAGAAAAGGGGGAGTCGGGGGTTTTTTAGCAAAGTGTTGACTCCCAATCCATAAGTCATTCCTACCAAAAATATCGCCCATTACACACGATAAATCACTTTCCAATCATCTATGATCGTTAGCTCAGCTTTTTATAAATTGGCAAAATAAAGGATTGTTTGACTTGGGTAAATATCCCACCGCACATTCACTTCGGAATTTAATGTTATTCTCTTCAAAAGGTTTGGATCCATAGGTCATTTGCATCTTTAACATGTTTCAAGCATGCATATCCATTTTTTAAAACATGCGTAGAAAAATCTTTTTCTTTTAAAATTCCGAGTTTTTAGGGTCGAACTAGTGGAATTTCCCATACTTGGATAACAAAACTTTTGTGTTCATTTGTGGTGTGTGAATAAATTTTTTTTACTTACGTTTGTTATTGCTTTAAAATCTTTCTATACATTAACTCTAAAGTTTTCATTTTGTTGGGATCTATTTGCCTTTTTTCACTTTTTATGTTTACGAGGTGAAGGGAAAGTGAAAACTCAAGTATTGATTTAAGAAAAAAGTATACATCTGAAATGGAAATGCACAATGCAAAAATGTAGAGAGAGATAATTCAGAAAAGTGTCTGTAATTTTTAGGCATTGTAAACTCTCTTAAGTTGTTAATATATTAGGTTCTGCAATCGTCGAGAAAAGGGGGAGGCGGGGGATTTTTAACTGAGTGTTGACTCCCAATCCTTAAGTCATTCCTTCCAAACATATAGCCCGTTGCATATGATAAAACAAATTACAATCATCTATGAACGTTAGGTTAGCTTTATGTAAATGGGCAAAAGAATGGCTTGTTTGACTCGGGTAAATATCCCACCACTCGTTCACTTGGGAATTTAATGTTATTCTCTTTAGAAGGTTTGGATCCATAGGTTATTTTATTCTTTAACATGCTTCAAGCATGCATATCCTTTTTTTAAAACATGTGTAGAAAAATCTCTTTCTTATAAAATTCTGAGCTATTAGGGTTGAACTAGTGGAATTTGCCAAACTTGGATAACAAAACTTTTGTCTTCATTTGTGTGTGTGAATAAATTTTCTTTACCTACATTTTTTATTGCTTTATATTCTTTCCATACACAAACTCTAAAATTTTTTATTTTGTTACGATCTATTTGCCTTTTATCTCTTTTTTTGTGCACGAGGTGAAGGGAAAAAGAAAACTCAAGTTTTGATTTATGAAAAAAGTATATATATAAAATGGAAATGCACAATGCAAAAATTTAGAGAGAGATAATTCAAAAATGTGTCTATAAATTTTAGGGATTGTAAAATCTATTTAGTTTTTATATATGAGGTTCAGCAATCGTCGGGAAAAGGGGAGGTGGGGGATTTTTAACTGAGTATTGACTCCCAATCCATAAGTTATTCCATACAAAAATATACCCCGTTATGTATGATAAATCACTTTACAATCATCTATGATCATTAGGTCAGCTTTTTGTAAATGGGCAAAATAATGGTTTGTTTAACTCGGGTAATTATCCCACCTCACATTCACTTGGGAATTTAATGTTATTCTCTTTCAAAGGTTGTGATCCATTGGTCATTTTCATCTTTAACATGTTTCAAGCATGAATATCTATTTTTTAAAACATGCATAGAAAAATCTCTTTCTTTTAAAATTCCGAGCTATTAAGGTTGAACTAGTGGAATTTCCGAAACTTCAATAACAAAAATTTCGTGTTCTTTTGTGGTGTGTGAAAAAATTTTCTATACTTACGTTTGTTATTGGTTTAAATTCTTTCCATACATAAACTCTAAAATTTTCATTTTATTGTGATCTTTTTGACTTTTATCTCATTTTTTGTTTACGAGATGAAGGGAAAGTGAAAAACTCAAGTTTTGATTTAAGAAAAAAGTATAAATCTCAAATGGAAATTCACAACGCACAAATGTAGAGAAAGATAATTCCAAAAAGTATTTGTAATTATTTTTTGAATTATATATCAGGTTCTGCAATTGTCGGGACAAGGAGGAGGGGGGAGGGATTTTTAACTGAGCGTTGATTCCAAATCCATTAGTCATTCCTTACAAAAATATATCCCATTACGCATGATAAATTACTTTACAATCATTTATGATTGTTAGGTGAGCTTTTTGTAAATGGGCAAAATAATGGCTTGTTTGAGACAGGTAAATATCCCACCGCACGTTCACTTAGGAAGTTAATGTTATTCTCTTTAAAAGGTTTGGAATCATAGGTCATTTGCTTCTTTAACATGTTTCGAACATGCATATCCATTTTTTAAAACATGTCTAGAAAAATCTATTTTTTATTAAATTCCGAGCTATTAGGGTTGAACTAGTGGAATTTCCCATACTTGGATAACAAAAATTTTGTGTTCATTTGTGGTGTAGGAAAAAATTTTCTTTACTTACATTTATTACTGCTTTAAATTATTTCCACACATTAACTCTAAAATTTTCATTTTGTTCTGATCTAATTGCCTTTTATATCTTTTTTTGTTTACGAGATGAAGGGAAAGTGAAAATTCAAGTTTTGATTTGAGAAAAAAGTATATATCTAAAATGGAAATGCTCAATGCACAAATGTTGAGAGATATAATTCCAAAAAGTGTATGTAATCTTTAGGGATTGTAAACTTTTTTTAGTTTTTTACATATCAGGTTCTACAATCATCGGGAAAAGAGGGAGGCAGGGGATTATTAACTGAGTGTTGACTCCCAATCCATAAGTCATTCCTTACCAAAATATAGCCCATTATACATGATATATCACTTTAAAATAATCTATGATCGCAAGGTCAGCTTTTTAAAAATGGGCAAAATAATGGCTTGTTTGACTCGGGTAATTATCCCACCACATGTTCACTTGGGAATTTATTGTTATTCTCTTTAAAAAGTTTTGATCCATTGGTCATTTGAAAATTTAACATGTTTCACGCATGCATATCCATTTTTTAAAACATGCGTAGAAAAATATTTTTCTTTTAAAATTCCGAGCTATTAGGGTTGATCTAGTGGAATTTTCCAAACTTCGATAACAAAAATTTCGTATTCATTTGTGGCGTGAAATTTTTTTTCTTTAATTACGTTTGTTATTGCTTTAAATTCTTTCCATACATAAACTCTAAAATTTTCATTTTGTTGTGATCTATTTGCCTTTTATCTCTTTTTTTGTTTACCAAATGAAACGAAAGTGAAAACTCAAGTTTTGATTTAAGAAAAAAGTATACATCTAAAATGGAAATGCACAATGCACAAATGTAGAGAGAGATAATTCCAAAAGTGTCTGTAATTTTTAGGGATTGTAAATTTTTTTTAGGTTTTATATATCTGGTTCTGCAATCGTTGGGAAAAGGGGGAAGTCGGGGCTTTTTAACTGAGTGTTGACTCCCAATCCATAAGTAATTCCTTACAAAAATAAAGCCCGTTATGCATGATAAATCAATTTCCAATCATATATGATCGCTACGTCAGGTTTTTATAAATGGGAAAAATAAAGGCTTGTTTGACTCGAGTAAATATCCAATCGCACGTTCATTTGGGAATTTTATGTTATTCTCTTTAAAATGTTTGGATCCACACGTCCTTTGCATCTGTAACATGTTTCAAGCATGCATATCCATTTTTTAAAACATGTGTAGAAAAATCTTTTTCTTATAAAATTCCGAGCTATTTGGGTTGATCTAGTGGAACTTCGCAAACTTGGATAACAAAACTTTTGTGTTCATTTGTGGTGTGTGATTAAATTTTCTTTACTTACATTTTTTATGGCTTCAAATTCTTTCCATACATAAACTATAAAATTTTCGTTTTGTTGTGATCTATTTGCCTCTTATCTCTTTTTTTGTTTACATGATGAAGGGAAAGTGATAACTGAAGTGTTGATTTAAGAACAAAAGTATACATTTAACATGGAAATGCACAATGCACAAATGTAGAGAGAGATAATTCCAAAAAGTGTCTATAATTTTTTGGAATTGTAAACTCTTTTAAGTTTTATATATATCAGTTTCTGCAATCGTCGAGAAAAGGGGGAGGCAGGGGATTTTTGATTGAGTGTTGACTCCCAATCCTTAATTCATTCCTTACAAACATATAGCCAGTTATGTATGATATATCACGTTACAATCATCTATGATCGCAGGGTCAAGTTTTTGTTAATGGGCAAAATAATGGCTTGTTTGACTCGAGAAAATATCCCACCGCATGATCAATTTGGAATTTAATGTTATTCTCTTTGAAAGGTTTGGATCCATAGGTAATTTACATCTTTAACAAGTTTTAAGCATGCATATCCATGTTTTAAAACATGTGTAGAAAAATCCCTTTTTTTTTAAATTCCTACTTATTAGAGTTGAACTAGTGGAATTTCCCAAACTTCGATTACAAAAATTTCGTATTCATTTGTGGTGTGTGAATAAATTTTCTTAACTTAGGCTTGTAATTGCATTAAATTCTTTCTATTCATAAACTCTAAATTTTCATTTTGTTGTGATTTATTTGCCTTTTATCTCTTTTTTGTTTACGAGATGAAGGGAAAGTGAAAAATCAAAATTTGATTTAAGAAAAAAGTACAATGAACAAATGTAGAGAAAGATGATTCCAAAAAGTGTTTGTAATTTTTATGGATTTTAAATTCATTTTAGTTTTTATATATCAGGTTATGCAATCGTGGGGAAAAGAGGTAGGTGGGGGAATTTTAACTGAGTGTTGACTCCCAATTCATATGTCATTCCTGAAAAAAATATAGCCCGTTGTACATGATAAATCACTTTACAATCATCTATGATGGTTAGGTCAGCTTTTTTTAAATGGGCAAAATAATGGCTTGTTTGACTCGGGAAAATATCCCACCGCACGTTCAGTTGGGAATTTAATGTTATTCTCTTTGAAAGGTTTGGATCCATAGGTCTCTTGCATATTTAACATGTTTCAAGCATGCACATTCTTTTTTAAAACATGTGTAGAAAAATCACTTTCTTATAAAATTCCGAGCAATTAGTGCTGAACTAGCGGAATTTCCCAAACTTGTATAGAAAAAATTTTGTGTTCATTTGTGGTGTGTGAATATATTTTCTTTACTTACATTTTTTATTGCTTTAAATTCTTTCCATACGTTAACTCTAAAATTTTCATTTTGTTTTGATTTATTTGCCTGTATATCTTTTTTTTGTTTACGAGATGAAGGGAAAATGAAAACTCAAGTTTTGATTTAAGGAAAAAGTATACATCTAAAATGAAAATGCACAATGCACAAATGTAGAGAGAGATAATTCCAAAAAGCGTTTGTAATTTTTAGGGATTGTAAACTCTTTTTAGTTTTTATATATCAGGTTCTGCAATCGTCAGGAAAACGGGAAGCAGGGGATTTTTAACTGAGTGTTGACTCCCAATCCATAAGTCATTCCATACAAAAATATAGCCCGTTGTGCATGTTTAATCACTTTAAAATCATCTATGATCGTTAGGTCAGCTTTTTGTAAATGGGCAAAATAATGGCTTGTTTGAGTCAGGTAAATATCCCACCGAATGTTCACTTGGGAATTTAATGTTATTATCTTTAAAAGGTTTGGATCCATAGGTCATTCGAATCTTTAACATGTTTCAAGCATGCATAACCATTTTTTAAAACAAGTGTAGAAAAATCTCTTTGTTATAAAATTCTGAGCTAATAGGGTTGAACTAGTGGAATTTCCTAATCTTGGATAACAAAACCTATGTGTTCATTTGTGGTGTGTGAATAAATATTCTTTACTTACATTCGTTATTGGTTTAAATTCTTTCCATACATAAACTCTAAAAATTTTATTGTGTTGTGATCTATTTGCTTTTTATCTCTTTTTTGGTTTACTTGAAGAAGTGAAAGTGAAAATGAAGGTTTTGATTTAAGAAAAAAGTATACATCTAACTAGAAAGGCACAATACACAAATGTTGAGAGAGATAATTCAAAAAAGTGTTTGTAATTTTTAGGGATTGTAAACTCTTTTTAATTTTTATATATCAGGATCTGCAATCGTCGGGAAAAGGGGGAGGCGGGGGATTTTTAACTGAGTGTTGGCACCCAATCCAAAAGCCATACCTTAAAAAAATATAGCTTGTTATGCATGATAAATCACTTTATAATCATCTTTATCGTTAGGTCAACTTTTTGTAAATTGGCAAAATAATAGCTCCTTTGACTAGGATAAATATCCCATCGAACTTTCACTTGGGAATTTAATGTCATTCTCTTCGAAAGGTTTGGATCCATATATCATTTGCATCTTTGACATGTTTCAAGCATGCAAACACATTTTTTAATACATGTGTAGAAAAATCTGTTTGTTATAAAATTTCGAGCTATTAGGGTTGAACTATTGGAATTTTCCCAAACCTGGGATAACAAAACTTTAGTGTTCATTTGTAGTGTGTGAATAAATTTTCTTTACTCACATTTGTTATTGCTTTAAATTTTTTCCATACATAAACTCAAAAATTTTCATTTAGTTGTGAGCTGCCTTTTATCTCTTTTTTTTTTTACGAGATGAAGGGAAAGTAAAAACTCATGTTTTGATTTAAAAAAAAAGTATACATAAAAAATGGAAATGCACAATGCACAATGTAGAGAGAGATAATTCCAAAAAAGTGACAGTAATTTTTAAGGATTGTAAACTCTTTTTCGTTTTATCTATCAAGTTCTCTAATCGTCAAGAAAAGGAGGAGGCGGCGAATTTTTAACTGAGTGTTGACTCCCAAATCCATAAGGCATTCCATTCAAAAATATAACCCGTTACGCATGATAAATCACTTTACAATCATCTATGATCGTTAGGAAAGCTTTTTGTAAATGGGCAAAATAATGACTTGTTTGATTCAGGTAAATATCCCACCGAACGTTTTTAGGAATGTAATGTTATTATCTTTAAAACGTTTGGATCCATAGGTCATTTGCATCTTTAACATGTTTCAAGCATGCATATCCATTTTTTAAAACATGTGTAGAAAAATTTATTTCTTATGAAATTCTGAGCTATAAGGGTTGAACTAGTGGAATTTCCCAAACTTGGATAACAAAACTTTTTTGTTCAATTGTGGTGTGTGAATAAATTTTCTTTGCTTACATTTGTTATTGCTTTGAATTCTTTCCCTACATAATATCTAAAATTTTCATTTCTTTGTGATCTATTTGCCTTTTATCTCTTTCTTTTGTTTACGAGATGAAGTGAAAGTGAAAACTCTAGTTTTGATTTAAGAAAAAAGTATACATCTAAAATAGAACTGCACAATGCACAAATTTAGAGAGAGATAATTCCAAAAAGTTTCTATAAATTTTAGGGATTATAAACTCTTTTTAGTTTCTATATATCAAGTTCTACAATCGTCGGGAAACGGGGAGGCGGGGGATTTTTAACTGAGTGTTGACTCCCATTCCACAAGTCATTCCTTACCAAAAGATAGCCCTTTACGCACGATAAATCACTTTACAATCATCTATGATCATTAGCTATGCTTTTTGTAAATATCCCGCCGCACGTTCACTTGGGAATTTAATGTTATTATCTCTTTTGTGTTCATTTGTGGTGTGTGAATAAATTTTCTTTACTTACAGTTGTTATTGCTTTAAATTCTTTCCATATATAAACTCTAAAATTTTCAATTTGTTGTGTTCTATTTGCCTTTTAACTCTTTTTTTACGAGATAAATGGAAAGTCAAAACTCAAGTTTTTAATTAAGAGAAAAGTATACATCTAAAAGGGAAATGAAAAATGCACAAATGTAGAGTCAGATAATTCCAAAAAGTGTCTGTATTTGTTAGGGATTGTAAAATATTTTTAGTTTTCATATATGAGGTTCTGTAATCATCGGGAAAAGGGGTAGGCGGAGGATTTTTAACTGAATGATGACTCCCAATCCATTAGTCATTCCTTAAAAAAATATAGCCCGTTATGCATTATAAATCACTTTCAAATCATTTATGATCGTTAAGTCAGCTTTTTGTAAATGGGTAAAATAATGGGTTGTCTGACTCGGATAAATATCCCACCGCACGTTCACTTGGAAATATAATGTTATTTTCTTTAAAAGGTTCAGATCCATAGGTCATTTGCATCTTTAACATGTTTCAAGCGTGCATATCTATTTTTTTAAAACATGTGTTGAAAAATCTCTTTCTTATAAAATTCCGAGCTATTAGGGTTGAAATAGTGGAATTTTCCAAAACTTGGAGAACAAAACTTTTGTGTTCATTTCTGGTGTGTGAATAAATTTTCTTTACTTATATTTGTGATTGCTTTAAATTCTTTCCATACACAAACTCTAAAATTTTCATTTTGTTGTGATCTATTTGCCTTTTTTCGATTTTTTGTTAACGAGCCGAAGGGAAAGTGAAAACTCAAGTTTTGTTTTAAGAAAAAAGAATATATCTAAAATGGAAATGCACAATGAAAAAATGTAGAGAGAGATAATTCTAAAAAGTGTCTGTAATTTTTAAAGATTGTAATCTCTTTTTAGTTTTTATATATCAGGTTCTGTAATCATTAGGAAAAGGAGGAAACGGGGGTTTTTAAACTGAGTAATAATCCATAGGTCATTCCTTACAAAAATATAGCCCGTTATGCATGATCAATCACTTTAGAATAATCTATGATCGTTAGCTCAGGTTTATGTAAATGGGCAAAAAAATGGCTTGTCTGAATCGGGTAAATATCCAACCGTACGTTCACTTGGGAATATTATGTTATTCTTTTTAAAAATTTTTGATCCATAGGTCATTTTCATTTTTAACTTGTTTCAAGCATGTATATCCGGTTTTTAAAACATGCATAGAAAAATCTCTTTCTTACAAAATTCCGAGCCATTAGGGTTGAACTAGTGGAATTTTCGCAAAGTCGGATAACAAAAATTTTGTGTTCATTTGTGGTGTGTGAATAAATTTTCTTTAGTTAAATTTTTTATTGCTTTAAATTCTTTCAATACATAAACTCTAAAATTTTCATTTTGTTGGGATCTATTTGCCTTTTTTCTATTATTTGTTGACGAGATGAAGGGAAAGTGAAAACTCAAGTTTTGTTTTAAGAAAAAAGAATATATCTAAAATGGAAATGCACAATTCAAAAATGTAGAGGGAGATAATTCCAAAGATTGTAAACTTTTTTTTAGTTTTTATATATCTGGTACTGTAATCGTTAGAAAAAGGAGGAAACGGGGGTTTTTTAACTGAGTGTTGACTCATAATCCGTAGCTCATTCCTTACAAAAATATAGCCCATTGCACATGATAAATCTCTTTAGAATAATCTATGATCGTTAGCTCTACTTTATGTAAATGGGCAAAAAAATGACTTGTCTAACTGGGGTAAATATCCAACCGCACGTTCACTTGGGAATATAATGTTATTGTTTTTAAAAGTTTTTTATCCATAGGTCATTTGAATCTTTAACATGTTTCAAGCATGCATATCCAAAACATGTGTAGAAAAATCTATTTCTTATAAAATTCCGAGCTATTAGGGTTGAACTAGCAGAATTTTCCCAAAGTTGGATAACAAAACTTTTGTGTTCATTTGAGATGTGTGAATAAATTTTTTTTACTTAAATTTGTTATTGCTTTAAATTCTTTCAATACATAAACTCTAAAATTTTCATTTTGTTGTGATCTATTTCCCTTTTTTCTATTATTTGTTGACGAGATGAAGGGAAGGGAAAGTGAAAAGTCAAGTTTTCTTTTAAGAAAAATGTATACATCTAAAATGGAAATGCACAATGCAAAAATGAAGACAGAGATAATTCCAAAAAGTGTCTGTAAGTTTTAGGGATTGTAAACTTTTTTTAGTTTTTATATATCAAGTTCTGTAATCGTCAAGAAAAGGAGGAAACATGGGTTTTTTAACTGAGTGTTGACTCATAATCCATTAGTCATTGCTTACAAAAAATATAGCCAATTATGCATGATAAATCACTTCAGAATAATCTATGATCATTAGGTCAGCTTTTTGTAAATGGGCAAAATAATTGCTTGTTTGACTCGGGTAAATATCCCACCGTACGTTCACTTGGGAATTTAATGTTATTCTCTTTAAAGGTTTGGATCCATAGGTCATTTGAATCTTTAACATGTTTCAAGCATGCATATCCATTTTTTTAAACATGTGTAGAAAAAACTCTTTCTTATAAAATAACGAGCATTTAGGGTTGAACTAGTGGTATTTTCCCAGACTTGGATAACAAACCTTTTGCGTTCATTTTTGGTGTGTGAATAAATTTTCTGTACTTACATTTTTTATTGCTTTAAATTCTTTCCATACATAAAATCTAAAATTTTCATTTTGTTGTCATCTATTTGCCTTTTATCTGTTTTTTTGTTTGCGAGATGAAGGGAAAGTGAAAACTCAAGTTTTGTTTAAGAAAAAGGTACATATATAAAATGAAAAGGCACAATGCACAAATGTAGAGAGAGATAGTTCAAAAAAGTGTGTAAAATTTTCAGGGATTCTAAACTCTTTTTATTTTTTATATATCACGTTCTGCAATCGTCAGGAAAAGGGCGAGGCGAGGATTTTTAACTGAGTGTTGACCCTTAATCCATTAGTCATTCCTTACAAAAATATAGCCCGGTTTGCATGATAAATTACATTACAATCATCGATGATCGTTAGGTCTGCTTTTTGTATATGGGCCAAATAATGGCTTGATTGATTCAGGTAAATATCCCACCGAACGTTCACTAGAGAATTTATTGTCATTATCTTTAAAAGGTTTGGATCCATGGTCATTAGCATCTTTAAAATGTTTCAAGCATGCATATCCATTTTTTAAAACATGTGTAAAAAAATCTCTTTCTTATACAATTCCGAGCATTAAGGGTTGAACTAGTGGAATTTTCCTAGACTTGGATAACGAAACTTTTGTGTTCAATTTTGGTGTGTGAATAAATTTTCTTTACTTACATTTGTTATTGCTTTAAATTCTTTCCATACATAAAATCTAAAATTTTCATTTTTTTGCGATCTATTTGCCTTTTATCTCTTTTTTTTGTTTACAAGATGAAGGGAAAGTGAAAACTCAAGTTTTGATTTGAGAAAAAAGTATAGCTCTAAAATGGAAATGCAGAATGCACAAATGTAGAGAGAGATAATTCCAAAAAGTGTCTGTAAGTTTTAGGGATTGTAAACTCTCTTTAGTTTTTATACATCAAGTTCTGTAATCGTCGAGAAAAGTGGGAGGCGGGGGATTTTTAACTGAGTGTTGACTCCCAATCCATAAGTCTTTCCTTACAAAAATATGGCTCGTTTCGCATGATAAATCACTTTACAATCATCTATGATCCTTAGTTCAGCTTTTTTTAAATTGGCAAAATAAATGCTTGTTTCACTCGGATAAATATCCCACCGCACGTTCACTTGGGAATTTAATGTTATTCTCTTTAAAGGTTTGGATCCATAGGTCATTTGAATCTTTAACATGTTTCAAGCATGCATATCCATTTTTTTAAACATGTGTAGAAAAAACTCTTTCTTATAAAATAACGAGCATTTAGGGTTGAACTAGTGGTATTTTCCCAGACTTGGATAACAAACCTTTTGCGTTCATTTTTGGTGTGTGAATAAATTTTCTTTACTTACATTTTTTATTGCTTTAAATTCTTTCCATACATAAAATCTAAAATTTTCATTTTGTTGTCATCTATTTGCCTTTTATCTGTTTTTTTGTTTGCGAGATGAAGGGAAAGTGAAAACTCAAGTTTTGTTTAAGAAAAAGGTACATATATAAAATGAAAAGGCACAATGCACAAATGTAGAGAGAGATAGTTCCAAAAAGTGTGTATAATTTTCAGGGATTCTAAACTCTTTTTATTTTTTATATATCAGGTTCTGCAATCCTCAGGAAAAGGGCGAGGCGGGGATTTTTAACTGAGTGTTGACCCTCAATCCATTAGTCATTCCTTACAAAAATATAGCCCGTTTTGCATGATAAATTACATTACAATTATCTATGATCGTTCGGTCTGCTTTTTGTAAATGGGTGAAGTAATGGCTTGATTGATTCAGGTAAATATCCCACTGAACGTTCACTAGAGAATTTATTGTCATTATCTTTAAAAGTTTTGGATCCATAGGTCATTAGCATCTTTAACATGTTTCAAGCATGCATATCCATTTTTTAAAACATGTGTAAAAAAATCTCTTTCTTATACAATTCCGAGCATTAAGGGTTGAGCTAGTGGAATTTTCCCAGACTTGGATAACGAAACTTTTGTGTTCAATTTTGGTGTATGAATAAATTTTCTTTACTTACATTTGTTATTTCTTTAAATTCTTTCCATACATAAAATCTAAAATTTTCATTTTGTTGCGATCTATTTGCCTTTTATCTCTTTTTTTGGTTTACAAGATGAAGGTAAAGTGAAAACTCAAGTTTTGATTTGAGAAAAAAGTATACATCTAAAATGGAAATGCAGAATGCACAAATGTAGAGAGAGATAATTCCAAAAAGTGTCTGTAAGTTTTAGGGATTGTAAACTCTCTTTAGTTTTTATATATCAAGTTATACAGAAGTCGAGAAAAGTGGGAGGCGGGGGATTTTTAACTGAGTGTTGACTCCCAATCCATAAGTCATTCCTTACAAAAATATGGCTCGTTTCGCATGATAAATCACTTTACAATCATCTATGATCGTTAGATCAGCTTTTTGTAAATTGGCAAAATAAATGCTTGTTTCACTCGGATAAATATCCCACCGCACGTTCACTTGGGAATTTAAAGTTATTATCTTTAAAAGGATTGGATCCATGGGTAATTTGCATCTTTAACATGTTTCAAGCATGCATATCCATTTTTTAAAACATATGTAGAAAAATCACTTTCTTATAAAATTCCGAGCTATTAGGGTTGAACTAGTGGAATTTTCCAAACTTGAATAACAAAACTTTTGTGTTCATTTGTGGTGTGTGAATAAATTTTCTTTATGTACATTTGTTATTGCTTTAAATTCTTTCCCCACATAAACTCTAAAATTTTCATTTTGTTGTGATCTATTTGCCTTTTATCTCTCTTTTTTTGTTTACGAGATGAAGTGAAAGTGAAAACTCA
This sequence comes from Aristolochia californica, assembly GCF_029961685.1. Classification (NCBI taxonomy): domain Eukaryota; kingdom Viridiplantae; phylum Streptophyta; class Magnoliopsida; order Piperales; family Aristolochiaceae; genus Aristolochia; species Aristolochia californica. The sequence continues at coordinate 29,914,563 of NW_027182279.1, read as the reverse complement.
AGTTTTCATTTAAGAAAATAGTATGCATATAAAATGGGAATGCACATTGCAAAAATGTTGAGAGAGATAATTCAGAAAAGTGTATGCAATTTTTAGGGATTGTAAAGTCTTTTTAGTTTTTATATCTCAGGTTCTGCAATCGTCAGAAAAAGAGGGAGGCGGGGGATTTTTAACTGAGTGTTGACACCCAATCCATAAGTCATTCCTTACAAAAATATAGCCAGTTATGCATGATAAATCACTTTACAATCATCTATGATCGTTATGTCAGCTTTTTGTAAATAGGCAAAATAATGGCTTCTTTGACTCGGGTAAATATCCCACCGAACTTTCATTTGGGAATTTATTGTTATTATCTTTAAAAGGTTTGGATACATAGGTCATTTGAAACTTGAACATGTTTCAAGCATGCATATCCCTTTTTTTTAAAATGTGTAGAAAAATCTCTTTCTTATAAAATTCTGAGCTATTAGGGTTGAACTAGTATTATTTCCCAAACTTGGATAACAAAAATTTTGTGTTCATTTGTGGTGTGTGAATAAATTTTCTCTACTTACATTTGTGATTACATTAAACTCTTTCCATACATAAACTCTAAAATTTTCATTTTGCTGTGATCTATTTGCCTTTTATCTCCTTTTTTGTTTACAAGATAAAGGGAAAGTGAAAACTCAAGTTTTGAATTAAGAAAAAAGTATACATCTAAAATTGAAATGCACAATGCACAAATGTAGAAAGAGATAATTCCAAAAAGTGTCTGTAATTTTTGGGATTATAAACTCGTTTTAGTTTTCCTATTTCAAGTTCTGTAATAGTCGGGAAAAGAGGGACGCGGGGGATGTTTAACTAAGTGCTGACTCCCAATCCATAATTCACACATTAAAAAAATATAGCCCGTTATGCATGATAAATCACTGTACAATCATATATGATCGTTAGGTCAACTTTTTTAAATGGGTTAAATATTGCCTTTTTTGAATTGGGTAAATATCCCACTGCACGTTCACTTTGGAATTTAATGTTACTATCTTTAAAATTTTTAGATCCATAGGTCATTTGCATCTTTAACATGTTTCAAGCATGCGTATCAATTTTTTAAAACATGTGTAGAAAAATCTATTTCTTTTAAAATTCCGAGCTATTAGGGTTGAACTAGTGAAATTTTCCCAATGTTGGATAGCAAAACTTTCGTGTTCATTTGTGGTGTGTAAATAAATTTTCTTTACTTAAATTTGTTTTAGCTTTAAATTCTTTGAATACAAAAAATCTAAAATTTTCATTTTGTTGTGATCTATTTGCCTTGTTTCTATTATTTGTTGACGAGATGAAGGGAAAGTGAAAACTCAAGTTTTCTTTTAAGAAAAAAGTAGACATCTAAAATGGAAATGCACAAAGCAAAAATGAAGACAGAGATAATTCCAAAAAGTATCTGTAATTTTTAGAGATTGTAAACTCCTTTTAGTTTTTATATATCTGGTTCTGTAATCGTCAAGAAAAGGAGGAAACCGGGGTTTTTTAACTGAGTGTTGACTCATAATCCAAAAGTCATTCCTTACAAAAAATATAGCCCGTTACACATGATAAATCACTTCAGATTAATCTATGATCGTTAGGTCAGCTTTTTGCAAATGTGCAAAATAATTGATTGTTTGACTCGGGTAAATATCCCACCGCACGTTCAGTTGGGAATTTAATGTTGTTTTCTTAATAAGGTTTGGATCCATAGGTCATTTAAATTTTTAACATGTTTCAGGCATGCATATCCATTTTTTAAAACATGTGTTGAAAAAATTCTTTCTTATAAAAGAACGAGCAGTTAGGGTTGAACTAGTGGAATTTTCCCAGACTTGGATAACAAAACTTTTGTGTTCATTTTTGGTGTGTGAATAAATTTTCTTTACTTACATTTGTTATTGCATTAAATTCTTTCCATACATAAACTCTAAAATTTTAATTTTGTTGTGATCTATTTTCCTTTTATCTCTATTTTTGTTTACGAGATGAAGGGAAAGTGAAAAATCAAGTTTTGTTTAAGAAAAAAGTATACATCAAAAATGGAAATGCACATTGCACAAATGTAGAGAGAGATAATTTCAAAAAGTGTCTATAATTGTTAGGGATTCTAAACGCTTTTTATTTTTTATATATCAGGTATTGCAATCGTCAGGAAAAGGGGGAGGCGGGGAGTTTTAACTGAGTGTTCACCCTCAATCCATCAGTCATTCCTTACAAAAATATAGCCCATTACGCATGATAAATCACATTACAATCATCTATGATCGTTAGGTCAACTTTTTGTAAATGGGCAAAATAATGACTTGATTGATTCGGGTAAATATCCCACCGAACGTTCACTTGAGAATTTATTGTCATTATCTTTAAAAGGTTTGGATCCATAGGTCATTAGCATCTTAAACATGTTTCAAGCATGCATATCCATTTTTTAAAACATGTGTAGAAAAATCTCTTTCTTATACAATTCCGAGCATTAAGGGTTGAACTAGTGGAATTTTCCCAGACTTGGATAACAAAACTTTAGTGTTCAATTTTGGTGTGTGAATAAATTTTATTTACTTACATTTGTTATCGCTTTTAATTCTTTCCATACATAAAATCTAAAATTTTCATTTTGTTGTGTTCTATTTGCCTTTTACCTCTTTTTTTTGTTTACGAGATGATGGGAAAGTGAAAACTCAAGTTTTGATTTGAGAAAAAAGTATAGATCTAAAATGGAAATGCATAATGCACAAATGTAGAGAGAGATAATTCCAAAAAGTGTCTGTAAGTTTTAGGGATTGTAGACTCTTTTTAGTTTTTATATATCAGGTTATGTAGAAGTCGAGAAAAGGGGGAGGCGGGAGTTTTAACTGAGTGTTGACTCCCAATCCATGAGTCAATCCTTTAAAAAATATATCCTGTTACGCATAATAAACCACATTACAATCATCTATGATCGTTAGTTCAACTTTTTGTAAATTAACAAAATAATGGCTTGATTCACTCGGGTAAATATCCCACCGCATGTTCACTTGTGGTGTGTGAATAAATTTTCTGTACGTACATTTGTTATTGCTTTAAATTCTTTCCACACATAAACTCTAAAATTTTCATTTTGTTGTGATCTATTTGTCTTTTATCTCTCTTTTTTTGTTGACGAGATGAAGTGAAAGTGAAAACTTAAGTTTTGCTTTAAGAAAAAGTATACATCTAAAATGGGAATGCACAATGCACAAATGTTGAGAGAGATAATTCAAAAAAGTGTCTACAATTTTTAGGGATTGTAAACTCTTTTTAGCTTTTATATCTCAGGTTCTGGAATCGTCGGGAATAGGGGGAGGCGGGGGATTTTTTACTGAGTGTTGACACCAGATCCATAAGTCATTCCTTACAAATATATAGCCTGATATACATGATAAATCACTTTCCAAACATCTATGATCGTTATGTCAGCTTTTTGTAAATAGGCGAAATAATGGCTTGTTTGACTCGAGTAAATGTCCCACCGAACGTTCACTTTGAAATTTATTGTCATTATCTTTAAAAGGTTTGGATCCATAGGTCATTTGCATCTTTAACATGTTTCAAGCATGCATATCCATTTTTTAAAAAATGTGTAGAAAAATCTATTTCTTATAAAATTCCGATCTTTTAGGGTAGAACTCGTATTATTTCCCAAACTTGGATAACAAAAATTTTGTGTTCATTTGTGGAGTGTGAATAAATTTTCATTACTTACATTTGTGATTGCATTAAATTCTTTCGATACATAAACTCTAAAATTTTCATTTTGTTGTGATCTGTTTGCCTTTTATCTCCTTTTTTGTTTACGAGATGAGGGAAAGTGAAAACTCAAGTTTTGAATTAAGAAAAAAGTATACATCTAAAATGGAAATGCACAATGCACAAATATAGAAAGAGATAATTCCAAAAAGTGTCTGTAATTTTTGGGATTATAAATTTTTTTTATTTTTTATATTTCATGTTCTGCAATCGTCAGGAAAAGAGGGAGGCGGGGCTTTTTTAACTAAGTATTGAATCCCAATCCATAAGTCATTCGTTACAAAAATATAGCCCGTTATGCATGATAAATCACTGTACAATCATATATGATCGTTAGGTCCTCTTTTTGTAAATGGGTAAAATATTGGCTTGTTTGAATTGGGTAAATATCCCACCGCACGTTCACTTGGGAATTTAATGTTACTATCTTTAAAAGGTTTGGATCCATAGGTCATTTGCATCTTTAACATGTTTCAACCATGCATATCCATTTTTTAAAACATGTATAGAAAAATCTCTTTCTTCTAAAATTTCGAGCTATTAGGGTTGAACAAAAGGAATTGCATATAATTGGATAACAAAACTTTTTTGTTCATTTGTGGTGTGTTAATAAATTTTCTTTACTTACATTTGTTATTGCTTTAAATTCTTTACACACATAAAGTCTAAAATTTTCATTTTGTTGTGATCTATTTGCCTTTTATCTCTTTTTTTGTTTACGAGATGAAGGGAAAGTGAAAACTGAAGTTTTGATTTAAGAAAAAAGTATACATCTAAAATGGAAATGCACAATGCACAAATGTAGTGAGATATAATTCCAAAAAGTGACTGTAATTTTTCGGGATTGTAAACTCTTTTTAGTTTTTATATATCCGGTTCTACAATCGTTAGGAAAAGGGGGAAGCGGGGGATTTTTAACTGAGTGTTGACTCTCAATTCTTATATCATTCGTAAAAAAAATATAGCCCATTACGCAAGATAAATCACTTTACAATCATCTATGATCATTAGGTCAACCTTTTGTAAATGGGCAAAATAATGGCTTGATTGATTCAGGTAAATATCCCACCGAACGTTCACTTGGAAATTTAATGTTATTATCTTTAAATGGTTTGGATCCATAGGTCATTTGCATCTTTAACATGTTTCAAACATGCATATCCATTCTTTAAAACATGTGTAGAAAAATCTCTTTCCTATAAAATTCCGAGCCATTAGGGTTGAACTAGTGGAATTTCCCAAACTTGTATAAAAAAACTTTTGTGTTCATTTGTGGTGTGTGAATAAATTTTCTTTACGTACATTTTTTATTGCTTTAAATTCTTTCCACAAATAAACTCTAAAATTTTCATTTTGTTGTGATCTATTTGCCTTTTATCTCTTTATTTGGTTATGAGTTGAAGTATCAGTAAAAACTCAAGTTTTAATTTAAGAAAAATGTATACATCTAAAATGGAAATTCACAATGCACAAATGTTCAGAGAGATTATTCCAAAAAGTGTTTGGAATTTTTAGGGATTGCAAACTCTTTTTAGTTTTTATATCTCAGGTTCTGTAATCGTCGGGAATAGGGAGAGGCGGGGGAATTTTAACTGAATGTTGACCCCCAATCCATAAGTTATTCCTTACAAAAATAGAGCCAAATATGCATAATAAATCACTTTACACTCATCTATGATCATTAGATCTTCTTTTTGTAAATGGACAAAATAAAGGCTTGTTTGACTCGGGTAAATATCCCACCGAACGTTCACTTGAGAATTTATTGTCATTATCTTTAAAAGGTTTGGATCCATAGGTCATTAGCATCTTAAACATGTTTCAAGCATGCATATCCATTTTTTAAAACATGTGTAGAGAAATCTATTTCTTATACAATTCTGAGCATTAAGGGTTGATCTAGTGGAATTTTCCCGGACTTGGGTAACAAAACTTTGTATTCAATTTTGGTGTGTGAATAAATTTTCTTTACTTACATTTGTTATTGCTTTAAATTCTTTCCATAGATAAAATCTAAAATTTTCATTTTGTTGGAATCTATTTGCCTTTTATCTCTTTTTTTGTTTACAAGATGAAGGGAAAGTGAAAACTCAAGTTTTGATTTGATCAAGAAGTATAGATCTCAAATGGAAATGCAGAATGCACAAATGTAGAGAGAGATAATTCCAAAAAGTGTCAGTAAGTTTTAGGGATTCTAAACTCTTTTTAGTTCTTATATATCATGTTATGTAGAAGTCGAGAAAAAGGGGAGGCGGGGGATTTTTAACTGAGTGTTGACTCCCAATCCATAAGTCATTTCTTACAAAAATATAGCCCGTTACGCATGATAAATCACTTTACAATCATCTATGATCATTATTTCAGCTTTTTGTAAATTGGCAAAATAATGGCTTGTTGCACTCGGGTAAATATCCCACCGCATGTTCACTTGGGAATTTAAAGTTAATATCTTTAAAAGGTTTAGATCCATAGGCCATTTGCATCTTTAACATGTATCAAGCATGCATATCTATTTTTTAAAACCTGTGTAGAAGAATCACTTTCTTATAAAATTCTGAGCTATTAGGGTTGAACTAGTGGAATTTTTGAAACTTGGATAACAAAACTTTTTTTTTCATTTGTGGTTCGTAAATAAATTTTCTTTACGTACATTTTTTATTGCTTCAAATTCTTTCCACACATAAACTCTAAAATTTTCATTTTGTTGTGATCTATTTGCCTTTTATCTCTCTTTTTTTGTTTATGAGATGAAGTGAATGGGAAAACTCAAGTTTTGATTTAAGAAAAATGTATACATCTAAAATGGGAATGCACAATGCACAAATGTTGAGAGAGATAATTCAGAAAAGTGTCTGCAATTTTTAGGGATTGTAAACTATTTTTAGTTTTTATATCTCAGGTTTTGCAATCATTGAGAATAGGGGGAGGCGGGGGATTTTTAACTAAATATTGACACCCAATCCATAAGTCATTCCTTACTAAAATATAGCCCGTTATGCATGATAAATCACTTTAAAATCATCTATGATCGATATGTCAGCTTTTTGTAAATAGGCAAAATAATGGCTTGTTTGACTCGGGTAAATATCCCACCGAACGTTCACTTGGGAATTTATTGTCATTATGTTTAAAAGGTTTGGATCCAGAGGTCATTTGCATCTTTAACATGTTTCAAGCATGCATATCCATTTTTTAAAAAATGTGTAGAAAAGTGTCTTTCTTATAAAATTCCGAGCTATTAGAGTTGAACTAGTATTATTTGTCAAACTTGGATAACAAAAATTTTGAGTTCATTTGTGGTGTTTGAATAAATTTTTTTTACTTACATTTGTGATTGCATTAAATTCTTTCCATACATAAACTCTAAAATTTTCAGTTTGTAGTGATCTGTTTGCCTATTATCTCTTTTTTTGTTTACGAGATGAAGGGAAAGTGAAAACTCAAGTTTTGAATTAAGAAAAAAGTATACATCTAATGGAAATGCAAAATGCACAAATGTAGAGAGATAATTCCAAAAAGTGTCTATAATTTTTGGGATTATAAACTCTTTTTAGTTTTTATATTTCAAGTTCTGCAATCGTCGGGAAAAGAGGGAGGCGGGGCATTTTTAACTAAGTGCTGACTCCCAATCCATAAGTCATTCGTTACAGAAATACAGCCCATTATGCATGATAAATCACTGTACAATCATATATAATCATTAGGTCAGCTTTTTATAAATGGGTAAAATATTGGTTGTTAGAATTGTGTAAATATCCCACCGCACATTCACTTGGGAATTTAATTTTACTATCTTTAAAAGGTTTGGATCCATAGGTCATTTGCATCTTTAACATGTTTCAACCATGCATATCCATTTTTTGAAACATGTGTAGAAAAATCTCTTTCTTCTAAAATTCCGAGCTATTAGGGTTGAACAAGAGGAATTGCCCAAACTTGGATAACAAAACTTTTCTGTTCATTAGTCGTGTGTGAATAAATTTTATTTACCTACATTTGTTATTGCTTTAAATTCTTTCCATACATAAACTCTAAAATTTTCATTTTGTTGTGATCTATTTGCCTTTTATCTCTATTTTTGTTTACGAGATGAAAGGAAACTGAAAACTCAAGTTTTGATTTAAGAAAAAAGTATACATGTAAAATGGAAATGCACAATGCACAAATGTAGAGAGATATAATTCCAAAAAGTGACTATAATTTTTAGGGATTGTAAACTCTTTTTAGTTTTTATATATCCGGTTCTGAAATCGTGAGGAAAAGGGGGAGGTGAGGGATTTTTAACTGAGTGTTGACTCTCAATCCTTATGTTATTCCTTAAAAAAATATAGCCCGTTATGCATGATAAATCACTTTACAATCATATATGATCGTTAGGTCAACTTTTTTTAAATGGGCAAAATATTGGCTTGTTTGACTCAGGTAAATATCCCACCGAACGTTCACTTGGAAATTTAATGTTATTATCTTTAAAAGGTTTGGATCCATAGGTCATTTTCATCTTTAATATATTTCAAGCATGCATATCCCTTTTTTAAAACATGTGTAGAAAAATCTATTTCTTATAAATTCCGAGCTATTAGGGTTGAACTAGAGTAATTTCCAAAACTTGGATAACAAAAATTTTGTGTTCATTTGTGGTATGTGAATAAACTTTCTTTACTTACATTTGTTATTGCTTTAAATTCTTTTCTTACATAAACTCAAAAAATTTCAGTTTGTTGTGATCTATTTGCCTTTTATCTCTTTTTTTTGTTTACGAGATGAAGTGAAAGTAAAAACTCAAGTTTTGATATTAGAAAAAAGTACACATCTAAAATGGAAATGCACAATGCACAAATGTAGAGAGAGATAATTCCAAAAATTATCTGTAATTTTTAGGGATTGTAAACTCTTTGTAGTTTTTACATATCAAGTTCTGCATTCATTGGGAAAAAAGGGTAGCGGGGTATTTTTAACTGTGTGTTGACTCCCAATCCAAAAGTCATTCCTTCCAAAAATATAGCTCGTTATGCATGATAAATGACTTTACAATCATTTATGATCATTGTATCAGCTTTTTGTAAATGGCAAAAAAATGGCTTGTTTGACTCAGGTAAATATCCCAACACACGTTCACTTGGGAATTTAATGTTATTATCTTTACAAGGTTTGTATCCATATTTCATTTGTATCTTTAACATGTTTCAAGCTTGCTTATCCATTTTTTAAAACATGTGTAGAAAAATCTCTTTCTTCTAAAATTCCTAGCTGTTAGGGTTGAACATGTGGAATTTCCCAAACTTGGATAACAAAACTTTTCTATTCATTTGATGTGTGTGAATAAATTTTCTTTACTTACATTTGTTATTTGCATTAAATTCTTTCCATACTTAAACTCTAAAATTTTCATTTTTTTGTGATCTATTTGCCTTTTATCTCTTTTTTTGTTTACGAGATAAAGGGAAAGTGAATACTCAAGTTTTGATTTAAGAAAAAACTATACATCTGATATGGGAAGGCACAATGCACAAATGTAGAGAGAGATAATTCCAAAAAATGTTTGTAATTTATAGGGATTGTAAACTCTTTTTAGTTTTTATATATTAGGTTCTGTAATCGTCGGGAAAAAGGGGAGGCAGGGGATTTTTAACTGAGTGCCGAATCCCAATCCATAAATCATTCCTTACAAAAATTAAGCCCGTTACACATGATAAATCACTTTACAATGATCTATGATCGTTAGGTCAGCTTTTTGTAAATGGGCAAAATAAAGGCTTGTTTGACTCGGGTAAATATCCCACCGCCTGTTCACTTGGGAATTTAATGTTATTCTCTTTAAAAGGTTTGGATCCATAGGTCAGTTGCATCTTTAACAAGTTTGAAGCATGCATACCCATTTTTTAAAACATGTGTAGAAAAATCTATTTCTTATAAAATTCCGAGCTATTAAGGTTGAACAAGTGGAATTTTCCCAAACTTGGATATCAAAACTTTAGTGTTGAATTGTGGTGTATGGAAAAAAATTTCTTTACTTACATTTGTTATTGCTTTAAATTCTTTCCATACATAAACTCTAAAATTTTGATTTTGTTGTGATCTATTTGCTTTTTTTCGCTTTTTTTGTTTACGAGATGAAGGGAAACTGTAAACTCAACTTTTGACTTAAGAAAAAACTATACATCTAAAATAGACATGCATAATGCACAAATGTAGAGCGAGATAATTCCAAAAGTGTCTGTAATTTTTAGGGATTGTAAACTATTTTTTGTTTTTATAACAGGTTCTGCAACCGTAGGGAAAAGGGGAAGGTGGGAGTTTTTTAACAGAGTGTTGACTCCCAATCCATAACTCATTCTTTACAAAAAAAAATAGCCCATTACGCATGATAAATCTCTTTACAATCATCTATGATCATTAGGTCACCTTTTTGTAAATGGGCAAAATAATGGCTTGTCTGACTCAGGTAAATATCCCACCGCACGTTCACTTGGGAATTTAATGTTATTGTCTTTAAAAATTTTGGATCCATAGGTCATTTGCATCTTTAACATGTTTCAAGCATGCATATCCATTTTTTTAAAACATGTGTAGAAAAATCTCTTTCTTATAAAATTCCGAGCTATTAGGGTTGAACTAGTGGAATTTCCCAAACTTGGATAAAAATACTTTTGTGTTCATTTTTTGTCTGTGAATAAATTTTATTTACTCATATTTGTTGTTGCTTTAAATTCTTTCCATAAATAAACTCTAAAATTTTAATTTTGTTGTGATCTATTTGCCTTTTATCTCTTTTTTTGTTTACGAGATGAAGTGAAAGTAGAAATTCAAGTTTTGATTTAAGAAAAAAGTATACATGTAAAATGGAAATGCACAATGCACAAATGTAGAGAGAGATACTTCCCAAAAAGTGCTTGTAATTTTTAGGGATTCTAAACTTTTTTTTAGCATTTATATATCAAGTTTGGCAATCGTCAGGGAAAGGGGGAGGCAGGGACTTTTAACTGAGTGTTGACTCCCAATCGATAAGTCATTCCTTAAAAAAATAAAGCCCGTTATGCATGACAGATCACTTTACAATCATCTATGTTTCAAACATGCATATCCATTTTTTAAAACATGTGTAGAAAAATCTCTTTCTTAAAAAATTCTGAGCTATTATGGTTGAACTAGTGGAATTTTCCAATCTTGGATAACAAAACTTTTGTGTTCATTTGTGGTGTGTGAATAAATTTTATTGATGTACATTTTTTATTTCTTTAAATTATTTCCATTATTGAACTCTAAAATTTTCATTTTGTTGCGATCTTTTTTGCTTTTTATCTCATGTTTTGTTTACGAGATGAAGGGAAAGTGAAAACTCAAGTTTTGATTTAAGAAAAAAGTACACATCTAAAATGGAAATGCACAATGCAGAAATGTAGAAAGAGATAATTCCAAAATGTGTCTATAATTTTTAGGGATTGTAAACTCTTTGTAGTTTTAATATATCGATTCTGGAATCGTCGGGAAATGGGGGAGGCTAGGGATTTTTAACTGAGTGTTTACTCCCTATCCATAAGTCATTCCTTACAAAAATATTGCCCGTTACGCATGATAAATCACTTTACAATCATCTATGATAGTTAGGTCAACTTTTGGTAAATGAGCAAAATAATGGCTTGTTTGACTCGGGTAAATATCCCACCGCACATTCACTTGGGGATTTAATGTTATTGTCATTAAAAGGTTTGGATCCATTGGTCATTTGCATGTTTAATATATTTCAAGCAGGCATATCCATTTTTTAAAACATGTGTAGAAAAATTTCTTTCTTGTAAAATTCAATGCTTTTAGTTTTGAACGAGTGGAATTTTCCCAAACTTGGATAACAAAACATTTGTGTGCATTTGTGGTGTGTGAATATATTTTCTTTTCTGATGTTTGTTATTGCGTTAAATTCATTCCATACATAAACTCTAAAATTTTCTTTTTGTTGTGATCTATTTGCCTTTTATCTCTTTTTTTTTTTAAGAGATGAAGGGAAAGTGAAAACTCAAGTTTTGATTTAAGAAAAAAGTATACATCTAAAATGGAAATGCACAATGCACAAATGGAGAGAGAGATAATTCCCAAAATTATCTGTAAATTTCAGGGACTGTAAACTCTTTTCTGTTTTTATATATCAGGTTCTGTAAACGTCGAAAAAAGGGGGAGGCGGGGGATTTTTAACTTAGTGTTGACTCCCAATCCATAAGTCATTCCTTACAAAAATATAGCCCATTACATATGATAAATCACGTTAACAATGATCTATGATCGTTAGGTCAGAATTTTGTAAATGGGCAAAATAATGGCTTGTTTCACTGGGGTAAATATCCCACCACACGATCACTTGAGAATTTAATGTTATTCTCTTTAAACAGTTTGGATCCATAGGTCATTTGCATCTTTAACATATTTCAAGCATGCATATCCATTTTTAAAAACATGTGTAGAAAAATCTCTTTTTTATAAAATTCCGAGCTATTAGGGTTAAACTAGTGGAATTTCCCAAACTTGGTTAACAAAACTTTTGTGTTCAATTGTGGTGTGTGAATAAATTTTCTTTACTAACATTTGTTATTACTTTAAATTCTTTCCACACATAAACTCTAAAATTTTCATTTTGTTGTGATCTTTTTGCCTTTAATCTCTTTTTTTGTTTACGAGATGAAGGGAAAGTGAAAACGCAAGTTTTGATTTAAGAAAAAGGATACATCTAAAATGGAAATGCACAATGCACAAATATAGAGAGAGATAATTCCAAAAACGTGTCTATAATTTTTTAGGGATTGTAAACTCTTTTTAGTTTTATATAATAGGTTCTGCAATTGTCGGGAAAAGGGCGACGAGGGGGATTTTTAACTGAGTGTTGACTCCCAATTCGTAAGTCATTCCTTACAAAAATATAGACTGTTATGCATGATAAATCACTTTACAATCATCTATAATTGTTATGTTAGCTTTTTGTAAATGGGAAAAATAATGGCTTTTTTGACTCGGGGAAATGTCCCACCGAACGTTCACTTGGAAATTTAATGTTATTATCTTGAAAAGGTTTGGATCCATAGGTTATTTGAATCTTTAACATGTTTCAAGCATGCATATCCATTTTTAAAAACGTGTAGAAAAATCTCTTTCTGATAAAATTCCAAGCTATTAGGGTTGAACTAGTGGAATTTCCCAAACTTGGTTAACAAAAATTTTGTGTTCATTTGTGGTGTGTGAATAAATTTTCTTTACTTACATTTGTTATTGCTTTAAATTCTTTCCATACATAAACTCTAAAATTTTCATTTTGTTGTGATCTATTTGCCATTTATCTCTTTTTTTGTTTACGAGATGAAGGGAAAGTGAAAATTCAGTTTTAGATTTAAGAAAAAAGTATACATCTAAACTTGAAATGCCCAATGCACAAATGTAGAGAGATAATTCCATAAAGTGTCTGTAATTTTTAGCGATTGTAAACTCTTTTTAATTTTTATTTATCAAGTTCAGCATTTGTCAGGAAAAGGGGCAGGTGGAGGATTTTTAACTGAGTGTTGACTCCCAATCCATAAATCATTCGTTAAAAAAAATTGCCCATTACACATGATAAATTACTTTACAATCATCTATGATCGTTAGGTCAGCTATTAGTAAATGGGCAAAATAATGGCTTGTTTGGCTTGGGTAAATATCCTACCACACGTTCACTTGGGAATTTAATGTTATTATCTTAAAAAGGTTTGGTTCCATAGGTGAATGGCATCTTTAACATGTTTCAGGCATGTATAGCCATTTTTAAAAACATGTGTAGAAAAATCTCTTTCTTATAAAATTCCGAGCTATAATGGTTGACCAAATGGAATTTCCCAAACTTGGATAACAAAACTTTTGTGTTCATTTGTGGTGTGTGAATAATTTTTTTTTGCTTAGATTTGTTATTGCTTTAAATTCTTTCCAATCATAAACTCTAAAATTTTCATTTTGTTGTGATCTATTTGCCTTTTATCTCTTTTTTTTTTTACAAGATAAAGGGAAAGTGAAAACTCAAGTTTTGATTAAAGAAAAAAGTGTACATCTAAAATGGAAATGCACAATGCCCAAATGTAGAGTGAGATAATACCAAAAAGTTTCTGTAATTTTTAGGGATTGTAAACTGTTTTTAGTTTTTATATATCGGGTTTTGCAATCGTCGGGAAAAGGGGGAGTCGTGGGATTTTTAACAGAGTGTGGATGCCCAATCCGTAACTCATTCCATACAAAAATATAGTTTGGTACGCATGATAAATCACTTTACAATCATCTATGATCGTTAGTTCTGCTTTTCGTAAATGGGCAAAATAATGGCTTGTCTGACTCAGGTAAATATCCCACCGCACCTTCACTTTGGGAATTTAATGTTATTCTCTTTAAAAGTTTGGATCCATAGGTCATTTGCATCTTTAACATGTTTCAAGAATGCATATCCATTTTTTAAAACATGTCTAGAGAAATCTCTTTCTTAAAAAATTCTGAGCTTTTAGGGTTGAACTAATGGAATTTCCCAAGCTTTGTTCACAAAACTCTTGTGTTCATTTGTGGTGTGTGAATAAATTTTATTTACTTACATTTGTTATTGCGTTAAATTCTTTCCATACAGAAACTCTAAAATTTACATTTTTGTTGTGATTTATTTGGCTTTTATCTCTGTTTTTGTTTACGAGATGAAGGGAAAGTGAAATTTCATGTTTTAATTTAAGAAAAAAGTATACATCTAAATTGGAAATGCACAATGCACAAATTTTGAAAGAGATAATTTCATAAAGTGTTTGAAATTTTTAGGGATTGTAAACTATTTTTAGTTTTTTTATATCAGGTTCTGCAATTGTCGGGAAAAGAGGGAGGCGTGAGATTTTTAACTGAGTGTTAACTCCCAATCCATAATTCATTCCTTACAAAAATATAGCCCGTTATGCATGATAAATCACTTTACAATCATCTATGATCATTTGGTTAGATTTTTATAAATGGGCAAAATGTGGCTTGTTTCACTAGGGTAAATATCCCATCGCATGTTCACTTGGGAATTTCATGTTATTCTCTTTAAAAGGTTTTGATCCATAGGTCATTTCCATCTTTAACTATTTTAAAGCATGTATATCCATTTTTTAAAACGTGTGTAGAAAAATCTCTTTCTTATAAAATTCCGAGCTATTAGGGTTGAACAAGTGGAATTTTCCCAAACTTGGATAACAAAACTTTAGTGTTCATTTGTGGTGTGTGAATAAATTTTCTTTACTTACATTTGTTATTGCTTTAAATTCTTTCCATACATAAACTCTAAAATTTTCATTTTGTTGTGATCTATGTGCCTTTTATATATTTTTTTGTTTACGAGTAGAAGGGAAAGAGAAAACTCAAGTTTTGATTTAAGAAAAAAGTATACATCTAAAATGAAAATGTACAATGCACAAATGTAGAGAGAGATAATTCCAGAAAGTGTCAGTAAGTTTTAGGGATTGTAAAGTCTTTTTAGTTTTTATATATCAGGTTCTGTAATCATCGGGAAAAGGTGGAGGCAGGGGATTTTAAACTGAGTCTTGACTCCCAATCCATAAGTCATTCCTTAAAAAAATATAGCTCGTTACGCTTGATAAATCACTTACAATCATCTATGATCGTTAGGTCAACTTTTTGCAAATGGGAAAAATAATGGCTTGTTTGACTCAGGTAAATATCCCTCCGCACGTTCATTTGGGAATTTAATTTTATTCTATTTAAAAGGTATGGATCCATAGGTCATTGGCATGTTTAACATGTTTCAAGCATTCATATCCATTTTTTAAAACCTGTGTAGAAAAATATCTTTCTTATAAAATTCCGAGCTATTAGGGTTGAACTAGTGGAATTTCCCAAACTTGGATAACAAAATTTTTTTGTTCATTTGTGGTGTGTGAATAAATTTTCTTTACTTACATTTGTTATTGCTTTAAATTCATTCCGTACATAAACTCTAAAATTTTCATTTTGTTGTGATCTATTTGCCTTTTCTCTTTTTTTTTTACGAGATGAAGGGAAAGTGAAAGCTGAAGTTTTTATTTAAAAAAAAAGTATATCTAAAATGGAAATGTCAAATGCAAAAATGTAGAGAGAGATAATTCTAAAAAGTTTCAATAATTTTTACGGATTGTAAACTCTTTTTAGTTTTTTTATATCAGGTTCTGCAATGGTTGGGAAAAGGGGAAGGCGGGGGATTTTTCATTGAGTGTTGACTCCCAATCCACAAGTGATTCCTTACCAAAATAAAGCTCGTTACGCATTATAAATAACTTTAAATCATCTATAATCGTTAGGTCAGCTTTCGTAAATAGGCAAAATAATGGCTTATTCTACTCAGGTAAGTATCCCACTGCACAGTCACTTGGGAATTTAATATTATTCTCTTTAAAAGGTTTGGATCCATAGATCATTTGCATCTTTAACATGTTTCAAGCTTGCATATCCATTTTTTAAAACATGTATAGAAAAAGCTCTTTCTTATAAAATTTCGAGCTATTAGGGTTGAAATAGTGGAATTTCCAAAACTGGACAAGAAAACTTTTGTGTTCATTTGTGGTGAGTGAATAAATTTTCTTTACTTAAATTTGTGATTGCTTTCAATTATTTCCATACATAAACTCTAAAATTTTCATTTTGTTGTGATCTATTTGCCTTTTATGTCTTTTTTTGTTTACGAGATGAAGGCCAAGTGAGAACTCAATTTTTTATTTAAGAAAAAAGTATACATCTAAAATGGAAATGCACAATGCACAAGCGTAGAGAGAGATAATTCCAAAAAGTGTGTAATTTTTTTGGATTGTAAACACTTTTTAGCTTTTATATATCAGGTTCTGCAATCGTTGCGAAAAGGGGGAGGCTGGGGATTTTTAACTGAGTGTTGACTCAAAATCCATAAGACATTCCTTACAAAAATATAGCCCTTTATGCATGATAAATCACTTTACAATCATCTATGATTGTTAGGTCAGCTTTTTGTAAATGGGCAAAATAATGGCTTGTTTGACTCGAGGAAATATCCCACCGTACGTTGACTTTGGAATTTAATGTTATTCTCTTTTAAAGGTTTGGATCCATAGGTCATTTGCATCTTTAGCATGTTTCAAGCATGCATATCCATTTTTTGAATCATATCTAGAAAATTCTTTTCCTTATAAATATCTAAGCTGTTAGGATTGAACAAGTGGCATTTCCCAAACTTCGATAACAAAACTTTTGGGTTCATTTGTGGTGTGTGAATAAATTTTATTTACTTAAATTTGTTATTGCTTTAAATTCTTTCCATACATAAAATCTAAAATTTTCATTTTGTTGTGATCTATTTTCCTTTAATCTCTTTTTTTTTTACGAGATGAAGGGAAAGTGAAAACTCAAGTTTTAAATTAAGAAAAAAGTATACATCTCAAATGGAAATGCACAATGAAAAAATGTAGAGAGAGATAATTCGAAAAAGTGTCTGTAATTTTTAGGGATTGTAAACTCTTTTTAGTTTTTATATATTAGGTTCAACAATCGTCGGAGAAGGGGGAGGTGGGGGAATTTTAACTGAGTGTTGAATCTCAATCCATAAGTCATTCCTTACAAAAATATAGTCCGTTATGTATGATAAATCACTTTACAATCCTTTATGATCGTTATTTCAACTTTTTGTAAATGGGTAAAATAATGTCTTGTTTGACTCGAGTAAATATCCCATCGTACGTTCACCAGGGAATTTAATATTATTCACTTTAAATGATTTGGATCAATAGGTCATTTCCATATTAAACATGTTTCAAGCATGCATATCCATTTTTTAAAACATGAGAAGAAAAATATCTTTCTTTAAATTCTGAGCTATTAGAGTTGAACAAATGGAATATCCAAAACTTGGATAACAAAACTTTTTTGTTCATTTGTGGTGTGTGAATAAATTTTCTTTACTTGCATTTTCTATCTCTTTAAATTCATTCCATACATGAACTCTCAAAATTTTCATTTTGTTGTGATCTATTTGCCATTTATATCCTTTTTTTGTTTACGAGATGAACGGAAAGTGAGAACTCAAGTTTTTATTTAAGAAAAAAGTATACATCTAAAATGGAAATGTACAATGCACAAATTTAGAGAGAGATCATTCCAAAAAGTGTCTATAATTTTTGGGAATTGTAAACTCTTTTTAATGTTCATCTATTAGGTTCTGCAATCGTCGGTAAAAGGGGGAGGTGAGGGATTTTTAACTGAGTGTTGACTCCCAATCTTTAAGTCATTCCTTACAAAAATGTAGCCCGTCACACATGATAAATCACTTTACAATCACCAATTATCATGAGGTCAACTTTTTGTAAATGGGCAAAATAATGGTTTGTTTGACTTGGGTAAATATCCCACCGCACGTTTACTTGGGAATTTAATGTTATTCTCTTTAAAAGGTTTGGATCCATAGGTGATTTGCATGTTTAACATGTTTCAAGCATGCATATCCATTTTTTAAAACCTGTGAAGAAAAAATGTTATAAAATTCCGAGCTATTAGGGTTGAACTAGTGGAATTTCCCAAACCTGGACAACAAAACTTTCGTGTTCAGTTGTGGTGTGTGAATAAATTTTCTTTACTTACATTTTTTATCGATTTAAATTCTTTCCATACAAAAACTCTAAAATTTTCATTTTGTTGTGATCTATTTGCCTTTTATATCTTTTTTTGTTTATTAGATGAAGGGAAAGTGAAAACTCAAGTTTTGATTTAAGAAAAAAGTATAGATCTAAAATGGCAATTTACATTGCACAAATGTTGAGAGATATAATTCCATAAAGTCTTTGTAATTTTTAGGGATTATAAACTCTTTTTAGTTTTTATATATCTAGTTCTGCAATCGTCGGGAAAAGGGTGAGGTAGGGGATTTTTAACTGAGTGTTGACTCCCAATCCATAAGTCATTCATTACAAAAATATAGCCCGTTACGCATGATAAATCACTTTAAAATCATCTATGATCGTTAGGTCTGCTTTTTGTAAACGGGCCAAATAATGGCTTGTTGGAATCAGGTAAATATCCCACCGCACGTTCACTTGGGAATTTAATGTTATTTGCTTTAAGGTTTGGATCCATAGGTGATTTCCATTTTTTAACCTGTTCAAGCATGCATATCCATTTTTTAAAACATGTGTAGAAAAATCTCTTCCTTAAAAAATTTCGAGCTATTAGGGTTGAACTAGTGGAATTTCCCAAGCTTGGATAACAAAAATTTTGTGTTCATTTGTGGTGTGTGAATAAAATTCTTTACTTACATTTGTTATTGCTTTAAATTATTTCCGTACATAAATCTAAAACTTTCATTTTGTTGTAATCTATTTGCCTTTTATCTCTTTTTTTGTTTACGAGATGATAGGAAAGTGAAATTTCAAGTTTTGATTTATTAAAAAAATATACATCTAGAATGGAAATGCTAAATGCACAAATTTAGAGAGAGATAATTCCAAAAAGTGTATGTAATTTTTAGGGATTGTAAACTCTTTTTATTTTTTATATATCAGGTTTTTCAATCGTAAGGTAAATGGGGAGGCAGGGCATTTTTAACTGAGTGTTGACTCCCGATCCATAAGACAATCCTCACAAAAATATAGCCCATAACGCATGATAAATCACTTTACAATCATCTATGATCGTTAGGTCAGATTTTTGTAAATGAGCAAAAGAATGGCGAGTTTGACTCGGGTAAATATCCCACCGCACGTTCACTTGGGGATTTAATGTTATTCACATTAAAATGTTTGGAAGCATAGGTCATTTGCATGTTTAACATGTTTCAAGCATGCATATCCATTTTTTAAAACATGTGTAGAAAAATCTCTTTGTTATAAAATTCCGAGCTATTAGGGTTCAACTAGTGGAATTTCCCATACTTGGAGAATAAAATTTTTGTGTTCATTTGTGGGGTGTGATTAAATTTTCTTTACGTACATTTGTTATGGCTTTATATTCTTTCGATACATAAACTCTAAAATTTTCATTTTCTTGTGATCTATTTACCTTTTATCTTTTTTTTTGTTTACGAGATGATGGGAAAGTGAAAACTCAAGTTTTTATTTAATAAAAAATTATACATCTAAAATGGAATTGCCCAATGCACGAATTTAGAGAGAGATAATTCCAAAAAGTGTTAGTAATTTTTAGGGATTTTAAATTATTTTTAGTTCTTATATATAAGATTTTTCAATAGTTGGGAAAAGGGGGAGGCAGAGGATTTTTTACTGAGTGTTGAGTCCCAATCCATAAGAAAATCCTTACAAAAATATAGCCCGTTACACATGATAAATCACTTTACAATCATCTATGATCGTTAGGTTAGCATTTTTTAAATGAGCAATAGAATGGCTTATTTGACTCGGGTAAATATCCCACCGCATGTTCACTTGGGCATTTAATGTTATTCTCATTAAAAGGATTGGATCCATAGATCATTTTCAGGTTTAACATGTTTCAAGCATGCATGTCTATTTTTTAAAACATGTGTAGAAAAATCTCTTTCTTATAAAATTTTGAGCTATTAGGGTTGAACGAGTGGAATTTCCCAAACTTGGATTACAAAAATTTTGTGTTCATTTGTGGTGTGTGAATAAATTTTCTTTACTTGCTTTTGTTATCGCTTAAAATTCTTTCCATACAAGAACTCTAAAATTTTCATTTTTTTGTGATCTATTTGCCTTTTATATCTTTTTTTGTTTACGAGATGAACGGAAAGTGAAATCTCAAGTTTGGATTTAAGAAAAAAGTATACATCTAAAATGGAAAAGTACAATGCACAAATGTAGAGAGATAATTCCAAAAAGTGTTTGTAATTTTTTAGGATTTTAAACTCTTTTTAGTTTTTATATATCATGTTCTGCAATCGTCGGGAAAAGGGGGAGGCGGGGGATTTTTATCTAAGTATTGACTCCCAATCCATCCGTCATTCCTTATAAAAATATAGCCTGTTACGCATGATAAATCTCTTTAAAATCCTCTTTGATCATTAGGTTAGCTTTTTGTAAGTGGGCAAAACATTGGCTTGTTTGACTCGGGTAAATATCCCACAGCACGTTTTCTTGGGAATTTAATGTTATTCACTTTAAAAGGTTTGGATCCATAGGTCATTTGCATCTTTAACATGTTTCTAACATGCATATCTATTTTTTAAAACATGTTTTGAAAAATCTCTTTTTTTATAAAATTCCGAGCAATTAGGATTTAACTAGTGGAATATCCCAAGCTTGGATAGCAAAAATTTTGTGTTCATTTATGGTGTGTGAATAAATTTTCTTTTCTAACATTTTTTATTGCTTTAAATTCTTTCCATACATAAACTCTAAAATTTTCTTTTTGTTGTGATCTATTTGCCTTTTCTCTCTTTTTTTTAATGAGATGAAAGGAAAGTGACAACTCAAGTTTTTATTTAAGAATAAGTTCACATCTTAAGTGGAAATTCACAATGCACAAATGTAGAGAGAGATAATTCCAAAAAGTGACTATAATTTTTAGGGATTGTGAACTCTTTTTAGTTTTTATGTATCTGGTTCTGCAATCATCGGGAAAAGGGGGAGGCGGGGGATTTTTAACTGAGTGTTGACTCCTAATCCATAAGTCATTCCTTACAAAAATATAGCCCCTTACACATGATATATCACTTACAATCATCTATGATTGTTAGGTCAACTTTTTGTAAATGGGAAAAATAATGGCTTGTTTGACTCGGGTAAATATCCCACCGCACGTTCACATGGGAATTTAATGTTATTCCCTTTAAAAGGTTTGGATCCATAGGACATTTGAATCTTTAACATGTTCCAAGCATGCATATCCAGTTTTTAAAACATGTGTAGAAAAATCTCTTTCTGATAAAATTCCGAGCTATTAGGGTTGAACTAGTGGAATTTCCCAAACTTGGAGAACAAAAATTGTGTGTTCATTTTAGGTTTGTGAATAAATTTTCTTTACTTACATTTGTTAAAGCTTTAAATTCTTTCCATACATAAACTCTAAAATTTTCATTTTGTTGTGATCTATTTAACTTTTCTCTCTTTTTTTTTACCAGATGTAGGGAAAGTGAAAACTCATGTTTTGATTTACAAAAAAAGTATACAGCTAAAATAGAAATGCATAATGCCCAAATGTAGAAAGAGATAATTCCAAAAACTGTCAGTATTTTTTAGGGATTGAAAACTCTTTTTAGTTTTTTTATATCTGGTTCTGCAATCATCGGGAAAAGGGGGAGTGGGGGATATTTAACTGAGTGTTGACTCCCAATCTATAAGTCATTCCATACAAAAATATAGCTCGTTACGCATGAGAAATCACTTTTCAATCATCTTTAATTGTTTTTTCAACTTTTTGTAAATGGAAAAAATAATGGCTTGTTTCACTCAGGTAAATATCCCACCGCACGTTCACTAGGGAATTTAACGTTATTCTTTCTATAAGTTTTGGATCCTTAGGTAATTTGCATCTTAAACATATTTCAAGAATGCATATCCATTTTTTAAAACATGTGTAGAAAAATCTCTTTCTTCTAAAATTCCGAGCTATTAGGGTTGAACTAGTGGAGTTTCCCAAAGTTGCATAACAATAATTTTTGATTCATTTGTGGTGTGTGAATAAATTTTCTTTACTTACATTTGTTATTGCTATAAATTCTTTCCTTACATAAACTCTAAAATTTTTATTTTGTCTTGATCTATTTGCCTTTTCTCTCTGTTTTTTTTCGAGATGAAGGGAAAGTGAAAACTCAAGTTTTTATTTAAGAAAAAAGTATATATCTAAAATGTAAATTCCCAATGCACAAATGTAGAGAGAGATAATTCTAAAAAGTGTTCGTAATTTTGTGGGATTGTAAACTCTTTTTAGTTTTTTTTTATATCAGGTTTTGCAATCGTCAGGAAAAGGGGGAGGCGGGGGATTTTTAACTGACTGTTGACACCCAATAAATTAGTCATTCCTTAAAAAATATAGCTTGTTATGCATGATAAATCACTTTATAATTATCTATGATCGTTACGTTATCTTTTTGTAAATGGACAAGATAATGGATTGTTTGACTCGGGTAAATATCCCACCGCATGTGCACTTGCGAATTTAATATTATTCTCTTAAAAAGGTTTGGATCCATAGGTCATTTTCATGTTTAACATGTTTCCAGCATGCATATCCATTTTTTAAAACATGTGTTGAAAAATCTCTTTCTTATAAAATTCCGGGCTATTAGGGTTGAACTAGTGGAATTTCCCAAACTTGGATAACAAAACTTTTGTGTTCATTTGTGGTGTGTGAATAAATTTTCTTTATTTACATTTGTTATCATTTTAAATTCTTTCCATACATATACTCTAAAATTTTAATTTTGTTGTGATCTATTTTCATATTATATCTTTTTTTGTATACGAGATAAAGTGAAAGTAAACACACAAGTTTTGATTTAAGAAAAAAGTATATATCTAAAATGGAAATACACAATACAAAAAGGTGGAAAGAAATAATTCCTAAAAGTTTCTGTAATTTTTAGGGATTGTAAACTCGTTTTAGTTTTTTATATTTTACGTTCTCCAATCGTCGGGAAAAGGGGTAGGCGGGGGATTTTTAACTGAGTGTTGACTCCCAGTCCATAAGTCATTCCTTACAAAAATATAGCCCGTTATGCATGATAAATCACTTTAAGATCATCTATGATCGTTAGGTCAGCTTTCTATAAATGGGCAAAATAATGGCTTGTTTGACTTGGATAAATATCCCACCGCACATTCACTTGGGAATTTAATGTTATTCTCTTTCAAAGGTTTGGATCCATAGGTCATTTGCATCTTTAACATGTTTAAAGGATGCATAACTATTTTTTAAAACATGTGTAGAAAGATCTCATTCTTATAAAATTCCAATCTGTTAGGGTTGAATTAGTGGAATTTTCAAAACTGGATAACAAAACTTTTGTGTTCATTTGTGGTGAGTGAATAAATTTTCTTTACTTACATTTTTTATTGCTTTAAATTATTTCCATACATAGACTCTAAAATTTTCATTTTGTTGTGATCTATTTGCCTTTTATCTCTTTTTTTTTTACGAGAGGAAGGGAAAGTGAAAACTCAAGTTTTGATTTAAGAAAAAAGTATACATCAAAAATGGAAATTCACAATGCATAAAAGTAAAGAGAGATAATTCCAAAAAGTGTCTGTAATTTTTAGGGATAGCAAACCCTTTTATTTTTATATATTAGGTTTTACAATCGTTGGCAAAAGGGGGAGGCAGGGATTTTTAACTGATTGGTGACTCCCAATCCATAAGTCATTCATTAAAAAAATATAGCCCGTTATGCATGATAAATCACTTTACAATCATCTATGATCTTTAGGTCAACTTTTTGTAAATAGGCAAAATAATGGCTTGTTTGACTCTTGTAAATATCCCACTGCACGTTCACTTGGGAATTTAATGTTATTATCTTTAAAAGGTTTGGATCCATAGGTCATTTACATCTTTAACATGTTTCAAACTTGAATATCCATTTTTTAAAACATGCGGAGAAAAGAGTCTTGCTTATAAAATTTTGAGCTATTAGGGTTGAACTAGTGGAATTTCCCAAACTTGGATAACAAAACTTTTGTGTTCATTTGTGGTGTGTGAATAAATTTTCTTTACTTAAATTTGTTATTGCTTTAAATTCTTTCCATACATAAACTCTAAAATTTTCAAATTGTTGTGATCTATTTGCCTTTTATCACTTTTTTTGTTTACGGGATGAAGGGAAAATGAAAACTCAGTTTTGATTTAAGAAAAAAGTACAGATCTAAAATGGAAATGCAAAATGCACAAATGTAGAGAGAGATAATTCCAAAAAGTGTCTATAATTTTTAGGGATTGTAAACTCTTTTTAGTTTTTAGATATTTTGTTCAGTAATCGTCGGGAAAAGGGGGAGGCAGGGGATTTTTAACTGAGTGTTGACTCCCAATCCATAAGTCATTCCTTAAAAAATATAGCCCTTTACACATGATCAATCACTTTACTATCATCTATGATTGTTAGGTCAGTTTTTGTAAATGGGCAAAATAATGGCTTGTTTGACTCGTGTAAATATTTTACCGCACGTTCACTTGAGGATTTAATGTTATTCTCTTTAAAAGATTTGGATCCATACATCATTTGCATCTTTAACATGTTTCGAGCATGCATATCGATTTTTTAAAACATGTGTAGAAAAATCTCTCTTATAAATTTTCGAGCTATTAGGGTTGAACTAGTGGAATTTCCCAAGCTTGGATAACAAAACTTTTGTGTTCATTTGTGGTGTGGGAATAAATTTTCTTTACTTATATTTTTTATTGCTTTAAATTCTTTCCTTACATAAACTCTAAAATTTTCATTTTGTTGTGTTCTATTTGCCTTGTTTCTCTTTTTTAGTTAACGAGATGAAGGGAAAAGGAAAACACAAGTTTCGATTTAAGAAAAATGTATACATCTAAAATGGAAATGCACAATGCACATATCTAGAGAGACATAATTCCAAAAAGTGTCTGTAATTTTTAGGGAATATAAACTATTTTTAGTTTTTATATATCAGGTTCTGCATTTGTGAGGAAAAGGGGGAGGCAGGGATTTTTAACTGAGTGTTGACACCCAATCCATAAGTCATTCCTTACAAAAATATAGCCCGTTACGGATGATAAATCATATTACAATTATCTATGATCGTTTGGTCAGCTTTTTGTAAATGGGCAAAATAATGGCTTGTTTGACTCTTGTAGATATCCCACTGCACGTTCACTTGGGAATTTTATTCTCTTTGAAAGATTTGGATCCATTGTTCATTTGCATCTTTAACATGTTTCTAACATGAAAATTTATTTTTTAAAACATGTGCAGAAAAACCTTTTTTTTTATAAAATTCCGAGCTATTAGGGTTGAACTAGTGGAATATCACATGCTTGGATAACAAAACTTTTGTGTTCATTTGTGGTGTGCAAATAAATTTGCTTTACTAACATTTCTTATTGCTTTAAATTATTTCCATACATAAACTCTAAAATTTTCATTTTGTTGTGAACTATTTTCCTTTTCTCTCTCTTTTTTTTTTATGAGATGAAGGGAAAGTGAAAACTCAAGTTTTTATTTAAGAAAAAGTACACATCTTAAAAGGAAATGCACAATGCACAAATGTAGAGAGAGATAATTCCAAAAAGTGTCTGTAATTTTTAGGGATTGTAAACTCTTTTTATTTTTTATATATTAAACTCTGCAATTTTTATTTTTTTAACTGATTGTTGACTCCCAATCCATAAGTCATTCCTTACAAAAATATGGCACATTACGCATGATAAATCACTTACAATCATCTATGATGGTTAGGTCAACTTGTTGTAAATGAGAAAAATAATGGCTTGTTTGACTCAGGTTCACTTGGGAATTTAATGTTATTCTCTTTAAATGGTTTGGACCCAAAGGTCATTTGCAGCTTTAACATGTTTCAAGCATGCATATCCTTTTTTTTAAACATGTGTAGAAAAATCTCTTTCTTATCAAATTCCGAGCTATTAGGTTTGAACTAGTGGAATTTTCCAAACTTGGATAACAAAAATTTTGTGTTCATTTTAGGTTTGTGAATAAATTTTCTTTACTTACTTTTGTCAATGCTTTAAATTTTTCCATACATTAACTCTAAAATTTTCATTTTGTTGTGATTTGTTTGCCTTTTCTCTCTTTTTTTCCACAAGATGAAGGGAAAGTGAAACTCAAGTTTTTATTTAAGAAAAATGTATATATCTAAAATGGAAATGCCCAATTCACAAATGTAGAGAGAAATAATTCTAAAAAGTTTTCGTAATTTTTAGGGATTTTAAACTCTTTTTAGTTTTTTTATATCAGGTTCTGTAATCGTCAAGAAAAGGGAGAGGCATGGGATTTTTTACTGAGAGTTCACACCCAATCCAATAGTCATTCCTTACAAAAATATAGGCCATTATACATGATAAATCACTTTACAATCATCTACGATCGTTATGTCATCTTATTTTAAATGGGCAAAATAATGGATTGTTTGACTCGGGTAAATATCCTACCGCAAGTGCACTTGTGAATTTAAAGTTATTCTCTTTAAAAGGTTTTGATCCATTGGTCATTTTCATGTTTAACATGTTTCCAGCATGCAAATCCATTTTTTAAAACATGTGTAGAAAAATCTATTTCTTATAAAATTCCGAGCTATTAGGGTAGAACTAGTAGAATTTCCCAAACTTAGATAATAAAAATTTTGTGTTCATTTATTATTGCTTTAAATTTTTTCTATACATAAACTCTAAAATTTTCATTTTGTTGTGATCTATTTGCCTTTTATATCTTTTTTTGTTTACAAGATGAAGGGAAAGTGAAAACTCAAGTTTTGATTTAAGAAAAAAGTATACACCTAAAACGGAAATGCACAATACACAAATGTTGAGAGAGCTAATTCCAACAAGTCTCTGTAATTTTTAGGGATTTTAAACTCTTTTTAGTTTTTATATTTCAGGTACTGCAATCGTCGGGAAAAGGGGGAGGCGGAGGATTTTTAACTGAGTGTTGACTCCTAGTCCATAAGTCATTCCTTACAAAAATATATCCTGTTGCGTATGATAAATCACTTTAAGATCCTCTATGATCGTTAGGTCAACTTTTTGAAAGTGGTCAAACTACTGGCTTGTTTGACTAGGGTAAATATCCCACCGCACGTTCACTTGGGAATTTAATGTTATTCTCTTTAAAAGGTTTGGATCCATAGGTCATTTGCATCTTTATCATGTTTCAAGCATGCATATCCATTTTTTAAAACATGTGTAGAAAAATCTCTTTCTTATAAAATTCAGATCTATTAGGGTTGAACTAGTGGAATTTCCAAAACTGGATAACAAAACTTTTTTGTTCATTTTTGGTGAGTGAATAAATTTTATTTACTTACATTTGTTATTGCTTTAAATTATTTCATTACATAAACTCTAAAATTTTCATTTTATTGTGATCTATTTACTTTTTTTCTCTTTTTATTTTACGAGATGAAGGGAAAGTGAAAACTCAAGTTTTGATTTTAGAAAAAAGTATACATCAAAAATGGAAATTCACAATGTACAAAAGTTGAGAAAGATAATTCCAAAAAGTGTCTGTAATTTTTAGGGATTGCAAACTCTTTTTGTTTTTATACATTCGGTTTTGCAATCGGTTGCAAAAGTTGGAGGTAGGGGATTTTTTACTGAGTGTTAACTCCAAATCCATAAGTCATTCCTGGCAAAAATATAGCCCGTTATGCATGATAAATCAGTTTACAATCATCTATGATCGTTAGGTCAGCTCTTTGTAAATGGGAAAAATAATGGCTTGTTTAACTCGGGTAAATATCCCACTACATAGGTCATTTTCATGTTTAACAAGTTTCCAGCATGCATATCCATTTTTTAAAACATGTGTAGAAAAATCTCTTTCTTATAAAATTCTGAGCTATTAAGGTAAAGTAGTGGAATTTCCAAAACTTGGATTAAAAAACTTTTGTGTTCATTTGTGGGGTGTGAATAAATTATATTTACTTACATTTGTTATCGCTTTAAATTCTTTCCATACATAAACTCTAAAATTTTCATTTTGTTATTATCTATTAGCCATTTATATCTTTTTTTGTTTACGAGATGAATGGAAAGTGAAAACTCAAGTTCTGATTTAAAAAAAAAGTATACATCTAAAATGGAAATGCACAATACACAAATGTAGAGAGAGATATTCCAAAAAAGTGTCTGTAATTTTTAGGGATTTTAAACGCTTTTTACTTTTTATATTTCAAGTATTGCAATCATCGGGAAAAGGGGGAGGCGGAGAATTTTGAACTGAGTGTTGACTCCCAATCTATAAGTCATTCCTTACAAAAAATAACC
This sequence comes from Aristolochia californica, assembly GCF_029961685.1. Lineage (NCBI taxonomy): Eukaryota > Viridiplantae > Streptophyta > Magnoliopsida > Piperales > Aristolochiaceae > Aristolochia > Aristolochia californica. Next base: position 29,885,871 of record NW_027182279.1, on the reverse strand, counting down.
CGTTACGCAAGATAAATCATTTTAAAATCATCTATGATCGTTAGGTTAACTTTTTGTAAACGGGCGAAATAATGGTATGTTTTACTCGGGTAAATATCCCATCGCACGTTCACTTGGGAATTTAATGTTATTCTCTTTAAAAGGTTCGGATCCATAAGTCATTTGCATCTTTAACATGTTTCAAGCATGCATATCCATTTTTTAAAACATGTGTAGAAAAATCTCTTTCTAATAAAATTCCGAGCTATTTGGATTTAACTAGTGGAATTTCCCAAAATTGGATAACAAAACTTTTGTGTTAATTTAAATTTTCTTCACTTACATTTGTTATTGCTTTAAATTCTTTCCATACATAAACTCTAAAATTTTCATTTTGTTGTGATTTATATGCCTTTTATCTCTTTTTTTGTTTACGAGATGAAGGGAAAGTGAAAACTCAAGTTTTTATTAAAGAAAAAAGTATACATCTAAAATGGAAATGCACAATGCCCAAATGTTGAGAGAAATAATTCCGAAAAGTGTCTTTAATTTTTAGGGATTGTGAACTCTTTTTAGTTTTTATATATAAGGTTTTGAAAATGTCAGGAAAAGGCGAAGGTGGGGGATTTTTAACTGAGTATTGACTCCCAATCCATAAGTCATTCCTTAACATAATATAGCCCGTTATGCATGATAAATCACTTTACAATCATCTATGATCGTTAGGTCAACTTTTTGAAAATGGGCAAAATAATCACTTGTTTGACTCAGAAAATTATCCAACCGCACGTTCACTTGGGATTTTAATGTTATTCTCATTAAAAGGTTTGGATCCATAGGTCATTTGCATCTTTAACATGTTTCAAGCATGCATATCCATTTTTTAAAACATGTGTAGAAGAATCTCATTCTTATAAAATTCCAAGCTATAACGGTTGAACTAGTGGAATTTTCCTAAACTTAGATAACAAAACTTTTGTGTACATTTGTGGTATGTGAATAAATTTTCTTTACTTAAATTTGTCATTTCTTTCAATTCATTCAACACATCAACTCTAAAATTTTCATTTTGTTGTGATCTATTTGCCTTTTATCTCTTTTTTGTTTTACGATATAAAGGTAAACTGAAAAATCTAGTTTGATTTAAGAAAAAAGTATACATATAAAATGGAAATGCACAATGCACAAATGTAGAGAGAGATAATTCCAAAAAGTGTCTATAATTTTTAGAGATTGTAATTTTTTTTTTTATATATCAGTTTATGCAATCGTCAAGAAAAGGGGGTGGCAGGGGATTTTTAACTAAGTATTGACTCCCAATCCATATGTCATTCCTTAAAAAAAATGGACCTTTACGCATTATAATTTACTTTACAATCATCTATGATCGTTAGGTCAGCTTTTGTAAATGGGCAAAATAATGGCTTGTTTGACTCAAGTAAATATCCGATCGCAAAGTCCCTTCGGAATTTAATGTTATTCTATTTAAAAGGTTTGGATCCAAAGGTCATTTGCATCTTTAACATGTTTCAAGAATGCATATCCATTTTTTAAAACATGTGTAGAAAAATCTCTTTCTTATAACATTCCAAGCTATTAGAGTTGAACTAGTGGAATTTAGGGTGTAGGGTTTAGGGTCGATCAATTTTTGTGTTCATTTGTGGTGTGTCAATAAAATTTCGTTACTTACATTTTTATTGCTTTAAATTCTTTCCATACATAAACTCTAAAATTTTAATTTTGTTGAGATCTATTTGCCTTTTATCTCTTTTTTTGTTTACAAGATGATGGGCAAGAGAAAACTCAAGTTTTGATTTAAGAAAAAAGTATTGAGCTAAAATTAAAATGGAGAATGCGCAAATGTAGAGAGATAATTCAAAAAGTGTCCGTAATTTTTGGAGATTGTAAACTCTTTTTAGTTTTTATATATCAAGTTCTACAATGGTCATGAAAATGGGGTGGCAAGGGATTTTTAATTAAGTGTTGACTCCCAATCCATAAGTCATTCCTTACAAAAATATAGCCTATTACACATGATAAATCACTTTACAATCGTCAAAGATCGTTATGTCAACTTTTTGTAAATGGGCAAAATAGTGGCTTGTTTGACTTCGGTATATATCACACTGCACGTTCACTTCGGATTTTAATGTTATTCTCTTTAAAATGTTTGGATCCATAGGTCATTTGCATTTTTAACATGTTTCAAGCATGCATATCCATTTTTTAAAACATGCGTAGAAAAATTTCTTTCTTATAAAGTTCCGAGCTATTAGGGTTGAACTAGTGGAATTTCCCTAACTTGGATAAAAAAACTTTTGTGTTAATTGTTGGTGTGTGAATAAATTTTCTTTACATACATTATTTATTGCTTTAAATTCTTTCTACACATAAACTCTAAATTTTTATTTTGTTGTGATCTATTTGCCTTTTATCTATTTTTTTGTTTATGAGATGAAGCAAAAGTGAAAGCACATGTTTTGATTTAAAAAAAAAGTATACATCAATGCACAGTGCACAAATGAAGAGAGAGATAATTCCAAAAAGTGTCTCTAATTTTTAGGGATTTTAAACTCCTTCTAGTTTTTATTTATCAGGTTCTGCAATCGTCGGGAAAAGGGTGAGGCTAGGAATTTTTAACTGAGTGTTGACTCCCAATCATTAAGTCATTCCTTAAAATAATATACCCCGTTACGCAAGATAAATCACTTTACAATATTCTATGATTGTTAGGACAATTTTTTTAAATGGGAAAAATACTGGCTTGTTTGACTTGGGTAAATATCCCACCACACGTTCACTTGGGAATTTATCGTTATTCACTTTAAAAGATTTGGATCCATAGGTCATTTACATCTTTAACATGTTTCAAGCATGCATATCCATTTTTCAAAACATGTGGAGAAAAGACTCTTTCTTATAATTTCGAGCTTTTAGGATTGAACTAGTGGAATTTCCCAAACTTGGACAACAAAACTTATGTGTTCATTTTTGGTGTGTGAATAAATTTTCTTTACTTACATTTGTTATTGCTTTAAATTCTTTCCATACAGAAACTCTAAAATTTTCATTTTGTTGTAATCTATTTGCCTTTTATCTCTTTTTTTCTTTTTTACAAGATGAAGGGAAAGTGAAAACTCAAGTTTTTATTTAAAAAAAAGTATACATCTAAAATGGAAATTAACAATGCACAAAAGTAGAGAGAGATAATTCCAAAAAGTGACAGTAATTTTTAGGGATTGCAAATTTTTTTTGTTTTTATATATTAGGTTCTATAATTTTCGGGAAAAGGGGTGGCGGGGGATTTTTAACTGAGTGTGGAATCCCAATCCATAAGTCATTCCTTACAAAAATATAGCCCGTTACGCATGATAAATCACTTTACAATCATCTATGATCGTTAGTTCAGCTTTTTTTAAATGGGCAAAATAATGGCTTGTTTGACTAGGGTAAATATCCCGCCACACGTTCACTTGGGAATTTAATGTTATTCTCCTTAAAAGGTTTGGAATCATAGTTAATTTTCATCTTTAACAAGTTTCAAGCATGGATATCCATTTTTTAAAACATGCGTTGAAAATTCTCTTTCTAATAAAATTTCGAGCTATTAGGGTTGAACTAGTGGAATTTCCCAAACTTGGTTAGCAAAACTTTTGTGTTCATTTGTGGTGTGTGAATAAATTTTCTTTACTTAAATTTGTTATTGCTTTAAATTCTTCCCATACATAAACTCTAAAATTGTCATTTTGTTGTGATCTATTTCCCTTTTGTTTACGAGATGATGGGAAAGTGAAAACTCAAGTTTTGATTTAAGAAAATAGTATCCATCTAAAATGGAAATGCACAATGCACAAATGTAGTGAGAGATAATTCCAAAAAGTGTCTATAATTTTAAGGGATTGTAAAGTCTTTTTAGTTTTTATACATCTGGTTCTGCAATCGTCGAGAAAAGGGGGAGGCGGGGGATTTTTAACTAAGTGTTGACTCCCAATACATAAGTCATTCCTTACAAAAATATTGCCCGTTACACATGATAAATCACTTTACAATCATTTACGATCATTTGGTCATCTTTTTGTAAATGGGCAAAATAAAGGCTTGTTTGACTCGGTAAATATCCCACCGGACCCTCACATGGGAATTTAAGTTATTCTATTTAAAAGGTTTGGATCCATAGGACATTTGCATCTTTAACATCTTACAAGCATGCATATCCATTTTTTAAAACATGCATATGTAAATCTATTTCTCATAAAATTCCGAGCTATTTGGGGGTAGCTTGTGGAATTTTTAAAACTTGGACAACAAAACTTTTGTGTTTATTTGTGGTGTGTGAATAAATTATCTTTACTTACATTTTTTATTGCTTTAAATTCTTTCCATACATAAACTCTAAAATTTTAATTTTGTTGTGATCTATTTGTTTTTTCTCTTTTTTTTTTTTGTTTACGAGGTGAAGGGAAAAAGAAAACACAAGTTTTGATTTAAGGAAAATTTTTGCATCTAAAATGGAAGTGCACAATGCACAAATGTAGAGAGAGATAATTCGAAAAAATGTCTATAATTTTTAGGGATTTTAAATTCATTTTAGTTTTTAAATTTTAGGTTCTACAATCGTCGGGAAAAGGGGGAGGTGGGAGATTTTTAACTGAGTGTTGACTCCCAATCCATATGTCATTCTTTACAAAAATATAGCCCATCTTGCATGATAAATCACTTGACAATCATCTATGATCGTTAGGTCAGCTTTTTGTAAATGGGCAAAATAATGGCTTGTTTGACTCAGGTAAATATCTCACCGCACGTTCACTTGGGAATTTAATGTTAATCTCTTTAAAAGGTTTGGATCCATAGGTCATTTTCATCTTTAACATGTTCCAAGCATGTATATCCATTTTTTAAAACATGTGTAAAAAAATATCATTCTGAACTAGTAGAATTTCCCAAACTTCGATAACTAGTAGAATTTCCCAAACTTTGATAACAAAAATTTTGTGTTCATTTGTGGTGTGTGAATAAATTTTCTTTAGATACATTTTTTTTGCTTGATATTCTTTCCTAACTTAAACTATAAAATTTTCTTTTTGTTGTAACCTTTTGCCTTGTATCAATTTTTTTGGTTACGAGATGAAGGGAAAGTGAAAACTCAAGTTTTGATTTAAGAAAAAAATAAACATCTAAAATAGAAATGCATAATGCACAAATGTAGAGAGAGATAATTCGAAAAAGTGTCTGTAATTTTTAGGGATTGTAAACTTTTTTTAGTTTTTATATATAAGGTTCTGCAATATGGGGAAAAGGGGGAGGTGGGGGATTTTTAACTCAGTGTTGACTTCCAATGCATAAGTCATTCCTTACAAAAATCTTGCCTGTTATGCGTGATAAATCACTTTACAATCATCTATAATCGTTATGTTAGCTTTTTGTAAATGGGCAAAATAATGGCTTGTTTGACTCGGGTAAATAGCCCACCGCACGTTCACTTGGAAATTTAATATTATTCTCTTTAAAAGGTTTGGATAAATAGGTTATTTGAATCTTTAACACATTCCAAGCATGCATATCCATTTTTTAAAACATGCGTAAAAAAATCTCTTTCTTATAAAATTCTGAGCTATCAGGGTGGAACTAGTGGAATTTCCCAAACTTGGATAACAACCATTGTGTTCCTTTGTGGTGTGTGAATAAATTTTCTTTACTTACCTTTGTTATTGCTTTAAATTCTTTCCATAGATAAACTCTAAAATTTTCATTTTGTTGTGATCTATTTGCCTTTTATCTCTTTTTTTGTTTACGAGATGAAGATAAAGTGAAAACTCAAGTTTTGATTTGAGAAAAAAATTTACAGCTAAAATGGAAATGCACAATGAAAAAAATTTAGAGAGAGATAATTCAAAAAAGTGTCTATAATTTTTAGGGATTGTATACTCTTTTTAGTTTTTATATATCAGGTTCTGTAATCGTCGTGAAAAGGGGGAGGCGGGGATTTTTAACTGAGTTTTGACTCCCAATCCATATGTCATTCCTTAGAAAAATATAGCCCATTACGCATGATAAATCACTTTACAATCATCTAATATCGTTAGGTTAGCTTTTTGTAAATGGGATAAATAATGGCTTGTTCGACTCGGGTAAATATCCCACTGCACGTTCACTTGGGAATTTATTGTTATTCTCTTAAAGGTTTGGATCCATAGGTTATTTTCATATTTAACATGTTTCAAGCATGCATATCCATTTTTTAAAACTAACGTAGAAAAATCTCTTTCTTATAAAATTCCAATCTATTAGAGTTGAACTAGTGGAATTTCCCAAACTTGGATAACGAAACTTTGGAGTTCATTTGTGGTGTGTGAATAAATTTTCTTTACTTACATTTGTTATTGCTTTAAATTCTTCCCATACATAACTCTAAAATTTTCATTTTGTTGTGATCTATTTGCCTTTTATCTCCTTTTTTGGTTTCGAGATGAAGGGAAAGTGAAAACTCAAGTTTTGATTTAAGAAAAAAGTATACATCTTAAATGGAAATGCACGTTGCAGAAATGTAGAGAGATATAATTCCAAAAAGTGTTTGTAATTTTTAGGGATTGTAAACTCTTTTTAGTTTTTATATATCAGGTTCTACAATCGCCAGGAAATGAGGGAGGCGGGTGATTTTAAACTGAGTGTTGACTCCCAATCCATAAGTCATTCCTTAAAAAAATATAGTTGTTACACATGATAAATCACCTACAATCATCTATGATCATTAGGTCATCTTTTTGTAAATGGGCAAAATAATGGCTTGTTTAACTTGGGTAAATATCCCACTGCACGTTCACTTGGGAATCTAATGTTATTTTCTTTAAAAGGTTTGGATCCATAGGTCATTTGCATCATTAACATGTTTCAAGCATCCATATCCATTTTTTAAAACATGTATAGAAAAATCTCTTTCTTATAAAATTCCGAGCTATTAGGGCTGAACTAGTGAAATTTCCCAAACTTGGATAACAAAACTTTTGTGTTCATATGTGGTGTGTCAATAAATTTCCTTTACTTACATTTGTTATTACTTTAAATTCTTTCCATACATAAACTGAAAATTTTTCATTTGGTTGTTATCTTTTTGCCTTTTATCTCTTTTTTTTGTTTACGAGATGAAGGGAAAGCGAAAACTCAATCCTAACAAAAATATAGCCCGTTACGCATGATAAATCACTTTACAATAATCTATAATCGTTAGGTCAACTTTTTCTAAATGGGCAAAATAATGGCTTGTTCGACTCGGGTAAATATCCCACCGCTCGTTCACTTAGGAATTTAATGTGATTCTCTTTAAAAGGTTTGGATCCATAAGTCATTTGCATCTTTAATATGTTTCAAACATGCATATCCATTTTTTTAAACTTGCGTAGAAAAATCTCTATCTTATAAAATTCCGAGCTATTAGGGTTGAACTAGTGAAGTTTCCCAAACTTGGATAACAACACTTATGTGTTAATTTTTCATGTGAATAATTTTTTTTTACATACATTAGTTATTGCTTTAAATTCTTTCCACACATAAACTCTAAATTTTCACTTATTTGTGATCTATTTGCCTTTTATCTCTTTTTTTGTTTACTTGATGAAGTGAAAGTGAAAGCACATGTTTTGATTTGAGAAAAAAGTACAGATCTAAAATGGAAATGCACAATGAACAAATGTAGAGAGAGATAATTCCAAAAATTGTTTGTAATTTTTGGGGATTGTAAATTCTTTTTAGTTTTTATATATAAGGTTCTGCAATCATGCAGAAAAGGGGGAGGCAGGGGATTTTTAACTCAGTGTTGACTTCCAAAGCATAAGTCATTCCTTAAAAAAATATAGCCAGTTACGCATGATAAATCACTTTACAATCATCTATGATCGTTAGGTCACATTTTCAAAAATGGGCAAAATAATGGCTGCTTTGACTCGGGTAAATATCCCACCGCACGTTCACTTGGGAATTTAATGTTATTTTCTTTAAAAGGTTTGGATCCATAGGTCATATGCATCTTTCACATGTTCCAAGCATCCATATCCATTTTTTAAAACAAGTGTGAATAAATTTTCTTTTCTTAAATTTGTGAATGCATTAAATTCTATCCATACATAAACTCTAAAATTTTCATTTTGTTGTGATCTATTTGCGTTTTATCTCTTTTTTTGTGTACGAGATGTAGGGAAAGTGAAAACTCAAGTTTTGATTTAGGAGAAAAGTATAGATCTAAAATGGAAAGGCACAATGCACAAATTTGGAGAGAGATAATTCCAAAAAGTGTCTATAATTTTAGCGATTGTAAACTCTTTTAAGTTTTAATATATCAGGTTCTGCAATTGTCGGGAAAAGAGGGAGGGGGGGATTATTAACTGAGTGTTGACTCCCAATTCATAAGTCATTCCTAACGAAAATATAGCCCATTACACATGATAAATCACTTTGCAATCATCTGTGATGGTTAGGTCAGCTTTTCTAAATGGGGAAAATAATGGCTTGTTTGACTCGAGTAAATATCCCACTGCACGTTCACTTGGGAATTTAATCTTATTCTCTATAAAAGGTTTGGATCCTTGGGTCATTTCCTTCTTTAACATGTATCAAGCATGAATATCCATTTTTTAAAACGTGCATAGAAAAATATCATTCTTATAAAAATCCGAGCTATTAGGGTTGAACAAGTGGAATTTTCCAAACTTGGATAACAACACTTTTGTGTTCATTTGTGGTGTGTGAATAAATTTTTTTTCTTAAATTTTTTATTTCTTTAAATTCTTTCCATACATAAACTCTAAAACTTTCATTTTGTTGTGATCTATTTGCCTTTTATCTCTTTTTTTGTTTACGAGATGAAGGGAAAGTGAAAACTCAAGTTTTGATTTATGAAAAAAGTATACATCTAAAATGGAAATGCACAATGCACAAATGTAGAGAGTAATAATTCCAAAATGTGTCTGTAATTTTAAGGGATATTAAAATCTTTTTAGTTTTTATATATCTTGTTCTACAATCGTTGAGAAAAAGGGGGGAGGCAGGGGATTTTTAACTGAGTATTGACTCCCAATCCATAAGTCATTCCTTACAAAAATATAGCCCATTACGGATGATAAATCACTTTACAATCATTTAAGATCGTTAGGTCAGCTTTTTGTAAATGGGCAAAACAATGGCTTGTTTGGCTCAAGGTAAATATCCCACCTCACGTTCACTTGGGAATTTAAGTTCTTCTCTTTAAAAGGTATGGATCCATAGGACAATTGCATTTTAACATGTTACAAGCATGCATGTCCTTTTTTTAAAACATGCGTAGGACATTTGCATCTTTAACATGTTACAAACATGTATATCCTTATTTTCTTACATTTGTTATTGTTTTAAATTTTTTCCATACATAAACTCTAAAATTTTCATTTTGTTGTGATCTATTTGCCTTTTATCTCTTTTTTTGTTTAAGAGATGAAGGGAAAGTGAAAACTCAAGTTTTTATTTAAGAAAAAAGTATACATAAAAAATGGAAATGCACAATGCACAAATGTAGAGAGATATAATTCCAAAAAGTGTCTGTAATTTTTAGGGATTGTAAACTCCTTTTAGTTTTTATATATCAGGTTCTGCAATCGTCGGGAAAAGGGGGAGGTGGGGGATTTTTAACTGAGTGTTGACTCTCAATCCATAAGTCATTCCTTACAAAAATATAGCCCATTACGCATGATAAATCACTTTACAATCATCTATGATCGTTAGGTCAGCTTTTTCTAAATGAGCAAAATAAAGGCTTGTTTGACTCGGGTAAATATACCACCACATGTTCACTTGGGAATTTAATGTTATTCTCTTTAAAAGGTATGGATCCATATGTCATTTGTATCTTTAACATGTTTCAAGCATGCATATCCATCTTATAAAATTCCTAGCAATTAGGGTTGAACTAGTGGAATTTCCCTAACTTGGATAACAACACTTTTGTGTTCTTTTGAGGTGTGTGAATAAATTTTGTTTACTTACATTTATGTTTGCTTTAAATTCTTTGCAAACATTAAACTCTTAAATTTTCATTTTGTTGTAATCTATTTGCTTGTCACCTTTTTTTTGTTTACGAGATGATGGGAAAGTGAAAAATCAGGTTTATATTTAATAAAAAAAAGTATAGATCTAAAATGGAAATGCACAATGCACAAATTTAGAGAGTGATAATTCCAAAAAGTGTTTGTAATTTTTTGGGATTGTGAACTCTTTTTAGTTTTTATATATCAGGTTCTGTAATCGTCGGGAAAAGGGGGAGGCTGTGGATTTTTAACTGAGTGTTTATTCCAAATCCATAAGTCTTTCCTTACAAGGATATAGCCCATTACGCATGAAAATCACGTTACAATCGTCTATGATCGCTAGCTTAGCCTTTTGTAAATGAGTGAAATAATGGCTTGTTTGACTCGGGTCAATATCCCACAACAAGTTCACTTGGGAATTTAATGTTATTCTCTTTAAAAGGTTTGGATCCATAGGTCATTTGAATATTTAACTTTTTTCAAGCATGCATATCCATTTTTTAAAACATGTGTAGAAAAATCTCTTTCTTATAAAATTCCAAGCTATTAGGGTTGAAATGGTGGAATTTTCCCAAACTTAGATAACAAAACTTTTGTGTACATTTTTAGTGTGTGAATAAATTTTCTTTACTTACATTTGTTATTTCTTTAAATTCTTTCCATACATAAACTCTAAAATTGTCATTTTGTTGTGATCTATTTGCCTTTTATCTCTTTTTTTGTCTACGAGATGAAGGGAAAGTGAAAACTCAAGTTTTGATTAAAGAAAAAAGTATACATGTAAAATTGAAATGAAAAATGGAAAAATGTGGAGAGAGATAATTCCAAAAAGTGTCTATAATTTTTAGGGATTGTAAACTCTTTTTAGTTTTTATATATCAGGTTCTGCGATTGTCGAGAAAAGGGGGAGGCAAGGGATTTTTAACTGAGTGTTGACTCTCAATCCATAAGTCATTCCTTTCAAAAATATTGCCAGTTACACATGATAAATCACATTACAATCATCTATGATCGTAAGGTCAGCTTTTAGTAAATGGACAAAATAATGGCTTGTTAGACTCGGGTAAAAATCCTACCGAATGTTCACTTAGGAATTCAATGTTATTCTCTTTAAAAGGTTTGGATCCATAGGTCATTTGCCTCTTTAACATGCAAGCATGCATATCCCTTTTTTTAAACATTTGTAGAAAAATCTCTTTCTTATAAAATTCCGAGCTATTAGGGTTGAACTAGTGGCATAACTTGGATAAAAAAACTTTTGTGTTCATTTAAATTTTCTTTACTTACATTTGTTATTGCTTTAAATTCGTTCCATATATAAACTCTAAAATTTTCATTTCATTGTGATCTATTTTCCTTTTATCTCTCTTTTTGTTCTACGAGATGAAGCGAAAGTGAAAACTCAAGTTTCTATTTAAGAAAAAAGTATACATCTTAAATGGAAATTCACAATGAACAAATGTAGAGAGAAATAATTCCAAAAAGTTTATGTAATTTTTAGGGATTGTAAACTCTTTTTAGTTTTTATATATCAGGTTCTGAACTCGTCAGGAAAAGGGGGAGGCGCGGGATTTTTTACTGAATGTTGACTCCCATTCCATAAGTTATTCCTTACAAAAATATAGCCCGTTATGCATGATAAATCATTTTACAATCATCTATGATCGTTAGGTCAGCTTTTTGTAAATGGGCAAAATAATCGATTGTTTGACTCGAATAAATATCCAACTGCACGTTCACTTGGGAATTAAATGTTATTCTCTTTTAAAGGTTTGGATCCATAAGTCATTTGCATCTTTAACATGTTTCAAGAATGCATATCCATTTTTTAAAACTTGTGTAGAAAAATCTCTTTCTTATAAAATTCTGAGCTATAAGGGTTGAACTAGTGGAATTTTTCCAAACTTAGATAACAAAACTTTTGTGTAAATTTGTGGTGTATGAATAAATTTTCTTTACTTACATTTTTTATTTCTTTAAATTCTTTCCACGCATAAACTCTAAAATTTTCATTTGTTGTGATCTATTTGCCTTTCATCTCTTTTTTGTTTACGATATGAAGGGAAACTGAAAACTCAAGTTTTGATTTAAGAAAAAAGTATACATCTAAAATGAAAATGCACAATGCACAAATATAGAGAGATATAATTCCAAAAAGTGACTATAATTTTTAGGGATAGTAAAATCTTTCTAGTTTTTATATATTAGGTTATGTGATCGTCAGGAAAAGTGGTAAGGGATTTTTCATTGGTCTGGACTCCCATACTAGTAGTCATTCCTTACAAAAATATAGCCCGTTAGGCATGATAAATCACTTTATAATCATTTATGTTCGTTAGGTCAGCTTTTGTAAATGGGCAAAATAATGGCTTGTTTGACTAAGGTAAATATCCCACTGCACGTTCACTTGGGAATTTAATTTTAGTCTCTTTAAAAGGTTTGGATCCAAAGGTCATGTGCATCTTTAACAACTTTCAAGCATGCATATCCATTTTTTAAAACTTGAGTAGAAAAATCTCTCTCTCATAAAATTCCGAGCTATTCGGGTTCAACTAGAAGAATTTCCCAAACTTGGATAACAAAATTTTTGAGTTCATTTGTGGTGTGTCAATAAATTTTCTTTACTTAAATTTTCTATTGCATTAAATTCTTTCCATACATAAACTCTAAAATTTTCATTTAGGGGTGATCTATTTGCCTTTTATCTCATTTTTTTTTTACGAGATGAAGGTAAAGTGAAAACTCTAGTTTTGATTTAAGAAAAAAGTATCCATCTAAAATGGAAACGCACAATGCATAAATGTAGAGAGAGATATTTCCAAAAAGTGTTTGTAATTTTTAGGGATTGTAAACACTTTTTGGCTTTTATATATCAGGTTTTGCAATCTTCGGAAAAAGGGGGAGGTGGCGGATTTTTAACTGAGTGTTGACTCCAAATCCATAAGTCATTCCATAAAGAAATATAGCCTATCATGCTAGATAAAAAACTTTACAATCATCTATGATCGTTAGGTCAGCTTTTTGTAAATGGGCAAAATAATGTCCTTTTTAACTCGGGTAAATATCCCACCGCACGTTCACTTGGGAATTTAATGTTATTCTCTTTAAAAGGTTTGGATCCATAGATCATTTGCATCTTTAACATGTTTCAAGCATGCATATCCATTTTTTAAAACATGCGTAGAAAAATATCTTTCTTAAAAACTTCCAAGCTATTAGGGTTCAACAAGGGGAATTTCCCAAACTAGGATAACAAATATTTTGTGGTCATTTGTGGTCTGTGAATAAATTTTATTTACTTAAATTTATTATTGCTTTAAATTCTTTCCATACATAAACTCTAAAATTTTAATTTTGTTGTGATCTATTTATATCCTTTTTTGTTTACGAGAAAGAGGGAAAGTGAAAACTCAAGTTTTGATTTAAGAAACAAGTATACATCTAAAATGGAAATGCACAATGCACAAATGTAGAGAGTGATAATTCATAAAAGTGACTGTACTTTTTAGGGATTGTCAACTCTTTTTAGTTTTTATATACCAGGTTGTGCAATCGTCGGGAAAAGGCGGAGGACTTCGAATCGATAAGTCATTCCTATAAAAAATATCGCCCATTACCCATGATAAATCACTTTACAATCATCTATGATCGTTAAGTCTGCTTTTTGTAAATGGGAAAAATAATGGTTTGTTTGACTCGAGTAAATATCCCACCGCACGTTCACTTCGAAATTTAAGGTTATTCTCTTTAGAAGGTTTGGATCCATAAGTTATTTTCATCTTTAACATGTTTCAACCTTGTATATCCATTTTTTAAAACATGCTTAGAAAAATCTCTGTCTTATAAAATTCCTAGCTATTAGCGTCGAACTGGTGGCATTTCCCAAACTTGGATTACAAAACTTTTGTGTTCATTTGGGGTATGCGAATAAATTTTCTTTACTTACATTTTTTATTGCTTTAAATTCTTTCCATAATTAAACTCTAAAATTTTCATTTTGTTGTGATTTATTTGCCATTTATCTCTTTTTTTGCTTACGAGATGAAGGGAAAGTGAAAACTCAAGTTTTGATTTAAGAAAAAAGTATACATCTAAAATGGAAATGCACATTGCACAAATGTAGAAAGAGATAATTCCATAAAGTGTCTGTAATTTTTAGGGATTGGAAACTCTTTTTAGATTTTATATATCAGGTTCTGCAATCGTCGGGAAAAGGGGGAGGCGAGGGATTTTTAACTGAGTGTTGACTCCCAATCCATAAGTCAATCCTTACAAAAATATAGCCCTTTACGCATGTTAAATCATTTTCCAATCATCAATTCCTTACAAAAATATAGGCCGTTACGCAGGATAATGGCTGGTTTTACTCGGGTAAATATCCCAGTGCACGTTCACTTGGGAATTTAATGTTATTCTCTTTAAAATTTTTGGATCCATTGGTCATTTCTATCTTTAACGTGTTTCAAGCATGCATATCCATTTTTAAAAATGAGTAGAAAAATCTCTTTCTAGTAAAATTCCGAGCTATTAGGGTTCAACTAGTGGAATTTCCCAAACTTGGATAACAAAATTTTTGTGTTCATTTGTGGTGTGTGAATAAATTTTCTTTACTTACATTTGTTATTGCTTTAAATTCTTTCCATACATAAACTCTAAAATTTTCATTTAGTGGTGATCTATTTGCCTTTTATGTCTTTTTTTTTTTACAAGATGACGGGAAAGTGAAAACCCAAGTTTTGATTTAAGAAAAAAGTATACGTCTAAAATAGAAATGCACAACGTGCAAATGTATACAAAGATAATTCCAAAAAAGTGTTTGTAATTTTTTGGTATTCTAAATTATTTTTAGTTTTTTTATATCAGGTTCTGCAATCGTCGAGAAAAGGGGGAGGCGGGGGATTTTTAATTGAGTGTCGACTCCCAATCCATAAGTCATTCCTTTAAAAAATATAGCCCATTATGCATGATAAATCACTTTACAACATCTATGATCGTTAGGTCAGCTTTTTGTAAATGGGCAAAATAATGGCTTGTTTGACTCAGGTAAATATCCCATCACACGTTCACTTGGGAATTTAAAGTTATTCACTTTAAATAGTTTGGATCCATAGGTCATTTGCATCTTTAACATGTTTCAAGCATGCATATCCATTTTTAAAAGCATGTGTAGAAAAATCTCTTTCTTATAAAATTCCGAGCAATTAGGGGTGAACTAGTGGAATTTCCCAAACCTGGATAACAAAACTTTTGTGTTCATTTGTGGTTTGTGGATAAATTTTCTTTACTTAAATTTTTTATTACTCTAAATTCTTGCCATACATAAACTCTGAAATTTTCATTTTGTTGTGATCTATTTGCCTTTTATCTCTTTTTTTGTTTACAAGATGAAGGGAAAGTGAAAACTCGAGTTTTGATTTAAGAAAAAAGTACACATCTAAAATGGAAATGCACAATGCAAAAATGTAGAGAGAGTTAATTCCAAAAAGTGTCTGTAATTTTTAGGGATTGTAAAATCTTTTTATTTTTTATATATCAGGTTCTGCAATCGTAGGGAAAAGGGGGAGGCGGGGAATTTTCAATTGAGTGTTGACTCCCAATGCATAATTCATTCCTTACAAAAATATAGCCAGTTACGCTTGATAAATCACTTTACAGTCATCTATGATCGTTAGGTCAGTTTTTTGTAAATTGCCAAAATAATGACTTTGTTTGACTCGAGTAAATATCCCACAAAATGTTCACTTGGGAATTTAATTTTATTCTCTTTAAAAGGTTTGGATCCATAGGTCATTTGCATCTTTAAAATGTTTCAAGGTTGCATATCGATTTTTTTAAAACATTGGTAGAAAAATCTCTTTTTTATAAAATTCTGAGTTATTAGGGTTGAAGTAGAGGAATTTCCTAAACTTGGATAACAAAACTGTTCTATTCATTTGTGTTATGTGATTAAATTTTCTTTACTTACATTTTTTATTGCTTTAAATTCTTTCCATACATAAACTCTAAAATTTCATTTTGTTGTGATCTATTTGCCTTTTATCTTTTTTTTCTTTTACGAGGTGAAAACTCAAGTTTTGATTTAAGAAAAAAGTATACATCTAAAATACACAATGCACAAATGTAGAGAGAGATCTTTCCAAAAAGTTTCTGTAATTTTTAGGGATTGTAAACTCTTTTTAGTTTTTATATATCAGGTTCTGCAAACGTCAGGAAAAGGGGGAGACGGGGGATTTTTAACTGAGTTTTGACTCCCAATCCATAAGTCATTCCTTAAAAAAATATAGCCCGTTACTCATGATAAATCTCTTTAAAATCATCTATGATTGTTAGGTCAACTTTTTGTAAATAGGCAAAATAAGGGCTTGTTTGACTCTAGTAAATATCCCACCGCTCATTCATTTGGGACTTTAATTTTATTCTTTTTAAAAGGTTTGGATCCATAGGTTATTTGAATCTTTAACATGTTTCAAGCATGCAAATCCATTTTTTAAAACATGTGTAGAAAAATATCTTTCTTATAAAATTCGGAGCAGTTAGGGTTGAACTAGTGGAATTTCCCTAAACTTGGATAACAAAACTTTTGTGTTCTTTTGTGGGGTGTGAGTAAATTTTCTTTACTTACATTTGTTATTGCTTTAAATTCTTTCCATATATAAACTCTAAAATTTTCATTTTGTTGTGATATATTTGCCTTTTATCTCTTTTTTTTTTCACGAGATGAAGGGAAAGTAAAAACTCAAGTTTTGATTTATGAATAACGTATACATCTAAAATGTAAATGCAGAAAGAAAAAATGTAGAGAGAGATAATTCGAAAAAGTGTCTGTAATTTTTAGGGATTGTAAAATCTTTTTACGTTTTATATATTAGGTTCTGCAATACTCGGGAAAAAGGGGATGCAGGGTATTTTTAACCAAGTGTTGACTCCCAATCGATAAGTCATTCCTTACAAAAATATAGCCCGTTACGCATCATAACTCACTTTACAGTCATCTATGATCGTTAGGTCAACTTTTGTAAATGGGCGAAAGATTGGTTTGTTTGACTCGAGTAAATATCCCACCGCACGTTCACTTGGCAATTAATGTTGTTCTCTTTAAAATGTTTGGATCCATAGGTCATTTTCATATTTACCATGTTTGAAGCTTGCATATCCATTTTTTAAAACATGTGTAGAAATATCTCTTTCTTTTAAAATTGTGAACTCTAGAGTTGTACTAGTGGAATTTCCCAAACATGGATAACAAAACTTTTGTGTACATCTGTGGTGTGAGAATAAATTTTCTTTAATTACATTTGTTATTGCTTTAAATTCTTTCCATACATAAAGGCTAAATTTTTTATTTTATTGTGATCTATTTGGCTTTTATCTCCTTTTTTGTTTACTAAAGGGAAAGTGAAAACTTAAGTTTTGATTTAAGAAAAAAGTATACATCTAAAATGTAAATGCACAATGCACAATGCACAAAGGTTGAGAGAGATAATTGCCAAAAGTGTCAGTAATTTTAAGGGATTTTAAACTCTTTTTATGTTTTATATATCAGGTTTTGTAATCATCGAGAAAAGGGGGAGGCGGGGGATTTTTAACTGAGTGTTGACTCCCAATCCATAAGTCATTCCTTACAAAAATATAGCCCGTTACGCATGAAAAATCACTTTACAGTCATCTATGATCATTATGTCAGCTTTTTGTAAATGGGCAAAATAATGGCTTTTTTTACTTAGGTAAATATCCCACCTCACTTTCATTTTTGAATTTAAAGTTATTCTCTTTAAAAGGTTTGGATCCATAGGTCATTTGAATCTTTAACCTGTTTCAAGCACGCATCTCCATTTTTTAAATAATTTGTAGAAAAATCTCTTTCTTCTAAAATTTTGAGTTATTAGGGTTGAACTAGCGGTTTTTCCCAAACATGGATGACTAAACTTTTGATTCATTTGTGGTGTGTAAATCAATTTTGTTTCTTACATTTGTTATACCTTTATATTCTTTCCACATAAACTCTAAAATTTTCATTTTGTTGTGATCTATTTGCCTTTTATCTCGTTTACGTGATGATGGGAAAGTGAAAACTCAAGTTTATATTTAAGAAAAAATTAAACATCTAAAATGTAAATGCCCAATACACATATGTAGAGAGTGATAATTCCAAAAAGTGTCTGTAATTTTTAAGGATTGTAAACTCTTTTTAGTTTTTGTATATCAGGTTCTGCAATCGTTGGGAAAAGGGGGGGGGGGGGTTGTTTAACTGAGTGTTGACTCCCTATCCATAAGTCATTCCTTACAAAAATATAGCCCGTTATGCATGATAAATCAAATTACAATCATCTATGATCGTTAGGTCAGTTTTTGTAAATGGGCAAAATAATGGCTAGTTTGACTCAGGTAAATATCCCACCGCACGTTCACTTGAAAATTTATTGTTATTCTCTTTAAAAGGTTTGGATCCATAGGTCATTTGCATCTTTAACATGTTTCAAGCAAGCTTATCCATTTTTTAAAACATGTGTAGAAAAATTTCTTTCTTATAAAATTCCGAGCTGTTTGGGTTGAACAAGTGGAATTTCCGAAAACATGGATAACAAATTTTTTTTTTCATTTGTGGTGTGTGAATAGATTTTTATTTACTTACATTTTTTATTGCTTTAAATTCTTTCCATACATAAACTCTAAAATTTTCATTTTGATGTGATGTATTTGCCTTTTATCTCCTTTTTTGATTATGAGCTGAAGGGAAAGTGAAAACTCAAGTTTTGATTTCAAAAAAAATGTTACAACTAAAATTGAAATGCACAATGGACAAATTTAGAGAGAGATAATTCGAAAAATGTTTTTGTAATTTTTAGGGATTGTAAACTCTTTTTAGTTTTTATATATTAGGTTCTACAATCGTCAGGAAAAGGGAGAGGCAAGGGATTTTTAACTGAGTGTTGACTCCCAATCCATCAGTCATTCCTTAGAAAAATATAGCGCGTTATACATGGTAAATCACTTTACAATCTTCTATGATCGTTAGGTCAGCTTTTTGTAAGTGGGGCATTATAATGGCTTGTTTGACACGAGTAAATATCCCACCGCACGTTCACTTGGGAATTTAATGTTATTCTCTTTAAAAGGTTTGGATCTGTAGGTCATTTTCATTTTTAACATGTTTCAAGCAAGCATATCCATTTTTTAAAACATGTGTAGAAAAATCTCTTTCTTATAAAATTCCGAGCTATTAGGGTTGAACCTGTGGAATTTCCCAAACTTGGATAAAAAAACTTTTGTGTAGATTTGTGGTGTGTGAATAAATTTTCTTTACTTACATTTTTTATTGCTTTAAATTATTTCCATACATAAACTCTAAAATTTTCATTTTGTTGTGATCTATTTGGCTTTTATCTCTTTTTTTGTTTACAAGATGAAGAGGAAGTGAAAACTCAAGTTTTGATTTAAGAAAAAAGAATATATCTAGAATTTAAATGCACAGTGCACAAATATAGGGAGAGATAAATCCCAAATGTGTCAGTAATTTTTAGGGATTGTAAACTCTATCAGGTTCTGCAATTGTCGGGAAAAGGGGGAGGCAGGGGATTTTTAACCGAGTGTTGACTCCCAATCGATAAGTCATTCCTTACAAAAATATAACTCGTTACTCATGATAAATCACTTTACAGTGACCTATGATCGTTAGGTCAGCTTTTTGTAAATGGAAAAATTAATGGCTTGTTTGACTCGGGAAAATATCCCTCCGCACGTTCACTCATGAATTTAATGTTATTCTCTTTAAAAGATTTGGATCCATAGGTCATTTGAATCTTTAACATGTTTCAAGCTTGCTCATCCATTTTTTAAATCATTTATAGAAAAATCTCATTCTTATAAAATTCCGAGCTGTTAGGGTTGAACTAGTGGAATTTCCCAACACTTGGATAACAAAACTTTTATTTTCATTTGTGGTGTGTGAATAAATTTTCTTTACTTACATTTGTTATTGCTTTAAATTATTTCTATATATAAACTCTAAAAATTTTATTTTGTTGTGATCTATTTTGGTTTTTTTTTTTTTTTTTTTTGTTTACGAGATGAAGGGGAAGTGAAAACTCTAGTTTTGATTTAAGAAAAAAGTATAGTTTTAAAATTTAAAAGCACAATGCACAAATGTAGAGAGAGATTATTCCAAAAAGTGTCTCTAATTTTTAAGGATTGTAAACTCTTTTTTGTTTTTATATATCAGGTTCTGCAATCGTCGGGAAAAGGGGGAGGCGAGGGATTTTTAAATGAGTGTTGTCTCCCAATCTATAAGTCATTCCTTATAAAAATATAGCCCGCTAAGCATGATAAATCACTTTACAATTATCTTTGACCGTTAGGTCAGTTTTTTGTAAAAGGGCAAAATAATAGCTTGTTGGACTCAGGTAAGTATTCCACCGCACGTTCACTTGAGAATTAAATGTTATTCTCTTTAAAAGGTTTGGATCCGTAGGTCATTTCCATCTTTTACATGTTTCAAGCTTGCATATCCATTTTTTAAAAAATGTGAAGAAAAATCTCTTTTTTATAAAATTCCGCACTATTAAGGTTGAACTATTGGAATTTCCCAAACTTGGATAACAAAACTTTTGTGTACATTTGTGGTGTGTAAATAAATTTTATTTACTAACATTTTTTATTGCTTTAAATTCTTTCTGTACATAAACTCTAAAATTTTCATTGGTTGTGATCTAATTGCCTTTTATCTCTTTTTTTGTTTACAAGATGATGGGGAAGTGAAAACTCTTGATTTAAGAAAAAAATATACATCTAAAATTTAAATCCACAATGCACAAATGTAGAAAGAGATAATTCCAAAAAGTGTCTATAATTTTTATATATCAAGTTCTACAATCATCGGGAAAAGGTGGAGGCAGAGAATTTCTAACTGAGTGTTGACTCCCAATCTATAAGTCATTCCTTACAAAAATTTATCCCTTTATGCACGATAAATCACTTTACAATCATCTATGATCGTAAGGTCAGCTTTTTGTAAATGGGCAAAATAATGTCTTGTTTGACTCGGGTAAATTTCCCACCGCACGTTCACATGGGTATTTAATGTTATTCTCTTTAAAAGGTTTTGATCCAAAGGTCATTTGCATCTTTAACAAGTTTCAAGCATGCATATCAATATTTTAAAACATGGGTAGAAAAATCTCTATCTTATTAAATTTTGAGCTATTAGGGTTGAACTAGTGGAATTTCCCAAAATTGGATAACAAAATTTTTTTGTCCATTTGTGGTGTGAGGATAAATTTTCTTACCATACATAAACTCTAAAATTTTTATTTTGTTGTGATCTATTTGCCCTTTTTTTTTTTTTTTTTTTTTTCCCTGACGAGAAGAAGGGAAAGTGACAACTCTAGTTTATATTTAAGAAAAAAATATACATCTAAAATGGAAATGCACAATGCAGAAATGTAGAGAGAGATAAATTCCAAAAATTGTCTGTAATTTTGAGGGATTGAAAAATCTTTTTAGATTTTATATATCAGGTTCTACAATCGTCGAGAAAAGGGGGAGTTGGGGGATTTTTAACAGAGTGTTGACTCCCAATCCATAAGTCATTCCTTACAAAAATATAGCCCATTAGGCATGATAAATCACTTTCCATTCATCTATGATTATTAGGACAACTTTTTCTAAATGGGCAAACTAATGGCTTGTTTGACTCGGGAATTTAATGTTATTCTCTTTAAAAGGTTTGGGTCCAGAGGTCATTTGCTTCTTAAACATGTTTCAAGCACGCATAACCATTTTTTAAAACATGTGTGGAAAAATATCTTTCTTTTAAAATTTCGATCTATTAGGGTTGAACTACTGGAATTTCCCAAACTTGGATAACAAAATTTTGTGTACATTTTTGGTGTGTGATTATATCTTCTTTACTTACATTTGTGATTGCTTTAAATTTTTTCCATACATAAACTCTAAAATTTTCATTTTTGTTGTGATCTATTTGGCGTTTATCTCTTTTTTTTACGAGATTATGGGGAAGTGAAAACTCAATTTTTGATTTAAGAAAAAAGTCTATATCTAAAATGTAAATGCACAATGCAAAAATTTAGAGAGAGATAATTCTAAAAAGTGTCTGTACTTTTAAGAGATTGTAAACTATTTTTAGTTTTTATATATCAGGTTCTGCAATTGTCCGGAAAAGGAGAGGGGGGGGGGGGGGGGGGGGGGGGGGATTTCTAACTTAGTGTTGACTCCCAATCCAAAAGTCATTCCTTAGAAAAATTAAGCCCATTACGCATCATAAATCACTTTACAATCATCTATGATCATTAAGTCAGTTTTTTGTAAATGGGCAAAATAATGGCTTGTTTGACTCAGAAATATCCCACCCCACGTTCACTTGGGAATTTAATCTTATTCTCTTTAAAAGGTTTGGATCCATAGGTCATTTGCATCTTTAACATATTTCAAGCAAGCATATCCATTTTTTAAAACAAGTGAAGAAAAATCTCTTATTTATAAAATTCCGAGCTATTAGGGTTGAACTAGTGGAATTTCCAAAACTTGGTTAACAAAACGTTTGTGTAAATTTCTGGCGTTTCAATAAATTTTATTTACTTACATTTTTTATTTCTTTAAATTCTTTCCATATATAAACTCTAAAATTTTCCTTTTGTTGTGTTTAATTTGCCTTTTATATCTTTTTTTGTTTACAAGATGATGGGGAAGTGAAAACTCAAGTTTTGATTTAAACATCTAAAATGTAAATGCACAATGCACAAATGTAGAGAGATATAATTCCAAATAGTGTCTGTAATTTTTAGGGATTGTAAACTCTTTTTAGTTTTTACATATCAGGTTCTGCAATCGTTGAGAAAAGGGGAGGCGGGGAATTTTTAACTGAGTGTTGACTCCCAATTCAAAAGTCATTTCTTAAAAAAATATAGTCTGTTACACATGATAAATCACTTTACAATAATCTATGATCGTTAGGTAAAATTTTTTTAAATGGGAAAATAATAGTTTGTTTGACTCGGGTAAATATCCCAATGCACGTTCACTTGGGAATTTAATGTTATTCCCTTTAAAAGTTTTGGATCCATAGGTCATTTGCATCCTTAACATGTTTCAAGCTTGCAAATCCATTTTTTGAAACATGTGTAGAAAAATATCTTTCTTATAAAATTCCGAGCTATTAGGGTTGAACTAGTAGAATTTCCAAAACTTGGAAAAAAAAAATATTTTGTGTACATTTGTGGTGAGTGAATAAATTTTCTTTACTTACATTTGTTATTGCTTTAAATTCTTTCCATACACAAAACTCTAAAATTTTCCATTTGCTATTGCTTTAAATTCTTTTCATACACAAAACTCTAAAATTTTCTTTTTGTTGTGATCTATTTGCATTTAATCTCTTTTTTTGTTTACGAGATGAAGGGGAAGTGAAAACTCATGTTTTGATTTAAGAAAAAAGTATGCATCTAAAACGGAAATGCACAATGCAAAAATATAGAGAGAGATAATTCCAAAAAGTGTGGGATTGTAAACTCTTATTATTTTTTATATATTTGGTTCTACAATAATCGGGAAAAGGGGGAGGCGAAGGATTTTTAACTGAGCGTTAACTCCCAATCCATATGTCATTCCTTACATTTTTTATTGCGTTATTTTCTTTCCATACATAAACTCTAAAATTTTCATTATGTTGTGATCAATTTGCTTTTTATCTCATTTTTTGTTTACGAGATAAAGGGAAAGTTAAAACTTATGTTTTGATTTAAGAAAAAAGTATACATATAAAAAGGAAATGCACAATGAAAAAATGTACATGGAGATAATTCCAAAACATGTTAGTAATTTTTAGGGATAGTAAACTGTTTTTAGTTTTGATATATATCAGGTTTTGCAATCGTCGGGAAAAGGGGGAGGCGGGGTGTTTAACTGAGTGTCGACTCCAAATCCATAAGTCATTCCTAACAAAAATATTGCCCGTTACAAAATATAAATTACTTTACAATCATCTATGATCGTTAGGTCAACTTATTGTAAATGAGACAAATAGTGGCTTGTTTGACTCAGGAAAATATCCCAGCACACGTTCACTTGAGAATTTAATGTTATTCACTTTAAATGGTATGGATCCATAGGTCATTTGCATATTTAACATGTTTCAAACATGTATATCCATTTTTTAAAACATGTGTAGAAAAATCTCTTTCTTATAAAATTCCAAGCTATTAGGGTTGAACTAGTGAAATTTCCCAAACTAGGATAACAAAAATTTTATGTTCATTTGTGTTGTGTGAATAAATTTACTTTACTTACATTTGTTATTTCTTTAAATTCTTTCCATACATAAAATCTAAAAATTTCATTTTGTTGTGATCTATTTTTCCCTTTTATCTCTTTTTTTGTTACGAAGGGATAGTGAAAACTCAAGTTTTGATTTAAGAAAAAAATATACAGCTAAAATGGAAATGCACAATGCACAAATGTAGGGAGAGATAATTCCAAAATGTGTCTGTAATTTTTAGGGATTGTTAACTCTTTTTAGTTTTTTATCAGGTTTTGTAATCGTATGGAAAAGGGGCAGGCGGGGGATTTTTAACTAAAGTGTTGGCTCCCAATCCATATGTCATTCCTTACAAAACTTTAGCCCGTTACGCATGATTAATCACTTTACAATCATGTATGATCGTTTGGTCTGGTTTTTGTAAATGGGCAAAATAATGGCTTGTTTGAGTCGGGTAAATATCCCACCTCACGTTCACTTGAGAATTTATGGTTATTCTCTTTAAAAGGTTTGGATCCAAAGGTCATTTGCATCTTTATCATGTTTCAAGCATGCATATCCATTTTTTAAAACATGTGTAGAAAAATCTCTTTCTTATAAAATTCCAAGTTATTTGGGTTGAACTAGTGGAATTTCCCAAACTTGGATAACAAAACATTTGTGTTCATTTGTGTGTGTGAATAAATTTTATTTACTTACATTTTTTATTGCTTTAAATTCTTTCCATACATAAACTCGAAAATTTGCATGTTGTTGTGATCTATTTGCCTTTTATCTCATGTTTGGTTTAATGGATGAAGGGAAAGTGAAAACTCAAGCTTTGATTTAAGAAAATAGTATACATCTAAAATGGAAATACACAAAGCAGAAATGTAGAGAGAGATAATTCCAAAAAGTGTTTGTAATTTTTAGGGATTGTAAACTTTTTTTAGATTTTATATATCAGGTTTTGCAATCGTCAAGAAAAAAGGGGAGGCGAGGAATTTTTAACTGAGTATTGACTCCCAATCCACAAGTCATTCCTTACAAAACTATTGCCAGTTATGCATGATAAATCACTTTACAATCATCTATGATTGTTAAATCAGCTTTTTGTAAATGGGCAATATATTGGTTTGTTTAACACGGGTAAAAATGAATATACTGTTTTTCTCTTTAAAAGGTTTGGATCCATCGGTCATTTGCATCTTTAACATGTTATAAGCATGCATATCGTTTTTTTAAAACATATGTAGAAAAATCTCTTTCTTATAAAATTTCAAGCTATTAGGATTGAACTAGTGGAATTTCCCAAACTTGAATAACAAAACTTTTGTGTGCATTTGTAGTGTGTGAATAAATTTTCTTTACTGACATTTGTTATTGCTTTAATCTTTCCATACATAAACTCTAAAATTTTCATTTTGTTGTGATTTATTTTCCTTATATTCTCTTTTGTTGTTTACGAGATGAAGGGAAAGTGAAAACTCAAGTTTTGATTTAAGGAAAAAGTATATATCTAAAAAGGAAATACACAATGCACAAATGTAGAGAGAGATAATTCCAAAACGAGTCTATAATTTTTAGGGATTGTAAACTCTTTTTAGTTTCTATATATCAGGTTTTACAATCGTTGAGAAAAGAGGGAGGCGGTGGATTTTTAACTGAGAGTTGATTCCTAATCCATAAGTCATTCCTTACAAAAATATCTCCCGTTATGCATGATAAATCACTTTACAATAATATATGATTGTTAGGTCAACTTTTTGTAAATGGGCAAAAAAATGGCTTGTTTGACTTGGATAAATATCCCACCCCACGTCCACTTGAGAATTTAATGTTATTCTCTTTAAAAAGTTTGGATCCATAGGTCATTTTTATCTTTAACATGTTTCAAGCATACATATCCATTTTTTAAAAACATGGGTAGAAAAATCTCTTTCTTATAAAATTCCAAGCTATTAGGGTTTAACAAGTGCAATTTCCCACACTCTAATAACAAAAATTTTGTGTTCATTTGTGGTGTGTGAAAAAATTTTCTTTACTTTGTATTTTTTATTGCTTCAAAATTTAATCCATACATAAACTCTTAAATTTTCATTTTGTTGTGATCTATTTTTTCCTTTAATCACTTTTTTTGTTTTCGAGATGAAGAAGTGAAAACTCAAGTTTTGATTTAAGAAAATGTTATGCATGCAATAACATTATTATTTTAGTGTTTTCTTTAATTTAATTTATTTTATTTCATTTTTAGGACAGGTGTATTTTGGGAATTATTTATTAATAGGGATATTCTTAGAATATTTTATTCATAGGGATATTTTTGTAATATTTTATTAAACCCTAACAGCGTGAACCCTATTTAAGGGGTAAGAGTAATGAAAAAAAAAGCATTGAAGTATTAAGAATTAGGTTAAATCTAGCGTAAAGAGGCTTAGAGT
Organism: Aristolochia californica; assembly: GCF_029961685.1. NCBI lineage: Eukaryota > Viridiplantae > Streptophyta > Magnoliopsida > Piperales > Aristolochiaceae > Aristolochia > Aristolochia californica. The sequence continues at coordinate 29,859,151 of NW_027182279.1, read as the reverse complement.
TCTCCTCAATGAGCTCTAGGGTTTTCAAGCTTCCCTTTGGCTTGATCTTCATTTTCGTCTTCCCCATGTCTTCCTACTACCCCTATGGTAATGCTTGGAAGACCCGTAACCCGTGGCAGACCCCAGATCCTCCCAAAGAATCCTTGTGTCAGATCCAGGACCGTAACAAAAAAAAAGTATAGAACTAAAATGTAAATGACCAATGCACAAATGTAGAGAGAGATAATTCAAAAAAGTGTCTTTAATGTTTGGGGATTGTAAACTCTGTTTAGTTTTTATATATAAGGTTTTGCAATCGTCGGGAAAAGGGGGAGGCATGGGATTTTTAACTGAGTGTTGACTCCCAATACATAAGTCATTCCTTACAAAAATATAGCCCGTTACGCATGATAAATAATGTTATAATCATCTATGATCAGTAGGTCAACTTTTTGTAAATGGGCAAAATAATGGCTGTTTGACTCGGGTAAATCAACCTCAGCACGCTCACTTGAGAATTTAATATCATTCTCTTTAAAAGGTTTGGATCCATACATCATTTGGATCTTTAACATGTTTCAAGCATGCAAATCCAGTTTTTCAAACATGTGAAGAAAAATCGCTTTCTTATAAAATTCCAAGATATTAGGGTTGAACTAGAGGAATTTCCCAAACTCTGATAACAAAACTTTTTTGATCATTTGTAGAGTGTGAATAAATTTTCTTTACTTGCATTTTGTTCTTAAATTCTTTCCATTCATAAACTCTAATATTTTCATTTTCTTGTGATCTTTTTTTCCTTTTATTTCTTTTTTTGTTTATGAGATGAAGGGAAAGTGAGAACTCAAGTTTTGATTTAAGAAAAAAGTATACATCTAAAATTGAAATGCACAATGCACAAATGTATAGAGAGATAATTCAAAAAAATGTTAGTAAATTTTAGGGATTCCAAAATCTTTTTAGTATTTATATATCAGGTTTTTAGTATTTTCAGTAGTCGTCAGGAAAAGAGGGGTGCGGGGGATTTTTAACTGAGTGTTGACTCCCAATCCATAAGTCATTCCTTAAAAAAATATAGCCCTTTACACATGATCAATCACTTAACAATCAACTATGATCGTTAGGTCAGTTTTTGTAAATGGGCAAAATAATGGCTTGTTTGATTCGTGTAAATATCCTACCGCACGTTCACTTGGGGATTTAATGTTATTCTCTTTAAAAGGTTTGGATCCATAGGTCATTTGCATCTTTAACATGTTTCGAGCATGCATATCCATTTTTTAAAACATGTGTAGAAAAATCTCTCTTATAAAATTCTGAGCTATTAGGGTTGAACTAGTGGAATTTCCCAAGCTTGGATAACAAAACTTTTGTGTTCATTTGTGGTGTGTGAATAAATTTTCTTTACTTACATTTGTTATTGCTTTAAATTCTTTCCATACATAAACTCTAAAATTTTCATTTTGTTATGATCAATTAGGCTTGTTTCTCTTTTTTAGTTAACGAGATGAAGGAAAATGAAAACACAAGTTTTGATTTAAGAAAAAAGTATACATCTAAAATGGAAATGCACAATGCACAAATCTAGAGAGAGATAATTCCAAAAAGTGTCTGTAATTTTTAGGGAATATAAACTATTTTTAGTTTTTATATATCAGGTTCTGCAATTGTGAGGAAAAGGAGGAGGCAGGGATTTTTAACTGAGTGTTGATACCCAATCCATAAGTCATTCCTTACTAAAATATAGCCCATTATGGATGATAAATCATTTTACAATTATCTATGATCATTAGGTCAGTTTTTTGTAAATGGGCAAAATAATGGCTTGTTTGACTCTTGTAGATATCCCACCGCACATTCACTTGGGAATTTAATGTTATTCTCATTGAAATATTTGGATCCATTGGTCATTTGCATCTTTAACATGTTTCTAACATGCATATTTATTTTTTAAAACATGTGCAGAAAAATCTTTTTTTCTTATAAAATTCCAAGCTATTAGGGTTGAACTAGTGGAATATCACAAGCTTGGATAACAAAACTTTTGTGTTCATTTGTGGTGTGAAAATAAATTTTCTTTACTAATATTTCTTATTTCTTTAAATTATTTCCATACATAAACTCTAAAATTTTCATTTTGTTGTGAACTATTTGCCTTTTTTCTCTTTTTTCTTTTTAACGAGATGAAGGGAAAGTAAAAACTCAAGTGTTTATTTAAGAAAAAGTACACATCTTAAAAGGAAATGCACAATGCACAAATGTAGAGAGAGATAATTCCAAAAAGTGTCTATAATTTTTAGGGATTGTAATCTCTTTTTATTTTTTATATATCAAGTTCTGCAATCGTTTGGAAAAGGGGGAGGTAGGGGATTTTTAACTGAGTGTTGACTCCCAATCCATAAGTCATTTCTTACAAAAATATGGCCCATTACGCATGATAAATCACTTACAATCATCTATGATGGTTAGGTCAACTTTTTTTAAACGAGAAAAATAATGGTTTGTTTGACTCAGGTTCACTTGGGAATTTAATGTTATTCTCTTTAAAAGGTTTGGACCCAAAGGTCATTTGCAGCTTTAACATGTTTCAAGCATGCATATCCTTTTTTGTAAATCTCTTTCTTATCAAATTCCGAGCTATTAGGGTTGAACTAGTGGAATTTTCCAAACTTGGATAACAAAAATTGTGTGTTCATTTTAGGTTTGTGAATAAATTTTCTTTACTTACTTTTGTCAATTCTTTAAATTTTTCCATACATTAACTCTAAAATTTTCATGTTGTTGTGATCTGTTTGCCTTTTCTCTCTTTTTTTTCACAAGATGAAAGGAAAGTGAAAACTCAAGTTTTGATTTAAGAAAAAAGTATACATCTAAAATAGAAATGCACAATGCACAAATTTGGAGAGAGATAATTCCAAAAAGTGTCAGTATTTTTTAGAGATTGTAAACTGTTTTTAGTTTTTTTATATCTGGTTTTGCAATCGTCAGGAAAAGGGAAAGATGAGGGATATTTAACTGAGTGTTGACTCCCAATCCATAAGTCATTCCTTAAAAAAATATAGCCCGTTACACGTGACAAATCACTTTACAATCATCCTTGATCGTTCTGTCTACTTTTTGCAAATGGGAAAAATAATGACTTGTTTGACTCAGGTAAATATCCCACCGCACGTTCGCTAGGGAATTTAATGTTATTATTTTTAAAAGGTTTGGATCGTTAGGTCATTTTATTCTTAAACTTGTTTCAAGAATGTATATCCATTTTTTAAAACAGGTGTCGAAAAATCTCTTTCTTCTAAAATTCTGAGCTATTAGGGTTGAACAAGTGGAATTTCCCAAACTTGGATAACAAAACTTTTGGGTTCAGTTGTGCTGTGTGAATAAATTTTCTTTACTTACATTAATTATTGCTTTAAATTCTTTCCTTACATAAACTTTAAAATTTTTATTTTGTTGTGATCTATTTGCCTTTTCTCTTTTTTTTTAAGAGATGAAGGGAAAGTGAAAACTCAAGTTTTTATTTAAGAAAAAAGTATATATCTAAAATGGAAATTCCCAATTCACAAATGTAGAGAGAGATAATTCTAAAAAGTTTCAGTAATTTTTAGGGATTTTAAACTCTTTTTAGTTTTTTTATATCAGGTTCTGCAATCATCGGGAAAAGGGGGAGGCGGGGGATTTTTTACTGAGAGTTCACACCCAATCCAATAGTCATTCCTTGCAAAAATATAGCCCATTATACATGATAAATCACTTTACAATCATCTACGATCGTTATGTCATTTTATTTTAAATGGGGAAAATAATGGATTGTTTGAGTCGGGTAAATATCCTACCGCACGTGCACTTGCGAATTTAAAGTTATTCTCTTTAAAAGGATTGGATCCATTGGTCATTTTCATGTTTAACATGTTTCCAGCATGCATATCCATTTTTTAAAACATGTGTTGAAAATTCTCTTTCTTATAAAATTCCGAGCTATTAGGGTTGAACTAGTAGAATTTCCCAAACTTAGGTAACAAAACTTTTGTGTTCATTTGTTATTGCTTTAAATTTTTTCTATACATAAACTCTAAAATTTTCATTTTGTTGTGATCTATTTGCCTTTTATATCTTTTTTTTGCTTACGAGATGAAGGGAAAGTGAAAACTCAAGTTCTGATTTAAGAAAAAAGTATACACCTAAAACGGAAATGCACAATACACGAATGTTGGGATAGATAATTCCAACAAGTGTCTGTAATTTTTAGGGATTGTAAACTCTTTTTAGTTTTTATATTTCAGGTACTGCAATCATCGGGAAAAGGGGGAGGCGGACAATTTTTAACTGAGTGTTGACTCCCAATCTATTAGTCATTCCTCACAAAAATATAGCCCGTTACACATGATAAATCACTGTACAATCATATATGATCGTTAGGTCAGCTTTTTTTAAATGGGCAAAATAATGGCTTATTTGACTCGGGTAAATATCTCACCGCACGTTCACTTGGGAATTTGTTGTTATTCTCTTTAAAAGGTTTGGATCCATAGGTCACTCGCATCTTTAACATGTTTCAAGCATGCATATCCATTTTTTAAAACATGAGTAGAAAAATCAGTTCCTTATAAATCTCTGAGCTATTAGGGTTCAACTAGTGGAATTTCCCAAACTTGGATAACAAAACTTTTGTGTTCCTTTGTGGTGTGTGAAAAAATTTTCATTACTAACTTTTGTTATTGCTTTAAATTCATTCAATACATAAACTCTAAAATTTTCTTTTTGTAGTGATATATTTTTCTTTTTTCTAATTATCTTTTTTACAAGATGAAGGGAAAGTGAAAACTCAAGTTTTGATTGAAGAAAAACGTATACATCTTAAATGGAAATGCACAATGCACAAATGTAGAGAGAGATAATTCCAAAAAGTGTCTGTAATTTTTAGAGATTGTAAACTCTTTTTAGTTTTTATATATCTGGTTTTGCAATCGTTGGGAAAAGGGGGAGGCGTGGGATTTTTAACTGTGTGTTGACTCCTAATCCATAAGTCATTCCTTACAAAAATATAGCCCGTTACGCATGATAAATCAAATACAATCACCCACGATCGTTTGGTCAACTTTTTGGAAATTGGAAAATTAATGCCTTGTTTGACTCGGGTAAATATCCCACCGCACGTTCACTTGGGAATTTAATGTTATTCTCTTTAAAATGTTTGGATCCATAGCTCATTTGCATCTTTAACATGTTTCAAGCATCCATAACCATTTTTTAAAACATGTGTAGAAAAATCTCTTTCTTATAAAATTCCAAGCAATTATGGTTGAACTAGTGGAATTTCCCTAATTTGGATAACAAAAATTTTGTGTTCATTTTAACTTTGTACATAAATTTTCTTTAGTTACATTTGTATTGTTTTAAATTCTTGTCTTACAAAAAATCTAAAATTTTCAGTTTGTTCTAATCTATTTTCCTTTACTCTCTCTTTTTTTTATGAGAAGAAGGGAAAGTGAAAAATCAAGTTTGTATTTAAGAAAAAAGTATAAATCTGAAATAGAAATGCACAATTAAAAATGTAGAGTGAGATAATTCCAAAAAGTGTGTGTAGTTTTTTAGGGATTGTAAACTCTTTATACTTTTTTTATATCTGGTTCTGCAATCGTCAAAAAAAGGGGGAGGCGGGGGATTTTTAACTGAGTGTTGAGACCCAATCCATAAGTCATTCCTTAAAAAAATATAGCCCATTACGCATGATAAATCACTTTACAATCATCTTTCATCGTGATGTCAACTTTTTGCAAACGGGAAAAATAATTGCTTGTTTGACTCGAGTACATATCCCACCGCACGTTCACTGGGAATTTAATGTTATTCTTTTTAAAAGGTTTGGATCCATAGGTCATTTGCATCTTAAACATGTTTCAAGCATGCATTTCCATTTTTTAAAACATGTGTAGAAAAATCTCTTTCTTATAAAATTCCAAGCTATTAGGGTTGAACTAGTGGAAATTTCCAAACTTAGATAACTATAATTTTGTGTTAATTTGTGGTGTGTGAATAAATTTTCTTCACTTAAATTTATTATTGCTTTAAATTCTTTCCGTCCATAAACTCTAAAAATTTTATTTTGTTGTGATCTATTTGCCTCTTATCTCTTTTTGTATTTACGAGATGAAGGAAAAGTGAAAACTCATGTTTTGATTTAATAAAAAAGTTTACATTAAAATAGAAATGCACAATGCTTAAATGTAGAGAGAGATAATTCAAAAAAGTGTCTGTACTTTTTGGGGATTGTAAACTTTTTCTAGTTTTTTTATTTCTGGTTCTGCAATCGTCGGGAAAAGGGGAAGGCGGGGGATTTTTAACTGAGTGTTGACACCCAATCAATCAGTTATTCCTTACCAAAATATAGCCTATTACGCATGATAAATCACTTTACAATCACATACGATCGTTATGTCATCTTTTTGTAAATGGGCAATATAATGTCTTGATTGACTCGGATAAATATCCACCGCACGTTCACTTGCGAACTTAAAGTTAATCTCTTTAAAAGGTTTGGATCCATAGGCCATTTTGATTTATAACATGTGTCAAGCATGCATATCCATTTTTTAAAACTTGTGTAGAAAAATCTCTTTCTTATAAAATTCTGAGCTATTAGGGTTGAACTAGTGGAATTTCCCAAACTTGGATAACAAAACTTTTGAGGTAATTTCTAGTGTGTGAATAAATTTTTCTTTACTTACATTTTTTATCGCTTTAAATTCTTTCCATACGTAAACTCTAAAATTTTCATTTTGTTGTGATCTATTTGCCTTTTATATATTTTTTTGTATACGAGATGAAAAGAAAGTAAAAACACAAGTTTTGAATTAAGAAAAAAGTATACATCTAAAATGAAAATACACTATAGAAAAAAGTAAAGAGAGATAATTCCAAAAAGTGCCTATAACTTTTCGGGATTGTAAACTCGTTTTTGCTTTTTACATTTCAGGTTCTGCAATCGTCGAAAAAAGGGGGAGGCGGTGGATTTTTAACTGAGTGTTGACTCCCAGTCCATAAGTCATTCCTTACAAAAATATAGCTTGTTGCGTATGATAAATCACTTTAAGATCATATATGATCGTTAGGTCAACTTTTTGTAAATGGGCAAACTACTGGCTTGTTTGACTAGGGTAAATATCCCACCAAACGTTCACTTGGGAATTTAATGTTATTCTCTTTAAAAGGTTTGGATCCATAGGTCATTTGCATCTTTATCGTGTTTCAAGCATGCATATCCATTTTTTAAAACATGTGTAGAAAAATCTCTTTCTTATAAAATCCAGATCTATTAGGGTTGAACTAGTGGAATTTCCAAAATTGGATAACAAAACTTTTGTGTTCATTTTTGGTGAGTGAATAAATTTTTTTTACTTACATTCGTTATCGCTTTAAATTATTTCATTATATAAACTCTAAAATTTTCATTTTGTTGTGATCTATTTGCCTTTTTTCTCTTTTTTATTTTACGAGATGAAGGGAAAGTGAAAACTCAAGTTTTGATTTTAGAAAAAAGTATACATCAAAAATGGAAATTCATAATGTACAAAAGTTGAGAAAGATAATTCCAAAAAGTGTCTGTAATTTTTAGGGATTGCAAACTCTTTTTGTTTTTATATATTCGGTTCTGCAATCGTCGCCAAAAATTGGAGGCAGGGGATTTTTAACTGAGTGCTGACTCCAAATCCATAAGTCATTCCTGGCAAAAATATAGCTCGCTACGCATGATAAATCAGTTTACAATCATCTATGATTGTTAGGTCAGCTCTTTGTAAATGGGAAAAATATTGGTTTGTTTAACTCGGGTAAATATCCCACTGCATTTTTACTTGCGAATTTAATGTTCTTTTGTTTAAAAGGTTTGGATCCATAGGTCATTTTCATGTTTAACAAGTTTCCAGCATGCATATCCATTTTTTAAAACATGTGTAGAAAAATCTCTTTCTTATAAAATTCTGAGCTATTAGGGTAAAGTAGTGAAATTTTTGAAACTTGGATTAAAAAACTTTTGTGTTCATTTGTGGTGTATGAATAAATTATCTTTACTTACATTTGTTATTGCTTTAAATTCTTTCCATACATAAACTCTAAAATTTTTATTTTGTTGTGATCTATTTGCCTTTAATCTCTTTTTTTGTTAACGAGATGAAGGGAAAGTGAAAACTCAAGTTCTGATTTAAGAAAAAAGTATACATCTAAAATGGAAATGCACAATACACAAATGTAGAGAGAGATAATTCCAAAAAAGTGTCTGTAATTTTTAGGGATTTTAAACTCTTTTTAGTTTTTATATTTCAAGTATTGCAATCATCGGGAAAAGGGGGAGGCGGAGAATTTTTAACTGAGTGTTGACTCTCAATCTATAAGTCATTCCTTAAAAAAATATAGCCCATTATGCAAGATAAATCATTTTAAAATCATCTATGATCGTTAGGTCAACTTTTTGTAAACGGGCGAAATAATGGTATGTTTTACTCGGGTAAATATCCCATCGCACGTTCACTTGGGAATTTAATGTTGTTCACTTTAAAAGGTTTGGATCCATAGGTCATTTGTATCTTTAACATGTTTCAAGCATGCATATCCATTTTTTAAAACATGTGTAGAAAAATCTCTTTCTAATAAAATTCCGAGCTATTTTGATTAAACTAGTGGAATTTCCCAAAATTGGATAACAAAATTTTTGTGTTAATTTAAATTTTATTCACTTACATTGTTAGTGCTTTAAATTCTTTCCATACATAAACTCTAAAATTTTCATTTGGTTGTGATTTATTTGCCTTTTATCTCTTTTTTTTGTTTACGAGATGAAGGGAAAGTGAAAACTCAAGTTTTTATTAAAGAAAAAAGCATACATCTAAAATGGAAATGCACAATGCCCAAATATTGAGAGAAATAATTCTCAAAAGTGTCTTTAATTGATAGGGATTGTGAACTCTTTTTAGTTTTTATATATAAGGTTCTGAAAACATCGGGAAAAGGCAAAGGTGGGGGATTTTTAACTGAGTGTTGACTCCCAATCCATAAGTCATTCCTTAACATAATATAGCCTGTTACGCATGATAAATCACTTTACAATCATCTATGATCATTAAGTCAACTATTTGTAAATGGGCAAAATAATCACTTGTTTAACTCCGATAATTATCCAACCGCACGTTCACTTGGGAATTTAATGTTATTCTCATTAAAAGGTTTGGATCCATAGGTCATTTGCATCTTTAACATGTTTCAAGCATGCATATCCATTTTTTAAAACATGTGTAGAAAAATCTCTTTCTTATAAAATTCCGAGCTATAACGGTTGAACTAGTGGAATTTTCCTAAACTTATATAACAAAACTTTTGTGTATATTTGTGGTATGTGAATAAATTTTCTTTACTTACGTTTGTCATTTCTTTAAATTCATTCAACACATCAGCTCTAAAATTTTCATTTTGTTGTGATCTATTTGCCTTTTATCTCTTTTTTGGTTTACGATATAAAGGTAAACTGAAAAATCTAGTTTGATTTAAGAAAAAAGTATACATCTAAAATGGAAATGCACATTGCACAAATGTAAAGAGAGATAATTCAAAAAAGGTGTCTATCATTTTTAGAGATTGTAAATTTTTTTTTTATATATCAGTTTATGCGATCGTCAAGAAATGGGGGTGGCAGGGGATTTTTAACTAAGTATTGACTCCCAATCCATATGTCATTCCTTAAAAAAAATGGCCCTTTACGCATTATAAATACTTTACAATCATCTATGATCGTTAGGTCAGCTTTTGTAAATGGGCCAAATAATGGCTTGTTTGACTCAAGTAAATATCCGATCGCAAAGTCCCTTCGGAATTTAATGTTATTCTGTTTAAAAGGTTTGGATCCAAAGGTATTTGCATCTTTAACACATTTCAAGAATGCATATCCATTTTTTAAAACATGTGTAGAAAAATCTCTTTCTTATAACATTCCAAGCTATTAGAGTTGAACTAGTGGAATTTAGGGTGTAGGGTTTAGGGTTTAGGGTTTAGGGTCGATCAATTTTTGTGTTCATTTGTGGTGTGTCAATAAATTTTAGTTACTTACATTTTTATTGTTTTAAATTCTTTCCATACATAAACTCTAAAATTTTAATTTTGTTGCAATCTATTTGCCTTTTATCTCTTTTTTTTTTTACGAGATGATGGGAAAGAGAAAACTCAAGTTTTGATTTAAGAAAAAAGTATTCAACTAAAATTAAAATGGAGAAAGCACAAATGTAGAGAGATAATTCAAAAAGTGTCCGTAATTTTTGGAAATTGTAAACTGTTCTTAGTTTTTATATATCAGGTTCTGCAATGGTCAGGAAAATGGGGAGCAGGGGATTTTTAACTAAGTGTTGACTCCCAATTCATAAGTCTTTCCTTAAAAAAATATATCCCATTACACATGATAAATCACTTTACAATCATCTATGATCGTTATGTCAACTTTTTGTAAATGGGCAAAATAATGGCTTGTTTGACTTCGGTAAATATCACACTGCACGTTCACTTGGGAATTTAATGTTATTCTCTTTAAAATGTTTGGATCCATAGGTCATTTGCATTTTTAACATGTTTCAAGCATGCATATCCATTTTTTAAAACATGCGTAGAAAAATCTCTTTCTTATAAAATTCCGAGCTATTAGGGTTGAACTAGTGGAATTTCCCTAACTTGGATAAAAAACTTTTGTGTTAATTGTTGGTGTGTGAATAAATTTTATTTACATACATTAGTTATTGCTTTAAATTCTTTTATCTCTTTTTATCTCTTTTTGCCTTTTATCTCTTTTTTTGTTTACGAGATGAAGCGAAAGTGAAAGCACATGTTTTGATTTAAGAAAAAAGTATACATCAATGCACAGTGCACAAATGTAGAGAGAGATAATTCAAAAAATTGTCTCTAATTTTTAGGCATTGTAAACTCTTTCTAGTTTTTATTTATCAGGTTCTGCAATCGTCTAGAAAAGGGTGAGGCGGGTGAATTTTAACTGAGTGTTGACTCCCAATCATTAAGTCATTCCTTAAAAAAATATACCCCGCTACGCAAGATAAATCACTTTACAATATTCTATGATTGTTAGGACAATTTTTGTAAATGGGAAAAATACTGGCTTGTTTGACTTGGGTAAATATCCCACCGCACGTTCACTTGGGAATTTAACGTTATTCACTTTAAAAGATTTGGATCCATAGGTCATTCACAACTTTAACATGTTTCAAGCATACATATCCATTTTTCAAAACATGCAGAGAAAAGACTCTTTCTAATAAAATTTCGAGCTTTTAGGATTGAACTAGTGGAATTTCCCAAACTTGGACAACAAAATTTATGTGTTCATTTGTGGTGTGTGAATAAATTTTCTTTACTTACATTTGTTATTGCTTTAAATTCTTTCCATAGATAAACTCTAAAATTTTCATTTTGTTATGATCTATTTGCCTTTTATCTCTTTCTTTTTTTTTTTGAGATGAAGGGAAAGTGAAAACTCAATTTTTTATTTAAAAAAAGTATACATCTAAAATGGAAATTAACAATGCACAAAAGTAGAGAGAGATAATCCCAAAAAGTGACTGTAAATTTTAGGGATTGCAAATTTTTTTGTTTTTATATATTAGGTTCTGTAATTGTTGGAAAAAGGGGTGGCGGGGGATTTTTAACTGAGTGTGGACTCCCAATCCATAAGTCATTCCTTACAAAAATATAGCCCGTTACGCATGATAAATCACTTTACAATCATCTATGATCGTTAGCTCAACTTTTTGTAAATGGGCAAAATAAGGGCTTGTTTGACTAGGGTAAATATCCCGCCACACGTTGACTTGGGAATTTAATATTATTCTCTTTAAAAGGTTTGGAATCATAGTTAATTTACATCTTTAACAAGTTTCAAGCATGGATATCCATTTTTTAAAACAAGCATTGAAAATTCTCTTTCTAATAAAATTTTGAGCTATTAGGGTTGAACTAGTGGAATTTCCCAAACTAGGATAGCAAAACTTTTGTGTTCATTTGTGGTGTGTGAATAAATTTTATTTACTTACATTTGTTGTTGCTTTAAATTCTTCCCATACAAAAACTCTAAAATTGTCATTTTGTTGTGATCTATTTGCCTTTTGTTTACGAGATGATGGGAAAGTGAAAATTCAAGTTTTGATATCAGAAAATAGTATCCATCTAAAATGGAAATGCACAATGCACAAATGTAGTGAGAGATAATTCCTAAAAGTGTCTATAATTTTTAGGGATTGTAAAGTCTTTTTAGCTTTTATATATTTAGTTCTGCAATCGTCGAGAAAAGGGGGAGGCCGGGGATTTTTAACTGAGTGTTGACTCCCAATACATAAGTCATTCCTTACAAAAATATTGCCCGTTAACGCATGATAAATCACTTTACAATTATTTACGATCGTTTGGTCAGCTTTTTGTAAATGGGCAAAATAATGGCTTGTTTGACTAGGGTAAATATCCCACCGGACCTTCACATGGGAATTTAAGTTATTCTCTTTAAAAGGTTTGGGTCCATAGGACATTTGCATCTTTAAAATGTTACAAGCATGCATATCCATTTTTTAAAAATTGCATATGTAAATCTATTTCTTATAAAATTTCGAGCTATTAGGGGGTAGCTTGTGGAATTTCCAAAACTTGGACAACAAAACTTTTGTGTTTATTTGTTGTGTGTGAATAAATTATCTTTACTTACATTTTTTATTGCTTTAAATTCTTTCCATACATAAACTCAAAAATTTTAATTTTGTTGTGATCTATTTGCTTTTTATCTCTTTTTTTTTTGTTTACGAGGTGAAGGGAAAATGAAAACACAAGTTTTGATTTAAGGAAAAGGTTTGCATCTAAAATGAAAGTACACAATGCACAAATGTAGAGAGATATAATTCGAAAAAATGTCTATAATGTTTAGGGATTTTAAATTCATTTTAGTTTTTAATTTCAGGTTCAGCAATCATCGGGAAAAGGGGGAGGTGAGAGATTTTTAACTGAGTGTTGACTCCCAATCCATAACTCATTCTTTAAAAAAATATAGCCCATCGTGCATGATAAATCACTTGACAATCTTCTATGATCGTTAGGTCAGCTTTTTGTAAATGGGCAAAATAATGGCTTATTTGACTTGGGTAAATATCTCACTGCACGTTCACTTGAAAATTTAATGTTAATCTCTTTAAAAGGTTTGGATCCATAGGTCATTTGAATCGTTAACATGTTCCAAGCATGTACATCCATTTTTTAAAACATGCGTAAAAAAATCTCTTTCTGATAAAATTCTGAGCTATTACGGTTGAACTAGTAGAATTTCCCAAACTTCGATAACAAATTTTTTGTGTTCATTTGTGGTGTGTGAATAAATTTTCTTTAGATAAATTTTGATTGCTTGATATTCTTTCCTAACTTAAACTATAAAATTTTCTTTTTGTTGTATTCTATTTGCCTTTTATCAATTTTTTTGGTTACGAGATGAAGGGAAAGTGAAAACTCAAGTTTTGATTTAAGAAAAAAATAAACATCAAAAATAGAAATGCACAATGCACAAATGTAGAGAGAGAGATGATTCAAAAAAGTGTCTGTAAGTTTTAGGGATTGTAATCTTTTTTTAGTTTTTATATATAAGGTTCTGCAATATGGGGAAAAGGGGGAGGTGGGGGATTTTTAACTCAGTGTTGACTTCCAATGCATAAGTCTTTCCTTACAAAAATCTTGCCCGTTATGCATGATAAATCACTTTACAATCATCTATGATCATTAGGTTAGCTTTTTGTAAATGGGCAAAATAATGGCTTGTTTGACTCGGGTAAAAATCCCACCGCATGTTCACTTGGGAATTTAATATTATTCTCTTTAAAAGGTTTGGATCAATAAGTCATTTGAATCATTAACAAATTCCAAGCATGCATATCCATTTTTTAAAACATGCGTAAAAAAATCTCTTTCTTATAAAATTCTGAGCTATTAGGGTGGAACTAGTGGAATTTCCCAAACTTGGATAACAACCATTGTGTTCCTTTGTGGTGTGTGAATAAATTTTCTTACTTACCTTTGTTATTGCTTTAAATTCTTTCCATAGATAAACTCTAAAATTTTCATTTTGTTGTGATCTATTTGCCTTTTATGTCTTTTTTTGTTTACGAGATGAAGGGAAAGTGAAAACTCAAGTTTTGATTTGAGAAAAAATTTTACATCTAAAATGGAAATGCACAATGCACAAATTTAGAGAGAGATAATTCAAAAAAGTGTCTATAATTTTTAGGGATTGTGTACTCTTTTTAGTTTTTATATATCAGGTTCTTTAATCATCGTGAAAAAGGGGAGGCGGGGATTTTTAACTGAGTTTTGACTCCCAATCCATATGTCATTCCTTAGAAAAATATAGCCCATTACGCATGATAAATCACTTTAAAATATCTAATATCGTTAGGTTAGCTTTTTGTAAATGGGATAAATAATGGCTTGTTCGACTCGGGTAAATATCCCACTGTACATTCACTTGGATATTTATTGTTATTCTCTTTAAAAGGTTTGGATCCATAGGTAATTTGCATATTTAACATTTTTCAAGCATGCATATCCATTTTTTAAAACTAACGTAGAAAAATCTCTTTCTTATAAAATTCCAAGCTATTAAAGTTGAACTAGTGGAATTTCCCAAACTTGGGTAACGAAACTTTTGAGTTCATTTGTGGTGTGTGAATAAATTTTCTTTACTTACATTTTTACTGCTTTAAATTCTTTCCATACATAACTCTAAAATTTTTATTTTGTTGTGATCTATTTGCCTTTTATCTCTTTTTTTGTTTTCGAGATGAAGGGAAAGTGAAAACTCAAGTTTTGATTTAAGAAAAAAGTATACATCTTAAATGGAAATGCACATTGCAGAAATGTAGAAAGATATAATTCCAAAAAGTGTTTGCAATTTTTAGGGATTGTAAACTCTTTTTAGTTTTTATATATCAGGTTCTGCAATCTCCAAGAAATGGGGGAGGCGGGGGATATTAAACTGAGTGTTGACTCCCAATCCATTAGTCATTCCTTACAAAAATATAGCTGTTACGTATGATAAATCACTTACAATCATCTATGATCGTTAGGTCATCTTTTTGTAAATGGGCAAAAGAAACGTTTGTTTAACTCGGGTAAATATCCCACTGCACGTTCACTTGGGAATTTAATGTTATTCTCTTTAAAAGGTTTGGATCCATAGGTCATTTGCATCATTAACATGTTTCAAGCATCCATATCCATTTTTTAAAACATGTATAGAAAAATCTCTTTCATATAAAATTCCGAGCTATTAGGGCTGAACTAGTGAAATTTCCCAAACTTGGATAACAAAACTTGTGTTCATATGTGGTGTGTCAATAAATTTTCTTTACTTACATTTGTTATTGCTTTAAATTCTTTCCATACATAAACTGAAAATTTTTCATTTGGTTGTTATCTTTTTGCCTTTTATCTCTTTTTTTTGTTTACGAGATGAAGGGAAAGTGAAAACTCAATCCTGACAAAAATATAGCCCGTTACGTATGATAAATCACTTTACAATAATCTATAATCGTTAGGTCCGCTTTTTCTCAATGGGCAAAATAATGGCTTGTTCGACTTGGGTAAATATCCCACCGCTCGTTCACTTTGGAATTTAATGTGATTCTCTTTAAAAGGTTTGGATCCATAAGTCATTTGCATCTTTAATATGTTTCAAACATGCATGTCCATTTTTTTTAAACTTGCGAAGAAAAATCTCTATCTTATAAAATTCCGAGCTATTAGGGTTGAACTAGTGAAATTTCCCAAACTTGGATAACAACACTTTTGTGTTAATTTTTCATGTGAATAAATTTTGTTTACATACATTAGTTATTGCTTTAAATTCTTTCCACACATAAACTCTAAATTTTCATTTTTTTTGTGATCTATTTGCCTTTTATCTCTTTTTTTGTTTACTTGATGAAGCGAAAGTGAAAGCACATGTTTTGATTTGAGAAAAAAGTATAGATCTAAAATGGAAATGCACAATGAACAAATGTAGAGAGAGATAAATCCAAAAATTGTCTGTAATTTTTGGGGATTGTAAATTCTTTTTAGTTTTTATATATAAGGTTCTGCAACCATGCAGAAAGGGGGAGGCAGGGGATTTTTAACTCAGTGTTGACTTCCAAAGCATAAGTCATTCCTTACAAAAATATAGCCGGTTACGCATGATAAATCACTTTACAATCATCTATGATCGTTAGGTCAGATTTTTGAAAATGGGCAAAATAATGGCTGCTTTGACTCGGGTAAATATCCCACCACACGTTCACTTGGGAATTTAATGTTATTTTCTTTAAAAGGTTTGGATCCATAGGTCATTTGCATCTTTCACATGTTCCAAGCATCCATATCCATTTTTTAAAACAAGTGTGAATAAATTTTCTTTTCTTAAATTTGTGAATGCTTTAAATTCTATCCATACATAAACTCTAAAATTTTTATTTTGTTGTGATCTCTTTGCGTTTTATCTCTTTTTTTGTATACGAGATGAAGGGAAAGTGAAAAATCAAGTTTTGATTTAGGAGAAAAGTATAGATCTAAAATGGAAAGGCAGAATGCAAAAATTTGGAGAGAGATAATTCCAAAAAGTGTCTATAATTTTAGGGATTGTAAACTCTTTTAAGTTTTAATATATCAAGTTCTGCAATTATCGGAAAAGAGGGAGGCGGGGGATTATTAACTGAGTGTTGACTCCCAATTCATAAAGTCATTCCTAACAAAAATATAGCCCGTAACACATGATAAATCACTTTATAATCATCTGTGATCGTTAGGTCAACTTTTTCTAAACAGGGAAAATAATCGCTTGTTTGACTCGAGTAAATATCCCACCGCACGTTCACTTAGGAATTTAATCTTATTCTCTTTAAAAGGTTTGGATCCTTAGGTCATTTCCATATTTAACATGTATCAAGCATGAATATCCATTTTTTAAAACGTGCATAAAAAAATCTCTTTCTTATAAAAATCCGAGCTATTAGGGTTGAACAAGTGGAATTTCCCAAACTTGGATAACAACACTTTTGTGTTCATATGTGGTGTGTCAATAAATTTTTTTTATTGCATTTTTTATTTCTTTAAATTCTTTCCATACATAAACTTTAAAATTTTCATTTTGTTGTGATCTATTTGCCTTTTATCTCTTTTTTTGTTTACGAGATGAAGGGAAAGTGAAAACTCAAGTTTTGATTTATGAAAAAAGTATGCATCTAAAATGGAAATGCACAATGCACAAATGTAGAGAGTAATAATTCCAAAAAGTGTCTGTAATTTTAAGGGATATTAAACTCTTTTTAGTTTTTATATATCTGGTTCTGCAATCGTCAAGAAAAAGGGGGGAGGCATGGGATTTTTAACTCAGTGTTGATTCCCAATCCATAAGTCATTCCTTACAAAAATATAGGCCGTTACGGATGATAAATCACTTTACAATCATTTAAGATCGTTAGGTCAGCTTTTTTTAAATGGGTAACACAATGGCTTGTTTGACTTGGGTAAATATCCCACCGCACGTTCACTTGGAAATTTAAGTTATTCTCTTTAAAAGGTATGGATCCATAGGACAATTGCATCTTTAACATGTTACAAGCATGCATATCCTTTTTCTAAAACATGCATAGGACATTTGCATCTTTAACATGTTACAAACATGTATATCCTTATTTTCTTACATTTGTTATTGCTTTAAATTCTTTCCATACATAAACTCTAAAATTTTCATTTTGTTGTGATCTATTTGCCTTTTATGTCTTTTTTTGTTTAAGAGATGAAGGGAAAGTGAAAAGTCAAGTTTTTATTTAAGAAAAAAGTATACATAAAAATGGAAATGCACAATGCACAAATGTAGAGAGATATAATTCCAAAAAGTGTATGTAATTTTTATGGATTCTAAACTCCTTTTAGTTTTCATATATCGAGTTCTGCAATCGTCGGGAAAAGGGGGAGGTGGGGGATTTTTAACTGAGTGTTGACTCTCAATCCATAAGTCATTCCTCACAAAAATATAGCCCATTACGCATGATAAATCACTTTACAATCATCTATGATGTTTAGGTCAGCATTTTCCAAATGGGCAAAATAAAGGCTTGTTTGACTCGGGTAAATATACCACCGCATGTTCACTTGGGAATTTAATGTTATTCTCTTTAAAAGGTATGGATCCATAGGTCATTTGTAGCTTTAACATGTTTCAAGCATGCATATCCATCTTATAAAATTCCTAGCAATTACGGTTGAACTAGTGGAATTTTCCTAACTTGGATAACAACACTTTTGTGTTCATTTGAGGTGTGTGAATAAATTTTGTTTACTGACATTTGTGTTTGCTTTAAATTCTTTGCAAACATTAAACTCTTAAATTTTCATTTTGTTGTGATCTATTTGCTTGTTACCTTTTTTTTTTTACGAGATGATGCGAAATTGAAAAATCAGGTTTATATTTAATAAAAAAAGTATAGATCTAAAATGGAAATGCACAATGCACAATTTTAGAGAGTGATAATTCCAAAAAGTGTTTGTAATTTTTTGGGATTGTAAACTCTTTTTAGTTTTTATATATCAGGTTCTGCAATCGTCGAGAAAAGGGGGAGGTGGGAGATTTTTAACTGTGTGTTGACTCCTAATCCATAACTCATTCCTTAAAAAAATATAGCCCGTTACGCATGATAAACCACTTTACAATCATGTATGATCGTTAGGTCAGCTTTTTGTAAACGGGCAAAATAATGGCTTGTTTGACTCGGGTAAATATCCCACCGCAAATTTACTTGGGAATTTAATGTTATTCTCTTTAAAAGGATTGGATCCTTAGGTCATTTGCATCTTTAACATGTTTCAAGAAAGCATATCGATTTTTTAAAGCATGTGTAGAAAAATCTCTTTCTGATAAAATTTCGAGCTATTAGGGTTGTACTAGTGGAATTTCCCAAACTTGGATAACAAAACTATTGTGTTCATTTGTGGTGTGTGAATAAATTTTCTTTATTTACATTTCTTATTGCTTTAAATTCTTTCCATACAAAAACTCTAAAATTTTCATTTTTTGTGATCTATTTGCCTTTTATCTTTTTTTTGTTTACGAGATGAAGGGCAAGTGAAAACTCAAGTTTTTATTTAAGAAAAAATTATGCATTTAAAATGGAAATGCACAATGCAAAAATATAGAGAGAGATAATTCCAAAATGTTTCTGTAATTTTTTGGGATTGTAAAGTCTTTTTAGTTTTTATATATCAGGTTCTGCAATCGTCGGGAAAAGGGGGAGGCGGGGGATTTTTAACTGAGTGTTGACTCCAACCCATAAGTAATTTATTACAAAAGTATAGCCCGTTACGAATGACAAATCACTTTACAATCATCTCTGATCGTTAGGTCTGCTTTTTGTAAATGGGCAAAATAATGGCTTGTTCGATTCGGGTAATTATCCCACCACATGTTCACTTAGGAATTTAATGTTATTCTCTTTAAAATGTTTGGATCCATAGGTCATTTGCATCTTTAACATGTTTCAAGCATGCGTATCACTTTTTATAACAAGTGTAGAAAATCTCTTTCTTATTAATTTCTGAGCTATTAGGGTTGAACTAGTGGAATTTCCAAAACTTGGATAACAAAACTTTGTGTTCATTTGTGGTGTGTGAATAAATTTTCTTTACGTACATTGGTTATTGCTTTAAATTCTTTCAATACATAATCTCTAAAGTTTTCATTTTGTTCTGATCTATTTGCCTTTT
This sequence comes from Aristolochia californica, assembly GCF_029961685.1. NCBI lineage: Eukaryota > Viridiplantae > Streptophyta > Magnoliopsida > Piperales > Aristolochiaceae > Aristolochia > Aristolochia californica. The sequence goes on along the minus strand of NW_027182279.1, from coordinate 29,839,363 downwards.
AATTCTTTTTTTATTTACGAGATGAACGAGAAGTGAAAACTCTAGTTTTGAATTAAGAAAAAAGTATACATCTAAAATGGAAATACACAATACACAAATGTAGAGCGAGATAATTCTAAAAATTGTATGTAATTTTAGGATTGTAAATTCTTTTTAGTTTTTTAAATATCAGGTTCTGCAATCGTTGGGAAAAGGGGGAAGAGGGGGAATTTTAACTGAGTGTTGGCTCCCAATCCATAAGTCATTCCTTACAAAAATATATCCCGTTATGCATGATAAATCACATTACAATCATCTATGATCTTTAGGTCAGCTTTTCGTAATTGGGCAAAATAATGGCTTGCTTGACTCAGGTAAATATCCCACCACACTTTCATTTGGGAATTTAATGTTATTCTCTTTAAAAGGTTTGGATCCATAGGTCATTTCCATCTTAAACATGTTTCAAGTATGCATATCCATTTTTTAAACATGTGTAGAAAAATCTCTTTCTTATAAAATTCTAAGCATTTAGGGTTCAACTAGTGGAATTTTGCAAACTTGGATAACAAAACTTTTGTGTTCATTTGTGGCGTGTGAATAAATTTTCTTTACTTACATTTTTTATTTCTTTAAATTCATTCCATACAAAAACTCTAAAATTTTCGTTTTGTAGTGATCTATTTGCCTTTTATCTCTTTTTTTGTTTATATGATGAAGGGAAAGTGAAAACTCAAGTTTTATTAAAGAAAAGTTTACATCCAAAATGGAAATGCACAATGCACAAATGTAGAGAGAGATAATTTCAAAATGTTTTTGTAATTGTTAGGGATTGTATAGTCTTTTTAGTTTTTATATATCAGGTTCTGCAATTGTTGGGAAAAGAGGAAGAAGGGGGATTTTTAACTGAGTGTTGACTCCCAATCCATAAGCCATTCCTTACAATAATATAGTCTGTTACACATGATAAATTACTTTACAGTCATCTATGTTCGTTAGGTCAGGTTTATTAAATGGGTTTAGCGTTCACTTGGGAATTTAATATTATTCTCTTTATTATGATTGCATCCATAGGTCATTTGCATCTTTAACTTGTTTCAAACATGCATATCCATTTATTAAAACAGGTGAAGAAAAATCTCTTTCTTATAAAATTCGAGCTATAAGGGTTTAACTAGTGGAATTTCCCAAACTTGGATAACAAACTTTTGTGTTCATTTGTGGTGTGTGAATAAATTTTATTTACTTACATTTATTACTGCTTTAAATTCTTTTCATACATTAACTCTAAAATTTTCATTTTGTTGTGAACTATTTGCCTTTTATCTTTTTTTTTTGTTTACGATGTGAAAGGCAAGTGAAAACTCAAGTTTTGAATTTTATTTCCAAAACGTTTCAGTAATTTTTACGGATTGTAAAGTCTTTTTAGTTTTTATATATCAGGTTCTGCAATCGTCGGGAAAAGGGGGAGGCGGAGGAATTTTAACTGAGTGTTGACTCCAATCCATAAGTCATTCCTTATAAAAATATAACCCGTTACCTATGATAAATCGCTTTTTTTCATCTATGATCGTTAGGTCAGCTTTTTGTAAATAGGCAAAATAATGGCTTGTTTGACTCGGGTAAATATCCCACCACACGTTCACTTGGGAATTTGATGTTATTCTCTTTAAAAGGTTTGGATCCGTAGGTCATTTGCATCTTTAACATGTTTCAAGCATGCATATCCATTTTTTAAAACATTTGTAGAAAAATCTCTTTTTTATAAAATTCCGAGCTATAAGGGTTGCACTAGTGGAATTTCCCAAACTTAGATAACAAAACTTTTGTGTTCATTTGTGGTGTGTGAATAAATTTACTTTACTTACAATATTTATTGCTTTAAATTCTTTCCATACATAAACTGTAAAATTTTCATTTTGTTGTGATCTATTTGCCTTTTATCTCTTTTTTTGTTTACGAGAAGAAGGGAAAGTGAAAGCTCAAGTTTTGATTAAAGAAAAAAGTATACATGTAAAATTCAAATGCACAATGCACAAATGAAGAGTGAGATAATTCCAAAAACTGTCGGTAATTTTTAGGGATTGTAAACTCTTTTTAGTTTTTATATATCAGGTTCTGCAATCATTGGGAAAAAGGAGAGGCGGGGGATTTTTAACTGAGTGTTGACTCCCGATCCATAAGTCATTCCTTACAAAAATATTGCCTGTTACGTATGATAAATCACTTCACAGTCATCTATGATCGTTAGGCTCGCTTTTTGTAAATAGGCAAAATAATGGCTTGTTTGACTCGAGTAAATACCCCACCGCACGTTCACATGTGAATTTAATGTTATTATATTTAAAAGGTGTGGATCCATAGATCATTTTCATCTTTAACATGTTTCAAGGATGCAAATCGATTTTTTAAAACATGTGTAGAAAAATCTCTTCCATAAAAAATTAAGAGCTATTCGGGTTGAACTAGTGGAATTTCCCAAACTTGGATAACAAAACTTTTGTGATCATTTATGGTGTGTGGAAAAATTTTCTTTCCTTTCATTTGTTATTGCTTTAAATTATTTCCATACATAAACTCTAAAATTTTCATTTTGTTGTGATCTATTTACCTTTTTTCTCTTTTTTTGTTCATGAGATGAAGGGCAAGTGAAAACTCAAGTTTTGATTTAAGAAAAAAGTATACATCTAAAATGGAAATGAACAATGCACAAATGTAGAGAGAGATAATTCGCAAAGTTTCTGTAATTTTTTATTGATTGTAAAGTCTTTTTAGTTTTTGTATATCAGGTTTTGTAATTGTCAGAAAAAGGGGGAGGCGGGGGATGTTTAACTGAGTGTTGACTCCAATCCATAAGTCATTCTTTACAAAAATATAGCCCGTTATGCATGATAAATCACTTTACAATCATCTATTATCTTTTGGTATGTTTTTTGTAAATGGGATAAATAATGGCTTGTTTGACTCGGGTAAATATCCCACCACACTTTCACTTGGGAATTTAATGTTATTCTCTTGAAAAGCTTTGGATCCATATGTCATTTGCATCTTTAACATGTTTCAAGCATGCATATCATTTTTTTAAAACATGTGTAGAAAAATCTTTCTTATAAAATTCCGAGCTATTAGGGTTGAACTACTGAAATTTCCAAAACTTGGTAACAAAACTTTTGTGTATATTTGTGATGTGTGAATAAATTTTCTTTACTTACATTTGTTACTTCTCTAAATTCTTTCCATACATAAACTCTAAAATTTTTATTTTGTTGTGATCTATTTGTCTTTTATCTCTTTTTTTGTTTACGATATGAAGGGAAAGTGAAACTCAAGTTTGATTTTAGAAAAAAGTATAAATCTAAAATTGAAATGCACAATGCACAAATGTACAGAGAGATAATTCCAAAAAGTGTCTCCAATTTTTAGGGATTGTAAGCTCTTTTTTGTCTTTATATATTTGGTTCTGCAATCGTCGGGAAAAGGGGGAGGAGGGGGATTTTTAACTGAGTGTTGACTCCCAATCCATAAGTCATTCCTTACAAAATATAGCCCGTTATGCATGATAAATCACGTTACAGTCATCTATGATCTTCAGGTCAGATTTTTGTAAATTGGTAAAATAATGGCTTGTTTGACTCGGGTAAATATCCCACCGCACTTTCACTTGAGAATTTAATTTGGTTCTCTTTAAATGGTTTGGATGCATATGTCATTTGCATCTTTACCATGGTTCAAGCATGCATATCCATTTTTCAAAACATGTGTAGAAAAATCTCTTTCTTATAAAATTCCGTGCTATAAGGGATGAACTAGTCGAATTTCCCTAACTTGGGTAACAAAACTTTTGTGTTCATTTGTGGTATGTGAAAAAAATTTCTTTACTTACATTTACTATTGCTTTGAATTTTTTCCATACATAAACTTTAAAATTTTCATTTTGTGGTAATTTGTTTGCCTTTTATCTCTTTTTTTGTTTACAAGATGAAGGGAAAGTGAAAACTCAAGTTTTGATATAAGAAAAAAGTATACATCTAAAATGTAAATGCACAATGCACAAATGTAGAGAGAGATAATTACAAAAACTATCTGTAATTTTTAGGGAATGTAAACTCTATTTAGTTTTTAATATATCAGGTTCTGCAATTTTCAGGAAAAGGGGAGGCGGGGGATTTTTAACTGAGGGTTGACTCCCAATCCATAAGTCATTCCTTAAAAAAAAATAGGCTGTTACACATGATAAATCAGTTTACAATCATATATGATCGTTAGGTCTGCTTGTTGTCAATGGGCAAAATAATGGCTTGTTTGACTCAGGTAAATATCCCACCATGTGTTAACTAGGTAATTTAATGTTATTCTCTTCAAAAGGTTTTGATCCATAGGTCATTTGTATCTTTAACATGTTTCAAGCATGCTTATCCATTTTTTAAAACATGTGTAGAAAAATCTCTTTCTTATTAAATTCCGAGCTATTAGGGTTGAACTAGTGGAATTTCTCAAACTTGGATAACAAAAATTTTGTGTTCTTTTGTGGAATCTTAATAAATTTTCTTTACTTACATTTGTTATTTCTTTAAATTCATTCCATAAATAAACTCTAAAATTTTCATTTTGTTGTGATCTATTTGCCTTTTATCTCTTTTTGTGTTCACGAGATGAAGGGAAAGTGATAACTCAAGTTTTAATTTAAGAAAAAAGTATATATCTAAAATGGATATACACAATACACAAATGTAGAGAGAGATAATTCCAAAAAGCATCTTTAATTTTTAGAGATTGTAAACTCTTTTTAGTTTGTTATATATATCCGGTTCTGCAATCGTCAGAAAAAGGGGTAGGCGAGAGATTTTTAACTGAGTGTTGACTCCCAATCCATAAGTCATTCCTTACATAAATATAGCCCGTTACGCATGATAATTCACTTTAAAATCATCTATGATCGTTAGGTCAGCTTTTTGTAAATGGGCAAATAATGGCTTTTTTTACTCGAGTAAATATCCTACTACACGTTTACTTGGGAATTTAATGTTATTCTCTTTAAAAGGTTTGGATCCCTAGGTCATTTGCATCTTTAACATGTTTCAAGCATGGACATCCATTTTTTGAAACATGTGTTGAAAAATCTCTTTTTTATAAAATTTCGACCTATCAAGGTAGAAGTAGTGGAATTTCCCAAACTAGGGTAATAAAACTTTTGTGTTCATTTCTGGTGTGAGAATAAATTTTATTTACTTACATTTGTTATTGCTTTAAATTCTTTCCATAAATAAACTCTAAAAGTTTCATTTTGTTGTGATCTATTTGCCTTTTATCCCATATTTTTTTTACGAGCTTAAGGGAAAGTGAAAACTCAAGTTTTTATTTAAGAATAAAGTATACATCTAAAATGGAAATGCACAATGCACAAATTTAGGGAGAGATAATTCCAAAATGTGTCTGTAATTTTTAGGGATTGTAAACTCTTTTTAGTTTTTTCTATACCAAGTTCTGCAATCGTCGGGAAATGGGGGAGGCGAGGGATTTTTAACTGAGTGTTGACTCCGAATCCATAAGTCATTCTTTACATAAATATAGCCCATTATGCATGATAAATCACTTTACAATCATCTATGACCGTTAAGTCAGCTTTTTGTAAATGGACAAAATAATGGCTTGTTTGACTCCGGTAAATATCCCATGGCACGTTTACTTGGGAATTTAATGTTATACCCTTTAAAAGGATTAGATCCAAAGGTCATTTTCAACTTTAACATATTTCAAGCATGCATATCCATTTTTTAAAACATCTGTAAAAAAATCTCTCTAATAAAATTCTGAGCTATTAGGGTTGGGCTAGTGGAATTTCCCAAACTTGGATAACAAAACTTTTGTGTCCATTTGTGGTGCGTGAATAAATTTTCTTTACTTACATTTGTTATTGCTTTAAATTATTTCCATACATAAACTCTAAAATTTTTATTTTGTTGTGATCTATTATCCTTTTGTCTCTTTTTTTATTTGCGACATGAACGGAAAGTGAAAACTCAAATTTTGATTTAAGAAAAATGTATAGATCTAAAATGTAAATGCACAAGGCACAAATATCGAGAGAGATAATTCCAAAAAGTGTCTATAATTTTTAGGGATTATAAACTCTATTTAGTTTTTTATATATCAAGTTCTTCAATTGTCAGGAAAAGGGGGATGCAGGGGATTTTTAACTTAGTGTTGACTCCCAATCCATAAGTCCTTCCTTAAAAAAATATAGCCCGTTACGCATGACCAATCCCTTTAAAATCATGTATGATCGTTAGGTCAGCTTTTTGTAAATGGGATAATTAATGGCTTGTCCGACTCGGGTAAATATCCCACCGCACGTTCACTTGGGAATTTAAAGTTATTATCTTTAAAAGGTTTGGATCCATATGTCATTTCAATCTTTAACAAGTTTCAAGCATGCATATCCTTTTTTTAAAATATGTGTTGAAAAGTCTCTTTCTTATAAAATTCTGAGCTATTAATGTTGAACTAGTAAAATTTTCCCAAACTTGGATAAAAAAACTCTTATGTTCGTTTGTGGTGTGTGAATAAATTTTTTTTACTAATATTTTTTAATGCTTTAAATTCTTTCCATACATAAACTCTAAAATTTTCATTTTGTAGTGATCTATTTGCCTTTTTTCTATTTTTTTGTTTACGAGATGAAGGGAAAGTGAAAACTCAAGTTTTGATTTAAGAAAAAAGTACACATCTAAAATGGAAACGCACAATGCACAAACGTAGTGAGAGATAATTCCAAAAAAGTGTCTGTAATTTTTAGGGATTGTAAACTCTTTTTAGTTTTTAATATATATGTTCTGCAATCGTCGGGAAACGGGGGATGCAGGGGATTTTTAACTGAGTGTTGTCTCCCAATCCATAAGTCATTCCTTATAAAAATATAGCCCATAAGGCATGATAAATTACTTTACAATCATCAATGATCATTAGGTCAGCTTTTTGTAAATGGGCAAAATAATGGCTTGTCTGACTTGGGTAAATATCCCACCGCACGTTCACCTGGGAATTTAATGTTACTATCTTTAAAAGGTTTGGATCCATAGGTCATTTTCTTCTTTCACATGTTTCAAGTATGCATATCCATTTTTTTAAAACAAGTCTTAACAAATCTCTTTCTTATAAAATTTTGAGCTAATAGGGTTGGGCTAGTGGAATTTCCCAAACTTGGACAACAAAACTTTTGTGTTCATTTGTGGTGTGTGAATAAATTTTATTTACTTACATTTGTTATTGCTTTAAATTCTTTCCATACATAAACTCTAAAATTTTCATTTTGTTGTGATCTATTTGCCTTTTATCTTTTTTTTTTTTTTTTGCGAGATGAAGGGAAAGTGAAAACTCAAGTTTTTATTTAAGAAAAAAGTATACATCTAAAATTTAAATACACAATGCACAAATATAGAGAGAGATCATTCCAAAAACTGTCGGTAATTTTTAGAGATTGTAAAGTCTATTTAGTTTTTTAGATATCATGTTCTTCAATTGTCGGGAAAAGGAGGATGCGGGGGATTTAAACTTAGTGTTGACTCGCAAACCATAAGTCATTCCTTACAAAAATATTACCCGTTACGCATGATAAATCACTTTACAATCATGTATGATCGTTAGGTCAGCTTTTTGTAAATGGGATAATTAATGGCTTGTCTGACTCGAGTAAATATCGCACCGCACGTTCACTTGGGAATTTAATGTTATTATGTTTAAAAGGTTTGGATCCATATGTCATTTGCATCTTTAACAAGTTTCAAGCTTGCATATCCTTTTTTAAAACATGTGTATAAAAATATCTTTCTTATAAAATTCTTAGCTATTAATGTTGAACTAGTGGAATTTTCCCAAACTTGGATAACAAAACTTTTGTGTTCGTTTGTGGTGTGTGAATAAATTTTCTTTACTAATATTTTTTAATGCTTTAAAATCTTTCCATACATAAACTCTAAAATTTTCATTTTGTAGTGATCTATTTGCCTTTTTTCTATTTGTTTGTTTACGAGATGAAGGAAAAGTGAAAACTCAAGTTTTGATTAAAGAAAAAAGTATACATCTAAAATGAAAATGCACAATGCAAAAATAAAGAGGTAAATAATTCCAAAAAGTGTCTGTAATTTTTAGGGATTGTAAACTTTTTTAGTTTTTATTTATCAGGTTATGCAATCGTCGGGAAAAGGGGGAGGCGGTGGATTTTCAACTGAGTGTTGACTCCCAATCCATAAGTCATTCCTTACAAAAATATAGCCCGTTATGCATGAAAAATAACTTTACAATCATCTATGATCGTTAGGTCATCATTTTGTAAATGGTCAAAATAATAGCTTGTTTGACTCAGAAAAATTATCCCTCCGAACGTTCACTTGGGAATTTAATGTTATTATCTTTAAAAGGTTTGGATCCATAGGTCATTTGCATCTTCAACAAGTTCCAAGCTTGCATATCCATTTTTTAAAACATGTGTAGAAAAATCTCTTTCTTATAAAATTCCGAGCTATTAGGGTTGAACTATTGGAATTTCCCAAACTTGGAAAACAAAAATTTTGTGTTCATTTGTGGTGTTTGAAAAAATTTTATTTTGTTACATTTTTTATTGCTTTAAATTATTTCCATACATAAACTCTTAAATTTTCCTTTTGTTGTTATCTATTTGCCTTTTATCTCTTTTTTTTGTTTACGAGATGAAGGGAAAGTGAAAACTCAAGTTTTGATTTAAGAAAAAAGTTTATTTCTAAAATGGAAAAGCACAATGCACAAAATAGAGAGATAATTCCAAAAAGCCACTATAATTTTTTGGGATTGTAAACTCTTTTTATTTTTTATATATCAAGTTTTACAAACGTCGGGAAAAGGGGGAGGCGGGGGATTTTTAACTGAGTGTTGACTCCCAATCCATAGGTCATTCCTAAAAAAAATATAGCCAGTTTACATTCATCTATGATCGGCAGGTCAGCCTTTTGTAAATGGGCAAAATAATGGCTTGTTTGACTCGGGTAAATATCCCACCTAACGTTCACTTATTGTCTTTAAAAGGTTTGGATCCATAGGTCATTTGTATCTTTAACATGTTTCGAGCTTGCATACCCATTTTTTAAAACATGTGTAAAAAAATCTCTTTCCTATAGAATTTTGAGCTATTAGGGTTGAACTAGTGGAATTTTCAAAACTTGGATAATAAAACTTTAATGTTCATTTGTGGTGTGTGAATAAATTTTCTTTACTAACATTTGTTATTGCTTTAAACTCTTTCCATACACAAACTCTAAAATTTTTATTTTGTTGTGATCTATTTGCCTTTTATCTCTTTTTTTGTATACGAGATGAAGGGAAAGTGAAAACTCAAGTTTTGATTTAAGAAAAAAGTTTATTTCTAAAATCGAAATGCACAATGCAAAAAAGTAGAGAGAGATAATTCCAAAAAGCGATTGTAATTTTTAGGGATTGTAAACTCTTTTTATTTTTTATATATCAAGTTTTGCAATCGTCGGGAAAAGGAGGAGGCGGGGGATTTTTAACTGAGTGTTGACTCCCAATCCATACGTCATTCGTTACAAAAATATAGCTAGTTTGTATTCATCTATGATCGGTAGGTCAGCCTTTTGTAAATGGGCAAAATAATGGCTTGTTTGACTCGGGTAAATATCCCACCGAATGTTCACTTATTGTCCTTAAAAGGTTTCGATCCATAGGTCATTTGCATCTTTAACATGTTTCAAACTTGCATATCCATTTTTTAAAACATGTGTAGTAAAATCTCTTACCTAAAAAATTCCGAGCTATTAGGGTTCAACTAGTGAAATTTTCCAAACTTGGATATCAAAACTTTAGTGTTCATTTGTGGTGTGTGAATAAATTTTCTTTACTAACATTTGTTATTGTTTTAAACTCTTTCCATACATAAACACTAAAATTTTCATTTTGTTGTGAATTATTTGCCTTTTATCTCTTTTTTTGTATATGAGATGAAGTGAAAGTGAAAGCTCAAGTTTTTATTTAAGAAAAAAGTATACATCTAAAATTGAAATGCACAATGCAAAAATTTAGAAAGAGAAAATTCTTAAAAGTGTCTATAATTTTTAGGGATTGTAAACACTTTTTTGTTTTTATATTTCAGGTTCTGCAATCATCACAAAAAGGGGGAGGCGAGGGATTTTTAATTGAGTGTTGACTCCCAATCCATAAGTGATTCCTTAGAAAAATATAGCCCGTTATGCATGATAAATCCCTTTACAATCATCTATGATAGTTAGGTCAGCTTTTTGTAAATGGGCAACATAGTGGCTTGTTTGACTCAGGTAAATATCCCACCGAACGTTCACTCTGGAATTTAATGTTATTGTTTTTAAAATGTTTGGATACATTGGTCATTCACATCTTTAACATGATTCAAGGATGCATATCCATTTTTTAAAACATGTGTTGAAAAATCTCTCTTATAAAATTCCGAGCTATTAGGGTTGAACTGGTAGAATTTCCCCAACTTGGATAACAAAACTTTTGTTTTCATTTGTGGTGTTTGAATAAATTTTATTTACTTACTTTTATTATTGCTTTAAATTCTTTCGAGACATAAACGCTAAAATTTTGTTGTGATCTATTGTCCTTTTATCTCTTTTTTATGACGAGTTAAAGGGAAAGAGAAAACTCAAGTTTAGATTTAAGAAAAAAGTATACATCTAAAATGGAAAAGCACAATGCACAAATGTAGAGAGAGATAATTCCAAAAAAAGTCTGTAATTTTCAGGGATTGTAAACTATTATTAGTTTTTATATAACAAGTTCTGCAATCATCGGGAAAAGGGGGAGGCGAGGGATTTTTAACTAAGGTGGACTCCGAATCCATAAGTCATTCCTTACAAAAATATAGCCCATTATGCATGATAAATCACTTTATAATCATCTATGATCGTTAGGTCAAATTTTTGTAAATGGGTAAAATAATGGGTTATTTGACTTGGGTAAATATCCCACCGCACGTTCACTTGGGAATTTAATGTTATTATCTTTAAACGGTTTGGATCCATAGGTCATTTGCATCTTTAATATGTTTCAAGCATGCATATCCATTTTTTTAAACATGTGTAGAAAATTCTCTTTCTTATAAAATTTTGAGCTTTTAGGTTTGAACAAGTGGAATTTCCCCAACTTGGATAACAAAACTTTTCTGTTCATTTGTGGTGTGTGAATAAATTTTCTTTACTTACATTTTTTATTGCTTTAAATTTTTTCCATACAGAAACTCTAAAATTTTCATTTTTCTATGATCTATTTGCCTTTTATCTCTTTTTTTTTTACGAGATGAAGGGAAAGTGAAAACTCAAGTTTTGATTTATGAAAACAGTATTCATCTAAAATGGTAATGCACAATGCACATATGTAGAGAGAGATAATTCCAAAAGGTGTCTGTAATTTTTAGGGATTGTGAACTCTTTTAAGCTTTTATATATCAGGTCTTGCAATCATCAGGAAAAGTGGGAGGTCAGGGATTTTTAATTGAGTGTTGAATCCTAATCCATAAGTCATTCCTTACAAAAATCTAGCCCGTTACGCATGATAAATCACTTTACAATCATCAATGATCGTTTGGTCAGCCTTTTGTAAATAGGCAAAGTAATGGCTTGTTTGACTTGGGTAAATATCCCACCGAATGTTCACTTGGGAATTTAATGTTATTATCTTTAAAATTTTTCAAGCATGCATATCCATTTTTTTAAACATGTGTAGAAAAATCTCTATCTTTTAAAATTTTGAGCTATTAGGGTTGAACTAGTGGAATTTCCAAAACTTGAATAACAAAACTTCTTGTGTTCATTTTTTGTGTGAGAATAAATTTTCTTTACTAAAATTTGTTATTGCTTTAAATTATTTCCATACATAAACTCTAAAATTTTCATTTTGTTGTGATCTATTAGCCTTTTTTCTCTTTTTTTGTCTACGAGATGAAGGGAAAGTGAAAACTCAAGTTTTGATTTAAGGAAAAAGTATACATCTGAAAAGGAAATGCACAATACACAAATGGAGAGAGATATAATTCCAAAATGTGACTGTAATTTTTAGGGATTGTAAACTCTTTTTAGTTTTTATATATCAGGTTCTGCAACCGTCGAAAAATGGGGGAGGCGGGAGATTTTTAACTGAGTGTTGACTCCCAGTCCATAAGTTGTTCCTTACAAAATATAGCCCGTTACGCATGATAAATCACTTAACAATCATCTATGATCGTTAGGTCAGCTTTTTGTAATTGGGCAAAATAATGGCTTGTTTGACTCGGGTAAATATCCCACCATATGTTCACTTGGGAATTTTAATGTTATACTCTTCCAAAGATTTGGATCCATAGGTCATTTTCATCTTTAACATGTTTCAAGCATGCATATCCATTTTTTAAAACATGTGTTCCGAGCTATTAGGTTTGAACCAGTGGAATTTCCCAAACTAGGATAACAAAACTTTTGTGTTTATTTGTGGTGTGAGATTAAATTTTCTTTACATACATTTGTTATTGCTTTAAATTATTTCCATACATAAACTCTAAAATTTTCATTTTTTTTTTGTTATCTATTTGCCTTTTATCTCTTTTTTTGTTAATGAGATGAAGGGAAAGTGAAAACTCAAATTTCGATTTAAGAAAAAAGTTTACATCTAAAGTGAAAATGCACAATGGACAATTTTAGAGAGAGATAATTCCAAAAAGTGTTTGTAATTTTTAGGGATTGTAAACACTTTTTAGTTTTTTATATATCAGGCTCTGCAATCGTCGGGAAAATGGGGAGGCGGGGGATTTTTAACTGAGTGTTGACTCCCAATCCATAAGTCATTTCTTACAAAAATATAGCCTGTTATGCAAGATAAATCACTTTACAATCATCTATGATCGTAAGTCAGCTTTTTGTAAATGGGAAAATAATGGCATGTTTGACTCGAGTAAATTTTCCACCGCACATTCACTTGGGAATTTAATGTTATTCTCTTTAAAATGTTTGGATCCATAGTTCATTTTTATCTTTAACATGTTTCAAACATGCATATCAATTTTTTAAAACATGTGTACAAAAATCTTTTTCTTATAAAATTCCGAGCAATTAGGGTTGCACTAATGGAACTTCCCAAACTTGGATAACAAAACTTTTCGTATCATTTGTAGTGCATGAATAAATTTTCTTTAATTAAATTTTTTATTGCTTTAAATTCTTTCCTTAGATAAACTATAAATTTTCATTTTGTAATGATCTATTTGGCTTTTATCTCTTTTTTAGTTTGCGAGATGAAGGGAAAGTGAAAACTCAAGTTTTGATTTAATAAAAAAAGTATACATCTAAAATGGAAATGCACAATGCACAAATGTATAGAGACATGATTCCAAAAAGTGGCTGTAATTTTTAGGGATTTTAAACTCTTTTTTTTTTTATATATAAAGTTTTCAATCGTCGGGAAAAGGGGGAGGGAGAAGATTTTTAACTAAGAGTTGACACCCAATCCATCAGTCATTCCTGACCAAAACACAGCCCGTTACGCAAGATAAATCACTATACAATCATCTATGATCGTTACAACAACTTTTTGTAAATGGGCAAAATAATGGCTTGTTTGAATCGGGTAAATATCCCACTGAACGTTCACTTGGGAATTTAATGTTATTATCTTTAAAATGTTTGGATCCATAGGTCATTTGGATCTTTAACATGTTTCAAGCATGGATATCCATTTTTTAAAACGTGTAGAAAAATCATTTTCTTATAAAATTTTGAGCTATTAGGGTTAAACTAGTGGAATTTCAAAAACTTGTATAACAAAACTTGTGTTCATTTGTGGTGTGTGAATAAATTTTCTTGATTTACATCTGTCATTGCTTTAAATTCTTTCCATTCATAAACTCTAAAATTTTTATTTTGTTGTGATCTATTTGTCTTTTATCTCTTTTTTTTTACGAGATGAAGGGAAAGTCAAAACTCGATTTTATTTAAGAAAAAAGTATACATCTAACATGGAAATGCACAATGCACAAATGTAGAGAGAGATAATTCCAAAAAAATTCTGTAATTTTTAGGGATTGCAATTCCCTAAGTTCTGCAATTTTCGGGAAAACGAGGAGGCGGGTGATTTTTAAGTGAGTGTTGACTCCCAATACATAAGTCATTCCTTTCAAAAATATAGCCCGTTATACATGATAAATCACTTTATAATCATCTATGATCATTAGGTCAGCTTTTTGTAAATGGGCAAAATAATAGCTTATTTGACTCGGGTAAATATCCCACCGCACGTGCACTTGGGAATTTATTGTTATTATCATTAAAAGGTTTGGATCTATAGTTCATTTGCATCTTTAACTTGTTTCAAGCATGCGTATCCATTTTTTAAAACATGTGTAGAAAAATCTCTTTTTTAAAAAATTCCGAGCTATTTGGGTTGAAGTAGTGGAATTTCCCAAACTTGGATAACAAAACTTTTGTGTTCATTTGTGGTGTGTTAATAAATTTTCTTTACTTACATTTTTTATTGCTTTTAATTCTTTCCATTCATCAACTCTAAATTTTCATTTTGTAGTGATCAGTTTGCCTTTTTTCTATTTTTTTGTTTACGAGATGAAGGGAAAGTGAAAACTCTAGTTTTGATTTCTGAAAAAAGTATATATCTAAAATAGAAATGCACAATGCAAAAATGTAGGGAGAGATACTTCCAAAAAGTGTCTGTAATTTTGAGGAATTGTAAACTCTTTTTAGTTTTTATATATCAGGTTTTACAATCGTCGGGAAAAGGGGGAGGCGGGGGATTTTTAACTGAGTGTTGATTCCCAATCCATAAGTCATTCCTTACAAAAATATGGCCCATTACCCATGATAAATCACTTTACAGTGATCTATGATCGTTTGCTCAACTTTTTGTTAATGCGCAAAGTAATTGCTTGTTTGACTCTTGTAAATATCCCACTGCATGTTCACTTGCGAATTTAATGTTATTCTCTTTAAAAGTTTTGGACCCATAAGTCATTTGCATCTTTAACATGTTTCAAGAATGCATATCCATTTTTTAAAACATGTGTAGAAAAATCTCTTTCTTATTAAATTCTGAGCTATTGTGGTTGAACTAGTGGAATTTCTTCAACTTGTATAACAAAACTTTTGTGTTCATTTGCGTGGTGTGAATAAATTTTTTTTACTTACATTTGTTATTTCTTTAAATTCATTCTCTACATAAACTCTAAAATTTTCATTTTGTTGTGATCTATTTGCCTTTTATCTACTTTTTTTTCGAGATGAAGGGGAAAGTGAAAACTCAAGTTTTGATTTAAGAAAAAAGTATAGATCTAAAATGGAAATGCACAATGCACAAATGTAGAGAGAGATAATTCCAAAAATATTCTGTTATTTTTACAGATTGTAAACCCTTTTTAGTTTTTTTAAATGAAATTTTCATTTTGTTGTGATCTATTTGCCTTTTGTCTATTTTTTTGTTTACGTGATGAAAGGAAAGTGAAAAATCAAGTTTTGATTTAAGAAAAAAGTATACATCTTAAATGGAAATGCACAATGCATAAATTTAGAGTGATATAATTCCAAAAAGTGTCTTTTTTTTAGGGACTGTAAACTCTTTTTAGTTGTTATATATCAGGTTTTGCAATCATCGGGAAAAGTGGGAAGCGTGGGATTTTTAACTAAGTGTTGACTCCCAAATATAGCCCATTACGCTTGATAAATCTCTCTACAGTCATCAATGATCGTTAGGTTAGCTTTTTGTAAATGGGCAAAATAATGGCATGTTTCAGTCGGGTACATATCCCTCCGAACGTTCACTTGGGAATTTAATGTTGTTATCTTTAAATGGTTTGGATCCATAGGTCATTTTAGTCTTCAACATGTTTCAAACATGCATATCTATTTTTTGAAAGATGTGTAGAAAAATTCTTTGTTATAAAATTCTGAGCTATTAGTGTTGAACTAGTGGAATTTCCAAACATGGATAACAAAACTTTTGTGTTCATTTGTGGTGTGTGAATAAATTTTCTTTGCTTAAATTTTTTATTGCTTAAAATTCTTTCCATAGATAAACCCTAAAATTTTCATTTTGTTGTGATTTACAAGCCTTATTTCTCTTTTTTTGTTTACGAGATGAAGGGAAAGTGAAAACTCAAGTTTTGATTTAAGAAAAAAGTATACATCTAAAATGGAAATGCACAGTGTACAAATATGGAGAGAGATAATTTCAAAAAGTTTTTGTAATTTTTAGGGATTGTATATTATTTTATGTTTTTATATATCTAGTTCAGCAATCATTGGGAAAAGCGGGAGGCGGGGGATTTTTAACAGAGTGTTGACCCCCAATCCATAAGTCATTCCTTACAAAAATATTGCCCGTTACGTATGATTAATCGCTATACATCAACTATGATCGTTAGGTCAGTTTTTTTTAAATGGGCAAAATAATGGCTTGTTGGACTCGGGTAAATATCCCACCACACTTTCACTTGGGAAATTACTGTTATTGTCTTTAAAATGTTTGGATCCATAGGTCATTTGCATCTTTAACATGTTTCAAGCATGCATATCCATTTTTTAAAATATGAGTAGAAAAATCTCTTTCTTATAAACTTCTGACTTATAAGGGTTGAACCAGTGGAATTTTCCCAAACTTGGAAAAATAAACTTTTGTGTTCATTTGAGGTGTGTGAATAAATTTTATTTATTTACATTTTTTTATTGCTTTAAATTCTTTCCATACATAAAATCTAAAATTTTCATTTTGTTGTGATCTATTTGCCTTTTATCTCTTTTTTTGTTTACGAGATAAAGGGAAAGTGAAAACTCAAATTTTAATTTAAGAAAAAAGTATACATCTAAAATGGAAACGCACAATGCAAAAATGTAGAGAGAGATAATTCCAAAAACTGTCTGTAATTTTTAGGAATTGTGAACTTTTTTTTTTTTATATATCAGGTTCTGCATTCGTTCGGAAAAGGGGAAGGCGAGGGATTTTTAACTGCGCAATCCATAAGTCATTCCTTAAAAAAATATAGCCCGTTACACAAGATAAATCACTTTACAATCATTTATGATCGTTAGGTCAGCTTTTTGTAAATGGGCAAAATAATGGCTTGTTTGATTTGGGTAAATATCCCACCGCACGTTCTCTTAGGAATTTAAAGTTATTCTCTTTAAAAGATTTGGATCCATAGGTCATTTGAATCTTTAACATGTTTCAAGCATGCATATCTATTTTTTAAAACATGTGTAGAAAAATCTCTTTCTTATAAAATTCCGAGCTAAAAGGGTTGAACTAGTGAAATTTCCAAAACTTGGTTAACAAAAATTTTGTGTTCATTTTTGGTGTGTGAATAAATTTTTTTTTCTTACATTTGTTATTGCTTTAAATTTTTTCTATACATAAGCTCTAAAATTTTCATTTTGTTTTGATCTATTTGATTTTTATATCTTTTTTTGTTTACGAGGTGAAGTGAAAATGGAAACTCAAGTTTTGATTGAAGAAAAAAGTATACACCTAAAATGGAAATGCACATTTGCAAAAATGTAGAGAGAGTTAATTCCAAAAAGTGTCTGTAATTTTTGCGGATTGTAAACTCTTTTTAGTTTTTTATATATCATGTTATGCAATCGTCGGGAAAAGGGGGATGTGAGGGATTATTAACTGAGTGTTGACTCCCAATCCAAAAGTCTTTTCTTACAAAATTGTAACCCGTTATGCATGATAAATCACTTTACAATCATCTATGATCCTTAGCCTAGATTTTTGTAAATGGACAAAATAATGGCTTGTCTGACTCAAGAAAATATCTCACCGCACGTGCATTTGTTATTACTTTAAATTCTTTCCATACATAAGCTCCAAAATTTTCATTTTGTTGTGATCTATTTGCCTTTTGTCTATTTTTTTGTTTACGAGATGAAGGGAAATTAAAAAATCAAATTTTTATTTAAGAAAAAAGTATACACCTTAAATGGAAATGCACATGCACAAATTAAGCGAGAGATAATTCCAAAATGTGTCTCCAATTTTTAAGGACTATAAACTCTTTCTAGTTTTTATATATCAGGTTCAGCAATCATCAGGAAAAGGGGGAGGCGGGGGATTTTTATCTGAGTGTTGACTCCTAGTCCATAAGTGTTCCTTACAAAAATATAGCCCGTTACGCATGATAAATCACTTTACAATCATCCATGATCGTTAGGTCAGCTTTTTGTAATCAGGCAAAATAATGGCTTGTTTGACTCGGGTAAATATCCCACCATACGTTCACTTGGGAATTTTAATGTAATACTCTTCCAAAGGTTTGGATCCATAGGTCATTTTCATCTTTAACATGTTTCAAGCATGCATATCCATTTTTTAAAACATGTGTATAAAAATCTCTTTCTTATAAAATTCTGAGCTATTAGGTTTGAACCAGTGGAATTTTCCAAACTAGGATAACAAAACTTTTGTGTTTATTTGTGGTGTGTGAATAAATTTTCTTTACTTACATTTTTTATTGCTTTAAATTATTTCCATACATAAACTCTATAATTTTCATTTTTTTGTTATCTATTTGCCTTTTATCTCTTTTTTGTTTATGAGATGAAGGGAAAGTGAAAAATCAAATTTTGATTTAAGAAAAAAGTTTCCATCTAAAGTGAAAATGCACAATGCACAACTGTAGAGAGAGATAATTCCAAAAAGTGTTTGTAATTTTTAGGGATTGTAAACACTTTATAGTTTTTTATATATCAGGCACTGTAATCGTCGAGAAAACGGGGAGGCGGGGGATTTTTCACTGAGTGTTGACCCCCAATCCATAAGGCATTCCTTACAAAACTATAGCCCGTTACGCTTGATTAATCACTTTACAATCATCTTTGATCATTAGGTCAGCTTTTTGTAAATGGGCAAAATAATCGATTGTTTGACTCGGGTAAATATCCCACCGCACATTCACTTGGGAATTTAATGTTCATATCTTTAAAATGTTTGGATCCATAGGTTATTTGCACCCTTAACATGTTTCAAGCATGCATATCTGTTTTTAAAAACATGTGTAGAAATATATCTTTTTTATTAAATTCTGAGCTATTAGGGTTGAACTAGTGGAATTTTCCCAAACTTGGATAACTAAACTTTTGTGTTCATTTGTGGTGTGTGAATAAATTTTATTTACTTAGATTTTTTATTGCTTTAAATTCATTCCATACATAAAATCTAAAATTTTTAATTTGTTGAGATCTATTTGTCTTTTATCTCTTTTTTTGTTTACGACATGAAGGGAATGTGAAAACTCAAGTTTTAATATAAGAGAAAAGTATACATCTAAAATGGAAATGCACAATACAAAAATATAGAGAGAGATAATTCCAAAAAGTACCTGTAATTTTTAGGGATTGTAAACTATTTTTTGTTTTAATATATCAGGTTCTGCTCATCGGGAAAAGGGGGAGGCGAGGAATTTTTAACTAACTGTTGACTCGCAATCCATAAATCATTCCTTAAAAAATTATTGCCCGTTACACCTGATAAATCACTTTACAATCATCTATGATCGTTAGGTCAGCTTTTTGTAAATGGGCAAAATAATGGCTTGTTTGACTAAGGTAATTATCCCACCACACGTTCTCTTAGGAATTTAAAGTTATTCTCTTTAAAAGGTTTGGATCCATAGGTCATTTGAATCTTTAACATGTTTCAAGCATGCATATCCATTTTTTAAAATCTCTTTCTTATAAAATTCCGAACTAAAAAGGTTGAAGTAATGGAATATCCCAAACTTGGTTAACAAAACTTTTGTGTTCATTTGTGGTGTGTGAATAAATTTTCTTTACTTACATTTGTTATTGCGTTAATTTATTTCAATACATAAACTGTAAAATTTTCATTTTGTTGTGGTGTATTTGACTTTTATATCTTTTTTTGTTTACGAGATGAAGTGAAAGTGAAAACTCAAGTTTTGATTTAAGAAAAAAGTATACACCTTAAATGGAAATGCACATTGCAAAAATCTAAAGAGAGATAATTCCAGAAAGTGTCTGAAATTTTTAGGGATTGTGAACTCTTTTTAGTTTTTTGTTTATCATGTTCTGTAATCATCGGGAAAAGGGGGAGGGGGGAGATTTTTAACTGTGTTGACTCCCAATCCATAAGTAATTCCTTGCAAAAATATCGCCCCTTTCACTAGGGTAAATATCCCACCGAACGTTCACTTAGGAATTTAATGTTATTATCTTTAAGTGGTTAGGATCCATAGGTCATTTGCATCTTCAACATGTCTCAAACATGCATATCATTTTTTTAAAACATGTGTTGAAAAATCTCTTTCTTATAAAATTCCGAGCTATTTGGGTTGAACTAGAGGAATTTCCCAAACTTGGATAACAAAAATTTGTGTTCATTTTTAGTGTGTGGATAAATTTTCTTTACTTACATTTGTTATTGCTTTAAATTATTGCCATACATAAACTCTAAAATTTTTAATTTGTTGAGATCTATTTGCCTTTTATCTCTTTTTTTGTTTATGACATGAAGGGAAAGTGAAAACTCAAGTTTTAATATAAGAGAAAAGTATACATCTAAAATGGAAACGCATAATGCAAAAATGTAGAGAGAGATAATTCAAAAAAGTATCTGTAATTTTTAGGGATTGTAAACTCTTTTTTGTTTTTATATATCAGGTTCTGCAATCGTCGGGAAAAGGGGGAGGCGAGGAATTTTTAACTGAGTGTTGACTCGCAATCCATAAGTCATTCCTTAGAAAAATATAGCCCGTTATGCATGATAAATCACTTTAGAATCATCTATGATCGTTTGGTCAGCTTTTTGTAAATGGGCAAAATAATGGCTTGTTTGACTAGGGTAATTATCCCATTGCACGTTCTCTTAGGAATTTAAAGTTAATCTCTTTAAAAGGTTTGGATCCATAGGTCATTTGAATCTTTAACATGTTTCAAGCATGCATATCCATTTTTTAAAACATGTGTAGAAAAATCTCTTTCTTATAAAATTCCGAACTGAAAAGGTTGAACTAGTGCAATATCCCAAACTTGGTTAACAAAACTTTTGTGTTCATTTGTGGTGTGTGAATAAATTTTATTTACTTACATTTGTTATTGCTTTAAATTTTTTCATTACATAAAATCTAAAATTTTCAGTTTGTTGCGGTCTATTTGCCTTTTATATCTTTTTTTGTTTACGAGATGAAGTGAAAGTGAAAACTCAAGTTTTGATGTAAGAAAAAAGTATACACCTTAAATGGAAATGCACATTGCAAAAATATAAAGAGAGATAATTCCAAAAAGTGTTTGGATTTTTTAGGGATTGTAAACTCTTTTTAGTTTTATATTTACCATGTTCTGCAATCGTCGGGAAAAGGGGGAGGCATGAGATTTTTAACTGAGTGTTGACTCCCAATCCATAAGTAATTCCTTACAAAAATATCGCCCGTTTCACTCGGGTAAATATCCCACCGAACGTTCACTTAGGAATTTAATGTTATTATCTTTAAGTGGTTAGGATCCATAGGTCATTTTTATTTTCAACATGTCTCAAGCATGCATATCAATTTTTTAAAACATGTGTTGAAAAATCTCTTTCTTATAAAATTCCAAGCTTTTTGGGTTGAACTAGTGGAATTTCCCAAACTCGGATGACAAAAATTTTGTGTTCATTTGTGGTGTGTGTATAAATTTTCTTTACTTACATTTGTTATTGCTTTAAATTATTTCCATACATAAACTCTAAAATTTTCATTTTGTTCAGATCTATTTACCTTTTATCTCTTTTTTTGTTTACGAGATGAAGGGAAAGTCAAAACTCAAGTTTTTATTTAAGAAAAAAGTATCCATCTAAAATGCAAATTCACAATGCACAAATGTAGAGAGAGATAATTCCAAAAAGTGTCTATAATTTTTAGGGATTGTAAACTCTTTTTAATTTTTATATATCAAGTTCCACTATCGTTGGGAAAAGGGGGAGGAGGGGATTTTTAACATAGCGTTGACACCCAATCCATAAGTCATTCCTTACAAAAATATACCTTGTTACACATGATAAATCATTACAAAAATATACGTTGTTACACATGATAAATCACTTTATAATCATCTACGATCGTTAGGTCATTTTTTTGTAAATGAGCAAAATAATGGCTTGTTTGACTCGGGTAAATATCCCACCGCACATTATTTTGGGAATTTAATGATATTAGCTTTAAAAGGTTTGGATCCATGGGTCTTTTGCATCTATAACATGTTTCAAGCTTGCATATCTATTTTTTAAAACATGTGTAGAAAAATCTCTTTCTTAAAATTCCAAGCTATTAGGGTTGAAAAGTGGAATTTCCCAAACTTGGATAACAAAACTTTTTTGTTCATATGTGGTGTGAGAATAAATTTTCTTTATTGACATTTGTTATTGCTTTAAATTCTTTCCATACATAAACACTAAAATTTTCATTTTGTTGTGATCTATTTGCCTTTTATCTCTTTTTTTTTACGAGAAGAAGGGAAAGTGAAAACTTAAATTTTGATTTATGAAAAAAGTATACATCTAAAATGGAAATGCACAGTGCACAAATATACAGAGAGATAATTCCAAAAAGTGTCTATAATTTTTAGGGATTGTAAACACTTTTTTAGTTTTTATATATCTGGTTTTGCAATGGTCGGGAAAAGGGGGAGGTGAGATATTTTAATTGAGTGTTGACTCCCAATCCATAAGTCATTCCTTACAAAAATATAGCCCGTTACGCATGATAAATAACTTTACAATCATCTATGATCGTTAGGTCAGCTTTTTGTAAATGGGCCAAATAATGGCTTGTTTGACTTGGGTAAATATCCCATTGCACGTTCACTTGAAAATTTAATGTCAATCTCTTTAAAAGGTTTGGATCCATAGGTCATTTGCATCTTCAACATGTTTCAAGCATGCATATCCCTTTTTTAAAACATGTGTAGAAAAATCTCTTTCTTATAAAATTCCGAGCTATTAGGTTTGAACCAGTGGAATTTTCCAAACTTAGATAACTAAACTTTTGGGTTCATTTGTGGTGCGTGAATAAATTTTCTTTACTTAAATTTGTTATTGCTTTAAATTCTTTCCATACATAAACTCTAAAATTTTCACTTTGTTGTGATCTATTTACCTTTTATCTCTTTTTTTTGTTTATGAGACAAAGGGAAAGGGAAAACTCAAGTTTTGATTTAAGAAAAAAGTATACATCTAAAATGGAAATGCACAATGCAAAAATTTAGAGAAAGATAATTCGAAAAAGTGTTTGTAATTTTTAGGGATTGTAATTTATTTTACGTTTTATATATTAGGTTCTGCAAACGTCGGGAAAAGGGGGAGGTGGGGGATTTTTAACTAAGTGTTGACTCCCTATCCATAAGTCATTTCTTACAAAAATATAGCCAGTTACTCATGATAAATCACTTTCCAATCCTTTATGATCATTAGGTCAGTTTTTTGTAAAACAGCAAAATAATGGCTTGTTTGACTCGAGTAAATATCCCACCACACGTTCACTTGGGAATTTATTGTTATTCTCTTGAAAAGGTTTGGATCGATAGGTCTTTTGATTCTTTAACCTGTTTCAAGCTTGCATATCTATTTTCTAAAACATGTGTAAAGCATGCATATCCATCTTTTAAAACATATGTTGAAAAATCTCTTTCTTAAAAATTCCGAGCTATTAGGGTTGAACTAGTGGAATTTTCCAAACTAGGTTAACAAAACTTTTCTGTTCATTTGTGGTGTGTGAATAAAATTTCTTTATTTACATTTGTTATTGTTATAAATTATTTCCATACATAAACTCTAAAATTTTAATTTTGTTGTGATCTATTTGCCATTTATCTCTTTTTTCTTTTATGAGATGAAGTGAAAGAAAAACTCAAGTTTTGATTTAAGAAAAAAGTATACAACTAAAATGGAAATGCACATTGCACAAATGTAGTGAGAGATAATTCAAATATGTGTCTGTAATTTTTAGGGATTGTAAACTCTTTTTAGTTTTTATATATCAGGTTTTGCAATCGTCGGGAAAAGGGGGAGGCAAGCGATTTTTAACTTAGTGTTGACTCCCAATCCAAAATTCATTCCTTAAAAAAAAAATTCCTATTACCCATGATAAATCACTTTGCAATCATCTATGATCGTTAGGTCAACTTTTTGTAAATGGGCAAAATAATGGCTTGTTTGAATCGGGTAAATATCCTACCGCACGCTCACTGGGGAATTTATTAATATTCGCTTTAAAAGTCTGAATCCATAGGTCATTTACATCTTTAACATGTATCAAGCATGCATATCTATTTTTTAAAACACGTGTAGAAAAATCTCTTTCTTATAAACTTTCGATCTATTGGGATTGAACAAGTTGAATCTTCCCAAACTTGGGTAAAAAAAGTTTTGTGTTTATTTGTAGTGTGTGAATAAATTTTCGTTACTTACATTTGTTATTTCTTTAAATTGTTTCCAATCCAAAAGTCTAAAATTTTCATTATGTTGTGATCTATTTGCCTTTTATCTCTTTTTTAGTCTACGAGACGAAGGGAAAATGAAAACTCAAGTTTTGATTTAAGAAAAAAATATACATCTAAAATGGAAATGCACAATGCACGAATGTAGAGAGAGATAATTCCAAAAAGTTTCTGTAACTTTCAAGGATTGTAAACTCTTTTTAGTTTTTATATATCAGGTTTAGCAATCGTCGGGAAAAGGGGAGGGGGGACACTTTTTAACTGAGTGTTGACTCCGAATCCATAAGTCATTCCTTTAAAAAGTATTGCCCATTATGGATGATAAATCACTTTACAATCATCTATGATCGTTAGGTCAGCTTTTTGTAAATGGGCAAATTAATGGCTTATTTGACTCAAGTAAATATCCCACCGCATGTTCACTTGGGAATTTAATGTTATTCTCTTTAAAAGGTTTGGATACATAGGTCATTTGCATCTTTGACATTTTTCAAGCATACATATCCATTTTTTAAGACATGTATAGAAAAATCTATTTCTTATAACATTCTGAGATATTAGGGTTGAACAAGTGGAATTTTTCCAAACCTGGATAACAAAACTTTTGTGTTCATTTGTGGTGTGTGAATAAATTTTCTTTACTTAAAGTTGTACTGTAAAAATTTTATTTTTTTGTGATCTATTTGCCTTTAATCTCTTTTTTTGTTAACGAGATGAAGGGAAAGTGAAAACTCAAGTTTTGATTTAAGAAAAAAGTATACATCTAAAATGGAAATACGCTTTGCACAAATGTAGAGTGAGATAATTCCAAAAAGTGTCTGTAATTTTAACTGAGTGTTGACTCCCAATCCAAAAGTCTTTCCCTACAAAAATATAGCCCGTTACACGTGATAAATCACTTTACAATCATCTATGATCGTTAGGTCAGCTTTTTGTATATGGGTAAAATGATGGCGTAAACGATTCGGGTAAATATCTAACCACCCGTTCACTTGGGAATTTATTGTTATTCACTTTAAAATGTTTGGATCCATAGGTCATTTGCCTTTTTAACACGTTTCAAGCTTGCATATCCAGTTTTAAAGCATGTGTAGAAAAATCTCTTTCTTATAAACTTCCAAGCAAGGGTTGAACTAGTGGAATTTTCCCAAACTTGGATAACAAAACTTTTGTGTTCATTTGTGAATAAATTTTATTTACTTAAATTTTTTCTTGCTTTAAATTCTTTCCATACATAAACTCAAAAAATTTCATTTTTTTGTGATGTATTTGCCCTTTTTTCTATGTTTTTGTTTACGAGATGAAGGGAAAGTGAGAACTCAAGTTTTGATTTATGAAAAATGTAAACATCTAAAATGGAAATGCACAATGCAAAAATTTAAAGAAAGATAATTCAAAAAAGTGTCTGTATTTTTTAGGGATTGTAATTTCTTTTACATTTTATTTATTAGGTTCTGCAAACGTCGGGAAAAGGGGGAGGTGGGGGTCTTTTAACTAAGTGTTGACTCCCTATCCATAAGTCATTTCTTACAAAAATATAGCCAGTTACTCATGATAAATCACTTTACAACCCTCTATGATCGTTAGGTCAGTTTTTTGTAAAACGGCAAAATAATGGCTTGTTTGACTCGGGTAAATATCCCACCGCACGTTCACTTGGGAATTTATTGTTATTCTCTTGAAAAGGTTTGGATCGATAGGTCTTTTGATTCTTTAACCTGTTTCAAGCTTGCATATCTATTTTCTAAAACATGTGTAAAGCATGCATATCCATCTTTTAAAACATATGTTGAAAAATCTCTTTGTTAAAAATTCCGAGCTATTAGGGTTGAACTAGTGGAATTTTCCAAACTAGGTTAACAAAACTTTTCTGTTCATTTGTGGTGTGTGAATAAAATTTCTTTATTTACATTTGTTATTGTTATAAATTATTTCCATACATAAACTCTAAAATTTTAATTCTGTTGTGATCTATTTGCCATTTATCTCTTTTTTCTTTTATGAGATGAAGTGAAAGAGAAAACTCAAGTTTTGATTTAAGAAAAAAGTATACAACTAAAATGGAAATGCACATTGCACAAATGTAGTGAGAGATAATTCAAATATGTGTCTGTAATTTTTAGGGATTGTAAACTCTTTTTAGTTTTTATATATTAGGTTTTGCAATCGTCGGGAAAAAGGGGAGGCAAGGGATTTTTAACTGAGTGTTGACTCTCAATCAAAAATTCATTCCTTAAAAAAAAAATTTCCCATTACCCATGATAAATCACTTTGCAATCATCTATGATCGTTAGGTCAAATTTTTGTAAATGGGCAAAATAATGGCTTGTTTGAATCGGGTAAATATCCTACCGCACGCTCACTTGGGCATTTATTAATATTCTCTTTAAAAGGTCTGAATCCATAGGTCATTTGCATCTTTAACATGTATCAAGCATGCATATCTATTTTTTAAAACACGTGTAGAAAAATCTCTTTCTTATAAACTTTCGATCTATTGGGATTGAACAAGTTGAATCTTCCCAAACTTGGGTAAAAAAAGTTTTGTGTTTATATGTAGTGTGTGAATAAATTTTCTTTACTTACATTTGTTATTTCTTTAAATTGTTTCCAAACCAAAACTCTAAAATTTTCATTATGTTGTGATCTATTTGCCTTTATCTCTTTTTTAGTCTACGAGACGAAGGGAAAATGAAAACTCAAGTTTTGATTTAAGAAAAAAATATACATCTAAAATGGAAATGCACAATGCGCGAATGTAGAGAGAGATAATTCCAAAAAGTTTCTGTAATTTTTAAGGATTGTAAACTCTTTTCAGTTTTTATATATCAGGTTTAGCAATCGTCGGGAAAAGGGGAGGGGGGCACTTTTTAGCTGAGTGTTGACTCCCAATCCATAAGTCATTCCTTTAAAAAGTATTGCCCATTATGGATGATAAATCACTTTACAATCATCTATGATCGTTAGGTCAGCTTTTTGTAAATGGGCAAATTAATGGCTTATTTGACTCAAGTAAATATCCCACCGCACGTTCACTTGGGAATTTAATGTTATTCTCTTTAAAAGGTTTGGATACATAGGTCATTTGCATCTTTGACATTTTTAAAGCATACATATCCATTTTTTAAGACATGTATAGAAAAATCTATTTCTTATAACATTCCGAGATATTAGGGTTGAACTAGTGGAATTTTCCCAAACCTGGATAACAAAACTTTTGTGTTCATTTGTGGTGTGTGAATAAATTTTCTTTACTTAAAGTTATACTGTCAAAATTTTATTTTTTTGTGATCTATTTGCCTTTAATCTCTTTTTTTGTTAACGAGATGAAGGGAAAGTGAAAACTCAAGTTTTGATTTAAGAAAAAAGTATACATCTAAAATGGAAATACGCTTTGCACAAATGTAGAGTGAGATAATTCCAAAAAGTGTCTGTAATTTTAACTGAGTGTTGACTCCCAATCCAAAAGTCTTTCCCTACAAAAATATAGCCCGTTACACGTGATAAATCACTTTACAATCATCTATGATCGTTAGGTCAGCTTTTTGTATATGGGTAAAATGATGGCGTAAACGATTCGGGTAAATATCTCACCGCCCGTTCACTTGGGAATTTATTGTTATTCACTTTAAAATGTTTGGATCCATAGGTCATTTGCCTCTTTAACATGTTTCAAGCTTGCATATCCAGTTTTAAAGCATGTGTAGAAAAATCTCTTTCTTATAAACTTCCAAGCAAGGGTTGAACTAGTGGAATTTTCCCAAACTTGGATAACAAAACTTTTGTGTTCATTTGTGGTGTGTGAATAAATTTTATTTACTTAAATATTTTCTTGCTTTAAATTCTTTCCATACATAAACTCAAAAAATTTCATTTTGTTGTGATGTATTTGCCCTTTTTTCTATGTTTTTGTTTACGAGATGAAGGGAAAGTGAGAACTCAAGTTTTGATTTATGAAAAATGTAAACATCTAAAATGGAAATGCACAATGCACAAATATAGAGAGAGATAATTCAAAAAAATTTCTGTAATTTTTAGGGATTGTAAACTCCTTTTAGTTTATATATATCAGGTTCTGCAATCGTCGGGAAAAGGGTGAGGTGGGGGATTTTTAATTGAGTGTTGACTCCCAATCGATAACTCATTCCTCAAAAAAATATAGCCCATTATACATGTTAAATCACTTTACAATCATCTATGATCATTAGGTTTGCTTTTTGTAAATGGGCAAAATAATGGCTTATTTGACACGGGTAAATATACCACTGCACATTCACATGGGAATTTAATGTTATTCTCTTTAAAGGGTTTGGATCCATAGGTCATTTGCATCTTTAACAAGATTCAAACATGCATATCCATTTTTTTAAACATGTGCAGAAAAATCTCTTTCTTATAAAATTACGAGCAAATATGGTTAAACTAGTAGAATTTTCCGAAACATGATAACAAAACTTTTGTGTTCATTTGTCGTGTGTAAATAAATTTTCTTTATTTAAATTTGCTATTTCTTTAAATTATTTCCATACATAAACTCTAATATTTTCATTTTGTTGTGGTCTATTAGCCTTTTATCTCTTTTTATGTTTACGAGATGAAGGAAAAGTAAAAAGACAAGTTTTGATTTAAGAAAAAAGTATATATCTAAAATGGAAAAGCACAATGCACAAATGTGGAGAGAGATAATTCCAAAAAGTGCCTATAATTTTTAGGGATTGTAAAATCTTTTTAGCTTTTATATATCAGGTTCTGCAATCGTCGCGAAAAGGGGGAGGAGGGGGATTTTTAACTGACTGTTGACTCCCAATCCATAAGTCATTCCTTACAAAAATATAGACTGTCACATATGTTAAATAATTTTACTATCATCTATGATCGTTAGGTAAGCTTTTTGTCAATAGGCAAAATAATGGCTTGTTTGACTCGAGTAAATATCCCACCGAATGTTCACTTAGGAATTTAATGTTATTATCTTTAAAAGGTTTGGATCCATAGGTCATTTGCATCTTTAACATGTTTCAAGCATGCTTATCCATTTTTAAAAACATGTGTAGAAAAATCTTTTTCTTATAAAATTCCGAGCTATTAGGCTGTAACTAGTGGAATTTCCCAAACTTGGATAACAAACCTTTTGTGTTCATTTGTGGTGTGTGAATAAATTTAATTTACTTACATTTGTTATCACATTAAATTTTTTCCTTACATCAACTCTAAAATTTTCATTTTGTTGTAATCTATTTGTCGTTTATCTCTTTTTTTGTTTACGATGTGAAGGGAAAGTAAAAACTCCAGTTTTGATTTAGGAAAAAAGTATACATCTAAAATTTAAATGCACAATGGTCAAATTTAGAGAGAGATGATTGAAAAAAGTGTCTGTAATTTTTAGGGATTGTAAACTATTTTTAATTTTTATATATCAAGTTTTGCAATCGTCGGGAAAATGGGGAGACGGGGGATTTTTAACGTAGTGTTTACTCCCAATCCATAAATCATTCCTTACAAAAATATAGCCCGTTACACATGATAAATCACTTTACAATCATCTATGATCGTTGGGACTGCTATTTGTAAATGGGCATAATAATGGCTTGTTTGACTTGGGTAAATATCCCATTGCACGTTCACTTGGAAATTTAATGTTATTACCTTTAAAAGGTTTGGATCAATAGCTCATTTGCATCTTTAACTTGTTTCAAGCATGCATTGCCATTTTTTAAAACTTGTCAAGCAAAATCACTTTCTTAAAAAATTTCGAGCTACAAGGGTTGAACAAGTGGAATTTTCCAAACTTGGATAACAAAACTTTTCTGTTCATTTGTGGTGTGTAAATAAATTTTTTTTACTTACATTTGTTATTTCCTTAAATTCTTTCCATACACAAACTCTAAAATTTTCATGTTGTTGTGATCTATTTCCCTTTTATCTCTTTTTTTGTTTACGAGATGAAGGGAAAGTGAAAACTCAAGTTTTGATTTAAGAAAAAAATATACATATAAAATGGAAATGCACAATGCACAAATGTAGAGAGAGATAAATCCAGAAAGTGTCTGTAATGTTTAGGGATTGTAAAATATTTTTAGTTATTATATATCAGGTTTTGCAATCGTTGGGAAAAGGGGGAGTCGGGGAATTTTTAACTAAGTGTTGACGCCCAATCCATCAGTCATTCCTTACAAAAATATAGCCCGTTACGCATGATAAGTCACTCTACAATCATCTATGATCGTTAGGTAAGTTTTTTTTAAATGGGCAAAATAGTGGCTTGTTTGACACCAGTAAATATCCCACCGCACTTTCACTTGGGAATTTAATGTTATTCTCTTTAAAAGGTTTGGATCCATAGGTCATTTGCATCTATAGCATGTTTCAAACATGCATATCCATTTTTTAAAACATATGTAGAAAAATCTCTTTCTTAAAAAATTCCGAGCTATTAGGGTTGAATTAGTGGAATTTCCCAAGCTTGGATAACAAAACTTTTGTGTTCATTTGTGGTGTGTGAATAAATTTTATTGATGTACATTTTTTATTGCTTTAAATTATTTCCATTATTAAACTCTAAAATTTTCATTTCGTTGCGATCTTTTTTGCCTTTTATCTCTTGTTTTGTTTACGAGATGAAGGGAAAGTGAAAACTCAAGTTTGGATTTAAGAAAAAGGTACACATCTAAAACGGAAATGCATAATGCAGAAATGTAGAGAGAGATAATTCCAAAAAGTGTCTATAATGTTTAGGGATTGTAAACTCTTTTTAGTTTTAATATATCAGATTCTGCAATCGTCGGGAAATGGGGGAGGCTAGGGATTTTTAACTGAGTGTTTACTCCCTATCCATAAGTCATTCCTTACAAAAATATTGTCCGTTACGCATGATAAATCACTTTACAATCATCTACGATAGTTAGGTCAGCTTTTTGTAAATGAGCAAAATAATGGCTTGTTTGACTCAGGTAAATATCCCACCGCACATTCACTTGGGGATTTAATGTTATTCTCATTAAAAGGTTTGGATCCATTGGTCATTTGCATCTTTAATATGTTTCAAGCATGCCTATCCATTTTTTAAAACATGTGTAGAAAAATTTCTTTCTTATAAAATTCAATGCTTTTAGTTTTGAACGAGTGGAATTTTCCAAAACTTGGATAACAAAACATTTGTGTGCATTTGTGGCGTGGGAATATATGTTCTTTTCTAATGTTTTTTATTGTGTTAAATTCATTCCATACATAAACTCTAAAATTTTCATTTTGTTGTGATCTATTTGCCTTTTATCTCTTTTTTTGTTTAAGAGATGAAGGGAAAGTGAAAACTATAGTTTTGATTTAAGAAAAAAGTATACATCTAAAATGGAAATGCACAATGCACAAATGTAGAGAGAGATAATTCCAAAAAGTATTTGTAAATTTAAGGGATTGTAAACTTTTTTCTATTTTTATATATCAGGTTCTGCAATTATCGAAAAAAGGGGGAGGCGGGGGATTTTTAACTTAGCGTTGACTCCCAATCCATGAGTCATTCCTTAATAAAATATAGCCCGTTACACATGATAAATCACTTTTACAATCATCTATGATCGTTAGGTCAGATTTTTGTAAATGGGCAAAATAATGGCTTGTTTCACTCGGGTAAATATCC
The DNA here is from genome assembly GCF_029961685.1 of Aristolochia californica. Taxonomy (NCBI): domain Eukaryota; kingdom Viridiplantae; phylum Streptophyta; class Magnoliopsida; order Piperales; family Aristolochiaceae; genus Aristolochia; species Aristolochia californica. Next base: position 29,807,263 of record NW_027182279.1, on the reverse strand, counting down.
ACCACACGATCACTTGAGAATTTAATGTTATTCTCTTTAAACAGTTTGGATCCATAGGTCATTTGCATCTTTAACATGTTTCAAGCATGCATATCCATTTTTAAAAACATGTGTAGAAAAATCTCTTTCTTATAAAATTCCGAGCTATTAGGGTTGAACTAGTGGAATTTCCCGAACTTGGTTAACAAAACTTTTGTGTTCATTTGTGGTATGTGAAAAATTTTCTTTACTAACATTTGTTATTGATTTAAATTATTTCTATACATAAACTCTAAAATTTTCATTTTGTTGTGATCTATTTGCCTTTAATCTCTTTTTTTGTTTACAAGATGAAGGGAAAGTGAAAATGCAAGTTTTGATTTAAGAAAAAGGATACATCAAAAATGGAAATGCACAATGCACAAATATAGAGAGAGATAATTCCAAAAAGTGTCTATAATTTTTAGGGATTGTAAACTTATTTTTAGTTTTTATATATTAGATTTTGCAATCGTCGGGAAAAGGGCAACGAGGGGGATTTTTAACTGAGTGTTGACTCCCAATTCGTAAGTCATTCCTTACAAAAATATAGACTGTTACGCATGATAAATCACTTTAAAATCATCTATAATCGTTAGGTGAACTTTTTGTAAATGGGTAAAATAATGGCTTGTTTGACTCGGGGAAATATCCCACCGAACGTTCACTTGGGAATTTAATGTTATTATCTTTAAAAGGTTTAGATCCATAGGTCATTTGAATCTTTAACGTGTTTCAAGCATGCATATCCATTTTTAAAAACGTGTAGAAAATCTCTTTCTGATAAAATTCCGAGCTATTAAGGTTGAACTAGTGGAATTGCCCAAACTTGGTTAACAAAACTTTTGTGTTCATTTATGGTGTGTGAATAAATTTTTTTTACTTACATTTGTTATTGCTTTAAATTCTTTCCATACATAAACTCTAAAATTTTCATTTTGTTGTGATCTATTTCCCATTTATCTCTTTTTTTGTTTACGAGATGAAGGGAAAGTGAAAATTCAATTTTATATTTAAGAAAAAAGTATACATCTAAAATTGAAATGCTCAATGCACAAATGTAGAGAGATAATTCCATAAAGTGTCTGTAATTTTTAGCGATTGTAAACTCTTTTTGATTTTTATTTATCAAGTTCTGCATTTGTCAGGGAAAGGGGCAGGTGGAGGATTTTTATCTGAGTTTTGACTGCCAATCCATAAATCATTCGTGACAAAAATATTGCCCGTTACACATGATAAAATAATTTACAATCATCTATGATCGTTAGGTCAGCTATTAGTAAATGGGCAAAATAATGGCTTGTTTGGCTTGGGTAAATATCCTACCACACGTTCACTTGGGAATTTAATGTTATTATCTTCAAAAGGTTTGGTTCCGTAGGTCAATGGCATCTTTAACATGTTTCAGGCATGTATAGCCATTTTTAAAAACATGTGTAGAAAAATCTCTTTCTTATAAAATTCCGAGCTATAATGGTTAACCAAATGGAATTTCCCAAACTTGGATAACAAAACTTTTGTGGTCATTTTTGGTGTGTGAATAATTCTTTTTTTCTTAGATTTTTTATTGCTTTAAATTCTTTCCAATCATAAACTCTAAAATTTTCATTTTGTTGTGATCTATTTGCCTTTTATCTCTTTATTTTTTTACAAGATAAAGGGAAAGTGAAAACTCAAGTTTTGATTAAAGAAAAAATTGTACATCTAAAATGGAAATGCACAATGCCCAAATGTAGAGTGAGATAATACCAAAACGTGTCTGTAATTTTTAGGGATTGTAAACTATTTTTAGTTTTTATATATCAGGTTTTGCAATCGTCGGGAAAAGGGGGAGTCGTGGGATTTTTAACAGAGTGTTGACGCCCAATCCGTAACTCATTTCTTACAAAAATATAGCTCGGTACGCATGATAAATCACTTGACAATCATCTATGATCGTTAGGTCTGCTTTTCGTAAATGGGCAAAATAATGGCTTGTCTGACTCGGGTAAATATCCCACCGCACCTTCACTCTGGGAATTTAATGTTATTCTCTTTAAAAGTTTGGATCCATAGCTCATTTGCATCTTTAACATGTTTCAAACATGCATATCCATTTTTTAAAACATATCTAGAGAAATCTCTTTCTTAAAAAATTCTGAGCTTTTAGGGTTGAACTAATGGAATTTCCCAAGCTTTGTTCACAAAAATCTTGTGTTCATTTGTGGTGTGTGAATAAATTTTATTTACTTACATTTTTTATTGCCTTAAATTATTTCCATACATAAACTCTTAAATTTACATTTTTTTGTGATTTATTTGGCTTTTATCTCTTTTTTTGTTTACGAGATGAAGGGAAAGTGAAAGCTCATGTTTTAATTTAAGAAAAAAGTATACATCTAAATTGGAAATGCACAATGCGCAAATGTTGAAAGAGATAATTCCAAAAAGTGTTTGAAATTTTTAGGGATTGTAAACTCTTTTTAGTTTTTTTATATCAGGTTCTGCAATTGTCGGTAAAAGAGGGAGGCGTGAGATTTTTAACTGAGTGTTGAGTCCCAATCCATAATTCATTCCTTACAAAAATATAGCCCGTTACGCATGATAAATCACTTTACAATCATCTATGATCATTTGGTTAGATTTTTATAAATGGGCAAAATAGTGGCTTGTTTCACTAGGGTAAATATCCCATCGCATGTTCTCTTGGGAATTTAATGTTATTCTCTTTAAAAGGTTTGGATCCATAGGTCATTCCCATCTTTAACTTGTTTAAAGCATGTATATCCATTTTTTAAAACGTGTAGAAAAATCTCTTTCTTATAAAATTCCGAGCTATTAGGGTCGAACAAGTGGAATTTTCCCAAACTTGGATAACAAAAAACTTTATTGTTCATTTTTGGTGTGTGAATAAATTTTTTTTACTTACATTTGTTATCGCTTTAAATTCTTTCCATACATAAACTCTAAAATTTTCATTTTGTTGTGATCTATTTGCCTTTTATATATTTTTTTGTTTACGAGTCGAAGGGAAAGAGAAAACTCTAGTTTTGATTTAAGAAAAAAGTATACATCAAAAATGAAAATGTACAATGCACAAATGTAGAGAGAGATAATTCCAGAAAGTGTTAGTAAGTTTTAGGGATTGTAAACTCTTTTTAGTTTTTAAATATCAGGTTCTGTAATCATCGGGAAAAGGTGGACGCAGGGGATTTTAAACTGAGTCTTGACTCCCAATCCATAAGTCATTCCTTACAAAAGTATAGCTCGTTACGCTTGATAAATCACTTACAATCATCTATGATCGTTCGGTCAACTTTTTGTAAATGGGAAAAATAATGGCTTGTTTGACTCGGGTAAATATCCCTCCGCACGTTCATTTCGGAATTTAATTTTATTCTATTCAAAAGGTATGGATGCATAGATCATTGGCATGTTTAACATGTTTCAAGCATTCATATCCATTTTTTAAAACATGTGTAGAAAAATATATTTCTAATAAAATTCCGAGCTATTAGGGTTGAACTAGTGGAATTTCCCAAACTTGGATAACAAAATTTTTTTGTTCATTTGTGGTGTGTGAATAAATTTTCTTTACTTACATTTGTTATTGCTTTAAATTCTTTCCATACATAAACTCTAAAATTTTCATTTTGTTGTGATCTATTTGCCTTTTCTCTTTTTTTTTTTTTACGAGATGAAGGGAAAGTGAAAGCTCAAGTTTTTATTTAAGAAAAAGGTATATCTAAAATGGAAATGCCAAATGCAAAAATGTAGAGAGAGATAATTCTAAAAAGTCTCAATAATTTTTACGGATTGTAAACTCTTTTTAGTTTTTTAATATTAGGTTCTGCAATGGTGGGGAAAAGGGGAAGGCGAGGGATTTTTAATTGAGTGTTGACTCCCAATCCACAAGTCATTCCATACCAAAATAAAGCTCGTTACGCATGATAAATCACTTTAAAATCATCTATAATCGTTAGGTCAGCTTTGGTAAATAGGCAAAATAATGGCTTGTTTGACTCGGGTAAGTATCCCACCGCACGGTCACTTGGGAATTTAATATTATTCTCTTTAAAAGGTTTCGATCCATAGATCATTTGCATCTTTAACATGTTTCAACCTTGCATATCCATTTTTTAAAACATGTATAGAAAAATCTCTTTCTTATAAAATTTCGAGCTATTAGGGTTGAAATAGTGGAATTTCCAAAACTGGATAAGAAAACTTTTGTGTTCATTTGTGGTGAGTGAATAAATTTTCTTTACTTACATTTGTTATTGCTTTCAATTATTTCCATACATAAACTCTAAAATTTTCATTTTGTTGCGATCTATTTGCCTTTTATGTCTTTTTTTGTTTACGAGATGAAGGCAAAGTGAAAACTCAAGTTTTGATTTAAGAAAAAAGTATATATCTAAAATGGAAATGCACAATGCACAAACGTAGAGAAAGATAATTCCAAAAAGTGTCGGTAATTTTTTGGGATTGTAAACACTTTTTAGTTTTTATATATCAGGTTCTGCAATCGTCGGGAAAAGGGGGAGGCTGGGGATTTTTAACTGAATGTTGACTCCCAATCCATAAGTCATTCCTTACAAAAATATAGCCAGTTACGCATGATAAATCACTTTACAATCATCTATGATTTTTAGCTCAGCTTTTTTTAAATGGGCAAAATAATGGCTTGTTTGACTCGAGGAAATATCCCACCGCACGTTGACTTTGGAATTTAATGTTATTCTCGTTTAATGGTTTGGATCCATAGGTCATTTGCATCTTTAGCATGTTTCAAGCATGCATATCCATTTTTTGAAAAAAAATTTGGGTTCGTTTGTGGTGTGTGAATAAATTTTATTTACTTAAATTTTTTATTGCTTTAAATTCTTTCCATACATAAACTCTAAAATTGTCATTTTGTTGTGATCTATTTTCCTTTAATCTCTTTTTTTTTTTTACGAGATGAAGGGAAAGTGAAAACTCAAGTTTTAAATTAAGAAAAAAGTATACATCTCAAACGGAAATACACAATGCAAAAATGTAGAGAGCGATAATTCCAAAAAGTGTCTGTAATTTTTAGAGATTGTAAACTCTTTTTAGTTTTTATATATTAGGTTCAACAATCGTCAGAAAAGGGGGAGGTGGCAGAATTTTAACTGAGTGTTGAATCTCAATCCATAAGTCATTCCTTACAAAAAATATAGTCCGTTATGTATGATAAATCACTTTACAATCCTCTATGATATTTATTTCAGCTTTTTGTACATGGGCAAAATAATGTCTTGTTTGACTCGGTTAAATATCCCACCGTAAATTCACCTGGGAATTTAATATTATTCACTTTAAATGATTTGGATAAATAGGTCATTTCCATATTAAACATGTTTCAAGCATGCATATCCATTTTTTAAAACATGAGAAGAAAAATATCTTTCTTATAAAATTTCGAGCTATTAGAGTTGAACAACTAGAATAACCAAAACTTGGATAACAAAACTTTTTGGTTCATTTGTGGTGTGTGAATAAATTTTCTTTACTTGCATTTTCTATCGCTTTAAATTCATTCCGTACATGAACTGTAAAATTTTCATTTTGTTGTGATCTATTTGTCGTTTATATCCTTTTTTTGTTTACGAGATGAACGGAAAGTGAGAACTCAAGTTTTTATTTAAGAAAAAAGTATACATCTAAAATGGAAATGTACAATGAACAAATGTAGAGAGAGATCATTCCAAAAAGTGTCCATAATTTTTAGGAATTGTAAAATCTTTTTAATGTTTATCTATTAGGTTCTGCAATCGTTGGGAAAAGGGGGAGGCGAGGGATTTTTAACTGAATGTTGACTCCCAATCTTTAAGTCATTCCTTACAATAATGTAGCCCATTACGCATGATAAATCACTTTACAATCACCAATTATCGTTAGGTCAGCTTTTTTTAAATGGGCTAAATAATGGTTTGTTTGACTTGGGTAAATATCCCACTGCACGTTTACTTGGGAATTTAATGATATTCTCTTTAAAAGGTTTGGATCCATAGGTGATTTGCATGTTTAACATGTTTCAAGCATGCATATCCATTTTTTAAAACTTGTGAAGAAAAATTGTTATAAAATTCCGAGCTATTAGGGTTGAACTAGTGGAATTTCCCAAACTTTTGATTTAAGAAAAAAGTATAGATCTAAAATGGCAATTCACAATGCACAAATGTTGAGAGATATAATTCCATAAAGTGTCTATAATTTTTAGGGATTGTAAACTCTTTTTAGTTTTTATATATCTAGTTCTGCAATCGTCGGGAAAAGGGAGAGGTAGGGGATTTTTAACTGAGTGTTGACTCCCAATCCATAAATCATTCCTTACAAAAATATCCCACCGCACGTGCACTTGGGAATTTAATGTTATTTGCTTTAAGGTTTGGATCCATAGGTCATTTGCATTTTTTAACCTGTTTCAAGCATGCATACCATTTTTTAAAACATGTGTAGAAAAATCTCTTCCTTAAAAAATTCCGAGCTATTAGGGTTGAACTAGTGGAATTTCCCAAGCTTGGATAACAAAAATTTTGTGTTCATTTGTGGTGTGTAAATAAATTTCTTTACTTACATTTGTTATTGCTTTAAATTATTTCTGTACATAAATCTAAAACTTTCATTTTGTTGTAATCTATTTGCCTTTTATCTCTTTTTTTTAACGAGATGATGGGAAAGTGAAAGCTCAAGTTTTGATTTAATAAAAAAATATACATCTAAAATGGAAATGCACAATGCAAAAATTTAGAAAGAGATAATTCCAAAAAGTGTTAGTAATTTTTAGGGATTGTAAACTCTTTTTAGTTTTTATATATCAGGTTTTTCAATCGTCAGGTAAATGGGGAGGCAGGGCCTTTTTAACTAAGTGTTAACTCCCGATCCATAAGACAATTCTCACAAAAATATAGCCCATAACGCATGATAAATCACTTTACAATCATCTATGATCCTTAGCTCAGCTTTTTGTAAATGAGCAAAAGAATGGCGTGTTTGACTCGGGTAAATATCCCACCGCACGTTCACTTGGGGATTTAATGTTATTCTCATTAAAATGTTTGGATGCATAGGTCATTTGCATATTTAACATGTTTCAAGCCTGCATATCCATTTTTTAAAACATGTGTAGAATAATCTCTTTGTTATAAAATTCCGAGCGATTAGGGTTCAACTAGTGGAATTTCCAAAACTTGGAGAACAAAACTTTTGTGTTCATTTGTGGGGTGTGATTAAATTTTCTTTACTTACATTTGTTATCGCTTTATATTCTTTCATTTTGTTGTGATCTATTTACCTTTTATCTTTTTTTTTTTTTACGAGATGATGGGAAAGTGAAAACTCAAGTTTTGATTTAATAAAAAATTATACATCTAAAATGGAATTTCCCAATACACAAATTTAGAGAGAGATAATTCCAAAAAGTGTCAGTAATTTTTAGGGATTTAAAATTATTTTTTGTTCTTATATATAAGGTTTTTCAATCGTTGGGAAAAGGGCGAGGGGAAGGATTTTTTACTGAGTGTTGAGTCCCAATCCATCAGACAATCCTTACAAAAATATAGCCCGTTACGCATGATAAATCACTTTACAATCATCTATGATCGTTAGGTTAGCTTTTTGTAAATGAACAATAGAATGGCTTGTTTGACTCGGGTAAATATCCCACCGCACATTCACTTGGGGATTTAATGTTATTCTCATTAAAAGGTTTGGATGCATAGGTCATTTGCATGTTTAACATGTTTCAAGCATGCATATCCATTTTTTAAAACATGTGTAGAATAATCTCTTTGTTATAAAATTCCGAGCGATTAGGGTTCAACTAGTGGAATTTCCCAAACTTGGAGAACAAAACTTTTGTGTTCATTTGTGGGGTGTGATTAAATTTTCTTTACTTACATTTGTTATCGCTTTATATTCTTTCATTTTGTTGTGATCTATTTACCTTTTATCTTTTTTTTTTGTTTACGAGATGATGGGAAAGTGAAAACTCAAGTTTTGATTTAATAAAAAATTATACATCTAAAATGGAATTTCCCAATACACAAATTTAGAGAGAGATAATTCCAAAAAGCGTCAGTAATTTTTAGGGATTTAAAATTATTTTTTGTTCTTATATATAAGGTTTTTCAATCGTTGGGAAAAGGGAGGCGGGGGATTTTTAACTAAGTGTTGATTCCCAATCCATTAGTCATTCCTTATAAAAATATAGCCTGTTACGCATGATAAATCTCTTTAAAATCCTCTTTGATCATTAGGTCAGCTTTTTGTAAGTGGGCAAAACAATGGCTTGTTTGACTCGGGTAAATATCCCACAACAAGTTTTCTTGGGAATTTAATGTTATTCACTTTAAAAGGTTTGGATCCATAGGTCATTTGTATCTTTAACATGTTTCTAATATGCATAACTATTTTTTAAAACATGTTTTGAAAAATTTCTTTTTTTATAAAATTCCGAGCAATTAGAGTTGAACTAGTGGAATATCCCAAGTTTGGATAGCAAAAATTTTGTGTTCATGAGCGGTGTGTGAATAAATTTTCTTTTATAACATTTTTATTGCTTTAAATTCTTTCCATACATAAACTCTAAAATTTTCATTTTGTTGTGATCTATTTGCCTTTTCTCTCTTTTTTTTCGGCGAGATGATAGGAAAGTGACAACTCAAGTTTTTATTTAAGAAAAAGTTCACATCTTAAATGGAAATTAATAATGCACAAATGTAGAGAGAGATAATTCCAAAAAGTGACTGTAATTTTTAGGGATTGTAAACTCTTTTTAGTTTTTATGTATCAGGTTCTGCAATCATCGGGAAAAGGTGGAGGCGGGGGATTTTTAACTGAGTGTTGACACCTAATCCATAAGTCATTCCTTAAAAAAATATAGCCCGTTACACATGATATAACACTTACAATCATCTATGACCGTTAGGTCAACTTTTTGGAAATGGGAAAAATAATGGCTTGTTTGAATCGGGTAAATATCCTACCGCACGTTCACATGGGAATTTAATGTTATTCTCTTTAAAAGGCTTGGATCCATAGGACATTTTCATCTTTAACATGTTCCAAGCATGCATATCCATTTTTTAAAACATGTGTAGAAAAATCTCTTTTTGATAAAATTCCGAGTTATTAGGGTTGAACTAGTGGAATTTCCCAAACTTGGAGAACAAAAATTGTGTGTTCATTTTAGGTTTGTGAATAAATTTTCTTTACTTACATTTGTTAAAGCTTTAAATTCTTTCCATACATAAATTCTAAAATTTTCATTTTGTTGTGATCTATTTGCCTTTTCTCTCTATTTTTTTACCAGATGTAGGGAAAGTGAAAACTCATGTTTTGATTTACGAAAAAAGTATACATCTAAAATAGAAATGCATAATGCACAAATGTAGAGAGAGATAATTCCAAAAACTGTCAGTATTTTTTAGGGATTGAAAACTCTTTTTAGTTTTTTTATATCTGGTTCTGCAATCATCGAGAAAAGGGGGAGGTGGGGGATATTTAACTGAATGTTGACTCCCAATCCATAAGTCATTCCAAACAAAAATATAGCTCGTTACGCATAAGAAATCACTTTTCAATCATCTGTGATCATTTTTTCAACTTTTTGTAAATGGAAAAAATAATGGCTTGTTTCACTCGGGTAAATATGCCACCGCACGTTCAATAGGGAATTTAATATTATTCTTTCTATAAGGTTTGGAGCCTTAGGTCATTTGCATCTTAAACATATTTCTAGAATGCATATCCAATTTTTAAAACATGTGTAGAAAAATCTCTTTCTTCTAAAATTCCGAGCTATTAGGGTTCAACTGGTGGAGTTTCCCAAACTTGCATAACAATAATTTTTTATTCATTTATGGTGTGTGAATAAATTTTATTTACTTACATTTGTTATTGCTATAAATTCTTTCCTTACATAAACTCTAAAATTTTTATTTTGTCTTGATCTTTTTGCCTTTTCACTCTTTTTTTTTTTACGAGATGATGGGAAAGTGAAAACTCAAGTTTTTATTTAAGAAAAAAGTGTATCTCTAAAATGGAAATTCCAAATGCACAAATGTAGAGAGAGATAATTCTAAAAAGTGTCCTTAATTTTGAGGGATTGTAAACTCTTTTTAGTTTTTTTATATCAGGTTTTGCAATCATCAGGAAAAGGGGGAGGCGGGGGATTTTTAACTGACTGTTGACAACCAATAAATTAGTCATTCCTTAAAAAATATAGCCCGTTATGCATGATAAATCACTTTATAATGATCTATGATCATTACGTTATCTTTTTGTAAATGGGCAAGATAATGGTTTGTTTAACTCGGGTAAATATCCCACCGCACGTGCACTTGCAAATTTAATGTTATTCTCTTTAAAAGGTTTGGATCCATAGGTCATTTTCATGTTTAACATGTTTCTAGCATGCATATCCATTTTTTAAAACATGTGTTGAAAAATCTCTTTCTTATAAAATTCCGAGCTATTAGGGTTGAACTAGTGGAATTTCCCAAACTTGGATAACAAAACTTTTGTGTTCATTTGTGGTGTGTGAATAAATTTTCTTTACTTACATTTGTTATCGTTTTAAAATCTTTCTATACATAAACTCTAAAATTTTAATTTTGTTCTGATCTATTTTCGTATTATATCTTTTTTTGTATACGAGATAAAGTGACAGTAAAAACACAAGTTTTGATTTAAGAAAAATGTATATATCTAAAATGGAAATACATAATACAAAAAGGTAGAAAGAGATAATTCCTAAAAGTGTCTGTAATTTTTAGGGATTGTAAACTCGTTTTAGTTTTTTATATTTTACGTTCTTCAATCGTCGGGAAAAAGGGGAGGTGGGGGATTTTTAACTGAGTGTTGACTCCCAGTCCATAAGTCATTCCTTACAAAAATATAGCCCGTTATGCACGATAAATCACTTTAAGATCATCTATGATCGTTAGGTCAGCTTTCTGTAAATGGGCAAAATAATGGCTTGTTTGACTCAGCTAAATATCCCAACGCACGTTCACTTGGGAATTTAATGTTATTCTCTTTCAAAGGTTTGGATCCATAGGTCATTTGCATCTTTAACATGTTTCAAGGATGCATAACTATTTTTTAAAACATGTGTAGAAAGATCTCATTCTTATAATATTCCGATCTATTAGGGTTGAATTATTGAAATTTCCAAAACTGGATAACAAAACTTTTGTGTTCATTTGTGGTGAGTGAATAAATTTTCTTTACTTACACTTTTTATTGCTTTAAATTATTTCCATACATAAACTCTAAACTTTTCATTTTGTTGTGATCTATTTGCCTTTTATCTCTTTTTTTTTTAACGAGATGAAGGGAAAGTGAAAACTCAAGTTTTGATTTAAGAAAAAAGTATACATATAAAATGGAAATTCACAATGCATAAAAGTAAAGAGAGATAATTCCAAAAAGTGTCTGTAATTTTTAGGGATTGCAAACCCTTTTATTTTTATATATTAGGTTCTGCAATCGTCAGCAAAAGGGGGAGGCAGGGGATTTTTAACTGAGTGTTGACTCCCAATCTATAAGTGATTCATTAAAAAAATATAGCCCGTTATGCATGATAAATCACTTTACAATCATCTATGATCGTTAGGTCAGCTTTTTGTAATTGGGAAAAATAATGGCTTGTTTGACTCGGGTAAATATCCCATCACACGTTCACTTGGGAATTTATTGTTATTATCTTTAAAAGGTTTGGATCCATAGTTCATTTGCATCTTTAACATGTTTCAAGCATGCATATCCATTTTTTCAAACATGTGTAGAATAATCTCTTTCTAATAAAATTCCGAGCTATTATGGTTGAACTAGTGGAATTTCCCAAACTTGGATAACAAAACTTTTGAATTCATTTGTGGTGTGTTCATAAATTTTCTTTACTTACATTTGGTATTGTTTTAAATTCTTTAGATACATAAACTATAAAATTTTTATTTTGTTGTGATCTATTTGCCTTTATCTCTTTTTTTTACGAGATGAAGGGAAATTGAAAACTCAAGTTTTTATTTATGAAAAAAATATACATCTAAAATGGAAATACCCAATGCACAAATGTAGAGAGAGATAACTCCAAAAATTATTTGTAATTTTTATGGATTGTAAATTCTTTTAAGTTTTTTTATATTCGGTTCTGCAATCAATGGGAAAAGGGGGAGACGGGGGATTTTTAACTGAGTGTTGAGACCCAATCCATCAGTCATTCCTTAAATAAATATAGCCTGTTACGCATCATACATTACTTTACAATCATCTATGATTGTTATGTCATATTTTTTTAAATGGGAAAAATAATGGCTTGTTTGACTCGGGTAAATATCCCACCGCATGTTCACTTGGGAATTTAATGTTATTCTATTTAAAAGGTTTGGATCCAAAGGTAATTTTCATGTTTAAAAAGTTTCCAGCATGCATATCCATTTTTTTAAACATGTGTAGAAAATCACTTCCTTATAAAATTCTGAGCTATTAGGGTTGAATTAGTGGAATTTCCCAAACTTAGATAACAAAACTTTTGTGTACATTTGTGGTGTGGGAATAAATTTTCTTTACTTACATTTATAATTTCTTTAAATTCTTTCCACACATCAACTCTAAAATTTTGATTTTGTTGTGATCTATTTGCCTTTTATCACTTTTTTGGTTACAATATAAAGACAAACTTAAAACTATAGTTTTGATTTAAGAAAAAAGTATACAACTAAAATGAAAATTCACAATGCCCAAATGTAGAGAGAGATAATTTCAAAAACTGTCTATAATTTTAAGGACAATTTTAATTTTAATTTTATAGTTTAAATTTTTATGGATTGTAATTTATCAGGTTCTGCAATCGTCGGGAAAAGGGTGTGGCGGGGGAAATTTAACTGAGTGTTATCTCCCAATCATTAAGTCATTCCTTAAGAAAATGTACCCCATTACGAAAGATAAATCACTTTACAATAATCTATGATTGTTAGGGCAATTTTTGAAATTTGGAAAAATAATGGTTTGTTTGACTCAGGCAAATATCCCATTGCACGTTCACTTGGGAATTTAACGTTATTATCTTTAAAAGGTTTGGATCCATAGGTCATTTAGATCTTTAACATGTTTCAAACATGCATATCCATTTTTTAAAACATGCGGAGAAAAGACTCTTTCTTATAAAATTTCGGGCTATTAGGGTTGAACTAGTGAAGTTTCCCAAACTTGGATAACAAAACTTTTGTGTTCATTTGTGGTGTGTGAATAAATTTTCTTTACTTAAATTTGTTATTGCTTTAAATTCTTTCCATACATAAACTCTAAAATTTTCAATTTGTTGTGATCTATTTGCCTTTTATCACTTTTTTTGTTTACGAGGTGAAGGGAAAATGAAAACTCAATTTTGAATTAAGAAAAAAGTACAGATCTAAAATGGAAATGTAAAATGCACAAAGGTAGAGAGAGATAATTCCAAAAAGTGTCTATAATTTTTAGGGATTGTAAACTCTTTATAGTTTTTAGATATTTTGTTCAGTAATCATTGGGAAAAGAGGGGTGCGGGGGACTTTTAACTGAGTGTTGACTCCCAATCCATAAGTCATTCCTTAAAAAATATTGCCCTTTACACATGATCAATCACTTAACAATCAACTATGATCGTTAGGTCAGTTTTTGTAAATGGGCAAAATAATGGCTTGTTTGAGTCGTGTAAATATCCTACCGCACGTTCACTTGGGGATTTAATGTTATTCTCTTTAAAAGGTTTGGATCCATAGGTCATTTGCATCTTTAACATGTTTCGAGCATGCATATCCATTTTTTAAAACATGTGTAGAAAAATCTCTCTCTTATAAAATTCTAAGCTATTAGGGTTGAACTACTGGAATTTCCCAAGCTTGGATAACAAAACTTTTGTGTTCATTTGTGGTGTGGGAATAAATTTTATTTACTTACATTTGTTATTGCTTTAAATTCTTTCCATACATAAACTCTAAAATTTTCATTTTGTTGTGATCAATTAGCCTTGTTTCTCTTTTTTAGTTAACGAGATGAAGGGAAAATGAAAACACAAGTTTTGATTTAAGAAAAAAGTATACATCTAAAATGGAAATTCACAATGCACAAATCTAGAGTGAGATAATTCCAAAAAGTGTCTGTAATTTTTAGGGAATATAAACTATTTTTAGTTTTTGTATATCAGGTTCTGCAATTGTGAGTAAAAGGAGGAGGCAGGGATTTTTAACTGAGTGTTGACACCCAATCCATAAGTCATTCCTTACAAAAATATAGCCCATTATGGATGATAAAACATTTTACAATTATCTATGATCCTTAGGTCAGTTTTTTGTAAATGGGCAAAATAATGGCTTGTTTGACTCTTGTAGATATCCCACTGCACATTCACTTAGGAATTTAATGTTATTCTCTTTGAAAGATTTGGATCCATTGGTCATTTACATCTTTAACATGTTTCTAACATGCATATTTATTTTTTAAAACATGTGTAGAAAAATCTTTTTTTCATATAAAATTCCGAGCTATTAGGGTTGAACTAGTGGAATATCACAAGCTTGGATAACAAAACTTTTGTGTTCATTTGTGGTGTGCAAATATATTTTATTTACAAACATTTCTTATTTCTTTAAATTATTTCCATACATAAACTCTAAAATTTTCATTTTGTTGTGAACTATTTGCCTTTTGTCTCTTTTTTTTTTTTTTTACGAGATGAAGGGAAAGTGAAAACTCAAGTTTTTATTTAAGAAAAAGTACACATCTTAAAAGGAAATGCACAATGCACAAATGTAGAGAGAGATAATTCCAAAAAGTGTCTGTAATTTTTAGGGATTGTAAACTCTATTTATTTTTTATATATCAAGTTTTGCAATCGTCGGGAAAAGGGAGAGGTAGGGGATTTTTAACTGAGTGTTGACTCCCAATCCATAAGTCATTTCTTACAAAAATATGGCCCATTACGCATGACAAATCACTTACATCATCTATGATGGTTAGGTCAACTTTTTGTAAATGAGAAAAATAATGGCTTGTTTGACTCAGGTTCACTTGGGAATTTAATGTTATTCTCTTTAAAAGGTTTGGACCCAAAGGTCATTTGCAGCTTTAACATGTTTCAAGCATGCATATCCTTTTTTTTAAATCTCTTTCTTATCAAATTCCGAGCTATTAGGGTTGAACTAGTGGAATTTTCCAAACTTGGATAACAAAAATTGTGTGTTCATTTTAGGTTTGTGAATAAATTTTCTTTACTTACTATTGTCAATGCTTTAAATTTTCCCATACATTAACTCTTAAATTTTCATTTTGTTGTGATCAGTTTGCCTTTTCTCTCTGTTTTTTTCACAAGATGAAGGGAAAGTGAAGACTCAAGTTTTGATTTAAGAAAAAAGTATACATCTAAAATAGAAATGCACAATGCACAAATTTGGAGAGAGATAATTCCAAAAAGTGTCAGTATTTTTTAGAGATTGTAAACTCTTTTTAGTTTTTTTATATCAGGTTTTGCAATCGTCGGGAAAAGGGAAAGATGAGGGATATTTAATTAAGTGTTGACTCCCAATCCATAAGTCATTCCTTAAAAAAATATAGCCCGTTACACATGATAAATCACTTTACAATCATCTTTGATTGTTCTGTCAACTTTTTGCAAATGGGAAAAATAATGACTTGTTTGACTCAAGTAAATATCCCACCGCACGTTCGCTAGGAAATTTAATGTTATTTTTTTAAAAAGGTTTGGATCGTTAGGTCATTTTCTTCTTAAACATGTTTCAAGGATGTATATCCATTTTTTAAAACAGGTGTCGAAAAATCTCTTTCTTCTAAAATTCTGAGCTATTAGGGTTGAACAAGTGGAATTTCCCAAACTTGGATAACAAAACTTTTGGGTTTAGTTGTGGTGTATGAATAAATTTTCTTTACTTACATTAATTATTGCTTTAAATTCTTTCCTTACATAAACTCTAAAATTTTTATTTTGTTGTGATCTATTTGCCTTTTCTCTTTTTTTTTTAAGAGATGAAGGGAAAGTGAAAAATCAAGTTTTTATTTAAGAAAAAAGTATATATCTAAAATGGAAATGCCAAATTCACAAATTTAGAGAGAGATAATTCTAAAAAGTTTCAGTAATTTTTAGTGATTTTAAACTCTTTTTAGTTTTTTTATATCAGGTTTTGCAATCGTCGGGAAAAGGGGGAGGCGGGGGATTTTTTACTGAGAGTTCACACCCAATCCAATAGTCATTCCTTAAAAAAATATAGCCCATTATACATGATAAATCACTTTACAATCATCTACAATCGTTATGTCATCTTATTTTAAATGGGCAAAATAATGGATTGTTTGAGTCAGGTAAATATCCTACCGCACGTGCACTTGCGAATTTAAAGTTATTCTCTTTAAAAGGTTTGGATCCATTGGTCATTTTCATGTTTAACATGTTTCCAGCATGCATATCCATTTTTTAAAACATGTGTTTAAAATTTTCTTTCTTATAAAATTCCGAGCTATTAGGGTTGAACTAAGAGAATTTCCCAAACTTAGATTACAAAACTTTTGTGTTCATTTGTTATTGCTTTAAATTTTTTCTATACATAAACTCTAAAATTTTCATTTTGTTGTGATCTATTTGCCTTTTATATCTTTTTTTGTTTTCGAGATGAAGGGAAAGTGAAAACTCAAGTTTTGATTTAAGAAAAAAGTATACACCTAAAACGAAAATGCACAATACACAAATGTTGGGAGAGATAATTCCAACAAGTGTCTGTAATTTTTAGGGATTGTAAACTTTTTTTAGTTTTTGTATTTCAGGTACTGCAATCATCGGGAAAAGGGGGAGGCGGAGGATTTTTAACTGAGTGTTGAGTCCCAATCTATTAGTCATTCCTCACAAAAATATAGCCCGTTACACATGATAAATCACTTTACAATCATATATAATCGTTAGGTCAGCTTTTTTTAAATGGGCAAAATAATGGCTTATTTGACTCGGGTAAATATCCCACCGCACGTTCACTTGGGAATTTATTGTTATTCTCTTTAAAAGGTTTGGATCCATAGGTCACTCGCATCTTTAACATGTTTCAAGAATGCATATCCATTTTTTAAAACATGAGTAGAAAAATCAGTTCCTTATAAATCTCCGAGCTATTAGGGTTCGACTAGTGGAATTTCCCAAACTTGGATAAAAAAACTTTTGTGTTCCTTTGTGGTGTGTGAAAAAATTTGCTTTACTAACTTTTGTTATTGCTTTAAATTCATTCCATACATAAACTCTAAAATTTTCATTTTGTAGTGATATATTTGCCTTTTTTCTATTTTTTTTTTTACAAGATGAAGGGAAAGTGAAAACTCAAGTTTTGATTGAAGAAAAACGTATACATCTTAAATGGAAATGCACAATGCACAAATGTAGAGAGAGATAATTCCAAAAAGTGTCTGTAATTTTTAGAGATTGTAAACTCTTTTCAGTTTTTATATATCTGGTTTGGCAATCGTTGGGAAAAGGGGGAGGCGTGGGATTTTTAACTGAGTGTTGACTCCTAATCCATAAGTCATTCCTTACAAAAATATAGCCCGTTACGAATGATAAATCAAATACAATCATCCACGATCGTTTGGTCAACTTTTTGGAAATTGGAAAAATAATGCCTTGTTTGACGCGGGTAAATATCCCACCACACTTTCACTTGGGAATTTAATGTTATTGTCTTTAAAACGTTTGGATCCATAGCTCATTTGGGTCTTTAACATGTTTCAAGCATGCATAACCATTTTTTAAAACATGTGTAGAAAAATCTCTTTCTTATAAAATTCCAAGCAATTATGGTTGAACTAGTGGAATTTCCCTAATTTGGATAACAAAAATTTTGTGTTCATTTTAACTTTGTGAATAAATTTTCTTTCCTTACATTTGTATTGCTTTTAATTCTTGCCTTACAAAAAATCTAAAATTTTCAGTTTGTTCTAATCTATTTTCCTTTTCTTTCTCTTTTTTTTTTACGAGAAGAAGGGAAAGTGAAAAATCAAGTTTGTATTTAAGAAAAAATTATAAATCTAAAATAGAAATGCACAATTAAAAAATGTAGAGTGAGATAATTCCAAAAAGTGTGTGTAGTTTTTTAGGGATTGTAAACTCTTTATAGTTTTTTTATATCTGGTTCTGCAATCGTCAAAAAAGGGGGAGGCGGGGGAATTTTAACTGAGTGTTGACACCCAATCCATAAGTCATTCCTTAGAAAAATATAGCCCATTACGCATGATAAATCACTTTACAATCATCCTTCATTGTGATGTCAACTTTTTGTAAATGGGAAAAATAATTGCTTGTTTGACTCGAGTAAATATCCCACCACACGTTCACTTGGGAATTTAATGTTATTATTTTTAAAAGGTTTGGATCCATAGTTCATTTCCATCTTAAACATGTTTCAAGCATGCATTTCCATTTTTTAAAACATGTGTAGAAAAATCTCTTTCTTATAAAATTCCAAGCTATTAGGGTTGAACTAGTGGAATTTCCCAAACTTAGATAACTATAATTTTGTGTTAATTTGTGGTGTGTGAATAAATTTTCTTCACTTAAATTTTTTATTTCTTTAAATTCTTTCCATCTATAAACTATAAAAATTTTATTTTGTTGTGATCTATTTGCCTTTTATCTCTTTTTGTGTTTACGAGATGAAGGGAAAGTGAAAACTCAAGTTTTGATTTAGTAAAAAAGTTTACATCAAAAATAGAAATGCACAATGCTTAAATGTAGAGAGAGATAATTCAAAAAAGTGTTTGTACTTTTTGGGGATTGTAAACTCTCTCTAGTTTTTTTATATCAGGTTCTGCAATCGCCGGGAAAAGGGGAAGGCGGGGAATTTTTAACTGAGTGTTGACACCCAATCAATCAGTTATTCCTTACCAAAATATAGCCCATTACGCATGATAAATCACTTTACAATCACGTACGATAGTTATGTCATCTTTTTGTAAATGGGCAATGTAATGTCTTGATTCACTCGGGTAAATATCCCCCCGCACGTTCATTTGTGAATTTAATGTTAATCTCTTTAAAAGGTTTGGATCCATAGGTCATTTTGATTTATAACATGTGTCAAGCATGCATATCCATTTTTTAAAACATGTGTAGAAAAATCTCTTTCTTATAAAATTCTGAGCTATTAGGGTTGAACTAGTGGAATTTCCCAAACTTGGATAACAAAATTTTTGAGTTAATTTCTAGTGTGTTAATAAATTTTTCTTTACTTACATTTTTTATCACTTTAAATTCTTTCCATACGTAAACTCTAAAATTTTCATTTTGTTGTGATCTATTTGCCTTTTATATATTTTTTTGTATACGAGATGAAAAGAAAGTAAAAACACAAGTTTTGAATTAAGAAAAAAGTATACATCTAAAATGAAAATACACTACACAAAAAAGTAAAGAGAGATAATTCCAAAAAGTGCCTATAATTTTTAGGGATTGTAAACTCGTTTTAGCTTTTTATATTTCAGGCTCTGCAATCGTCGGGAAAAGGGGGAGGGGGTGGATTTTTAACTGAGTGTTGACTCCCAGTCCATAAGTCATTCCTTACAAAAATATACCCTGTTGCGTATGATAAATCACTTTAAGATCATCTATGATCGTTAGGTCAACTTTTTGTAAATGGGCAAACTACTGGCTTGTTTGACTAGGGTAAATATCCCACCGCACGTTTACTTGGGAATTTAATGTTATTCTCTTTAAAAGGTTTGGATCCATAGGTCATTTGCATCTTTATCATGTTTAAAGCATGCATATCCATTTTTTAAAACATGTGTAGAAAAATCTCTTTCTTATAAAATTCAGATCTATTAGGGTTGAACTAGTGGAATTTCCAAAACTGGATAACAAAACTTTTGTGTTCATTTTTGGTGAGTAAATAAATTTTCTTTACTTACATTTGTTATTGCTTTAAATTATTTCATTACATAAACTCTAAAATTTTCATTTTGTTGTGATCTATTTGCCTTTTTTCTCTTTTTTATTTTACGAGATGAAGGGAAAGTGAAAACTCAAGTTTTGATTTTAGAAAAAAGTATACATCAAAAATGGAAATTCACAATGTACAAAAGTTGAGAAAGATAATTCCTAAAAGTGTCTGTAATTTTAGGGATTGCAAACTCTTTTTGTTTTTATATATTTGGTTCTGCAATCGTCGCCAAAAGTTGGAGGCAGGGGATTTTTAACTGAGTGCTGACTCCAAATCCATAAGTCATTCCTGGCAAAAATATAGCCCGATACACATGATAAATCAGTTTACAATCATCTATGATCGTTAGGTCAACTCTTTGTAAATGGGAAAAATAATGGCTTGTTTAACTCAGGTAAATATCCCACTGCATTTTCACTTGGGAATTTAATGTTCTTCTGTTTAAAAGGTTTGGATCCATAGGTCATTTTCATGTTTAACAAGTTTCCAGCATGCATATCCATTTTTTAAAACATGTGTAGAAAAATCTCTTTCTTATAAAATTCTGAGCTATTAGGGTAAAGTAGTGGAATTTCCGAAACTTGGATTAAAAAACTTTTGTGTTCACTTGTGGTGTATGAATAAATTATCTTTACTTACATTTGTTATCGCTTTAAATTCTTTCCATACATAAACTCTAAAATTTTTATTTTGCTGTGATCTATTTGCCTTTAATCTCTTTTTTTGTTAACGAGATGAAGGGAAAGTGAAAACTCAAGTTCTGATTTAAGAAAAAGTATACATCTAAAATGGAAATGCACAATACACAAATGTAGAGAGAGATAATTCCAAAAAAGTGTCTTTAATTTTTAGGGATTTTAAACTTTTTTTAGTTTTTATATTTCAAGTACTGCAATCATCGGGAAAAGGGGGAGGAGGAGAATTTTTAACTGAGTATTGACTTCCAATCTATAAGTCATTCCTTAAAAACATATAGCCCGTTACGCAAGATAAATCATTTTAAAATCATCTATGATCGTTAGGTCAACTTTTTGTAAACGGGCGAAATAATGGTATGTTTTACTCGGGTAAATATCCCATCACACGTTCACTTGGGAATTTAATGTTGTTCTTTTTAAAAGGTTTGGATCCATAGGTCATTTGCATCTTTAACATGTTTCAAGCATGCATATCCATTTTTTAAAACATGTATAGAAAAATCTCTTTCTAATAAAATTCCAAGCTATTTTGATTTAACTAGTGGAATTTCCCAAAATTGGATAACAAAACTTTTGTGTTAATTTAAATTTTCTTCACTTACATTTGTTATTGCTTTAAATTCTTTCCATACATAAACTCTAAAATTTTCATTTTGTTGTGATTTGTTTGCCTTTTATCTCTTTTTTTGTTTACGAGATGAAGGGAAAGTGAAAACTGAAGTTTTTATTAAATAAAAAAGTATACATCTAAAATAGAAATGCACAATGCCCAAATGTTGAGAGAAATAATTTTGAAAGGTGTCTTTAATTTTTAGGGATTGTGAACTCTTTTTAGTTTTTATATATAAGGTTCTGAAAACGTCGGGAAAAGGTGAAGGTGGGGGATTTTTAACTGAGTGTTGACTCCCAATCCATAAGTCATTCCTTAACATAATATAGCCCGGTACGTGATAGATGCCATATTTTGACATGAGAACTAGGTTAATTATAATAGAATAACCTTTATAATTGTATTATGGGTAGTTACTTATCGGTTTTCAAATGAAATGAGCATTTATTGAATTTGGCATTAATCACTGTCGATATTGCATATTTCTCTCTCCTGAATTATATTTCATTATTTTTTAGTCTTATTTCTTCCTGAAATGCATTTTATAGATTCAATTATGGAATTTCAGGAGAATTTGGGTGGAGAAGAAGATATTTACCAAAATGCCCTTAGTGAAATGGAGGTAATTTCTAGGGCAAATCGTTTTAAAATAAGAAAATCATATTTAAAGAAGAAGGGGGGCGTGAAGAGGAGGGGAGTGTAAAGAGAAGAAGGGGAGAGACCAAAAGGGAGGACTTTGACCGGAAACAGGGGAGGACCCGAGAGGAGTTCCCCACCGCTGTTCGCCGGCCAAGACCTTTCGCCACCGTCGTCCACCGTCGTCCACCACCATCAGGCAACCGAGAACAGACCCGAGGAGAGCTCGAGAGAGTCTCCGTCGCGGCGAGTTCGACACTGCCATTCTTTGCTCGCCAGGCCGGGAGGGGATCCGAGAGGGCTTCTCCGGCACCACTTCTTCTTTCTGACCATCCTCCGGCGTCGTTTACATATTCCGACCAGTCCCGGAGCCATTCCGACTCCAACCGAGACTCGAGAGAGCCGGTTAGAGAACGTCAGCTCTGTTTCGCTCTTCGCCGGACGTTACCTCCATCCGTCGGCTTCTAACCGTCGTTGCCGGCGTCGTCTCTACCTCCGGCCACTCACTATTGCTACCCGACGCCACCAATTTCCGGAAATCGCAGCACCCGTGAGAACGAGTTGCTGCCCGAGCGAGAGGAGGAAGAAGGGGAGTAATTCGTCATTATTGAATTTGATTTTTTATATGGTTTGAACTTAGGTTTTGAATGTTAATTGAATCTGATTTGATAATTAAGGTTTATTTAAGATTTGTTTTCTTGATATTTGATTAAATTAGTTAATTAGGGTAAGATTATAATTGAGGTTGGATTTTGGTATTTTAATCCGATTTCTGTCTTTAACTCTACGCGTCCGAGAGGGGCTAGACTCAAGGATTGAGAATCCGGATTCGTGGTTACGTGGCGCTCGAGAGAGGCACGAATCACAGTAAAATCCAAAGTTGACGTTTCCTGTTGTGCACGTAATTAATTAAATTATTGCTTGATAATTTAGGATATAATTAGTGTTTAGTTCAAATTAATTCATCATATTTGGTTAGGCTAGTTGACTGAAGAATACACAACATTCAATCCTCCCTGTGGATATGACCCTCGCTTACTGCTAGATTACATGAACGATTCGTACGCTTGCGAGGTATAAAAGTCGATGTAACTGAAATTGTACATCAAGTTTTTGGCGCCGTTGCCGGGGAGGCACGTATTAAGTGTATTTCTTTGTTCTCCATGGTCTTAGGTTAGATTTATTTTTATATTATTTTTTTATTTTTTTTATTTTTATTTTTTATTTTTTTTATTTTTTTTTTATTTTTTCAATTTTTAATTTTTAATTTTTAATTTTTAATTTTTTCTTTTGCTTTCATAATTTTAGCTAGGTGATTTTTTTTTTTTTTTATGAAATTATTTTTATTTATTCTAGTTAGTTCATATTTTTAGTAGTGAGTTTGTTAGCTTAATTTGATAGTTCATTTTGTTTCTTTTTGTGTTTTTATGCACGGGCGCCGCTCCCTAGGTGGACCATTAGCTCCCTTTGTTGAAGAGGTAGAACATATTTGTAGGAAAACACCCGAAGTCAAGTTAGGAGCTACCATGGCCAATCAGGGCGAACCATTACAGTTACCTGCAGCAGGTGACCGTAGAGCCCTGAGGGATTATTCTATCCCATCCCACTTCACATCACCTTCTTGCATTATATTGCCACCCACTACTGCCGCCAGTTATGAGTTGAAACCGGGTGTGATCCAACTCCTCCCTACATTCTATGGGTTGGATAAGGAGGACCCATATTACCACATCAAGGAATTCTTAGATATTTGTGCAACTTTTAAATTCCAGAATTTCTCAGATGACTCTATCCGGTTAAGACTTTTTCCATTTTCACTTAAGGATAAGGCCAAGTCTTGGCTTAATTCCTTGGAGGTGGGCAGCATTACTTCATGGGACACGTTAGTCACAAAATTTTTGTCCAAGTACTTTCCCATTCAGAGAACTACAGCCCTCAGGAGAGAAATCTCCAACTTTATGCAGCAGGAGGGTGAACACTTTTATGAGGCTTGGGAGAAATGGAAGGATTTGATTCGTAGGTGTCCGCATCATGGGTTTGAGAAATGGCATTTAGTGCAATACTTTTATCAAGGTCTTACACCCCAGGTTAGATCCATGGTAGACGCAACGAGTGGTGGGAGTTTGATGGGTAAGAGTGCTAGTGAGGCGTGGGACTTCTTTGAAACGTTGAGTGATCAATCTCAGCAATGGGGTTCGTCATTTAATGTTGATAGGAGATCCCACGAAACCAAAAGAGGGGGTCTCTACGAGGTTAGTGAAACACCTATGCTCATGGCCAAGATTGAGGGGTTGACTAGAAAAATTGATGCCCTTATGGTGTCCAAGAGTTCACCTGCTCCTAACCCATCTACTGTCTGTGCCATATGCTCTGGTTCATCTCATCCCACACAAATGTGTCCATCTAGTTCATCCTACCCAGAGCTCATTGAGGACTTGAATGCAGTCCAGAATTTTCATAGACCAAACCGGAACGATCCTTTTTCAGAAACATATAATCCGGGTTGGGCTAGGCACCCAAATTTCTCATGGTCCAAGGGCCCACAGGTTGGGGGTCCTCCAGGGTTTACTCAACCCCAAGCTCCGCGCCCACACTTCACCCAACAACCATTGATTCCACAAAAACCTTCACTTGAGGATACACTTCAATTATTCATGCAGAATACACAGTCCTCCATTGCCAAACTTGAAATGCAAGTGAGTCAGTTGGCCAGCCACATGAGTGAACAAGCACAAAATAGACTCCCGAGTCAAACCATTCCTAACCCCAAAATCACACATGAGAGTGAGTTGAGTTCCAAACCCCACCATGAGCAAGCAAAAGCCATAACCACCCTTAGGAGTGGTCGTGAGTTGAACAATGGGGTAGGGACCACTAAGTCTAAGGAGTCAAAGGATGACAATGGGGACACATCATTGAGTGACGAACCTCCAAGTTCTCCACCAACAACCAAGCAGATCCCTAACCAAGTCCCACTAGCTCCTTATCCGCAGAGGTTATCGGGCCCACCTAGGAAAGGAGATAGCATGCATGAAACGTTGGAACTGTTTAGTAAGGTTCACATTAACATTCCACTTCTTGATGCTATTAGGCAAGTCCCTGCCTATGCCCGATTTTTGAAAGACCTTTGTACACAGAAGAGAAAACAACATGTTAACAAAAAGGTCTTTCTTACTGAGAATGTAAGCTCAATTCTGAAGCACAACACTCCTCCTAAAGTTAAAGATCCTGGATGTCCCACAATTTCATGTGTCATTGGTGAACATACCATCCAGAGAGCTCTTCTTGACTTAGGAGCAAGTGTGAATTTGCTTCCTTTCTTTGTGTACCAGCAATTAGGTTTGGGGGAATTGAAGCCTACCCCCATCACACTTCAACTAGCTGACCGTTCTGTCAAGATACCACGAGGAATAGTTGAAGATGTTTTGATAAAAGTGGACAAATTTTTGTTCCCGGTTGATTTCATTGTTCTTGATACAGAACCAGTATTCAATGTGACCAACCAAATTCCTGTCATCCTAGGACGTCCCTTCTTAGCCACATCTAATGCTATCATTCATTGTAAAAGTGGTGAGTTGGAGTTGTCTTTTGGAAATTTTAAGGTCTCATTGAATGTATTTAATGCCGGGCTCCACCCACTTGAGTCTGATGATCTGAGTCCTGCATTTAATATAGAAACTGTTATGCTTGATAACGAATCCACTCTTGAATCTTTTGAGTCTTGCATAACATCTTTAGACATGGACTATTTTGATGAGGAAACATATTTCCGAGAGGTTAATTCTTTACTCAATTCTGTACCTCTGTTGGAGGAAGCTTATGAGGTTATCACAACTGATCATCCACAGGATCTTCCTCTTGACTTAGACAAACCTCTCGAAATTTCCAAGCTAGATCTTAAGCCACTTCCTCCCACGTTGAAGTATGCGTTCTTGGGACCCATGAACTCATTACCAGTCATTATTTCCTCTGATTTGAGTATTGAGCAGGAGGAACAATTGACTGAAGTTTTACAAGCACACAGAGAGGCATTGGGGTGGACTCTTGATGCCTTAAAAGGGATTAGCCCCTCCATATGCATGCATCGTATTCATTTGGAGGAGGGGACTAAAGCCTCACGTGAGATGCAACGTAGGTTAAATCCCCATATGCTGGAGGTTGTGAGAGAAGAAGTCATTAGGTTGCTTGTGACAGGAATCATTTACCCTATTTCCGATAGCACCTGGGTGAGTCCAATTCAAGTTGTCCCTAAGAAAGGGGGGATAACAATAATGAAAAATGAGAGTGGTGAATTGATTCCCACAAGAACTACCACCAAGTGGCGTGTCTGCATTGACTATAGAAAACTTAATTCCGTCACTAGGAAGGATCACTTCCCACTACCTTTCATTGATCAGGTACTAGAGCGATTGGCCGGCCACAATTTTTATTGCTTCTTAGATGGATACTCCGGCTACAATCAAATTCCCATTGCTCCAGAAGACCAGGAAAAGACCACATTCACGTGTCCGTTTGGCACCTATGCTTACAGACGCATGCCTTTTGGTTTATGCAATGCACCCGCCACTTTCCAACGGTGCATGATGAGTATTTTTTCTGACATGATTGGTGAATTTTTAGAGGTCTTTATGGATGACTTTTCTGTGTTTGGCTCTAGTTTTGATACATGTCTGTACAATCTTTCACTCGTATTGTCCCGTTGCATTAAGTCCAATTTAGTCTTGAATTGGGAGAAATGCCACTTCATGGTGAAAGAAGGAATTGTGTTAGGACATGTAGTGTCTGAGAGGGGTGTAGAAGTGGACAAAGCCAAGGTTGACCTAATTACCAATCTGCCACCACCTACTTCTGTGAAGGGAGTGCGTTCTTTCCTTGGCCATGCTGGGTTCTATAGGCGTTTCATTAAAGACTTTAGCAAAATTTCTCGTCCTTTGACGAATTTACTTGCTCAAGATGTTGCTTTTGCCTTTGATGATGCCTGTATTCATGCTTTTGAGACACTGAAGAAATGTTTGTCCACTGCACCCATTGTCCAACCCCCTATTTGGTCTTTGCCTTTTGAGTTGATGTGTGATGCCTCTGACTATGCATTGGGGGCTGTTTTGGGGCTAAAGACAGATAAAATGCCCTGTGTCATTCAATATGCTAGCCGAACTCTTCATGATGCTCAATTGAATTATACTACCACTGAGAAGGAGTTGCTAGCTGTTGTGTTTGCCTTGAACAAATTCAGATCATATCTGTTAGGGTCAAAGGTTATAGTGTTCACTGATCATTCTGCTTTGAAGTATTTATTATCCATCAAGGACACTAAACCTCGCTTGATTAGAAGGATCTTGCAATTGCAAGAATTTGACCTTGAGATTCGAGATAAGAAGGGTTGTGAGAATGTTGTTGCTGATCATCTATCTAGGATATGTGTAGTACCTCAGGAAGGATTCCTTCCTTTAAACGATTCCTTCCTTGATGAACAACTTCTCCAAGTATCCCAGTTGCCTTGGTTTGCTGATATAGTCAACTATCTTGTAACTCATAAGATTCCTGATTATTGGAGTAAACAAGATAGATTGAAATTCTTTTCCCAAGTCAAACATTTTTTTTGGGATGACCCTTATTTGTTCAAGGTGTGTTCTGACCAAGTCATTAGGCGTTGTGTACATGAGCAAGACTTTGCCAACATTCTTGAATTTTGTCATTCCCACGCATGTGGTGGACATTTTGGTGCTAGAAAGACCGCGGCTAAAGTCTTGCAATGTGGTTTTTATTGGCCTTCATTATTTAGAGATGCCCATGAGTTTTGTCAGGTGTGTGATAAATGCCAACGAACTGGTTGTTTGTCTAGGAAGAACATGATGCCTCTTAACCCCATCCTTATTGTTGAATTGTTTGATGTGTGGGGTATTGACTTCATGGGTCCTTTTCCTGTCTCGTTCGGCTATCAATACATCCTTGTTGCTGTTGAATATGTCTCTAAATGGATTGAAGCTATATCATGTAAGACAAACGATCACAAAGTGGTGGTAAAGTTTTTAAAAGAAAATATCTTTAATCGATTTGGTACCCCGAGAGCGATCATCAGTGATGGGGGATCTTATTTTTGTAACAGAGCATTTGAGGCCTTATTGAAGAAATATTCCATCACTCATCGGGTGTCCACTCCATACCACCCACAAACTTGTGGTCAAGTGGAAATCTCTAATAGAGAGATCAAACGGATTTTGGAGAAGACGGTTCGCTTTGATAGGAAAGATTGGTCCACTCGATTGGACGATGCCTTATGGGCCTATCGAACCGCTTATAAGACTCCTATTGGGATGTCTCCATTTCGCCTAGTATTCGGCAAAGCATGTCATCTACCTGTTGAGCTTGAGCATAGAGCTTATTGGGCCATTAAGGCTTTAAATTTTGATTTAACTCAAGCGGGTGAGGAGAGAAAGTTGCAATTGAATGAGTTGGAAGAGATACGTCATGATGCTTATGAGAATGCCAAACTGTATAAGGAGCGAACAAAGCTTTTACATGATAAATCTATTTTTCGCAAGTCTTTTACTGTTGGGCAGAATGTTTTACTTTATAACTCACGATTGCATTTGTTTCCAGGGAAGCTAAGATCCAGGTGGTCCGGTCCATTTGAAGTTACACAGGTGTTTCCTCATGGCGCTATTGAGATCCGCAATCAAGGAGACGGGTCGATCTTCAAAGTTAACGGTCAGAGGCTCAAACCGTATCTTGAGAATGTCCCCACACCAGAGGAGGTGATGGTGATTTTCTTGGAGGAACCTGTCATTTCATCTTGAATGCGTCAGAGTCTTGCTTACGACTATAAACTTAGCACATTGTGGGCAATCCCCACGTTTCTATCCCTTTGTACATTACAGTTTTATTTTTATTTTTATTTTTATTTTATTTTTTTGGTTTATTCATACTCTCTTACCGGCTGAGAGCATAAATGGTTCCGATAGTTGATGACCAGGCTTTTGGTCCCTAAGTTGAGAGGTCTGTACTCAAACAACCGTTCTGGGATTGACCAGTTCGATCTTGAAGTATTGAATGAAAACCTTATGGTGAGTAACTTAAGGACTTGTGTTCAGCGCGTGATTCCTGCTGCCTTCAGTGGCCAGTCACACGGAGATTTCTTCAAAGTGTGATGTGGGATAGCGGTTTCATCTACGGATGATTACCTACGGGTACGGCTGATACGAGTAAACCTTCTTCGAGGGAGACTATGTATCATTCCTGGGGGTCTTTATTATTATTATTTTTTTTTTGTAGTCGTTATAGTGTTTTAACTTTTCCCCATTGAGGACAATGTCTGGTTTAGGTTTGGGGGGGGGGGGGGGGGGAACGACTCTTTTATGTCTTAGCAATAATTTTCGTTCGATTTTTGTTCGTGGTTTTCAAATTACTCCTCTTAGTATGTGGTTAACATTAGTAGAGTTAAAATAAGTTGCTCAAATGTTTTTCAAAAATTTTCGTAAATTTGTGTAGAATATGCCTATTAGAAATCCGATATCATTTGTTGTGATTCATGAGAATTCAGTGGGATAGCTTCCTATTGCATTAGACTTGGAACTTAGTTGCAAAAGAGAACATGTAAATCTAGTGTTGATCTATGTTAGTCTGAATAGTCTTGTATGCCTGTTTGAACTCATACCTCAGTAAAATTCCTTGTTGTAATGTATAAATGCAAATGGAAATGCTCTTGCTTGCAAAAGACAGATAACTTCAGAAACAGCCTAGGCAAACCCAGGGACATGCACCGGTACAGTGGGTTACTTAAAAATAAGTGCATGTGCAGTGAAGACGAATACAAAATGGTGGTAATACCAAAAGTATTCAGTGAAGAAAACAAAAAAAATAAAAATTACGCTGGTAATAGCAAAAGTGCGCTGGTAATAGAAAAAAAATGGTTTTAAATCTGGAAGCAATGAGTTTCCTTAACTTTGATGATGAATTGTAATTTGAAAGAAGTTACAAGTCAAGATTGAAATTGGTATATTTCTTGGTGAGATTGTAAGACAACAGGCTTACTTTACTATTTTCTCTTAATTGTGATGTGACCAGGATTTTATTGTTATTTGCTGCCTCTTTGTTCTGTTGAAGTAATAGCTTATGGGTCACATTGGTTCAGGTGGAGTAACAATGAGTGTATTTGGATTGATAATAGGCTATCTTTTACACAGGTTTTAATATTTCACAAGATCTCATATGAATTTCAGATATTTTACGATACTAAGTGTTAGTCATATGCTAATGAGGAGTAAATTTTCTTCATTTTTTTTTTCTTTTTATAATATTGATTTAGATGAATTTTGTGGGTAAATTCCATGCAAACCCTCACGAGACATAACTCGTCCACTACTGCAGAGTAGGGGTTTAACGGCTTGTTGCATACGCTAAATGCAATCGTGCTCCCTACGAAAGTGGCATTTTGTTTTCCTAGGCTTAATTTTGGTTCGATTGTTGTTTTGCTAGGGACTAGCAAAGATTTAGGTTTGGGGGTGTGATAGATGCCATATTTTGACATGAGAACTAGGTTAATTATAATAGAATAACCTTTATAATTGTATTATGGGTAGTTACTTATCGGTTTTCAAATGAAATGAGCATTTATTGAATTTGGCATTAATCACTGTCGATATTGCATATTTCTCTCTCCTGAATTATATTTCATTATTTTTTAGTCTTATTTCTTCCTGAAATGCTTTTTATAGATTCAATTATGGAATTTCAGGAGAATTTGGGTGGAGAAGAAGATATTTACCAAAATGTCCTTAGTGAAATGGAGGTAATTTCTAGGGCAAATCGTTTTAAAATAAGAAAATCATATTTAAAGAAGAAGGGGGGCGTGAAGAGGAGGGGAGCGTAAAGAGAAGAAGGGGAGGGACCAAAAGGGAGGACTTTGACCGGAAACAGGGGAGGACCCGAGAGGAGTTCCCCACCGCTGTTCGCCGGCCAAGACCTTTCGCCACCGTCGTCCACCGTCGTCCACCACCATCAGGCAACCGAGAACAGACCCGAGGAGAGCTCGAGAGAGTCTCCGTCGTGGCGAGTTCGACGCTGCCATTCTTTGCTCGCCAGGCCGGGAGGGGATCCGAGAGGGCTTCTCCGGCACCACTTCTTCTTTCTGACCATCCTCCGGCGTCGTTTACATATTCCGACCAGTCCCGGAGCCATTCCGACTCCAACCGAGACTCGAGAGAGCCGGTTAGAGAACGTCAGCTCTGTTTCGCTCTTCGCCGGACGTTACCTCCGTCCGTCGGCTTCTAACCGTCGTCGCCGGCGTCGTCTCTACCTCCGGCCACTCACTATTGCTACCCGACGCCACCAACTTCCGGAAATCGCAGCACCCGTGAGAACGAGTTGCTGCCCGAGCGAGAGGAGGAAGAAGGGGAGTAATTCGTCATTATTGAATTTGATTTTTTATATGGTTTGAACTTAGGTTTTGAATGTTAATTGAATCTGATTTGATAATTAAGGTTTATTTAAGATTTGTTTTCTTGATATTTGATTAAATTAGTTAATTAGGGTAAGATTATAATTGAGGTTGGATTTTGGTATTTTACTCCGATTTCTGTCTTTAACTCTACGCGTCCGAGAGGGGCTAGACTCAAGGATTGAGAATCCGGATTCGTGGTTACATGGCGCTCGAGAGAGGCACGAATCACGGTAAAATCCAAAGTTGACGTTTCCTGTTGTGCACGTAATTAATTAAATTATTGCTTGATAATTTAGGATATAATTAGTGTTTAGTTCAAATTAATTCATCATATTTGGTTAGGCTAGTTGACTGAAGAATACACAACATTCAATCCTCCCTGTGGATATGACCCTCGCTTACTGCTAGATTACATGAACGATTCGTACGCTTGCGAGGTATAAAAGTCGATGTAACTGAAATTGTACATCAGTACGCATGATAAATCACTTTACAATCATCTATGATCGTTAGGTCAGCTTTTTGTAAATGGGCAAAATAATCACTTGTTTAACTCAGATAATTATCCAACCGCACGTTCACTTGGGAATTTAATGTTATTCTCATTAAAAGGTTTGGATCCATAGGTCATTTGCATCTTTAACATGTTTCAAGCATGCATATCCATTTTTTAAAACATGTGTAGAAAAATCTATTTCTAATAAAATTCCGAGCTATAACAGTTGAACTAGTGGAATTTTCCTAAACTTAGATAACAAAACTTTTGTGTACATTTGTGTTATGTGAATAAATTTTCTTTACTTACATTTGTCATTTCCTTAAATTCATTCAACACATCAGCTCTAAAATTTTCATTTTGTTGTGATCTATTTGCCTTTTATCTCTTTTTTGGTTTACGATATAAAGGTAAACTGAAAAATCTAGTTTGATTTAAGAAAAAAGTATACATATAAAATGGAAATGCACATTGCAAAAATGTAGAGAGAGATAATTCCAAAAAGCGTCTATAATTTTTAGAGATTGTAATTTTTTTTTAATATATCAGTTTATGCGATCGTCAAGAAATGGAGGTGGCTGGGGATTTTTAACTAAGTATTGACTCCCAATCCACATGTCATTCCTTAAAAAAAATGGCCCTTTACGTATTATAAATTACTTTACAATCATCTATGATCGTTAGGTCAGCTTTTGTAAATGGGCAAAATAATGGCTTGTTTGACTCAGGTAAATATCCGATCGCAAAGTCCCTTCGGAATTTAATGTTATTCTGTTTAAAAGGTTTGGATCCAAAGGTATTTGCATCATTAACATGTTTCAAGAATGCATATCCATTTTTTAAAACATGTGTAGAAAAATCTCTTTCTTGTAACATTCCACGCTATTAGAGTTGAACTAGTGGAATTTAGGGTGTAGGGTTTAGGGTCAATCAATTTTTGTGTTCATTTGTGGTGTGTCAATAAATTTTCGTTACTTCCATTTTTATTCTTTTAAATTATTTCCATACATAAACTCTAAAATTTTAATTTTGTTGAGATCTATTTGCCTTTTATCTCTTTTTTTTTTTACGAGATGATGGGAAAGAGAAAACTCAAGTTTTGATTTAAGAAAAAAGTATTCAGCTAAAATTAAAATGGAGAATGCACAAATGTAGAGAGTCGTAAAGTGTCCGTAATTTTTTGAAATTGTAAACTGTTTTTAGTTTTTATATATCAGGTTCTGCAATGGTCAGGAAAATGGGGAGGCAGGGGATTTTTAACTAAGTATTGACTCCCAATCCATAAGTCTTTCCTTATAAAAATATAGCCCATTACACATGATAAATCACTTTTCAATCATCTATGATCGTTATGTCAACTTTTTGTAAATGGGTAAAATAATGGCTTGTTTGACTTCGGTAAATATCACACTGCACGTTCACTTGGGAATTTAATGTTATTCTCTTTAAAATGTTTGGATCCATAGGTCATTTGCATTTTTAACATGTTTCAAGCATGCATATCCATTTTTTAAAACATGCGTAGAAATATCTCTTTCATATAAAATTCCGAGCTATTAGGGTTGAACTAGTGGAATTTCCCTAACTTGGATAAAAAACTTTTGTGTTAATTGTTGGTGTGTGAATAAATTTTATTTACATACATTAGTAATTGCTTTATATTCTTTCTACACATAAACTCTAAATTCTCATTTTGTTGTGATCTATTTGCCATTTATCTCTTTTTTTGTTTACGAGATGAAGCGAAAGTGAAAGCACATGTTTTGATTTAAGAAAAGAGTATACATCAATGCACAATGCACAAATGTAGAGAGAGATAATTCAAAAAAGTGTCTCTAATTTTTAGGGATTGTAAACTCTTTCTAGTTTTTATTTATCAGGTTTTGCAATCGTCGGGAAAAGGGTGAGGTGGCTGAATTTTAACTGAGTGTTGACTCCCAATCATTAAGTCATTCCTTAAAAAAATATACCCCGCTACGCAAGATAAATCACTTTACAATATTCTATGATTGTTAGGACAATTTTTGTAAATGGGAAAAATACTGGCTTGTTTGACTTGGGTAAATATCCCACCGCACGTTCACTTGGGAATTTAACGTTATTCACTTTAAAAGATTTGGATCCATAGGTCATTCACAACTTTAACATGTTTCAATCATGCATATCCCTTTTTCAAAACATACAGAGAAAAGACTCCTTCTTATAAAATTTCGAGCTTTTAGGATTGAACTAGTGGAATTTCCCAAACTTGGACAACAAAACTTATGTGTTCATTTGTGGTGTGTGAATAAATTTTCTTTACTTACATTTGTTATTGATTTAAATTCTTTCCATAGATAAACTCTAAAATTTTCATTTTGTTGTGATCTATTTGCCTTTTATCTCTTTTTTTTTTTTACGAGATGAAGGGAAAGTGAAAACTCAAGTTTTTATTTAAAAAAAAGTATACATATAAAATGGAAATTAACAATGCACAAAATTAGAGAGAGATAATTCCAAAAAGTGACTGTAATTTTTAGGGATTGCAAAAAAATTTTGTTTTTATATATTAGGTTCTATAATTGTTGGGAAAAGGGGTGGCGGGGGATTTCTAACTGAGTGTGGACTCCCAATCTATAAGTCATTCCTTACAAAAATATAGCCCGTTACGCATGATAAATCACTTTTCAATCATCTATGATTGATAGCTCAACTTTTTGTAAATGGGCAAAATAATGGCTTGTTTGACTAGGGTAAATATCTCGCCACACGTTCACTTGGGAATTTAATGTTATTCTCTTTAAAAGGTTTGGAATCATAGTTAATTTGCATCTTTAACAAGTTTCAAGCATGGATATCCATTTTTTAAAACATGCATTGAAAATTCTCTTTCTAATAAAATTTTGAGCTGTTAGGGTTGAACTAGTGGAATTTCCCAAACTAGGATAGCAAAATTTGTGTTCATTTGTGGTGTTTGAATAAATTTTCTTTACTTACATTTGTTGTTGCTTTAAATTCTTCCCATACAAAAACTCTAAAATTGTCATTTTGCTGTGATCTTTTTGCCTTTTGTTTACGAGATGATGGGAAAGTGAAAATTCAAGTTTTGATATCAGAAAATAGTATCCATCTAAAATGGAAATGCACAATGCACAAATGTAGTGAGAGATAATTCCTAAAAGTGTCTATAATTTTTAGGGATTGTAAAGTCTTTTTAGTTTTTATATATCTAGTTCTGCAATCGTCGAGAAAAGGGGGAGGCGGGGGATTTTTAACTGAGTGTTGACTCCCAATACATAAGTCATTCCTTACAAAAATATTGCCCGTTACGCATGATAAATCACTTTACAATCATTTACGATCGTTTGGTCAGCTTTTTGTAAATGGGCAAAATAATGGCTTGTTTGACTAGGGTAAATATCCCACCGGTCCTTCACATGGGAATTTAAGTTATTCTCTTTAAAAGGTTTGGATCCATAGGACATTTGCATCTTTAAAATGTTACAAGCATGCATATCCATTTTTTAAAAATTGCAAACGTAAATCTATTTCTTATAAAATTTCGAGCTATTAGGGGGTAGCTTGTGGAATTTCCAAAACTTGGACAACAAAACTTTTGTGTTTATTTGTGGTGTGTGAATAAATTATCTATACTTACATTTTTTATTGCTTTAAATTCTTTCCATACATAAACTCAAAAATTTTAATTTTGTTGTGATCTATTTGCTTTTTATCTCTTTTTTTTTGTTTACGAGGTGAAGGGAAAATGAAAACGGAAGTGCACAATGCACAAATGTAGAGAGAGATAATTCGAAAAAATGTCTATAATTTTTAAGGATTTTAAATTCATTTTAGTTTTTAATTTCAGGTTCTGCAATCGTCGGGAAAAGGGGGAGGTGAGAGATTTTTAACTGAGTGTTGACTCCCAATCCATAACTCATTCTTTAAAAAAATATAGCCCATCGTGCATGATAAATCACTTGACAATCTTCTATGATCGTTAGGTCAGCTTTTTGTAAATGGGCAAAATAATGGCTTATTTGACTCGGGTAAATATCTCACTGCACGTTCACTTGGGAATTTAATGTTAATCTCTTTAAAAGGTTTGGATCCGTAGGTCATTTGAATCTTTAACATGTTCCAAGCATGTACATCCATTTTTTAAAACATGCGTAAAAAAATCTCTTTCTGATAAAATTCCGAGCTATTACGGTTGAACTAGTAGAATTTCCCAAACTTCGATAACAAAATTTTTGTGTTCATTTGTGGTGTGTGAATAAATTTTCTTTAGATAAATTTTTATTGCTTGATATTCTTTCCTAACTTAAACTATAAAATTTTCTTTTTGTTGTATTCTATTTGCCTTTTATCAATTTTTTTGGTTACGAGATGAAGGGAAAGTGAAAAATCAAGTTTTGATTTAAGAAAAAAATAAACATCAAAAATGGAAATGCACAATGCACAAATGTAGAGAGAGATAATTCGAAAAAGTGTCTGTAAGTTTTAGGGATTGTAATCTTTTTTTAGTTTTTATATATAAGGTTCTGCAATATGGGAAAAAGGGGGAAGTGGGGGATTTTTAACTCAGTATTGACTTCCAATGCATAAGTCTTTCCTTACAAAAATCTTGCCCGTTATGCATGATAAATCACTTTACAATCATCTATGATCATTAGGTTAGCTTTTTGTAAATGGGCAAAATAATGGCTTGTTTGGCTCGGGTAAAAATCCCACCGCACGTTCACTTGGGAATTTAATATTATTCTCTTTAAAAGGTTTGGATAAATAAGTCATTTGAATCATTAACAAATTCCAAGCATGCATATCCATTTTTTAAAACATGCGTAAAAAAATCTCTTTCTTATAAAATTCTGAGCTATTAGGGTGGAACTAGTGGAATTTCCCAAACTTGGATAACAACCATTGTGTTCCTTTGTGGTGTGTGAATAAATTTTCTTTACTTACCTTTGTTATTGCTTTAAATTATTTCCATAGATAAACTCTAAAATTTTCATTTTGTTGTGATCTATTTGCCTTTTATGTCTTTTTTTGTTTACGAGATGAAGGGAAAGCGAAAACTCAAGTTTTGATTTGAGAAAAAATTTTACATCTAAAATGGAAATGCACAATGCACAAATTTAGAGAGAGATAATTCAAAAAAGTGTCTATAATTTTTAGGGATTGTGTACTCTTTTTAGTTTTTATATATCAGGTTCTGTCATCGTCGTGAAAAGGGGGAGGCGGGGATTTTTAACTGAGTTTTGACTCCCAATCCTTATGTCATTCCTTAGAAAAATATAGCCCATTACGCATGATAAATCACTTTAAAATATCTAATATCGTTAGGTTAGCTTTTTGTAAATGGGATAAATAATGGCTTGTTCGACTCGGGTAAATATCCCACTGCACGTTCACTTGGATATTTATTGTTCTTCTCTTTAAAAGGTTTGGATCCATAGGTAATTTGCATATTTAACATTTTTCAAGCATGCATATCCATTTTTTAAAACTAACGTAGAAAAATCTCTTTCTTATAAAATTCCGAGCTATTAGAGTTGAACTAGTGGAATTTCCCAAACTTGGGTAACGAAACTTTTGAGTTCATTTGTGGTGTGTGAATAAATTTTTTTTACTTACATTTTTACTGCTTTAAATTCTTTCCATACATAACTCTAAAATTTTCATTTTGTTGTGATCTATTTGCCTTTTATCTCTTTTTTTGGTTTCGAGATGAAGGGAAAGTGAAAACACAAGTTTTGATTTAAGAAAAAAGAATACATCTTAAATGGAAATGCACATTGCAGAAATGTAGAAAGATATAATTCCAAAAAGTGTTTGCAATTTTTAGGGATTGTAAACTCTTTTTAGTTTTTATATATCAGGTTCTGCAATCTCCAGGAAATGGGGGAGGCGGGGGATATTAAACTGAGTGTTGACTCCCAATCCATAAGTCATTCCTTACAAAAATATAGCTGTTACGTATGATAAATCACTTACAATCATCTATGATCGTTAGGTCATCTTTTTGTAAATGGGCAAAATAAAGGTTTGTTTAACTCGGGTAAATCCCACTGCACGTTCACTTGGGAATTTAATGTTATTCTCTTTAAAAGGTTTGGATGCATAGGTCATTTGCATCATTAACATGTTTCAAGCATCCATATCCATTTTTTTAAAACATGTATAGAAAAATCTCTTTCTTATAAAATTCCGAACTATTAGGGCTGCACTAGTGAAATTTCCCAAACTTGGATAACAAAACTTGTGTTCATATGTGGTGTGTCAATAAATTTTCTTTACTTACATTTGTTATTGCTTTAAATTCTTTCCATACATAAACTGAAAATTTTTCATTTGGTTGTTATCTTTTTGCCTTTTATCTCTTTTTTTTGTTTACGAGATGAAAGGAAAGTGAAAACTCAATCCTAACAAAAATATAGCCCGTTACATATGATAAATCACTTTACAATAATCTATAATCGTTAGGTCCACTTTTTCTAAATGGGCAAAATAATGGCTTGTTCGACTCGGGTAAATATCCCACCGCTCGTTCACTTTGGAATTTAATGTGATTCTCTTTAAAAGGTTTGGATCCATAAGTCATTTGCATCTTTAATATGTTTCAAACATGCATGTCCATTTTTTTTAAACTTGCATAGAAAAATCTCTATCTTATAAAATTCCGAGCTATTAGGGTTGAACTAGTGAAATTTCCCAAACTTGGATAACAACACTTTTGTGTTAATTTTTCGTGTGAATAAATTTTATTTACATACATTAGTTATTGCTTTAAATTCTTTCCACACATAAACTCTAAATTTTCATTTTTTTGTGATCTATTTGCCTTTTATCTCTTTTTTTGTTTACTTGATGAAGCGAAAGTGAAAGCACATGTTTTGATTTGAGAAAAAAGTGTAGATCTAAAATGGAAATGCACAATGAACAAATGTAGAGAGAGATAAATCCAAAAACTGTCTATAATTTTTGGGGATTGTAAATTCTTTTTAGTTTTTATATATAAGGTTCTGCAATCATGCAGAAAAGGGGGAGGCAAGGGATTTTTAACTCAATGTTGACTTCCAAAGCAGAAGTCATTCCTTACAAAAATATAGCCTGTTACGCATGATAAATCACTTTACAATCATCTATGATCGTTAGGTCAGATTTTTGAAAATGAGCAAAATAATGGCTGCTTTGACTCGGGTAAATATCCCACCGCACGTTCACTTGGGAATTTAATGTTATTTTCTTTAAAAGGTTTGGATCCATAGGTCATTTGCATCTTTCACATGTTCCAAGCATCCATATCCATTTTTTAAAACAAGTGTAAATAAATTTTCTTTTCTTAAATTTATGAATGCTTTAAATTCTATCCATACATAAACTCTAAAATTTTTATTTTGTTGTGATCAATTTGCGTTTTATCTCTTTTTTTGTATACGAGATGAAGGGAAAGTGAAAACTCAAGTTTTGATTTAGGAGAAAAGTATAGATCTAAAATGGAAAGGCAGAATGCAAAAATTTTGAGAGAGATAATTCCAAAAAGTGTCTGTAATTTTAGGGATTGTAAACTCTTTTAAGTTTTAATATATCAAGTTTTGCAATTGTCGGAAAAGAGGGAGGCGGGGGATTATTAACTGAGTGTTGACTCCCAATTCATAAGTCATTCCTAACAAAAATATAGCCCGTTACACATGATAAATCACTTTATAATCATCTGTGATCGTTAGGTCAGCTTTTTCTAAATGGGGAAAATAATGGCTTGTTTGACTCGAGTAAATATCCCACCGCACGTTCACTTGGGAATTTAATCTTATTCTCTTTAAAAGGTTTGGATCCTTAGGTCATTTCCATCTTTAACATGTATCAAGCATGAATATCCATTTTTTAAAACGTGCATAGAAAAATCTCTTTCTTATAAAAATCCGAGCTATTAGGGTTGAACAAGTGGAATTTCCCAAACTTGGATAACAACACTTTTGTGTTCATTTGTCGTGTGTGAATAAATTTTTTTCTTACATTTTTTATTTCTTTAAATTCTTTCCATACATAAACTCTAAAATTTTCATTTTGTTGTGATCTATTTGCCTTTTATCTCTTTTTTTGTTTACGAGATGAAGGGAAAGTGAAAACTCAAGTTTTGATTTATGAAAAAAGTATGCATCTAAAATGGAAATGCACAATGCACAAATGTAGAGAGTAATAATTCCAAAAAGTGTTTGTAATTTTAACGGATATTAAACTCTTTTTAGTTTTTATATATCTGGTTCTGCAATCGTCGAGAAAAAGAGGGGAGGCAGGGGATTTTTAACTCAGTGTTGATTCCCAATCCATAAGTCATTCCTTACAAAAATATAGGCCGTTACGGATGATAAATCACTTCACAATCATTTAAGATCGTTAGGTCAGCTTTTTGTAAATGGGTAAAACAATGGCTTGTTTAACTTGGGTAAATATCCCACCGCACGTTCACTTGGGAATTTAAGTTATTCTCTTTAAAAGGTATGGATCCATAGGACAATTGCATCTTTAACATGTTACAAGCATGCATATCCTTTTTTTAAAACATGCGTAGGACATTTGCATCTTTTACATGTTACAAACATGTATATCCTTATTTTCTTACATTTGTTATTGCTTTAAATTCTTTCCATACATAAACTCTAAAATTTTCATTTTGTTGTGATCTATTTGCCTTTTATGTCTTTTTTGGTTTAAGAGATGAAGGGAAAGTGAAAACTCAAGTTTTTATTTAAGAAAAAAGTATACATCAAAAATGGAAATGCACAATGCACAAATGTAGAGAGATATAATTCCAAAAAGTGTCTGTAATTTTTATGGATTCTAAACTCCTTTTAGTTTTCATATATCGAGTTCTGCAATCGTCGGGAAAAGGGGAGGTGGGGGATTTTTAACTGAGTGTTGACTCTCAATCCATAAGTCATTCCTTACAAAAATATAGCCCATTACGCTTGATAAATCACTTTACAATCATCTATGATTGTTAGGTCAGCTTTTTCCAAAATGGGCAAAATAAAGGCTTGTTTGACTCGGGTAAATATACCACCGCATGTTCACTTTGGAATTTAATGTTATTCTCTTTAAAAGGTATGGATCCATAGGTCATTTGTATCTTTAACATGTTTCAAGCATGCATATCCATCTTATAAAATTCCTAGCAATTAGGGTTGAACTAGTGGAATTTCCCTAACTTGGATAATGACACTTTTGTGTTCATTTGAGGTGTGTGAATAAATATTGTTTACTTACATTTGTGTTTGCTTTAAATTCTTTGCAAACATTAAACTCTTAAATTTTCATTTTGTTGTGATCTATTTGCTTGTTACCTTTTTTTTGTTTACGAGATGATGGGAAAGTGAAAAATCAGGTTTATATTTAATAAAAAAAGTATAGATCTA
Source organism: Aristolochia californica (assembly GCF_029961685.1). Taxonomy (NCBI): domain Eukaryota; kingdom Viridiplantae; phylum Streptophyta; class Magnoliopsida; order Piperales; family Aristolochiaceae; genus Aristolochia; species Aristolochia californica. The sequence continues at coordinate 29,765,989 of NW_027182279.1, read as the reverse complement.
AAATGGAAATGCACAATGCACAAATTTAGAGAGTGATAATTCCAAAAAGTGTTTGTAATTTTTTGGGATTGTAAACACTTTTTAGTTTTTATATATCAGGTTCTGCAATCGTCGAGAAAAGGGGGAGGCTGTGGATTTTTAACTGAGTGTTTACTCCAAATCCATAAGTCATTCCTTACAAGGTTATAGCCCATTACGCATGAAAATCACGTTACAATCATCTATGATCGTTAGCTCAGCCTTTTGTAAATGGGTGACATAATGGCTTCTTTGACTCGGGTCGATATCCCACAGCACGTTCACTTGGGAATTTAATGTTATTCTCTTTAAAAGGTTTCGATCCATAGGTCATTTGAATATTTAACTTGTTTTAAGCATGCATATCCATTTTTTAAAACATGTGTAGAAAAATCTCTTTCTTATAAAATTCCAAGCTATTAGGGTTGAACTGGTGGAATTTTCCCAAACTTAGGTAACAAAACTTTTGTGTACATTTGTGGTGTGTGAATAAATTTTCTTTACTTACATTTGTTATTTATTTAAATTCTTTCCATACATAAACTCTAAAATTTTCATTTTGTTGTGATCTATTTGCCTTTTATCTCTTTTTTTGTCTACGAGATGATGGGAAAGTGAAAACTCTAGTTTTGATTAAAGAAAAAAGTATACATCTAAAATTGAAATGAAAAATGGAAAAATGTGGAGAGAGATAATTCCAAAAAGTGTCTATAATTTTTAGGGATTGTAATCTCTTTTTAGTTTTTATATATCAGGTTCTGCGATTGTCGAGAAAAGGGGGAGGCAAGGGATTTTTAACTAAGTGTTGACTCCCAATCCATAAGTCATTCCTTACAAAAATATTTTCCGTTACACATGATAAATCACATTACAATCATCTATGATCGTAAGGTCAGCTTTTAGTAAATGGAAAAAATAATGGCTTGTTAGACTCGGGTAAAAATCCTACCGCACGTTCACTTAGGAATTCAATGTTATTCTCTTTAAAAGGTTCGGATCCATAGGTCATTTGCCTCTTGAACATGCAAGCATGCATATCCACTTTTTAAAACATTTGTAGAAAATTTTCTTTCTTATAAAATTCCGAGCTATTAGGGTTGAACTAGTGGCTTGGATAACAAAACTTTTGTGTTCATTTAAATTTTCTTTACTTACATTTGTTATTGCTTTAAATTCGTTCCATACATAAACTCTAAAATTTTCATTTCATTGTGATTTATTTTCCTTTTATCTCTCTTTTTGTTCTACGAGATGAAGGGAAAGTGAAAACTCAAGTTTCTATTTAAGAAAAAAGTATACATCTAAAATGTAAATGCACAATGAACAAATGTAGAGAGAAATAATTCCAAAAAGTGTATGTAATTTTTAGGGATTGTAAACTCTTTTTAGTTTTTATATATCAGGTTCTGAACTCGTCAGGAAAAGGGGGAGGGGGATTTTTTACTGAATGCTGACTCCCATTCCATAAGTTATTCCTTAAAAAAATATAGCCCGTTATGCATGATAAATTATTATACAATCATCTGTGATCGTTAGGTCAGCTTTTTGTAAATGGGCAAAATAATCACTTGTTTGAATCGAATAAATATCCAACTGCACGTTCACTTGGGAATTAAATGTTATTCTCTTTAAAAGGTTTGGATCCATAAGTCATTTTCATCTTTAACATGTATATTTGTGGTGTGTGAATAAATTTTCTTTACTTACATTTGTTATTTCTTTAAATTCTTTCCACACATAAACTCTAAAATTTTCATTTCTTGTGATCTATTTGCCTTTCATCTCTTTTTTTGTTTACGATATGAAGGGAAACTGAAAACGCAAGTTTTGATTTAAGAAAAAAGTATACATCTAAAATGAAAATGTACAATGCACAAATATAGAGAGATATAATTCCAAAATTTTTAGGGATTGTAAACTCTTTCAAGTTTTTATATATTAGGTTATGCGATCGTCAGGAAAAGTGGTAGGGGATTTTTCATTGAGTCTTGACTCCCATACTAGTAGTCATTCCTTACAAAAATATAGCCTGTTACGCATTATAAATCACTTTACAATCATCTATGTTATTTAGGTCATCTTTTGTAAATAGGCAAAATAATGGCTTGTTTGACTAAGGTAAATATCCCACTGCACGTTCACTTGGGAATTTAATTTTAGTCTCTTTAAAAGGTTTGGATCCAAAGGTCATTTGAATTTTTAACAAGTTTCAAGCATGCATATCCATTTTTTAAAACTTGAGTAGAAAAATCTCTCTCTCATAAAATTCCGAGCTATTCGGGTTCAACTAGAAGAATTTCCCAAACTTGGATTAAAAAATTTTTGAGTTCATTTGTGATGTGTGAATAAATTTTCTTTACTTACATTTTCTATTGCTTTAAATTCTTTCCATACATAAACTCTAAAATTTTCATTTAGGGATGATCTATTTGCCTTTTATCTCATTTTTTTTACGAGATGAAGGTAAAGTGAAAACTCTAGTTTTGATTTAAGAAAAAAGTATCTATCTAAAATGGAAACGCACAATGCATAAATGTAGAGAGAGATATTTTCAAAAAGTGTTTGTAATTTTTAGGGATTGTAAACACTTTTTAGCTTTTATATATCAGGTTCTGCAATCTTCAGAAAAAGGGGGAGGTGGAGGATTTTTAACTGAGTGTTGACTCCAAATCCATAAGTCATTCCATAAAGAAATATCGCCTATCATGCTAGATAAAAAACTTTACAATCATCTATGATCGTTAGGTCAACTTTTTGTAAATGGGCAAAATAATGTCTTTTTTAACTCGGGTAAATATCCCACCGCACGTTCACTTGGGAATTTAATGTTATTCTCTTTAAAAGGTTTGGATCCATAGATCATTTGCATCTTTAACATGTTTCAAGCATGCATATTCATTTTTTAAAACATGCGTAGAAAAATCTATTTCTTAAAAACTTCCGAGCTATTAGGGTTGAACAAGTGGAATTTCCCAAACTAGGATAACAAATATTTTTTGGTCATTTGTGGTGTGTGAATAAATTTTATTTACTTATATTTCTTATTGCTTTAAATTCTTTCCATACAGAAACTCTAAAAATTTTATTTTGTTGTGATCTATTTATCTCTTTTTTTGTTTATGAGATGAAGGGAAAGTGAAAACTCTAGTTTTGATTTAAGAAAAAAGTATACATCTAAAATGGAAATGCACATTGCACAAATTTAGAGAGAGATAATTCCATAAAGTGTCTGTAAATTATAGGGATTGTAAACTCTTTTTAGATTTTATATATCAGGTTCCGCAATCCTCGGGAAAAGGGGGAGGCGGGGGATTTTTAACTGAGTGTTGACTCCAAATCCATAAGTTAATCCTTACAAAAATAAAGCCCTTTACGCATGTTAAATCATTTTCCAATCATCAATTATCGTTAGGTCAGCTTTTTTTGAATGCGCAAAATAATGAGTTGTTTAACTCAGAAAAATATCCCACTACACGTTCACTTGGGAATTTAATGTTAATAAATTTAAAAGGTTTGCATCTATAGGTCATTTTCATATTTAACATGTTTCCAGCATGCATATCCATTTTTAAAAACATGCGTAGAAAAATCTTTCTTTTAAAGTTCCGAGGTATTATGGTTGAACAAGTGGAATTTCCAAAAACTTGGATAACAAAACTTTTGTGGTCATTTGTGGTGTGTGAATAAAATTTCTTTACTTAAATTTTTGATTTATTTAAATTCTTTCCATACATAAACTCTAAAATTTTGATTTTGTTGTGATCTATTTGCCTTTTATCTCTCTTTTTTGTATAAGAGATGATGGGAAAGTTAAAACTCAAGTTTTGATTTAAGAAAAAAGTATAGATCGAAAATGGAAATGCACAATGCACAAATGTGAAGGAGATAATTCCAAAAAGTGTCTATAATTTTTTGGGATTGTAAACTCTTTCAAGTTTTTATATATCAGGTTCTGCAACCGTCGGGAAAAGGGGGAGACGGGGGATTTTTAACTGAGTGTTGACTCCCAATCCATAAGTCATTCCTCACAAAAATATAGCCCGTTAAGCATGATAAATCACTTTACAATTATCTATCATCGTTAGGTCTACTTTTTCTAAATGGGCAAAATAATGGATTCTTAGGTCTTTTGGACCTTTGACATTTTTAAATGGGGAAAATAATGGATCCTTAGGTCTCTTGGAAGTTTGATATGTTTCAAGCATGAATATCCATTTTTTAAAACGTGCATAGAACAATCTCTTTCTTATAAAATTCTGAGCTATTAGGGTTGAACTAGTGGAATTTCCCAAACTTGGATAACAACACTTTTGTGTTCATTTGTGGTGTGTGAATAAATTTTTTTTATTGACATTTTTTATTTGTTTAAATTCTTCCTATACATAAAGTCCAAAATTTTCATTTTGTTGTAATCTATTTGCCTTTTATCTCTTTTTTTTATCATGAGATGAAGGGAAAGTGAAAACCCATGTGTTGATTTAAGAAAAAAGTATTCATCTAAAATGTAAATGCACAATGTACAAATGTAGAGAGAGATAATTCACAAAAGTGTCTGTAATTTTTAGGGATTGTAAACTCTTTTTAGTTTTTATATAATAGGTTCTACAATCGTCGAGAAAAGGGGGAGGCGGGTGATTTTTAACTGAGTGTTGACTCCCAATCCAAGAGTCATTCCTTACAAAAATATATCCCGTTACGCTTGATAAATCATTTACAGTCATCTATGATTGTTAGGTCAGCTTTTTGTAAATGCCAAAAATAATGGATTGTTTTACTCGGGTAAATAGCTCGTCGCACGTTCACTTGAGAATTTAATGTTATTCTCCTGAATAAGTTCCATAGGTCATTTGAATCTATAACATGTTTCAAGCATGCATATCCTTTTTTCAAACATGTGTAGAAAAATTTCTTTCTTATCAAATTTTGAGCTATTAGGGTTGAACTGGAGGAATTTCCCAACTTTGGATATCAAAACTTTTGTTTTCATTTGTGGTGTTTTAAAAAAATTTCTTTACTTCCATTTGTTGTTGCTTTAAATTCTTACCATACATAAATTCTAAAATTTTTATTTTGTTGTGATCTATTTGCCATTTATCTCTTTTTTTGTTTACGAGATGAAGGGAAAGTGAAAAATCAAGTTTTGATTTAAGAAAAAAAGTTTAAATATAAAATAGAAATGCACAATGCACAAATGTAGAGAGAGATAATTCCAAAAACTGTCTGTAATTTTTAGGTATTGTAAACTATTTTTAGTTTTTTTATATTAGGTTCTGCAATCGTAGGGAAAAGGGGAAGGAGGGGGAATTTTAAGTGAGTATTACTCCCAATCCATGAAGTCATTCCTTCAAAAAATATAGGCTGTTACGCAGGATAAATCACTTTACACTCATCTATGATTGTTATGTCAACTTTTTGTAAATGGGCAAAATAATTACTTGTTTGATTTGGGTAAATATCCCACCGCATGTCACTTGAGAATTTAATGTTATTCTCTTTAAAAGGTTTGGATCTATAGGTCATTTTTATCTTTAACGTGTTTCAAGCATGCATATTCATATTTGAAATTATGTGTAGAAAAATCTCTTTCTTATAAAATTCCGAGCTATTAGGGTTGAACTAGTGAAATTTCCCAAACATGGATATCGAAACTTGTGTTCATTTGTCATGTGTGAATAAACTTTCTTTACATACATTTATCATTGGTTTAAATTCTTTCCATACATAAACTCTAAAAGTTTCATTTTGTTGTGATCTATTTGCCTTTTATCTCTTTTTTTGTTTACGAAATGAAGGGAAATTGAAAACTCAAGTTTTGATTTAAGAAAAAAGTATACATCTAAAATGGAAATGCACAATGCAAAAATGTTGAGAGAGATAATTCCAAAAATTGTCTGTAATTTTTTGGGATTATAAACTATTTTTAGTTTTTATATATCAGGTTCAGCAATCGTTCGGAAAACGGAGAGGCAGGGGATTTTTAATTGAGTGTTGACTCCCATTACATAAAGCCATTCCTTATAGTAATATAGCCTTTATGCAGGATAAATCACTTTACAATCATCTATAATCGTTAGCTCAACTTTTTGTATATGGGCAAAATAATGGCTTGTTTGACTCGGGTAAATATCCCACCACACGTTCACATGGGAATTTAATGTTAGTATCTTTAAAACATTTGGATCCATACGTCATTTGCATCTTTATCATGTTTCAAGCATGCATATCCATTTTTTAAAACTTGAGTAGAAAAATATCTTTCTTATAAAATTTTGAGCAATTAGGGTTCAACCTGTGGAATTTCCCAAACTTGGATAACAAAATTTTTTTGTTCATTTGTGCTATGTGAATAAATTTTCTTTACTTACATTTTTTATTTCTTTAAATTCTTTCCGTACATAAACTCTAAAATTTTCATTTAGTGGTGATCTATTTGCCTTTTATCTCTTTTTTTGTATACAAGATGAAGAGAAAGTGAAAAGTCAAGTTTTGATTTAAGAAAAAAGTATAGATCTAAAATGGAAATGCACAATCCAGAAATGAGGAGAGAGATAATTCCTAAAAGTGTCTGTAATTTTTAAGGATTGTAAACTCTTTTAGGTTTTTATATATCAGGTTCTACAATCATTGGGAAAAGGGGGAGGCGAGGGATTTTTAACTGAGTGTTGACTCCCAATTCATAAGTCATTCCTACCAAAAATATAGCCCGTTACGCATGATAAATCACTTTACAATCATCTATGATCATTATGTCGGCTTTTTGTAAATGGGAAAAATAATGGTTTGTTTGACTCGAGTAAATATCCCACTGCACATTCACTTGGGAATTTAATGTTATTCTCTTTAAAAGGATTGGATCCTTGGGTCATTTGCATCTTTAACATGTTTCAAACATGAATATCCATTTTTTAAAACATGCATAGAAAAATCTCTTTCTCATAAAATTCAGATCTATTAGGGTTGAACTAGTGGAATTTCCCAATTTTGGATTACAACACTTTTGTGTTCATTTGAGGTGTGTGAATAAATTTTTGTTTACAAAAAAAATTTATTTCTTTAAATTCTTTCCATACAAAAATGCTAAAATTTTCATTTTGTTGTGATCTATTTGCCTTTTATCTCTTTTTTTTTGTTTACGAGATGAAGCGAAAGTGAAAACTCAAGTTTTTATTTAAAACTAAATTATGCATCTAAAATGGAAATGCACAATGCAAAAATGTAGAGAGAGATAATCCCAAAAAGTGTCTTTAAATTTTAGGGATTGTAAACTCTTTTTAGTTTTTATATATCAGGTTCTACAATAGTCGGGAATAGGGGGAGGCGGGGGAGTTTTAACTAAGTGCTGACTCCATATTTATAAGACATTCATTACAAAATATATAGCTCGTTACGCATGATAAATTAATTTAAAATCATCTACGATCGTTAGGTCAGCATTTTGTAAATGGAAAAAATAATGGCTAGTTTGACTCGGGTACATATCCACCGCACGTTCACTTTGGAATTTATTGTTACTCTCTTTAATAGGTTTGGATCCATAGGTCATTTTTATCTTTTACAAGTTTCAAGCATGCATATCCAAATTTTTAAAACATTTATAGAAAAATATATTTCTTATAAAATTTTGAGGAATTAGGGTGGAACTAGCGGAATTTTCCAAACTTGGATGACAAAGCTTTTGTGTTCATTTTTGGTGTGTGAATAAATTTTCTTTACTTACATTTGTTATTGCTTTAAATTCTTTCCATACATAAACTCTAAAATTCTCATTTTGTTGTAATCTATTTGCCTTTTATCTCTTTTTTTGTTTACGAGATGAAGGGAAAGTGAAAAATCAAGTTTTGATTTAAGAAAAAAAGTTTAAATATAAAATAGAAATGCACAATGCACAAATGTAGAGAGACATAATTTGAAAAACTGTCTATAATTTTTAGGTATTGCAAACTATTTTTATTGTTTTTATATCAGGTTCTGCATTCTTCAGAAAAAGGGGAAGGTGGGGGAGTTTTAATTGAGTGTTGACTCCCAATCCATGAAGTCATTCCTTATAAAAATATAGGTTGTTATGCAGATTAAATCACTTTATAGTCATCTATGATCGTTAAGTCAGCATTTTGTAAATGGGCAAAATAATTGCTTGTTTGATTTGGGTAAACATCCCACCGCACGTCACTTGTGAATTTAATGTTATTCTCTTTAAAAGTTTTGGATCCATAGGTCATTTGTATCTTTAACGTGTTTCAAGCATGCATGTCCATTTTTTAAAATATGTGTAGAAAAATCTCGTTCTTATAAAATTCCGAGCTATTAGGGTTTAACTAGGAGAATTCCCAAACTTGGATATCAAAACTTTTGTGTTCATTTTGTGGTGTGTGAATAAATTTTCTTTACATACATTTATCATTGGTTTAAATTCTTTCCATACATAAACTCTAAAAGTTTCATTTTGTTGAGATCTATTTGCCTTTTATCTCTTTTTTTGTTTACGAAATGAAGGGAAACTGAAAACTCAAGTTTTGATTTAAGAAAAAATGTATACATCTAAAATGGAAATGCACAATGCACAGATGTAGAGAGAGATAATTCTAAAAAGTGTCTTTAATTTTTTGGGATTACAAACTATTTTTATTTTTTATATATCTGTTTCAGCAATCGTCTGGAAAGGGGGAGGCGGGGGATTTTTAATTGAGTGTTGACTCCCATTCCATAAAGTAGCCATTCAATAATATAGCCATTATGCAGGATAAATCACTTTACAGTCATCTATAATCTTTAGGTCAGCTTTTTGTAAATGGGCAAAATCATGACATGTTTGACTTGGGTAAATATCCCATCTCACGTTCACTAGGGAATTTAATTTCAGTATGTTTAAAACATTTGGATCCATAGGTCATTTGCATCTTTAACATGTTTCAAGCATGCATATCCATTTTTTAAAACTTGTGTAGAAAAATCTCTTTCTTATAAAATTCCGAGCAATTAGGGTTCAACTAGTAGAATTTTTGAAAGTTGGAGAACAAATTTTGTGTTCATTTATGGTGTGTGAATAAATTTTCTTTACTTACATTTGTTATAGCTTTAAATTCTTTCCATACATAAACTCTAAAATTTTCATTTAGTGGTGATCTATTTGCCTTTTATCTCTTTTATTTTTTTACGAGATGAAGGTAAAGTGGAAATTCAAGTTTTGATTTATGAAAAAAGTATACATGTAAAATTAAAATGCACAATGCACAAATGTGGAGAGTGATAATTCCAAAAAGTGCCTGTTCTTTTTAGGGATTGTAAACTCTTTTCAGTTTTTATATACCATGTTTTGCAATCGTCGGGAAAAGGTGGAGGACTCCCAATCCATAAGTCATTCCTTTAAAAAATATAGCCCGTTACGCATGATAAATGACTTTATAATCATCTATGATCGTTAGGTCGACTTTTTGTAAATGGGAAAAATAATTGCTTCTTTGACTCGAGTAAATATCCGGCCGCAAGTTCACTTGGGAATTTAATGTTATTCTCTTTAAAAGGTTTGGATCCATAGATTATTTGGATCCTTTTATCTCATTTTTTGGTTACGAGATGAAGGGAAAGTGAAAACTCAAGTTTTGATTTAAGAAAAAAGTATACATCTAAAATGGAAATGCACAATGCACAAATGTAAAGAGAGATAATTCCAAAAAGTGTCTGTAATTTTTAGGGATTGTAAACTCTTTTTAGATTTTATATAACAGGTTCTACAATAGTCAGGAAAAGGGGGAGGTGGGGGATTTTTAACTGAGTGTTGACTCCCAATCAATAAGTCATTCCTTACAAAAAAATATAGCTCCTTACGCATGATAAATCACTTTCCAATCATCTATGATCGTTAGGTCAGCATTTTCTACATGGGCAAAATAATGGCTTGTTTAACTCGGTTAAATATCCCACTGCACGTTCGCTTGGGAATTTATTGTTATTCTCTTTAAAAGGTTAAGATCCATAGGTCATTTGCATCTTTAAAATGTTTCAAGCATGCATTTCCATTTTTTAAACCATGCGTAGAAAAATCTCTTTCTTATAAAATTCTGAGCTATTAGGCTTGAACTAGTGGAATTTCCCAAACTTGGATATCAAAACTTTTGTTTTCATTTTTTTTGTGTGAATAAATTTTCTGTACATACAATTATCATTGGTTTAAATTCTTTCCATAAATAATCTCTAAAAGTTTCATTTTGTTGTGATCTATTTGCTTTTTATCTCTTTTTTTGTTTACGAAATGAAGGGAAATTGAAAACTCAAGTTTTGATTTAAGAAACAAGTATACATCTAAAATGAAAAGGCGCAATGCACAAATGTTGAGAGAGATAATTCCAAAAAGTGTCAGTAATTTTTTGGGATTATAAACTATTTTTAGTTTTTATATATCTGGTTCAACAATCGTTGGGAAAAGGGGGAGGTGGGGGATTTTTAACTGAGTGTTGACTCCCATTCCATAAAGTCATTCCTTACAGTAATATAGCCATTATGTAGGATAAATCACTTTACAGTCATCTATAATCGTTAGGTCAACTATTTGTAAATGGGCAAAATAATGGCTTGTTTGACTCGGTCAAATATCCCACCGCACGTTCACTTGGGAATTTAATGTTAGTGTCTTTAAAACATTTGGATCCATAGGTCATTTTCATCTTTAACATGTTTCAAGCATGCATAACCATTTTTTTAAACTTGAGTAGAAAAATATCTTTCTTATAAAATTACGAGCAATTAGGGTTCAACTAGTGGAATTTCCCAAACTTGGATAACAAAATTTTTGTGGTCATTTGTGGTGTGTGAATAAATTTTCTTTACTTACATTTGTTATTGATTTAAATTCTTTCCATACATAAACACTAAAATTTTCATTTAGTGGTGATCTATTTGCCTTTTATCTCTTTTTTTGTATACGAGATGAAGAGAAAGTGAAAACTTAAGTTTTGATTTAAGAAAAAAGTATAGATGTAAAATGGAAATGCAAAATGTAGAAATGAGGAGAGAGATAATTCCTAAAAGTGTCTGTAATTTTTAAGGATTGTAAACTCTTTTAGGTTTTATATACCAGGTTTTACAATCGTTGGGAAAAGGGGGAGGCAGGGGATTTTTAACTGAGTGTTGACTCCCAATCCATAAGTCATTCCTACCAAAAATATAGCCCGTTACGCATGATAAATCACTTCACAATCATCTATGATCATTAGGTCGGCTTTTTGTAAATGGGAAAAATAATGGCTTATTTGACTCGAGTAAATATCCCACTGCACATTCACTTGGGAATTTAATGTTATTCTCTTTAAAAGGTTTAGATCCATAGGTTATTTGCATCTTTAACATGTTTCAAGCTTCCATATCAATTTTTTAAAACATGCTTAGAAAAATCTCTGTCTTATAAAATTCCTAGCTATTAGGGTCAAACTGGTGGAATTTCCCAAACTTGGTTAACAAAATTTTTTTGTTCATTTGTGGTGTGTGAAAAAAATTTCTTTTCTTATATTTGTTATTGCTTTAAATACCTTCCATAATTAAACTCTAAAATATTCATTTTGTTGTGATCTATTTGCCTTTTATCTCTTTTTTTTACGAGATGAAGGGAAAGTGAAAACTCAAGTTTTGATTTAAGAAAAAAGTATACATCTAAAATGGAAATGCACAATGCACAAATTTAGAGAGAGATAATTCCAAAAAGTGTCTGTAATTTTTAGGGATTGTAAACTCGTTTTAGATTTTATATATCAGATTCTATAAACGTCGTGAAAAGGGGGAGCGGGGGATTTATAACTGAGTGTTGACTCCCAATCCATAAGTCATTCCTTACAAAATAATAGCCCATTACAGATGATAAATCACTTTCCAATCATCTATGTTCGTTAGGTCAGCGTTTTCTACATGGGCAAAAAAATGGTTTGCTTAATTTGGGTAAATATCCCAGTGCACGTTCACTTCGGAATTTATTTTTATTCTCTTTAAAAGGTTTAGATCCATAGGTCATTTGCATCTTTAAAATGTTTCAAGCGTGCATATCCATTTTTTATAACATGCGTAGAAAAATCTCTTTCTTATAAAATTCTGAGCTATTAGGGTTGAACTAGTGGAATTTCCCAAACTTGGATAACAAAACTTTTGTGGTCATTTGTGGTGTGTCAATAAATTTTCTTTACTTACATTTGTTATTGCTTCAAATTCTTTCCATACATAAACTCTAAAATTTTCATTTTGTTGTGATCTATTTGCCTTTTATCTCTTTTTTTGTATACAAGATGAAGGGAAAGTGAAAACTCAAGTTTTGATTTAAGAAAAAAGTATAGATCTAAAATGGAAATGCACAATGCAGAAATGAGGAGAGAGATAATTCCTAAAAATTTCTGTAATTTTTATGGATTGTAAACCCTTTTAGGTTTTTATATATTAGGTTCTACAATCATCAGGAAAAGGGGGAGGCATGGGATTTTTAACTGTGTTGACTACCAATCCATAAGTCATTCCTGCCAAAAATATAGCCCGTTATGCACGATAAATCAGTTTACAATCATCTATGATCGTTAGGTCAGATTTTTCTAAATGGGACAAATAATGGCTTGTTTGACTCCAGTAAATATCCCACCGCACGTTCATTTGGGAATTTAATGTTATTCTCTTTAAAAGGATTGGATCCTTAGGTCATTTGCATCTTAAACATGTTTCAAACATGCATTTCCATTTTTTAAAACATGTGTAGAAAAATATCTTTCGTATAAAATTCGGAGCAGTTAGGGTTGAACTAGTGGAATTTCCCTAAACTTGGATAACAAAACTTTTGTGTTCTTTTGTGGGGTGTGAATAAATTTTCTTTACTTACATTTGTTATTGCTTTAAATTCTTTCCATACATAAACTCTAAAATTTTCATTTTGTTGTGATATATTTGCCTTTTATCTCTTTTTTTGTTCACGAGATGAAGGGAAAGTAAAAACTCAACTTTTGATTTATGAAAAACGTATACATCTAAAATGTAAATGCAAAAAGCAAAATTGAAGAGAGAGATAATTCCAAAAAGTTTCTATAATTTTTAGGGATTGTAAACTCTTTTTACGTTTTATATATCAGGTTCTGCAATCCTCGAAAAAAAGGGGACGCAGGGAATTTTTAACCAAGTGTTGACTCCCAATCGATAAGTCATTCCTTACAAAAATATAGCCTGTTACGCATCATAACTCACTTTACAGTCATCTATGAATGTTAGGTCAACTTTTGTAAATGGGCGAAAGATTGGATTGTTTGACTCGAGTAAATATCCCACCGCACGTTCACTTGGCAATTAATGTTATTCTCTTTAAAATGTTTGGATCCATATGTCATTTTCCTATTTACCATGTTTGAAGCATGCATATCCATTTTTTAAAACATGTGTAGAAATATCTCTTTCTTTTAAAATTGCGAACTCTATAGTTGTACTAGTGGAATTTCCCAAACATGGATAACAAAACTTTTGCGTATATCTGTGGTGTGAGAATAAATTTTCTTTACTTACATTTGTTATTGCTTTAAATTCTTTCCATACATAAAGGCTAAATTTTTTGTTTTATTGTGATCTATTTGGCTTTTATCTCCTTTTTTGTTTACAAAAGGCAAAGTGAAAACTCAAGTTTTGACATAAGAAAAAAATATACATCTAAAATGTAAATGCACAACGCACAATGCACAAAGGTAGAGAGAGATAATTGCCAAAAGTGTCTGTAATTTTAAGGGATTGTAAACTCTTTTTATGTTTTATATATCTGGTTCTGTAATCGTCGGGAAAAAGGGGAGGCGGGGGATTTTTAGCTGAGTGTTGACTCCCATTACGCATGATAAATCACATTACAATAATCTATGAACGTTAGGTCACTTTTTGTAAATGGGCAAAATAATGGCTTGTTTGACTCAGGTAAATATCCCACCGCACGTTCACTTGGAAATTTATTGTTATTCTCTTTAAAAGGTTTGGATCCATAGGTCATTTGCATCTTGAACATGTTTCAAGCAAGCTTATCCATTTTTCAAAACATGTGTAGAAAAATCTGTTTCTTATAAAATTCCGAGCTATTTGGGTTGAACAAGTGGAATTTCCGAAAACATGGATAACAAATTTTTTTTTTTTTCATTTGTGGTGTGTGAATAGATTTTTATTTATTACATTTGTTATTGCTTTAAATTCTTTCCATACATAAACTCTAAAATTTTCATTTTGATGTGATGTATTTGCCTTTTATCTCCTTTTTTGATTATGAGATGAAGGGAAAGTGAAAACTCAAGTTTTGATTTCAGAAAAAATGATACATCTAAAATTGAAATGCACAATGCACAAATTTAGAGAAAGATAATTCGAAAAATGTTTCTGTAATTTTTAGGGATTGTAAACTCTTTTTAGTTTTTATATATTAGGTTCTACAATCGTCAAGAAAAGGGAGAGGCGAGGGATTTTTAACTGAGTGTAGACTCCCAATCCATAAGTCATTCCTTAGAAAAATATAGCCCGTTATACATGGTAAATCACTTTGCAATCATCTATGATCGTTAGGTCAGCTTTTTTTTAGTGGGCATTATAATGGCTTGTTTGACACGAGTAAATATCCCACCGCACGTTCACTTGGGAATTTAATGTTATTCTCTTTCTAAGGTATGGATCCATAGGTCATTTGCATCTTTAACATGTTCCAAGCAAGCATATCCATTTTTTAAAACATGTGTAGAAAAATCTCTTTCTTATAAAATTCCGAGCTATTAGGGTTGAACCTGTGGAATTTCCAAAACTTGGATAAAAAAACTTTTGTGTAGATTTGTGGTGTGTGAATAAATTTTCTTTACTTACATTTGTTATTGCTTTAAATTATTTCCATACATAAACTCTAAAATTTTCATTTTGTTGTGATCTATTTGGCTTTTATCTCTTTTTTTGTTTACGAGATGAAGAGGAAGAGAAAACTCAAGTTTTGATTTAAGAAAAAAGAATATATCTAGAATTTAAATGCACAATGCACAAATGTAGAGAGAGATAAATCCAAAAAGTGTCAGTAAATTTTAGGGATTGTAAACTCTTGTTATGTTTTATATATCAGGTTCTGCAATTGTCGGGAAAAGGGGGAGGCAAGGGATTTTTAACCGACTGTTGACTCCCAATCGATAAGTCATTCCTTACAAAAATATAACCCATTACTCATGATAAATCACTTTACGGTGACCTATGATCGTTAGGTCAGCTTTTTGTAAATGGAAAAATTAATGGCTTGTTTGACTCGGGAAAATATCCCACCGCACGTTCACTTGGGAATTTAATGTTATTCTCTTTAAAAGGTTTGGATCCATAGGTCATTTGAATCTTTAACATGTTTCAAGCTTGCTTATCCATTTTTTAAATCATTTATAAAAAAATCTCTTTCTTATAAAATTCTGAGCTGTTAGGGTTGAACAAGTGGAATTTCCCAGCACTTAGATAACAAAACTTTTTTTTTCATTTGTGAAATTTTCTTTACTTACATTTGTTATTCCTTTAAATTATTTCTATATATACACTCTATAATTTTTATTTTGTTGTGATCTATTTTGGTTTTATCTCTTTTTTTGTTTACGAGATGAAGGGGAAATGAAAACTCTAGTTTTGATTTAAGAAAAAAGTATACATTTAAAATGTAAAAGCACAATGCACAAATGTAGGGAGAGATTATTCCAAAAATTTTCTCTAATTTTTAAGGATTGTAAACTCTATTTTGTTTTTATATCAGGTTCTGCATCGTCGGGAAAAGGGGGAGCAGGGGGATTTTTAACTGAGTGTTGTCTCCAAATCTATGAGTCATTCCTTATAAAAATATAGCCCGTTACGCATGATAAATCACTTTACAATTATCTTTGACCGTTAGCTCAGTTTTTTGTAAAAGGGCAAAATAATAGCTTGTTAGACTCATGTAAGTATTCCACCGTAAGTTCACTTCGGAATTAAATGTTATTCTCTTTAAAAGGTTTGGATCCATAGGTAATTTCCATATTTTACATGTTTCAAGCTTGCATATCCATTTTTTAAAAAATGTGAAGAAAAATCTCTTATTTATAAAATTCCGAGCTATTAGGGTTTAACTAGTGGAATTTCCCAAACTTGGATAACAAAACTTTTGTGCAAATTTGTGGTGTGTGAATAAATTTTAATTACTAACATTTTTTATTGCTTTAAATTCTTTCCATACATAAACTCTAAAATTTTCATTGGTTGTGATCTAATAGCCTTTTATCTCTTTTTTTGTTTACGAGATGATGGGGAAGTGAAAACTTTTGATTTAAGAAAAAAGTATACATCTAAAATTTAAATCCACAATGTACAAATGTAGAAAGAGATAATTCCAAAAAGTGTCTATAATTTTTATATATCAGGTTATGCAATCATCGGGAAAAGGTGGAGGCGGAGAATTTCTAACTGAGTGTTGACTCCCAATCCATAAGTCATTCCTTACAAAAATATAGCCCTTTACGCATGATAAATCACTTTACAATCATCTATGATCGTAAAGTCAGCTTTTGTAAATGGGCAAAATAATGGCTTGTTTGACTCGGGTAAATATCCCACCGCACGTTCACATGGGTATTTAATGTTATTCTCTTTAAAAGGTTTGGATCCAAAGGTCATTTGCATCTTTAACAAGTTTCAAGCATGCATATCCATATTTTAAAACATGGGTAGAAAAATCTCTATTTTACTAAATTTTGAGCTATTAGGGTTGAACTAGTGGAATTTCCCAAAATTGGATAACAAAAATTTTGTGTCCATTTGTGGTGTGTGGATAAATTTTCTTACCTTACATTTGTCATTGCTTTAAATTCTTTCCATACATAAACTCTAAAATTTTTATTTTGTTTTGATCTATTTGCCTTTTATCTTTTTTTTTTTTATGCTGACGAGAAGAAGGGAAAGTGACAAATCAAGTTTATATTTAAGAAAAAAGTATACATCTAAAATGGAAATGCACAATGCAGAAATGTAGAGAGAGATAAATTCCAAAAATTGTCTGTAATTTTGAGGGATTGAAAAATCTTTTTAGATTTTATATATCAGGTTCTACAATCGTCGGGAAAAGGGGGAGGTGGGGGATTTTTAACTGAGTGTTGACTCCCAATCCATAAGTCATTCCTTACAAAAATATAGCCCGTTACGCATGATAAATCACTTTACAATCATCTGAGATCGTTACGTCAGCTTTTTGTAAATGGGGAAAATAATGACTCATTTGACTCTAGTAAATATTCCACCGCACATTCACTTGGGAATTTGATGTTATTCTCTTTAAAAGGTTTTGATCCATAGGTCATTTGCATCTTTAACTTGTTTCAAGAATGCAAATCCATTTTTTAAAACTTGTGTAGAAAAATCTCTTTCTTATAAAATTCCGAGTTATTAGGGTTGAACTAGTGGAATTTCCCAAACTTGGATAACAAAACTTTTGTGTTCATTTGTGGTGTGTGAATAAATTTTATTCACTTACATTTGTCATTGCTTTAAATTCTTTCCATATATAAACTCTAAAATTTTCATTTTGTTGTGATCAATTTGCATTTTATCTCTTTTTTAGTTTACAAGATGAAGGGAAAGTGAAAACTCAAGTTTTGATTTAAGAAAAAAGTATACATCTAAAATGGAAATGCACAATGAACAGATGTAGAGAGAGATAATTGCAAAACGTGTCTATAATTTTTAGGGATTGTAAACACTTTTCAGTTTTTAAATATCAGGTTTCGCAAATGTCGGGAAAAGGGGGAAGCGGGGGATTTTTAACAGAGTGTTGACTCCCAATCCATAAGTCATTCCTTACAAAAATATAGCCCGTTAGGCATGATAAATCACTTTCCAATCATCTATGATTATTAGGACAACTTTTTGTAAATGGGCAAACTAATGGCTTGTTTGACTCTGGTAATATCCCACTGTACATTCACTTGGGAATTTAATGTTATTCTCTTTAAAAGGTTTGGGTCCAGAGGTCATTTGCTTCTTAAACATGTTTCAAGCACGCATAACCATTTTTTAAAACATGTTTCAAGCACGCATAACCATTTTTTAAAACATGTGTGGAAAAATCTCTTTCTTATAAAATTTTGAGCTATTACGGTTGAACTACTAGAATTTCCCAAACTTGGATAACAAAATTTTGTGTACATTTTTGGTGTGTGATTATATTTTCTTTACTTACATTTGTTATTGCTTTAAATTCTTTCCATACATAAACTCTAAAATTTTCATTTTTTTTGTGATCTATTTGGCGTTTATCTCTTTTTTTTTTTTTACGAGATTATGGGGAAGTGAAAACTCAATTTTTGATTTAAGAAAAAAGTCTATATCTAAAATGTAAATGCACAATGCAAAAATTTAGAGAGAGATATTTCCAAAAAGTGTCTTTAATTTTAATAGATTGTAAACTATTTTTAGTTTTTATATATCAGGTTCTGCAATCGTCGGGAAAAGGGAGAGGGGGGGGGGGGGATTTCTAACTTAGTATTGACTCCCAATCCAAAAGTCATTCCTTAGAAAAATTAAGCCCATTACGCATCATAAATCACTTTACAATCATCTATGATCGTTAAGTCAGTTTTTTGTAATGGGGCAAAATAATGACTTGTTTGACTCGAGTAAATATCCCACCCCACGTTCACTTGGGAATTTAATCTTATTCTCTTTAAAAGGTTTGGATACATAGGTCATTTGAATCTTTAACATATTTCAAGCAAGCATATCCATTTTTTAAAACAAGTGAAGAAAAATCTCTTATTAATAAAATTCCGAGATATTAGGGTTGAACTAGTGGAATTTCCAAAACTTGGTTAACAAAACTTTTGTGTAAATTTCTGGTGTTTCAATAAATTTTGTTTACTTACATTTGTTAATTCTTTAAATTCTTTCCATATATAAACTATAAAATTTTCTTTTTGTTGTGTTCAATTTGCCTTTTATATCTTTTTTTGTTTACAAGATGATGGGGAAGTGAAAACTCAAGTTTTGATTTAAACATCTAAAATGTAAATGCACAATGCACAAATGTAGAGAGATATAATTCCAAATAGTGTCTGTAATTTTTAGGGATTTTAAACTCTTTTTAGTTTTTCAATATCAGGTTTTGCAATCGTCGAGAAAAGGGGAGGCGGGGAATTTTTAACTTAGTGTTGACTCCCAATTCAAAAGTCATTCCTTAAAAAAATATAGCCCGTTACACATGATAAATCACTTTACAATAATCTATGATCGTTAGGTAAAATTTTTGTAAATGGGAAAAATAATCGTTTGTTTGACTCGGGTAAATATCCCAATGCACGTTCACTTGGGAATTTAATGTTATCCCCATTAAAAGGTTTGGATCCATAGATCATTTGCATCCTTAACATGTTTCAAGCTTGCAAATCCATGTTTTGAAACATGTGTAGAAAAATATCTTTCTTCTAAAATTCCTAGCTATTAGGGTTGAACTAGTGGAATTTCCCAAACTTGGAAAAAAAATATTTTGTGTACATTTGTGGTGAGTGAATAAATTTTCTTTACTTACATTTGTTATTGCTTTAAATTCTTTCCATATAAAAAACTCTAAAATTTTCCATTTGTTATTGCTTTAAATTCTTTTCATACACAAAACTCTAAAATTTTCTTTTTGTTATGATCTATTTGCATTTAATCTTTTTTTTTGTTTACGAGATGAAGGGGAAGTGAAAAATCATGTTTTGATTTAAGAAAAAAGTATGCATCTAAAATGGAAATGCATAATGCAAAAATGTAGACAGAGATAATTCCAAAAAGTATCTATAAGTTTTTAGGATTGTAAACTCTTTTTAGTTTTTATATATTAGGTTCTACAATAATCATGAAAAGGGGGAGGCGAAGGATTTTTAACTGAGCGTTAACTCCCAATCCATACATCATTCCTTACAAAAATCTACCCCGTTATGCAAGATAAATCACTTTACAATCATTTATGATCGTAAGGTCAGCTTTTTGTAAATGGCAAAAATAATGGCTTGTTTGACTAGGGTAAATATCCCACCGCACGTTCACTTAGGAATTTAATGATATTATCTTTAAAAGGTTTGGATCCATAGGTCATTTGCATCTTTAACATGTTTCAAGCATGCATATCTATTTTTTAAAACATGTGTAGAAAAATCTTTTTCTTATAAAATTCCAAGCTATTAGGGTTGAACTAGTAGAATTTCCCAAACTTAGATAATAAAACTTTTGTGTTCATATGTGGTGTGTGAATAAATTTTCTTTACTTATATTTTTTTATTGCGTTATATTCTTTACGTACATAAACTCTAAAATATTCATTATGTTGTGATCGATTTGCTTTTTATCTCATTTTTTGTTTACGAGATGAAGGGAAAGTTAAAACTTATGTTTGGATTTAAGAAAAAAGTATACATATAAAATGGAAATGCACAATGAAAAAATGTACATAGAGAAAATTCCAAAAAGTGTCTGTAATTTTTAGGGATTCTAAACTCTTTTTAGTTTTTATATATCAGATTTTGCAATCATCGGGAAAAGGGGGAGGCAGGGGATTTTTAGCTGAGTGTTGACTCCTAATCCATAGGTCATTCCTTACAAAAATATTGCCCGTTACGAAATATAAATTACATTACAATCATCTATGATCGTTAGGTCAGCTTATTGTAAATGAGACAAATAGTGGCTTGTTTGGCTAAAGAAAATATCCCACCGCACGTTTACTTGAGAATTTAATGTTATTCACTTTAAATGGTATGGATCCATGGGTCATTTGCATATTTAACATGTTTGAAATATGTATATCCATTTTTTAAAACATGTGTAGAAAAATCTCTTTCTTATAAAATTCCAAGCTATTAGGGTTGAACTAGTGAAATTTCCCAAACAGTGATAACAAAACTTTTATGTTCATTTGTTCTATGTGAATAAATTTACTTTACTTACATTTGTTATTTCTTTAAATTCTTTCCATACATAAAATCTAAAAATTTCATTTTGTTGTGATCTATTTTTCCCTTTTATCTTTTTTTGTTACAAGATGAAGGGATAGTGAAAACTCAAGTTTTGATTTAAGAAAAAAGTAAACAGCTAAATGGAAATGCACAATGCACAAATGTAGCGAGAGATAATTCCAAAAAATGCCTGTAATTTTTAGGGATTGTTTACTCTTTTTAGATTTTTATTAGGTTTTGTAATCGTAGGGAAAAGGGGGAGGCAGGGGATTTTTAACTAAAGTGTTGATTCCCAATCCATATGTCATTCCTTACAAAAAAATAGCCCGTTACGCATGATTAATCACTTTACAATCATGTATGATCGTTAGGTCAGCTTTTTGTAAATGGGCAAAATAATGGCTTGTTTGAGTCGGGTAAATATCCTACTTCTCGTTCACTTGACAATTTATGGTTATTCTCTTTAAAAGGTATGGATCCAAAGGTCATTTGCATCTTTAACATGTTTCAAGCATGCATATCCATTTTTTTAAACATGTGTAGAAAAAATTCTTGCTTATAAAATTCCAAGCCATTAGGGTTGAACTAGTGGAATTTCCCAAACTTAGATAACAAAACTTTTGTGTTCATATGTGGTGTGTGAGTAAATTTTCTTTACTTACATTTTTTTATTGCGTTATATTCTTTACGTACATAAACTCAAAAATTTTGATTTTGTTGTGATTGATTTGCTTTTTATCTCATTTTTTGTTTACGAGATGAAGGGAAAGTTAAAACTTATGTTTTGATTTAAGAAAAAAGTATACATATAAATGAAAATTCACAATGAAAAAATGTACATAGAGATAATTCCAAAAAGTGTCTATAATTTTTAGGGATTGTAAACTCTTTTTAGCTTTTATATATCAAGTTTTGCAATCGTCGGGAAAAGGGGGAGGCAGGGGATTTTTAACTGAGTGTTGACTCCTAATCCATAAGTCATTCCTTACTAAAATATAGCCTATTATGCATATAAATCACTTTATAATCATCGAGGATCGTTAGGTCAGCTTTTTGTAAATGGGCAAAATAATGGCTTATTTGACACGGGTAAATATCCCACCGCACGTTCACTTGAGAATTTAATGTTATTCTCTTTAAAAGGTGTGGATCCATAGGTCATTTGCATCTTTAACATGTTTCAAGCATGCATATCCATTTTTTAAAACTTATGTAGAAAAATATCTTTCTTATTAAATTCCAAGCTATTAGGGTTGAACTAGTTGAATTTCCCAAACTTAGATAACAAAACTTTTGTGTTCATATGTGGTGTGTGAATAAATTTTCTTTACTTAAATTTTTTTATTGCGTTATATTCTTTCCATACATAAACTCTAAAATTTTCATTATGTTGTGATCAATTTGCTTTTTATCTCATTTTTTGTTTACGAGATAAAGGGAAAGTTAAAACTTATGTTTTGATTTAAGAAAAATGTATACATGTAAAATGGAAATGCACAATGAAAAAATGTACATGGAGATAATTACAAAAAATGTCAGTAATTTTTAGGGATAGTAAACTGTTTTTAGTTTTGATATATATCAGGTTTTGCAATCGTCGGGAAAAGGGGGAGGTGGGGTTTTTAACTGAGTGTCCACTCCAAATCCATAAGTCATTCCTAACAAAAATATTGCCCATTACAAAATATAAATTACTTTACATATGATTATTTGGTCAGCTTAATGTAAATGAGACAAATAGTGGCTTGTTTGACTCGGGTAAATATCCCACCGCACGTTCACTTGAGAATTTAATGTTATTCACTTTAAATGGTATGGATCGATAGGTCATTTGCATATTTAACATGTTTCAAACATGTATATCCATTTTTTTAAACACGTGTAGAAAAATCTCTTTCTTATAAAATTTCAAGCTATTAGGGTTGAACTAGTGAAATTTCCCAAACTAGGATAACAAAACTTTTATGTTCATTTGTGTTGTGTGAATAAATTTACTTTACTTACATTTGTTATTTCTTTAAATTCCTTCCATACATAAAATCTAAAAATTTCATTTTGTTGTGATCTATTTTTCCCTTTTATCTCTTTTTTTGTTATGAGATGAAGGGATAGTGAAAACTCAAGTTTTGATTGAAGAAAAAAATATACAGCTAAAATGTAAATGCACAATGCACAAATGTAGAGAGAGATAATTCCAAAAAGTGTCTGTAATTTTTAGGGATTGCTAACTGTTTTTAGTTTTTTATCAGGTTTTGTAATCGTAGGGAAAAGGGGGAGGCGGGGGATTTTTAACTAAAGTGTTGATTCCCAATCCATATGTCATTCCTTATAAAAATTTAGCCCGTTACACATGATTAATCACTTTACAATCATGTATGATCGTTAGGTCAGCTTTTTGTAAATGGGCAAAATAATGGCTTGTTTGAGTCGGGTAAATATCCCACCTCACGTTCACTTGAGAATTTATGGTTATTCTCTTTAAAAGGTTTGGATCCAAAGGTCATTTGCATCTTTAACATGTTTCAAGCATGCATATCCATTTTTTAAAACATGTGTAACAAAATCTCTTTCTTATAAAATACCAAGCTATTTGGGTTGAACTAGTGGAATTTCCCAAACTTGGATAACAAAACATTTGTGTTCATTTGTGGTGTGTGAATAAATTTTCTTTACTTACATTTTTTATTGCTTTAAATTCTTTCCATAGATAAATTCGAAAAATTGCATGTTGTTGTGATCTATTTGCCTTTTATCTCATGTTTGGTTTAATGGATGAAGGGAAAGTGAAAACTCAAGCTTTGATTAAAGAAAATAGTATACATCTAAAATGAAAATGCACAATGCAGAAATGTAGAGAGAGACAATTCCAAAAAGTGTCTGTAATTTTTAGGGATTGTAAACTCTTTTTAGATTTTATATATCAGGTTTTGCAATTGTCAAGAAAAAAGGGGAGCGAGGAATTTTTAACTGAGTGTTGACTCCCAATCCACAAGTCATTCCTTAAAAAATATTGCCAGTTATGCATGATAAATCACTTTAAAATCATCTATGATTGTTAGGTCAGCTTTTTGTAAATGGGCAATATATTGGTTTTTTAACACAGGAAAAAATGCCACCCACGTTCACTTGAGAATATATTGTTGTTCTCTTTAAAAGGTTTGGATCCATCGGTCATTTGCATCTTTAAAATGTTATAAGCATGCATATCGTTTTTTTAAAACATGTGTAGAAAAATCTCTTTCTTATAAAATTCCAAGCTATTAGGATTGAACTAGTGGAATTTCCCAAACTTAAATAACAAAACTTTTGTGTTCATTTGTAGTGTGTGAATAAATTTTCTTTACTTACATTTGTTATTGCTTTAATGCTTTCCATACATAAACTCTAAAATTTTCGTTTCGTTGTGATTTATTTGCCTTATATTCTGTTTTTTTGTTTACGAGATGAAGGGAAAGTGAAAACTCAAGTTTTGATTTAAGGAAAAAGTATATATCTAAAATGGAAATGGACAATGCACAAATGTAGAGAGAGATAATTCCAAAACGAGTCTGTAATTTTTAGGGATTGTAAACTCTTTTTAGTTTCTATATATCAGGTTCTACAATCGTTGAGAAAAGGGGGAGGCGGCGGATTTTTAACTGAGAGTTTATTCCTAATCCATAAGCCATTCCTTACAAAAAATATCTCCCGATATGCATGATAAATCACTTTACAATAATCTATGATCGTTAGGTCAACTTTTTGTAAATGGGCAAAAAAATGGCTTGTTTGACTTGGATAAATATCCCACCCCACGTTCACTTGAGAATTTAATGTTATTCTCTTTAAAAAGTTTGGATCCATAGTTCATTTGCATGTTTAACATTTTTCAAGCACGTATATTCTTTTTTTAAAACATGCATAGAAAAGTATCTTTCTTCTAAAATTCCAAGCTATTAGGGTTGAACTTGTGGAATTTCCCAATCTTGGATAACAAAACTTTTGTGATAATTTGTGGTGTGTGAATAAATTTTATTTACTTACATTTTTTATTGCTTTAAATTCTTATCATCCATAAACTCTAAAATTTTCATTTTTTTGTGTCCTATTTTTGACTTTTATCTCTTTTTTGTTTACAAGATGAACGGAAAGTGAAAACTAGAGTTTTGATTTAAGAAAAAAGTATACATCTAAAATGGAAATGCACAATGCACAAAAATCAGAGTGACATAATTCCAAAGAGAGTGTAATTTTTAGGGATTGTAAACACATTTTAGTTTTTATATTTCAGGTTTTTCAATCTTTGGGAAACAGGGGAGGTGGGGGATTTTTAACTGAGTGTTGACTTCAAATCCATAAGTCATTCCTTACAAAAATATAGACCATTACACAAAATAAATCACTTTACAATCATCTTTCATCGGTAGGTCAGATTTTTGTAAATGGGCAAAATAATGTCTTGTTTGACTCGGATAAATAACCCACCGCATGTTCACTTGAGAATTTAATGTTATTCTCTTTAAAAAGTTTGGATCCATAGGTCATTTGCATCTTTAACATATTTCATGCATGCATATCTATTTTTTAAAACATGTGTAGAAAAATCTCTTTCTTATAAAATTCCAAGCTATTAGGGATGAACATGTGGAATTTCCCAAACTTGGATAACAAAACTTTTGTGCTCATTTGTGGTGTGTGAATAAATTATCTTTTTTACATTTGTTATTGTTTTAAATTCTTTCCATTCAT
Source organism: Aristolochia californica (assembly GCF_029961685.1). Classification (NCBI taxonomy): domain Eukaryota; kingdom Viridiplantae; phylum Streptophyta; class Magnoliopsida; order Piperales; family Aristolochiaceae; genus Aristolochia; species Aristolochia californica. The sequence goes on along the minus strand of NW_027182279.1, from coordinate 29,740,295 downwards.
AAACTCTAAAATTTTCATTTTGTTGTCATCTATTTTGGCCTTTTATCTCTTTTTTTGTTTACGAGATGAAGGGAAAGTGAAAACTAAAGTTTTGATTTGAAAAAAAATAATATATCTAAAATAGAAATGCACAATGCGAAAATGTAGAGTGAGATAATTCCAAAAAGTGTCTGTAATTTTTAGGGATTGTAAACTCTTTTTAGTTTTAATATATCAGATTTTGCAATCGTCGAGAAAAGGGGGAGGCGGGGGATTTTTAACTGAGTGTTAACTACCAATCCATAAGTCATTCCTTACAAAAATATAGCCCAGTATGAATTATAAATCACTTTACAATCATCTATGATCGTTAAGTCAGCTTTTTGTAAATAGGCAAAATAATGGCCTGTTTGACTCGGGTAAATATCACACCGCACGTTCACTTGAGAATTTAATGTTATTTTCTTTAAATGGTATGGTTCCGTAGGTCATTTGCATTTTGAACATGTTTCAAACATGCATATTCATTTTTTTAAACTTGTGTAGAAAAATCTCTTTCTTATAAAATTGCAACCTATATGGGTTGAACTAGTGATATTTCCCAAACTTGGATAACAAAACTTTTTTGTTCATTTGTGGTGTGTGAAAAAAATTTCTTTACTTACATTTGATATTGATTTTAATTCTTCCCATACATAAACTCTAAAATTTTCATTTTGTTGTGATCTATTTTTTCCTATTATCTCTTTTTTTGTTTTGCGAGATGAAGGGAAAGTGAAAACTCGAGTTTTGATGTAAGAAAAAATTATACATCCAAAATGGAAATTCACAATGCATAAATGTAGAGAGAGATAATTACAAATTGTTTCTGTCATTTTTAAGGATTTTAAACTCTTTTTAGTTTTTATATCTCAGGTTTTGCAATCGTCAGGAAAAGGGAGAGGCAAGGGATTTTTAACTGAATGTTGACTCCCAATCCATAAGTCATTCCTCACAAAAAATATAGACCGTTACACATGATCAATCACTTAAGAGTCATCTATGATCGTTAGGTTAGCATTTAGAAAATGGGCAAAATAATGGCTTGTTTGACTCGCGTAAATATCCAACTGCATGTTCACTTGAGAATTTAATGTTATTCTCTTTAAAAGGTTTGGATCTATAGGTCATTTGCATCTTTAACATTTTTCAAGCATGCATATCCATTTAGTTAAAACATGTTTCGAAAAATCTCTTTCTTATAAAATTCCAAGCTATTAGGGTTGAACTAGTGGAATTTCCCAAACTTGGATAACAAAACTTGTGTTCATTTGTGGTGTGTGATTAATTTTCTTTACTTACATTTGTTATTGGTTTAAATGCTTTCCATACATAAACTCTAAGATTTTAGTTTTGTTGTGATCTATTTGCCTTTTACCTCTTTTTTTATTTATGAGATGTAGGGAAAGTTAAAAATAAAGTTTTGATTTAAGAAAAAAGTATACACCTAAAACGGAAATGCACAATGTACAAATGTAGAGTGAGATAATTACAAAACGTGTCTGCAATTTTTAGGGATTGTAAACTCTTTTTAGTTTTTATATATCAGGTTTTGCAATCATTCGTAAAAGAGGGACGCGGGGATATTTAACTGAGTGTTGACTCCCAATCCAGAAGTCATTCCTTACAAAAATATCTCCTATTACGCATGATAAATCACTTTACAATAATCTATGATCGTTAGGTCAACTTTTTGTAAGTGGGCAAAATAATGGCTGGGTTGACTCAGGTAAATATCCCACCGCACGTTCACTTGAGAATTTAATATTATTCTCTTTAAACGGTTTTGATCCATGGGTCATTTGCATCTTTGAAATGTTTCAAGCATGCATATCCATTTTTTAAAATATGTGTAGAAAAATCTCTTTTTTAATAAAATTCCAAGCTATTAGGGTCGAACTAGTGGAATTTTCCATACTTGGATAACAAAACTTTTCTGTTCATTTGTGGTGTGTGAATAAATTTTCTTTACTTACATTTGTTATTGCTTTAAATTCTTTCCTTACATAAACTCTCTAATTTTAATTATGTTGTATTTTCCTTTTATCTTTTTTTTTACAAGATGTTGGGAAAGTGAAAACTCAAGTTTTAATTTATGAAAAAAGTATACATCTAAAATGGAAATGTACAATGCAAAAATATATAGAGAGAGATAATTCCAAAAAGTGTCTGTAATTTTTAGTGATTTTAAACTCTTTTTAGTTTTCATATATCCGGTTTTGCAATCGTCCGGAAAAGGGAGAGGCGGGGGATTTTTAACTGAGTGTTGACTCCAAATCCATAAGTCATTCCTTACCAAAATATAGACCGTTACACAAAATAAATCACTTTACAATCATCTTTGATCGGTAGGTCAGCTTTTTGTAAATGGGCAAAATAATGTCTTGTTTGACTCGGGTAAATAACCCACCGCACGTTCACTTGAGAATTTAATGTTATTCTGTTTAAAAAGTTTGGATCCATAGGTCATTTGCATCTTTAATACGTTTCAAGCATGCATATCTATTTTTTCAAACATGTTTAGAAAAATCTCTTTCTTATAAAATTCCAAGCTATTAGGGATGAACATGTGGAATTTCCCAAACATGGATAACAAAACTTTTGTGCTCATTTGTGGTGCGTGAATAAATTATCTTTTTTACATTTGTTATTGCTTTAAATTCTTTCCACACATAAAATCTAAAATTTTCATTTTGTTGTGATCAATTTAGGCCTTTTTTCTCTTTTTTTGTATACGAGATGAAGGGAAAGTGAAAACTCTAGTTTTGATTTGAAAAAAAATAATATATCTAAAATAGAAATGCACAATACAAAAATGTAGAGTGAGATAATTTCAAAAAGTGTCTGTAATTTTTAGGGAATGTAAACTCTTTTTAGTTTTAATATATCAGATTTTGCAATCGTCAAGAAAAGGGGGAGGCGAGGGCTTTTTAACTGAGTGTTGACTACCAATCCATAAGTCATTCCTTACAAAAATATAGCCCGTTCTGAATTATAAATCACTTTACAATCATCTATGATCGTCAGGTCAGTTTTTTGTAAATGGGCAAAATAATGGCTTGTTTGACTCAGGTAAATATCACATCGCACGTTCACTTGAGAATTTAATATTATTTTCTTTAAATGGTGTGGATCCGTAGGTCATTTGCATATTGAACATGTTTCAAACATGCATATTCATTTTTTAAAACATGTGTAGAAAAATCTCTTTCTTATTAAATTGCAACCTATAAGGGTTGAACTAGTGGAATTTCCCAAACTTGGATAAGAAAACTTTTTTGTTCAATTGTGGTATGTGAAAAAAATTTATTTACTAACATTTGTTATTGATTTTAATTCTTTCCATACATAAACTCTAAATTTTTCATTTTTTTGTGATCTATTTTTTCCTTTTATCTGTTTTTTTGTTTACGAGATGAAGGGAAAGTGAAAACTTGAGTTTTGATTTAATAAAAAATTATACATCTAAAATGAAAATGCACAATGCAGAAATGTAGAGAGAGATAATTCCAAAAAGTCTCTGTCATTTTTAAGGATTTTAAACTCTTTTTAGTTTTTATATTTTAGGTTTTGCAATCGTCAGGAAAAGGGGGAGGAGAGGGATTTTTAACTGAGTGCTGACTCCCAATCCATAAGTCATTCCTTACCAAAAATATAGCCTGTTACGCCTGATCAATCACTTAAGAGTCATCTATGATTGTTAGGTTAGCATTTTGAAAATGGGCAAAATAAAGGCTTGTTTGACTCGGGTAAATATCCAACCGCACGTTCACTTGAGAATTTAATGTTATTCCCTTTAAAAGGTTTGGATCTATAGGTCATTTGCATCTTTAACATTTTTCAAGCATGCATATCCATTTTTTAAAACATGTGTAGAAAAATCTCTTTCTTATAAAATTTCAAGCTATTAGGGTTGAACTAGTGGAATTTCCCAAACTTGGATAACAAAACTTTTGTGTTCAATTGTGGTGTGTGAATAAATTTTCTTTACTTACATTTGTTGTTGGTTTAAATGCTTTCCATACATAAACTCTAAGATTTTAGTTTTGTTGTGATATATTTGCCTTTTACCTCTTTTTTTTATTTACGAGATGTAGGGAAAGTTAAAACTAAAGTTTTGATTTAAGAAAGAAGTATACATATAAAAAGGAAATGCACATTGTGCAAATGTAGAATGAGATAATTACAAAACGTGTCTACAATTTTTAGGGATTGTAAACTATTTTTAGTTTTTATATATCAGGTTTTGGAATCATTGGGAAAAGGGGGAGGCGGGGGATATTTAACTGAGTGTTGACTCCCAATCCAGAAGTCATTCCTTACAAAAATATCTCATGTTACGGATGATAAATCACTTTACAATAATCTATGATCGTTAGGTCAACTTTTTGTAAATGGGAAAAATAATGGCTAGTTTGACTCAGGTAAATATCCCAACGCACGTTCACTTGAGAATTTAATATTATTCTCTTTAATCGGTTTTGATCCATAGGTCATTTGCATCTTTAAAATGTTTCAAGCATGTATATCCATTTTTTAAAATATGTGTAGAAAAATCTCTTTTTTAATAAAATTCCAAGCTATTAGGGTCGAACTAGTGGAATTTTCCATACTTGGATAACAAAACTTTTTTGTTCATTTGTGGTGTGTGAATAAATTTTCTTTACTTACATTTGTTATTGCTTTAAATTCTTTCCTTACATAAACTCTCTAATTTTAATTATGTTCTATATTCCTTTTATCTATTTTTTTTTACGAGATGTTGGGAAAGTGAAAACTCAAGTTTTAATTTATGAAAAAATTATACATAAAAAATGGAAATGTACAATGCAAAAATATGGAGAGAGATAATTCCAAAAAGTTTCTATAATTTTTAGTGATTTTAAACTTTTTTTTGTTTTCATATATCAGGTTTTGAAATCGTCAGGAAAAGGGAGAGGCGGGGGATTTTTAACTGATTGTTGAGTCCCAATCCATAAGTCATTTCTTGCAAAAATATAGCCCTTTATGCATGATAAATCTCTTTACAATCATCTATGATCGTTAGGTCAACTTTTTCTAAATGGGCAAAATAATGGCTTGTTTGACTTTGGTAAATATCCCACCGCACGTTCACTTGAGAATTTAATGTTTTTCTCTTTAAAATGTTTGGATCCATAAGTCATTTACATCTTTAACAAGTTTCAAGCATGCTGATCCATTTTTTTAAACATGTGTAGAAAAATATCTTTCTTATAAAATTCCATATTATTAGGGTTGAACTAGTGGAATTTCCCAACCTTGGATAACAAAACTTTTGTGTTCATTTGTTTGGTGTGGATAAATTTTATTTACTTACAATTGTTATTGCTTTAAATTATTTCCATACATAAACTCTTAAATTTTCATTTTGTTGTGATCTATTTTTGCCTTTTATCTCTTTTTTTGTTTACGAGATGAAGGAAAAGTGAAAACTCAATTTTTGAATTAAGAAAAAATTATACATCTAAAATGGAAAAGCACAATGAACAAATGTAGAGAGAGATAATATCAAAAACCGTTTGTAATTTTTTAGGATTGTAAACTCATTTTAGTTTTTATTAATTAGGTTTTGCAATCGTCGGGAAAAAGGGGAGGCTGGGGATTTTGAACGGAGTGTTGACTTCCAATCCATAAGAAATTCCTTAAAAAAATATAGCTTGTTGCGCAGGATAAATCACTTTACAATCATCTATGATCGTTAGGTCAGATTTTATTAAATGGGCAAAATAATGGCTTGTTTGACTCGGGTAAATATCCCACAGCACATTCACGTGAGAATTTAATGTTATTCTCTTTAAAATGTTTGGATCCATAGGTCATTTGCATCTTTAACATGTTTTAAGCATGCATATCCATTTTTTAAAACATGTGTAGAAAAATCTCCTTCTTATAATATTCCATGCTATTGGGGTTGAACTAGTGGAATTTCCCAACCTTGGATAATAAAACTTTTGTGTTCATTTGCGGTGTGTGAATAAATTTTCTTTACTTATATTTGTTATTGCTTTTAATTCTTTCCATACATAAACTCTAAAATTTTCATTTTGTTGTGATCTATTTTTGCCTTTTATCTCTTTTTTTGTTTACATGATGAAGGGAAAGTGAAAATTAGAGCTTTGATTTAAGAAAAAAGTATCAGTAATTTTTAGGGATTGTAAACTCTTTTTAGTATTTATATATCAGGTTTTACAATCGTTAGGAAAGGGGGGATGTGGGGAATTTTTAACTGAGTGTTGACTCCAAATCCTTATGTCAGTCCTTACAAAAATATGGCCCGTTACACATAATAAATCACTTTACAATCAGCTATGATCGTTAGGTCAGCTTTTTGTAAATTGGCAAAATAATAGTTTGTTTGACTCGAATAAATAACACACCGCACGTTCACTTGAGAATTTAATGTTATTCTCTTTAAAAGTGTTGGATCCATAGGTCATTTGCATAATTAACATGTTTCAAGCATGCATATAATTTTTTAAAAACATGTGTAAAAATATCTCTTTCTTATAAAATTCCAAACTATTATGGTTGAACTAGTGGAATTTTCCAAACTTGGATAACAAAACTTTTGTCTTCATTTGTGGTGTGTGAATAAATTTTCTTTACTTACATTTGTTATTGCTTTAAATTCTTTCCATACATAAACTCTAAAATTTTATTTTGTTGTGATCTATTTAGGCCTTTTATCTCTTTTTTTGTTTACGAGATGAAGGGAAAGTGAAAAATAAAAGTTTGATTTAAGAAAAATGTATACATCTAAAATGGAAAAGCACAATGCACAAATGTAGAGAGAGATAATTCCAAAAAATGTCTGTAATTTTTAGGGATTGTAAACTCTTTCTAGTTTTTATATATCTGGTTTTGCAATCGTCGGTAAAAGGGGGAGACGGGGGATTTTAACTGAGTGTTGACTACCAATTCATAAGTTATTCCTTACAAAAATATAGCCTGATACGCATGATAAATCACTTAACAATCATCTATGATCGTTAGGTCAACTTTTTGTAAATGGGCAAAATAATGACTTGTTTGACTCTAGTAAATATCTCGTCGGACGTTCACTTCAGAATTTAATGTTATTCTCTTTAAATGGTATGGATCCATAGGTCATTTGCATCTTTAACATGCTTCAGACATTGTTATCCATTTTTTAAAACATGTGTAGAAAAATCTCTTTCTTATCAAATTCCAAGCAATTAGGGTTGAACTAGTGGAATTTCCCAAACTTGGATAACAAAAATTTTGTGTGCATTTGACGTGAGTTAATAAATTTTCTTTACTTAAATTTGTTATTTCTTTAAATTATATCCATACATATACTCTAAATGTTTCATTTTGTGGGGATCTATTTTTGCCTTTTATCTCTTTTTTTGTTTACGAGATGAAGGAAAAGTGAAAACTCAAGTTTAGATTTAAGAAAAAACTATACATCTAAAATTTAAATGCACAATGCACATATTTAGAGAGAGATAATTCCAAAAAGTGTTTGTAATTTTTAGGGATTGTAAACTCTTTTAAGTTTTTATATATCAGGTTTTGCAATCATCGGGAAATGGGGGAGGCAGGGGGTTTTTAACTTAGTGTTGACTCCCAATCCTTAAGTTATTCCTTACAAAAATATAGCATGTTACGCATGATATATCATTTTACAGTCATCTATGATCGATAGGTCAGCTTTTTTTAAATGGGCAAATTAATGACTTTTTTAACTCGGGTAAATATGCAACCGCATGTTCATTTGAGAATTTAATGTTATCCCTTTTAAAAGGTTTGGATCCGTAGGTCATTTGCATCTTTAACATGTTTCAAGCATGCATATCCATTTTTTAAAACATGTGTAGAAAAATCTCTTTCTTATAAAATTCCAAGCTATTAGGGTTTAACTAGTGGAATTTCCCAAACTTGGATAACATAACTTTTGTGTTCATTTGTGGTGTGTCAATAAATTTTCTTTACTTGAATTTGTTATTTCTTTAAATTCTTTCCATATCTAAACTCTAAAATTTTCATTTTGTTATGATCTATTTTTTGTCTTTTACCTCTTTTTTTTGTACACAAGGTGAAGGGAAAGTGAAAACTCAAGTTTGGATTTATAAAAAAAGTATACATCTAAAACTGAAATGCACAATACACAAATGTAGATAGAGATAAGTCAGAAAAATGTTTGTAATTTTTATGGATTGTAAATTCTTTTACGTTTTTGTATATCAGGTTTTGCAATCGTCGGGAAAAGGGGCAGGCAAGGGATTTTTAACTGAGTGTTGACTCCCTATCCATCAGTCATTCCTTAAAAAAATATAGCTCGTTAGTCATCATAAATCACTTTACAATCATCTCTGATCGGTAGGTCAGCTTTTTGTAAATCAGCAAAATAATGGCTTGTTTGACTCGGTTAAATATCCTACCGCACGTTCACTTGATAATTTAATGTTTTTATCTTTAAAAGGTTTGGATCCATAGGTCATTCGAATTTTTAACATGTTTCAAGCATGCATATCAATTTTTTAAAACATGTTTAGAAAAATCTCTTTCTTATAAAATTCCAAGCTATTAGGGTTGAAGTAGTGGAATTTCCCAAACTAGGATAACAAAACTTTTGTTTTCATTTGTACTGTGTGAATAATTTTTCTTTACTTGCATTTTTAATTGCTTTAAATTCTTTCCATACATAAACTCTAAAATTTTCATTTTGTTGTGATCTATTTTTGCCTTTTATCTCTTTTTTTGTGTACGAGATGAAGGGAAAGTGAAAACTCAAGTTTTGATTTAACAAAAAAGTATACATCTAAAATGGAAATACACAATGCACAAAAGTAGAGAGAGATAATTCCAAAAAGTGTCTGTAATTTTAGAGATTGAAAACTCTTTTTAGTTTTTGTACAACAGGTTATGCAATCGTCGGGAAAAGGGGGAGGCGGGAGATTTTTAATAGAGTGTTGACTTCAAATCCATAAGTCATTCCTAGCAAAAATATAGCCCGTTACGCATGATAAATCACTTCACAATCATCTATTATCGTTTGGTCAGTTTTTTGTATATGGGCAAAATAATGGCTTGTTTGACTCGGGTAAATATCCCACCGCACGTTCACTTTAAAATTTAATGTCATTCTCTTTAAAAGGTGTGGATCCATAAGTCATTTTCATCTTTAACATGTTTCAAACATCCATATCCATTTTTTAAAACATGTGTAGAAAAATCATTTTCTTATAAAATTCCAAACTATTAGGGTTGAACTAGTGGAATTTCCCAAACATGGATAACAAAACATTTGTGTTCATTTGTGGTGTGTGAATAAATTTTCTTTACTTGCATTTTTAATTGCTTTAAATTCTTTCCATACATAAACTCTAATTTCTTTATTTTGTAGTTATCTATTTTTCCCTTTTATCTCAGTTTTTGTTTACGAGATGAAGGGAAAGTGAGAACTCAAGTTTTGATTTAAGAAAAAATTATATATCTTAAATGCAAATGCACAATGAAAAAATATTGAGAGAGATAATTCCAAAAAGTGTCTGTCATTTTTAAGGATTGTAAACTCTTTTCTGTTTTTATATATCAGGTTTTCCAATCATCGGGAAAAGGTGGAGGCGGCGGATTTTTAACTGAGTGTTGACTCCCAATCCATTAGTACAAAAATATAGCCCATCCGCATGATAAATCACTTTACTATCATCTATGATCGTTCGGTCAGCTTTATGTAAATGGGCAAAATAAAGGCTTGTTTGGCTCGGGTAAATATTCCACCACACCTTCACTTGAGAATTTAATGTAATTCTATTTAAAAGGTTGGGATCCATAGGTCATTTGCCTTTTTAACATCTTTCAAGCATGCATATCCATTTTTTTAAACATGTGTAGAAAAATCTCTTTCTTATAAAATTCCAAGCTATTAGGGTTGAACTAGTGGAATTTCCCAAACTTGGGCAACAAAACTTTTGTGTTCATTTTTGGTGTGTGAACAAATTTTCTTAACATACATTTTTTATTGCTTTCTATTCTTTCCATACATAAACTCTAAAATTTTCATTTTGTTCTGATCTATTTTTACCTTTTATCTCTTTTTGTATACAAGATGATGGGAAAGTGAAAACTCAAGTTTTGATTTCAGAAAAAAGTATAGATCTAAAATGGAAATGCACAATGGAAAAATGTATTAATAGATAATTCAAAAAAGTGTTTGTAATTTTTAGGGATTGTAAACTCTTTTTAGTTTTTATACATAAGGTTTTGCAATCGCCGGGAAAAGGGGGAGGCGGGGATTTTTAACTGAGTGTTGACTCCCTATCCATAGGCCATTCCTTAAAAAAATATTGCCCGTTATGCATGATAAATCACTTTATAATAATCTATTATCGTTAGATCAGCTTTTTGTAAATGGGCAAAATAATGGCTTGTTTGAGTCGGGTAAATGTCCTATCGCACGTTCATTTGAGATTTTATTGTCATTCTCATTAAAATGTTTGGATCCATAGGTCATTTGCATCTTTATCATGTTTCAAGCGTGCATATCCATTTTTTAAAACATGTGTAGAAAAATCTCTTTCTTATAATATTCCAAGCTATTAGGGTTGAACTAGTGGAATTTCTCAAACATGGATAAAAAAAACTTTTGTGTTCATCTGTGGTGTGTGAATAAATTTTCTTTACATGCATTTGTAAGTTCTTCAAATTCTTTACATACATAAACTCTAAAATTTTTACTTATTAGTGATCTATTTTTACCTTTTATCTCTTTTTCTGTTTGCGAGATGAAGGGAAAGTGAAAACTGAAGTTTTGATTTAAGAAAAAAGTATACATCTTAAAAGGAAATGGACAATGCAAAAAATTTGAGAGAGATAATTCCAAAAAGTGTCTACAATTTTTAAGGATTGTAAACTCTTTTTAGTATTTATAAATCATGTTTTGCAATCGTAGGGAAAAGGGGGTAGCGTGGGATTTTTAACTGAGTGTTGACTCCCAATCCATAAGTCATTCCTTAAAAAAATATTGCCCGTTACAAATGATAAATCACTTTACAACCATCTATGATCGTTAGGTCAACTTTATGTAAATGGGCAAAATAATGGTTTATTTTACTCGGGTAAATATCCCACCGCACGTTCACTTGAGAATTTAATGTTATTCGCTTTAAAAGGTTTGGTTCAATAGGTCATTTGCCTCGTTAACATGTTTCAAGCATGCATATTCATTTTTTAAAACTTGTGTAGAAAAATATCTTTCTTATAAAATTCCAAGCTATTAGGGTTGAACTAGTGGAATTACCCAAACTTGGGTAACGAAAATTTTGTGTTCATTTGTGCTGTGTGATTAAATTTTATTTACTTACAGTTTTTATTGCTTTATATTCTTTCCATACATAAACTCTAAAATTTTCATTTTGTTCTGATCTATTTGCCCTTTATCTCTTTTTTTGTTTACAAGATGATGGGAAAGTGAAAACTCAAGTTTTGATATAAGAAAAAACTATACATCTTAAATGGAAATGCACAATGCAAAAAAGTATTGAGAGATAATTCCAAAAAGTGTCTGTAATTTTTAGGGATAGTAAACTCTTTTTAGTTTTTATATATCAGGTTTTGTAATCGTCAATAAAAGGGGGAGGCGGGGGATCCATAACTGAGTGTTGACTCCCAATCTATACATAATTCCTTGCAAAAATATAACCTGTCATGCATGATAAATCACTATACAATCATCTATGATCGTTAGGTCAGCTTTTTGTAAATGGGCAAAATAATGGCTTGTTTCACTCTGGTAAATATCCCACCTCACGTTCACTTGAGAATTTAATGTTATTCTCATTAAAAGTTTTGGATCCATAGGTCATTTGCATCTTTAACATGTTTCAACCATACATAATATCCATTTTTTAAATCATGTGTCGAAAAATCTCTTTCTTATAAGATTCCAAGCTATTAGGGTTGAACTAGTAGAATTTCCCAAACATGGATAACAAAACTTTTGTGTTCATTTGTGGGGTGTGAATAAATTTTGTTTACTTGCATTTGATATTACTTTAAATTCTTTCCATACATAAACTCTAAAATTTTCATTTTTTTGTGATCTATCTTTGCCTTTTATATCTTTTTTTGTTTACGAGATGAAGGGAAAGTGAAAACTCAAGTTGTGATCTAAGAAAAAAGTATACATCTAAAATGGAAATACACAATGCACAAATGTGGAGAGAGATAATTCCAAAAAGTGTCAGTAATTTTTAGGGATAGTAAACTCATTTTAGTTTTTATATATCATGTTTTTCAATCGTCGAGAAAAGAGGGAGGTGGGGGATATTTAACTGAGTGTTGCGTCCCAATCCATAAGTCATTCCTTACAAAAATATAGCTGTTACGTATGCTAAATCTCTTTACAATCTTCTAAGATCGTTAGCTCAACTTTTTGTAATTGGGCAAAACAATGGCTTGTGTGACTCAGGTAAATATCCCACCATACGTTCACTTGAGAATTTAATGTTATTCTCTTTAAAAGGATTGGATCCATAGGTCATTTGCATCTTTTACATGTTTTAAGCATGCATATCAATTTTTTAAAACATATGTAGAAAAATCTCTTTCTTATAAAATTCCACGCTATTAGGTTGAACTAGTGGAATTTCCCAAACTAGGATAACAAAACTTTTGTGTTCATTTGTATTGTGTGAATAAATTTTATTTTCTTGCATTTTTTATTGCTTTAAATTCTTTCCATACTTAAACTCTATAATTTTAACCTTTTTGTGATCTATTTTTGCCTTTTATCTCTTTTTTTGTTTACAAGATGATGGGAAAGTATCTATAATTAATTGGGAAAAATATAATCTAAAATATAAATGCACAATACACAAATAAAGAGAGAGATAATTTCAAAAAGTGTCTATAATTATAAGGGATTGTAAACTCTTTTTAGTTTTTATATATGAGGTTTTGCTATCGTCAAGAAATGGGGGAGGCGGGAGATTTTTAACTGAGTGTTGCCTCCCAATCCATAAGTCATTCCATACAAAAATATAGCCCGTTACGCATGATAAATCACTATACAATCATCTATGATCTCTAAGTCAGCTTTTTGTAAATGAGCAAAATAATGGCTTGTTTGACTCGGGTAAATTTCCCACCGCACGTTCACTAGAGAATTTTAAGTTATTCTCTTTAAAAGGTTTGGATACAAAGGTCATTTACATCTTTAACATATTTCAAGCATTCATATCCATTTTTTTAAAACAGGTGTAGAAATAGCTCTTTCTTATAAAATTCCAAGCTATTAGGGTTGAACTACTGGAATTTCCCAAACTTTGAAAACAAAACTTTTGTGTTCATTTGTGGTGTGTGAATAAATTATCTTGACTTGCATTTGTTATTGCGTTAAATTTTTTCCATACATAAACTCTAAAATTTTCATTTTGTTGTGATCTGTTTTTTCCTTTTATCTCTTCTTTTGTTTACGAGATGAAGGGAAAGTAAAAACACAAGTTTTGATTTAAGAAAAAAGTATACATCTAAAATGGAAATGCACAATGCACAAATGTAGGGAGAGAAAATTCCAAAAAATGTCTGTAATTTTTTGGGATTGTCAACTCTTTTAAGTTTTAATATATCAGGTTTTGCAATCATCAGGAAAAGGGGGAGGCGGGGGATTTTTAATTGTGTGTTGACTCCAGATCCATAAGTAATTCCTTACAAAAATATAGACCGTTACACATGATAAATCACATTACAATCAATTATGATCGTTAGGTCAGCTTTTTCTAAATCGGCAAAATATTAGATTGTTTGACTCAGGTAAGTATCCCAACGCACGTTCACTTGAGAATTTAATGTCATTCTCTTTAAAAGGTTTGGATCCATAGATCATTTTCATCTTTAACATGTTTCAAGCATACATATCTATTTTTTAAAACATGGGTAGAAAAATCTCTTTCTTATAAAATTCCAAGCTATTAGGGTTTAACAAGTGCAATTTTCGAAACTCTAATAACAAAACTTTTGTGTTCATTTGTGGTGTGTGAAAGAATTTTCTTTACTTTGTATTTTTTATTGCTTCAAAATTCTATCCATACATAAAATCTTAAATTTTCATTTTGTTGTGATCTATTTTTTCCTTTAATCCCTTTTTTTGTTTTCGAGATGAAGTGAAAGTGAAAACTCAAGTTTGATTTAAGAAAAAAGTAAAGAACTAAAATGTAAATGACCAATTCACAAATGTAGGGAGAGATAATTCAAAAAAGTGTCTTTAATTTTTAGGGATTGTAAACTCTGTTTAGTTTTTATATATAAGGTTTTGAAATCGTCGGGAAAAGGGGGAGGCAGGGGCATTTTAACTGAGTGTTGACTCCCAATACATAAGTCATTCCTTACAAAAATATAGCCCGTTACGCATGATAAATCATGTTATAATCATCTATGATCAGTTGGTCAACTTTTTGTAAATGGGCAAAATAATGGCTTGTTTGACTCGGGTAAATCAACCTCAGCATGCTCACTTGAGAATTTAATGTCATTCTCTTTAAAAGATTTGTATCCATACGTCATTTGGATCTTTAACATGTTTCAAGCATGCAAATCCAGTTTTTCAAACATGTGTAGAAAAGTCTCTTTCTTATAAAATTCCATGCTATTAGGGTTGAACTAGAGGAATTTCCCAAACAAAACTTTTGTGTTCATTTGTGGAGTGTGAATAAATTTTCTTTACGTACATTTTTTTTTAAATTCTTTCCATTCATAAACTCTAATATTTTCATTTTCTTGTGATCTTTTTTTCCTTTTATTTCTTTTTTTGTTGACGAGATGAAGGGAAAGTGAAAACTCAAGTTTTGATTTAATAAAAAAGTATACATCTAAAATTGAAATGCACAATGCACAAATGTATAGAGAGATAATTCAAAAAAGTGTCAGTAAATTTTAGGGATTCTAAAATCTTTTTAGTATTTATATATCAGGTTTTGCAATCGTCGGGTAAAGGGGAAGGCGGGGGATTTTTAACTGAGTGTTGACTCCCAATCCATAAGTCATCCGTTAAAAAATTATAGCCCGTTACGCATGATAAATCACATTACAATCTTCTATGATTGGTAGGTCAGGTTTTTGTAAATAGGCAAAATAATGGCTTGTTTGACTCGGGTAAATATCCCATTGCACGTTCACTTGAAAATTTAAAGTCATTCTCTTTAAAAGGTTTTGATCCATAGGTCATTTGCATCTTTAACATGTTTCAAGCATGCATATCCATTTTTTAAAACATGTGTAAAAAATCTCTTTCTTATAAAAGTCCAAGCTATTGAACTAGTGGAATTTCCCAAACTCAGATAACAAAACTTTTGTGTTCATTTGTGGTGTGTGAATAAATTCTCTTTACTTATATTTGTTTTTTCTTTTAATTCTTTCTATGCATAAACTCTAAAATTTTCATTTTGTTGTGATTTTTTGCCTTTTATCTCTTTTTTTGTTTACGTGATGAAGGGAAAGTGAAAACTCAAGTTTTGATTTATGAAAAAAGTGTACATCTAAAATGAAAATGCACAATGCACAAATGTAGAGAGAGATAATTCAAAAAAGTGTCTATAATTTTTACGGATTATCAACTCTTTTTAGTTTTTATATATCACGTTTTGCAATCATTGGGAAAGGGGGAGGGATTTTTAACTGAGTGTTGACTCCCAATCCTTAAGTCATTCGTTACAAAAATATAGCCCATCACGCATTATAAATCACTTTACAATCATCTATGATCGTTAGGTCAGCTTTTTGTAAATGGGCAAAATAATGGCTTGTTTGACTCGGGTAAATATCCCACCGCACGTTCACTTGAGAATTTAATGTTATTCTCTTGAAAAGGTTTGGATACATAGGTCATTTGCATCTTTAACATGTTTCATGCATGCATATCCATTTTTTAAAACATGGGTAAAAAATTCTCTTTCTTATAAAATTGCAAGCTATCAGGGTTGAACTAGTGTTCCCAAACTTGGATAACAGAACTTTTGTGTTCATTTGTAGTGTGTAAATAAATTTTCTTTACTAATAATTGTTACCTCTTTTAATTATTTCCGTACATAAACTCCAAAATTTTCATTTTGTTGTGATCTATTTTTGCCTTTTATCTCTTTTTCGTTTACGAGATGAAGGGAAATTGAAAACTCAAGTTTTGATTTAAGAAAAAAGTATATGACTAAAAATTAAATGCACAATGCACAAATGTAGAGAGAGATAATTCAAAAAAGAGTCTGTAATTTTTAGGGATTGTAAACTTTTTTTAGTTCTTATATATCTGGTTTTACGATTGTAGAAAAAAGGGGAGGCATGGGATTTTTAACTGAGTGTTGGATCCCAGTCCACAGTCATTCCTAAAAAAAATATAGCCCATTACACACGATAAATAACTTTACAATATTCTATGATCGCTAGGTCCACTATTTTTAAATTGGCAAAATAATGGCTTTTTTTACTCGGGTAAATATCCCACCGCACGTCCAGTTTAGAATTTATTTTTATTCTCTTTAAAGGGTTTGGATCCAAAGGTCATTTGCATCTTTAACATGTTTCAAGCATGAGTATCCATTTTTTAAAACATGTGTAGAAAAATCTCTTTCTTATAAAATTCCAAGCTATTAGTGTTGAACTAGTGGAATTTCCCAAACTTGGATAACAAAAATTTTGTGTTCATTTGTGGTGTGTGAATAAATTTTATTTACTTGCATTTGTTATTGCTTTAAATTCATTCCACACATGAACTCTAAAATTTTCATTTTCATGTGATCTTCTTTTTCCTTTTATCCCTTTTTTTTACGAGATGAAGGGAAAGTGAAAACGCAAGTTTTGATTTTAAAAAAATGTATACATGTAAAATTGATATGCACAATGAAAAAATATAGAGAGAGATAATTCCTAAAAGTGTCTGTAATTTTAAGGGATTGTAAAAAAAAAAAAATTAGTATTTATATATCAGGTTTTGCAATCGTCGAGAAAAGGGGGAGGCGAGGGATTTTTAACTGAGTGTTGACTCCCAATTGATAAGTCATTCATTAAAAAAATATAGCCCGTTACGCATGATAAATCATATTACAATCTTCTATGATCGTTGGGTCAACTTTTGTAAATGGAAAAAATAATGGCTTGTTTGCTTCGAGTAAAAAGCCCTCTGCACGTTCACTTGAGAATTTAAAGTCATTCTCCTTAAAAGGTTTGGATCCATAGGTCATTTGCATCTTTAACATGTTTCAAGCATGTACATCCATTTTTTTAAACATGTGTAAAAAAAATCTCTTTCTTATAAAATTCCAAGATACTACGGTTGAACTAGTGGAATTTCCCAAACTTTGATAACAAAACTTTTTTGTTCATTTGTGGTGTGTGAATAAATTTTATTTACTTATATTTGTTTTTTATTTTAATTCTTTCCATGCATAAAGTATAAAATTTCCATTTTGTTGTGATCGTTTTGCCTTTTATCTCTTTTTTTGTTTACGAGATGTGGGGAAAGTGAAAACCCAAGTTTTGATTTTTGAAAAATGTGTACATCTAAAATGGAAATGCACAATGTACAAATATAGAGAGAGATAATTCCAAAAAGTTTCTATAATTTTTAGGGATTGTCAACTCTTTTTAGTTTTTATATATCACGTTCTCCAAACGTCAAAAAAAGGGGGAGGGGGGGATTTTTAACTGAGTGGTGACTCCCAATCCATAATTCATTCCTTAAAAATATAATACCCATTACGCATGATAAATCACTTTACAATCATCTATGATCGTTAGGTTATCTTTTTTTAAATGTGAAAAATAATGGCTTGTTTGACTCGGAAAAATATCCCACCGCACGTTCACTTGAGAATTTAATGTTTTTCTCTTTAAAATAATTGGATACATAGGTAATTTGCATTGTTAACATGTTTCAAGCATTCATATCGATTTTTTAAAAATGTGTAGAAACATCTCTTTCTTATAAAATTGCAAGCTATTAGGGTTGAACTAGTGGAATTTCCCAACCTTCGATAACAAAACTTTTGTGTTCATTTGTGGTGTGTGAATAAATTTTACTTACTTATATTTGTTATTTCTTTTAATTCTTTCCATACATAAACTCTAAAACTTTCATTTTGTTGTGATCTATTTTTGCCTTTTATCTCTTTTTTTGTTTACGAGACAAAGGGAAAGTGAAAACTCAAGTTTTGATTTAGGAAAATAGTATACATCTAAAATTGAAATGCACAGTGCATAAATGTAGAGGGAGGTAATTCCGAAAAGAGTCTATAATTTTTAGGGATTGTAAACTCTTTTTATTTTTTGTATATCAAGTTTTGCAGTCATTGGGAAAAGGGGGAGGTGGGGGATTTTTAAATGAGTGTTGACTCCCAATCCATAATTCATTCCTTACAAAATTATAGCCCATTACGTATGATAAATCACGTTACAATCATCTATGATCGTTATGTCTGCTTTTTTTAAATGGTGAAAATAATGGCTTGTTTTACTCGAGTAAATATCCCACCGCATGTTCACTTGAGAATTTAAAGTCATTCTCTTTAAAAGGTTTGGATCCATAGGTCATTTGCATCTTTAACATGATTCAAGCATGCATATTCATTTTTTAAAACAAGTGTAGAAAAATCTCTTTCTTATAAAATTCCAAGCAATTAGGGTTGTAATAGAGGAATTTCCCAAACTCTGATAACAAAACTTTTGGGTTCATTTGTGGTGTGTGAATAAATTTTCTTTACTTATATATGTTATTTCTTTTAATTTTTTCCACACATAAACTCTAAAATTTTCATTTTGTTGTGATCTAATTTTGCCTTTTATCTCTTTTTTTGTTTACGAGGTGAAGGGAAAGTGAAAACTCATGTTTTGATTTAAGAAAAAAGTATACATATAAAATTGAACTGCACAATGCACAAATGTAGAGAGAGATTATTCCAAAAAGTGTCTGAAATATTTTGGGATTGTAAACTCTTTTTAGTTTTTATATATCAGGTTTTGCGATCGTCGAGAAAAGGGGGAGGAAGGGGATTTTTAACTAACTATTGACTCCCTGTCCATAAGTCATTCCTTACAAAAATATATCCCATGACGCATGATAAATCACTTTACAATCATCTATGATCGTTAGGTCAACTTTTTGTAAATGGGCAAAATAATTTCTAGTTTTCTCGGGTAAATATCCCACCACACATTCACTTGAGAATTTATAGTTATTCTCTTTAAAAGGTTTGGATCCATTGGTCATTTGCATCTTTAACTTGTTTCAAGCATGCACATCTAGTTTTTAAAACATATGTAGAAAAATTTCTTTCTTTAAAATTCATTGCTATTAGGGTTGAACTAGTGGAATTTCCCAAACTTGGATAACAAAACTTTTGTGTTCATTTGTGCTGTGTGATTAAATTTTATTTACTTACATTTTTTATTGCTTTAAATTCTTTCGATAGATAATCTTACATTTGTTATTGCTTTAAATTCTTTCGATAGATAATCTCTAAAATTTTCCTTTTGTTGTGATCTATTTTTTCCTTTTAACACTTTTTTTGTTTACGAGATGAAGGGAAAGTGAAACTCAAGTTTTCCTTTCATAAAAAAGTATACATCTAAAATGGAAATGCATAATTCACAAATTTAGAGAGAGATAATTTCAAAAAGTGTGTGTAATGTTTACGGATTGTAAACTCTTTTTAGTTTTTATATATCATGTTTTGCAATCGTCGGGAAAAGGGGGAGGCGGAGGATTTTTAACTGAGTGTTGACTCCCAATCCATAAGTCATTCCTTACAAAAATATAGCCCGTTATGCTTGATAAATCACATTACAATCATCTATGATTGTTAGGTCTGCTTTATGTAAGTGGGCAAAATAATGGCTTGTTTGACTTGGGTAAATTTCCCTCTACACGTTCACTTGTGAATTTAATGTTATTCTCTTTAAAAGGTTTGGATCCATAGGTCATTTGCATCTTTAACATGTTTCAAGCATGCATATCCATTTTTTAAAACATGTGTAGAAAATTCTCTTTCTTATAAAATTTCAAGCAATTAGGGTTGAAGTAGTGGAATTTCCCAAACTTGGATAGCAAAACTTTTCTGTTCATTTGTGGTGTGTGAATAAATTTTTTATTCTTATATTTATTATTGCTTTAAATTCATTCCATACATAAACTCTAAAATTTTCATTTTGTTGTGATCTATTTTTGCCTTTTATCACTTTTTTTGTTTACGAGATGAAGAGAAAGTGAAAACTCAAATTTTGATTTAAGAAAAAAGTATACTCTAAAATGGAAATGCACAATGCACAAATGTAGAGCGAGATAATTCCAAAAAGTGTCTGTAATGTTTAGGGATTGTAAACTTTTTTTAGTTTTTATATAACACGTTTTGCAATCGTCGGGAAAAGGGGGTGGCAGGGGATTTTTAACTGAGTGTTGACTCCCAATCCATAAGTCATTCCTTACAAAAATGCAGCCCATTACGCATGATAAATAACTTTACAATCATCTATGATCATTCGATCGGCTTTATGAAAATGGGCAAAATAATGGCTTGTTTGACTCGGGTAAATAACCCACTGCACGTTGACTTGAGAATTTATTGTTATTCTCTTTAAAAGGTTTGGATCCATTGGTCATTTGCATCTTTAACATATTTGAAGCATGCATATCCAGTTTTTCAAACATGTGTAGAAAAATATCTTTCTTATAAAATTCCAAGCTATTAGGGTTGAACTAGTGGAATTTCCCAAAATTGGGTACCAAAACTTTTGTGTTCATTTGTGGTGTGTGAATAAATTTTCTTTACATACATTTTTTATTGCTTTATATTCTTTCCATACATAAACTCTGAAATTTTCATTTTTTTGTGATCTATTTGCCTTTTATCTCTTGTTTTGTTTACGAGATGATGGGAAGTGAAAACTCAAATTTTGATTCAAGAAAAAAGTATACACCTAAAATGGAAATGCACAATGCAAAATTTTAGAAAGAAATAATTCCAAAAAGTGTCAGTAATTTTTAGTGATTGTAAACTCTTTTTAGTTTTTATATAGCTTCTTTTGCAATCATCGGGAAAAGGGGGAGGTGGGGGATTTTTAACTGAGTGTTGACTCCCAATCCGTAAGTCATTCATTACAAAAATATAGCCTATTACGCATGAAAAATCATTTTAAAATCACCTATTATCGTTAGGTTAGCTTTTTGTAAATGGGCAAAATAATGGCTGGTTTGACTCGGGTAAATATCCCTCTGAACGTTCACTTGAGAATTTAATAGGATTCTCTAAAAGGTTTGGATCCATAGTTCATTTGCATCTTTAACATGTTTCAAGCATGCTTATCCATTTCTTAAAACATGTGAAAAAAAATCTCTTTTTTATTAAATTCCTAAGTGAACGTGCGGTGGTATAATTACCTGAGTCAAACAACCCATTATTTTGCCCATTTACAGAAAGCTGATTTAACGATCATAGATGACTTACGGATTGGGAGTCAACCCTGAGTTAAAAGTCCCCCGCTTCCCTATTTTCCCTTCGATTGCAGAACCTGATATATAAAAACTAAAAAGAGTTTACAATCCCTAAAAATTACAGCCACTTTTTGGAATTATCCCTCTCTACATTTGTGCATTGTGCATTTCCATTTTAGATGTATACTTTATTTCTTAAATCAAAACTTGACTTTTCACTTTCACTTCATCTCGTAAAAAAAAAAAAGCGATAAAAGGCAAATAGATCGCAACAAAATGAAAATTTAAGAATTTATGTATGGAAATAATTTAAAACAATAAAAAATATAAGTAAAGAAAATTTATTCACACACCACAAATAAGTATAAATTTTTTGTTATCCAAGTTTGGGAAATTCTACTAGTTCAACCCTAATAGGTTGGAATTTTATAAGAAAGAGATTTTTCTACACATGTTTTAAAAAAGCGATATGCATGCTTGAAACATGTTAAAGATGCTAGTGACCTATGGATCCAAACTTCTTAAATAGAATAATATTAAATTCCCAAGTGAACGTGCGGTGGGATATTTACCCGAGTCAAAAAAGCCTATATTTTGCCCATTTACAAAATACTGACCTAATGATCATAGATGTTTGTAAAGTGATTTATCATGCGTAACGGGAAATATTTTTTTAATCAATGACTTATGGACATGGAGTCAACACCAAGTTAAAAATCCCCTGGCTCCCCCTTTTTACGACGATTGCACAACCTGATATATAAGAACTAAAAAGAGTTTACAATCCCTAAAAATTATAGACACTTTTTGGAATTATCTCTCTTTACATTTGTGTATTGTGCATTTCAATTTTAAATGTATACTTTTTTCTTAAATCAAAACTTGAGTTTTCACTTTCCCAACAAAATAAAAATTTTAGAGTTTATGTATGGAATGAATTAAAGCAACTAAAGAAAATTTATTCACACACGACAAATGAACAAAAAATTGTTGTTATCCAAGTTTGGTAATTCCACTAGTTCTTCCCTAATAGCTCGAAATTCCATAAGAAAGAGATTTTTCTACACATGTTTAAAAAAATGGATATGTAGTCTTGAAACATGTTAAAGATGCAAATGACCTATGGATCCCAACCTTTTGAAGAGAATAACATTAATTTCCCAAGTGAACATGTGGTGGGATATTTACCAAAGTCTAACAAACCATTATTTTGCCCATTTACAAAAAGTTGTCCTAACGATCATAGACGGTTGTAAAGTGATTTATAATGTGTAACGGGCTGTATTTTTGAAAGGAATGACTTACGGATTGGGAGTCAACACTTAGTTAAAAACATCCTGCCTCCCCCTTTTCCAGACGATTGCAGAACCTGATATATAAAAACTAAAAAGAGTTTAGAATCTCTAAAAATTGCAAAAACTTTTGGAATTATCTCTCTCTACATTTATGCATTGTGCACTTCCATTTTAGATGTATACTTTTTTATTAAATTAAAAGTTGAGTTTTCCCTTTCCATTCATCTCGTAAATAGAAAAAGTGATAAAAGGCAAATACATCTCAACAAAATGAAAAATTTAAAGTTTATGTATTGAAAGAATTTAAAGCAATAACAAATGTAAGTAAAGAAAATTTATTCTCACACAACAAATGAACACAAAAGTTTGGTTATCCAAGTTTGGGAAATTCCACTAGTTCAACCCTAATAACTCAGAATTTTTAAGAAAGAGATTTTTCTACACATGTTTTAAAATATGCATGCTTGAAACATGTTAAAGATGCAAATGACCTATGGATCCAAACCTTTTAGAGAGAGTAACATTAAATTCCCAAGTGAACGTGCGGTGGGATATTTACCCGAGTCAAACATGCCATTATTTTTGCCCATTTACATAAAGATGACCTAATGATCATAGATGATTGTGAAGATATTTATCATGCATAACGGGATATACTTTTGTAAGGAATGACTTATGGATTGGGAGTCAACACACAGTTAAAAATCCCTCGCCTCCCCCTTTTCCCAACGATAGTAGACATGATTTATAAAAACTAAAAATAGTTTACAATCCCTAAAAATTACAGACACTTTTTTGAATTATCTGTCTCTAAAATTATGCATTGTGCACTTCCATTTTAGATGTATACTTTTTTCTTAAATCAAAACTTGAGTTTTCACTTTCCCTTCATCTCGTAAATAAAAAAAGGGATAAAAGGAAAATAGCTCGCAACAAAATGAAATTTTTAGAGTTTATGTATGGAAAGAATTTAAAGCAATAACAATTGTAAGTAAAAAAAATTTATTCACACGCCACAAATGGACACAAAAGTTTTGTTATCCAAGTTTGGGAAATTCCACTAGTTCAACCCTGTTCAACCCTAATAGCTCGGAATTTTATAAGAAAAAGATTTTTCCACACATGTTTTAAAAAATAGATATGCATGCTTGTAACATGTTAAAAATTCAAATGACCTATGGATCCAAACCTTTTAAAGAGTGTAACATTAAATTCCCAAGTGAACATGCGGTGGGATATTTACCCGAGTCAAACAAGCCATTATTTTTCCCATTTACAGAACGCTGAGCTAACGATCGCAGATGATTTTAAAGTGATTCATCTTGTGTAACGGGGTATATTTTTGTAAGGAATGACTTATGGATTGGGATTCAACACTCAATTAATATTCCCTAGCGAACCACTTTTCCCGACGATTACAGAATTTGATATGTAAAAACTACAAAGAGTTTACAATCCCTAAAAATTACAAAAACTTTTTGGAATTATCTCTCGCTACATTTGTGCATTGTGCATTTCCTTTTTATACGTATAATTTTTCCTTAAATCGAAACCTGAGTTTTCACTTTCCCTTCATTTCGTAAACAAAAAAAGAGATTAAAGGAAAATAGATCACAACATAATAAAAATTTTAGAGTTTATGTATCGAAACAATTTTAAGAAATAACATATGTAAGTAAACAAAATTTATTCACACACCAAAACTGAACACAAAGGTTTTGTTATCCAAGTTTTGGAAATTTCACTAGTTCAACCCTAATAGCTTGGAATTTTATAAGAAAGAGATTTTTCTACACAAGTTTTAAAAAATTGATATGCATGCCTTAAACATATTAAAGATACAAATGACCTATGGATCCAAACCTTTTAAAGAGAATAACATTAAATTCTCAAGCGAACGTGCGGTGGGATATTTACCAGAGTCAAACAAGCCATTATTTTGCCCACTTACAAAAAGCTGACCTAACGATTATAAATGATAGTAAAGTGATTTATCATGCGTAACGGGCTATATTTTTGTAAGGAATCACTTATGAATTGGGAGTCCACACTCTGTTAAAAATCCCCCGCCTCCCCCTTTTCCTGACGATTGCAAAACCTGATATATAAAAACAAAAAAAAGTTTAAAATCCCTAAAAATTACTGACACTTTTTGGAGTTATCTCTCTCTACATTTATGCATTGTGAATTTCCATTTTAGATGTATACTTTTTCTTAACTCAAAACTTGAGTTTTCACTTTTCCTTCATCTCGTAAAAAAAACCAGAGGTAAAAGGCAAATAGATAACAACAAAATGAATATTTTAGAGTTTATGTGTGGAAAAAAATTTAAAGCAATAAAAAATGTAAGTAAATAAAATTTATTCACACACCACAAATGAACACAAAAGTTTTGTTATCCAAGTTTGGGAAATACCACTAGTTCAACCCTAATAGCTCAGAATTTTATAAAAAAAAAAGACTTTTCCACAGATGTTTTAAAAAATAGATATGCATGCTTGAAACTTGTTAAAGATGGAAATGACCTATGGCTCCAAACCTTTTGAAGAGAATAACATTAAATTCCCAAGTGAATGTGGGGTGGGATATTTACCTGAGTCTTACAAGCCATTATTTTACCCACTCACAAAAAGCTAACCTAAAGATCATAGATGATTGTAAACTGATTTATCATGTGTAACGAGCTATATTTTAGCAAGGAATGACTTATGAATTTGGAGTCAACACTCAGTTGAAAATCCCCTGCCTCCCCGTTTTCCTGATGATTGCACAACTTGATATATAAAAACTAAAAAGAGTTTACAATCCCTAAAAATTATAGACGCTTTTTGGTATCATCTCTCTCCATATTTGTATATTGAGCATTTCTATTTTATATGTATACTTTTTTCTTAAATCAAAACTTGAGTTTTCACTTTCCCTACATCTCGTAAACAAAAAAAGAGATAAAAAGCAAATAGATCACAACAAAATAAAAATTTTAGAGTTTATGTATTGAAAGAAGTTAAAGCAATAACAAATGTCAGTAATGAAAATTTATTCACACACCACAAATGAGCACAAAAGTTTTGTTATCCAAGTTTGGGAAATTCCACTAGTTCAACCCTAATAGCTTGGAATTATATAAGAAAGAGATTTTTCCTCACATAATTTAAAAAATTGATATGTCTGCTTGAAACATGTTAAAGATGCAAATGATATATGGATCCAAACCTTTAAAAGAGAATAACATTAAATTCTCAAGTGAACGTGTGGTGGGATATTTACCCAAGTCAAACAAGCCATTATTATGTCCACTAACAAAAAGTTGACCTAACGATCATATATGATTGTAAACTGATTTATCATGCGGAACGGGCTATATTTTTGCAAGGAATTACTTATGGATTGGGAGTACACATTAAGTTAAAAATTCTCCGCCTCCCCCTTTTCCCGACGATTGCAAAACCTGATATATAAAAACTAAAAAGAGTTTCCAATCCCTAAAATTTACAGAAAGTTTTTAAAATTTTCTCTCTACATTTGTGCATTGTGTATTTCCATTTTAGATGTATACTTTTTTCTTAATTCAAAACTAGAGTTATCACTTTTCCTTCATCTTGTAAACAAAAAAATGAGATAAAGGAAAATAGATCACAACAAAAAGAAAATTTTAGAGTTTATGTATGTAAATAATTTAAAGCAATAACAAATGTAAGTAAAGAAAATTTATTCACACACCACAAATGAACACAAAATTTTTGTTATCCAAGTTTGGGAAATTTGACTAGTTCAACCTTAATAGCTTGGAATTTTATAAGAAAGAGATTTCTTTACACATGCTTTAAAAAATGGATATGCATGCTTCAAACATTTTAAAAATGCAAATGACCTATGGATCCAAACCTTTTAAAGAGAATAACTTTAAAGTTTCAAGTGAATGAGCGGTGGGATGTTTTCCCTAGTCAAATAAGCCATTATTTTGCACGCTTATAAAATGCTTACCTAATGATCATAGATGATTGTAAAGTGATTTATCATGCATAACGGGCTATATTTTTTGTAAGGAATGACTTATGGATTGGGAGTGAACACTCAGTTAAAAATCCCCCTCCTCCCCCTTTTCTCGACAATTGCAAAACCTGATATATAAAAACTATATAGATTTTTCAATCCATAAAAATTATAGACAATTTTTTTAATTATCTCTCTCTACATTTTTGCATTTTACATTTCAATTTTAGATGTAAACTTTTTTCTCAAAACAAAACTTGAGTTTTCACTTTCACTTCATCTCATTAACAAAAAAAGAGATTAATGGAATATAGATCCCAACAAAATGAAAATGTTAGAGTTTATGTGTGGAAAGAATTTAGAGCAATAAAAAATGTAAGTAAATAAAATTTATTTACACACCACAAATGAACACAAAAATTTTATTATCCAAGTTTGGAAAATTCCACTAGTTCAACCCTAAAAGCTTGGAATTTTATAAGAAAGAGATTTTCTACATATGTTTTAAAACACGGATATGCAAGCTTGAAACATGTTAAAGATGCAAATGATGTTTGGATCCAAACCTTTTGAAGAGAGCAACATTAAATTCTCAAGTGAACGTCCGATGGGATATTTACCTGATTCAAACAAGCCATTATTTTGCCCATTTACAAAAAGTTGACCTTACGATCATAGGTGATTGTAAAGTGATTTATCATGTGTAACGGGATATATTTTTGTAAGCAACGACTTTGGGATTCAGAGTCAACACTCTTTTAAAAATCCTTGCCTCCCCCTTTTCCCGACATTTGCAAAACCTGATATATAAAAACTAAAAAGAGTTTACAAACCCTAAAAATTACAGACACTTTTTGGAATTAAATCTCTCTACATTTGTGCATTGTGCATTTCCATTTTCGATGTATACATTTTTCTTCAATAAAAACTTGAGTTTTCACTTTCCCTTCATCTCGTAAACAAAAAAAGAGATAAAAGGCAAATAGTGGACAATTTTAGAGTTTTTGTATGGAAAAAATTTAAAGCAATAACAAATTTAAGTAAAGAAAATTTATTCACACACCACAAATGAATACAAAAGTTTTGTTATGCAAGTTAGGGAAATTCCACTTGTTCAACCCAAATAGCTTGGAATTTTATTAAAAAAGAGATTCTTTTAAAAAATGGATATGCTTGCTTGTAACATGTTAAAGATGCAAATTACCTATGGATCCAAACCTTTTAAAGAGAGCAACATTAAATTTTGAAGTGAACGTCCAGTGGGATATTTACCCGAGTCAAACAAGCCATTATTTTGCCCATTTACAAAAAGCTGACCTAACGATCATAGATGATTGGAAGGTGATTTATCATGCCTAACGGGCTATTTTTTTTCAGGAATGACTTATGGACTAGGAGTCAACACTCAGTTAAAAATCCCCTGCCACCTCCTTTTCTCGACAATTGCAAAACCTGATATATAAAAACTAATAAGAGTTTACAATCCCTAAAAATTATACAAATTTTGTGGAATTGTCTCTCTCAACATTTGTGCAATGTGCATTTCCATTTTATATATATACTTTTTTCTTAAATCAAAACTTCAGTTTTGACTTTCCCTTCATCTTGTAAACAAAAAAACATATTAAAGGCAAATACATCACAACAAAATGAAAATTTTAGAATTTATGTATGGAAATAATTTAAAGCAATAAAGAATGAAAGTAAAGAAATTTATTCACACACCTCAAATTAACACAAAGGTTTTGTCATCCAAGTTTGGGAAATTCCACTAGTTCAACCCTAATAGCTTTGAATTTTATAAGAAATAGATTTTTCTACACAAGTTTAAAAAAATGGATATGCATACTTAAAACATCTTAAAGATGCAAATGACTTATGGATCCAAACCTTTTAAAGAGAATAACATTAAATTCTCAAGTGAACGTGCGGTAGGATATTTACCCGAGTCAAACAAGCCATCATTTTGCCCATTTACAAATAGCTGACCTAACGATCATAGAATTGTAAAGTGATTTATCATGTGTAATGGGCTATATTTTTATAAGGAATGACTTATAGATTTGGAGTCAACAATCAGTTAAAAGTCCCTCGCCTCCCCCATTTCCCGACGATTGCACAACCTGATATATAAAAACTAAAAAGAGTTTACAATCCCTAAAAATTACAGACACTTTTTCTGAATTATCTCTTGACATTTGTGCATTGTGCATTTCATTTTTAGATGTATACTTTTTTCTTAAATCAAAACTTGAGTTTTCAGTTTCCCTTCATCTCGTAAACAAAAAAAGAGATAAAAGGCAAATAGTTCACAACTAAATGAAAATTTTAGAGTTTAAGTATGGAAAGAATTTAAAGCAATAACAAATGTAAGTAAAGAAAATTTATTCACACACAACAAATGAACTCTAAAGTTTTGTTATCCAAGTTTGGGGAATTCCACTGGTTCAACCCGTAGAGCTTGAAATTTTATAATAAAAAGATTTTTCTTCACATGTTTTAAAAAATGGATATGCATGCTTGAAACATCTTAAAGGTGCAAATGACCTATGGATCCAAACATTTTAAAGAGAATAACATTAAATTCTCAAGTGAAGGTGAGGTGGGATATTTACCCGTATCAAACAAGCCATTATTTTGCCCACCTAAAAAAAGATGACCTAAAGATCTTGGATGATTGTAAAGTGATTTACCATGCGTAACGGGCTATATTTTTGTAAGAAATGAGGTATGGATTAGGAGTCAACACTCAGTTAAAAATCCCTTGCCTCCCCCTTTTCCTGACGATTGCACAACATGATATATTAAAACTAAAAAGAGTTTACAATACTTAAAAATTACAAAAACTTATTGGAATTATCTCTCTCTACATTTGTGCAATGTGCATTTCCATTTTAGATGTATAGTTTTTTCTTAAATCATAACTTGAGTTTTCACTTTCCCTTCATCTCGTAAACAAAAAAAGAGATTAAAGGCAAATTGATCACAACAAATGAAAATTTTAGAGTTTATGTATGGAGAGTATTTAAAGCAATAACAAATGTAAGTAAAGAAAATTTATTCACACACTACAAATGAACACAAATTTTTATTATCCAAGTTTGGGAAATTCCACTAGTTCAACCCTAATAGCTTGGAATTTTATAAGAAAGAGATTTTTCAACACATGTTTTAAAAAATGGATATGCATGCTTGAAACATGTTAAAGATGCAAATGACTTATGGAACCATACCTTTTAAAGAGAATGAAAATAAATTTTCAAGTGAACGTCTAGTGGGATATTTACCCGAATCAAATAAGCCATTATTATGCCCATTTACAAAAAGCTGACCTAACGATCATAGATGATTGTAAAGTGTGTAACAGGATATATTTTTGTAAGTTATGACTTAGGGATTGGGAGTCAACACTCAAGTAAAAATCCCCCACCTCCCCCTTTTCCCGACATTTTTAAAACCTGATATATAAAAAATAAAAAGAGTTTAAAATCCGTAAAAATTACAGACACTTTTTGGAATTATCTCTCTACATTTGTGCATTGTGAATTTTCATTTTAGATGTATACTTTTTTCTTAAATCAAAACTTGAGTTTTCACTTTCCCTTCATCTCGTAAAAAAAATAGAGATAAAAGGCAAATAGATGACAACAAAATGAAAATTTTAGAGTTTATGTATGAAAAGAATTTAAAGGAATAAAAAATTTAAGTAAATAAAATTTATTCACACACCACAAATGAACACAAAATTTTTGTTATCCATGTTTTGGAAATTCCACTAGTTCAACCCTAATAGCTTGGACTTTTATAAGAAAGAGATTTTTCTACACATGTTTTAAAAAATGGATATGCATGATTGAAACATGTTAAATATGCAAATGACCTATGGATCCAAACCTATTAAAGAGAATAACATTAAATTCTCAAGTGACATGCGGTGGGATATTTACCCGAGTCAAACAAGCCATTATTTTGCCCATTTACAAAAACCTGACCTAACGATCATAGATGATTGTAAAGTGATTTATCATGCGTAAGGGGATATATTTTTGTAAGCAATAACTTAGGGATTGGGAGTTAACACTCAGATCAAACCCCCCTCCACCCCCCCCCCCCCCCCCACCCCCCTCGCCTTTTCTCGACTTTTGCAAAACTTGATATATAAAAACTAAAAAAAGTTGAAAATCCCTTAAACATACAAACACTTATTGAAAATAAATCTCTCTACATTTGTGCATTGTGCATTTCCATTTCAGACGTATACTTTTTTTTTAAATAAAAACCTAAGTTTTCACTTTCCCTTCATCTCGTAAATAAAAAAAGAGATAAATGGCAAATATATCACAACTAAATGAAAATTTTAGAGTTTATGTATGGAAAGAATTTAAAGCAATAGCAAATGTAAGTAAAGATAATTTATTCATACATAACAAATGAACACAAGTTTTATTATTCAAGTTTGGGAAATTCGACTAGTTCAACCCTAATAGCTTGGAATTTTATAAGGAAGAATTTGTTCACATGTTTTAAAAAATGGTTATGCCTGTTTGAAACATGTTAATGATGCATAATGACCTATGGATCCTATCCTTTTAAAGAAAATAACATTAAATTCTCAAGTAAACGTGCGGTGGGATATTTACCCAAGTCAAACAAGCCATTATTTTGCCCACTTACAAAAAGCTGACCAACCGATCATAGATGATTGTAAAGTGATTTATCATGCGAAACGGGCGGAATGACTTATGGATTGGGAGTCAACATTTAGTTAAAAATCCGCGCCTCCCCCTTTTCTTGATGATAGAAAACCCAGATATATAAAAACTAAAAAGAGTTTACAATCCCTTAAAATTACAGACGCTTTTCGGAATTATCTCTCTCTACTTTTGTGCATTGTGCATTTCAATTTTAGATGTATACTTTTTTCTTAAATCATAACTTGAGTTTTCACTTGCCCTTCATCTCATAAACAAAAAAAGAGATAAAAGGCATATAGATCACAACAAAATGAAAATTTTAGAGTTTATGCATGAAAAGAATTTAAAGCAATAACAAATGTAAGTAAAGAAAATTTATTCACACACCACAAATGAACACAAAATTTTTGTTATCCAAGTTTGGGAAATTCCACTAGTTTAACTCTAATAGCTTGGACTTTTATAAGAAAGAGATTTTTCTACACATGTTTTAAAAAATGGATTT
Source organism: Aristolochia californica (assembly GCF_029961685.1). Lineage (NCBI taxonomy): Eukaryota > Viridiplantae > Streptophyta > Magnoliopsida > Piperales > Aristolochiaceae > Aristolochia > Aristolochia californica. The sequence goes on along the minus strand of NW_027182279.1, from coordinate 29,708,330 downwards.
GCATGCTTGAAACATGTTAAATATGCAAATGACCTATGAATCCAAACCTTTTAAAGAGAATAACATTAAATTGTTAAGTGAACATGCGGTGGTATATTTACCCGAGTCAAACAAGCCATTATTTTGCCCATTTACAAAAACCTGACCTAACGATCATAGATGATTGTAAAGTCATTTATCATGCGTAAGGGGATATATTTTTGTAAGCAATGACTTAGGGATTGGGAGTTAACACTTAGTTTAAAATACCCCCCCCCCCCCCCCCTCCCACTTTTCTCGACATTTGCAAAACCTGATATATAAAAACTAAAAAGAGTTTAAAATCCCTAAAACATACAGACACTTTTTGAAAATAAATCTTTCAACATTTATGCATTGTGCATTTCCATTTTAGACATATACTTTTTTCTTAAATAAAAACTTGAGTTTTCACTTTCCCTCCATCTCGTAAACAAAAAATGAGATAAAAGGCATTAGTGAAAAATTTAGAGTTTATGTATGGATACAATTTAAAGCAATAACAAATGTAAGTAAAGAAAATTTATTCACACACCACAAATGAACACAAAAGTTATTTTATCCAAGTTTGGAAAATTCCACTTGTTCAACCCTAATAGCTTGGAATTTTATAAGAAAGAGATTTTTCTACACATGTTTTAAAAAATGGATATGCATGCTTGAAACATGTTAAAGATACAAATAACCTATGGATCCAAACCTTTTAAATAAAGCAACATTAAATTCTCAAGTGAACGTCCGGTGGGATATTTACCCGAGTCAAACAAGCCATTATTTTGCCCATTTAAAAAAAGCTGACCTAACGATCATAGATGATTGTAAAGTGATTTATCAAGCCTAACGAGCTATATTTTTGTAAGGAATGACTTATGCAATGGGTGTAAACACTCAGTTAAAAATCCCCCGGCTCACCCATTTCCGTATGAGTTCAAAACCTAATATATAAAAACTAAAAAGAGTTTACAATCCCTAAAAATTACATACAATTTTTGGAATTATCTCTCTCAACATTTGTGCATTGTTCATTTCAATTTTAGATGTATACTTTTTTCTTAAATAAAAGCTTGAGTTTTCATTTTCCCTTCATCTTGTAAACAAAAAAAGAGATTAAAGGCAAATAGATCACAAAAAAATAAAAATTTTAGAGTTTATGTATGAAATAATTTTGAGCAATGACAAATGTAAGTAAAGCAAATTTATTCACGTACCACAAATGAACACAAAATTGTTGTTATCCAACTTTGGGAAATTCCACTAGTTCAACCCTAATAGCTTTGAATTTTATAAGAATGAGATTTTTCTACACATGTTTTAAAAAATGTATATGCATGCTTGAAACAAGTTAAATATGCAAATGACCTATGGATCAAAACCTTTTAAAGAGAATAACATTAAATTGTCAAGTGAGCGTGCGGTGGGATATTTACCTGAGTCAAACAAGCCATAATTTTTCCCATTTATAGAAAGTTGACCTCACGATCATAGAATTGTAAAGTGATTTATCATGCGTAATGGGCTATATTTTTATTAGGAATGACTTATGGATTAGGAGTCAACACATAGTTAAAAAATCCCCCACCTCCCCCATTTTTCGACGATTGCACAACTTGATATATAAAAAATAAAAAGAGTTTACAATCCCTAAAAATTACAGATACTTTTTGGAATTTTCTCTCTAAATTTGTGCTTTGTGCATTTCCTTTTTTGATGTATGCTTTTTTCTTAAATTAAAAATTGAGTTCTCACTTTCCCTTCATCTTGTAAACAAAAAAAGAGATAAAAGGCAAATAGGTCACAACTAAATGAAAATTTTAGAGTTTATGTATGGAAAGAATATAAAGCAATAACAAATGTAAGTAAAGAAATTTTTTCACACACAACAAATGAACTCTAAAGTTTTTTTATCCAAGTTTGGGAAATTCCACTAGTTCAACTCTAATAGCTTGGAATTTTATAAGAAAGAGATTTTTCTGCACATGTTTTAAAAAATGGATATGCATGCTTGAAACATGTTAAAGATGCAAATTACGTATGGATCCAAACCATTTAAAGAGAATATCATTAAATTCTCAAGTGAACGTGCGACGGGATATTTACCTTAGTCAATAAAGCCATTATTTTGCCCACTTACAAAAAGTTGTCCTAACAATAATAGATGATTGTAAAGTGAATTATCATGGATAACAAGCCATATTTTTTGTAAGGAATGACTTATGGATTGGGAGTCAACACTTAGTTAAAAATCCCCCGCCTCCCACTTTTCCCAACGATTGCAACACCAGTTATATAAAAACTAAAAATAGTTTACAATCCCTAAAAATTACAGAAGCTTTTTGAATTATCTCTCTCTACATTTGTGCATTGTGCATTTTCATTTTAGACATATACTTTTTTCTTAAATCAAAACCTGAGTTTTGACTATCCCTTCGTCTCGAAAAGAACAAAAGAGATAAAAGGCAAATAGATCACAACAAAATGAAAATTTTAGAGTTTATGTATAGAAAGAATATAAAGCAATAACAAATGTAAGTAAAGAAAATTTATTCACACACGACAAATGAACACAAAAGTTTTGTTATCCAAGTTTGGGAATTTCCACTAGTTCAACCCTTATAGCATGGAATTTTATAAGAAAGATTTTTCAACACAAGTTTTAGAAAAGGGAAATGCATGCTTGAAATATGTTAAATATTCAAATGACCTATGGATACGAACCTTTTAAAGAGAATAACATTAAATTCTCAAATGAATGTGCGGTGGAATATTCACCCGAGTCAAACAAGCCATTATCTTGCCCACTTTCAAAAAGCTGACCTAACGATCATAGATGATTGTAAAGTAATTTATCATGCGAAACGGACTATATTTTTGTAAGGAATGACTTATGGATTCGGAGTCAACACTTGGTTAAAAATCCAAGCCTCCTTTCTCGATGATTACAAAACCTGATATATAAAAACTAAAAAGTCTTTTCAATCCCTAAAAATTACGGACACTTTTTGGAATTACCTCTCTCTACATTTGTGCATTGTGCATTTCTATTTTAGATGTATACTTTTTTCTTAAATCAAAACTTGAGTTTTCACTTTCCCTTCATTACAGAAACAATAAAAGAGATAAAAGGGAAATTGATCTCAAAAAAATGAAAACTTCAGAGTATATGTATGGAAAGAATTTAAAACAATAACAAATTTAAGTATACAAAATTTATTCATAAACCACAAATGAAAAAAAAAATTTGTTATCCTAGTTTGGGAAATTCCACTAGTTCAACCCTAATAACTTGGAATTTTAAAAGAAAGAGATTTTTCTACAAATTTTTTAAAAAATGGACATGCATGCTTGAAACATGTTAAGGACACAAATGACCTATGGATCCAAACCTTTTAAAGAGAATAAGATTCAAACCAGCCATTATTTTGCCCATCTACAAAAAGTTGACCTAACGATAATAAATGATTGTAAAGTGATTTATCATGCGTAACGGGATATATATTTGTAAGCAATGACTTAGGGATTGGGAGTTAACACTCAATTAAAAATCCCTGCCTCCCCCTTTTCCCAACATTTACAAAACCTGTTATATAAAAACTAAAAAGAGTTTACAATCCATAAAAGTTGCAGACACTTTTTTGAATTAAATCTCTCAACATTTGTGCATTGAGCATTTCCCTTTTAGATGTACACTTTTTTCTTAAATATAAACTTGAGTTTTCACTTTCCCTTCATCTGTAAAAAAAAAAAGAGATTAAATGCAAATAGTGGAAAATTTTAGAGTTTATGTATGGAAAAATTTTAAAGAAATAACAAATGTAAGTAAAGAAAATTTATTCACACACCAAAAATGAACACAAAAGGATTTTATCCAATTTTGGGAAATTCCATTTGTTCAACCCTAAAAGCCTGGAATTTTTTAAGAAAGAGATTTTTCTACACATGTTTTAAAAAATGGATATGCATGCTTGAAACATGATGAAGATGCAAATGACCTATGGATCCAAACGTTTTAAAGAGAGCAACATTAAATTCTCAAGTGAACGTTCGGTGGGATATTTACCCGAGGTAAAGAAGCCATTATTTTGCCCACTTACAAAAAGGTGACCTAACGATCATAGAAGATTGTAAAGTGATTTATCATGCCTAAAGGGCTATATTGTTGTAAGGATTTCTTATAGATTGGGAGTAAACACTCAGTTAAAAGTTGCCCCCCTTAACCATTTCCCGACGATTACACAACCTGATATATAAAAACTAAAAAGAGTTTACAATCCCTAAAAATTGTAGAAACTTTTTGGAATTATCTCTCTCTACATTTGTGCATTGTGCATTTTCATTTTCGATGTATACTTTTTTCTTAAATCAAAACTTTAGTTATCACTTTCCCTTCGTCTCATAAACAAAAAAATAGATAAAAGGCAAATAGATCACATCAAAATGATAATTTTAGAGTTTATATATGGAAAGAATTTAAAGCAATAAAAAATGTAAGTAAAGAAAATTTATTCACACACCACTAATGAACACAAAAGTTTTGTTATCCAAGTATGGGAAATTCCACTAGTTCAACCCTAATGGCCAGAATTTTAAAAGAAAGAGATTTTTCTCCACATGTTTTAAAAAATTAGATATGCATGCTTGAAACATGTTAAAGATGCAAATCACCTACAGATCCAAACCTTTTAAAGAGAATAGCATTAAATTCTCAAGTGAACGTGCGGTGGGATATTTACCCGAGTCAAACAAGCCATTATTTTGCCCACATACAAAAAGTTGTCCTAAAAATCATAGATGATTGTAAAGTGATTTATCATGTGTAATGGACTATAGTTTTTGAAGGAATGCCTTATGGATTGGGAGTCAAGACTCAGTTAAAAAACCCATGCCTCCCCCTTTTCCCGACGATTGCAAAACCTGATATATAAAAACTAAAAAGAGTTTAAAATCCCTAAAAATTACAGACCCTATTTGGAATTATCTCTCTCTACATTTTTGCATTTTTCATTTCCATTTTCTAAGTATACTTTTTTCTTAAATCAAAACTTGAGTTTTCACTTTCCCTTCATATCGTAAATAAAAAAAGAGATAAAAGGAAACTAGATCACAAAAAAATGAAAATTTTAGAGTTCATGTATGGAAATAATTTTAAGAAATGAAAAATGTAAGTAAAGAAAATTTTTTCACACACCACAAATGAACACAAAATTTTTGTTATCCAAGTTTGGTAAATTCCACTAGTTCAACCCAAATAGGTTGGAATTTTATAATAAGGAGATATTTCTACACCTGTTTTAAAAAGTGGATATGCATACTTGAAACATCTTAAAGATGCAAATGACCTATGTATCCAAACCTTTAAAAGAGAATAACATTAAATTCTCAAGTGAACGTGCTTGGGATATTTGCCCGAGTCAAACAAGACATTATTTTGCCAATTTACAAAACTCTGACCTAACGATCATAGATGATTGTAAAGTGATTTATCATGCGTAACGGGATATATATTTTTCAGCAATGACATAGGGATTGGGATTTACCACTTAGTTAAAAATCCCCAGCACCCCCCCCCCCCCTTTTCTCGACATTTGCAAAAGCTAGTATATAAAAACTAAAAAGAGTTTACAATCCATAAAAATGTCGTAAACAAAAAAAGAGATAAAAGGCAAATAGATCAAATTAAAATGATAATTTTAGAGTTTATATATGGAAATAATTTAAAGCAATAACAAATGTAAGTAAAGAAAATTTATTCACACACCACTAATGAACACAAAAGTTTTGTTATCCAAGTGTGAGAAATTCCAATAGTTCAACCCTAATAGCTAGAATTTTAAAAGAAAGAGATTTTTCTACACATGTTTTAAAAAATTGGACATGCATACTTGAAACATCTTAAAGATGTAAATGACCTATGGATCCAAACCTTTTTAAGATAATAACATTTAATTCTCAAGTGAATGTGCTGTGGGTTATTTACCCGATTCAAACAAGCCGTTATTTTGCCCATTTACAAAAAGTTGAACTAACGATCATAGATGAGTGTAAAGTGATTTATCATGCGTAACGAGTTATATTTTAGTAAGGAATGACTTATGGATTGGGAGTCAATACTCAGTTAAAACTCCCCCGCCTCCCCCTTTTCCCGACGATTGCAAAACCTTATATATAAAAACTAAAAAGAGTTTACAATCCCTAAAAATTACAAAAAGTTTTTGGAATTATCTCTCTCAACATTTGTGCATTGTGCATTTCCATTTTAGATGAATACTTTTTTTCTTAAATCAAAACTTGAGTTTTCACTTTCACTTCATCTCGTAAAGAAAAAAACAGATTGAAGGCAAATAGATTACAACAAAATGAAAATTTTAGAGTTTATGTATGGAAAGAATTTAAAGAAATAACAAAAGTAAGTAAATAAAATTTATTCACACACCACAAATGAACACAAAATTTTTGTAATCCAAGTTTGGGAAATTCCACTAGTTCAACCCTTATAGCTTGGAATTTTATAAGAAAGAGATTTTTCTTCACATGTTTTAAAAAATTGATATGCATGCTTGAAACATGTTAAAGATGCAAATGACCTATGGATCGAAACCTTTTAAAGATAATAACATTCAATTATCTAGAGAGCGTGCGGTGGGATTTTGACCCGAGTCGAAAAAGCCATTATTTTGCCCACTTACAAAAAGCTGATGTAACGATCATAGATGATTGTAAAGTGATTTATCATGTGTAACGGGTTATATTTTTGTAATGAATGACTTATGGATTAGGAGTCAACATTCAGTTAAAAATCCCCCACCTCTCCCTTTTCTGGACATTTGCATAACCTGATATATAAAAACTAAAAAGAGTTTACAATACCTAAAAATTATAGACACTTTTTGGAATTATCTCTCTCTACATTTTTTCAATGTGTATTTCAGTTTTAGATATATACTTTTTTCTTACATCAAAACTATTGTTTTCACTTTCCCTTCTTCTCATAAAAAAAAAGATATAAAAGGCAAATAGATCACAAAAAAATGAAACTTTTAGAGTTCATGTATGGAAATAATTTAAAGGAATAGCAAATGTAAGTAAAGTAAATTTATTCACACACAACAAATGTACACAAAAGTTTTGTTATACAAGTTTTGGAAATTCGACTAGTTCAACCCATATAACATGGAATTTTATTGGAAAGATTTTTCTACACATGTTTTAACAAATGGACATGCATGCTTGGAACATGTTCAGGATTCAAATGACCTATGGATCCGAAACTTTTAAAGAGAATTACATTAAATTCTCAAGTGAATGTGCGGAGGGATATTTACCCAAGTCAAAAGAGCCATTATTTTCCAACGTACAAAAAGCTGACCTACGATCTTAGGTGATTGTAAAGTGATTTACCAAGCGAAATGGCCTATATTTTTGTAAGGAATGCCGTATGGATTGGGAGTCAACACTCAGTTAAAAATCCCTGCCTCCCCCTTTTCTTGACGATTGCAAAACCTGATATATAAAAAGTAAAAAGAGTTTACAATCCCTAAAAATTACAGATAATTTTTGGAATTATCTCTCTCTACATTTCTGCATTTTTCATTTCCATTTTAGATGTATACTTTTTTCTTAAATCAAAACAAGAGTTTTCACTTTCCCTTCATCTCGTAAACAAAAAAAGAAATAAATGGAAAATTGATCACAACAAAATGAAAATTTTAGAGTTTATGTGTGGAAAGAATTTAGAACATTAAAAAATTTAAGTAAATAAAATTTATTCACACCACAAAAGACCACAAAATTTTTGTTATCAAAGTTTGGGAAATTCCACTAGTTCAACCTTAATAGCTTGGAATTTTATAAGAAAGAGATTTTTCTACATATGTCTTAAAAAAAGGATATGTATGCTTGAAACATCTTAAAGATGCAAATGACCTATGGATCCAAACCTTTTAAAGAGAATAACAATAAATTCTCAAGTGAATGTGCGGTGGGATATTTACCCGAGTAAACAAGCTATTATTTTTCCCATTTACAAAAGGTTGACCTAACGATCATAGATGATTGTAAAGTGATTTATCATGCGTAACGAGCTATATTTTTGTAATGAATGACTTATGGATTGGGAGTTAACATTCAGTTAAAAATCCCCCGCCTCCCCCTTTTCCCGACGATTGGAAAACCTGATACATAAAAACTAATAAACGTTTACAATCCCTTAAAATTACTAAAAATTTTTGGAATTTTCTCTCTCTACATTTGTGCATTGTGCATTTAAATTTTAGATGTATATTTATTTCTTAAATCAAAACTTGAGTTTTTACTTTCCCTTCATCTCGAAAACAAAAAAAAGAGATAAAAGGCAAATAGATCACAACAAAATGAAAATTTTAGAGTTTATGTATGAAAAGAATTTAAATAAATAACAAATTTAAGTAAAAAAAATTTATTCACACACCACAAATGAACACAAATGTTTTTTTCCAAGTTTGGGAAAATCCACTAGTTCAACTCTTATAGTTTGCAATTTTATAAGAAAGAGATTTTTCTTCACATGTTTTAAAAAATGGATATGCATGCTTGAAAAATGTTACAATTTCAAATGACCTATGGATCCAAACCTTTTAAAGAGCATAACATTAAATTCCCAGGTGAACGTGCGGTGGGATATTTACCCGAGTCAAACAAGCCATTATTTTGCCCACTTACAAAAAGCTGACCTAACGATCTTAGATGATTGTAAAGTGATTTATCATGCGTAATGGGCTATATTTTTGTAAGGAATGACTTATGGATTAGGAGACAACACTCAGTTAAAAATCCCTCGCCTCCTCCTTTTCCTGACCATTGCACAACCTGATATAAAAAAACTGAAAAGAGTTTAGAATACCTAAAAATTACAGACACGTTTTGGCATTATCTCTCTCTACATTTGGGCAATGTGCATTTCCATTTTAGATGTATACCTTTTTCTTAAATCAAAACTTGAGTTTTTAATTTCCCTTCATCTCGTAAGCAAAAGAAGAGATAAAAGGCAAATGGATCACAACAAAATGAAAATTTTAGAGTTTATGTATGGAAAGAAATAAAAGCAATAGAAAAAATAAGTAAAGAAAATTTATTCACACACAACAAATGAACACAAAAGTTTTTTTATCCAAGTTTTGGAAATTCGACTACTTCAATCGTAATAGCACGGAATTTTATATGAAAGATTTGTTTACACATGTTTTAAAAAATGGATATGCATGCTTGAAACATGTTAAAGATGAAAATAACCTATGGATACAAACCTTTTAAAGAGAATAACATTAAATTCTCAAGTGAACGTGCGGTGGGATATTTACCCGAGTCAAACAAGCCATTATTTTGCCCACTTACAAAAAGCTTACCTAACGATCATAGATGATTGTAAAGTGATTTATCACTCAAAACAGGATATATTTTATTGAGGAATGAATTATGGATTTGGAGTCAACACTCAATTAAAAATCCTTGCCTCCACCTTTTCTCGACGATTGCAAAACCTGATATATAAAAACAAAAAAGAGTTTACAATCCCTAATAATTATAGACACTTTTTGGAATTATCTCTCTCTACATTTTTGCATTGTACGTTTCAATTTTTGATGTATACTGTTTTCTTAAATAAAAACTTGAGTTTTCACTTTCCCTTCATCTCGTTAACAAAAAAAGAGAAAAAAGGCAAATAGATCACAACAAAATGAAAATTTTATAGTTTATGTATGGAAGGAATTTAAAGCAATAAAAAATGTAAGCAAAGAAAATTTATTCACACACCACAAATGAACACAAAACTTTTGTTATGCAAGTTTGGGAAATTCCACTAGTTCAACCCTAATTGTGTGGACTTTTATAAGAAAGAGATGTTTCTACATATGTTTTAAAAAATGGAAATGCATGCTTGAATCATGTTAAAGTTTAAAATGACCTATGGATCCAAACCTTTTAAAGCGAATACCATTAAATTCTCAAGTGAACTTGTGGTGGGATATTTACCCAAGTCAAACAAGCCATTATTTTGCCCATTTACAAGAAGCTGACCTACCGATCATTGATTATTGTAAAGTCATTTGTCACGCGTAACGGGATATATTTTTGTAGGAAATGACTTAGGGATTGGGAGTCAAGACTCAGTTAAAAATCCCCCGCCACCCCCTTTTCCCGGCATTTGAAAAACCAGAGATATAAAACCTGAAAAGAGTTTACAATCCCTAAAAATTACAAACACTTTTTGGAATTAAATCTCTCTACATTTGTGCATTGTGCATTTCCAATTTAGATATATACTTTTTTCTTAAACAAAAAATTGAGTTTTCACTTTACCTTCATCTCGTTAACAAAAAAAGAGATAAAAGGCAATTAGTGGAAAATTTTAGGGTTTATGTATGGAAAAAATTTAAAGCAATAACAAATGTAAGTAAATAAAATTTATTCACACACCACAAATGAACACAAAAGTTTTGTTATCCAAGTTTGCGAAATTCCACTTCTTCGACCCTAATAGCTTGGAATTTTATAAGAAAGGGATTTTTCTACACAGGTTTTAAAAAATGGATATGCATGCTTGAAATATGTTAAAGTTGCAATTGACCTATTGATCCAAACCTTTTAAAGAGAGCAACATTAAATTCTCAAGTGAATGTCTGGTGGGATATTTACTCGAGTCAAACAAGACATTATTTTGCCCATTTACAAAAAGTTGACCTAACGATCATAGATGATTTTAAAGCTATTTATCTTGCCCAACAAGATTTATTTTTGTAAGGAATGACTTATTGATTGGGAGTCAACACTCCATTCAAAATCCCCCGCCTCCCCCTTATCCAGACGATTGCAAAACCTGATGTATAAAAACTAAAAAGAGTTTACAATCCCTAAACATTTTAGATACTTTTTGGAATTATCTCTCTAAACATTTGTGCATTGTGCATTTCCATTTTAGATGTATACTTTTTTCTTAAATCAAAACTTAAGTTTTCACTTTCCCTTCATCTCGTAAACAAAAAAAATAGATTAAAGGCTAATACATCACAACAAAATGAAAATTTTAGAGTTTATGTATGAAAAAAATTTAAAGCAATAAAAAATTTAAGTAAAGAAAATTTATTCTCATACCACAAATGAACACAAAGGTTTTGTTATCCAAGTTTTGGAAATTCCACTAGTTCAACCTTTATAGCTCTGAATTTTATAAGAAAGAGATTTTTCTTTAAATGTTTTAAAAAAATGGATATGCATGCTTGAAACATCTTAAAGATTCAAATGACCTATGGATCCAAAACTTTTAAAGAGAATAACATTAAATTCTCAAGTGAACGTGCGGGGGGATATTTACCCGAGTCAAACAAGCAAATATGTTGCAAGTTTACAAAAACCTGACCTAACGATCACAGAATAGTAAAGTGGTTTATCATGTGTAACGGGCTATATTTTTATAAGGAATGACTTATGGATTGGTAGTGAACACTCAGTTAAAAATCCCCCGCCTCCCCCTTTTCTTGACTATTGCACAACCTGATATATAAAAACTAAAAAGGGTTCACAATCGCCAAAAATTACAGACACTTTTTGGAATTATCTCTCTACTTATGTGCATTGTGCATTTCCTTTTTAGATGTATATTTTTTTTCTAAATTCAAAACCTGAGTTCTCACTTTCCCTTCATCTCGTAAACAAAAAAAGAGATAAAAGGAAAATAGACCACAACTAAATGAAAATTTTGGAGTTTATTCATGGAAAGAATTAAAGCAATAAAAAATGTAAGTAAAGAAAATTTATTCATACATAATAAATGAACTCAAAAGTTTTGTTATGCATGTTTTGGAAATTCCACTAATTCAACCCTAATAGCTTGGAATTTTATAACAAAGAAATTTTTCTACACATGTTTTAAAAAATGGATATGCATGCTTGAAACATCTTAAAGATGCAAATGACCTATGGATCCAAACATTTTAAAGAGAATAACATTAAATTCTCTAGTGAACGTGCGGTGGGATATTTACCCGAGTCAAACAAGCCATTATTTTGCCCACTTAAAAAAGCTTACCTAACGATCATAGATGATTGTCAAGTGATTTATCATGCATAGTGGGCTAAATTTTTGTTAGGAATGACTTATAGATTGGGAGTCAACACTCAGTTAAAAATCCCCCGCCTCCCTCTTTTCCTGACGATTGGAAAACCAGATATACAAAAACTAAAAAGAGTTTATAATCTCTAAATATTATCTCTCTGTACATTTGTGCAATGTGCATTTCGATTTTAGATATGTACTTTTTTCTTAAATCAAAACTTAAGTTTTCACTTTCCTTTCTTCACGTAAACAAAAAAAGAGATAAAAGACAAATAGATCACAATTAAATTAAAATTTTAGAGTTTATATATGGAAAACATTTGAAGCAATAACAAATGTAAGTAAAGAAAATTTATTCACAAACCACAGATGAACACAAAACCTTTTTTATCCAAGTTTGGGAAACTCCACTTGTTCAACCCTAATAGCTTTAATTTTATAAGAAAGATTTTTCTACACATGTTTTAAAATATTGGATATGCATGCTTGAAACATGTTAAAGATGAAAATGACCTATGGATCCAAACCTTTTAAAGAGAATAACATTAAATTCTCAAGTGAACGTGCGGTGGGATATTTACCCAAGTCAAACAAGCCAATATTTTGCTCACTTACAAAAAGCTGACCTAACGATCATAGATGATTGAAAAGTGATTTATCATGCGTAATGGGCTATATTTTTGTAAGGAATGACTGATGGATTGGGAGTCAACACTCAGTTAAAAATCCCCCGCATCCTCCTTTTCCCAACGATTGAAAAATCTGATATATAAAAACTAAAAATAGTTTACAATCCTTAAAATAATAGGAAATTTTTGGAATTATCTCTCTCTACATTTGTGAAATGTGCATTTCCATTTTAGATGTATACTTCTTTCTTAAATCCAAACTTGAGTTTTCACTTTTCCTTCATCACGGAAACGAAAAAAAAAGATAAAAGGCAGATAGATCACAACAAAATGAAAATTTTAGAATTTATTTATGGAAAGAATTTAAGGCAATAAAAAATGTAAGTAAATAAAATTTAATCCCACACCACAAATGAACACAAAATTTTTGTTATCGAAGTTTGGTAAATTCTTCTAGTTCAACCCTAATTGCTTGGAATTTTATATGAAATTTTTTTTCTACACATGTTTTAAAAAACGGATATGCATGCTTGAAACATGTTAAAGATGAAAATGACCTATGGATCCAAACTATTTAAAGAGAATAACATTAAATTCTCAAGTGAACGAGCGGTGGGATATTTACCCGAGTCAAACAAGCCATTATTTTGCATAATTAAAAAAAGCTGACCTAACGATCATAGATGATTGTAAAATGATTTATCGTGGGTAACGGGCTATATTTTTGTAAGGAATGACTTATGGATTGGTAGTCAACACTCAGTGAAAAATCCCCCGCCTCCCCCTTTTCCTGACGATTGCCAAACCTGATATATAAAAACTAAAAAGAGTTTTCAAACCCTAAAAAATACATAATGTTTTTGGAATTATCTCTCTCTACATATCTGCATTGTGCATTTCCATTTTAGATGTAACTTTTTGGAATTATCTCTCTCTAAATTTGTGCATTGTGCATTTCCATTTTAGTTGTATAATATTTTCTTAAATCAAAACTTGAGTTTTCACTTTCCCTTCATCACATAAACAAAAAAAGAGATAAAAGGCGAAAACAACACAACAAAATGAAAATTTAAGAGTTTATGTATGGAAAGAATTTAAAGCAATAACAAATGTAAGTAAAGAAAATTTATTCACACACCACAAATGAACACAAAAGTTTGGTTATCCAAGTATGGGAAATTCCACTAGTCCAACCCTAATAGCTTGGAATTTTATAAGAAATTGATTTTTCTACACATGTTTTAAAGAATGGATATGCATGCTGGAAATATGTTAAAGATGCAAATGACCAATGGATCCATACCTTTTAAAGAGAATAATATTAAATTCTCAAGTGAAGGTGCGGTGGGACATTTACCTGTGTCAAACAAGCCATTATTTTGCCCATTTACCAAAAGCGGACCTAATGATCATAGATGATTGTAAAGTGATTTATCGTGTTTAACGGGATATATTATTGTAAGGAATGACTTATGGAATGGGAGTCAACACTCAGTTAAAAATCCCCCGCCTCCCCCTTTCCCTAAAGATTGCAAAACCTGATATATATAAATTAAAAAGAGTTTAAAAAACCTAAAAATTACAGACACTTTTTGGAATTACCTCTCTAAAAATATGTGCATTGTGCATTTCCATTTTAGTTCTATACTTTTTTCTAAAATTAAAACTTGAATTTTCACTTTCCCTTCATCTCGTAAAGAAAAAAAGAGATAAAAGGCAAATAGGTCACAACAAAATGAAAATTTAGAGTTTAGGTATGGAAAGAATTTAAAGCAATAAAAAATGTAACTAAAGAAAATTTATTCACACACCACAAATGAACACAAAAGTTCGGTTATCCAAGTTTGGAAAATTCCACTAGTTCAACCCTAATAGCTTGGAATTTTATAAGAAAGTGATTTTTCCACACATGTTTTAAAAAATGGATATGCATGCTTGAAACATGTTAAAGATGGAAATCACCTATGGATCCAATCCTTTTAAAGAGAATAACATTAAATTCTAAAGTGAACGTGCAATGAGATATTTACCCGAGTCAAACAAGCCATTATTTTGCCCATTAACAAAAAGCTGACCTAACGATCATAAATGATTGTAAAGTGATTTATCATGCGTAACGGGCTATATTTTTGTAGGTAAATGACCTATGGATAGGGAGTCAAAACTCAGTTAAAATTGCCCTGCCTCCCCCTTTTCCTGACGATTGCAAAACCCGATATATAAAAACTAAAAAGAGTTTACAATCGCTAAAAATTACCGACACTTTGTGGGAAATATCTCTCCCTACATTTGTGCATTGGGCAGAAGTATAATTTTTTCTTAAACAAAAACTTGAATTTTCACTTTCCCTTCATCTCGTAGACAAAAAAAGAGATAAAAGCCAAATAGATGACAACAAAATGAAAATTTAAGAGTTTTTGTCTGGAAAGAATTTAAAAAAATAACAAATGTAAGTAAAGAAAATTTATTCAAACACCACAAATGAACACAAAGTTTGGATATTTAAGTTTTGAAAATTCCACTAGTTCAACCCTAATAGCATGGAATTTTATAAGAAAGAGATTTTTCTACACATGTTTTAAAAAATGGATATGCATATTTGAAACATGTTAAAGATACAAATGACCTATGGATCCAAAAATTTTAAAGAGAATAACATTAAATTATCAAGTGAACGTGCGGTGGGATATTTACCCGAGTCAAACAGGCCATTAATAAAAAGCAGACGTAAGAAACATAGATGATTGAAAGTAATTTATCATGCGTAATGGGCTATATTTTTTTAAGGAATGACTTATGGAGATGGAGTCAACACTCAGTTAAAAATCCCCCGTCTCCCCCTTTACCCGACTATTGCAAAACCTGATATATAAAAAATAAAAAGAGTTCACAGTCCCTAAAAATTACAAACACTTTTTGGGAATTATCTCTGTCTACATTTGTGCATTGTGCATATCTATTTTAGATGTATACTTTTTTCTTAATTCAAAACTTGACTTTTCACATTCCTTTCATCTCCTAAACAAAAAAGGAGATAAAAGGCAAATAGATCACAACAAAAAGAAAACTTAAGAGTTTATGTATGGAAAGAATTTAAAGCAATAAAAAAAGTAAGCAAAGAAAATTATTTCACACACCACAAAGGAACACAAAAGTTTTGTTATCCAAGTTACGAAAATTCCACTTGTTCAACCCTAATAGCTTGGAATTTTATAAGAAAGAGATTTTTCCACATATGTTTTAAATAATGGATATGCATTCTTAAAACACGTTAAATATGTAAATGACTTATGGATCCAAACCTTTTAAATAGAAAAAAATTATATTCTCAAGTGAACGTGCGTTGGGATATTTATCCAAGTCAAACAAGCCATTATTTTGCCTATTTACAAAAACCTGACCTTACGATCATAGATGATTGTAAACTTCTTTATCATGTGAGAAGGGCTATATTTTTGTAAGAAATGACTTATGGATTCGGAGTCAAATCTCAATTAAAAATACCCCGCCTCCCCCTTTTCCTGAGGATTGCAAAACCTCATATATAAAAACTAAAAAGAGTTAAAATGCCTTAAAATGACAGACACTTTTTGGAATTATCTCTCTCCAAAATTGTGCATTGTGCATTTCCGTTTTAGTTATATACTTTTTACTTGAATCGAAACTTGATTTTTCACTTTCCCTTCATCTCGTAAAGAAAAAAAGAGATCGAAGGCAAATAGATCACAACAAATTGGAAATGTTAAAGTTTTGTATGGAAAGAATTTAAAGCAATAACAATGTAAGTAAAGAAAATTTATTCACACACCAAAAATGAACACAAAAGTTTTGTAATCCAAGTTTGGGAAATTCCACTAGTTCAACCCTAATTGCTTGAAATTTTATAAGAAAGAGATTTTTCAACACATGTTTTAAAAAATGGATATCCATGCTTGAAACACGTTAAAGATGCAAATGACCTATGGATCCAAACCTTTTATAGAGAATAACTTTAAATTCTCAAGTGAACGTGTGGTGGAATATTTAACCGAGTCAAACAAGCCATTATTTTGCCCATTTACAAAAAGCTGATCTAATGATCATAGATGATTGTAAAGTGATTTACCATGCATAACGGGCTGTATTTTAGTAAGAAATGACTTATAGATTAGGTGTCAACACTCAGTTTAAAATCCCCAGCCTCCCCTTTTCCTGACGATTACAAAACCTGGTATATATAAACTAAAATGAGTTTATAATCCCTAAACATAAATACACTTTAAGTAAAGAAAATTTATTCACACACCACAAATGAACACAAAAGCTTTGTTATCCAAGTTTTGGAAATTCCACTAGTTCACCCCTAAAAGCTTGGAATTTTATAAGAAAGATTTTCTACATATGTTTTAAAAAATGGATATGCATGCTAGAAACATGTTAAGATGGAAATGACCTATGGAGCAAAACTTTTTAAAGAGAATAACATTAAATTCCCATGTGAACTTGCGATGGGATACTTACCCGAGTCAAACAAGCCATTATTTTGTCCATTTACAAAAAGTTGACCTAACGAACATTGATGACTGTAAATAGATTTACGTGTAACGGGCTTTATTTTTGTAAGGAATGACTTATGGATTGGGAGTCAACACTCAGTTAAAATGCCCCCCCCCCCCCCCCCCCCCCCCCCCCCCCCCCTTTTCCCAACGATTGAAGAGCCTGATATATAAAAACTAAGAAGAGTTTACAATCCCAAAAAATTACAGACACTTTTTGGAATTATCTCTCTCTGCATTTGTGCATTGTGCATTTCCTTTTTAGATGTATACTTTTTTCTTAAATCAAAACTTGAGTTTTCACTTTACCTTCATCCCGTAAACAAAAAAAAAGTGATAAAAGGCAAATAGATCACAACAAAAACAAAATTTTAGAGTTTATGTATGGAAAGAATTTAAAGCAATAACAAATGTAAGTAAAGAAAATTTATTCACACACCACAAATGAACAAAAAATTGTTGTTATCCAAGTTTGGAAAATTCCACTAGTTTAACACTAATAGCTCAGAATTTTATAAGAAAGAGATTTTTTTACGCACGTTTTAAAAAATGGATATTCATGCTTGAAACATGTTAAAGATGCAAATGACCTACGGATCCAAACCTTTTAAAGAGAATAACATTAAATTCCCAAGTGAACGTGTGATGGGATATTTACCCGAGTCAAACAAGCCATTGTATTGCACATTTAGAAAAAGCTGACCTAACGATCATATTTTTGTAAGGAATGACTTATGGAATGGGAGTCAACACTCAGTTAAAAATCACCCGCCTCCCACTTTTTTCGACAATTGTAGAACCTGATATATAAAAACTAAAAAGTGTTTACAATCCGTAAAAATTACCTACACTTTTTGGAATTATCTCTCTCTACATTTGTGCATTTTGCATTTTCATTTTTTATGTAAATGTTTTTCTTAAATCAATACATGTTTTCACTTTCCCATCATCTTGTAAAAAAAAAAAGAGATAAAAGGCAAAAAGATCACAACAAAATGAATTTAAAGCAATGACAAATATAAGTACAGAAAATATATTTACACACAACAAATGAACACAAAAGTTTTGCTATCCCAGTTTTGGAAATTCCATTAGTTCAACCCTTATGGCTCGGAATTTTATAAGAAAGAGGTTTTCTACATATGTTTTGAACAATGGATATGCATGCTTGTAACAAGATAAACATGCAAATGACCTATGGATCCAAACCTTTTAAAGAGATTAACATTAAATTCCCAAGTGAACGTGCGGTGGGATATTTACCTGAGTCAAACAAGCCATTATTTTCCCCGTTTACAAAAAGCTGACCTAAGGATCAAAGATGATTGAAAAGTGATTGATCATGCGTAACGGGTTATATTTTTTCAAGTAATGACTTATGGATTAGAAATCAACACTCAGTTAAAAATCCCCCGCCTCCCCCTTTTCTTGACGATTGAAGAATCTGATATATAAAAGCTAAAAAGAGTTTAAAATCCCTAAAAATTTGAGACACTTTTTGGAATTATCTCTCTCTACATTTGTGCATAGTGCATTTCCATTTTAGATGTATACTTTTTCTTAAATCAAAATTTGAGTTTTCAATTTTACTTCATCTCGTAAACAAAAAAAGAGATAAAAGGCAAATAGATCACAACAAAATGAAACTTTTAGAGTTTATGTATGGAGAGAATTTAAAGCAATGAAAAATTTAAGTAAAGAAAATTTATTGACATACCACAAATGAACACAAAAGTTTTGTTATCCAAGTTTGGGAAATTCCACTAGTTCACCCCTAATACCTCGGAATATTATAAGAAAGAGATTTTTCTACATATTTTTTAAAAAATGGATATGCATGCTAGAAACATTTTAAAGACTCAAATGACCTATGGATCCAAACCCTTTAAAGAGAATAACATTAAATTTCCAAGTGAACGTGCGGTGGGATATTTACCCAAGTCAAACAAGCCATTATTTTGCCCATTTACAAAAAGCTGACCTAACAATCATTGATGATTTTAAAGTGATTTATCATACGTAACGAGCTATATTTTTGTAAGGAATGACTTATGGATTGGGAGTCAACACTCAGTTAAAAATCCCTCGCCTCCCCCTTTTCCCAATGATTGTAGAACCTAATATATAAAAACTAAAAAGAGTTTACAATCCCTAAAAATTACATACATTTTTTGGAATTATCTCTCTACATTTGTGCATTGTACATTTCCATTTTTTATGCATACTTTTTTCTTAAACCAATACATGAGTTTTCACTTTCCCATCATCTCGTAAACAAAAAAGGAGATAGAAGGAAAAAATATCACAACAAATGAATTTAAAGCAATGACAAATATAAGTAAAGAAAATTTATCTACACACCACAAATGAACACAAAAGTTTTGTTATCCAAGTTTTGGAAATTCCACTAGTTCAACCCTAATAACTTGCAATTTTATATGAAAGAAATTTTTCTACAAATGTTTTAAACTATGGATATGCATGCATGAAACATGTTAAAGTTTCACATGACCTTTGGATTCAAACCTTTTTGAAGTGAATAACATTAAATTCCCAAGTGAACGTGCAGTGGGATATTTACCTAAGTCAAACAAGCCATTATTTCCCCATTTACAAAAAGCTGACGTAAGGATCATAGATGACTGTAAAGTGATTGATCATACGTAACGGGCTATATTTTTGCAAGTAATGACTTATTGATTGGAAGTCAATGCTTATTTAAAAATCCCCCGCCTCCCCTTTTCCTGATGATTGAAGAACCTGATATATAAAAGCTAAAAAGAGTTTACAATCCCTAAAAATTATAGACACTTTTTGGAATTATCTCTCTCTACATTTGTGCATTGTGCATTTCCATTTTAGATGTATTCTTTTTTATTAAATCAAAACTTGATTTTTCACTTTACCTTCATCTCGTAACCAGAAAAAGAGATTAAAGGCTAATAGATCACCACAAAATGTAAATATTAGAGTTTATGTATGGAAAGAATTTAAAGAAATACCAAAGGTAAGTAAAGAAAATTTATTCACACACCACAAATGAACACAAAAATGTTGTTATCCAAGTTTGGGAAATTCCACTAGTTCAACCCTAATAGCTTAGAATTTTATAAGAAAGATTTTTTTTACGCATGTTTTAAAAAATGTCTATGCATGCTTGGACTATGTTAAAGATCAAAATGACCTATGGATCCAAACCTTTTAAAGATAATAACATTAAATTCCCAAGTGAACGTGTGGTGGGATATTTACCCGATTCAAACAAGCCATTATTTTGCCCATTTACAAAAAGCAAACCTAATGATCATAGATGATTGTGAAGTAATTTATCATGCGTAAGGGGTTATATTTTTGTAAGGAATAACTTATGCATTGGAAGTCAACACTGAGTTAAAAATCCCCTGGCTCCCTCTTTTCCCCATGATTGCATAACCTAATATATAAAAACTAAAATGAGTTTACAATCCCTAAAAATTATAGACACTTTTTTGAATTATCTCTCTCTACATTTGTACACTGAGCATTTCAATTTTAGATTTATACTTTTTTCTTAAATAAAAACTTGAGACACTTTCCCTTCATCCCGTAAACAAAAAAAGAGATAAAAGGCAAATAGATCACAAGAAAATGAAAATTTTAGAGTTTAAGTTAGGAAAGAATATAAAGCAATAAAACATGTAAATAAGGAAAATTTATTCACACAACACAAATGAACACAAAAGTTTTGTTATCCAAGTTTCGGATATTCCACTAGTTCAACCCTAGAAGCTAAGAATTTTATCAGAAAGAGATTTTTTTACGCATGTTTTAAAAAATGGATATGCATACTTAGAACATGTTAAAGATGCAAATGACCTAAAGATCCAAACCTTTTAAAGAGAATAACATTAAATTCTCAAGTGAATGTGCGGTGGGATATTTACCCGAGTCAAACAAGCCATTATTTTGACCATTTACGAAATGCTGACCTAACGATCATAGATGATTGTAAAGCGATTTATCATGCATAACGGGGTATATTTTTGTAAAGAATGACTGATGGATTGGGATTCAACACTCAGTTAACAATCCCCCACCTCCCCCTTTTCCCGACGAATGCAGAACGAGAAATATAAAAATTAAAATGAGTTTACAACACCTTAAAATTATATACACTTTTTTGAATTACTCTCTCTACATTTGTGCATTGTGCACTTCCATTTTAGATATATACCTTTTTATGAAATCAAAACTTGTGTTTTCACTTTCCCTTCATCTCATAAACAAAAAAAGAGATAAAAGGCAAATAGATCTCACCAAATTGAAAATTTTAGAGTTTATGTATGGAAAGAATTTAAAGAAATAACTAATGTAAGTAAAGAAAATTTATTCACACACCACAAATGAACATAAAAGTTATTTTATCCAAGTTTTGGAAATTCCACTAGTTCAACCCTATTAGCTCGGAATTTATAAGAAAGAGATTTTTCTACACATGTTTTAAAAATGGATATGCATACTTGAAACATGTTAAAGATGCAAATGACCGATGGATCCAAACCTTTTAAAGTGAATAACATTAAATTCGCAATTGAACATGCGGTGTGATATTTACCAGAGTCAAACAAGCCATTATTTTGCCATTTACAAAAGCTGACATAAGGATCATAGATAATTGTAAAGTGATTTATCATGAGTAACGGGCTATATTTTTGTATGGAATGACTTATGGATTGGGAGTCAAAAATCAGTTAAAATTCCCCCGCCTCCCCCTTTTCTTGACGATTGCAGAACCTGATATATAGAAACTAAAAAGAGTTTACAATCCCTAAAAATTACAGACACTTTTTGGAATTATCTCTCTCTACATTTGTGCATTCTTCATTTTCATTTTAGATGTATACTTTTTCTTAAATAAAAACTTGAGTTTTCACTTTCCCTTCATTTCGTAAAAAGAAAAGAGATAAAAGGCAAATAAATCACAATAAAATTAAAATTTAAGAGTTTATGTATGGAAAGAATTTAAAGCAAAAAAATGTAAGCAAGGAAAATTTATTGACAAACCACAAATGAACACAAAAATTTATTGACCCTCAACCCTAAACCCTACACCCTAAATTCTACTAGTTCAACCCTAATAGCTCGAAATTTAATAAGAAAGATTTTTCTACACATGTTTCAAAAAATGGATATTGATTCTTGAAACATGTATAAGATGCAAATGACCTATGGATCCAAACCTTTTAAAGAGAATAACATTAAATTTTCAAGAGAATGTGCGGTGGGATATTTACCCGAGTCAAACAAGCCATTATTTTTCCCATTTACAAAAAGTTGACCTAACAATCATAGCTGATTGTCAAGTGATTTATCATGCGTAACTGGCTATATTTTGTAAGGAATGACTTATGCATTGGAAGTCCACACTAAGTTAAAAATCCCCCTCCTCCCCCTTTTCCCCACGATTGCAGAATCTTATATATAAAAACTAAAGAGATTTTAAAATCCCTAAAAATTATAGACATTTTTTCAAATTATCTATCTCTCCATTTGTACATTGTGCATTTACATTTTAGATGTACATTGTTTTCTTAAATCAAAACTTGAGTTTTCACTTTCCCTTCATCTCGTAAGCAAAAAAAGAGATTAAAGGCAAATAGATCACACGAAAATGAAAATTTTAGAGTTTAAGTTAGGAAAGAATATAAAGCAATATAAAATGTAAGTAAAGAAAATTTATTCACACACCACAAATGAACGCAAAAGTTTTGTTATCCAAGTTTTGGAAATTCCACCAGATCAACCCTAATAGCTCAGAATTTTACCAGAAAGAGATTGTTTTACGCATGTTTTAAAAAATGGATATGCATGCTTAGAACATGTTAAAGATGTAAATGACCAATGGATCCAAATATTTTAAAGAGAATAACAATAAATTCCCAAGTGAATGTGCGGTGGGATATTTACCCAAGTCAAACAAGCAATTATTTTGCCCATTTACAAAATGTTGACCTAACGATCATAGATGATTGTGAAGTGATTTATCATGCGTAATGGACTATATTTTTTTTATAGAATTACTTATGGATTGGGAGTCAAAACTCAGTTCATAATCCCCCACCTCCCCCTTTTCCCAATGATTCCAGAACATGAAACATAAAAACTAAAATGACTTTACAATCCCTAAAAATTATAGACAATTTTTCGAATTACTCTCTCTATATTTGTGCATTGTGCACTTCCATTTTAGATATATACCTTTTCTTAAACAAAGTTTGTGTTTTCACTTTCCCTTCATCTCGTAAACAAAAAAAGAGATAAAAAGTGAATAGATCACAACAAAATTAAAATTTTAGAGTTTATTAATGGAAAGAATTTAAAGCAATAAAAAATGTAAGTAAAGATAATTTATTCACACACCACAAATGAACACAAAAGTTTTGTTGTCCAAGTTTGGCAAATTCCACAGGATCAACCCTAATAGCTCAGAATTTTACAAGAAAGAGATTTTTCAACGCATGTTTTAAAAAATGGATATCCATGCTTAAAACATGTTAAAGAATCAAATGACCTATGGATCCAAACCTTTTAAAGAGAATAACATTAAATTCCCTAGTGAACGTGCGGTGGGATACTTACCTGAGTCAAACAAGTCATTATTTTACCCATTTACAAAAAGCTGACCTAACGATCATAGATGATTGTAAAGTAATTTATCATGCTAAATGGGCCTTATTTTTATGAGGAATGACATGTGGATTGGGAGTCAACAGTCAGCTAAAAATTCCCCGCCTCCCCCATTTCCCGACGTTTGTAGAACCAAATATATAAAAACTAAAAAGAGTTTACAATCCCCAAAAATTACTGACACTTTTTGGAATTATCTCTCTCTACATTTGTGCATTGTGCATTTCCATTTTAGATGTATACTTTTTTCTTAAATTAAAACTTGAGTTTCCATTTTCCCTTCATCCCGTAAACAAAAAAAGTGATAAAAGGCAAATAGATCAAAACAAAGTGAAATTTTAGAGTTTATGTATGGAAAGAATTTAAAGAAATAATAAATGTAAGTAAAGAAAATTAATTCACACACCACAAATGAACACAAAACTTTTGTTATCCAAGTTTAGGAAATTCCACTAGTTCAACCCTAATAGCTCAAAATTTTATAAGAAGGAGACTTTACTCCCCATGTTTTTAAAAATGGATATGCATGCTTGAAACTTGTTAAAGATGTAAATGACCTATAGATCCAATCCTTTTAAAGAGAATACCATTAAATTCCAAAGTGAACGTGCCGTGGGATATTTACCCAATTCAAACTAACCATTATTTTTCCCATTAAAAAAATTGTCCAAACGATCATAGAATATATTATAAAGTGATTTATCTTGTGTAAACGGCTATATTTTTTTAAGGAATGACTTAATGATTGGGAGTCAACACTCACATAAAATTCCCCCGCCTCACCCTTTTCCTGACGATTGCAGAATCTGATAAATAAAAACTAGAAAGAGTTTATAATCCCTAAAATTTACAGACACTTTTTGGAATTATATCTCTGTACAATTTTACACTATGCATTTCCATTTTAGATGTAAACTTTTTTCTTAAATCAAAACATGTGCTTTCACTCTCCCTTCATCTCATAAACAAAAAAGGAGATAAAAGACAAATAGATCTCACAATAATGAAAATTTTAGAGTTTATGTATGGAAAGAATTTCAAGCAATAACTAATGTAAGTAAAGAAATTTTATTTACACACATAAAATTAACACAAAAGTTTTTTTATCCAAGTTTTTGAAATTCCACTAGTTCAACGCTAATAGCTCGAAATTTTATAAGAAAGATATTTTTCTACCCATGTTTTTAAAAATGGATATGCATGCTTGAAACATGTTAAAGATGCAAATGACCTATGGATCCAAACCTTTTAAAGAGAATAACATTAAATTTCCAAGTGAACGTACGGTGTGATCTTTGCCGGAGTCAAACAAGCCATTATTTTGCGATTTAAGAAAAGCTGACATAACGATCATAGATGATTGTAAAGTGATTTCTCATGTGTAACGGGCTATATTTTGGTAAGGAATGACTTATGGATTGGGAGTCAACACTCAGTTAAAAATCCCCCACCTCCCCCTTTTCTTGGCGAATGCAGAACCTGATATATAAAAACTAAAAAGATTTTAAAATCCCTAAAAATTACATACACTTTTTGGAAATCTCTCTCTCTCTACATTTGTGCATTCTGCATTTTCATTTCAGATGTATACTTTTTTCTTAAATCAAAATTTGAGTTTTCACTTTTCCTTCATCTCGTAAACGAAAAAAGAGATGAAAGGCAAATAGATCACAATAAAATTAAATTTTTAGAGTTTCTGTATGGAAATATTTTAAATCAATAAAAATGTAAGTCAACAGAATTTATTGACCGACCACAAATGAACACAAAAATTTATTGACCCTAAACCCTACACCCTAAATTCTACTAATTCAACCCTAATAGCTCGGAATTTTATATGAAAGAGATTTTTCTACACATGTTTTTAAAATTGGATATGCATTCTTGAAACATGTTAAAGATGCAAATGACCTATGGATCCAAACCTTTTAAAGATAATAAAATTAAATTCCCAAGTGAATGTGCGTTGGGATATTTACCCGAGTCAAATAAGCCAATTTTTTACCCATTTACAAAAAGCTGACCTAACGATCATAGATGATTGTAAAGTGATTTATAATGCGTAATGGGCTATATTTTTGTAAGGAATGACTTATGGATTGGGAGTCAATACTCAGTTAAAAATCCCCTGCCACCCTCTTTTTTTGAAGATCGTAGAAATTGATATATAAAAACTAAAAAAAATTTACAATCCCTAAAAATTATAGACACTTTTGGGATTTATCTCTCTCTAAGTTTGTGCATTATGCATTCCCATTTTAGATGTATACTTTTTTCTTAAATCAACACTAGAGTCTTCAGTTTCCCTTCATATCGTAAAGAAAAAGAGAGATAAAAGGCAAATAGATGACAACAAAATGAAAATTTTAGAGTTGATGTGTGGAAATAATTTAAAGAAATGACAAATGTAAGTAAATTGAATTTATTCACACACCACAATTGTACACAAACGTTTTGTTATCTAAGTTATGGAAAATTCCACTAGTTCAACCCTAATAGCTTGGAATTTTATAAGAAAGAGATTTTTCTACACTTGTTTTAAAAAATAGATATGCATGATTGGAACATGTTAAAGATGCAAATGACCTATGGATCCAAACCTTTTAAAGAGAATAACATTAAATTCCCAAGTGAACGTGCGGTTGGATATTTATCCGAGTCAAACAAGCGATTATTTTGCCCATTTACAAAAAGGTGATCTAACGATCATAGATGATTGTAAAGTGATTAGTCATGCGTAATGGGATATATTTTTGAAAGGAATGAATTATAGATCGGGAGTCAACACTTAGTTAAAAATCCCCCACCTTCCCCTTTTCCAGACGATTTCAGAAACTGATATATAAAAAATAAAAAGAGTTCACAATCCCTAAAAATTATAGACATTTTTTTGAATTTTTTCTCTCTAGTTTTGTGCATTGTGCATTTCCATTTTAGTTGAATAATTTTTTCTTAAATAAAAACTTGAGTTTTCACTTTCCCTTCATCTCATAAAACAAAAAAAAGAGAAAAAAGGCAAATAGATCACGACACAATGAAAATTTTAGAGTTTATGTATAGAAAGAATTTAAAGCAATAACAAATGTAAGTAAAAAAATTTACATGAACACAAATGTTTTGTTATCTTAGTTTGGGAAATTCCACTAGTTCTACTCTAATAGCTCGGAATTTGATAAGGAAGAGATTTTTCTACACATGTTTTAAAAAATGGATATGCATGCTTGAAACATATTAAAGATGCAAAGACCTATGGATCCAAACCATTTAAAGAGAATAACATTAAATTCCCAAGTGAACATGCCGTGGGATATTTACCCAATTCAAACTAGCCATTATTTTTCCCGTTAAAAAAATTGTCCTAACGATCATAGAATATTATAAAGTGATTTATCTTGCGTAATGGGATATATTTTTTTAAAGAATGACTTAATGATTGGGAGTCAACACTCACATAAAATTTCCCCGCCTCACCCTTTTCCCGACGATTGCTGAATCTGATACATAAAAACTAGAAAGAGTTTATAATCCCTAAAAATTATAGATACTTTTTGGAATTATATCTCTGTTCAATTTTACACTGTGCATTTCCATTTTAGATGTACACTTTTTTCTTAAATCAAAACATGTGCTTTCACTTTCCCTTCATCTCGTAAACAACAAAAGAGATAAAAGACAAATAGATCTCACAATAATGAAAATTTTAGAGTTTATGTATAAAAAAAATATTTAAAGCAAAACTAATGTAAGTAAAGAAAATTTATTCACACACCAAAAATTAACACAAAAGTTTTTTTATCCAAGTTTTGGCAATTCCACTAGTTCAACCCTAATAGCTCAAAATTTTATACGAAAGAGATTTTTCTACGCATGTTTTTAAAAATGGATATGCATGCTTGAAACATGTTAAAGATGCAAATGACCTATGGATCCAAACCTTTTAAAGAGAATAACATTAAATTCCCAAGTGAATGTGCGGTGTGATCCTTGCCGGAGTCAAACAAGCCATTATTTTGACATTTATGAAAAGCTGACATAACGATCATAGATGATTGTAAATTGAGTTCTAATGCGTAATGGGCTATATTTCGGTAAGGAATGACTTATGGATTGGGAGTCAACACTCAGTTAAAAATCCCCCGCCTCCCCCTTTTCTTGGCGAATGCAGAACCTGATATATAAAAACTAAAAAGAGTTTACAATCCCTAAAAATTACATACACTTTTTGGAAATCTCTCTCTCTACATTTGCGCATTCTGCATTTTTATTTCAAATGTATACTTTTTTCTAAATCAAAATTTGAGTTTTCACTTTCTCTTCATCTCATAAACAAAAAAAGAGATAAAACGCTAATAGATCACAATAAAATTAAAATTTTTGAGTTTATGTATGGAAAGAATTTAAAGCAATAAAAATGTAAGTAAAGAGAATTTATTGACAGACCACAAATGAACACAAAAATTTATTGACCCTAAACCCTAAACCCTAAATTCTACTAGTTCAACCCTAATAGCTCTGAATTTTATATGGAAGAGATTTTTTTACACATGTTTTAAAAAAGTGATATGCATTCTTGAAACATGTTAAAGATGCAAATGACCTATGAATCCAAACCTTTTAAAGAGAATAAAATTAAATTCCCAAGTGAATGTGCGGTGGGATATTTACCCAAGTCAAATAAGCCATTTTTTTGCCCATTTACAAAAAGCTGACCTAACGATCATAGATGATTGTAAATTGATTTATAATGCGTAATGGGCTATCTTTTTGTAAGGAATGACTTATGGATTGGGAGTCAATACTCAGTTAAAAATCCCCTACCACCCCCTTTTTTTGAAGATCGTAGAAACTGATATATAAAAACTAAAAATAATTTACAATCCCTAAAAATTATAGACACTTTTTGGAATTATCTCTCTCTACGTTTGTGCATTATGCATTCCCATTTTAGATGTATACTTTTTTCTTAAATCAAAATTACAGTTTTCAGTTTCCCTTCATATCGTAAAAAAAAAAGAGAGAGAGATAAAAGGCAAATAGATCACAACAAAATGAAAATTTTAGAGTTGATGTGTGGAAGTAATTTAAAGAAATGAAAATTTTAAGTATATAAAATTTATTCACACACCACAAATGTACACAAACGTTTTGTTATCTAAGTTATGGAAAATTCCACTAGTTCAACCCTTATAGCTTGAAATTTTATAAGAAAGAGATTTTTCTACACTTGTTTTAAAAAATGGATATGCATGCTTGGAACATTTTAAAGAAGCAAATGACCTATGGATCCAAACCTTTTAAAGAGAATAATATTAAAGTCCCAAGTAAACGTGTGGTTGGATATTTATCCGATTCAAACTAGCGATTATTTTACCCATTTACAAAAACGTGATCTAACGATCATAGATGATTGTAAATTGATTTATCATGCGTAACGGGATATATTTTGGTAAGGAATGAATTATAGATTGGGAGTCAACACTTAGTTAAAAATCCCCCACCTTCCCCTTTTCCAGACGATGTTAGAAACTGATATATAAAAACTAAAAAGAGTTCACAATCCCTAAAAATTACAGACATTTTTTTGAATTTTTTTCTCTCTACTTTTGTGCATTGTGCATTTTCATTTTAGTTGAATACTTTTTTCTTAAATAAAAACTTGAGTTTTCACTTTCCCTTCATCTCATAAAACAAAAAAAGAGATAAAAGGCAAATAGATCACGACAAAATGAAAATTTTAGAGTTTATGTATAGAAAGAATTTAAAGCAGTAACAAATGTAAGTAAAGAAAATTTAAATGAACACAAAAGTTTTGTTATCTTAGTTTGGAAAATTTCACTAGTTCAACTCTAATAGTTCGGAATTTGATAAGGGAGAGATTTTTCTACACATGTTTTAAAAATTGGATATGCATGCTTGAAACATATTAAAGATGCAAAGACCTATGGATCCAAACCATTTAAAGAGAATAACATTAAATTCCCAAGTGAATGTGCGGTGGGATATTTACCAGAGTCACAAAAGCCATTATTTTGCCCATTTACATAAAGCTGACCTAACGACCATAAAATAATGTAAAGAGATTTATCATGTGTAATGGGCTATATTTTTTTAAGTAATGACTTATGGATTGGGAGTCAAGACTGAGTAAAAAATCCCCAGCCTCCCCCTTTTCTCGACAATCGCAAAACCTGATATATAAAAACTAAAAAGTGTTTATAATCTCTAAGAATTACAGAAAATTTTTTGAATTATCACTCTCTACATTTGTGAATTGGGTATTTCCATTTTAGATATATACTTTTTTCTTAAAACAAAAATTAAGTTTTCACTTTCCCTTTATCTCGAAAAAAAAAGAGAGAAAAGGCAAAAAGATCACAACAAAATGAAAATTTTAGAGTTTAAGTATGAAAAGACTTTAAAGAAATACTAAATGTAAGTAAAGAAAATTTATTCACACACCACAAATGAACCCAAAAGTTTTGTTATCATAGTTTTGGAAATTCAACTAGTTCAACCCTAATATCTCGGAATTTTATAAGAAAGAGATTTTCCTACACATGTTTTAAAAAATTGATATGCATGCTTGAAACATATTAAAGATGCAAATGACCTAAGGATCCAAACATTTTAAAGATAATAACAATAAATTCCCAAGTGAACGTGCGGTAGGATATTTGCCCGAGTCAAACAAGCCATTATTTTGCCTATTTACAAAAAGCTGACCTAACGATCATAGATGATTGTGAAGTGATTTATCATGCGTAACGGGCTATACTTTTTTATAGAATTACTTATGGATTCAGAGTCAACACTAAGTTCATAATCCCCCGCCTCCCCCTTTTCCCAACGATTCCAGAACATGAAATATAAAAACTAAAATGACTTTACAATTCCTAAAAATTATAGACAGTTTTTCGAATTACTCTCTCTATATTTGTGCATTGTGCACTTCCATTTTAGATATATACCTTTTTCTTAAAAAAAGTTTGTGTTTTCACTTTCCCTTCATCTCGTAAACATAAAAAGAGATAAAAAGCAAATAGATCACAACAAAATTAAAATTTTAGAGTTTATTAATGGAAAGAATTTAAAGCAATAACAAATGTAAGTAAAGATAATTTATTCACACACCACAAATGAACACAAAAGTTTTGTTGTCCAAGTTTGGCAAATTCCACAGAATCAACCCTACTAGCTTAGAATTTTACAAGAAAGAGATTTTTCAACGCATGTTTTAAAAAATGGATATCCATGCTTAAAACATGTTAAAGAATCAAATGACCTATGGATCCAAACCTTTTAAAGAGAATAATATTAAATTCCCTAGTGAACGTGTGGTGGGATACTTACCTGAGTCAAACAAGTCATTATTTTAATCATTTACAAAAAGCTTACCTAACAATCATAGATGATTTTAAAGTAAATTATCATGCTAAACGGGCTTTTTTTTGTGAGGAATGACATGTGGATTGGGAGTCAACAGTCAGCTAAAAATTCCCCGCCTCCCCCATTTCCCGACGTTTGTAGAACCAAATATATAAAAACTAAAAAGAGTTTACAATCCCAAAAAATTACTGACACTTTTTGGAATTATCTCTCTCTACATTTGTGCATTGTGCATTTCCATTTTAGATGTATACTTTTTTCTTAAATTAACTTGAGTTTCCATTTTTCCTTCATCCCGTAAACAAAAAAAGTGATAAAAGGCAAATAGATCAAAACAAAGTGAAAATTTTAGAGTTTATGTATGGAAAGAATTTAAAGAAATAATAAATGTAAGTAAAGAAAATTAATTCACACACCACAAATGAACAAAAAACTTTTGCTATCCAAGTTCAGGAAATTCCACTAGTTCAACCCTAATAGATCAATTTTATAAGAAGGAGACTTTTCTCCGCATGTTTTTAAAAATGGATATGCATGCTTGAAACTTGTTAAAGATGTAAATGACCTATAGATCCAATCCTTTTAAAGAGAATACCATTAAATTCCAAAGTGAACGTGCCCTGGGATATGTACCCAATTCAAACTAACCATTATTTTTCCCATTAAAAAAATTGTCCTAACTATCATAGAATATTATAAAGTGATTTATCTTGTGTAACGGGCTATATTTTTTTAAGGAATGACTTAATGATTGGGAGTCAACACTCACATAAAATTCCCCCGCCTCACCCTTTTCCCGACGATTGCAGAATCTAATACATAAAAATTAGAAAGAGTTTATAATCCCTAAAAATTACAGACACTTTTTGGAATTATATCTCTGTACAATTTTACACTGTGCATTTCCATTTTAGATGTAAACTTTTTTCTTAAATCAAAACATGTGCTTTCACTTTCCCTTCATCTCATAAACAACAAAAGAGATAAAAGACAAATAGATCTCACAATAATGAGAATTTTAGAGTTTATGTATGGAAAAAATTTCAAGCAATAACTAATTTAAGTAAAGAAAATTTATTCACACACATAAAATTAACACAAAAGTTTTTTTATCCAAGTTTTTGAAATTCCACTAGTTCAACGCTAATAGCTCAAAATTTTATAAGAAAGAGATTTTTCTATGCATGTTTTTAAAAATGGATATGCATGCTTGAAACATGTTAAAGATGCAAATGACCTATGGATCCAAACCTTTTAAAGAGTATAACATTAAATTCCCAAGTGAACGTGCGGTGTGATCTTTGCCGGAGTCAAACAAGCCATTATTTTGCCATTTACGAAAAGCTGACATAACAATCATAGATGATTGTAAAGTGATTTCTCATGTGTAACGGGCTATATTTTGGTAAGGAATGACTTATGGATTGGGAGTCAACACTCAGTTAAAAATTCCCCGCCGCCCCCTTTTCTTGGCGAATGCAGAACCTGATATATAAAAACTAAAATGATTTTAAAATCCCTAAAAATTACATATACTTTTTGGAAATCTCTCTCTCTACGTTTGTGCATTCTGCATTTTCATTCCAGATGTATACTTTTTTCTTAAATCAAAATTTGAGTTTTCACTTTCCCTTTATCTTGTAAACGAAAAAAGAGATGAAAGGCAAGTAGATCACAATAAAATTAAAATTTTAGAGTTTATGTATGGAAATATTTTAAAGTAATAAAAATGTAAGTAAAGAGAATTTATTGACCGACCACAAATGAACACAAATATTTATTGAACCTAAACCCTACACCCTAAATTCTACTAATTCAACCCTAATAGCTCGGAATTTTATATGAAAGAGATTTTTCTACACGTGTTTTAAAAAATGGATATGCATTCTTGAAACATGTTAAAGATGCAAATGACCTATGGATCCAAACCTTTTAAAGATAATAAAATTAAATTCCCAAGTGAATGTGCGGTGGGATATTTACCCGAGTCAAATAAGCCATTTTTTTACCCATTTACAAAAAGCTGACCTAACGATCATAGATGATTGTAAAGTGATTTATAATGCGTAATGGGCTATATTTTTGTAAGGAATGACTTATGGATTGGGTGTCAATACTCAGTTAAAAATCCCCTGCCACCCTCTTTTTTTGAAGATCGTAGAAATTGATATATAAAAACTAAAAAAATTTTACAATCCCTAAAAATTATAGACACTTTTGGGATTTATCTCTCTCTACGTTTGTGCATTATGCATTCCCATTTTAGATGTATACTTTTTCCTTAAATCAAAACTAGAGTCTTCAGTTTCCCTTCATATTGTAAAGAAAAGAGAGAGATAAAAGGCAAATAGATCACAACAAAATGAAAATTTTAGAGTTGATGTGTGGAAATAATTTAAAGAAATGACAAATGTAAGTAAATAGAATTTATTCACACACCACAAATGTACACAAACGTTTTGTTATCTAAGTTATGGAAAATTCCACTTGTTCAACCCTTATAGCTTGGAATTTTATAAGAAAGAGATTTTTCTACACATGTTTTAAAAAATGGACATGCATGCTTGGACATTTTAAAGATGCAAATGACCTATGGATAAAAACCTTTTAAAGAGAATAAAATTAAATTCCCAAGTGAACGTGAGGTTGGATATTTATCCGAGTCAAATAAGCGATTATTTTGCCCATTTACCAAAAGGTGACCAAACGATCATAGATGATTGTAAAGTGATTTATCATGCGTAACGGGATATATTTTTGCAAGGAATGAATTATAGATTGGGAGTCAACAGTTAGTTAAAAATCCCCCACCTTCCCCTTTTCCAGACGATTTCAGAAACTGATATATAAAAACTAAAAAGAGTTCACAATCCCGAAAAATTACAGACATTTTTTGAATTTTTTCTCTCTACTTTTGTGCATTATGCATTTCCATTTTAGTTGAATATTTTTTTCTTAAATAAAAACTTGAGTTTTCACTTTCCTTTCATCTCATAATACCAAAAAAGAGATAAAAGGCAAATAGATCATGACAAAATGAAAATTTTAGAGTTTATGTATAGAAAGAATTTAAAGCAATAACAAATGTAAGTAAAAACATTTAAATGAACACAAAAGTTTTGTTATCTTAGTTTGGAAAATTCCACTAGTTCAACTCTAATAGCTCGGAATTTGATAAGGAAGAGATTTTTCTACACATGTTTTAAAAAATGGATATGCACGCTTGAAACATATTATAGATGCAACGACCTATGGATCCAAACCTTTTAAAGAGAATAATATTAAATTCCCAAGTGAACGTGCGGGGGGATATTTACCCGAGTCACACTAGCCATTATTTTGCCCATTTACATAAAACTGACCAAACAATCATAAAAGAATGTAAAGAGATTTATCATGTGTAATGGGCTATTTTTTTTTAAGGAATGACTTATGGATTGGGAGTCAAGACAGAGTAAAAAATCCCCCGCCTCCCCCTTTTCCCGACAATCGCAAAACCTGATATATAAAAACTAAAAATAGTTTATAATCTCTAAGAATTACAGAAATTTTTGGAATTATCACTCTCTACATTTGTGAATTGGGTATTTCCATTTTAAATATATAATTATTTCTTAAAACAAAACTTGAGTTTTCACTTTCCCTTCATCTCGTAAAAAAAAGAGAGAAAAGGCAAATAGATCACAACAAAATGAAAATTTTAGAGTTTAAGTATGGAAAGAATTTAAAGAAATACTAAATGTAAGTAAAGAAAATTTATTCACACACCACAAATGAACCCAAAAGTTTTGTTATCCTAGTTTTGGAGATTCCACTAGTTCAACCCTAATATCTCGGAATTTTATAAGAAAGAGATTTTTCTACACATGTTTTAAAAAATTGATATGCATGCTTGAAACATGTTAAAGATGCAAATGACCTATGGATCCAAACATTTTAAAGATAATAACAATAAATTCCCAAGTGAAAGTGCGGTAGGATATTTGCCCGACTCAAACTAGCCACTATTTTGCCCATTTACAAAAAGTTGACCTAACAATTATAGATGATTGTAAAGTGATTTATCATGCGCAACGGGCTATATTTTTGTATATAATTACTTATAGATTTGGAGTGAACACTCAGTTCATAATCCCCCGCCTCCCCCTTTTCCCAACTATTCCAGAACATGAAATATAAAAACTAAAATGACTTTACAATCCTTAAAAATTATAGACACTTTTTTGAATTACTCTCTCTATATTTGTGCATTGTGCACTTCCATTTTAGATATAAACCTTTCTCTTAAACAAAGTTTGTGTTTTCACTTTCCACTAGTTCAACCCTAATAGCTCAAAATTTTATAAGAAAGAGACCTTTTTTCGCATGTTTTTAAAAAAATGGATATGCATGCTTGAAACATGTTAAAGATGTAAATGACCTATGGATCCAAACCTTTTAAAGAGAATACCATTAAATTTCAAAGTGAACGTGCCGTGGGATATTTACCCAATTCAAACTAGCCATTATTTTTCCCATTAAAAAAATTGACCTAACGATCATAGAATATTATAAAGTGATTTATCTGGTGTAACGGGCTATATTTTTGTAAGGAATGACTTAATGATTGGGAGTCAACACTCACATAAATTTCCCCTGCCTCACCCTTTTCCTGACGATAGCAGAATTTGATACATAAAAACTAGAAAGAGTTTATAATCCCTAAAAATTACAGACACTTTTTGGAATTATATCTCTGTACAATTTTACACTGTGGATTTAAATTTTAGATGTAAACTTTTTTCTTAAATCAAAACATGTGCTTTCACTTTCCCTTCATCTCGTAAACAACAAAAGAGATAAAAGGCAAATAGATCACACAATAATGAAAATTTTAGAATTTATGTATGGAAAGAATTTAAAGAAATAACTAACGTAAGTAAAGAAAATTTATTCACACACCAAAAATTAACACAAAAGTTTTTTTATCCAAGTTTTGGAAATTCCACTAATTCAACCCTAATAGCTCGGAATTTTATAAGAAAGAGATTTTTCTACGCATGTTTTTAAAAATGGATATGCATGCTTGAAACATGTTCAAGATGCAAATGACCTATGGATCCAAACCTTTTAAAGAGAATAACATTAAATTCCCAAGTGAACGTGTGGTGAGATCTTTGCCGGAGTCAAACAAGCCATTATTTTGCCATTTACAAAAAGCTGACATAACGATCATAGATGATTGTAAAGTGATTTCTCATGCGTAACGGGCTATATTTTGGCAAGGAATGGCTAATGGATTCGGAGTGAACACTCAGTTAAAAATCCCCCGCCTCCCCCTTTTCTTGGTGAATGCAAAACCTGATATATAAAAACTAAAAAGAGTTTACAATCCCTAAAAATTACATACACTTTTTGGAAATCTCTCTCTCTACATTTGTGCATTCTGCATTTCCATTTCAGATGTATACTTTTTTCTTCAATCAAAATTTGAGTTTTTACTTTCCCTTCATTTGGTAAACAAAAAAAGTGATAAAAGGCAAATAGATTACAATAAAATTAAAATTTTAGAGTTTATGTATAGAAAGAATTTAAAGCAATAAAAATGTAAGTAAAGAGAATTTATTGACCCTAAACCCTACACCCTAAATTCTTCTAGTTCAACCCTAATAGCTCGGAATTTTATATGAAAGAGATTTTTCTACACATGTTTTAAAAAATGGATATGCATTCTTGAAACATGTTAAAGATGCAAATGCCCTGTGGATCCAAACCTTTTAAAGAGAATAAAATTAAATTCCCAAGTGAATGTGCGGTGGGATATTTACCTGAGTCAAACAAGTCATTTTTTCGCCCATTTACAAAATGCGGACCTAATGATCATAGATGATTTTAAAGTGATTTATAACGCGTAATCGGCTATATTTTTGTAAGGAATGACTTATGGATTGGGAGTCAATACTCCGTTGAAAATCCCCTGCCACCCTCTTTTCCTGAAGGTTGTAGAAACTGATATATAAAAACGAAAAAAAGTTTACAATCCCTAAAAATTATAGACACTTTTTGGAATTATCTCTCTCTATGTTTGTGCATTATGCATTCCCATTTTAGATGTAGACTTTTTTCTTAAATCAAAACTAGATTTTTCAGTTTCCCTTCATATCGTAAAGAAAAAAGAGAGATAAAAGGCAAATAGATCACAAAAAAATGAAAATTTTAGAATTGATGTGTGGGAAGAATTTAAAGAAATGATAAATGTAAGTAAATAAAATTTTCACACACCACAAATGTACACAAACGTTTTGTTATCTAAGCTATGGAAAATTCCACTAGTTCAACCCTTATAGCTTGGAATTTTATAAGAAAGAGATTTTTCTACACTTGTTTTAAAAAATGGATATGCATGCTTGGAACATGTTAAAGAAGCAAATGACCTATGGATCAAAACTTTTTAAAGAGAATAACATTAAATTCCCAAGTGAACATGCGGTTGGATATTTATCCGAGTCAAACAAGCGATTATTTTGCCCATTTACAAAAAGATGACCTAACGATCATAGATGATTGTAAAGTGATTTATCATGCGTAACGGGATATATGTTTGTAAGGAATGAATTATAGATTGGGAGTCAACACTTAGTTAAAAATCCCCCACCTTCCCCTTTTCCAAACGATTTTAGAAACTGATATATAAAAACTAAAAATCCCCCACCTTCCCCTAAAAATTACAAACATTTTTTTGAATTTTTTTTCTTTACTTTTGTGCATTTTGCATTTCCCTTTTAGTTGAATACTTTTTTCTTAAATAAAAACTTGAGTTTTCACTTTCCCTTCATCTCATAAAAAAAAAAGAGATAAAAGGCAAATAGATCATGACAAAATGAAAATTTTAGAGTTTATGCATAGAAAGAATTTAAAGCAATAAAAAATGTAAGTAAAGAAAATTTAAAGTAACACAAAAGTTTTGTTATCTTAGTTTGGGAAATTCCACTAGTTCAACTCTAATAGCTCGGAATTTTATAAGGAAGGGATCTTTCTACACTTGTTTTAAAAAATGGATATGCATGCTTGAAACATATTAAAGATGCAAAGACCTATGGATCAAAACCATTTAAAGAGAATAATATTAAATTCCCAAGTGAACGTGCGGTGGGATATTTACCCAAGTCACACAAGCCATTATTTTGCCAATTTACAAAATGCTGACCTACTGATCATAAAAGAATGTAAAGAGATTTATCATGTGTAACGGGTTATATTTTTTTAAGGAATGACTTATGGATTGGGAGTCAAGACTGAGTAAAAAATCCCCCGCCTCCCCCTTTTCCCAACAATCGTAGAACCTGATATATACAAACTAAAATGAGTTTATAATCTCTAAGAATTACAGAAAGTTTTTGGAATTATCACTCTCTACATTTGTGAATTGGGTATTTCCATTTTAGATATATACTTTTTTCTTAAAACAAAACTTGAGTTTTCACTTTCCCTTCATCTCGTAAAAAAAAAGAGAGAAAAGGCAAATAGATCACAACAAAATGAAAATTTTAGAGTTTAAGTATGGAAAGAATTTAAAGAAATACTAAATGTAAGTAAAGAAAATTTATTCACACACCACAAATGAACCCAAAAGTTTTGTTATCCTAGTTTTGGAAATTCCAGTAGTTCAACCCTAATATCTCGGAAGTTTATAAGAAAGAGATTTTTCTACACTTGTTTTAAAAAATTGACATGCATGCTTGAAACATGTTAAAGATGCAAATGACCTATGGATCCAAACATTTTAAAGATAATAACAATAAATTCCCAAGTGAACGTGCGGTAGGATATTTTCCCGAGTCAAACAAGCCATTATTTTCCCCATTTACAAAAAGTTGACCTAACGATCATAGATGATTGTAAAGTGATTTATCATACGTAATGGGCTATATTTTTTTAAGGAATGACTTATGGATTGGGAGTCAACACTCAGTTAAAAATCACCCGCCTCCCCCTCTTGTCGACGATTGCAGAACCTACTATGTAAAAACTAAAAATAGTTTACAATCCCTAAAAATTACAGACACTATTTGGAATTATCTCTCTCTACATTTGTAGATTGTCATTTCCGTTTTAGATGTATACTTTTTTCTTAATTAAAAACTTAAGTTTTCACTTTCCCTCCATCTCGTAAAAAAAAAAAAGAGATAAATGGCAAATAGATCACAACAAAGAAAATTTATTCACCCACCATTAATGAACATAAAAGTTTTGTTATCCAGTTTTGGAAATTCCACTAGTTCAACCCTAATAGATCAGAATTTTATAAGAAAGTGATTTTTCTACACATGTTTTAAAAATTTGATATGCATGCTTGAAACATGTTATACATCAAAATGACCTATGGATCCAAACCTTTTATAGAGAATAACATTAAATTCCCAAGTCAACATGCGGTGGGATATTTACCTAAGTCAAACAAGACATTATTTTGCCCATTTACAAAAAGATGACATAGCAATCATAGATTATTTTAAAGTGTTTTATCATGCATAACGGGTTATATTTTTGTGAGGAATTACTATTGGTTTGGGTGTCAACACTCTGTTAAAAATCCCCCACCTCCCCCTTTTCCCGACGATTGCTAACCTGATTCTAAAAAATTGAAAGAGTTTACAATCCCCAAAAATTATAGGCACTTTTGTTAAATTATCTCTCTCTACAATTGTGCATTGTGCATTTCCATTTTAGATGTATACATATTTCTTAAATCAAAACTTGAGTTTTCACTTTCCCTTCATCTCGTAAACCAAAAAAAAAAAGGCAAATAGATTACAACAAAATTAAAATTTTAGAGTTTATGTAAGGAAAGAATATAAAGCAATAAAAAATGTAAGTAATGGAAATTTATTCACACACCACAAATGAACACAAACTTTTCGTTATCCAAGTTTGGGAAATTACACTAGTTCAACCCTAATAGCTTGGAATTTTATAAGAAGGACATTTTTCAACACATGTTTTAAAAAATAGATAAGCATCCTTGAACCATGTTTAAGATGTAAATTACCTATGGATCCAAACCTTTTAAAAAGAATAACATTAAATTCCTAAGTAAACATACGGTGGGATATTTACCCGAGTCAAACAAGCCATTATTTTTCCCATTTACAAAAAGTTGACATAGTGAAGAAAGATGATTGTAAAGTGATTTATCATGCATAACGGGCTATATTTTTAAGAGGAATGACTAATGGATTGGGTGTCAACACTCAGTTAAAAATCCCCCGCCTCCCCCTTTTCCTGACGATTCCAGTATGAGTTTACAATGCCTAAAAATTACAGACACTTTTTGGAATTATCTCTCTTTACATTTGTGCATTGTACATTTGCATTTTAGATGTATACTTTTTTCTTAAATCAAAACTTGAGTTTTGACTTTCCCTTTATCTCGTAAAAAAAAAACAGTAAAGGCAAATAAATCACAAAAAATTAAAATTTTAGAGTTTTTGTATGGAAAGAATTTAAAGCAATAAAAAATATAAGTAAAGAAAATTTATTCACACACCACAAAAGAACAAAACTTTTGTTATCAAAGTTCGGGAAATTCCACAAGTTCAACCCTAATAGCCCGGAATTTTTTAAGAAATAGGTTTTCTACACAGGTTTTAAAAAACGGATATGGATGCTTGAAACATGTTAAAGATGCAAATGACCAATGGATCCAAAACATTTAATGAGAATAACATTAAATTCCCAAATAAACGTGCGGTGGGATATTTGCCCGAGTGAAACAAGCCATTATTTGGCCCATTTACAAAAAGTTGACCTAACGATCATAGATGATTGTAAAGTGATTTATCATACGTAACGGGCTATATTTTTGTAAGGAATGACTTATGGATTAGGAGTCAACACTCAGTTAAAAGTCACCCGCCTCCCCCTTTCGTCGACGATTGCAGAACCTAATATGTAAAAACTAAAAACAGTTTACAATCCCTAAAAATTACAGACACTATTTGGAATTATCTCTCTCTACATTTGTACATTGTCATTTCCATTTTAGATGTATACTTTTTTCATAAATAAAAATTTAAGATTTAACTTTCCCTCCATCTTGTAAAAAAAAAAAAAAAAGAGATAACTGGCAAATAGATCACAACAAAGAAAATTTATTCACCCGCCACTAATGAACATAAAAGTTTTGTTATCCAGTTTTGGAAATTCCACTAGTTTAATCCTAATAGATCGGAATTTTATAAGAAAGAGATTTTTCTACACATGTTTTAAAAAATGGTTATGCATGCTTGAAACATGTTAAAGTTTCAAATTACCTATGGATCGAAATATTTTAAAGAGAATAACATTAAATTCCCAAGTGAACATGCGGTGGGATATTTACTCGAGTCAAACAAGCCATTATTTTGCCCATTTACAAAAAGCTGACCTAACGATCATAGATGATCTTTAAATAATTTGTCATGCATAACAGGCTATAGTTTTGTAAGGAATGACTTATTGATTGGGAGTCAACACTCAGATAAAAACCCCCCACCTCCTTTTCCCGATATTTGCAGAACATGAAATATAAAAACTAAAACGAGTTTACAATCCCTAAAAATTATAGACACTGTTTGGAATTATCTCTCTCTATTTTTTGGTATTGTGCATTTCCATTTTAGATGTATACTTTTTGCTTAAATCAAAACTTGTGTTTTTACTTTCCCTTCATCTCGTATACAAAAAAAGATATAAAAAGCAAATAGATTACAACAAAATAAAAATTTTAGAGTTCATGTATGGATAGAATTTAAAGCCATAACAAATGTAAGTAAAGAAAATTTATTCACACACCACAAATGAACTCAAAAAGTGTTGTTATCCAAGTTTGGGCAATTCCACTAGTTCAACCCTAATAGCTCGGAATTTTATAAGAAAGAGATTTTTCTACACATGTATTAAAAATTGAATATGCATGCTTGAAACATGTTATACATCAAAATGACCTCTGGATCCAAACCTTTTATAGAGAATAACATTAAATTCCCAGGTCAACGTGCGGTGGGATATTTACCTGAGTCAAACAAGACATTATTTTGCCCATTTACAAAAAGATGACATCACAATCATAGATTATTTTAAAGTGATTTATCATGCATAACGGGTTATATTTTTGTGAGGAATGACTATTGTATTGGGTGTCAACACTCTGTTAAAAATCCCCCGCTTCCCCCTTTTCCCGACGATTGCAAACCTGATTCTAAAAAAATTGAAAGAGTTTACAATCCCCAAAAATTACAGACACTTTTGATAAATAATCTCTCTCTACATTTGTGCATTTTGCATTTCCATTTTAGATGTATACATTTTTCTTAAATCAAAACTTGAGTTTTCACTTTCCCTTCATCTCGTAAACAAAAAGGAAAAAGAAAAAAGGCAAATAGATTACAACAAAATTAAAATTTTAGAGTTTATGTAAGGAAAAAGTTTAAAGCAATAAAAAATTTAAGTAATGGAAATTTATTCATGCACCACAAATGAACACAAACTTTTCGTTATCCAAGCTTGGGAAATTACACTAGTTCAACCCTAATAGCTTGGAATTTTATAAGAAGGACATTTTTTGACACATGTTTTAAAAAATGGATATGCATCCTTGAACCATGTTTAAGATGCAAAATACCTATGAATCCAAACCTTTTAAAAAGAATAACATTAAATTCCTTAGTAAACGTGCAGAGGAATATTTACCCTAGTGAAACAAGCCATTATTTTTCCCATTTACAAAAAGTTGACATAGCGAAGAAAGATGATTGTAATGTGATTTATCATGCATAACGGGCTATATTTTTATGTGGAATGACTAATGGATTGGGTGTCAATACTCAGTTAAAAATCCCTCGCCTCCCCCTTTTCCCGACTATTGCAAAACCTGATATAAAAAATAAAAATGAGTTTACAATCCCTAAAAATTACGAAAACTTTTTGGAATTATCTCTCTTTACATTTGTGCATTGTGCATTTGCATTTTAGATGTATACCTTTTTCTTAAATCAAAACTTGAGTTTTCACTTTCCCTTTATCTCATAAAAAAAAGACAGTAAAGGCAAATAAATCACAAAAAATTAAAATTTTAGAGTTTAAGTTGGAAAGAATTTAAAGCAATAAAAAATGTAAGTAAAGAAAATTTATTTACACACCACAAAAGAAAAGAAAACTTTTGTTATCGAAGTTCAGGAAATTCCACAAGTTCAACCCTAATAGCCCGGAATTTTAAGAAATAGATTTTCTACACATGTTGTAAAAAATGGATATGGATGCTTGAAACATGTTAAAGATGCAAATGACCAATGGATCCAAAACATTTAAAGAGAATAAAATTAAATTCCCAAATGAACGTGCGGTGGGATATTTACCCAAGTGAAACAAGACATTATTTGGCCCATTTACAAAAAGCTTACCAAATGATCATAGATGATTGTAAAATGATTTATCATGTGTAACGGGCTAAATTTTTGTAAGGAATGACTTATGGATTGGAAGTCAATTCTCAGTTAAAAATCCCTTCCTTCCCCTTTTCCCTACAATTGTTGAACTTGATATATTAAAACTAAAAAGAGTTTACAATCCCTAAAAATTACAGACACTTTTTGGAATTATCTCTCTCTACATTTTTGCATTGTGCATTTCCATTTTAGATTTATAATTTTCTATTAAATCAAAACTTGAGTTTTCACTTTCCCTTCATCTCGTAAACAAAAAAATAGGTAACAGGCAAATAGATCACAACAAAATGAAAATTTTAGAGTTTATTGATGGAAAGAATTCAAACCAATAACATATTTAAGTAAAGAAAAATTTTTCACACACCACAAATGAACAAAAAAGTTTTGTTATCCAAGTTTGGGAAATTCCACTAGTTCAACCATACTAGCTCGGAATTT
The DNA here is from genome assembly GCF_029961685.1 of Aristolochia californica. Classification (NCBI taxonomy): domain Eukaryota; kingdom Viridiplantae; phylum Streptophyta; class Magnoliopsida; order Piperales; family Aristolochiaceae; genus Aristolochia; species Aristolochia californica. Next base: position 29,664,109 of record NW_027182279.1, on the reverse strand, counting down.
TATAAAACAAAGATTTTTCTACACAAGTTTTCAAAAATGGATATGCATGCTTGAAACATGTGAAAGATGCAAATGACCTATGGATCAAAACCTTTTAAAGAGAATAACAATAAATCCCCAAGTGAACGTACAGAGGGATATTTACCTGAGTCAAACAAGCTATTATTTTGCTCATTTACAAAAAGCTGACCTAACGATCAAAGATGATTGTAAAGTGATTTATCATGCATAACGGGTTGTATTTCTGTAAGGAATGACTTATTGAATGGGAGACAACACTCAGTTAAAAATCCCCCACCTCCCCCTTTTCCCAACGATTGCAGAACCTGATATATAAAAATTAAAATGACATTATAATCTCTAAAAAATACAGACAACTTTTTGAATTATCTCTCTCTACATTTGTGCATTGTGCATTTCCATTTTAGATGTTTTCTTTTCTCTTAAATCAAAACTTGATTTTTCTCTTTCCCTTCATCTCGTAACCAAAAAAAGAGATAAAGGGCAAATAGATCACAACAAAATGAAAATTTTAGAGTTGAAGTATGGAAAGAATTTAAAGCAATAACAAATGTAAGTAAAGAAAATTTATTCACACACCACAAATTAACACAAAAGTTTTTTTATCCAAGTTTGGGAAATTCCACTAGTTCAACCCTAATTGCACGGAATTTTAAAAGAAAGAGATTTTTTTAGACATGTTTTAAAAAGTGGTAAGCATGCTAGAAACATGTTAAAGATGCAAATGACCTATGGATCCAAACCTTTTAATAAGAATAACAATAAATCCCCAAGTGAACGTGTGGTGCGATATTTACCTGAGTCAAACAAGCCATTATTTTGCTCATTTTTACAAAGCTGACCTAACTATTATAGATGATTGTAAAGTGATTTATCATGTGTAACGGGCTATATTTTTGTAAGGAATGTCTTATGGATTGGGATTAAACACTCAGTTAAAAATCCCCCGCCTCCTCCTTTTCCCGACAATTGAAAAACCTTATATATAAAACCTAAAAAGAGTTTACAATCCCTAAAAATTACAGACACTTTTTGGAATTATCTCTCTCTAAATTTTTGCATTGTGCATTTCAATTTTAGATGTATAATTTTTTATTAAATCAAAATTTGAGTTTTCACTTTCCCTTCATCTCGTAAACAAAAAAAAGAGATAAAAGGCAAATAGATCACAACAAAATGATAATTTTAGAGTTTATGTATGGAAAGAATTTAAAGCAATAACAAATGTAAGTAATGAAAATTTATTCCCACACCACACATGAACACAAAAGTTTTGTTATTAAAGCTTGGGAATACCACTAGTTCAACCCTAATTGCTCAGAATTTTTTAAGGAGGTGATTTTTCTACACATGCTTTAAAAAATGGATATGCGTGCTTGAAACATGTTAAAAATGCAAATGACCTATGGATCCAAACCTTTTAAAGCAAATAACATTAAATTCCTAAGTGAACATGCGGCGGGATATTTTAAAGTGATTTATCATGCATAATGGGCTATATTTCTGTAAGGAATGACTTATGGATTGGGAGTCAACACTAAGTTAAAAATCCCCCACCTCCCCCTTTTTCCTGACGATTGCAGAACCTGATATATAAAACCTAAAAAGAGTTCACAATCCCTAAAAATTACAGACACTTTTTGGAATTATATCTTTCTACATTTGTGCATTGTGCATTTCCTTTTTAGATCTATACTTTTTTCTTAAATCAAAACTTGAGTTTTCACTTTCCCTTCATCTAGTAAACAAAAAAAGATATAAAAGGCAAAAAGATCACAACAAAATGAAAATTTTAGTGTTTATGTATGGAAAGAATTTAAAGTGATAATGAATGTAGGAAAAGAAAATTTATTCACACACCTCAAATGAACACAAATCTTTTGTTATCCTAGTTTGGGAAATTCCTCTAGTTCAACCCTAATAGCTCATAATTTTATAAGAAATAGATTTTTCAAAACATGTTTTAAAAAAATGATATGCATGCTTGAAACATGTTAAACATGCAAATGACCTATGGATTCAAACCATTTAAATAGAATAACATTAAATTCCCAATGAACTTGCGGTGGGATATTTACCCGAGCCAAAAGAGCTATTATTTTGCCCATTTAAAAAAAGCTGACCTAACAATCATAGGTGATTGTAAAGTGATTTATCATGTGTAATGGGCTATATTTTTTTAAGGAATGACTTAAGGATTGGGAGTCAACACTCAGTTAAAAATCCCCAGCATCCCCCTTTTCACGATGATTACAGAACCTGATATATAAAAATTAAAAAGAGGATACAATCCCTAAAAATTATAGACACTTTTTGGAATTATCTCTCTCTAAATTTGTGTATTGTGCATTTCCATTTAAAATGTATACTTTTTTCTTAAACAAAAGACTTGAGTTCTCACTCTCCCTTCATCTCGTAAACAAAAAAAAGATATAAAAGGCAAATAGATGACAAAAAAATGAAAATTTTAGAGTTCATGAATGGAACGGTTTTTAAAAGAGATAACAAATGCAAGTAAAGAAAATTTATTCACACACCACAAATGAACACAAAAGTTTTGTTATCCAAGCTTGGGATATTCCACTAGTTCAACCCTAATAGCTCAAAATTTTATAAGAAAGAGATTTTTCTTCTCATGTTTTAAAAAATGGATATGCATACTTGAAACATGTTAAACATGCAAAGAGAATAATATTAAATTCCCAAAGGAACGTGCGGTGGGATATTTACCCGAGTCAAACAAGCCATTATTGTGCATATTTACAAAAATAGAAATAAGGATCATAGATGATTGTAAAGTGATTTATCATGTGTAACGGGATATATTTTTGTAAGGAATGACTAATGGATTGGGAGTCAACACTCAGTTAAAAATCCCCCACTTCCCCCTTTTCCCAACGATTGTAGAACCTAATATATCAAAACTAAAAAGAGTTTACAATCCCTAAGAATTATTGATAGTTTTTGAAATTATCACTCTCTAAATTTGTGCATTGTGAATTTCCATTGGATAAGTATAATTTTTTATTAAATCAAAACTTGAGTTTTCACTTTCCCATCATCACGTACAAAAAAAAAGAGATAAAAGGCGAATAAATCACAACAAAATGAAAATTTTAGAGTTTATGTATGGAAAGAATATAAAGCAATAAAAATGTAAGTAAAGAAAATTTATTCACACGCTACAAATGAACATAAAAGTTTTGTTATCCAAGTTTTGGAAATTCCACTATAACCCAAATAGCTCGGAATTTTATAAGAAAGATTTTTCTTAACTTGTTTTAAAAAATGGATATGCATGCTTGAAACATGTTAAAGATGCAAATGACCTATGGATCCAAACCTTTTATTGAGAATAACATTAAATCCCCAAGTGAACGTGCGGTGGGAAATTTACATGAGTCAAACAAGCCATTATTTTGATCATTTACAAAAAGCTGACCTAACGATCATAAATGATTGAAAAGTGATTTATCATGAGAAACGGACTATATTTTTGTAAGGAATGACTTATGGATTGGGAGTCAACACTCAATTAAAATTCCCCTGCCTCCCCCTTTTCCTGACAATTGCAGAACCTGATATTTAAAAACTAAAAAGAGTTTACAATCCCAAAAAATTACAGACACATTTTTGAATTATATCTCATTAAAATTTGTGCATTGTGCATTTCCTTTTAGATATACATTTTTTTCTTAAATCAAAACTTGAGTTTTCACTTTCTCTTCATCTCGTAAAAAAAAGAGATAAAAGGCAATTATATCTCAACAAAATGAAAATTTTAGAGTTTGTGTATGGAAAGAATTTAAAGCAATAACAAATGTAAGTAAATAAAATTTATTCACTCACCAAAAATGAACCCAAAAGTTTTGATATTTACCCGAGTCAAACAAGTCATTATTTTGCCCATATACAAAAAGCTCACCTATTGATCAAAGATGATTGTAAAGTGATTTATCATGCGTAACAACTATATTTTTGTAAGAATGACTTATGGAGAGGGAGTCAACACTCAGTTAAAAATCACCCGCCTCCTCCTTTTCCCGACGTTCGCAGAACCAGATATATAAAAACTAAAAAGAGTTTACAATCCATAAAAATTACAAACACCTTTTGGAATTATCTCTCCCTAAATTTGTGCATTGTGCATTTCCTTTTAAGATGTGTACGTTTTTTCTTAAAAAAAAAACTTGATTTTTCACTTTTCCTTCATCTCGTAAAAGAAAAAATAGAAAAAAGGGAAATAAAATTTATGTATGGAAAGAATTTAAGGAAAAATAATATTAGTAAAGAAAATGTTTTCACACACCATAAACGAACACAAAAGTTTTGTTATCCAAGTTTGGGAAAATTCCACTAGTTCAACCCTAATTGCTCGAAAATTTAAAAGAAAGAGATTTTTCAACACATGTTTTAAAAAATGGATATGCATGCTAGAAACATGTTAAAGATGCAAATGACCTTTGGATCCAAACCTTATAATGAGAATAACTTTAAATTCCCAAGTGAACGTGCGGTGGGATATTTACCCAAGTCAGACAAGCCCTTAGTTTGCCCATTTACAAAAAGTTGACCTAATGATCATAGATGATTCTGAAGTTATTTATCGTGCGTAAGGGGCTATATTTTTGTAAGCAATGACTTATGGATTGGGAGTCAACACTCTGTTAAAAATCTCCCCCATCCCCCTTTTCCCGACGATTGTAGAACTTGATATATAAAAAACAAAAAAGAGTTTATAATCCCTAAAAATTACAGGCACTTTTTGGAATTAATTCTCTCTACATTTGTGCATTGTGCATTTCCATTTTGTATGTATACTTTTTTATTAAATCAAAACTTGAGTTTTCACTTCCCCTTCATCTCATAAAAAAAGAAAAAAAAAAGGCAAATAGATCACAACAAAAAGAAAATTTTAGAGTTTATGTATGGAAAGAATTTAAAGCAATAACAATTGGAAGTAAATAAAATTTATTCACACATCACAAATGAACCAAAAAGTTTTGTTAACCAAATTTGGGAAATTCCACTAGTTCAACCCTAATAGCTCGGAATTTTGTAAGAAAGAGATTTTTTTACACATGTTTTTAAAAAAGAATATCCATGCTTGAAACATGTTAAAGATTCAAATGACCTATGGATCCAAACCTTTTAAAAAGAATAACTTTAAAATCTCAAATGAACGTGCAGTGGGATATTTTCCCGAGTCAAACAAGCCATTATTTTGCCCATTTAAAAAAAGCTGACCTAATGATCATAGACGATTGTAAAGTGATTTGTCATGCGTAACGGGCTACATTTTTTTAAGAAATGACTTATGGATTAGGATTCAACACTCAATTAAAAATCCCCCTCTTGCCCCTTTTCCCGACGATTCCAAAACCCGATATATAAAAACTAAAAAGAGTTTACAATCCCTAAAAATTACAAAAACTTTATGGAATTTTCTCTCTCTAAATTTTTGCATTTTGCATTTCCATTTTAGATGTATAATTTTTTCTTAAATCAAAACTTGAATTTTCACTTTCCCTTCATCTCATATACAAAAAAAGAGATAAAAGGCAAAGAGATCACAACAAAATGAAAATTTTAGAGTTTATGTATGGAAAGAATTTAAAGCAATAACAAAGTTGAGTAAAGAAAATTTATTCACACACCACAAATGAACACAAAAGTTTAGTTATCTAAGTTGGGGAAAATTCCACTAGTTCAACCATAATAGCTCGAAATTTTATAAGAAAGAGATTTTTCTACACCAGTTTTAAAAACTGGATATGCATGCTTGAAACATGTTAAAGATGAAAATGACCTATGGATCGAAACATTTTAAAGACAATAACATTAAATTCCCTTGTGAACGTGCAGTGGGATATTTACCCGAGTTTGACAAGCCATTATTTTGCCCATTTACAAAAAGCTAACCTAACTATCATAGATGATTGTAAAGTTATTTATCATGCGTAATGGGCTATATTTTTGTAAGGAATCACTTATGGATTGGGAGTCAACACTCAGTTAAAAATCCCCTCCATCCCCCTTTTCCCAATAATTCCAGAACATGATATATAAAAAACTAAAAAGAGTTTACAATTCCTAAAAATTATAGACACTATTTGAATTTATCTCTCTCTATATTTGAGCATTGTGCATTTCCATTTTAGATGTATACTTTTTTCATAAATAAAAACTAGAGTTTTCACTTTCCCTTCGTCTCGTAAAAAAAAAAAGAGATAAAAGGCAAATAGATCACAACAAAATGAAAATTTTAAAGTTTATGTATGGAATGAATTTAAAGCAATAACAAATCTAAGTATAGAAAATTAATTCACACACCACAAATGAACACAAAAGTTTTGTCATACAAGTTTGGGAAATTTCTCTAGTTCAACCCTAATAGCTCAAAATTTACTAACAAAGAGATTTTTCTACACATGTTTTAAAAAATGGATATGCATGCTTGAAACATGTTAAAGATGCAAATGACCTATGGATCCAATCCTTTTAAAGAGAATAACATTAAATTCCCAAGTGAACGTGCGGTGGGATACTTACTCGTGTCAAACAACCGATTACTTTACGCATTTACAAAGAGCTGACCTAACGATAATAGATGATTATAAATTGATTTATCATGCTTAACGGGCTATATTTTGTCAGGAATGACTTATGGATTTGGAGTCAACACTCAGTTAAAAATCCCCCGCCTACAACTTTTCCCAACGATTGCTCAACTCGACATGTAAAGACCAAAAAGTGTTTACAATCCCTAAAAATTATAGACACTTTTTGGAATTATCTCTCTCTACATTTGTGTATTGTGCATTTCCTTTTTAGACGTATACTTTTTTCTTAAATCAAAACCTGAGTTTTCACTTTCCCTTCATATCGTAAACAAAAAAAGAGATAAAAGGCAAATAGATCACAACAAAATGAAAATTTTAGAGTTTATGTATGGATATAATTTAATGCAATAACAAATGTAAGTAAAGAAAACTTATTCCAACACCACAAATGAACACAAAAGTTTTGTTATCCAAGTTTGAGAAATTCCACTACTTCAACCCGAATAGCTCAAAATTTTATAAGAAAGAGATTTTTCTACAAATGTTTTAAAAAATGGATATCCATGCTTGAAACATGTTGAAGATGCAAAAGAGCTATTAATCCAAACCTTTTAAAGATAATAACATTAAATTCCCAAGTGAATGTTTGGTGGGATATTTACCCGAGTCAAAAAAGCCATTATTTTGCACATTTACAAAAGGCTGACCTAACTATCATAGATGATTATAAAGTGATTTATCATGTGTAACGGGCTATATTATTTTATGGAATGACTTAAGGATTGAGAGTCAACACTCTGTTAGAAATCCGCCGCCTCCCCGTTTTACCTCCGATTGCAGAACCTGATATATAAAAAACTAAAAAGATTTTACAATCCCTAAAAATGACAAATAGTTTTTGGAATTATATCTTTCTACATTTATGCATTGTACATTTCAATTTTAGCTGTACACTTTTTTCTGAAATCAAAAGTTGAGTATACACGTTCCCTTCATATCGTGAACAAAAAAAGAGATAAAAGTCAAATAGATCAGTACAAAATGAAAATTTTAGAGTTTATGTATGGAAAGAATTTAAAGCAATAACAAATGTATGTAAAGAAAATTTACTCACACACCACAAATGAACACAAATGTTTTATTATCCTAGTTTGGGAAATTCCACCAGTTCAAACCTAATAGCTTGGAATTTTATTAGAAAGAGATTTTTCTACACATGTTTTAAAAAATGGATATGAATGCTTGGACCATGTTAAAGATGCAAATGACCTATGGATACAAACCTTTTAAAGAGAATAACATTAAATACCCAAGTGAACGTGCGGTGCGATTTTTACCTAAGTCAAACAAGCAATTTTTTTGCCCAATTACAAAAAGTTGACCTAACGATCATAATTGATGGTAAAGCTATTTATCATGCGTAACAGGCTATATTGTTTTAAGGAATCACTTATAGACTGGGTGTCCACACTCGGTTAAAAATCCCCCGCCTCCCCCTTTTTTCGACGATTGCAGAACCTGATATATAAAAACTAAAAAGAGTTTACAATCCCTAAAAATTTCAGACACTTTTTGGAATTATCTCTCTCTACATTTTTGCATTCTGCATATCCTTTTTAGATGTATAATTTTTTCTTAAATCAAAACATGAGTTTTCACTTTCCCTTCATCACGTAAACAAAAAAAGAGAAAAATGGCAAATAGATCACAAAAAAATGAAAATTTTAGAGTTTATGTATGGAAAGAATTTAAAGCAATAACAAATGTAAGTAAAGAAAATTTATTCACACACAAAAAATGAACACTAAAGTTTTGTTAACCAAGTTTGGGAAATTCCACTAGTTTAACCCTGATCGCTCAGAATTTATAAGGAAGAGATTTTTCTAGACATGTTTTAAAAAATGGATATGCATGCTTCAAACATGTTAAAGATGCAAATGACCTATGAATCCAAACCTTTTAAAGATAATAAAAATAAATTCCAAAATGAATGTTTGGTGGGATATTTACCCGAGTCAAACAAGCCATTATTTTGCCAATTTTCCAAAAGCTTACCTAACAGTCGTAGATGATTGTAAAGTGATTTATCATGCGTAATGGGATATATTTTTTTAAGGCATGACTTATGGATTGGGAGTCAACACTCAGTTAAAAATCCGTCACCTCCCCATTTTCCCGACTATTGCAGAGCCTGATATATAAAAAAATAAAAAGAGTTTAGAATACCAAAAAATTACAGACAGGTTTTGGAATTATCTCTCTCTACTTTTGAGCATTGTGCATTTCCATTTTAGATGTAAAATTTTTTCTTAAATAAAAACTTGAGTTTTCACTTTCCCTTCATCTCGTAAACAAAAAAGGAGATAAATGTCAATTAGCTCACAACAAAATGAAAATTTTAGAGTTTATGTATGGAATGAATTTAAAGCAATAGAAAATGGAAGTAAAGAAAATTTATTCACACACCACAAATGAACACAAAATTTTTGTTATCCTAGTTTGAAAAATTCCACTAGTTCAAACCTAATAGCTCAAAATTTTATAAGAAAGCAATTTTTCTACACATGTTTTAAAAAATGGATAAGCATGCTTGAAACAAGTTAAAGATGCAAATGAGCTATCGATCTCAACCTTTTAATCAGAATAACAATAAATTCCAAAGTGAACGAGTGGTGGGACATTTACCCGAGTCAAACAAGCCATTATTTTGCCCAATTAAAAAAAGCTGACTTAACGATCATAGATGATTGTAAATCGATTTATAATGCGTAACATGCTATATTTTTGTAAGGAATGACTTATGGAGTGGGAGTCAACACACAATTAAAAACCCCTGCCTCCCCCTTTTCCCGATGATTGTAGAACCAGATATATAAAAACTAAAAAGAGTTTACATTCCGTAAAACTTATAGGCTCTTTTTGGAATTATCGCTCTCTACATTTGAGCATTGTGCATTTCCATTTTAGATGTATACTTTTTCTTAAATCAAAACTTGAGTTTCCACTTTCCCTTCATCTCGTAAACATAAAAAGAGATAAAAGGCAAATTGATCACAACAAAATGAAAATTTAATAGTTTATGTATCGGAAGAATTTAAAAAAATAACAAAAGAAAATAAAGAAAATTTATTCACACACCACAAATGAACACAAAAGTTTTGTTATCCACGTTTAGGAAATTCCACCAGTTCAAACCTAATAGATCGGAATTTTATAAGAAATAGATTTTTCTATAAATTTTTTAAAAAAGGGATATCCATGCTTGAAACATGTTGAAGATGCAAATGACCTATTGATCCAAACTTTTTAAAGATAATAACATTAAATTCCCAAGTGAACGTTCTGTTGGATATTTACCTGAGTCAAACAAGCCATTATTTTTCACATTTACAAAAGGCTGACCTATCGATCATAAATGATTGTAAAGTCATTTATCATGCATAACGGGCTATATTTTTGTAAGGAATGACTTATGATTTGGAGTCAACACTCAGTTAAAAATCTCCCACCTCAACCTTTTCCCGACGATTGTAGAACCTGATATATAAAAACTAAAAAGAGTTTACAATACCTAAAACTTATAGGCACTTTTAGGAATTATCTCTCTCTACATTTGTGAATTTTTCATTTCAATTTTAGATGTATACTTTTTTCTTAAATCAAAACTTGAGTGTTGACTTTCCCTTCATCTCGCCTCCCCCTTTTCCCGTCGATCGTCAAATAGATCACAATAAAATGAAAATTTTAGAGTTTATGTATGGAAATAATTTAAAGCAATAACAAATGTAAGTAAAGAAAATTTATTATCATACCGCAAATGAATAGAAAAGTTTTGTTAGACAAGTTTTGGAAATTCCACTTGTTCAACCCTAATAGCTCGGAATTTTATAAGAAAGAGATTTTTTTTACACATGTTTTAAAAAATGGATATGCATACTTTAAACATGTTAAAGATGCAAATGAACTATGGATCCAATCCTTTTAATGAGAATAACATTAAATTCCCAAGTGAACTTGCGGTGGGATATTTACTCGAGTAAAACAAGTCATTATTTTGCCCAATAAAAAAAAAGTTGACTTATCGATCATAGATGATTGTAAAGTGATTTATTATGCACAACATGCTATAGTTTTGTAAGGAATGACTTATGGATTGGGCGTCAACACTCAGTTAAAAATCCCCCGCTTCCCCCTTTTTCCGACAATTGCAGAGCTTGATATTTAAAAAGTAAAATAAGTTTAAAATCCCTAAAAATTACAGTCAGTTTTTTGAATTTTCTCTCTCTACTTTTGAGCATTGTGCATTTACATTTAGATGTAAACTTTTTTCTTAAATAAAAACTTGAGTTTTCACTTTCCCTTCATCTCGTAAACAAAAAAAGAGCTAAAAGTCAATTAGATCACAACAAAATGAAAATTTTAGAGTTTATGTATTAAATGAATTTAAAGCAATAAAAAATGGAAGTAAAGAAAATTTATTCTCACACCACAATTGAACAGAAAATTTTTGTTATCCTTGTTTGAGAAATTCACTAGTTCAACCCTAATAGCTCAAAATTTTATAAGAAAGAGATTTTTCTACACATGTTTTAAAAATGGAGTTTACAAGCCCTTTTCCCGATAATTGCAGAACTTGATATATATAAAAAAAAAAGAGTTTACAAGCCCTAAAAATTACACGCACTTTTGGAATTATCTCTCTCTACATTTTCACATTGTGCATTTCCATTTTAGGTGTATACTATTTTCTTAAATCAAAACTTGAGTTTTCATTTTCACTTCATCTCGTAACCAAAAAAATGAAAATTTTAGAGTTTATGTATGGAAAGAATTTAAAGCAATAACAATTGTAAGTAAAGAAAATTTATTCACACAACACAAATGAACAAAAAAAATTTGTTAACCAAATTTGGGAAATTCCACTAGTTCAACCCTAATAGCTCGGAATTTAATAAGAAAGACATTTTTCTACACATGTTTTAAAAAATGGATATGCATGCTTGAAACATGTTAAAGATTCAAATGACCTATGGATCCAAACCTTATAAAGAGAATAACATTAAATTCCCAAGTGAACGTGTGGTGGGATATTTACCCGAGTCAAACAAGCAATTACTTTATGCATTTACAAAAACCTGACCTAACGATCATAGATGATTATAAATTGATTTATCTTGCTTAACAGGCTATATTTTTGTAAGGAATGACTTATGGATTGGGAGTCAACACTCAGTTAAAAATCCCCCGTCTGCCACTTTTCCCGGTAAATGTTGAACCTGAGATGTAAAAACTAAAAAGAGTTTACAATCCCAAAAATTACAGACACCTTTTCGATGTGTCTCTCCCTACATTTATACATTATGCATTTCCATTTTAGAAGTACTCTTTTTTCATAAATCAAAACTTGATTTTTCCCTTTTCCTTCATGTTGTAAACAAAAAACGAGATAAAAGGTAAATTGATCACAGCAAAATGAAAACTTTACAGTTTATGTATGGAAATAAATCAAGGCAACAACAAATGTAAGAAAAGAAAATTTATTCACACACCACAAATGAACACAAAAGTTTTGTTATACAAGTTTGGGAAATTCCACTAGTTTAAGCCTAATAGCTCTGAATTTAATAAGAAAAGGATTTTCTACATATCTTTTAAAAAATGGATACGCATGCATGAAACAAGTTAAAGATGCAAATCACCTACATATCCAAACCTTTTAAAGATAATAACATTAAATTCCCAAGTGAACGTGCGGTGGGATATTTACCCGAGTCAAACAAGCCATTATTTTGCCCATTTTCAAAAACCTGACCTAATAATCATAGATGATTATAAGTGATTTATCATGCGTAATGAGCTATATTTTTTTAAGTAATGACTTATGGAATGGGACTCAACACTCAGTTAAAAATCCCCTACCTCCCCCTTTTCCCGACGATTGCAGAACCTAATATATAAAAACTACAAAGAGTTTACAATCCCTAAAAATTACAGACTCTTTTTGAAATTATCTCTCTCTACATTTGTGCACTGTGAACTTCCATTTTTTATGTATACTTTTTCTTAAATCAAAACTTGAGATTTCACTTTCCCTGCATCTCGTAAAAATAAAAGAGATAAAAGGCAAATAGATTACAACAAAATGAAAATTTTAGAGTTTATGAATGGAAATAATTTAAAGCAATAACAAATGTAAGTAGAGAAAAATTATTCTCCCACCACAAATGAACAAAAAAGTTTTGTTATCCATGTTTGGGAAATTCCACTTGTTCAACCCTAATAGCTTGGAATTTTACAAGAAAGAGATTTTTCAACACATTTTTTAAAAAATGGATATCCATGCTTGAAACATGTTAAAGATGCAAATGACCTATGGATCCAAAACCTTTTAAAGAGAATAACATTAATTCCCAAGTGAACTTGCGGTGGGATATTTACCCGAGTCAAACAAGCAATTACTTTGTGCATTTACAAAAAGCTGACCTAACGATCATAGATGATTATAAATTGATTTATAATGCTTAACGGGCTATATTTTTTTAAGGAATGACTTATGGATTGGGAGTCAACACTCAGTTAAAAATCCCCCGCTTGCCACTTTTCTCGACGATTGCTGAATCTGACATGTAAACACTAAAAAGTGTTTACAATCCCTAAAAATTATAGACACCATTTGGATGTATCTCTCCCTACATTTATGCATTCTTTAATTCCATTTTAGATGTATAACTTTTTCATAAATCAAAACTTGAGTTTTCACTTTTCCTTCATGTCGTAAACAAAAAAAGCGATAAAAGGCATATTGATCACAACAAAATGAAAATTTTACAGTTTATGTATGGAAAGATAACAAGGCAATACCAAATGTAAGTAAAAAAAAAATTATTCACACACCAAAAATGAACCCAAAGGTTTTGTTATACAATTTTTATGAAATTCCACTAGTTTAAGCCTAATATCTCGGAATTTAATAAGAAAAAGATTTTTCTACACATGTTTTAAAAAATGGATACGCATGCTTGAAACAAGTTCAAGATTCAAATGACCTACAGATCCAAACCTTTTAAAGATAATAACATTAAATTCCCAAGTGAACGTGCGGTGGGATATTTACCCGAATCAAACATACCATTATTTTGCCCTTTTACAGAATCCTGACCTAATGATCATAGATGATTGTAAAGTGATTTATCACGCGTAATGAGCTATATTTTTGTAAGAAATGACATATGGATTGGGACTCAACACTCACTTAAAAATCCCCTGCCTCGCCCTTTTCTCGACAATTGCAGAACCAGATATATAAAAACTAAAAAGAGTTTACAATCCCTAAATATTACAGACACTTTTGGGAATTATCTCTCTCTACATTTGTGCACTGTGCACTTCCATTTTTTATTTATACTTTTTTCTTGAATCAAAACTTGAGATTTCACTATTCCTGCATGTTGTAAAAAAAGATGAAATAAAAGGTAAACAGATCACAACAAAATGAAAATTTTAGATTTTATGTATGGAAAGAATTTAAAGAAATAAAAAATTTAAGTAGAGAAAATTTATTCTCCCACCACAAATGAATAGAAAAGTTTTGTTATCCAGGTTTGGGAAATTCCACTTGTTCAACCCTAATAGCTCGGAATTTTATAAGAAAGGGATTTTTCTACACATGTTTTAAAAATTTGATATGCATGCTTGAAACATGTTAAAGATGCAAATGAGCTATGGATCCAAACCTTTAAAGAGAATAACATTAAATTCCCAAGTGAGTGCGGTGGGATATTTTGCCCGAGTCAAACAAGCAATTACTTTACGCATTTACAAAAAGCTTACCTAACAATCATAGATGATTATAAATTGATTTGTCAAGCTTAACGGGCTATATTTTTGTAAGGAATGACTTATGGATTGGGAGTCATCACTTAGGCTAAAAATCCCCTGCCTGCCACTTTTCCCGACGATTGTTGACATGTAAAAACTAAAAAGAGTTTAAAATCCCTAAAAATTACAGACAACTTTTGGATGTATCTCTCCTTACATTTATGCATTGTGCATTTCCATTTTAGATGTATACTTTTTTCTTAAATCAAAGCTTGAGGTTTCACTTTTCCTTCTTATCGTAAAGAAAAAAAGAGATAAAAGGCAAATTGATCACAACAAAATGAAAATTTTATAGTTTATGTATGGACACACAACAAATGAACACAAAAGTTTTTTATACAAGTTTGGGAAATTCCACTCGTTTAAGCGTAATAGCTTGGAATTTAATTAGAAAAAGATTTTTCTACACATGTTTTCAAAAATGGATACGTATGCTTGAAAAAATTTAAAGATGCAAATGACCTACAGATCCAAACGTTTTAAAGACAATAACATTAAATTCCCAAGTGAACGTGCGGTGGGATATTTACCCAAGTCAAACAAGCCATTATTTTGCCCACTTACAAAAAGTTGACCTAACGATCATAGATGATTATAAAGTGATTTATCATGCGTAACGGGCTATATTTTTTTAAGGAATGACTTATATATTGGGAGTCAACACTTAGTTAAAAATTCTCCGCATCCCTTTTTTTCCCGACGATTGCAAAACTTGATATATAAAAACAAAAAAGAGTATACAATCCCTAAAAATTATAGGTACATTTTAGAATTATCTCTCTCTACATTTGTGCATTGTGGATTTCCATTTTAGATGTATACTTTTTTCTTAAATAAAAACTTGAGTTTTGACTTTGCCTTCATCTCGTAAACAAAAAAAGAGATAAAAGACAAATAGATCAGAACAAAATGAAAATTTTAGAGTTTATGTATGGAAATAATTTATAGAAATAAAAAATGTTAGGAAACAAAATTTAGTCACACACCACAGATGAACACAAAAGGTTTGTTGTGCAAGTTTGGGAAATTCCAGTAGTTCAACCCTAATAGCTCGAAATTTAATAAGAAAGAGATTTTTCTACATATGTTTTAAAAAATGGATATCCTTGAGTGAAACATAATAAAGATGCAAAAGACCTATGGATCCAAACATTTTAAAGATAATAACGTTAAATTCCCAAGTGAACGTTCGGTGGGTATTTACCCTAGTCAAACAAGCTATTTTTTGCCCATTTACAAAAAGTTGATGTAACGATCATAGATGATTAAAAAGTGATTTATCGTGCATAACGGGCTATATTTTTTTAAGGAATGACTGATGGATAGGGTGTCAACACTTAGTTAAAAATCCCCTTACTCCCCCTTTTCCCAACGATTGCAAAACTTTATATATAAAAACAAGAAAGCGTTTACAATCCCTAAAAATTACTGCCACTTTTTGGAATTATCTCTCTCTAGATTTGTGCATTGTGCATTTCCATTTTAGACGAATACATTTTTCTTAAATCAAAACTTGAGTTTTCACTTTCCCTTCATATCGTAAAAAAAAAAAGATTAAAGGCAAATAGATCACATCAAAATGAAAATTTTAGAGTTTATGTATGGATATAATAAAGAAAACTTATTCCAACACCACAAATGAACACAAAAGTTTTGTTATCCAAGTTTGAGAAATTCCACTAGTTCAACCCAAATAGCTCAAAATTTTATAAGAAAGAGATTTTTCTAAAAATGTTTTAAAAAATGGATATCCATGCTTGAAACATGTTGAAGATGCAAATGACCTATTGATCCAAACTTTTTAAAGATAATAACATTAAATTCCCAAGTGAACGTTCGGTGGGATATTTACCCGAGTCAAACAAGTCATTATTTTGCACATTTACAAAGGGCTGACCTAACGATCATAGATGATTATAAAGTTATTTACCATGTGTAACGGGCTATATTTTTTTGAAGAATGACTTATGGAATGGGAGTCAACACTTAGCTAAAAATCTCCCGCCTCCCCCTTTTCGCAACGATTGTAGAACCTGATATATAAAAACTAAAAAGAGTTTACAATCCCTACAACTTATAGACACTTTTTAGAATTATCTCTCTCTACATTTGTGCATTGTGCATTTCAATTTTAGATGTATACTTTTTTCTTAAATCAAAACTTAAGTGTTGACTTTCCCTTCATCTCGTCAAATAAAGAAGAGATAAAAGGCAAATAGATCACAATAAAATGAAAATTTTAGAGTTTAAGTATGGAAATAATTTAAAGCAACAAAAAATGTAAGAAAAGAAAATTTATTATCATACCACAATTGAACAAAAAGGTTTTGTTATCTAAGTTCTGGAAATTCCACTTGTTCAACCCTAATAACTCGAAATTTAATAAGAAAGATTTTTTTACACATGTTTTAAAAAATGGATATGCATACTTGAAACATGTTAAAGATGCAAATGACCTATGGATCCAAACGTTTTAAAGATAATAACATTAAATTCCCAAGTGAACGTGTAGTGGGATATTTACCCGAGTCAAACAAGCCATTATTTTGCCCATTTACAAAAAGCTGACCTAACGATCATAGATGATTATAAAGTGATTTATCATGCGTAACGGGCTATTTTCTTGTATGGAATGACTAATGTATTGGGAGTCAACATTCAGTTAAAAATCACCCACCTCCCCCTTTTTCCCACGATTGCAGAACTTGATATATAAAACCTAAAAAGAGTTTACAATCCCTAAAAATTACAGGCACTTTTTGGAAGTATCTCTCTCTACATTTATGCATTGTGCATTTCCATTTATATGTATACTTTTTTCTTAAATAAAAACTTGATTTTCGACTTTCCCTTCATCTCGTAAACAAAAAAAGAGATAAAAGGCAAATAGATAACAAAAAAATGAAAATTTTAGAGTTTATGTAAGGAAAGAATTTAAAGCAATAAAAAATGTAAATAAATAAAATTTACTCACACACCACAAATGAACACAAAATTTTTGTTATACAAGTTCGTGAAATTCCACTAGTTCAACCCTAATAGCTCGGAATTTTATAAGAAAGAGATTTTTCTACACATGTTTTAAAAATGGATATGCATGCATGAAACATGTTAAAGATGCAAATGACCTACGGATCCAAACATTTTAAAGATAATAACATTAAATTCCCAAGTGAAAGTTCGGTGGGATATTTACCCGAGTCAAACAAGTCATTATTTTGCCCTTTTACAAAAATTTGACGTAACGATCATAGATGATTGCAAAGTGATTTATCGTGCGTAACGATCGATATGTTTTGTAAGGAATGACTGATGGATTGGGTTTCAACACAGTTAAAAATTGCCCGCCTCCCCCTTTTCTCGACGATAGCAAAACTTTACATATTAAAACAAAAAAAAGTTTACAATCCCTAAAAATTACTGCCACTTTTTTGAATTAAATCTCTCTACATTTGTGCATTGTGCATTTCCATTTTAGATGTATACTTTTTTCTTATATCAAAACTAGAGTTTTCACTTTCCCTTCATCTCGTAAACAAAAAAAGAGATAAAAGGCAATAGATCACAAAAAAATGAAAATTTTAGAGTTTATGTATGGAAAGAATTGAAATCAATAACTAATGTAAGTAAAGAAAATTTATTCTCACACCACAAATGAAAAGAAAGTTTTGTTATCCAAGTTTGGGAAATTCCACTTGTTCAACCTTATTAGCTCTGAATTTTATAAGAAAGATTTTTCTACACATGTTTTAAAAAATGGATATGCATGCCTGAAACATGTTAAAGATGCAAATCACCTATGGATCCAAACCTCTAAAAGATAATAACATTAAATTACCAAGTGAACGTGCGGTGGGATATTTACGCGAGTCAAACATGCCATGATTTTTCCCATTTACAAAAATTTGACCTAACAATTACCGATGATTTTAAAGTGATTTATCATGCATAATGGCCTTTATTTTTGTATGGAATGACTTATGGATTGGGAGTCAACATTCAGTTAACAAACCCCTGCTTCCCCCTTTTCCCGACGATTGCAGAACTTGATATTTAAAAACTAAAAAGAGTTTTCAATCCCTAAAAATTACACACACTTTTTGGAATTATCTTTCCCGACATTTGTGCATTCTACATTTCCATTTTAGATGTATATTTTTTTCTTAAATCAAAACTTGAGTTTCCACTTTTGCTTCATCTAGCAAACAAAAAAGAGATAAAAGGCAAATAGATCACAACAAAATGAAAATTTTAGAGTTTACATATGGAAAGTATTTAAAGCAATAAAAAATGTAAGTAATGAAAATTTAGGTACACACTACAAGTGAACACAAAAATTTTGTTCTCCAAGTTTGGGAAATTCGACTAGTCCAACCCTAATAGCTCGAAATTTTATATGAAAGAGATTTTTCTGCACATGATTAAAAAATGGATATGCATGCTTGAAAAATGTTAAAGATGAAAATGACATATGGATCCAAACCTTTTAAAGAGAATAACATTAAATTCCCAAGTGAACGTGCGGTGGGATATTTACCCGAGTCAAACAAGCAATTATTTTGCCCGTTTACAAAAAGCTGACTTAACGATCATAGATGATTGTAAAGTGATTTATCATGTGTAACGGGCAATATTATTTTATGGAATGACTTAAGGATTGGGAGTTAACACTGTTAAAAATCCGCCTCCTCCCCGTTTTTTCGACGATTGCAGAACCTGATATATAAAAAACTAAAAACAGTTTACAATCCCTAAAAATGATAGATACTTTTTGGAATTATCTCTTTCTACATTTATGCATTGTGCATTTCAATTTTAGAAGTAAAAATTTTTCTGAAATCAAAACTTGAGTTTACACTTTCCCTTCATCTCGTAAACAAAAAAAGAGATAAAAGTCAAATAGATCACTAAAAAATGAAAATTTTAGAGTTTATGTATGGTAAGAATTTAAAGCAATAAAAAATTTAAGTAAAGAAAATTTATTCACACACCACAAATGAAAACAAAAGTTTTATTATCCTAGTTTAGGAAATTCCACTAGTTCAAACCTAATAGCTTGGAATTTTATTAGAAAGAGATTTTTTTGCACATGTTTTAAAAAATGGATATGCCTGCTTGGAACATGTTAAAGATGCAAATGACCGATGGATTCAAACCTTTTAAAGAGAATAACATTAAATACCCAAGTGAACATGCGGTGAGATTTTTACCCAAGTCAAACAAGCAGTTTTTTTTCCCAATTAAAAAAAGTTGACCAAACGATCATAATTGATGGTAACGTTATTTATCATGCGTAACAGGCTATATTTTTGTAAGGAATTACTTATGGAGTGGGAGTCAACACTCAGTTAAAAATCCCCCACCTCCCCCTTTTCCCGACGATTGCAAAACCATATATATAAAAACTAAAAAGAGTTTACATTCCCTAAAAATTATAGACACTTTTTGGAATTATCTTTCTCTACATTTGTGCATTGTGCATTTCCATTTTAAATGTAAACTTTTTTCTTAAATCAAAACTTGAGTTTTCACATTCCCTTCATCTCGTAAACATAAAAAGAGATAAAAGGAAAATAGATCACAACAAAATAAAAATTTTACAGTTTTTGTATCGGAAGAATTGAAAACAATAACAAAAGTAAGTAAAGAAAATTTATTCACACCCCAAAAATGAACACAAAAGTTTTGTTATCCACATTTAGGAAATTCCACCAGTTCTACCCTAATAGCTCGGAATTTTATAAGAAAGAGATTTTTCTAATCATGTTTTAAAAAATCAATATGCATGCTTGAATCATGTTAAAGATGAAAATGAAGTATTGATCCAAACATTTTGAAGATAATAACATTAAATTCCCAGGTGAACATTTGATGAGATATTTACTTGACTCAAACAAGCCATTATTTTTCCCAATTACTAAAAGCTGACCTAACAAACATAAATGATTGTAAAATGATTTATCATGCATAACGGGCTATATTTTTGTAAGGAATCACTTATGGATTGGGAGTCAACACTGAGTTAAAAATCCCCCGCCTCCCCTTTTTCCCGACAATTACCGAACCTGATATATAAAAACTAAAAAGAGTTTACAATCCCTAAAAATTACAGACTACTTTTGGAATTATCTCTCTCTAAATTTGTGCAATGTGCATTTCCATTTTAGATGTATACTTTTTTCTTAAATCAAAACATGACTTTTCACTTTCACTTCATCTCGTAAACAAAAAAAGAGATAAAAGGCAAATAAATCACAACAAAATGAAAATTTTAGAGTTTATGTATGGAAAGAATATAATGAAATAACAAATGTAAGTAAAGAAAATTTATTCACACACCAAATATGAACACAAAGTTTTGTTATGCAAGTTTGGGAAATTCCACTAGTTCAACCCTAATAGCTCGGAATTTTATAAGAAAGAGATTTTTCTACACATGTTTTAAAAATATGATATGCAAGCTTGAAACATGTTAAAGATTCAAATGACCTATGGATCCAATCTTTTTAAAGAGAATAACTTTAAACTCCCAAATGAACGTGCGGTGGGATATTTTCCCGAGTCAAACAAGCCATTATTTTGCCCATTTACAAAAAGTTGACCTAATGATCATGGATGATTGAAAAGTTATTTATCACGAGTAACGGGCTATATTTTTTTAAGAATGACTTATGGAGTGGTAGTCAACACTCAGTTAAAAACCACCCACCTCCCCCTTTTCCCGAAGATTGTAGAACCTGAAATATAAAAACTAAAAAGAGTTTACAACCCCTAAAAATTACAAACAGCTTTTGGAATTATCTCTCTCTAAATTTGTGCGTTGTGAATTTACATTTAAGATGTATACTTTTTTCTTAAATCAAAACTTGATTTTTCACTTTCCCTTCATCTCGTAAACAAAAAAAAAGAAAAAAGGCAAATAGCGTTTATGTTTGGAAAGAATTTAAGGTAGAATAATATTAGTAAAGAAAATGTATTGACACACCACATATGAACACAAAAGTTTTGTTATCCAAGTTTGGGAAAATTCCACTAGTTCAACTCTAATAGCTCGGAAATTTAAAAGAAAGAGATTTTTCAACACATGTTTTAAAAAATGGATATGCATGCTAGAAACATGTTAAAGATGCAAATGACCTTTGGATCCAAACCTTATAATGAGAATAACATTAAATTCCTAAGTGAACGCGTGGTGAGATATTTACCCAAGTCAAACAAGCCCTTAGTTTGCCCATTTACAAAAAGCAGACCTAACGGTCATAGATGATTGTAAAGTTATTTATCGTGTGTAAGGGGCTATATTTTTTTAAGGAATGACTTATGGATTGGGAGTCAACACTCTGTTAAAAATCTCCTACATCCCCCTTTTCCCGACAATTGCAGAACTTGATATATAATAAACAAAAAAGATTTTACAAGCCCTAAAAATTACATGCACTTTTTGGAATTATATCTCTCTACATTTTCACATTGTGCATTTCCATTTTAGGTGTATACTATTTTCTTAAATCAAAACTTGAGTTTTCATTTTCACTTCATCTCGTAAACAAAAAAAGGGATAAAAGGCAAATAGATCACAAAAAAAAATGAAAATTTTAGAGTTTATGTAGGGAAAGAATTCAAAGCAATAACAATTGTAAGTAAAGAAAATTTATTCACACAGCACAAATGAACAAAAACAAATTGTTAACAGAAATTGGGAGATTCCACTAGTTCAACCCTAATAGCTCGAAATTTTATAAGAAAAAGATTTTTCTACATATGTTTTAAAAAAAAGGATATGCATGCTTGAAACATGTTAAAGATTCAAATGACCTATGGATCCAACCTTTTAAAGAGAATAACTTTAAACTCTCAAATGAATGTGCAATGGGATATTTTCCCGAGTCAAACAAGCCATTATTTTGCCCATTTAAAAAAACGTTAACCTAACGATCTTAGACGATTGTAAACTGATTTATCATGGGTAATGGGCTATATTTTTGTAAGGAATGACTTATGAAATGGGAGTCAACACTCAATTAAAAATCCCCCGCTTGCCGCTTTTCCCGACAATTCCTGAACCTGATATATAAAAACTTAAAAGAGTTTACAATCCCTAAAAATTACAGACACTTTTTGGAATTTTCTCTCTCTAAATATTTGCATTGTGCATTTCCATTTTAGATGTATAATTTTTTCTTAAATCAAAACTTGAATTTTCACTTTCCCTTCATCTCGTATACAAAAAAAGAGATAAAAGGCAAAGAGATCACAACAAAATGAAAATTTTAGAGGTTATGTATGGAAAGAATTTAAAGCAATAACAAAATTAAGTAAATAAAATTTATTAACACACCACAAATGAACACAAAAGTTTAGTTATTCAAATTTGGGAAAATTCCACTAGTTCAACCATAATAGCTCTTATTTTATAAGAAAGAAATTTTTCTACACCTGTTTTAAAAAATGGATATGCATGCTTGAAACATGTTAAAGATGCAAATGACCGATGGATCCAAATATTTTAAAGACAATAACATTAAATTCCCTAGTGAACGTGCGGTGGGATATTTACCCAGATTTGACAAGCCATTATTTTGCCCATTTACAAAAAGCTAACCTAACTATCATAGATGATTGTAAAGTTATTTGTCATGCGTAACAGGCTATATTTTTGTAAGGAATCACTTATGGATCTGGTGTCAACACTCAGTTAAAAATCCCCTCCATCCCCCTTTTCCCGACGATTGCAGAACATGATATATAAAAAATTAAAAAGAGTTTACAATCCCTAAAAATTACAGACACTTTTTGGAATTATCTCTCTCTACATTTGTGCATTGTGCATTTCCATTTAAGATGTATACTTTTTTCTTAAAGAAAAACTAGAGTTTTCACTTTCCCTTCATCTCGTAAAAAAAAAAGAGATAAAAGGCAAATAGATCACAACAAAATGAAAATTTTAGAGTTTAAGTATGGGAATAAATCAAGGTAATAACAAATCTAAGTAAAGAAAATTTATTCACACACCTGAAATGAACCCAAAAGTTTTGTTATACAATTTTTGAAAATTCCACTAGTTTAAGCCTAATATCTCGGAATTTAATAAGAAAGAGATTTTTCTACATATGTTTTAAAAAGTGGATATGCATGCTTGAAACAAGTTAAAGATTCAAATGACCTACTGGTCCAAACCTTTTAAAGAGAATAACATTAAATTCCCAAATGAACGTGCGCTGGGATATTTACTCGAGTCAAACATGCCATTATTTTGCCCATTTAAAAAAACATGACCTTACTATCATAGAAGATTATAAAGTGATTTATCATGCGTAATGAGCTATATTTTTGTAAGGAATGACTTATGGATATGGACTCAACACTCAGTTAAAAATCCCCCGCCTGCCACTTTTCCCGACGATTGTTGAACCTGACATGTAAAAACAAAAAAGAGTTTACAAGCCCTAAAAATTACAGACACCTTTTGGATGTATCTCTCCCTACATTTATCCCTTGTGCATTTCTTTTTTAGATGTATACTTTCTTCATAAATCAAAATTTGAGTTTTCACTTTTCCTTCATGTCATAAACAAAAAAAGAGATAAAAGGCAAATTGATCGTAACAAAATGAAAATGTTATAGTTTATGTATGGAAATAAATCAAGGCAATAAAAAATGTAAGTAAACAAAATTTATTCACACACCACGAATGAACACAAAAGTTTTGTTATACAAGTTTGGGAAATTCCCCTACTTTAAGCCTAATAGCTCGGAATTTAATAAAAAAAAGTTTTTTCTACACATGTTTTCAAAAATGGATACGCATGCTTGAAAAAGTTAAAGATACAAATGACCTACAGATCCAAATGTTTTAAAGACAATAACATTGAATTCCCAAGTGAACATGCGGTCGGATATTTACTCGAGTCAAACAAGCCATTATTTTGCCCATTTACAAAAACCTAACCTAACGATCATATATGATTATTAAGTGATTTATCAAGCTTAATGAGCTATATTTTGTAAGGAATGACTTATGGATTGGTGCTCAACACTCAATTAAAAATCCCCACCCTCCCCCTTTTCCCGACGATTGCAGAACCTGATATATAAAAACTTAAAAGAGTTTACAATCCCTAAAAATTATAGACACTTTTTGGAATTATCTCTCTCAACATTTGTGCACTATGCACTTCCATTTTTTATGTATACTTTTTTCTTAAATCAAAACTTGAGATTTCACTTTCCCTGCATCTCGTAAAAAAAAGAAGAGATAAAAGGTAAATAGATCACAAAAAAATGAAAATTGTACAATTTATGTATGGAAAAAATTTAAAGCAATAACAAATGTAAGTAATGAAAATTTATTCTCCCACCACAAATGAACTGAAAAGTTTTGTTATCCACGTTTGGGAAATTCCACTTGTTCAACCCTAATATCTCAGAATTTTATAAGAAAGAGATTTTTCTACACAAGTTTTAAAAAATGGATATGCATGCAATGGATATGCATGCATGAAACATGTTAAAGATGGAAATGACCTATGGATCCAAACCTTTTAAAGATACTAACTTTAAATTTCCAAGTGAACGTGCGGTGGGATATTTACCCGAGTCAAACAAGCCATTATTTTGCCCATTTACAATAAGTTGATCTAACAATCATAGATGATTATAAAGTGATTTATCATGCACAATGGGCTATATTTTTTTAAGGAATGACTTATGGATTGGTAGTCAACACTCAGTTAAAAATCGCCCCCCCCCCCTTCCACTTTTCCCGACGATTGCTGAACTTGATTTAAAAAAAGTAAAAATAGTTTACAATCCCTAAAAGGTACAACCACTTTTTGGAATTATCTCTCTCTACATTTGTGCATTGTGCATTTCTATTTTAGATTTATACTTTTTTCTTAAATAAAAACTTGAGTTTGACTTTCCCTTCATCTCGTAAAAAAAAAAGAGATAAAAGTCAAATAGATCAAAACAAAATGAAAATTTTAGAGTTTATGTTTGGGAAGAATTTATAGCAATAAAAAATGTAAGTAAAAAAAAATTATTCACACACCACAGATGAACACAAAAGTTTTGTTATGCAAGTTTGGAAAATTCCAGTAGTTCAACCCTAATAGCTCGAAATTTTAAAAAATGGATATCCATGCTTCAAACATATTAAAGATTCAAATGACCAATGGATCCAAATATTTTAAAGATAATAACGTTAAATTCCCAAGTGAAGGTTTGGTGGGATATTTACCCTAGTCAAACAAGCCATTATTTTGCCCATTGACAAAAAGCTGATATAATGATGATAGATGATTAAAAAGTGATTTATCATGCGTAATGGGCTATATTTTTTTAAGGAATGACTAATGGATAGGGTGTCAACACTTAGTTAAAAATCCCCCGACTCCCCCTTTTCCCGACGATTGCAAAACTTTATATATAAAAACAAAAAAGAGTTTACAATCCCTAAAAATTACTGCCACTTTTTGGAATTATCTCTCTCTACATTTTTTCATTGTGCATTTGCATTTTAGACGTATACTTTTTTCTTAAATCAAAACCTGAGTTTTCACTTTCCCTTCATATCGTAAACAAAAAAAGAGATAAAAGGCAAATAGATCACAACAAAATGAAAATTTTAGAGTTTATGTATGGATATAATTTAAAGCAATAACAAATTTAAGTAAATAAAACTTATTGCAACACCACAAATGAACACAAAAGTTTTGTTATCCAAGTTTGAGAAATTTCACTAGTTCAACCCTAATAGCTCGAAATTTTATAAGAAAGAGATTTTTCGACAATTTTTTTAAAAATGGATATCCATGCTTGAAAAATGTTGAAGATGCAAATGACCTATTGATCCAAACAATTTAAAGATAATAACAATAAATTCACAAGTAAATGTTCGGTGGGATATTTACCCGAGTCCAACAAGCCATTATTTTGCACATTTACAAAGGGCTGACCTAACGATTATAGATTATTATATAGCGATTTACCATGTGTAACGGGCTATATTCTTTTAAAGAATGACTTATGGATTGGGAGTCAACACTCAGTTAAAAATCCCCCTCCTCCCCCTTTTCCCGACGATTGTAGAACCTGATATATAAAAACTAAAAAGAGTTTACAATCCCTAAAACTTATAGACACTTTTTGAAATTATCTCTCTCTACATTTGTGCATTGTGCTTTTCTATTTTAGATGTATACATTTTCTTAAATCAAAACTTTAGTGTTGACTTTCCCTTCATCTCGTAAACTAAAGAAGAGATAAAAGGCAAATACATCACAATAAAATGAAAATTTTAGAGTTTATGTATGGAAATAATTTAAAACAATAACAAATGTAAGTAAAGAAAATTTATTATCATACCACAAATGAACAAAAAATTTTTGTTATCCAAGTTTTGGAAATTCCACTTCTTCAACCCTAATAACTCGGAATTTTATAAGAAAGAGATTTTTTTACACATGTTTTAAAAAATGGATATGCATACTTGAAACATGTTAAAGATGCAAATGACCTATGGATCCAAGCCTTTTAAAGATAATAACATTAAATTCCCAAGTGAACTTGCAGTGGGATATTTACCCGAGTCAAACAAGCCATTGTTTTGCCCATTTACAAAAAGCTGACCAAACGATCATAGATGATTATAAAGTGATTTATCATGCATAACGGGCTATTTTTTTGTATGGAATGACTTATGTATTGGGAGTCAACATTCAGTTAAAAATCCCCCGCCTCCCCCTTTCCCCATGATTGCAGAACTTCATATATAAAACCTAAAAAAAGTTTACAATCCCTAAACATTACAAGCACTTTTTGGAAGTATTTCTCTCTCTAAATTTATGCATGGTGCATTTCCATCTATATGTATACTTTTTTCTTAAATAAAAACTTGATTTTTGACTTTCCCTTCATCTCGTAAACAAAAAAAGAGATAAAAGGCAAATGGATCATAACAAAATGAAAATTTTAGAGTTTATGTATGGAAAGAATTTAAAGCAATAACAAATGTAAATAAAGAAAATTTATTCACACACCACAAATGAACACAATTTTTGTTATACAAATTCGGTAAATTCCACTAGTTCAACCCTAATAGCTTGGGTTTCAACACTCAGTTAAAAATCGCTCGTCTCCCCCTTTTCCCGACGATTGCAAAACTTTATATATAAAAACAAAAAAGAGTTTACAATCCCTAAAAATTACTGCCACTTTTTGGAATTATCTCTCTCTACATTTGTGCATTGTGCATTTCCATTTTAGACGTATACTTTTTTCTTATATCAAAACTTGAGTTTTCACTTTCCCTTCATCTCGTAAACAAAAAAAGAGATAAAAGGCAAATAGATCACAACAAAATGAAAATTTTAGAGTTTATGTATGGAAAGAATTTAAATCAATAAAAAATGTAAGTAAAGAAAATTTATTCTCACACCACGAATGAATAGAAAAGTTTTGTTATCCAAGTTTGGGAAATTTCACTTGTTCAACCTTAATAGCTCGGAATTTTGTAAGAAAAATTTTCTACACATGTTTTAAAAAATGGATAGGCATGCCTGAAACATGTTAAAGATGCAAATGACCTCTGGATCCAAACCTCTTAATGATAATAACATTAAATTCCCAAGTGAACGTGCGGTGGGATATTTACCCGAGTCAAACAAACCATTATTTTGCCCATTTACAAAAAGCTGACCTAACAATTATAGATGACTGTAAAGTGATTTATCGTGGGTAACGGGCTTTATTTTTGTATGGAATGACTTATGGATTGGGAGTCAACACTCAGTTAAAAAACCCCTGCCTCCCCCTTTTCCCGACGATTGCAGAACTTGATATTTAAAAACTAAAAAGAGTTTTCAATCCCTAAAAATTACACTCACTTTTTGGAATTATCTCTCCCGACATTTGTGCATTGTGCATTTCCATTTTAGATGTATATTCTTTTCTTAAATCATAACTTGAGTTTCCACTTTCGCTTCATCTAGCAAACAAAAAAGGAGAGAACAGGCAAATAGATCACAACAAAATGAAAATTTTAGAGTTTATGTATGGAAATAATTTGACGCAATAAAAAATGTAAGTAATGAAAATTTATGCACACACTACAAATGAATACAAAAGTTTTGTTATCCAAGTTTAGGAAATTCCACTAGTCCAACCCTAATAGCTCGGAAATTTATAAGAAAGAGATTTTTCTACACATGTTTTAAAAAATGGATATGCATGCTTGAAACATGTTAAAGATGAAAATGACATATGGATCCAAACCTTTTAAAGAGAATAACATTAAATTCCCAAAGTGAACGTGCGGTGGGATATTTACCTGAGTCAAACAAGCAATTATTTTGCCCGTTTAAAAAAAGATGATTTAACCATCATAGATGATTCTAAATTCATTTATCATGTGTAGTGGGCTATATTATGTTATGGAATGACTTAAGGATTGGGAGTCAACACTCGGTTAAAAATCTGCCGCCTCCCCGTTTTCCCGATGATCGATAAACATGATATCTAAAATACTAAAAAGTGTTTACAATCCCAAAAAATGACAGATACTTTTTGGAATTATCTCTTTCTACATTTATGCATTGTGGATTTCAACTTTAGATGTAAACTTTTTTTCTGAAATCAAAACTTGAAGTTTACACTTTCCCTTCATCTCGTAAACAAAAAAAAAAGATAAAAGTCAAATAGATCACTACAAAATGAAAATTTTAGAGTTTATGTATGGAAAGATTTTAAAGCAATAACAATTGTAAGTAAAGAAAATTTATTCACACACAACAAATGAATAGAAAAGTTTTATTATCCTAGTTTGGGAAATTCCACTAGTTCAAACCTTATAGCTTGGAATTTTATTAGAAAGAGATTTTTCTACACATGTTTTAAAAAATGGATATGCATGCTTGGAAAATGTTAAAGATGCAAATGACCTATGGATCCAAACCTTTTAAAGAGAATAACATTAAATACCCAAGTGAAAGTGCGGTGCGATTTTTACCCAAGTCAAACAAGCAATTTTTTTGCCCAATTACAAAATGTTGACCTAACGATCATAATTGAGGGTAAAGTTATTTATCATGCGTAACGGGCTAATTTTTTTTAAGGCATGACTTATAGACTGGGAGTCCATACTCGGATAAAAATTCCCCGCCCCCCTTTTTCGACGATTGCAAAACCTGATATATAAAAACTGAAAAGAGTTTACAATCCCTAAAAATTACACACACTTTTTGGAATTATCTCTCTCTACATTTGTGCATTGTCATCTCATTTTTAGATTTATAATTTTTTCTTAAATCAAAACTTGAGTTTTCACTTTCCCTTCATTACGTAAACAAAAAAAGAGAAAAAAGGCAAATAGATCACAAAAAAATGAAAATTTTAGAGTTTATGTATGGAAAGAATTTAAAGCAATAACAAATGTTAGTAAATAAAATTTATTCACACACCACAAATGAACACTAAAGTTTTTTTATCCAAGTTTTGGAAATTCCACTAGCTCAACCCTAATAGCTCAAAATTTTATAAGGAAGAGATTTTTCTAGACATGTTTTAAAAAATGGATATGCATGCTTCAAACATGTTAAAGATAAAAATGACCTATGAATCCAAACCTTTTAAAGATAATAACTTTAAATTCCCAAATGAATGTTTGGTGGGATATTTACCCGAGTCAAACAAGCCATTATTTTGCCCACTTACAAAAAGCTGACCTAACAATCATAGATGATTGTAAAGTGATTTATCATGCATAACGGGCTATATTTTTTTAAGGCATGACTTATGGATTGCGAGTCAACACTCATTTAAAAATCCCTCACCTCCCCGTTTTCCCGACGATTGCAGAGCCTGATATATAAAAAACTAAAAAGAGTTTAGAATACCTAAAAATTATAGAAAATTTTTGGAATTATCTCTCTCTACTTTTGAGCATTGTGCATTTCCATTTTAGATGTAAACTTTTTTCTTAAATAAAAACTTGAGTTTTCGCTTTCCCTTCATCCCGTAAACAAAGAAAGAGATAAATGTCAATTAGATCACACCAAAATGAAAATTTTAGAGTTTATGTATGGAATGAATTTAAAGCAATAAAAAATGGAACTAAAGAAAATTTATTCACACACCACAAATGAACACGAAAGTTTTGTTACCCTAGTTTGAGAAATTCCACTATTTCAACCCTCATATCTCAGAATTTTATAAGAAAGAGATTTTTCTACACGTGTTTTAAAAAATGAATATGCATGTTTGAATCATGTTAAAGATGCTAATGAACTATGGATCCAAACATTTTAAAGATAATAACATTAAATTCCCAGGTGCACTTTTGATGGGATATTTACCTGAGTCGAACAAGCCATTATTTTTCCCAATTACTAAAAGCTGACCTAACGATCATAAATGATTGTAAAGGGATTTATCATGCCTAATGGGATATTATTTTGTAAGGAATCACTTAGGATTGGGAGTCAACACTCAGTTAAAAATCCCCCACCTCCCCCTTTTCCCGACGATTGCAGAACATGATATATAAAAACTAAAAAGAGTTTACAATCCCTAAAAATTACAGACACTTTTAGGAATTATCTCTCTCTAAATTTTTACATTGTGTAATTCCATTTTATATGTATACTTTTTTCTTAAATCAAAACATGACTTTGCACTTTCACTTCATCTCGTAAACAAAAAAAGAGAGAAAAGGCAAATAGATCACAACAAAATCAAAATTTTAGAGTTTATGTGTGGAAAGAATTTAAATCAATAACAAATGGAAGTAAAGAAAATTTATTCACACACCAAAAATGAACACAAAATTTTTGTTATGCAAGTTTGGGAAATTCCACTAGTTCAACCCTAATAGCTCGGAATTTTATAAGAAAGAGATTTTTCTACACAAGTTTTAAAAAATGGATATGCATGCTTGAAACATGTTAAAAATTCAAATGACCTTTGGCTCCAAACTTTTTAAAGATAAGAACATTAAATTCCCAAATGAACGTTCGGTGGGATATTTAACCGAGTCAAACAAGCCAATATTTTGCCCATTTACAAAATGCTGACTTAACGATCATAGATGAATGTAAAGTGATTTATCATGTGTAACGGGCTATATTTTTTTAAGGAATGACTTATGGATTGGGTGGCAACACTCAGTTAAAAATCCCTTGCCTTCCTGTTTTCCCGACGATTGCAGAAGCTGATAAATTAAAAACAAAAAAGAGTTTACAATCCCTAAAAATTACAGAAACTTTTGGAATTATCACTCTATACATTTGTGCATTGTGCATTTCCATTTTAGATGTATATTTTTTTCGTAAATAAAAACTTTAGTTTTCACTTTCCCTTCATCTCGTAAACAAAAAAGAGATAAAATGAAAATAGATCACAACAAAATGAAAATTTTAGAGTTTATGTATGGAAATAATTTAAAGAAATAACTAATGTAAGTAAAGAAAATTTATTCACACACCACAAATGAACACCAAAGTTTTGTTATCCAAGTTTGGGAAATTCCATTAGTTCAACCCTTACAGCTCAGAATTTTATAAGAAAAAGATTTTTCTACACATGTTTTAACAATTTGATATGCATGCTTGAAACATGTTAAAGATGAAAATAACCTATGGATCCAAACCTTTTAAAGTGAGTAACAGTAAATTCCCAAGGGAACATGAGATGGGATATTTACCTGAGTCATACAAGCCATTATTTTGCAATTTTACAAAAAGTTGACCGAACTATTTATCATGCGTAACGGCCAAATTTTTTGTAAGGAATCACTTATGGAATGGGAATCAACACTAAGTTAAAAATCTCCCACCTCCCCTTTTCCTGATGATTGTAAAACTTGGTATATAAAAACTAAAAGAGTTTACAATCCCTAAAAATTACAGACACTTTTTTGAATTATCTCTCTCTACGTTTGTGCATTGTGCATTTCCTTTTAAGATGTATACTCTTAAATCAAAACATGAGTTTTCACGTTCCCTTCATCTTGTAAACAAAAAAATAGAAAAAAAAGCAAAAAGATCACTACAAAATGAAAATTTTAGAGTTTATGTATGGAAAGAATTTAAAGAAATAAAAAATATTAGTAAAGAAAATTTATTCACACACCACAAATGAACACAAAAGTTTTGTTATCCAAGTTTGGGAAAATTCCACTAGTTCTACCCTAATAGCTCAGAATTTTATAAGAAAGATATTTTTCTACACATATTTTAAAAAATGGATATGCATGATTGAAACATGTTAAAGATGCAAATGACCTATGGATCCAAACCTTTTAAAGAAAATAATATTAAATTCCCAAGTGAATGTGCGGTGGGATATTTACCCGAGTCAGACAAGCCATTATTTTGCCCATTTACAAAAAGCTGACCTAATGATCATAGATGATTGTAAAGTGATTTATCATTCGTAACAAGCTACATTTTTGTGAGGAATGACTTATGGATTGGGAGTTAACACTAAGTTAAAAATCCCCCGCATCCCCCTTGTCTCAATGATTGTAGAACATGATATATAAAAACCTAAAAAGAGTTTACAATCCCTAAAAATTACTCACACTATTTGGAATTATCTCTCTCTACATTTGTGCATTGTGCATTTATATTTTAGATGTATACTTTTTTCTTAAATCAAAACTTGAGTTTTCACTTTCCCTTCATTTGGTAATAAAAAAAAGATATAAAAGGTAAATAGATCACAACAAAATGAAAATCTTGGATTTTATGTCTGGAAACCATTTAAAAATATTTTAATGCAATAACAAATGTAAGTAAATAAAATTTATTCACACACCACAAATGAACACAAAATTGTTGTTATACAAGTTTGGGAAATTCCACTAGTTCAACCCTAATAGCTCGGAATTTTATAAGAAGGGGATTTTTCTACACATCTTTTTAAAAATGGATATACAGGCTTGAAACATGTAAAAGATGCAAATGACCTATGGATCCAAACATTTTAAAGAGAATAACATTAAATTCCCAAGTGAACGTGGGTGGGATATTTACCCGAGTCAAACAAGCAATTATTTTGCCCATTTACAAAAAGCTGACCTAACAATCATAGATGATTGTAAAGAGATTTATCATGCATAACGGGCTATATTTTTTTAAGGAATGACTTATTGATTGGGATTCAACACTCAGTTAAAAATCCCTCGCCTCACCCTTTTCCCAACAATGGCAGAACCTGATATATAAAAACTAAAAAGAGTTTACAATCCCTAAAATTTACAGAGACATTTTGGAATTATATCTCTCTTCTTATGTGCATTGTGCATTTCCATTTTTTATGTATACTTTTTTCTTAAATCAAAATTTGAGTTTTCACTTTTCCTTTATATTGTAAACAAAAAAAGAGATAAAAGGCTAATAGATCACAACAAAATGAAAATTTTAGAGTTTATGTATGGAAAGAATTTAAAGCAATAAAAAATGTAAGCAAAGAAAATTTATTCACTCACAACAAATGAACACAAAAGTTTTGTTCACAACCCTAATAACTCAGAATTTTATAGGAAAGAGATTTTTCTACGCATGTTTTAAAAAATGGATGTGCATGCTTGAAATATGTTAAAGATGCAAATAACCTATGGATCAAAAACTTTTAAAGAGAAAAAATTTAAATTCCAATGTGAACATGCGTTGGGATATTTACCCGGGTCAAACAAGCCATTATTTTGCCCATTTACAAAAAGCTGATCTAACTATCATAGATGATTGTAAAGTAATTTATCATGCATAACGGGCTATATTTTTGTAAGGAATGGCTTATGGATTGGGAGTCAACACTCAGTTAAAAATCCCAAGCCTCCCCCTTTTCCTGACGATTGCTGAACTTGATATTTAAAAACTAAAAAGAGTTTACAATCCCTTAAAATTACACACACTTTTTGGAATTTTCTCTCTACACATTTGTGCATTGTGCATTTCCATTTTAGATATATACTTTTTTCTTAAATCGAAATTTGAGTTTTGACTTTCCCTTCATCTCTTCAAAAAAGAAAGAGATAAAAGGCAAATAGATCACAACAAAATGAAAATTTTAGAGTTTATGTATGGAGAGAACTTAAAGCAATAACAAAAGTAAGTAAAGAAAATTTATTCACTCACCACAAATGAACAGAAAAGTTTTGTTATCCAAGTTTGGGAAATTCCAATCGTTCAACCCTAATAGCTCATGTTTTAAAAAATGGATATGCATGCTTGAAACATGTTAAAGATGCAAATGACCTATGGATCCAAACCTTTTAAAGAGAATAACATTAAATTCCAAAGTGAACGTGGGGTGGGATATTTATCCGAGTAAAACAAGCCATTATTTTGCCATTTACAAAAAGCAGACATAACGATCATAGATGATTGTAAAGTGATTTAGCATGTGTAACAGGCTATATTTTTTTATGGAATGACCTATGGATTGGGAGTCAACACTCAGTTAAAAATCCCATGCCTCCCCCTTTTCCAGACGATTGCAGAACCTGATATGTAAAAACTAAAAAGTTTACAATCCCTAAACATTATAGACACTTTTTTGAATTATCTCTCTCTACATTTATGCATTATGCATTTTCATTTTAGATGTATACTTTTTTCTTAAATCAAAACTTGATTTTTCACTTTCCCTTCATCTTTAAACAAAAACAGAGATAAAAGGCAAATAGATCACAACTAAATAAAAATTTTAGATTTTTTGCATGGAAAGAATTTAAAGCAATAAAAAATCTAAGTAAAGAAAATTTAATCACACCACAAATGAACACAAAAGTTTTGTTATCGATGCTTGAATTTTTAT
Organism: Aristolochia californica; assembly: GCF_029961685.1. Lineage (NCBI taxonomy): Eukaryota > Viridiplantae > Streptophyta > Magnoliopsida > Piperales > Aristolochiaceae > Aristolochia > Aristolochia californica. The sequence goes on along the minus strand of NW_027182279.1, from coordinate 29,628,830 downwards.
CCCTAATAGCTCGGAATTTTTGAGAAAGAGAATTTTCTACAAATATTTTAAAAAATAGATATGCATGCTTGAAACATGTTAAAGATGCAAATGACCTATGGATCCAAACCTTTTAAATAGAATAACATTAAATTCGCAAGCGAACGTGTGGTGGTATAACATGAGTCAATCAAGCCATTACTTTGCCTATTTTAAAAAATCTGACCTACCTACCATAGTTGATTGTAAAGTGATTTATCATGCGTAATGGGCTATATTTTTGTAAGGAATGACTTATTGATTGGGAGTCAAGACTCATTTAAAAATCCCCCGCCACCCCCAGTTCTTGACAATCGCAGAACCTGATATATAAAAACTAAAAAGAGTTAACAATCCCTAAAAATTATAGAAACTTTTTGGAATTATCTCTCCCTACATTTGTGTATTGTGCATTTCCATTTTAGTTGTATACTTTTTTCTTAAAAAAAAACTTGAGTTTTCTCTTTCCCTTCCTATCGTAAACAAAAAAAGAGATAAAAGGCAAATAGATCACAACAACATGAAAATTTTAAAGTTGATGTGCGGAAAGAATTTAAAGAAATAACAAATGTAAGTAAAGAAAACTTATTCACACACGACAAATTTACACAAAATTTTGTTTTCAAAGTTTGGGAAAATTCCACTTGTTCAACCATAATAGTTCGGAATTTTACAATAAAGAGATTTTTCTACACAAGTTTTAAAAAATGGATATGCTTGCTTTAAACATGTTAAAGATGCAAAGGAGCTATGGATCCAAACCTTTTAAAGCGAATAACATTAAATTCCCAAGTGAACGTGCGGTTGGATATTTATCTGAGTCAAATATGCCATTATTTTGCCCATTTACAAAAAGCTGACCTAACGACCATAGATGATTGTAAAGTGATTTATCATGCATAACGGGCTATATTTTTATAAGGAATGACTTGCGGATTGGGAGTCAACACTCAGTTAAAAATCCCCCGCCTCCCCCTTTTCCCGACGATTTCAGAACTAGATATATAAAAACTAAAAAGAGTTTACAGACACTTTTCGAAATTATTTCTCTCTATATTTGTGCATTGTGCATTGTGCATTTCCATTTTAGATGTATACTTTTTCCTCAAATAAAAACTTGATTTTTCACTTTCCCTTCTTCTCATAAACAAAAAAAAAAAGATATACAAAGCAAATAGATCACAACAAAATGAAAATTTTAAAGTTTATGTATGGAAAGAATTTAAAGCAATAACAAATTTAAGTGAAGAAAATTTAAATCAACACAAAAATTTAGTTATCCAAGTTTGGGAAATTCCACTTGTTCAACCCTAATAGCTCAGAATTTTATAAGAAAGATATTTTTCTACACATGTTTTAGAAAATAGATATGCATGCTGGAATTCCCAAGTGACCTATGGATTCAAACCTTTTAAAGAGAATAACATTAAATTCCCAAGTGAAAGTGCGGAGGGATATTTACCCGAGTCAAACAAGCCATTATTTTTCCCATTTAAAAAAAGTTGACCTAATGAGCATAGATTATTGTTAAGTGATTTATCATGCGTAACAGGCTATATTTTTGTAAGCAATGACTTATGGATTGGGAGTCAAGACTCAGTTAAAAATCCCCCACCTCCACCATTTTCGACGACCGCCGAACCTGATATATAAGAACTAAAAAGAGTTTAAAATCCCTAAAAAATTTAGACACTTTTTGGAATTATCACTCTCTAAATTTGTGCAATGTACATTTCCTTTTTTGATGGATACTTTTTTCTTAAATAAAAAATTGAGTTTTCACTTTCTCTTCATCTCGTAAACAAAAAAAGTGATAAAAGGCAAATAGATCACATCAAAATGAAATTTTAGGTTTCTTATTAGGATATAAATTAAAGAAATAACAAATGAAGATAATTTATTCACACACATCAAATGAACACAAAAGGTTTGTTATCAAAGTTTGGGAAATTCCAGTAGTTCAACACTAATAGCACGGAATTTTATAAGAAAGAGATTTTTCTACACATGTTTTAAAAAATGGATATGCATGCATGAAACATGTTTAAGATGCAAATGACCTACGGATCCAAACCATTTAAAGAGAATAACATTAAATTCCGAAGTGAACGAGCGGTGGGATATTTACTCGAGTCAAACAAGCCATTATTTTGCCCATTTACAAAAAGCTGACCTAACGTTCATAGATGATTGTAAATTGATTTATCATGCGTCACGGGTTATATTCTTGTAAGGAATGACTTAAGGATTGTGAGTCAACTCTCAGTTAAAAATCCCCCGCCTTCCCCTTTTCCCGACGAATGCAAAATCGGATACATAAAACCTAAAAAGAGTTTGCAATCCCTAAAAATTACTGACACTTTTTAGAATTATCTCTCTCTAAAATTTTCATTTTGTACTAATCTATTTGCTTTTTCACACTTTTTTTTTACGAGATGAAGGGAAAGTGAAATATCAAGTTTTGATTTAAGAAAAAAGTATGCATCTAAAATTGAAATGCACAATGCAAAAATGTAGAGAGAGAAGATTCCAAAAAGTGTCCGTAATTTTTAGGGCTTGTAAACTCTTTTTAGTTTTTTTATAACAGGTTCCGCAATCGTTGGGAAAAGGGGGAGGTGGGGGGTTTTTAATTGAGTGTTGGCACGCAATCCATTAGTCATTCCTTACAAAAATAAAGCCCATTATGCATGAGAAATCACTTTAAAATCATCAATGATCGTTATGTCATCTTTTTGTAAATGGGCAAAATAATGGCTTGTTTGACTGGGGTAAATATCCCACCGCACGTTCACTTGGGAATTTAAGGGTATTCTTTTTAAATTATTTTGATTCAAAGGTCATTTTTATCTTAAACAAATTTCAATCATGCATATCCTTTTTCTAAAACATGTGGAGAAAAATCTCTTTCTTATAAAATTCCGAGCTATCAGGGATGAACTAGTGGAATTTCTCAAACTTGGATAACAAAACTTTTGTGTTCATTTGTGGTGTGTGAATAAATTTTCATAAATTACATTTGTTATTGCTTTAAATTATTTCCATGCATAAACTCCAAAATTTTCATTTTGTTGTGATCAATTTGCCGTTTATCACTTTTTTTGTTTACGAGATGAAGGGAAAGTGAAAACTCAAGTTTTAATTTAAGAAAAAAGTATACATATAAAATGGAAATGCCCAATGCACAAATGTAGAGAGAGATAATTCCTAAAATTGTTTGTAATTTTTAGAGATTGTAAACGCTTTTTAGTTTTTATTTATCAGATTCTACAATCATCGGGAAAAGACGGAGGCGAGGGATTTTTTACAGAGTGTTGACTCCCAATCCATAAGTCATTCCTTAAAAAAATATATCCCATTACGCATGATAATTCACTTTACAATCTTCTATGATCGTTAGGTCAACTTTTAGTAAATGGCCAAAATAATGGCTTGTTTGACTCGGGTAAATATCCCACCACACGTTCACTTGGGAATTTAATTTTATTCTCTTTAAAAGGTTTGGATCCATAGGTCATTTGCATCTTTTACATGTTTCAAGCATGCATATCCATTTTTTAAAACATGTGTAGAAAAATCTCTTTCTTATAAAATTCCAAGCTATTAGGGTTGAACTACTGGAATTTCCCAAACTTGGATAACAAAACTTTTGTATTGATTTGTGGTGTGTGAGTAAATTATCTTTACTTAAATTTTTTATTTCTATAAATTCTTTCCTTACATAAACCCTAACATTTTCATTTTGTTGAGATCTATTTGCCTTTTATCTCTTTTTTTGTTTACGAGATAAAGGGAAAGTGAAAACTCAAGTTTTGATTTAAGAAAAATGTATACATCTAAAATGGAAATGCACAAATTTAGAGAGAGATAATTCCAAAAAGTGTCTGTAGTTTTTCGGGATTGTAAACTTTTTTTAGTTTTTATACATCAAGCATTAGTCGCGAAAAGGGGGAGGTGGAGGATTTTTAACTTAGAGTTGACTCCCAATCCATTAGTCTTGCTTCCAAGAATATAGCCCGTTACACATGATAAATCACTTTACAATCATCTATGATCATTAGTTTAGCTTTTCGTAAATGGGCAAAATAAAGGCTTGTTTGACTCGGGTAAATATTCCACCACTCGTTCACTTGGGAATTTAATTTTATTCTCTTTAAAAGGTTTGGATCCATAATTCATTAGCATCTTTAACATGTTTCAAGCATGCATAGTCATTTTTTAAAACTTGTGTAGAAAAATCTCTTTCTCATAAAATTCCTAGCTATTAGTGTTGAATTAGTGGAATTTCCCAAACATGGATAACAAAGCTTTTATGTACATTTGTGGTGTGTGAATAATTTATCTTTACTTACATTTGTTATTGCTTTAAATTCTTTCCTTATATAAACTCTAAAATTTTTATTTTGTTGTGATCTATTTGCCTTTTATCTCTTTTTTTTGTTTACGAGAAGAAGGAAAAGTGAAAACTAAATTTTTGATTTATGAAAAGAGAATACATCTAAAAAGGAAATGCATAATGCACTAATGTATAGAGAGATAATTCCAAAAAGTGTCTGTAATTTTTAGGGATTGTAAACTCTTTTTAGTTTTTATATATTTGGTTCTGCAATCATGGGGAAAAGGGGGAGGCGGGGGATTTTTAACTGAGTGTTGACTCCTAATCCTTAATCATTCCTTACAAAAATATTGACCCTTAAGCATGATAAATCACTTTACAATCATCTCTGATCGTTAGGTCAGCTTTTTGTGAAAGGGGAAAATAATGGCTTGTTTGACTCGGGTAAATATCCCACCGCACGTTTACTTGGGAATTTAATGTTATTCTCTTTAAAAGGTTTGGATCCATAGGGCATTTGCATCTTTAACATGTTTCAAGCATGCATATCCATTATTTAAAACATGTGTAGGAAAATCTCTTTCTTATAAAATTTTGAGCTATTAGGGTTTAACTAATGGAATTTTCCTAATCTAAGATAACAAAAATTTTGTGTACATTTTTGGTCTGTGAATAAATTTTCTTTACTTAAATTTTTTATTGCTTGAATTTCTTTCCATACATAAATACTAAAATTTTCATTTTGTTGCGATTGATTTGCCTTTTATTTCTTTTTATGTTTACGAGATGAAGGGAAAGTGAAAACTCAATTTTTGATCCATGAAAAAGGAATACATCTAAAAAGGAAATGCACAATGCACTTATGTAGAGAGACATAATTCCAAAAAGTGTCTATAATTTTTAGGGATTGTAAACTTTTTTTAGTTTTTATATATCAGGTTCTGCAATCGTGGAAAAAAGGGGGTGGCAGGGGATTTTTAACTGAGTGTTGACTCCTAATCCATAAGTCATTCCTTAAAAAAATATTACACCCTTAAGAGAGATAAATCACTTTACAATCATCTATGATTGTTAGGTCAGCTTTTTGTGAATGGGAAAAATAATTGTTTGTTTGACTCGGGTAAATATCCCACCGCACGTTTACTTGGGAATTTAATGCTATTCTCTTTAAAAGGTTTGGATCCTTAGGTCATTTGCATCTTTAACATGTTTCAAGAATGCATATCCATTATTTAAAACATGTGTAGGAAAATCTCTTTCTTATAAAATTTCGAGCTATTAGGGTTGAACTAGTGGAATTTTCCAAAACTAAGATAACAAAACTTTTGTGTACATTTTTGGTGTGTGAATAAATTTTCTTTACTTACATTTGTTATTGCATTAAATTCTTTCCATACATAAACTCTACAATTTTCATTTTTTTGCGATTGATTTGCCTTTTATTTCTTTTTTTGTCTACGAGATGAAGGGGAACTGAAAACTCAATTTTTGATTTATGAAAAAAGAATACATCTAAAAAGGAAATGCACAATGCACTAATGTAGAGAGAGATAATTCCAAAAAGTGTCTGTAACTTTTAGGGATTGTAAACTCTTTTTAGTTTTTATATATCAGGTTGTGGAATCATCGGGAAAAGGGGGAGGCGGGGGATTTTTAACTGAGTGTTGACTCCTAATCCATAAGTCATTCCTTACAAAAATATAGCCCCTTAAGCATGATAAATCACTATACAATCATCTATGATCGTTAGGTTAGCTTTCTGTGAATGGGCAAAATAGTGGCTTGTTTGACTCGAGTAAATATCCCACCGCACGTTTACTTGGGAATTTAATGTTATTGTCTTTAAAAGGTTTGGATCCATAGGTCATTTGCATCTTTAACATGTTTCAAGCATGCATATCCATTATTCAAAACATGTGTAGTAAATTCTCTTTCATATAAAATTTTGAGCTATTAGGGTTGAACTAGTGGAAGTTTCCAAAACTAAGATAACAAAACTTTTGTGTACATTTTTGGTGTATGAATAAATTTTCTTTACTTACATTTGTTATTGCTTGAAATTCTTTCCATACATAAACTCTAAAATTTTCATTTTGTTGTGATTGATTTGCCTTTTATTTCTTTTTTTCTTTACGAGATGAAGGGAGAGATAACTCCAAAAAGTGTCTATAATTTTTAGTGATTGTAAACTCTTTTTAGTTTTTATATATCAAGTTCTACGATCATCGGGAAAAGGGGGAGGTGGGGGATTTTTAAGTGAGTGTTGACTCCCAATCCATAAGTCATTCCTTACAAAATTGTAGCCCTTTACGCATGATAAATCCCTTTACAATTATCTATGATCGTTAGGTCAACTTTTTGTAAATGGGCAAAATAATGGCTTGTTTGACTCGGGTAAATATCCCACCCCACGTTCACTGGGGAATTTAATGTTATTATCTTTAAAAGGTTTGGATCCATAGGTCATTTGCATCTTTAACAAGTTTCAAGCATGCATATCCATTTTTTAAAACATGTGTGGAAAAATCTCTTTCTTATAAAATTCCGAGCTATAAGGGTTGAAGAAGTGGAATTTCCCAAACTTGGATAACAAAACTTTTGTGTTCATTTAAATTTTCTTTACTTACATTTGTTATTTATTTTAAAAAATTTCCATACATAAACTCTAAATTTTACATTTTGTTTTGATCTATTTCCCTTTTATCACTTTTTTTTTTGTTTACGTTATAGGGAAAGTGAAAACTCATGTTTTGATTTAAGAAAAAAGTATAGAACAAAAATGGAAATGTACAATTCACAAATTTAGAGAGAAATAATTCCAAAAAGTGTCTGTAATTTTTAGCGATTCTAAACTCTTTTTAGTTTTTATATATCAGGTTCTGCAATTGTCGGGAAAAGGGGGAGGCGGGGGATTTTTAACTGAGTATTGACTCCAAAAATTAAGTCACTCCTTACAAAAATATAGCCTGTTATATATATCACTTTACAATCATCTATGATCGTTAGGTATGATTTTTGTAAATGGGCAAAATAATGGCATGTTTGACTTGGGTAAATATCCCACCACACGTTCAATTGGGAATTTAATGTTATTCTCTTTAAAAGGATTGGATATAGAGGTCATTTGAATCTTTAACATGTGTTAAGCATGCATATCCATTTTTTAAAACATGTGTAGAAAAATCTCATTCTTATAAAATTCCGAGCTATTAGGGTTCAACTCGTGGAATTTTCCCAAACTTAGATAACAAAACTTTTATGCACATTTGTGGTGTGTGAATAAATTTTCTTTACTTACATTTGTTATTTCTTTAAATTCTTTCCATACATAAACTCTAAAATTTTCATTTTGTTGTGTTCTATTTGCCTTTTATCTCTTTTTTTGTTTACGAGATGAAGGGAAAGTGAAAACTCAAGTTTTGGTTTAAGAAAAAAGTATCCATCCAAAATTGAAATGCACAATGCTCAAATGTAGAGAGATATAAGTTCAAAATGTGTCTATAAATTTTTAGGGATTGTAATCATTTTTTAGTTTTTATGTATCAGATTCTGCAATTGCCGAGAAAAGGGGGAGCTGGGGGATTTTTAACTTAGTGTTAACTCCAAATCCATAAGTCATTTCTTAAAAAAATATATCCTGGTACGCAAAATCACATAAAAATCATCTATGATCGTTAGGTCAGCTTTTTTTAAATGGGGGAAATAATGGCTTATTTGACTCGGGTAAATATCCCACCGCACGTTCACTTTGGAACTTAATGTTATTCTCTTTAAATGGTTTGGATCCATAGGTCATTTGCATCTTTAACATGTTTTAGGCATGCATATCCATTTTTAAAACATGTGTACAAAAATCTCTTTCTTTTAAAATTATGAGCTATTAGGGTTGAACTAGTGGAATGACTTATGGATTGGTAGTCAACACTCAGTTAAAAATCCCCTGTCTCCCTCTTTCGCGACGATTGCAAAACCTGATATATATAAACTAAAAAGAGTTTACAATACCAAAAAATTATAGACAATTTTTGGAATGATCTCTCTCTACATTTGTGCATTATGCATTTCCATTTTAGGTGTAATATTTTTTATTAAAGCAAACCTGAATTTTCACTTTCCCTTCATCTCATAAAGAAAAAAAAGAGATAAAAGGCAAATAGATCACAACAAAAAGAAAATTTTAGAGTTTATGTATGGAAATAATTTAAAGCAATAACAAATGTAAGTAAAGAAAATTTATTCACACACCAGAAATGAACACAAAAGTTTTTGTTATCCAAGTTTTTGAAATTCCACTAGTTCAACCCTAATAGCTCGGAATTTTATCAGAACAAGATTTTTCTAGACATGTTTTAAAAAATGGATCTGCATGCTTGAAACATCTTAAATATGCAAATGACCTATGGATCCAAACCTTTTGAAGAGAATAACATTAAATCCCCAAGTGAACGTGCGGTGGGATATTTACCAAAGTCAAACAAGCCATTATTTTGCTCTTTTACAAAAAGCTGACATTTCGATCATAAATGATTGTAAAGTGATTTATCATGCGTAACGGGCTATATTTTTTTAAGGAATGACTTACGGATTGGGTGTCAACACTCAATAAAAAATCCCCTGCCTCCCCCTTTTTCCTAACGATTGCATAACCTGATATATAAAAACTAAAAAGGGTTTACAATCTTAAAAATTACAGGCACTTTTAGGAATTATCTCTCTCTACATTTGTGCATTATGCATTTTCATTTTATATGTATACTTTTTTCTTAAATCAAAACTTTAGTTTTTAGTTTCCCTTCATCTCGTAAACAAAAAAAGAGATAAAAGGCATGTAGATCACAACAAAATGAAAATTTTAGAGTTTATGTATGGAACTAATTTAAAGAAATAACATATATAAGTAAAAGAAAATTTATTCCCACACCACAAATTAACACAAAAGTTTTTTTACTCAAGCTTAGGAAATTCCACTAGTTCGACCCTAAATGCTTGAAATTTTTTAAGGAAGAGGTTTTTCAACACATGTTTTAAAAAATGGATACGCATGCTTGAAACATGTTAAAGATGCAAATGACCTATGGATGCAAACCTTTTAAAGTGAATAAAATTAAATTCCCAAGTGAACGTGCGTTGGGATATTTACACGAGTAAAAAAAACCATTATTTTGCCCATTTACAAAAATCTAACCTAACGATCATAGGTGATTTTAAAGCGATTTATCAAGCGTAACAGGCTATATTTTTTTAAGGAATGACATTTGGATTGGTAGTCAACACTCAGTTAAAAATCCCCTACCTCCCCCTTTTTATGATGATTGTAGAACCTGATATATAAAAATTAAAAAGAGTTTACAATCCCTAAAAATTACAAACACTTCTTGGAATTATATATCTCTACATTTGGGCATTGTGCATTTCTATTTTAGATCTATACTTTTTTCTTAAATCAAAATTTGAGTTTTCACTTTCCCTTCATCTTGTAAACAAAAAAAGATATAAAAGGCAAATAGATCACAACAAAAAGAAAATTTTTGAGTTCATGTATGGAAATAATTTAAAGTGATCACAAATGTAGGTGAAGAAATTTTTTTCACTCACCACAAATGAACAAATTTTGTTATCCGTGTTTGGGAAATTCCACTAGTTCAACCCTAATAGCTCGGAATTTTATAAGAAAGAGATTTTTCTACACATGTTTTTAAAAATGGACATGCATGCTTGAAATATGTTAAAGATGGAAATGACCTATGGATCCAAACCTTTTAAAGAGAATAACATTAAATTCCCAAGTGAACGTGCAGTGGGATATTTACCCGAGTCAAACAAGCTATTATTTTGCCCATTTACAAATAGTTGACCTAACAATCTTAGATGATTGTAAAGTGATTTATCATGCATAACGGGCTATATTTTTGTATGGAATGACTTTTGGATTGGGAGTCAACACTCAGTTAAAAATCCCCCGCCTCCCCCTTTTCCCGACGATTGCAGATCCAGATATGTAAAAACTAAAAAGAGTTTACAATCCCTAAAAATTACAAACACTTTTTGGAATTATCTCTCTCTACATTTGTGCATTGTCCATTTCCATTTTAGATATATACTTTTTTCTTAAATGAAAACTTGAGTTCTCACTTTCCCTTCTTCTCGTAAAAAAAAAAAGATACAAAAAGGCAAAAATAGATCACAACAAAATGAAAATTTTACAGCTTATGTATGGAAATAATTTAAAGTGATAACAAATGTGAATAAAATTTTTTTATCACACATCACAAATGAAGACAAAAATTTTGTTATCCAAGTTGTGGAAATTCCACTAGTTCAACCCTAAAAGCTTGAAATTTTATAAGAAAGACATTTTTCTACACATGTTTTAAAAAATGGAAATGCACGCTTGAAACATGTTAAAGATGCAAATGACCTAGGGATCCAAACCTTTTAAAGTGAATAACAATAAATTTTCAAGTGAAAGTGAGGTGGGATATTTACCCGAGTCAAACTAGCCATTATTTTTCCCATTTACAAAAAGCTGACCTTATGATCTTAGATGATTGTAAAGTGATTTATCATGCATAACAGGCTATTATTTAGTAAGAAATGACTTATGGATTGGGAGTCAACACTCAGTTAAAAATCCCCCACCTCCCCCGTTTCCCGACGATTGCAAAACTTCATATATAAAAACTAAAAAGATTTTACAATCCCAAAAAATTACAGACACTATCTGGAATTATCTCTCTCTACATTTGTGCATTGTGCATTTCCTTTTTAGATATATAATGTTTTCTTAAATCTGAACTTGAGTTTTCAATTTCCCCTCATCTCGTAAACAAAAAAAGAGATAAAAGGCATATAGATCACAACAAAATAAAAAATTTAGAGTTTATGTATGGGAATAACTTAAAGCGATAACAAATGTGAGTAAAAAAATTTATTCACACACCACAAATGAACACATAATTTTTGTTATCCAAGTTGTGGAAATTCCACTAGTTAAACCCTAAATGCTTGGAATTCTATAAGAAAGATATTTTTCTGGACATGTTTTGAAAAATGGATACGCATTCTTGAAACATGTTAAAGATGCAAATGACCTATGGATCCAAACCTTTTAAAGTGAATGACATTAAATTCCCAAGTGAACGTGCGTTAGAATATTTACACCAGTACAAAAAGCCATTATTTTGCCCATTTACAAAAAGCTGACCTAAAAATTATAGATGGATTTAAAGTGAATTATCATGCGTAATGGGATATATTTTGGTAAGGAATGACTTATAGATTGGGAGTCAACACTCAGTTAAAAATCCCATGCCTCCCTCTTTTCACGACGATTGCAGAACCTGATATATAAAAACTAAAAAGACTTTACAATTCCTAAAAATTACAGACACTTTTTGGAATTATATCTCTCTACATTTTTACATTGTGCATTTCTATTTTAGATCTATGTTTTTTTCTTAAATCAAAATTTGGGTTTTCACTTTCCCTTTATCCTGTAAAAAAAAAGATATAAAACGCAAATAAATCACAACGAAACGAAAAGTTTTGAGTTCGTGTATGGAAAAAATTTAAAGTGATAAAAAATGTAAGTGAAGAAAATTTATTCACTCACCACAAATGAACAAATTTTGTTATCCATGTTTGGCAAATTCCACTAGTTCAACCTTAATAGCTCAGAATTTTATAAGAAAGAGATTTTTCAACACATGTTTTAAAAAATGGATATGCATGCTTGAAACATGTTAAACATGCAAATGACCTATGGATCCAAACCTTTTAAAGAGAATAACATTAAATTCCGAAGTGAACGTGCAGTGGGATATTTAGCCGAGTCAAACAAGCTATTATTTTTCCCATTTAAAAATAGTTGACCTAACAATCATAGATGATTGTAAAGTGATTTATCATGCGTAACGGGCTATATTTTTTTCAGGAATGACTTTCTGATTGGGAGTCAACACTGAATTAAAAATCCCCTGCCTCCCCCTTTTCCCGATGATTGCATAACCCGTTATGTAAAAACTAAAAAGAGTTTACAATCCCTAAAAATTACAGGCACTTTTTGGAATTATCACCCACTACATTTGTGCATTGTTCATTTCAGTTTTAGATATATACTGTTTTCTTAAATGAAAACTTGAGTTCTCACTTTCCCTTCTTCTCAAAAACAAAAAAGATATAAAAGGCAAAAATAGATTGCAACAAAATGAAAATTTTATAGTTTATGTAGGGAAATAATTTAAAGCAATAAGAAATGTCAGTAAAAAAATTTTATTCACACACCACAAATGAACACAAAAGTTTTGTTATCCAAGTTGTGAAAATTCCACTAGTTCAACCCTAAAAGCATGGAATTTTATAAGAAAGACATTTTTCTACACATATTTTAAAAAATGGAAATGCATGCTTTAAACATGTTAAAGATGCAAATGACCTATGGATCCAAATCTTTTAAAGTGAATAACAATAAATTCTCAAGTAAACGTGCGGTGGGATATTTACCCGAGTCAAAAGAGCCATTACTTTTCCCATTTACAAAAAGCTAACCATACGATCATAGATGATTGTAAAGTGATTTATCATGCAGAACAGGTTATTATTTTGTAAGGAATGACTTATGGATTGGGAGTCAACACTCAGTTAAAAATCCCCCGCCTCCCCCTTTTCCTGACGATTGCAAAACTAGATATACAAAAACTAAAAAGATTTTACAATCCCAAAAAATTATAGAGACTTTTTGGAATTAACTCTCTACATTTGTGGATTGTGCATTTCCTTTTTAGATACATAATTTTTTCTTAAATCTGAACTTGAGTTTTCAATTTCCCTTCATTTTGTAAACAAAAAAAGAGATAAAAGGCATATAGATCGCAACAAAATGAAAATTTTAGAGTTTATTTATGGAGAGAATTTAAAGTGATAACCAATGTAAGTGAAGAAGATTTTTTCACTCACCACAAATGAACTAATTTTGTTATCCATGTCTGGGAAATTCCACTAGTTCAACCCTAATAACTCGGAATTTTATAAGCAAAAGATTTTTTTACACTTGTTTTAAAAAATGGATATGCATGCTTGAAACATGTTAAACATGCAAATGGCCTATGGATCCAAACCTTTTAAAGAGAATAACATTAAATTCCCAAGTGAACGTGCAGTAGGATATTTACCCGAGTCAAACAAGCTATTATTTTGCCCATTTACAAATAATTGACCTAACGATCATAGATGATTGTAAAGTGATTTATCATGTGTAACGGGCTATATTTTTGTCAGAAATGACCTTTGGATTGGGTGTTAACACTCAATTAAAAATTCCCCACCTCCCCCTTTTCCCAACGATTGCAGAACTAGATATGTAAAAACTAAAAAGAGGTTACAATCCCTAAAAATTATAGACACTTTTTGGAATTATCTCCCTCTACATTTGTGCGTTGTTCATTTCCATTTTAGATATATACTTTTTTCTTAAATGAAAACTTGAGTTCTCACTTTCCCTTCTTCTCGTAAACAAAAAAGATATAAAAGACAAAAATAGATCGCATGAAAATGAAAATTTTACAGTTTATGTATGGAAATAATTTAAAGCAATAACAAATGTGAATAAAAAAAATTTATTCACACACCACAAATGAACACAAAAGTTTTGTTATCCAAGTTGTGGAAATTCCACTAGTTCAACCCCTTGGAATTTTATAAGAAAGACATTTTTCTACACATGTTTTAAAAAATGAAAAAGTATGCTTGAAACATGTTAAAGATGCAAATGACCTATGGATCCAAATCTTTTAAAGTGAATAACAATAAATTCTCAAGTAAACGTGCCGTGGGATATTTACCCGAGTCAAACAAGCCATTATTTTTCCCATTTACAAAAAGCTGACCTTGCGATCATAGATGATTGTAAAGTGATTTATCATGCATAACAGGCTATAATTTTGTAAGGAATGACTTACGGATTTGGAGTCAACACTCAGTTAAAAATCCCTCGTCTCCCCCTTTTCCCGACGATTGCAAAACTTGATATATAAAAACTAAAATGATTTTACAATCCCAAAAAATTACAGACACATTTTGGAATTATCTCTCTCTACATTTGTGCATTGTGCATTTCCTTTTTAGATACATAATTTTTTCTTTAATCTGAACTTGAGTTTTCAATTTCCCTTCATTTGGTAAACAAAAAAAAAAGAGATAAAAGGCATATAGATCGCAACAAAATGAAAATTTTAGAGTTTATGTATGGGAATAATTTATATCGATAACGAATGTGAGTAAAAAAATTATTCACACACCACAAATGAACACAAAAGTTTTGTTATCCAAGTTGTGGAAATTCCACTAGTTCAAGCCTAAAAGTTTGAAATTTTATAAGAAAGACATTTTTCTACACATGTTTTAAAAAATGGAAATGCATGCTTTAAACATGTTAAAGATGCAAATGACCTATGGTTCCAAACCTTTTAAAGTGAATAACAGTAAATTTTCAAGTGAAAGTGCGGTGGGATATTTACCTGAGTCAAACAAGCCATTATTTTTCCCATTTACAAAAAGCTGACCTTACAATTATAGATGATTGTAAAGTGATTTATCATGCATAACAGGCTATTATTTTGTAAGGAATGACTTATGGATTGGGAGTCAACACTCAGTAAAAAATCCCCCGCCTCCCCCATTTCCCGACGATTGGAAAACTTGATAAATAAAAACTGAAAAGATTTTACAATCCCAAAAAATTACATACACCTTTTGGATATATCTGTCTCTGCATTTGTGCACTGTACATTTCCTTTTTAGACATATAATTTTCTTTTAAAACTGAACTTGAGTTTTAATTTCCCTTCATCTCGTAAACAAACAAAGAGATAAAAGGCATATAGATCACAACAAAATGAAAATTTTAGAGTTTATGTACGGGAATAATTTAAAGCGATAACAAATGTGAGTAAAAAAATTTTATTCACACACCACAATTGAACACAAAAGTTTTGTTATCCAAGTTGTGGAAATTCCACAAGTTCAACCCTAAAAGCTTGGAATTTTATAAGAAAGACATTTTTCTACACATGTTTTAAAAAATGGATACGCATGCTTGAAACATGTTAAAGATGCAAATGACCTATGGATCCAAACCTTTTAAAGAGAATAACATAAAATTCCCAAGTGAACATGCAGTGGGATATTTACCCGAGTCAAACAAGCTATTATTTTGCCCATTTACAAATAGTTGACCTAACGGTCATAAATGATTGTAAAGTGATTTATCATGCGTAAAGGGCTATATTTTTGTCAGGAATGACTTTTGGATTGGGTGTCAACACTCAATTAAAAATCCTTCGCCTTCCCCTTTTCCCGACGATTGCTGAACCAGATATGTAAAAACTAAAAATAGTTTACAATCCCTAAAAATTACAGACACTTTTTGGAATTATCTCTCTCTACATATGTTCATTGTTCATTTCAATTTGAGATATATACTTTTTTCTTAAATGAAAACTTGAGTTCTCACTTTCCCTTCTTCTCGTAAACAAAAAAAGATGTAAAAGACAAAAATAGATCACAACAAAATGAAAATTTTACAGTTTATGTATGGAAATAATTTAAATTGATAACAAATGTGAGTAAAAAAAATTTATTCACACACCACAAATGAAATCAAAAGTTTTGTTAACCAAGTTGTGGAAATTCTTCTAGTTCAACCCTAAAAGCTTGGAATTTTATAAGAGAGACATTTTTCTACACATGTTTTAAAAAATTGAAATACATGCTTGAAACATGTTAAAGATGCAGATGATCTATGGATCCAAATCTTTTAAAGTGAATAACTATAAATTCTCAAGTGAACGTGCGGTGGGAAATTTACCCGAGTCAAACAAGCCATTATTTTTCCCATTTTCAAAAAGCTGACCATACGATCATAGATGGTTGTAAATTAATTTATCAAGCGTAACAGGCTATTTTTTTGTAAGGAATGACTTATGGATTGGGAGTCAACACTCAGTTAAAAATCCCCCGCCTCCGCCCTATCCCAACGATTGCAAAACTTGATATATAAAAACTAAAAAGATTTTACAATCCCAAAAAATTTTAGACACTTTTTGGAATTATCTCTCTCTGCATTTGCGCATTGTGCATTTCCTATTTAGACATATAATTTTTTTTTAAATCTGAAATTGAGATTTCTATTTCCCTGCATCTCGTAAACAAAAAAAGAGATAAAAGGCATATAGATCACAAAAAAATGAAAATTTTAGAGATAATGTACGGGAATAATGTAAAGCGAGAACAAAGGTGAGAAAAAAATTTATTCACACACCACAAATGAACACAAAAGTTTTGTTATCCAAGTTGAGGAAATTCCACAAGTTCAACCCAAAAAGCTTGGAATTTATAAGAAAGACATTTTTCTACACATGTTTAAAATAATGGATACGCATGCTTGAAACATGTTAAAGATGCAAATAGATTGCAACAAAAATGAAAATTTTATAGTTTATGTAGGGAAATAATTTAAAGCAATAAGAAATGTTAGTAAAAAAATTTTATTCACACACCACAAATGAACACAAAAGTTTTGTTATCCAAGTTGTGAAAATTCCACTAGTTCAACCCTAAAAGCTTGGAATTTTATAAGAAAGACATTTTTCTACACATGTTTTAAAAAATGGATACACATGCTCTAAACATGTTAAAGATGCAAATGACCTATGGATCCAAACCTTTTAAAGTGAATAACATTAAATTCCCAAGTAAATGTGCGTTGGGATATTTACACGAGTAAAAAAAACCATTATTTTGCCCATTTACAAAAAGTTGACCTAACGATCATAGATGATTTTAAAGTGATTTATCATGCGTAACAGACAATATTTTTGTAATGAATAACTTATGGATTGAGAGTCAACACTCAGTTAAGAATCCCCTCCTTCCCCCTTTTCACGATGATTGTAGAACCTGATATATAAAAACTAAAAAGATTTTACAATCCCTAAAAATTACAGACACTTTTTGGAATTATATCTCTCTACATTTTTGCATTGTGCATTTCTTTTTTAGATCTATACTTTTTTCCTAAATCAAAATTTCAGTTTTCACTTTGCCTTCATCCTGTAAACAAAAAAAGATATAAAAGGCAAATTGATCACAACAAAATGAAACTTTTTGAGTTCATGTATGGAAAGAATTTAAAGCGATAACAAATGTAAGTAAAGAAAATTTAGTCACTCACCAAAAATGAACAAATTTTGTTATCCATGTTTGGGAAATTCCACTAGTTCAACCCTAATAGCTCGGAATTTTATAAGAAAGAGATTTTTCTACACACGTTTTAAAAAATGGATATGCATGCTTGAAACATGTTAAACATGAAATGACCTATGGATCCAAACCTTTTAAGGAGAATAACATTAAATTCCCTAGTGAACGTGCTGTGGGATATTTACCCGAGTCAAACAAGCTATTATTTTTCCCATTTACAAATAGTTGACTTAACGATCATAGATGATTGTAAAGTGATTTACATGCGTAATGGGCTATGTTTTCGTCAGGAATGACTTTTGGATTGGGAGTCAAAACTTAGTTAAAAATCTCCCACCTCCCCCTTTTTTCCGATGATTGCAGTACCAGATATGTAAAAACGAAAAAGAGTTTACAATCCCTAAAAACTATAGACACTTTTTGTAATTATCTCTCTACATTTGTGCATTGTTCATTTCTATTTTAGATATATACATTTTTCTTAAATGAAAACTTGAGTTCTCACTTTCCCTTCATCTCGTAAACAAAAAAAGAGATAAAAGGCAAATAGATCATGAAAAAATGAATATTTTAGAGTTTATGTATGGAAAGAATTTAAATCAATAACAAATGTAAATAAATAAAATTTATTCACACACCTCAAATGAATACAAAAGTTTTGTTATCCAAGTTTGGGAAATTCCACTAGTTCAACCAAAATGGCTTGGAATTTTATGAGAAAGAGATTTTTCCACACATGTTTTAAAAAATGATATACGTGTTTGAAACTTGTTTAAGATGCAAATGACCTATGGATCCAAAACTTTTAAATAGAATAACATTAAATTATCAAGTGAACGTACGGTGGGATATTTACCCAAGTCAAACATGCCACTATTTTGCCCATTTAAAAAAAGTTGATCTAATGATCATAGATGATTGTAAAGTGATTTATCTTGTGTAATGTGGTATTTTTTTAAGGAATGACTTAATGATTGGGAGTCAACACTCTGTTAAAAATCTCCCGCCTACCCCTTTCCCCGACGATTGCAAAACCTGAAATAAAAAAACTAAAAAGAGTTTGCAATCCATAAAAATTATAGAAACTTTTTTGAATTCTCTCACTCTATATTTGTGCATTGTGCATTTCATTTTTAGATCTACACTTTTTTCTTAAATTGAAACTTGAGTTTTCAATTTCCCTTCATCTTGTAAACAAAAAAAGAGATAAAAGGCAAATAGATCACAACAAAATAAAAAATTTAGAGTTTATGTATTGAAAGATTTTAAAGCAATAAAAAATTTAAGTAATGAAAATTTATTCACACACCACAAATGAACACAAAAGTTTTGTTATCCAAGTTTGGGAAATTCCACTAGTTCTACCCTAATAGCTTGGAATTTATAAGAAAGATATTTTTCTACACAAGTTTAAAAAAATGGATATGCATGCTTCAAACATGTTAAAGATTTAAATCACCTACGGATCTAAACCTTTTAAAAAGAATAACATTAAATTCTCCAGTGAACATGCGGTGGGATATTTACCCGAGTCAAACAAGCAAATATTTTGCCCACTTACAAAAAGCTCATCTAACGATGATAGATGATCTTAAAGTGATTTATCATGTGTAACTGGCTGTATTTTTGTAAGGAAAGACTTATGGATTGGGAATCAACACTCAGTTAAATATCCACAACCTCCCCCTTTTTCTGACGATTGTAAATCATGATAAATAAAGACTAAACAGAGTTTACAATCGCTAAAAATTACATACACTTTTTGAATTAACTCTCTCTACATTTGTGCATAGTACATTTCCATTTTATATGTGTACTATTTTCTTAAATCAAAATTTTAGTGTTCAATTTCGCTTCTTCTTGTAAACAAAAAAAAGAGATAAAAGGCAAATAGATCATAACAAAATGACAATTTTAGAGTTTATGTATGGAAAGCATTTAAAGTAATAACAAATGTAAGTAAAGAAAATTTATTCACACACCGCACATGAACACAAAAGTTTTGTTATCCCTGTTTGGCATATTCCACTAGTTCAACCCTAGTGGGTTGGAATTTTATAAGAAAGAGATTTTTCTACAAATGTTTTAAAAATGGATATGCATGCTTGAAACAAGTTAAAGATGCAAATCACCTATGGATCCAAACCTTTTAAAGTGATTAACATTAAATTCTCAAGTGAACGTGTGTGGGATATTTACCTGAGTCAAACAAGCCATTATTTTGCGCTTTTACAAATAGCTGACCTAACGATCATAGATGATTGTAAATTGATTTATCATGCGTAACGGGCTATATTTTTATAAGGAATGACTTATTGATTGGGATTCAACACTTAGTTAAAAATCCCCCGCCTCCCCTTTTTCGGACGATTCCATAACATGTTATACAAAAAGTAAAAAGAGTTTTGCACTTCCTAAAAATTATAGACACATTTTGGAATTATTTCTCTCTACATTTGTGCATTGTGCATTTCAATTTTAGATGTATACTTTTTCCTTAAATCAAAACTTGAGTTTTCACTTTCCCTTCATTTCATAAACAAAAAAAGAGATAAAAGGCAAATAAGTAACAACAAAATGAAAATTTTTGAGTTTATGTATGGAAAGAAAATTTATTCACACACCACAAATCAACACAAAAGTTTTGTTGTCCAAGTTTGGGAAATTCCACTAGTTCAACCCTAATAGCTTGGAATTTTATTGGAAAGAGATTTTTCTACACATGTTTTAAAAAATGGATATACATGCTTGAAACATGTTAAAGATGCAAATGACCTATGGATCCAAACCTTTTAATGAGAAGAACTTTAAATTCTCAATTGAACGTGCGGTGGGATATTTACCCGAGTCAAACAAGCCATTATTTTGCCCATTTTCCAAAAGGTGACCTACTGATGATAGATGATTGTAAAGTGAGTTATCATGTGTAAGGGGCTATATTTATGTAAGGAATGACTTATGGATTGGTAGTCAACACTCGGTTAGAAATCCTCCGCCTCCCCCTTTTCACAACGATTGCAAAACCTGATATATAAAAACTAAAAAGAGTTTGCAGTCCCTAAAAATTACAAACACTTTTTTGAATTAAATCTCTCTACATTTGAGCATTGTGCTTTTATTTTTTAGAAATAAACTTTTTTCTTAAATTGAAACTTGTGTTTCACTTTCCATTCATCTCGCAAACAAAAAAGAGATTAAATGCAAATTGATCACCACAAAATGAAAATTTTGGAGTTTATGTATGGAAAGAATTTAAAGCAAGAACAAATGTATGTAAAGAAAATTTATTCACTCAGCAGAAATGAACACAAAAGTTTTGTTATCCAAGTTTGGGAAATTCCTCTAGTTCAACCCATATAGCATGCAATTTTATAAAAAAGAAATTTTTCTAGACATGTTTTAAAAAATGCATATGCATGCTTGAAACATGTTAAAGATGAAAATCACCTATGGATCCAAACCTTTTAAAGAGAATAACATTAAATTCTCATGTGAACGTGCGGTGGGATATTTACCCGAGTCAAAGGAGCCATTATTTCTCCCATTTACAAAAAGCTAACCAAACGATCGTAGATAATTGCAAAGTGATTTATCATGCGTAACGGGCTATATGTTTGTATGGAATGACTTGGAGCAACACTCAATTACAAATCCCCCGCTTCCCCCTTGTCCCAACGATTGTAAAACCTGATATATAAAAAATAAAAAGAGTTTGTAATCCCTAAAAATTACAGACGCTTTTTTGAATTATCTCTCTCTACATTTTTGCATTGTGCATTTCAATTTTAGATGTACACCTTTTTCTTAAATCGAAACTTGAGTTTTCACTTTCCCTTCATCTCGTAAACCAAACAAGATATAAAAGGCAAATAAATCTCAACAAAATGAAAATTTTAGAGTTTATGTATGGAAAGAATTAAAAGCAATAACAAATTTTAGTAAGGAAAATTTTTTCACACACCACAAATGAGGACAAAAGTTTTGTTATGAAAGTTTGGGAAATTCCACTAGTTCAACCCTAACAGCTTAGAATTTTATAAGAAACACATTTTTCTACACATGTTTTAAAAAATGGATATACATGCTTGAAACATGTTAAAGATGCAAATGACCTATGGATCCAAACCTTTTAAAGAGAATAACATTAAATTCTCAAGTGAACGTGCGGTGAGATATTTGCCCGAGTCAAACAAGCCATTATTTTTCCCATTTACAAAAAGTTGAGCTAATGATCACAGATGATTGTAAAGCGATTTATCATTCATAATGGGCTATATTTTTGTAAGGATACTTATGGATTTGGAGTCAACATTCAGTTAAAATTCCCCCGCCTCTCCCTTTTCTCGACAATTGCAAAACCTCATATATAAATACTAAAAAGAGTTTACAACCCTAAAAATTAAACACACTTTTTAGAATTAACTCTCTCTACATTTGTCCATTGTACATTTCAATTTTAGATGTATACTATTTTCTTAAATTAAAATTTGAGTTTTCAATTTTGCTTCTTCTTGCAAAAAAAAAAAAGAGATAAAAGGCAAATAGATCATTACAAAATGACAATTTTAGAGTTTATGTATGAAAAGAATTTAAAGTAATAAAAAATTTAAGTAAAAAAAATTTATTCACACACCGCACATGAACATAAAAGTTTTTTTATCCATGTTTTGCAAATTCCACTAGTTCAACCCTAATGGCTTGGAATTTTATAAGAAAAAGATTTTTCTACAAATGTTTTAAAAAATGGATATGCATGCTTGAAACAAGTTAAAGATGCAAATGACCTATGGATCCAAACCATTTAAAGTGATTAACATTAAATTCTCAAGTTAATGTGTGGTGGGATATTTACCTGAGTCAAAAAAGTCATTATTTTGCCCTTTTATAAATAGCTGAGCTAACGATCGTAGATAATTGTAAAGTGATTTATCATGCGTAACGGGCTATATTTTTTAATGAATGACTTATTGATTGGGATTCAACACTTAGTTAAAAATCCCCCGCCTCCCCCTTTTCCCGACGATTGCAAAACATGTTATACAAAAAGTAAAAAGTGTTTACAATCCCTAAAAATTGCAAGCACGTTTTGGAATTATCTCTCTCTACATTTGTGCACTGTGCATTTTAATTTTAGATGTATACTTTTTCCTTAAATCAAAACTATAGTTTTCACTTTCCCTTCATCTCGTAAACAAAAAAAGAGATAAAAGGCAAATAAGTAACAACAAAATGAAAATTTTTGAGTTTATGTAAGGAAAGAAAATAAAGCAATTACAAATGTAAGTAAAGAAAATTTATTCACACACCACAAATGAACAGAAAAGTTTTGTTATCCAAGTTTGGGAAATTCCACTAGTTCAACCCTAATAGCTTGAAATTTTATTGGAAAGATATTTTTCTACACATGTTTTAAAAAATGGATATACATGCTTGAAACATGTTAAAGATGCAAATGACCTATGGATCCAAACCTTTTAAAGAGAACAACTTTAAATTCTCAATTGAACGTGCGGTGTGATATTTACCCGAGTCAAACAAGCCATTATTTTGCCCATTTTCCAAAAGGTGACCTACCGATGATAAATGATTGTAAAGTGAATTATCATGCTTAAGGGGTCATACTTATGTAAGGAATGACTTATGGATTGGCAGTCAACCCTCAGTTACAAATCCTCCGCCTCCCCCTTTTCAAGACGATTGCAAAACCTGATATATAAAAACTAAAAAGAGTTTGCAGTCCCTAAAAATTACCAATACTTTTTTGAATTATCTCTCTCTACATTTGAGCATTGTGCATTTTATTTTTAGAAGTACACTTTTTTCTTAAATCGAAACTTGAGTTTTCCCTTTCCCTTCATCTCGCAAACAAAAAAAGATATTAAAGGCAAATTGATCACTACAAAATGAAAATTTTGGAGTTTATGTATGGAAAGAATTTAAAGAAATAACAAATCTAAGAAAAGAAAATTTATTCACACACCACAAATGAACAAAAAAGTTTTGTTATCCAAGTTTGGGAAATTGCTCTAGTTCAACCCATATAGCATGGAATTTTATAAGAAAGAAAATTTTCTTGACATGTTCTAAAAAATGGATATGCATGTTTGAAACATGTTAAAGTTGAAAATCACCCATGGATCCAAACCTTCTAAAGAGAATAACATTAAATTCTCAAGTGAACGTGTGGTGGGATATTTACCCGAGTCAAAGGAGTCATTATTTCTCCCATTTACAAAAACCTGACCAAACGATCATAGATTATTTTAAAGTGATTTATCATGCGTAACGGGTTATATGTTTTTAAGGAATGACTTATGGATTTGGAGTCAACGCTCAGTTAAAAATCCTCCGCCTCCCTCTTTTCCCGACGATTACAAAACCTGATATAAAAAAAATAAAAAGAGTTTTTTATACCCAAAAATTATAGACACTTTTTTGAATTATCTCTCTCTACATTTGTGGATTGTGCATTTCAATTTTAGATGTACACCATTTTATTAAATCTAAACTTGAGTTTTGACTTTCCCTTCATCTCTCGTAAACAAAAAAAAGAGATAAAAGGCAAATAGATAAGAACAAAATAAAAATTTTAGAGTTTATGTATGGAAAGAATACAAAGCAATAACAAATGTAAGTAAAGAAAATTTATTCACACACCACAAATGAACACAACAGTTTTGTTATCCAAGTTTGGGAAATTCCACTAGTTCAACCCTAATAGCTTGGAATTTTATAGGAATGAGATTTTTCTACACATGTTTTAAAAATGGATATGCATGCTTGAAACATGTTAAAGATGCAAATGACCTACGGATCCAAACCTTTTAAAGAGAATAGCATTAACTTCTCGAGTGAACATGCGGTGGGATATTTAACTGAATCAAACAAGCCAATATTTTGCCCTTTTATAAAAAGCTGACTTAACAATCATAGATGATTATAAAGTGATTTATCATGCGTAACGGGTTCTATTTTTGAAGGAATGACTCATGGATTGGGAGGCAACACTCAGTTAAAAATCCCTGCTACCCCCTTTTCCCAACGATCGCAAAACCTGATATATAAAAACGAAAAAGAGTTTACAATCCCTAAAAGTTATAGACACCTTTTGGAATTATCTCTCTATATATTTTTGCATTGTGCATTTCTATTTTATATGTATACTTTTTTCTTAAATCAAAACTTGATTTTTCACTTTCCCTTCATCGTAAACAAAAACAGAGATAAAAGGCAAAAATAGATCACAACAAAACGAAAATTTTAGAGTTCATGTATGAAAAAAAATTTAAAGTAATAACAAATGTAAGTAAAGAAAATTTATTCACACACCACAACTGAACACAAAAAAATTGTTATCCAAGTTTGGCAAATTCCACTAGTTCAACCATTCTAGCTTGGCATTTTATAAGAAAGAGAGCTTTCTACACATCTTTTATAAAATGGATATGCATGCTTGAAACATGTAAAAGAGGCAAATGGCCAATGGATCCAAACATTTTAAAGAGAATAACATTAAATTCTCAAGTGAATGTGCGGCGGGATATTTACCTAAGTCAAACAAGCCATTTTTTTACCATTAACTAAAAGCTGACCTAATGATCATAGATGATTGTAAAGAGATTTATCTTTCGTAACGGGCTATAATTTTGTAAGGAATGAATTTGGGTTGGGAGTCAACACTCAGTTAAAAATCCCCCACCTCCCTCTTTTCCCGACGATTGCAAAACCTGATATATAAAAAGTAAAAACAGTTCACGATCCCAAAAAATTACGGACCCTTTTTGGAATTTCTCTCTCTAAATTTTTGCATTGTGCATTTCCACTTTAGATATATACTTTTTTCTTAAATCAAAACTTGAGTTTTCAGTTTCCCTTCATCTCGAACACAAAAAAGAAGATAAAAAGCAAATACATCACAACAAAATGATAATTTTAGAGTTTATGTATATAAATAATTTAAAGCAAAAAAAAATTTAAATAAAGAAAATTTATTCACACACCACAAATGAACAAAAGTTTTTTTAAGCAAGTTTGGGAAATTCCACTAGTTCAACCCTAATGGCTTGGAATTTTAAAAGAAAGATATTTTTCTACACATGTTTTAAAAAATGGATAGGCATGCTTGAAACATGTTAAAGATGCAAATGACCTATGGATCCAAACCTTTGTAAGAAAATAACATTGAATTCTCAAGTGAACATGCGGTGGGATATTTACCCGAGTCAAACAAGCCATTATTTGGCCCATATACAAAAAGTTGCCCTAACGATCATAGATGATTGTAAAGTGATTTATCATACATAACGGGCTATATTTTTTTAAGTAATGACTTATGGATTGGGAACCAACACTCAGTTAAAAATCCCCAGCCTCCCCCTTTTCCCGACGATGGCAAAATCAAATATATAAACACAAAGAAAAGTTTGTTATCAGTAAAAATTACAGACACTTTTCGGAATTATCTCTCTCCACATTTGTGCGTTGTGAATTTCTATTTTAGATGTTAACTTTTTTCTTAAATCAAAACTTGAGTTTTCACTTTCCTTTCATCTCGTAAATAAAAAAAGAGATAAAGTCAAATAGACCAATACAAAATGAAAATTATAGAGTTTATGTATGGAAAGAATTTAAACCAAAAAAAAAAATGTAAGTAAATAAAATTTATACACACACCACAAAAGAACAAAATAGTTTTGTTATCCAAGTTTGGGAAATTCCACTAGTTCAATCCTAATATCTTGGAATTTTATAAGAAAGAGATTTTTCTAAAAATGTTTTAAACAATGGATATGCATGCTTGAAACATGATAAAGATGCAAATAACCTATGGATCCAAACCTTTTAAAGTGATTAACATTAAATTCTCAAGTGAACGTGCGGTGGGATATTTACCTGAGTCAAACAAGCCATATTTTTGCCCTTTTATAAATACCTGACTAACGATCATAGATGATTGTAAAGTGATTTACCATGCGTAACGAGCTATATTTTTGTAAGGAATGACTTATTTATTTGGATTCAACACTTAGTTAAAAATCCACCGCCTCCCCCTTTTCCCGACGTTTGCAAAACATGCTATACAAAAAGTAAAAATAGTTTACAATCCCTAAATATTACAGACACATTTTGGAATTATCTCTCTCTACATTTGTACATTGTGCATTTCAATTTTAGATGTATACTTTTTCCTAAAATCAAAACTTGAGTTTTCACTTTCCCTTCAACTTGTAAACAAATAAAGAGATAAAAGGCAAAGAAGTAACAACAAAATGAAAATTTTTGAGTTTATGTATGGAAAGATAATAAAGCAATAACAAATTTAAGTAAAAAAAACTTATTCACACACCACAAATGAACACAAAAGTTTTGTTATCCAAGCTTGGGAAATTCCACTAGTTCAACCCTAATACTTTGGAATTTTATTGGAAAGAGATTTTTCTACAAATGTTTTAAAAAATGGATATGCATGTTTGAAACATGTTAAAGAAGCAAATGACCTATGGATCCAAACCTTTTAAATATAATAACATTAAATTCTCAACTGAACATGCGTTGGGATATTTACCCGAGTCAAACAAGCCATTATATTGCCCATTTTCAAAAAGTTGACCTACCGATGATAGATGATTGTAAAGTAATTTATCATGCGTAAGGGGCTATATTTATGTAAGGAATGACTTATGGATTGGCAGTCGACACTCAGTTAGAAATTGTCCGCTTCCCCCTTTTCACGACGATTCCAAAACCTGATATATAAAAACTAAAAAGAGTTTGCAATCCCTAAAAATTACAAAGACTTTTTTGAATTATCTCTCTCTACATTTGTGCATTGTGCATTTCAATTTTAGATGTACACCTTTTTCTTAACTCGAAACTTGAGTTTTCACTTTCCCTTCATCTCGTCAACAAAAAAAGAGATAAATGGCAAATAAATCACAACAAAATGAAAATTTTAGAGTTTATGTAAGGAAAGATTTAAAGCAATAACAAATGTTAGTAAAGAAAATTTATTCACACACCACAAATGAAGACAAAAGTTTTGTTATGAAAGTTTGGGAAATTCCACTAGTTGAAACCTAACAGCTTGGAATTTTATAAGAACCATATTTTTCTACCGAGTGAACATGCAGTGGGATATATACCCGAGTCAAACAAGCCATTTTTTTGGCCATTTACAAAAAGTTGAGCTAATGATCATAGATGATTATAAAGTGATTTATGATGCATAATGGGCTATATTTTTGTAAGGAATTACTTATGGATTTAGAGTCAACATTCAGTTAAAAATCCACCGCCTCCCCCTTTTCCCGACGATTGCCAAACCTGATATATAAATACTAAAAAGATTTTAAAACCCTAAAAATTAAACACATATTTTTGAATTAACTCTCTCTACATTTGTGCATTGTGCATTTCCATTTTAGATGTATACTGTTGTCTTAAATCAAAATTTGAGTTTTCAATTTCGCTTCTTCTTGTAAAAAAAAAAAAAAGAGATAAAAGGCAAATAGATCATAACAAAATGACAATTTTAGAGTTTATGTATGGAAAGAATTTAAAACATTAAAAAATGTAGTAAAGAAAATTTATTCACTCACTACAAATGAACACAAAAGTTTTGTTATCCAAATTTGAGAAATTCCACTTGTTAAACCCTAATAGACTGGAATTTTATAAAAAAGATATTTTTCTACACATGTTTTAAAAAATGGATATGCAAGCTTGAAACTTGTTAAAGATTTAAATGACATATGGATCCAAATCTATTAAAGAGAATAACATTAAATTCTCAAGTGAACGTGCAGTGGGATATTTACCCGAGTCAAACCAGCCATTTTTTTGCCCAATTACAAAAAGCTAACCTAATAATTATAGATGATTGTAAAATGATTTGTCATGCATAAAAGGCTATATTTTTTAAAGGAATAACTTATGGATTGGGAGTCAATACTCAGTTAAAAATCCCCCGCCTCCCCCTTTTCCCGACGATTGCAAAACCGGATATATAAAAACTAAATAGAGCTTACAATCCCTAAAAATTGTAGACACTTTTTTGAATTATCTCTCTATACATTTGTGGATTATACATTTCAATTTTAGATGTATACTTTTTTCGTAAATCAAAAGTTGAGTTTTCACTTTCCTTTCATGTCATAAACAAAAAAAGAGATCTAAGGCAAATAGATCACAACAAAATAAAAATTTTAGAGTTTATGTATGGGAATAATTTAAAACAATAATAAATGTAAGTAAAGAAATTTTTTCACAAACCACAAATGAACAAAAAAGTTTTGTTATCCAAGTTTGGGAAATTCCTCTAGATTAACCCTAATGGTTTGGAATTTTATAAGAAAGAGATTTTTCTACACATGGTTTAAAAAATGGATATGCATGCTTGAAACATGTTAAAGATGCAAATGACCTATGGATCCAAACCTTTTAAAGAGAATAACATTAAATTTTCAAGTAAACGTGCGGTGGAATATTTACCTGAGTCAAACAAGCCATTATTTTGTCCATTTAAAAATAGCTGACCTAACGATCATGGATGATTGTAAAGTTATTTATCATGCGTAATGGGTATCTTTTTGTATGTAATGACTTATTGATTGGGATTCAACACTCAGTTAAAAATTCCCTGCCTCCTCCTTTTCCCGACGATTGCAAAACATGCTATATAAAAACTAAAAAGAATTTACAATCCTTAAAAATTAAAAACACTTTTTGGAATTATCTCTCTCTACATTTGTGCATTGTGCATTCCATTTTAGATGTATATTTATTCCTAAAATAAAAACTTGAGGTTTTTCACTTTCCCTTTATCTCGTAAACAAAAAAAGAGATAAAAGGCAAATAGATCATGAAAAATTTAATATTTTAGAGTTTATGTATGGAAAGAATTTAAAGAAATAACAAATGTAAGTAAAGAGAATTTATTCCCACACCAGAAATGAACACAAAAGTTTTGTTATCTAAGTTTGAGAAATTCCACTAGTTCAACCCAAATGGCTTAGAATTTTTTTAGAAAGAGATTTTTCTACACATGTTTTAAAAAATGATATGCGTGCTTGAAACATGTTTAAGATGCAAATGACCTATGGATCCAAATATTTTAAAGAAAATAACATTAAATTGTTAAGTGAACGTGCGGTGGGATATTTACCGAGTCAAACAAGCCACTATTTTGCCCATTTACACAAAGTTGATCTGATGATCATTGATGATTGTAAAGTGATTTATCTTGTGTAAGGGGCTATATTTTTTAAAGGAATGACTTATGGATTGGGAGTCAACACTTTGTTAAAAATCCCCCGCCTCACCCTTTTCCCGACAATTGCAAAACCTGATATATAAAAACAGAAAAAAGTTTGCAATCCCTAAAAATTAAAGACACTTTTTTGAACTCTCTCACTCTATAGTTGTGCATTGTGCATTTAAATTTTAGATGTACACTTTTTTCTTAAATCGAAACTTGTGTTTTCAGTTTCCCTTCATCTCATAAACAAAAAAAGAGATAAAAGTTTGCAAAATTTCACTAGTTCAACCCTAATAGCTGGGAATTTTATTGGAAAGAGATTTTTCTACACATGTTTTAAAAAATGGATATGCATGTTTGAAACATGTTAAAGATGCAAATGACCTATGCATCCAAACCTTTTAAACAGTATAACTTTAAATTCTCAACTGAACATGTGGTGGGATATTTACCCGAGTCAAACAAGCCATTATTTTGCCCATTTTCAAAAATTTGACCTACCGATGATAGATGATTGTAAAGTGAATGATCATGCATAAGGGGCTATATTTATGAAAGGAATGACTTATGGATTAGCAGTCAACACTCAGTTAAAAATCCACTGCCTCCCCCTTTTACCGACCATTGCAAATCATGATATATAAAAACTAAACATAGTTTACAATCGCTAAAAATTGCAGACACTTTTTGGAATTATCTCTCTCTACATTTGTGCATTGTGCATTTCCATTTTAGATGTATACGTTTTTCTTAGATCAACACTCTAGCTTTCACTTTCCCTTCATCTCATAAACAAAAAGAGAGATAAAAGGCAAATAGATCACAACAAAATAAAATTTTAGAGTTTTTGTATGGAAAGAATTTAAAGCAATAACAAATGTAAATATAGAAAATTTATTCACACACCACAAATGAACACAAAAATTTTGTTATCCAAGTTTGGGAAATTCCACAACTTCAACCCTAATGGCTTGGAATTTTATAAGAAAGAGATTTTTCTACAAATGTTTTTAAAAATGGATATGCATACTTGAAACATTTTAAAGAAGTAAATGACCTCTTGATCCAAACTTTTTAAAGTGATTAACATTAAATTCTCAAGTGAACGTGTGGTGGGATATTTACCTGAGTCAAACAAGCCATTATTTTTCCCTTTTATAAATAGTTGACCTAACGATCATAGATGATTGTAAAGTGATGTATCATGCGTAACGAGCTATATATTTGTAACGAATGACTTATTGATTAAGATTGAACACTTAGTTAAAAATTTCCTGCCTCCCCCTTTTCCCCATGATTGCAAAACATGCTATACAAAAAGTAAAAAGAGTTTACAATCCCTAAAAATTACAGACACATTTTGGAATTCTCTCTCTCTACATTTGTGCATTGTGCATTTCCATTTTAGATGTATACTTTTTCCTTAAATCAAAACTTGAGTTCTCACTTTCCCTTCATCTCGTAAACAAAAAGAGAGATAAAAGGCAAATAACTAGCAACAAAATGAAAATTTTAGAGTTTATGTATGGAAAGAAAATAAAGCAATAACAAATTTAAGTAAAGAAAATTAATTGATACATCACAAATGAATACAAAAGTTTTGTTATCCAAGTTTGGGAAATTCCCCCAGTTCAACCCTAATAACTTGGAATTTTATTGGAAAGAGATTTTTCTAAACATGTTTTAAAAAATGGATATGCGTGCTTGAAACATGTTAAAGATCAAATGACCTATGGATCCAAACCTTTTAAAGAGAATAACTTTAAATTCTCAACTGAACGTGCGATGGGATATTTACCCGAGTCAAACAAGCCATTATTTTGCCCATTTTCAAAAAGTTGACCTACCAATGATAGATGATTGTAAAGTGATTTATCATATGTAAGCGGCTATATTTATGTCAGGAATGACTTATGGATTGGTAGTCAACACTCAGTTAGAAATCCTCCGCCTCCCCCTTTTAACGACGATTTCAAAACCTGGTATATAAAAACTAAAAGAGTTTGCAATCCCTAAAAATTACAGACACTTTTTTGAATTATCTCTCTCTACATTTGAGCAATGTGCATTTCATTTTTAGAAGTAAACTTTTTTCTTAAATTGAAACTCGAGTTTTCACTTTCCCTTCATCTCGTAAACAAAAAAAGAGATTAAAGGCAAATTGATCACAACAAAATGAAAATTTTGGAGTTTATGTATGGAAAGAATTTAAAGCAATAAAAAATGTAAGTAAATAAAATTTTTTCACAGACGAAAAATGAACACAAAAGTTTTCTTATCCAAGTTTGAGAAATTCCTCTAATTCATAACATATAGCATGGAATTTTTTAAGAAAGAAATTTTTCTAGACATGTTCTAAAAAATTATAGACACTTTTTTGAATTATCTCTCTCTACATTTCTGCATTGTGCATTTCAAATTTAGATGTATACCTATTTATTAAATCGAAACATGAGTTTTCATTTTCCCTTCATCGCTCGTAAACAAAAAATGAGATAAAGGGCAAATAGATGAGAACAAAATGAAAATTTTAGAGTTTATGTATGGAAACAATACAAAGCAATAACAAATGTAACTAAAGAAAATTTATTCACACACCACAAATGAACACAAAAGTGTTGTTATCCAAGTTTGGGAAATTCCACTAGTTCAACCCTAATAGCTTGGAATTTTATAAGAAAGAGATTTTTCTACACAAGTTTTAAAAATGGAAAGGAATGCTTGAAACATGTTATAGATGCAAATGACCTATGGATCTAAACCTTTTGAAGAGAATAACATTAAATTCTCGAGTGAACGTCCGGTGGGATATTTAACCTAGTCAAACAAGCCATTATTTTTCCCATTTATAAAAAGCTGACTTAACGATCATAGATGATTGTAAAGTGATTTATCATGTGTAACGGGTTCTATTTTTGAAGGAATGACTTATGGATTGGCATTCAACACTTAGTTAAAAGTCCCCCACCACCCCTTTTTCCTAACGATTGCAAAACCTGATATATAAAAACTAAAAAGAGTTTACAATCCCTACAAATTACAGACACTTTTTGGAATTATCTCTCTCTATATTTGTGCATTGTGCATTTATATTTTATATGTATACATTTTTCTTAAATCAAAACTGGATTTTTCACTTTCCCTTCATCTCGTAAATGAAAAAAGAGATAAAAGGCAAAAATTGGTCACAACAAAACGAAAATTTTTGAGTTTATGTATGGAAAATAAATTTGAAGCAATAAAAAATGTAGGTAAAGAAAATTTATTCTCTCACCACCATTAAACACAAAAGTTTTGTTATCCAAGTTTGGAAAATTCCACTAGTTTAACCCTTCTAGCTTGGAATTTTATAATAAAGAGAGTTTCCTGCACATGTTTTAAAAAATGGATATGCATGCTTGAAACATGTTAAAGATGCAAATCACCAATGGATCTAAAAATTTTAAAGAGAATAAAATTAAATTCTGAAGTGAACGTGCGGTGGGATATTTACCAAAGTCAAACAAGCCATTTTTTTGCCCATTTACTAAAAGCTGACATAATGATCATAGATGATTGTAAAGAGATTTATCTTTCGTAATGGGCTATATTTTTGTAAGGAATGAATTTGGATTGGGTGTCAAAAATCAGTTAAAAATCCCCCACTCCCCCTTTTCCCGACGATTGCAAAACCTCATATATAAAAACTAAAAACAGTTTACGATCCCGAAAAATTACTGACCATTTTTGGAATCTTCTCTCTCTACATTTGTGCATTGTGCATTTCCTTTTTAGATATATACTTTTTTCTTAAATCAAAACTGGAGTTTTCACTTTCCCATCATCTCGTAAACAAACCAAGAGATAAAAAGCAAATTTTTGAGTTTATGTAAATAAATCATTCAAAGCAATAAAAAATTTAAATAAAAAAAATTTATTCACACACCACAAATGAACACAAAAGTTTTTTTATGCAAGTTTGGGAAATTGCACTAGTTGAACCCTAATGGCTTGGAATTTTAAAAGCAAGATATTTTTCTACACATGTTTTAAAAAATAGTTAGGCAAGCTTGAAACATGTTAAAGATGCAAATGACCTATGGATCCAAACCTTTGTATGAAAATAACATTGAATTCTCAAGTGAACGTGCGGTGGGATATTTATCCGTGTCAAACAAGCCATTATTTGGCCCATATACAAAAAGTTGCCCTAACGATCATAGATAATTGTAAAGTGATTTATCATGCGTAATGGGCTATGTTTTTAAGGAATGACTTATGGATTGGGAGTCAACACTCAGTTAAAAATCTTCCGCCTCCCCCTTTTCCCGTCGATTACAAAATCAGATATATAAAAACAAAAAAAATTTTACAATCCATAAAAATTACAGACACTTGTCGGAATGATCTCTCTCTACTTTTGTGCGTTGAACATTTCCATTTTAGATGTTAACTATTTTCTTAAATCAAAACTTGAGTTTTCACTTTCCCTTGACCTTGTAAACAAAAAAGAGATAAAAGGCAAATAGACCAATACAAAATGAAAATTTTAGAGTTTATGTATTGAAAGAATTTAAAACAATAAAAAATATAAGTAAAGAAAATTTACTCACACACCACAAAGGAACACAATAGTTTTGTTATCCAAGTTTGGGAAATTCCACTAGTTCAACCCTAATAGCTTGGAATTTGATAAGAAAGAGATTTTTCTACAAATGTTTTAAAAAATGGATAAGCATGCTTGAAACATGTTAAAGATACAATTGATCTATGGATCCAAACTTTTTAAAGTGATTAACGATAAATACTCAAGTGAACGTGCGGTGGGATATTTACCTGAGTCAACCAAGCCATTATTTTGCCCTTTTATAATAACTGACCTAACGATCATAGATGATTGTAAAGTGATTTATCATGCGTAATTTTTGTAAGGAATGACTTATTGATTGGGATTCAACACTTAGTTAAAAATCCCCCGCCTCCTCCTTTTCCCGACGATTGAAAAACATGCTATACAAAAAGTGAAAATCGTTTACAATCCCTAAAAATTACAGACACGTTTTGGAATTATCTCTCTATACATTTGTGCATTGTGCATTTCGATTTTAGATGTATACTTTTTCCTTAAATCAAAACTTGAGTTTTCACTTGCCCTTCATCTCGTAAACAAAAAAAGAGATAAAAGGCAAATAAGTAACAACAAAATGAAAATTTTAGAGGTTATGGATGGAAAGTAAATAAAGCAATAACAAATGTAAGTAAAGAAAATTTATTCACACACCACAAATGATCACAAAAGTCTTGTTATCCATGTTTGGGAAATTCCACTAGTTCAACCCTAATAACTTGGAATTTTATTAGAAAGAGTTTTTTCTACACATGTTTTAAAAAATGGATATGCATGCTTGAAACATGTTAAAGATGAAAATGACCAATGGATCCAAACCTTTTAAAGGGAATAACATTAAATTCTCAACTGAACATGCGGTGGGATATTTACCCGAGTCAAACAAGCCATTATTTTGCCCATTTTAAAAAAGTTGACCTACCGATGATAGATGATTGTAAAGTGATTTATCATGCGTAAGGGGATATATTTATTTAAGGAATGACTTATGGATTGGCAGTCAACACTCAGTTAGAAATCCTCCGCCTCCCCCTTGTCACGACGATTGCAAAAGCTCATATATAAAAACTGAAAAGAGCTTTCAATCCCTAAAAATTACAGAGATTTTTTTGAATTATCTCTCTATATATTTGAGTTTTGTGAATTTCATTTTTAGAAGTACACTTTTTTCTTAAATCGAAACTTGAGTTTTCACTTTCCCTTCATCTCATAAACAAGAAAAGAGATTAAAGGCTAATTGATCACAACAAAATGAAATTTTTGGAGTTTATGTATGGAAAGAATTCAAAGCAATAACAAATGTAAGTAAAGAAAATTTATTCACACACCATAAATGAACAAAAATTTTTTGTTAACCAAGTGTGAGAAATTCCTCTAGTTCAACCCATATTGCAACAAATTTTATAAGAAAGCAATTTTTCTAGACAGATTCTAAACAATGGATATGCAAGGTTGAAACATGTTAAAGATGTAAATCACCTATCCATTCAAACATTTTCAAGAGAATAACATTAAATTCTCAAGTGAATGTGCAGTGGGATATTTATCCGAGTCAAAGAAGCAATTATTTTTCCCATTTACAAAACGCTGACCTAATTTTTATAGATGATTGTAAAGTTATTTATCAATCGTAACAGGCTATATGTTTGTATGGAATGACTTATGGATTATGAGTCAACACTCAGTTAAAAATCCCCTGCCTCCCCTTTCCCCCGACGACTGCAAAACCTAAAATATAAAAAATAGAAAGAGTTTGTAATCCCTAAAAATTACAGACATTTTTTTGAATTATGTCTCTCTAATTTTGTGCATTGTGCATTTCCATTTTAGATGTATACTTTTTCCTAAAATCAAAACTTGGGGTTTTCACTTTCCATTCATCTCGTAAACAAAAAAAGAGATAAAAGGCAAATAGATCATGAAAAAATGAATATTTTAGAGTTTATGTATGGAGAGAATTTAAAGCAATAACAAATGTAAGTAAAGAAAATTTATTCACACACCACAAATGAACACAAAAGTTTTGTTATCCAAGTTTGGGAAATTCCACTAGTTCAACCCAAATGGCTTGGAATTTTATACGAAAGAGATTTTTCTACACATGTTTTAAAAAATGATATGCGTGCTTGAAACATGTTTAAGATGCAAATGACCTAGGGATCCAAACCTTTTAAAGAGCATAACATTAAATTCTCAAGTGAATGTGCGGTGGGATATTTACCCGAGTCAAATAAGCTACTATTTTGCCCATTTACAAAAAGTTGATCTAACGATCATAGATGATTTTAAGAGATTTATCTTGTGTAACGGGCTATATTTTTTTAAGGAATGACTTATGGATTGGGAGTCAACACACTTTTAAAAATCCCCCGCTTCACCTTTTTCGAACGATTGCAAAACCTGATATATAAAAACTAAAAACAAGTTGGAATCCCTAAAAATTGCAAACACTTTTTTGAATTCTCTCACTCTATATCTGTGCATTGTGCATTTCAATTTTAGATTTACCCTTTTTTCTTAAATTGAAACTTGAGTTTTTAGTTTCCCTTCATCTCGTAAACAAAAAAATGAGATAAATGGCAAATAGATCACAACAAACTAAAATTTTTAGAGTTTATGTATTGAAAGATTTTAAAGCAATAACAAATGTAATTAATGAAAATTTATTCACACACCACAAATTAACACAAAAGTTTTGTTATCCAAGTCTGGGAAATTCCAGTAGTTCGACCCTAATAGCTTGGAATTTATAAGAAAGAGATTTTTCTACACATGTTTTAAAAAATGGATATGCATGCTTGAAACAAGTTAAAGATTTAAATCACCTACGAATCTAAACCTTTTAAAGAGAATAACATTTATTTCTCCAGTGAACGTGAGGTGGGATATTTACCCAAGTCAAACAAGCCAATATTTTGGCCACTTACAAAAAGCTGACCTAACGATCATAGAATATTGTAAAGTGATTTATCTTGCCTAACTGGCTATATTTTTGTAAGGAATGACTTATGGATTGGGAGTCAACACTCAGTTAAAAATCCACTGCCTCCCCCTTTTCCTGAACATTGCAAATCATGATATATAACAACTAAACAGAGTTTACAATCCCAAAAAATTACAGACACTTTTGGGAATTTCCTCTCTCTACATTTGTGTATTATGCATTTCCATTTTAGATGTATACTTTTTTCTTAAATCAACACTCTAGTTTTCACTTTCCCTTCATCTCGTAAACAAAAAGAGAAAAGGCAAATAGATCACACCAAAAGAAATATTTTAGAGTTTAAGTATGGAAATAATTTAAAGCAATAAAAAATGTAAGTAAAGAAAATTTATTCACACACCACAAATGAACACAAAAGTTTTGTTATCCAAGCTTGGAAAATTCCACTAGTTCAACCCTAATGGCTAGAAATTTTATAAGAAAGAAATTTTTTTACAAATATTTTATAAAATGGATATGCATACTTGAAACATGTTAAAGAAGCAAATGACCTATAGATCCAAACCTTTTAAAGTGATTAACATTAAATTCTCAAGTGAATGTGCGGTGGGATATTTACTTGAGTCAAACAAGCCATTATTTTGCCCTTTTAAAAATAGCTAACCTAACAAGTGATTTATCATGCGTAATGGGCTATATTTTTGTAAGGAATGACTTAGTTAAAAATCTCCCGCCTCCCCCTTTTCCCGACAATTGCAAAACCTGATATATAAAAAATCAAAAGAGTATGTAATCCGTTAAAATTACAAACACTTTTTTGAATTATCTCTCTCTACATTTGTGCAATGTGCATTTCAATTTTAGACGTACACCTTTTTATTAAATGGAAACTTGAGTTCTCACTTTCCCTTCATCTCTCGTAAACAAAAAAAGTGATAAAAGGCTAATAGATAAGAACAAAATGAAAATTTGAGACTTTATGTATGGAAAGAATACCAAGAAATAACAAATGTAAGTGAAGAAAATTTATTCACACACCACAAATGAACACAAAAGTTTTGTTATCCAAGTTTCGGAAATTCCACTAGTTCAACCCTAATAGATTGGAATTTTATAAGAAAGAGATTTTTCTAGACATGTTTTAAAAAATGGAAATGCATGCTTGAAACATGTTAAAGATGCAAATGACCTATGGATCCAAACCTTTTAAAGAGAATAACATTAAATTCTCGAGAACACGTGCGGTGGGAAATTTAAACAAGTCAAACAAGCCATTATTTTGCCCATTTATAAAAAGCTGACTTAACGATCATAGATAATTATAAAGTGATTTACCAAGCGTAATGGGTTCTATTTTTGAAGGAATAACTTATGGATTGGGAGTCAACACTCAATTAAAAATCCCCAGCTATCCCCTTTTCCCAACGATCGCAAAACCTAATATATGAAAACTAAAAAGAGTTTACAATCCTGAAAAATTACAGACACTTTTTTGAATTATCTCTCTCTTCATTTGTGCATTGTGCATTTCCATTTTAGATGTACACTTTTTTCTTAAATCAAAACATGATTTTTCACTTTCATTTCATCTTGTAAGCTAAAAAAGAGATAAAAGGCAAAAATTGATCACAACAAAACAAAAATTTTAGAGTTTATGTATGGAAAAAATATTTAAAGCAATAACAAATATAAGTAAAGAAAATTTATTCACACACCATAAATGAACACAAAATGTTTTTTATCCAAGTTTGGCAAATTCAACTAGTTCAACCCTTCTAGCTTGGAATTTTATAAGAAAAAGAGTTTTCTACACATGTTTCAAAAAATGGATATGCATGCTTGAAACATGTTAAAGATGCAAATGACCAATGGATCCAAACATTTTAAAGAGAATAACATTCAATTCTCAGGTGAACGTGCAGTGGGATATTTACCCGAGTCAAAGAAGCCACTTTTTTGCCCTTTTACTAAAAGCTGACCTAATGATCATAGATGATTGTAAAGAGTTTTATCTTTCATAACGGGTTATATTTTTGTAAGTAATGATTTGGATCGGGAGTCAACACTGAGTTAAAAATCCCCCACCTCCCCCTTTTCCCGATGATTGCAAAACCGGATATATAAAAACTAAAAACAGTTTACGACCCTGAAAAATTACCGACCCTTTTTGGAATTATCTCTCTCTACATTTGTGCATTGTGCATTTCAATTTTTGGTATATACTTTTTTCTTAAATCAAAACTTGAGTTTTCACTTTCCCTTCATCTCGTAAGCAAAAAAAGAGATAAAAAGCAAATACATCACAACAAAATGAAAATTTTAGAGTTTAAGTATATAAATAATTTAAAGCAATAAAAAATTTAAATAAAGAAAATTTATTCACACACCACAAATGAACACAAAAGTTTTTTTATTCAAGTATGGGAAATTCCACTACTTCAACCCTAATGGCTAGAATTTTAAAAGAAACATATTTTTCTACACATGTTTTAAAAAATGGATATGCATGGTTGAAACATGTTAAAGATGAAAATGACCTAAGGATCCAAACCATTGCAAGAAAATAACATTGAATTCTTGAGTGAACGTGGGGTGGGATATTTACCTGAGTCAAATAAGCCATTATTTGATATACAAAAAGTTGTGCTAACGATCATAGATGATTGTAAAGTGATTTATCATGCGTAGCGGGCTATATTTTTTTAAGCAATGACTAATGGATTGGGAGTCAACACTCAGTTAAGAATTCCCCCCCCCCCCCCCCCCCCCCCCCCCCCCCCTTTTTCCCGAGGATTGCAAAATCAGAAATATAAAAACAAAAAAAAGTTTACAATCCATAAAAATTACAGACACCTTTCGGAATTATCTCTCTATATTTGTCTGTTGTGCATTTCCATTTTAGATATTAACTTTTTCTTAAATAAAAACATGAGTTTCACTTTCCCTTTATCTCGTACACAAAAAAAGAGATAAAAGGCAAATAGACCAATACAAAATGTAAATTTTAGAGTTTATGTATGGAAAGAATTTAAACCAATAAAAAATGTAAGTAAAGAAAATTTATTCATACACCACAAAGGAACACAATAGTTTTGTTATCCAAGTTTGGGAAATTCCATTAGTTCAACCCTAATAGCTTGGAATTTTATAAGAAAGAGATTTTTCTACAAATTTTTTAAAAAATGGATATGCATGCTTGAAACATGTTAAAGATGCAAAGGACCTATGGATCCAAACCTATAAAGATATTAACATTAAATTCTCAAGTGAACGTGCAGTGGGATATTTAACTGAGTCAAACAAGCCATTATTTTGCCCTTTTATAAATAGCTGACCTAACGATCATAGATGATTGTAAAGTAATTTATCATGCGTAACGGGCTATATTTTTGTACGGAATGACTTATTGATTGGGATTCAACACTTAGTTAAAAATCCCCCCGCCTCCCCTTTTCCTGATAATTGCAAAACATGCTATACAAAAAGTAAAAATAGTTTACTATCCCTAAAAATTACAGACACATTTGTGCATTGTGCATTTCTATTTTAGATGTATACTTTTTCCTTAAATCAAAACTTGAGTTTTCACTTTCCCTTCATCTCGTAAACAAAAAATTTGATTAAAGGCAAATAAGTAACAACAAAATGAAAATTTTAGAGTTTAAGTATGGAACGAAAACAAAGCATTAACAAATGTAACTAAAGAAAATTTATTCACGCACCACAAATGAACAAAAAAGTTTTTTTATCCAAGTTTGGGTAATTCCACTAGTTCAACCCTAATAGCTTGGAATTTTATTGGAAAGAGATTTTTCTACACATGTTTTAAAAAATGGATATGCATGCTTGAAAGATGATAAAGATGCAAATGACCTATGGATCCAAACCTTTTAAAAAGAATAACATTAAATTCTCTACTGAACATGCGGTGGGATATTTACCCGAGTCAAACAAGCCATTATTTTGCCCATTTTCAAAAATTTGACCTACCGATGATAGATGATTGTAAAGTGATTTATCATGCGTAAGGGGCTATATTTATGTGAGGAATGACTTTTGTATTTGCGGTCAACACTTAGTTAGAAATTGTCCGCCTCCCCCTTTTCACGACGATTGCAAAACCTTATATATAAAAACTAAAAAGAGTTTGCAATCCCTAAAAATTACAAACACTTTTTGAATTATCTCTCTCTACATTTGAGCATTGTGCATTTGATTTTTAGAAGTACACTTTTTTCTTAAATCGAAACTTGATTTTTCACTTCCCCTTCATCTCATAAACAAAAAAAGAGATTAAAGGCAAATTGATCACAACAAAATGAAAATTTTGGAGTTTATGTTTTGAAAGAATTTAAAGCTATAACAAATGTAAGTAAAGAAAATTTATTCACACACCATAAATGAACACAAAAGTTTTGTTATCCAAATTTTGGGAATTCCTCTAGTTTAACCCATATAACACGGAATTTTATAAGAAAGAAATTTTTCTAGACATGGTTTAAACATTGGATATGCAAGCTTGAAACATGTTATAGATGAAAATCACCTATGCATCCAAACCTTTTAAAGAGAATAACATTAAATTGTCAAGTGAGCATGCGGTGGGATATTTACCCGAGTCAAAGAAGCCATTATTTTTCCCATTTACAAAAACCTGACCTAATGATCATAGATGATTGTAAAGTGATTTATCATGCGTAATGGGCTATTTGTTTGTATGGAATGACTTATGGATTTGGAGTCAACACTCAGTTAAAAAATCCCCCGCCTCCCCCTTTTCCCGACGATTGCAAAACTTGATATATAAAAAATAAAAAGAGTTTGTAATCCCTAAAAATAATTAACACTTTTTTGAATTGTCTCTCTCTACATTTGTGCATTGTGCATTTTAATTTCAGATGTACACCATTTTCTTAAATCGAAACTTGAGTTTTCACTTTCCCTTCATCTCGTAAACAAAAAAAGAGATAAAAGACAAATAGATCACAAGAAAATGAAAATTTTAGAGTTTATGTAAGGAAAGAATTTAAAGCAATAACAAATGTTAGTAAAGAAATTTCATTCACACACCACAAATGAAGACAAAAGTTTGTTCTGAAAGTTTGAGAAATTCGACTAGTTCAACCCGAATAGCTTGGAATTTTATAAGAAACAGATTTTTCTACATATGTTTTAGAAACTTGGATATACATGCTTGAAACATGTTAAATATGTGAATGACCTATCGATCAAAACATTTTAAAGAGAATAACATTAAATTCTCAAGTGAACGTGTGGTGGGATATTTATCTGAGTCAAACAAGCCATTATTTTGCCCATTTACAAAAAGTTGAGCTAATGTTCATAGATGTTTGTAAAGTGATTTATCATGCATAATGGGCTATATTTTTGTAAGGAATGACTTATGGATTTGGAGTCAACATTCAGTTAAAAATCCCCGACCTCCCCCTTTTCCCGAGTATTGCAAAACCTGATATATAAATACTAAAAAGAGTTTACAAACCCTAAAAATTAAAGACACTTTTTTGAAGTATCTTTCTCTACATTTGTGCGTTATGCATTTCCATTTTAGATGTATACTTTTTTCTTAAATCAAAATTTGAGTTTTAAATTTCACTTCTTCTTGTAAACAAAAAAAGAGATAAAAAGCAAATAGATCATAATAAAATGACAATTTTATAGTTTATGTATAGAAAGAATTTAAACTAATAACTAATGTAAGTAAAGAAAATTTATTCACTCACTACAAAAGGAACACAAAAGTTTTGTTATCCAAGTGTGAGAAAATCCACTAGCTTGGAATTTTATAAAAAAAAAGGATTTTTCTACACATGTTTTAAAAAATGGATATGCATGCTTGAAACATGTTAAAGATCTAAATGACTTATGGATCCAAATCTATTCAAAAGAATAACATTAAATTTCCAAGTGAACGTGCGATGGGATATTTACCCGAGTCAAACAAGCCATTTTTTTGCCCTGTTACAAAAAACTGACCTAATGATCATAGATGATTGTAAAATGATTTATAATGCATAACGGGCAATATTTTTGA
The DNA here is from genome assembly GCF_029961685.1 of Aristolochia californica. Classification (NCBI taxonomy): domain Eukaryota; kingdom Viridiplantae; phylum Streptophyta; class Magnoliopsida; order Piperales; family Aristolochiaceae; genus Aristolochia; species Aristolochia californica. The sequence continues at coordinate 29,585,361 of NW_027182279.1, read as the reverse complement.
AAGGAATGACTTATGGATTGGGATTCAATACTCAGTTAAAAATCCCCCGCCTCTCCCTTTTCCCGATGATTGCAAAACCTGATATATAAAAACTAAAAAAGAGTTTACAATCCCTAAAAATTACACACTCTTTTTTGAATTATCTCTCTCTACATTTTTGGATTATACATTTTAATTTTTGATGTATACTTTTTTCGTAAATCAAAACTTGAGTTTTCACTTTCCCTTCATGTCATAAACAAATAAAGAGATAAAAGGTAAATAGATCACAACAAAATAAAAATTTTAGAGTTTGTGTATGGAAAGAATTTAAAGCAATAACAAATGTAAGTAAAGAAATTTTTTTCACAAACCACAAATGAACAAAAAAGTTTGGTTACCCAAGTTTGGGAAATTCCACAGGTTCAACCCTAATGGTTTGGAATTTTATAAGAAAGAGATTTTTCTACACATGGTTTAAAAAATGGATATGCATGCTTGAAACATGTTAAAGATGCAAATGACCTATGAATCCAAACCTTTGAAAGAGAATAACATTAAATTCTCAAGTAAACGTGCGGTGAAATATTTACTTGAGTCAAACAAGCCATTATTTTGTCCATATACAAATAGCTGACCTAACGATCATAGATGATTGTAAAGTTATTTAACGGGTATCTTTTTGTTAGGAATGACATATTGATTGGGATTCAACACTTAGTTAAAAATCCCATGCCTCCTACTTTTCCTGACGATTGCAAAACATGTTACATAAAAACTAAAAAGAGTTTACAATCCCTAAAAATTACAAACACTTTTTGGAATTATCTCTCTCTACATTTGTGCGTTGTGCATTTCCATTTTAGATGTATACTTTTTCATAAAATCAAAACTTGGGATTTTCACTTTCCCTACATCTTGTAAACTAAAAAAGAGATAAAAGGCAAATAGATCATGAAAAAATGAATATTTTAGAGTTTATGTATGGAAAGAATTTAAAGAAATAACAAATGTAAGTAAATAAAATTTATTCACACACCAAAAATGAACACAAAAGTTTTGTTATCCAAGTTTGGGAAATTCCACTAGTTCAACCCAAATGGCTTGGAATTTTATAAGAAAGAGATTTTTCTGCACCTTGTTTTAAAAAATAATATGCGTGCTGAAACATGTTTTAGATGCAAATGACCTATGGATCCAAACCTTTTAAAGAGAATAACATTAAATTGTCAAGAGAATGTGCAGTGGGATATTTACCCGAGTCAAACAAGCCTCTATTTTGCCCATTTTCAAAAGGCTGATCTAACGATCATAGATGATTGTAAAGTGATTTATCTTGGGTAACGGGCTATATTTTTTTAAGGAATGACTTATGGATTGGGGGTCAACACTCCGCTAAAAATCCCCCACCTCGCCCTTTTCCCGACGATTGCAAAACCTGATATAGAAAAACTAAAAAGAGTTTGTAATCCCTAAAAATTATAGACACTTTTTTGAAGTCTCTCACTCTATATTTGTGCATTGTGAATTTCAATTTTAGATGCACATTTTTTTCTTAAATCGAAACATGAGTATTCAGTTTCCCTTCATTACGTAAACAAAAAAAGAGATAAAAGGCAAATAGATGTCAACAAAATAAAAATTTTAGATTTTATGAAATGAAAGATTTTAAAGCAATAACATATGTAAGTAATAAAAATTTATTCACACACCACAAATGAACACAAAAGTTTTGTTATCCAAGTTTGGGAAATTCCACTTGTTCAACCCTAATAGCTTGGAATTTATAAGAAAGTGATTTTTCTACACATGTTTTAAAAAATAGATATGCATGCTTGAAACATGTTAAAGATTCAAATCACCTACGGATCAAAACCTTTGTAAGAAAATAACATTGAATTCTCAAGTGAACGTGCGGTGGGATATTTACTCGAGTCAAACAAGCCATTATTTGGCCCATATACAAAAAGCTGCCCTAACGATCATAGATGATTGTAAAGTGATTTATCATGCGTAACGGGCTATTTTTTTTAAGGAATAACTTATGGATTGGGAGTCAACACTCAGTTAAAAATCCGTCGGCCCCCCTTTTCCAGACGATTGCAAAATCTGATATATAAAAATAAAAAAAATTTTACATCCATAAAAATTACAGACACTTTTCGGAATTATCTGTCTCTACATTTGTCCATTGTGCATTTCCATTTTATATGTTAATTTTTCTTAAATCAAAACTTGAGTTTTCACTTACCCTACATCTCGTAAACAAAAAGAGAGATAAAAGGCAAATAGACCAATACAAAATGAAAATTTTAGAGTTTATGTATGGAAAGAATTTAAACCAATAAAAAATTTAAGTAAAGAAAATTTATTCACGCACCGCAAAGGAACACAATAGTTTTGTTATCCAAGTTTGGAAATCCCACTAGTTCAACCCTAATGGCTTGGAATTTTATAAGAATGAGATTTTTCTGCAAATGTTTTAAAAAATGGATATGCATGCTTGAAACATGTTAAAGATGCAAATGACCTATGGATCCAAACATTTTAAAGTGATTAACATTAAATTCTCAAATGAACGTGCGGTGGGATATTTACCTTAGTCAAACAAGCCATTATTTTGCCCTTTTTAAATAGGTGACCTAACGATCATAGATGATTGTAAAGTGTTTTATCATGCGTAATGGGCTATATTTTTATAACGAATAACTTATTGATTGGGATTCAACACTTAGTTAAAAATCCTCCACCTCCCCCTTTTCCAAACGATTGCAAAACATGCTATACAAAAAGTAAAAAGAGTTTAAAATCCCTAAAAATTACAGACACGTTTTGGAATTATCTCTCGCTACATTTGTGCATTGTGCATTTCTATTTTAGATGTATACTTTTTCCTAAATCAAAACTTGAGTTTTCACTTTTCCTTCATCTCGTAAACAAAAAAAGAGATAAAAGACAAATAAGTTACAACAAAATGAAAATTTTAGAGTTTATGTATGGAAAGAAAACAAAGCAATAACAAATGTAAGTGAAGAAAATTTATTCACACACCACAAATGAACACAAAAGTTTTGTTATCCAAGTTTGGGAAATTCCACTAGTTCAACCCTAATAGCTTGGAATTTTATTGGAAAAATATTTTTCTACACATGTTTTAAAAAATGGATATGCATGCTTGAAACATGTTAAAGATGCAGATGACCTATGGATCCAAACCTTTTAAAGAGAATAACATTAAATTCTCAACTGAACATGCACTGGGATATTTACCCAAGTCAAACAAGCCATTATTTTGCCCATTTTCAAAAAGTTGACCTTCCGATGATAGATGATTGTAAAGTGATTTATCATGCGCAAGGGGCTATATTTATGTAAGGAATGACTTATGGATTGGCGGTAAACACTCAGTTAGAAATCCTTCGCCTCCCCCTTTTCATGGCGATTGCAAAACCTAATATATAAAAACTAAAAAGAGTTTGTAATCGCTAAAAATTACAGACACTTTTTTGAATTATCTCTCTCAACATTTGAGCATTGTGCATTTCATTTTTAGAAGTATACTTTTTTCTTAAATTGAAACTTGAGTTTTCACTTTCCCTTCATCTCGCAAACAAAAAAAGTGATTAAAGGCAAATTGATCACCACAAAATGAAAATTTTGGAGTTTATGTATGGAAAGAATTTAAAGCAATAACAAATGTAAGTAAAGAAAATTTATTCACACACCACAAATGAACACAAAAGTTTTGTTATCATAGTTTGGGAAATTCCTCTAGTTCAACCCATATAGCATGGAATTTTATAAGAAAGAAAATTTTCTTGGCATGTTCTAAAAAATGGATATGCATGCTTGAAACATGTTAAAGATGAAAATCACTTATGGATCCAAACCTTTTAAAGAGAATAACATTAAATTCTCAAGTGAGCGTGCGGTGGGATATTTACCCGAGTAAAAGGAGCCATTATTTCTCCCATTTATAAAAAGTTGACCAAACGATCATAGATGATTGTAAACTGATTTATCATGCATCACGGGTTATATGTTTTTAAGGAATGACTAATGGATTTGGAGTCAACACTCAGTTAAAAATCCCCCGCCTCCCCTTTTTCCTGACGATTGCAAAACCTGATATATAAAAAATAAAAAGAGTTTGTAATCCCTAAAAATTATAGACACTTTTTTGAATTATCTCTCTCTAAATTTGTGCATTGTGCATTTCCATTTTAGATGTATACTTTTTTCTGAAATCAAAACTTGAGTTTTCACTTTCCCTTCATCTCGTAAACAAAAAAAAGAGATAAAAACAAATACATCACAACAAAATGAAAATTTTAGAGTTTATGTATATAAATAATTTAAAGCAATAAAAAATTTAAGTAAAGAAAATTTATTCACTCACCACAAATGAACACAAAAGTTTTTTTATGCAAGTTTGGGAAATTCCACTAGTTCAACCCTAATGGCTTTGAATTTTATAAGAAAAATATTTTTCTACACATGTTTTAAAAAATGGATAGGCATGCTTGATACACGTTAAAGATGCGAATGACCTATGGATCCAAACCTTTGTAAGAAAATAACATTGAATTCTCAAGTGAACATGCGGCGGGATATTTACCTGAGTCAAACAAGCCATTAATCGGCCCACATACAAAAAGCTGCCCTAACGATCATAGATCATTGTAAAGTGATTTATCATGAGTAACGGGCTATATTTTTTTAAGGAATGACTTATGGATTGGGAGTCAACACTCAGTTAAAAATCCCCTGCCTCCCCCTTTTCCCGATGATTGTAAAATCAGATATATAAAAACAAAAAAACATTTACAATGCATAAAAATTACTGACACTTTTCAAAATTATCTCTCTGGCATTTGTGCGTTGTGCATTTCCATTTTAGATGTTAACTTTTTTTTTAAATCAAAACTTGAGTTTTCACTTTCCCTTCATCTCGTAAACAAAAGAAGCGATAAAAGGCAAATAGACCAATACAAAATTAAAATTTTTGAGTTTATGTATGGAAAAAAATTTCAAGCAATAAAAAATGTAAATAAAGAAAATTTGTTCGAACACCACAAATGAACACAAAAGTTTTGTTATCCAAGTTTGGGAAATTCCACTAGTTCAACCCTAATAGCTTGGAATTTTATAAGAAAGAGAGTTTTCTACACATGTTTTAAAAAATGGATATGCATGCTTTAAACATGTTAAAGATGCAAATGATTTTTGGATTCAAACCTTTTGAAGAGAATAACATTAAATTCTCACGTGAACGTGCGGTGGGATATTTACCTGAGTGAAACAAGCCATTATTTTGCCGATTTACAAAAAGTTGACCTAACGATCAAAGATGATTTTAAAGTTATTTATCATGTGTTACAGGCTATATTTTTGTAATGAATGACTTATGGATTGGGAGTCAGTACTTAGTTAAAAATCCCCCGTCTCCCTCTTTTCCCGACGATTGCAAAACCTGATATATTAAAATTAAAAAGCGTTTACAATCCCTAAAAATTACAGACACATTTTGGAATTATCTCTCTCTACATTTGTGCATTGTGCATTTCCATTTTAGATGTAAAATATTTTCTTAAATCAAAAATTAAGTTTTCATTTTCCCTTCATCTCGTAAACAAAAAATGAAATAAAAGGCAAAGAGATCACAAAAAATAATAATTTTAGAGTTTATGTATGGAAAGAATTTAAAGCAATAAAAAATGTATGTAAAGAAAATTTATTCACACACCACAAATGAACACAAAAGTTTTGTTACCCAAGTTTGGGAAATTTCACAAGTGCAACCCTAATAGTTTTGAGTTTTATGAGAAAGAGATTTTTCTAAACATGTTTTATAAAATGGATATGCATGCTCCAAACATGTTAAACATGCAAATGACCAATGGATCCAAACCTTTTAAAGAGAATAACAATAAATTCTCAAGTGAATGTGCAGTGGGATATTTACTCGAGTCAAACAAGCCATTATTTTACACATTTACAAAAAGCTGACCTAACGATGAAAGATGATTGTAAAGTGATTTATCATGCGTAACGGGCTACTTTTTTTAAGGAATGACTTATGGATTGGGAGTCAACACTCAGTTAAAAATCCCCTGCTTCCCCTTTTTCCTGACGATTGAAAAACCTGATATATAAAAACTAAAAAACTTTACAATCCCTAAAAATTACATAAAATTTTTGGAATTATCTCCCTCTACATTTCTGCATTGTGCATTTCCATGTTAGATGTGTACTTTTTTCTTAAATCAAAACTTGAGTTTTCACTTTCCCTTCATCTCGTAAACACAAAAAGAGATAAAAGGCAAATAGATCACAACAAAATGAAAATTTTATATTTTATGTATGGAATGAATTTAAAAGAAATAACAAATGTAAGTAAAGAAAATTTATTCACAGACCACAAATGAACACAAAAGTTTTGCTATCTAAGTTTGAGAAATTCCAATAGTTCAACCCTTATAGCTTGGAATTTTTTGAGAAAGAGATTTTTCTACACATGTTTTAAAAAATGGATATGCAAGCTTGAAACATGTTAAAGATGCAAATGACTAATGGATCCAAACCTTTGAAAGTGATTAACATTAAATTCTCAAGTGAACGTGCGGTGGGATATTTACCCGAGTCAAACAAGCCATTATTTTGCCCATAGACAAAAAGCTGACCTAACGATCATATATGATTGTAAAGTGATTTATCAAGCATAATGGGGTATATTTTTGTAAGGAATGACTATGGATTGGGAGTCAACACTCAGTTTAAAATCTCCTGCCTCCCCCTTTTCCTAGCGATTGTAAAACCGGATATATAAAAACTAAAACAAGTTTACAATCCCTAAAAATTACAGACACTTTTTGGAATTATCTCTCTCTACATTTGTCTAGTGTGCATTACCATTTTAGATGTATACTTTTTTCTTAAACAAAAATTTGAGTTTTCTCTTTCCCTTCATCTCGTAAACAAAAAAAGAGATTAAAGGCAAATAGTTCACAACAAATCGAAAACTTTAGAGTTTATGTATTGAAAAAAATATTTAAGCAACAACAAATGTAACTAGATAAAATTTATTCAGACACCACAAATGAACACAAAAGTTTTGTTATCCAAGTTTGGGAAATGCCACTAGTTCAATCCTACTAGCTTAGAATTTTATAAGAAAGAGATTTTTATACACATGTTTTAAAAAATGGATATGCATGCTTGAAACATGTTAAAGATGCAAATGACCTATGGATCGAAACCTTTCGAAGAGAATAACATTAAATTCTCGAGTGAACGTGCAGTACGATATTTACCCATGTCAAACAAGCCATTAGTTTGCCCATTTACAAAAAGTTGACCGAATGATCATAGATGATTGTAAAGTGATTTATCAAGGCTTTATTTTTGAATGGAATGACTTAAGGATTGGGACTCAACACTCAGTAAAAAATCCCCCACCTCCCCTTCTCCCGACGATTACAAAACCAGATATAAAAACTAAAAAGACTTAACATTCCCTAAAAATTACAGACACTTTTTGGAATTATCTCTCTCTACATTTGTGCATTGTGCATTTCAATTTTATATGTATACTTTTTTCTTAATTCAAAACTTGAGTTTTCACTTTCCCTTCATCTCGTAGACAAAAAAAGAGATAAAAGACAAAAATAGATCACAACAAAAGGAAAATTATAGAGTTTATGTATGGAAAGAATTTAAAGCAATAAAAAATCTAAGTAAAGAAAATTTATTCACACACCACAAATGAACACAAAATTTTTGTTATCCAAGTTTGGGAAATTCCAATAGTTTAACCCTAATAAATTGGCATTTTATAAGAATGATATTTTTCTTCATATGTTTTAAAAAATGGATATGCATGCTTGAAACATTTTAAAGATGCAAATGACCTATGAATCCAAACCTTTTAAAGAGAATAACATTAAATTCTCAAGTGAATGTGTGGTGGGATATTTACCAGAGTCAAGCAAGCCTTATTTTTCCCATTTACAAAAAGCTGACCTAACAATCATTGATGATTGCAAAGTGATTTATCAAGCATAACTGCCTATATTTTTTTCAGGAATGACTTACGGATTGGGAGTCAACACTCAAGGTACAATCCCCAGCCTCCCCCTTTTCCCGACGATTATAAAACCATTTATTTAAAAACTAAAATGAGTTTAAAATCGCTATAAGTTACAGACACTTTTTGGAATTATCACTCTCTACATTTGTGAAATGTGCATTTCCATATTAGATGTTTATTTTTTTCTTAAATCAAAACTTGAGTTTTCACTTTCCCTTCATCTCGTAAACAAAAAAAGAGAAAAAAGGCAAATAGATCACAACAAAATAAAAATTTTAGAGTTTATGTATAGAAAGAATTTAAAGCAATAACAAATGTAAGTAAAGAAAATTTATTCACACACCAAAAATGAACACAAAAGTTTTGTTATCCAAGTCTGGGAAATTCACTTGTTCAACCCTAATAGCTTGGAATTTTATAAGTAAGAGTTTTTTCTATACATGTTTTAAAAAATGGATATGCATGCTTGAAACATGTCAAAGATTCAAATGACCTATGGATCCAAATGTTTTAAAGAGAATAATCTTAAATTCTCAAGAGAACGTGCGGTGGAATATTTTTCTGAGTCAAACTAGCCTTTATTTTGCGCATTTAAAAAAATCTGACCTAACAATCATAGATGATTGTAAAGTGATATATAATGCATAACATGCTAAATTTTTGTAGGGAATGACTTATGGATCAGTCAACACTTAGTTAAAAATCCCCCGCCTCCCCCTTTTCACAATGATAGCAAAACCTGATATATAAAAACTAAAAAGAGTCTACATTCTCTAAAAATTACAGGCGCTTTTAGGAATTATCTCTCTCTACATTTGTGCATTGTGCATTTCCATTTTACATGTATTCTATTTTCTTAAATAAAAATTTGAGTTTTCACTTTCCCTCATCTCATAAAAAAAGAGATAAAAGGCAAAAATAGATCACAACAAAGTGAAAATTTTAGCGTTGATATATGGAACGAATTTAAACAAATATTAAATGTAAGTAAATAAAATTTATTCACACATCACAAATGAACACAAAAGACTTGTTATCCAAGTTTGGGAAATTCCACTAGTTCGACCCTAATAGCTTGGAATTTTATGAAGAGATTTTTCTACAAATGTTTTAAAAAATGGATATGCATGCTTGAAACATGTTAAAGATGCAAATAACCTATGGATCCAAACCTTTTAAAGAGAATAACATTAAATTCTCTAGTGAACGTGCTGTGGATATTTACCCGAGTCAAAGAAGCCTTTATTTTGCCCATTTACAAAAAGCTGACTTGACGATCATAGATTATTGTAAAGTGATTTATCATGGAATGATTTACTGGCTGGGAGTCAACACTCAGTTAAAAATCCCCCGCCTCCCCCATTTCTGACGATTGAAAAACCTGATATATAAAAACTAAAAAGACTTTTCAATCCCTAAAAATTACAGACACTTTTTGAAGTTATCTCTCTCCACATTTGAGCATTGTGCATTTCCATTTTATATGTATATGTTTTCTTAAATCAAAACTTGAGTTTTCACTTACCCTTCATCTCGTAAACAAAAAAAGAGATAAAAGGTAAAAAAAGATCACAAAAAAACAAAAATTTAAGAGTTTATGAATCAAAAAAAATTTTAAGCAATAACAAATGTTAGTAAAGAAATTTTATTCACACACCACAAATGAACACAAAAGTTTTGTTATCCATGTTTGGGAAATTCCACTAGTTCAACCCTAATAGCTTGGAATTTTATAAGAAAGAGTTTTTACTACACATGTTTTAAAAAATGGATATGCATGCTTGAAACATGTCAAAGATGCAAATGACCTATGGATCCAAATCTTTTTAAGAGAATATCATTAAATTCTCAAGTGAACGTGCGGTGGGTTCTTTACCCGAGTCAAACAAGCCATTATTTTGCACATTTACATAAAGCTGACCTAACGATCATAGATGATTGTAAGGTGATTTATCATGTGTAATGGGCTATATTTTTTTTAAGGAATGACTTATTGATTGGGAGTCAACACTCTATTAAAAATTCTAGGCCTCCCCTGTTTCTCGTCGATTGCAAAACCAGATATATAAAAACAAAAAAGAGTTTACAATCCCAAAAAATTACAGGCAGTTTCTAGAATTATCTCTTTCTACATATGTGCATTGTGGTTTTCCATTTTAGAATATATTCTTTTATCTTAAATCAAAACTTGAGTTTTCACTTTCCCTTCATCTCATAAACAAAAAAAGAGATAAAAAGCAAAAAAAGATCACAAAAAAACAAAAAATTTAGCATTTATGTAAGGAAAACAGATGTAAAGCAATAACAAATGTTAGTAAAGAAAATTTATTCACACACCACAAATGAACACAAAAGTTTTGTTATCCATGTTTTGGAAATTCCACTAGTTCAACCCTAATATCTTGGAATTTTATAAGAAAGATTTTTTACTACACATGTTTTTAAAAATGTATATGCATGCTTGAAACATGTCAAAGATGCAAATGACCAATGGATCCAAACCTTTTAAAGAGAATAACATTAAATTCTCAAATGAACGTGCGGTGGGTTATTTACCCGAGTCAAACAAGCCTTTATTTTGTGCATTTACAAAAATCTCACCTAACGATCATAGATGATTGTAAAGTGATAAATCAAGCCTAATAGGCTATATTTTTGTAGGGAATGACTAATGGATTGGGAGTCAACACTCACTTAAAAATCCCTCGCCTCCCCTTTTTCCTATAGATTGGAAAATTTGATATATAAAAACTAAAAAGAGTTTACAATCCCTAAAAATTATAAACACTTTTAGGAATTATCTCTCTCTACATTTGTACATTATACATTTCCATTTAAAATCAGAACTTGAGTTTTCACTTTCTATTCATCTCATAAAGTAAAAAAAGAGATAAAAGGCAAAAATAGATCACAACAAAATGAAAATTTTAGAGTTGATGTTTGGAAAGAATTTAAAGAAATAAGAAATGTAAGTAAAGTAAATTTATTCACACACCAAAAATGAACACAAAAGTTTTGTTATCCAAGTTTGGGAAATTCAACTAGTTCAATCGTAATAGCTTGGAATTTTATAAGAAAGAGATATTTTCTACATATGCTTTAAAAATTGGATATGCATGCTTGAAACATGTTAAAGATGCAAATGACCTATGGATCCAAACCTTTTAAAGAGAATAACATTAAATTCTCAAGTGAACGTGTGTTGGGATATTTACTAGAGTCAAACAAGCCATTATTTTGCCCATTTACAAAAAGCTGACCTAACGATCGTAGATGATTGTAAAGTGATTTATCAAGTGTAACGGGCTATATTTTTGTAAGGAACGACTGATGGATTGGGAGTCAACACTCAGTTAGAAATCCCCCGCCTCCTCTTTTTCCCGACGATTGCAAAACCTGATATATAAAAACTAAAAAAAGTTTACAATCCCTAAAAATTAAACACTTTTTGGAATTATCTCTCTCTAAATTTTTGCATTGTGCATTTCCTTTTTAGATATATAATTTTTTCTTCTATCGAAACTTGAGTTTTCACTTTCCTTACATCTCGTAAACAAAAAAAGAGATAAAAGGCAAATAGATCACAACAAAATGAAAATTTTAGAGTTTATGCATGGAAAGAATTTAAAGCAATAACTAATGTAAGTAAAGAAAATTTATTCATACACCACAAATGAACACAAAAGTTTTGTTATTAAAGTTTTGGAAATTCCATTAGTTCAACCCTAATGGCAAGGAATTTTATAAGAAAGAGATTTTTCTACACATGTTTTAAAAAAAGGATAGGCATGCTTAAAACATGTTAAAGATGCAAATGACCTATGGATCCAAACCTTTTAAAGAGAATAACATTAAATTCTCAAATGAACGTGCGGCAGGATATTTACCTAAGTCAAACAAACCATTATTTTGCCCATTTTCAAAAAGCTGACCTAAAGATCATAGATGATTGTAAAGTGATTTATCATACGTAACGTGCTATATTTTTGTTCAGAATGACTTATGGATTGGGAGTCAAGACTCAGTTAAAAATCCCCCGCCTCCCCCTTTTCCTGACGATTGCAAAACCCGATATATAAAAAATAAAAAGAGTTTATAATCCCTAAAAAGTTTAGAAAGTTTTTGGAATTATCTCTCTCTACTTTTTTGCATTGTGCATTTTCATTTTACTTGTATACTTATTTCTTAAATCAAAACTTGAGTTTTCACTTTCCCTTCATCTCGTAAACAAAAAAAGAGCTAAACAGCAAATAGATTACAATAAAATGAAATTATTAGAGTTTATGTATAGAAATAATTTCAAGCAATAAAAAATGTATGTAAAGAGAATTTATTCATACACCACAGATGAACAAAAAAGTTTTGTTATCCAAGGTTGGGAAATTCCACTAGTTCAACCCTAATAGCTTCTAATTTTATAAGAAAGAGATTTTTCTAAACATGTTTTAAAAAATGGATATGCATGGTTGAAACATGTTAAAGATGCAAATGACCTATGGATCCAAACCTTTTATAGAGAATTACAATCAATTCTCAAGTAAACGTGCGGTGGGATATTTACCCGAGTCAAACAAGCCATTATTTTTCTTTTTTACAAAAAGCTGATCTGACGATTATTGATGATAGTAAAGTGATTTATCATGAGTAACGGGCTATATTTTTGTAAGGAATGACTTACGGATTGGGAGTCAATAGTCAGTTAAAAATCCCCCGCCTCTTCGTTTTCCCGATGATTGGATAACTTGATATATAAAAACTAAAAAGAGTTTACAATCCCTAAAAATTACAGACACTTTTAGGAATTACCTCTCTCTACATTTCATAAATCAAAACTTGAGTTTTGACTTTTCCTTCATCTCATGAAGTAAAAAAAGAGATCAAAGGCAAAAGTACATCACAACAAAAAGAAAATTTTGGAGTTGTTGTTTGGAAAGAATTTAAAGCAATAACAAATGTAAGTAAAGAAAATTGATTCACACACCACAAATGAACTCAAAAGTTTTGTTATCCAAGTTTGAGAAATTCCACTAGTTCAACCCTAATTGCTTGGAATTTTATAAGAAAGAGATATTTCTACACATATTTGAAAAAATGGATTTGCATGCTTGAAACATGTTAAAGATGCAAATGACCTATGGATCCAAACCTTTTAAAGAGATTAACATTAAATTCTCAAGTGAACGTGTGGTGGGATATTTAACCGTGACAAACAATCCACTATTTTTCCCATTTACAAAAAGTTGACCTAAAGATCATAGATGATTGTAAAGTGATTTATCACGCGTAATAGGCTATATTTGTTTAAGGAATGACTTCTGGATTGCGTGTCAACACTCTGTTAAAAATCCCCCCCCCCCCCCCCCCCCCCCTCGTCCTTTTCTCAGTGATTGCAAAACCAGATATATAAAAAAGAAAAAGAGTTTAAAATCCCTCAAAATTATAGAGACTTTTTGGAATTATCTCTCTCCACATTTATGCATTGTGCATTTTTATTTTAGATGTATACTTTTTTTTTATATCAAAACTTGAGTTTTCACTTTCCCTTCATCTCGTAAACAAAAAAAGAGATAAAAGGCAAATAGATCACAAAAAAAAGAAAATTTTAGAGTTTATGTATGGAATGAATTTAAATCACTAACAAATGTAAGTAAAAAAATTTATTCGCACACTAAAATGAAAACAAAAGTTTTGTTATCCAAGTTTGGGAAATTCCACTAGTTCAACCCTAATAGCTTGGAATTTTATAACAAAGAGATTTTTCTACACTTGTTTTAAAAAATGGATATGCATGCTTGAAACATGTTAAAGATGGAAATGACATAAGGATCCAAACCTTTTAAAGATAATAACATTAAATTCTCAAGTGAACGTGCGGTGGGATATTTACTCGAGTCAAACAAGCCATTATTTTGCCCATTTAAAAAAAGCTGACCTAACGATCATAGATGATTGTAAAGTGATTTATCTTGTGTAACGGGCTATATTCTTGTAAGGAATTACTTATAGATTGGGAGTCAACACTCAGTTAAAAATCCCCCGCCTCCCCCTTTTCCCGATAATTGCAAAACCTGATATAGGAGAACTAAAAATAGTTTACAATTCCTAAAAATTACAGACACTTTTTGGTATTAGCTTTCTCTACAATTGTGCATTGTGCATTTCCATTTTAGATGAATACTTGTTTCTTAAATCAAAAACTTGAGTTTTCACTTTCCCTTCATCTTGTTAAAAAAAAAGAGAAAAAAGGCAAATAGATCACAACAAAATGAAATTTTAAGAGTTTATGTATGGGAATAATTTAAAGCAATAACAAATGTAAGTAAAGAAAATTTATACACACACCACAAATGAACACAAAATTTTTGTTTCCAAGTTTGCGAAATTCCTCTTGTTCAACCCTCATAGCATGTAATTTTATAAGAAGGAGATTTTTCTACCCTTGTTTAAAAAAAGGGTATGTACACATGAAATATGTTAAAGATGCAAATTACTTATGGATCCAAACATTTTAAACAGAATAACATTAAATTCTCAAGTGAATGTGTGGTGGGATATTTACCCGAGTCAAACAAGCCGTTATTTTGCCCATTTACAGAAAGCTGACCTAACAATGATAGATGATTGTAAAGTGATTTATCATGCGAAACGGGCTATATTTTTTTAAGGAATAACTTATGGATGGGGATTCAACACTCAGTTTAAAATCCATGGCCTCCCCCTTTTCCCGAGGATTGCAAAACCAGATATATAAAAACTATAAAGAGTTTACAATCCCTAAAAATTACAGAAACTTATTGGAATTATCTCACATAAATTTCTGCATTGTGTGTTTCCATGTTTGATGTATACTTTTTTCTTAAATCAAAACTTGAGTTTTCACTTTCCCTTCATCTCGTAAACACAAAAAGAGATAAAAGGCAAATAGATCAACACAACAAGAAAATTTTAGAGTTTATGTATGGAATGAATTTGACGCAATAAGAAAAGTAAGTAAAGAAAATTTTCACACACCACAAATGAACACAAAAATTGTGTTATCCAAGTTTGAGAAATTCCACTAGTTCAACCCTAATTGCTTGGAATTTTATAAGAAAGAGATTTTTCTAGACATGTTTTAAAAAATGGATATCCATGCTTGAAACATGTTAAAGATGCAAATGACCTATGGATTCAAACCTTTTAAAGAGAATAAGATTAAATTCTCTAGTGAACGTGTAGTGGGATATTTACCAGAGTCAAACATGCCATTATTTTGCCCATTTACATAAAACTGACCTAACGATCAGAGATGATTGTAAAGTGATTTATCATGTGTAACGGGCTATATTTTTGTAAGAAATGACTTAAGGATTGGGAGTCCATACTCAGTTAAAAATCCCCTGTTTCCCCCTTTTCCCGACGATAGCAAAACCTGATATATAAAAACTATCAAAAGTTTACTATCCCTAAAAATTACAGAAATTTTTAGGAATTATCTCTCTCAACATTTGTGCATTGTGCATTTCCATTTCAAATGTATATTTTTTTCTTAAATAAAAACATGAGTTTTCACTTTCCCTTCATCTCGTAAACAAAAAAAGAGATAAAAGGCAAATAGATCACAACAAAATGAATATTTTAGAGTTTATGTATGGAAGGAATTTAAAGCAATAAAAAATGTAAGTAAAAAAATTTATTCACACATCACAAATGAACACAAAAGTTTTGTTATCCAAGTTTGGGAAATTCTAGTAGTTCAATCCTAATAGCTAGGAATTTTATAAGAAAGAGATTTTTCTGCACATGTTTAAAAAAATGGATTTGCATGTTTGAAACATGTTAAAGATGCAAATGACCTATGGATCCAAAACTTTTAAAGAGAATAACATTAAAGTCTCAAGTGAACGTGTGGTGGGTTATTTACCCAAGTGAAACAAGCCATTGTTTTGTCCATTTATAAAAAGCTGACCTAACGATTATAGATGATTGTAAAGTGATTTATCATGCGTAACGGGCTATATTTTTGTATGGAATCACATATGGATTGGGGGACAACACACAGTTAAAAATCCCATGCCTCCCCCTTTTCTCGACGATTGCAAAACCTCATATATAAAAACTAAAAAGAGTTTACAATCCCTAAAAATTACACACACTTTTTGGAATTATTTCTCTCTATATTTATGCATTGAGCATTTCTATTTTAAATGTATACTTTTGTCTTAAATCAAAACTTGAGTTTTTATTTCTCCTTCATCTTGTAAACAAAAAAAAAAGAGATAAAAGGCAAATAGATCCCTACAAAATGAAAATTTTAGAATATTTCAAGGAAAGAATTTAAAGAAATAACAAATGTAAGTAAAGAAAATTTATTCACACACCATAAATGAAGTCAAAAGTTTTGTTATCCAAGTTTGAGAAATTCCACTTATTCAACCCTAATTGCTTGGAATTTTATAAGAAAGAGATATTTCTACACAAGTTTTAAAAAATGGATATGCATGCTTGAAACATGTTAAAGATGCAAATGACCTATGGATCCAAACTTTTTAAAGAGAATAACATTAAATTCTCAAGTGAACAATTGTTGGGATATTTACTAGAGTCAAACAAACCATTATTTTGCCCATATACCAAAAGTTGACCTAACGATCATAGATGATTGTAAAAGTGATTTATCATGTGTAACGGGCTATATTTTTGTATAGAATGACTTATGGATTGGGAGTCTTCACTCAGTTAGAAATACCCCGCTTCCCCCTTTTCCCGACGATTGTATAAAATGATATATAAATACAAAAAAGAGTTTACAGTCCCTAAAAATTACAGACAGTTTTTACCCGAGTCAAACAAGCCATTATTTTTCCCATTTACAAAAATATGACCTAACGATCCTAGATGATTGTAAAGTAATTTATCATGCTTAACGGGTTATATTTTTCTAAGGAATGACTTGGATTGGGAGTCAACACTCAGTTAAAAATCCCCTGCCACCCCATTTTCCTGACGATTGCAAAACCTGAATTATCTCTTTCTAAATTTTTGTGTTGTGCATTTCCAGTTTAGATGTATACTATTTTTCTTAAATCAGAACTTGAGTTGTAACTTCCCTTTATCTTGTAAACAAAACAAGAGATAAAAGGCAAATAGATCACAACAAAATAAAATTTTAGAGTTGATGTATGGAATGAATTTAAAGCAAAAATAAATGTAAGAAAATAAAATTTATTCACACACCACAAATGAACACAAAAGTTTTGTTATACAAATTTGAGAAATTCCACTAGATCAACCCTAATTGCTTGGAATTTAATAAGAAAGAGATATTTCTACACATGTTATAAAAAATGGATGGCATGCTTAAAATGTGCTAAAGATGCAAATGACCTATGGATCCAAACCTTTTAAAGAGAATAACATTTAATTCTCATATGAACGTGGGTTGGGAAATTTACCAGAGTCAAACAAGCCATTATTTTGCCCCTTTACAAAAAGCTGATTTAACGATCATAGATGATTGTAAAGTGATTTAACATGCCTAACGTGCTATATTTTTGTAAGGAAAAACTTATGGATTGGGAGTCAAAACTCAGTTAAAAATCCCCTGCATCCCCCTTTTCCCGACGATTGTAAAACCTGATATATAAAAACTAAAAAAAGTTTACAATCCCTAAAAATGACAGACACTTTTTGGAATTATCTCTCTCTAATTTTTGCATTGTGCATTGCCTTTTTAGATATATAATTTTCTCTTAAATCGAAACTTGAGTTTTTCCCTTTCCCTTCATCTCGTAAACAAAAAAAGAGATAAAAGGCAAATTGATCACAACAAAATGAAAATTTTAGAGTTTATGTAAGGAAAGAATTTAAAGCAGTAACAAATTTAAGTAAAGAAAATTTATTCACACACCACAAATGAACACTAAATTTTTGTTATCCAAGTTTGGGAAATTCCACTAGTTCAACCCTAATGGCTTGAAATTTTATAGGAAAGAAATTTTTCTACATATATTTTAAAAAATGGATATGCATGCTTGAAACTTGTTAAAGATGCAAATGACCTATGGATATATACCCTAGTCAAACAAACCATTATTTTGCGCATTTACAAAAAGTTGCAAAAACCTGACATATAAAAACAAAAAAAGAGTTTCCAATCCCTAAAATTTACAAACACTTTTTGGAATAATCTTTCTCAACATTTGTCCATTGTGCCTTCCAACTTTAGATGTATACTTTTTTCTAAAATCAAAACTTGAGTTTTCACTTTCCCTTCATCTTGTAAACAAAAAAACAGATAAAAGTCAAATTGATCACAACAAAATAAAAATTTTAGAGTTTATGTAAGGAAATAATTTAAAGTAAAAACAAATGTAAGTAAATAAAATTTATTTGCACACCACAAAAGATAACAAAGGTTTTGTTATCAAAGTTTGAGAAATTCAACTTGTACAACCCTAATAGTTTGCAATTTTATAAGAAAGAAATTTCTCTACACATGTTTTACAATATGGATATGCATGCTTGAAACATGTTAAAGATGTAAATGACCTATGGATCCAAACCTTTTAAAGAGAATAACATTAAATTCTCAAGTGAACGTGTGATGGGATATTTACCCAAGTCAAACATGCCATTATTTTGCCCATTTAAAAAAAAGCTGACCTAACGATCATAGATGATTGTAAAGTGATTTATCATGCGTAACAGACTATGTTTTTGTAAGGAATGACTTATGGATTGGGAGTTAATACTCAGTTAAAAATCCCCTACCTCCCCCTTTTCCCGACGATTGCAAAACTAATATATAAAAACTAATAAGAGTTTACAATCCTTAAAAATTACAGACACTTTCAGGAATTGTCTCTCTCTACATTTGTGCATTGTGCATTTTCCATTTTAGATATATAACTTTTTCTTAAATCGAAACTTGAGTTTTCACTTTCCCTTCATCTCGTAAACAAAAAAAGAGATAAAAGGCAAATAGATCACAACAAAATGTTAATTTTAGAGTTTATGTATGGAATGAATTTAAAGCAATAACAAATGTAAGGAATGAAAATTTATTCACACACCAAAAATGAACACAAAAGTTTTGTTTTCCAAGCTTAGGAATTTCCACTAGTTCATCCCTAGTGCCCTGGAATTTTACAAGAAAGAGATTTTTAAACACATGTTTTAAAAAATGGATATGCATGCTTGAAACATGTTAAATATGAAAATGACCTATGGATCCAAACCTTTTAAAGAGAATAACATTATTTTCTCAAGTGAACGTTCGGTGGGATATTTACCCAAGTCAAACAAGCCATTATTTTGCCCATTTACAAAAAGTTGACCTAGCAATCATAGATGATTGTAAAGTGATTTATCATGCATAACGGGCTATATTCTTGTAAGAAATGACTTATGGATTGGGAACTAACACTCAGTTAAAAATCCCCCGCCTCCCCCTTTTCCTGACGATTGCAAAACCTATTATATAAAACGATAAATTGTTTATAATCCCTACAAATTGCAGACACTTTTTTGAATTACCTCTCTCTAAATTTGTGCATTGTGCATTTCCATTTTACCTGTATATTTTTTTCTTAAATCAAAACCTTAGTTTTGACTTCCCTTCATCTTGTAAACAAAAAAAGAAGATAAAATACAAATAGATCACAATAAAATGAAAATTTTAGAGCTTATGTATGGAATGAATTTAAAGCAATAACAAATGTAAATAAAGAAATTTTAATCACACACCACAAATGAACACAACACATTGTTATCCAAGTTTGGGAAATGCCACTAGTTCAACCCTAATGGCTTGGAATTTTATAAGAAAGAGATTTTTCAACACATGTTTTAAAAAATGGATATGCATTCTTGAAACATGTTAAAGATGCAAATGACCAATGGATCCAAACCTTTTAAAGAGAATAGCATTAAATTATGAAGTGAACATGCGGTGGGATATTTTCCCAAGTCAAACAAGCCATTATTTTGCCCATTTACAAAAAGCTGACCAAACAATCATAGATGATTGTAAAGTGATTTGTCATGTGTAACGGGCTATATTTTTGTCAGGAAAGACTTATGGATTGGGAGTCAACACTAAGTTAAAAATCCCCTCGCTGCCCCTTTTCTTGACGATTGCAAAACCCGATATATAAAAACTACAAAGTGTTTATAATCCCTAAAAATTGCAGACACTTTTTAGAATTATCTCTCTCTAAATTTGTGCATTGTGCATTTCCACTTTAGATGTATATTTTTTTCTTAAATAAAAACTTTTGTTTTAACTTCCCTTCATCTTGAAAAAAAAAAGAGATAAAGGGCAAATAGATCACAACAAAATGAAAATTTTAGAGCTTATGTATGGAATGAATTTAAAGCAATAACAAATGTAAGTAAAGAAAATTTATTCACACACCACAAATGAACACAAAACTTTTTTTATCCAAGTTTGGGAAATTCCACTAGTTCAACCCTAATGGCTTGGAATTTTATAAGAAAGAGATTTTTCAAGACATGTTTAAAACAATGGATATGCATGCTTGAAATATGTTAAAGATGCAAATGACCAATGGATATATACCCTAGTCAAACAAACCATTATTTTGCGCATTTACAAAAAGTTGACCTAACGATCATAGATGATTGTAAAGTGATTTATCATGCGTAACGGGCTATATTTTTGTGGGGAATGACTTATGGATTAGGAGTCAACACACAGTTAAAAATCCCACACATCCCCCTTTTCCCGACGATTGGAAAACCGGACATATAAAAACAAAAAACAATCCCTAAAAATTATAGAAAATTTTTGGAATTATATTTCTCTACATTTGTGCATTGTGCATTTCAATTTTAGATGTATACTTTTTTCTTAAATCAAAACTAGAGTTTGCACTTTCCCTTCATCTTGTAAACAAAAAAGAGATAAATGGAAAATTGATCACAACAAAATAAAAAATTTAGTGTTTATGTATGGAAAGAATTTAAAGCAATAAAAAATTTAAATAAATAAAATTTATTCACACACCACAAAAGATAACAAAAGTTTTGTAATATAAGTTTGAGAAATTCCATTAGTTCAACCCTAATAGCTTGGAATTTTAGAAGATAGAGATTTTTCTACACATGTTTGAAAATATGGATATGCATGATTGAAACAAGTAAAAGGTGCAAATGACCTATGGATCCAAACCTTTTAAAAAGAATAACATTAAATTCTCTAGTGAAAGTGCAGTGGGATATTTACCCGAGTCAAACAAACCATTATTTTGCCCATTTACAAAAAGCTGACCTAACGATCATTGATGATTGTAAAGTGATTTATCACGCGTAACGGGCTATATTTTTGTAGGAATGACTTAGGGAGTGGGAGTCAACGCTCAGTTAAAAATCCTCCACCTCTCCCTTTTCCCTACGATTGCAAAACCTGATATTTAAAAACTAAAAAGAATTTGCAATCCCTAAAAATTACAAACACATTTTTGAATTATCTCTCTCTACATTTGTGCATTAGGCATTTCAAATTTAGATGTATACTTTTTTATTAAATCAAAACTTAAGTTTTCACTTTCCCTTTATCTCGTAAGTATAAAAATGGATAAAAGGCAAATAGATCACAACAAAATTAAAATTTTAGAGTTTATGTATGGAAAAAATTTAAAGCAATAACAAATGTAAGTAAAGAAAATTTATTCACACACCACAAATGAACACAAAAGTTTTGTTATCCAAGTTTTGGAAATTTCACAAGTTCAACCCTAATGTCTTGGAATTTTATAAGAAAGAGATGTTTCTACACGTTTTAAAAAATGGATAAGCATGCTTGAAACATGTTAAAGATGAAAATTACTTATGAATCCAAACCTTTAAAAGAGAATAACATTAAATTCTCAAGTGAACGTGCGTTGGGATTTTAACCCAAGTCAAACAAGCCATTATTTTGCCAATTTACAAAAATCTGACCTAACGATCATAGATGATTGTAAAGTGATTGATCATGCATAACAGGCTATATTTTTTTAAGGAACGACTTATGGATTCGGAGTCATCACTCAGTTAAAAATCCCCCGCCTTCCCCTTTTCCCGACTATTGAAAACCTAATATATAAAACCTAAAAAGTGTTTACAATCAATAAATATTACAGAAACTTTTTGGAATTATATCTCCCTAAAGTTGGGCATTGTGCATTTCCTTTTTAGATATATAATTTTTTCTTAAATCGAAACTTGAGTTTTCAATTTCCCTTCATCTCGTAAACAAAAAAAGAGATAAAAGGCAAATAGATTACAACAAAGTGAAAATTTTAGAGTTTATGTAAGGAAAAAATTTAAACCAATAAAAAATGTAAATAAATAAAATCTATTAAAACACCACAAATGAACACAAAAGTTTTGTTATCCAAGTTTGGTAAATTCCACTAGTTCAACCCTAATGGCTTGGAATTTTATAAAACAGAGATTTTTCTACACATGTTTTAAAAAATAGATAGGCATGCTTGAAACAGGTTAAAGATGAAAATGACCTATAGATCTAAACCTTTTAAAGAGAATGACATTAAATTCTCAAGTGATCGTGTGGTGGGATATTTACACAAGTGAAAAAAACCTTTATTTTGCCCATTTACTAATAGTTGACCTAACAATCATAGATGATTGTATGGTTATTTATCATGTGTACCGGGCAATATTTTTCTACGGAATGACTTATGGATTGGCAATCAACACTCAGTAAAAAATCCCCCGCTTACCCCTTTTCCCAACGATTGCAAAACCTGATATATAAAAACTAAAAATAGTTTACAATCACTAAAAATTACAGTCACTTTTTCGAATTATCTCTCTCTACATTTTTGCAATGTGCATTTCCATTTTACAAGTATACTTATTTCTAAAATCAAAACTTGAGATTTCACTTTCCCTTCATCTCGTAAAAAAAAAAGAGATAAAAGGCTAATAGATCACAACAAAATGAAACTTTTGGAGTTTATGTTTGGAAATAATTTAAAGCAATAACAAATGTAAGTAAAGAAAATTTATTCACACACTTCAAATGAACACAAAAGTTTTGTTATCCAAGTTTGCGAAATTCCACTAGTTCAACCCTATTGGCTTGGAATTTATAAGAAAGAGATTTTTCTACACATGTTTTAAAAAAGGGATATGCATGCTTGAAACAGGTTAAAGATGCAAATGACCTATGGATCCAAACCTTTTAAAGAGAATAACATTAAATTCTCATATGAACGTGTGGTGGGATATTTACAGGAGTCAAACAAGCCATTATTTTGCCCATTTTCAAAAAGCTGACCTAACGATAAAAAACAATTGTAAAGTGATTTATCATGCGTACCGGGCTATATTTTTGTAAGGAATGACTTATGGATTGGGTGTCAACACTCAGTTAGAAGTCTCCCGCCTCCCGGTTTTCCCAACGATTGCCAAACCTGTTATATAAAATATCATTATTATTTTAGTTTTTTTATTAATTTACTTTATTTTATTTCAGTTTTAGGCCATAAGGGTATTTTTGGAATTATTTATTAATAGGGATATTTTTGGAATATTTTATCCATAGGGATATTTATGTAATATTTTATTAAACCCTAACAGGGTGAACCCTATTTAAGGGGTAAGAGTAATTAAAAAAGAAAGCATTAAAGTATTAAGAATTAGGTTAAATATAGCATAGAGAGGCTTAGAGTTCTCCTCAACGAGCTCTAAGGTTATCAAGCTTCCCTTAGGCTTGATCTTTCGTTTTCGTCTTCCCCATGTCTTCCTACTACCCCTACGGTAATGCCTGGAAGACCCGTGACCCGTGGCAGACCCAGATCCTCCCAAGGAATCCTTGTGTCAGATCCGAGACTATACCAACTGGTATCAGAGCGGGAACAATATGGGTTATTCTATATCCCAAGAAAGATGGATTGCTATGGGTAAGAATTGGAGGAAATACGAGCACGGTTAGATGCTTCCATTGAACATTATGGAAGGGAGAAACTCGTTGCTGCAGCAAAACAGGTCATACAACCTCAAATCTCTATCTCGGATGGGCAGAACTGCCCATGGCCGAAAAAATTAATAATTTCGTCTCGAGAGGCGGATGGGGCAACAGGCCAAGGGCTAGAAAAATCAAAAATTTCGTCATCGTTACCAGAAAAAATCCGTAGAAGAGGCGGACGCTGGTTTTTTAACAAAAAGGGGCGCCGATTTCGACCTCCACATTTTCGAAATCACACCTACGAAATCACAGCCGATTTTGGCCTCCACATTTTCGCAATCTCCTGGTGGGACCTCAATTTTTAGGATCTCGGAAGGGTATTATGCCTCACTTCCGTCGGTAATCAAGGGTGGGGGTTCCACCTCCCAAAACCCCGCTGCACGGCCAGCCTAGTGTCTTCCAGCGATTCTTCTGATAGGGGTGTGTTTCCGAGAGCCCTCGCTCTCGGAAAATTACCAGGCGGCGACGCCCAAAACGGCTGCTCTTCACCACTGGACACGAAGGCGATTCCGTCAATGCCGTCATACACAACTCCGGTGGGATTCGACTTTCGACCACCATCTCCCACACTCATTCCACCTCTCAGTAGAACAGAGCAAACCATTGTTCCAAATTGGGGGGGGGGGAGGGGGGGAGGGGGGGGAAGGATAGTGAATCGGAATTTTTTTTTTGAGGGGCTTTGTGTTTCTATGGATGAGCACAATACCTGTGTAGATGTGGATCTTCGAATTGTAGCTGTGGGATTTAATTTTCTGGATCCCCTGTATGCTGTTCGGCCACGAACTTTCCACCCTGTTCGGAGACGTGTGGATGGAAGACGACCGTCGCCCGCCTTCATCGGCGCCCTGAGGGAAGGAGCATCTGTCGACAAGGTTTCGGCACTTACCGACGGCCGCTATGCTCGGGATCGATAGGAGGATAACGCCAGATTTTGATTTTCGAAGAATCGTCGATGAAGGTTTCAGCACTTACCGACGGCCGCTATGCTCGGGATCTGTAGGAGGATAACGCCGGATTTCGATTTCCGAAGAATCGTCGACGAAATTTCCGCCGAAGGAGGAAGAAGATGGTTCAATTCAAATTTTCCTAAGTTAGGAAAATTTCATCAGCGCACGAAGCTAAGTCATGCGCCGGACCGGGTTCCTAAACCGAGTTAACCAGGTTAACACGGACCGGGCCAAAAAAAAAAAAAAATCGTGTCCAGAAGGTGGGTCGTGCGCCGGACTGGGTTCCTGAACCGAGTCAACCCACGTTAACCCAAACCGGGCCAAAAAAACAAAAAAATTTGGCATCCTAAAGGGTGATCATTGCTATCGCAGATGCTACTTCGGCACCGGTGGAGACGTCGGCATACAGACACTACTTCCGAGCTTGAGGACAAGCTCGTCTTCCAAGGGGGGGTGTAATGTTATGCACGCAATAACATTATTATTTTAGTTGGTTTATTAATTTACTTTATTTTATTTCAGTTTTAGGCCATAGGGGTATTTTTTGAATTATTTATTAATAGGGATATTTTTGGAATATTTTATTCATAGGGATATTTATGTAATATTTTATTAAACCCTAACAGGGTGAACCCTTTTTAAGGGGTAAGAGTAATGAGAAAAGAAAGCATTGAAGTATTAAGAATTAGGTTAAATCTAGCGTAGAGAGGCTTAGAGTTCTCCTCAATGAGCTCTAAGGTTATCAAGCTTCCCTTAGGCTTGATCTTTCGTTTTCATCTTCCCCATGTCTTCCTACTACCCCTACGGTGATGCCTGGAAGACCCGTAACCCGTGGCAGACCCCAGATCCTCCCAAAGAATCCTTGTGTCAGATCTGGGACCGTACCATTATCCAAGTTTTGGAAATTCCACTAGTTCAAGCCTACTAGCTTGAAATTTTATAAGAAAGTGATTTTTCTGCACATGTTTTAAAAAATGGATATGCATGCTTGAAACATGTTAAAGATGCAAATGACCTAGGGATCCAAACCTTTTAAAGAGAATAACATTAAATTCTCAAGTGAACATGCAATGGGATATTTACTTAAGTCAAACAAGCCATTATTTTGCCCATTTACAAAAGTTGACCTAACGATCATTGATGATTGTAAAGTGATTTAACATGCTTAAATGGCTATATTTTTGTAAGGAATGACTTCTAGATTGGGCATCAACACTGAGTAAGAAATCCCCTGCCTCCCCCCTTTCCCGACGTTTGCAAAACCTGATATATAATAACTAAAAGAGTTTAAAATCCCTAAAAATTACAGACACTTTTTAGTCTTATCACTCTCAACATTTGTGCATTGTGCATTTCCATTTTAGATATATAAGTTTATCTTTAATCAAAACTTGTGTTTTCACTTTCCCGTCATCTTGTAAACAAAAAAACAGATATATGGCAAATTGATCACAAAAAAAAAATTTAGAGTTTATGTATGGAAATAATTTAAAGCAATAAAAAATTTAAGTAAATAAAATTAATTCACACACCACAAATGAACACAAAAGTTTTGTTATCCAAGTTTGGGAAATTCCACTAGTTCAACCCTAATGACATGGAATTTTATAAGAAGGAGATTTTTCTACAAATGTTTTAAAAAATGGATATGCAAGCTTGACACATGTTAAAGATGCAAATGACCTATGGATACAAACCTTTTAAAGAGAATAACATTAAATTCTCAAGTGAATGTGCGGTGGGATATTTACCCAAGTCAAACAAGCCAATATTTTGCCCATTTACAAAAAGGTTACCTAACAATCATAGATGATTGTAATGTGATTAATCATGCGTAACGGGCTATATTTATATAAGGAATGACTTACGGAATGGGAGTCAACACTAACTTAAAAATCCCCCGCGTCCCCCTTTTCCCGACTATTGCAAAATCTGATTTATAAAATCTACAAAGTGTTTATAATCCCTAAAAATTGCATACACGTTTTTCAATTATCTCTCTCTAAATTTGTGCATTGTGCATTTCAATTTTAGATGAATACTTTTTTCTTAAATCGAAACTTGAGTTTTAACTTCCCTTCATCTTGTAAACAAAAAAAGAGATAAAAGGCAAATAGATCACATCAAAATAAAAATTTTAGAGTTTATGTATGGAATGAATTGAAAGGAATAACAAATGTAAGTAAAGAAAATTTATTCACACACCACAAATGAACACAAAATCTTTGTTATCCAAGTTTGAGAAATTCCACTAGTTGAACCCTAATAGCTTGGAATTTTATAAGAAAGAGATTTTTCTACACATGTTTTAAAAAATGGATATGCATGCTTGAAACATGTTAAAGATGCAAATGACCTATGGATTCAAACCTTTTAAAGAGAATAACATTAAATTCTCAAGTGAACGTGAGGTGGGATATTTACTCGAGTCAAACAAACCATTATTTTGCCCATTTACAAAAATCTGACCTAACGATCATTGATGATTGTAAAGTGATTTATCATGCATAACGGGCTATTTTTTTTGTAAGGAATGACTAATGCATTGGGAGTACACACTCAGTTAAAAATCCCCCGCCTCCTTCTTTTCCCGATGATTGCATAACCTGATATATAAAAACTAAAAAGAGTTTACAGCCCTAAAAATTATAGACACTTTTTGGAATTATCTCTCTCTACATTTGTGCATAGTGAATTTCCATTTTAAAATAATACTTTTTT
This sequence comes from Aristolochia californica, assembly GCF_029961685.1. Classification (NCBI taxonomy): domain Eukaryota; kingdom Viridiplantae; phylum Streptophyta; class Magnoliopsida; order Piperales; family Aristolochiaceae; genus Aristolochia; species Aristolochia californica. Next base: position 29,557,646 of record NW_027182279.1, on the reverse strand, counting down.
CCAAAATCAAAACTTGAGTTTTCCCTTTCCCTACTTCTCCTAAACAAAAAAAGAGATAAAAGGCAAATAGATCACAACAAAATGAATATTTGAGAGTTTATATATGGAAACAATTTAAAGCAATAAAAATGTAAGTAAAGAAAATTTATTCACACACCACAAATGAACACAAATGTTTTGTTATCCAAGTTTGAGAAATTTCACTAGTTCAGCTCTAATGGATATGAATTTTATAAGAAAGAGATTTTTGTACACATGTTATAAAAAATGGATATGCATGCTTGAAACATAATAAAGATGCAAATGACCTATAACATTAAATTCTCAAGTGAACGTGCAAAGGGATATTTACCCGAGTCAAATAAGCCATTATTTTTCCCATTTACAAAAAGTTAACCTAACAATCATAGATGATTGTAAAGTTATTTATCATGCGTAATGGGCTATATTTTTGTAAGGAATGACTTATGGATTGGGAGTCAACACTCAGTTAAAAATCCTCCACCTCCCCCTTTTCCCGAGGATTGCAAAACCTGATAGATAAAAACTAAAAAGAGTTTGCAATCCCTAATAATTACAGACACTTTTTTGAATTATCTCTCTCTATATTTGTGCATTGTGCATTTCAATTTTAGATGTATACTTTTTTCTTAAATCGAAACTTGAGTCTTCACTTTCCCTTCATCTAGTAAGCAAAAAACAGAGATAAAAGGCAAATAGATCAGAACAAAATGAAAATTAGAATTTAAAGTAATAACAAATGTAAGTAAATAAAATTTATTCACACACCACAAATGAACACAAATGTTTTTTTATCCAATTTTTGGAAATTTCACTAGTTCAACTCTAATGGCTTGGAATTTTATAAAAAAGAGATTTTTCTACATATGTTTTAAAAAATGGATATGCATGCTTGAAACATGTTGAAGATGCAAATGACCTATGTATCCAAACCCTTTAAAAACAATAACATTAAATTCTCAAGTGAACGTGTGTTGGTATATTTACCAGATTCAAACAAGCCATTATTGTTGTTACGGTCCCAGATCTGACACGTGAGGAAGACGATGACGATGAATAGGAATGTGATGATTGACCTGGATCTCAAAGGGAGAATCCGTCCAGTTTACTCTAAGCTTACTCTAAATTAACTTCAAAACTCAATGCTTGTGTTTCTCACTACTCTTACCCCTTAAATAGGGTTCACCCGGTTTGAGTTTACAATAAAATATTCTAAAAATACCCCTATAAATAAAATATTAAAAATATACCCCTATAAATAAAATATTCCTAAAATATCCCTGTAACCTAAAACTAAAATAAAATAAAATAAAATAAAGAAAACAACTAAAATAATAATGCTATGCCATGCATAACATTTTAATGTTATTATGTGCATAACATTACATAGCCCCTGGAAGACGAGCTTGTCCCCAAGCTCGGAAGCAGTGTCTGCGCAAGTGTCAACTACGGTATCAGAGAGCCTCAAGCCAGTGAATAACTTTTTTTTTTTTCAGAGTTGACCCAGTTTGAGTTGGCCTGGGTTGACTCAGTTCTGGAAACCCGGTCCTGCACGCAACTCAGCTTCCTGCACTGATCAAATTTTCCTAACTTAGGAAAATTTGAATCGGGAGTCATCTTCCTCCTTCGGCGAAAATTTCGCCGATGGGTCTTTTGGGGAAATCGTAAATTTTCCTCATCCTCATGCCGATCCCAAACAGAACGGCCATCGGACATTGCAAGAACCTCGGCTCCTTCCCTCATGGCACCGACTAAGGAAGGTGATGGCCGTATGTCGTCCTCATGACACCGTACAGTGCAAATATTTTGCCAATTGAGTCTCTTGCTGCTCCGGCAGTGAACAACAGCCCTTGGAGGCTTTGCCGCTTGGAAATTTGCTGAGACAGTGTGCTCGCAGAAATATTTCCTGGTCGAAATGGCTGGAAAAGTTTCCCTCTCCCATTTGGAACGGAGTGTGGTTTGCCGTGAGCAGTCGAGGTTTGATTTCGGGATTTCAGAAATCTCTTCCGAAAGGGCAAGCTTTCGGACTTGAGGGGGGACCTGGAAACGGTCTTCCGTGGGTGTCGCCAAAGGGATTTTGTGATATCCTTCTGATTTGGGACATGTTGAGTCCCCAATTTTGGAGGTCGCCGTCGCGGAATCGACGCAGGTGGTCGGCGCTAGTGGATGGTGGTGCTGAAGCGTTTGGGGTGAATCTGGATTTGAGGTTTTCCCCAAATCCTCCGCAGGAGTCTCTGCCGGAAGAGGAACGAAGCCAAAGCCTCGGCATTACCCTTTTTCCCGTCAGAGACAGTTTTTCCATGGGATGTCTCTCTATACCTCTTCATTCGCCATAATTTAACTTCGTCGGAGATATCTTCTCTGAGGAATGCCTCTCTGTACACCGTCGTCAGCCAATATTGCACCCAACCTGCACGCCACATTTGTATACTTTCCGGCGTGTCACCATCTTCAGCGATTTCATGGACTTGTCTGTGCATCGCCAAATATGGGTCTTCAATGGGCATCGTGTTCCTATTCTGATACCAGTTGTTACGGTCCCAGATCTGACACGTGAGGAAAACGATGACGATGAATAGGAATGTGATGATTGACCTGGATCTCAAAGGGAGAATCCGACCTATTTACTCTAAGCTTACTCCAAATTAACTTCAATACTCAATGCTTGTGTTTCTCATTATTCTTACCCCTTAAATAGGGTTCACCCGGTTAGGGTTTCCAATAAAATATTTTAAAAATACCACTATAAATGAAATATTAAAAAAATACCCTTATAAATAAAATATTCCTAAAAATCAATGTAACCTAAAAATGAAATAAAATAAAATAAATTAAAGAAAACAACTAAAATAATAATGTTATGCCATGCATTGAGCCAGGTCGAGCTTCCTTCAAAGCTCGATCACCCCATTCTTATTCATTGTCATCATCTTCCTCACGTGTCAGATCTGGGACCGTAACAACTGGTATCAGAGTGGGAACACAATGGGTTATTCTATATCCCAAGAAAGATGGATTGCTATGGGAAAGGAATTTGAGGAATTACGAGCACGATTAGATGCTTCCATTGAACATTATGCAAAGGAGGAACTCATTGCTACAGCAAAACAAGTTACACGACCTCAAATCTCCGACCACATATGCACACAAGAGGTAGCAGAAGCTATCTCGAATGGGCAGAACGGCCCATGGCCGGAAAAATCAAAAAATTCATCTCTAGAGCCGGACGCAGAAAAGGAAAAAGGGTTATCTGCCACGACGTTGAAATCAGTCCTTCCCTACTCATGGCAAGCTGATATTATGCACGCAGCCACACTCCGTTCCACATGGGAGGGGAAATATTTCCCGGCCATTCCTACCAGGAAATATTTCCGAGAGTCTGTCTCAAAAAAATTCTAATCGGCGAAGCCTCCAAGGGGTGCTAGTGATCGCAGGAGCAGCACGAGACTCCATCGGCAAAAATTTTGCCCTGTTCGGTGACATTCCAATAGAAGAACCGTCGGCGACATTCCAGCAGAAGATCGTTGGCGACATTTCTGCAGAAGACCGTCTGCGACAATTCAGTGAAAGACCCGTCGGCGACATTCCAGCAGAACCATCAGCAACATTCTGAGAGGCCTCTGTCTCGGCAACTCTCCCAGTGGTGAAGCGAAGCCCCAACAGGCTGATCTTCACCACCGGAGAAGAAGGAGATTCTGTCGGTGACATTTCCGCAGACGACCGTCAACGACAATTCAGAAGAAGATCGGTCGGCGAAAATTCAGCAGAAGACCTGTTGACGACATTCCAATAGAAGAACCATCGGCGACATTCCAGCAGAAGACTGTCGGCAAAATTTCCGCAGAAGACCCGTCAGCGACATTCCAGTAGATGACCAGTTGGCAACGCTTCCTCAATTACCGGCTCCAGCCCTGTTCAGGATTTGCTGTAGGAGGAAGAAGGGGCCCGATTAAATTTTCCTAACTTAGGAAAATTTAATCGGCACTATCCGCTGAGTCGCACGCCGGACCAGGGTTCCTGAACCGAGTCAACCCAGGTTAACTCAGACCGGCCCAAAAAAAAGTTGGGCAAATAGAGGGGGGGTCATAGCTATCGCGGATGCTACTTTGGCACTGGTGGAGACGTCGGGATACAGACACTATTTTTGAGCTTGAGGGCAAGCTCGTCTTCGAAGGGGAGTGTAATGTTATGCACGCAATAAAATTATTATTTTAGTGTTTTCTTTAATTTACCTTATTTATTTTAGTTTTAGGCCACATGGATATTTTTCGAATATTTATTTATAGGGGTATTTTTGTAATATTTTATCTTAAACCCTAACAGGGTGAACCCTATTTAAGGGATATGATTAATGAGAAACACAAGCATTGAAGTATTAAGAATTAGGTTAAATCTAGTGTAAAGAGGTGAGATCCGAGGTTAGGGTTTTCCTTAAAAACCCACATATTTTTCATCCTCCATTGATCTTCGTCTACCCCATATCTTCCTACTATCCCTAAAGTAATGCCTGGAAGACCCATAACCCGTAGCAGATCCCAGATCCTCCCAAAGAATCTTTGTGTCAAATTCGGGACTGTAACAATTTTTCCCGTTTACAAAAAGCTAACCTAACAATCATAGATGATTGTAAAGTGATTTATTATGTGTAATGGGCTATATTTTTGTAAGGAATGACTTATGGATTGGAAGTCAACCCTCAGTTAAAAATCAACCCCCCCCCCCCTCCCTTTTTCCCAACGATTGCAAAACCAGATATAAAAAAACTAAAAAGAGTTTACAATCCCTAAAAGTTACAAACTCTTTTTGGAATTATCTCTCTCAAAATTTGTGCATTGTACATTTCCTTTTTAGATATATAATTTTTTATTAAATCGAAACTAGAGTTTTCACTTTCCTTTCCTCTCGTAAACAAAAAGAGAGATAAAAGGCAAATAGATCACAACAAAATGAAATTTTAAGAATTTATGTAAGAAAATAATTTAAGTCAGTGACAAATGTAAGTAAAGAAAAGTTATTCACACACCACAAATGAACACAAAATTTTTGTTATCCAAGTTTGGGAAATTCCCCTAGTCCAACCCTAATGGCTTGGAATTATATAAGAAAGAGATTTTTCTGCACATGTTTTAAAAAATGGATAGGCATGCTTGAAACATGTTAAAGATGCAAATGACCTATGGATCCAAACCTTTTAAAGAGAATAACATTAAATTCTCAAGTGAACGTGCGGTGGGTTATGTACCTAAGTCAAACAAACCATTATTTTGCCCATTTACAAAAAGCTGACCTAACGATAATAGAAGATTGTAAAGTGATTTATCATGCGTAACAATGTATATTTTTTTAAGGAATGACTTATGGATTGGGAGTCAACACTCTGTTAAAAATCTCTTGCCTCCCCCTTTTCCCAACGATTGCAAAACTTTATATATAAAAACTAAAAAGAGTTTACAATCCCTTAAAATTACAGACACATTTTCTCCCTATATTTTTGAATTGTGCATTTCTGTTTTACATGTATATTTATTTCTTAAATCAAAACTTGAGTTTTCACTTTACCTTCATCTCGTAAACAAAAAAAGAGATAAAAGGAAAAATAGATCACAACAAAATGAAACTTTTAGAGTTTATGTATGAAAATAATTTAAACCAATAACAAATATATGTAAAGAAAATTTATTCACACACCACAAATGAACACAAAAGTTTTGTTATCCAAGTTTCGAAAATTCCACTAGTTCAACCCTATTGGCTTGGAATTTTATAAGAAAGAGATTTTTATACACATGTTTTAAAAAATGGATATGCATGCTTCAAACATGTTAAAAATGAAAATGACCTATGAATCCAAACCTTTTAAAGAGAATAGCATTAAATTATCAAGTGAACGTGTGGTGGGATATTTACCCGAGTCAAACAAGCCATTATTTTGCCCATTAACAAAAACCTGACCTAATGATCATAGATGATTGTAAAGTAATTTATCATGCGTAACTGGCTATATTTTTTTAAGGAAAGACTTATGGATTGGGAGTCAACACTCAGTTAAAATTCCCCCGCCTCCCCCTTTTCCCAACTATTGCAAAATCTGATATATAAAAACTACAAAGTGTTTATAATCCCTAAAAATTGCAGACACTTTTTTGAATTATCTCTCTCTACATTTTTTCATAGTGCATTTCCATTTTAGATTACTTTTTTCTTAAATCAAAACATGAATTTTCGCTTTCCCTTCATCATGTAAACAAAAAAAGAGATAAAAGGCAAATAGATCACAATAAAATGAAAATTTTGGAGTTTAGGTATGGAAAGAATTTAAGTCAATAACAAATGTATATAAAGAAAATTTATTCGGACACCACAAATGAACACAAAAGTTTAGTTATCCAAGTTTGGGAAATTCCACTACTTCAACCCTTCTAGCTTGGAATTTTTTAAGAAAGAGATTTTTGTACACATGTTTTTAAAAATAGATATGGATGCTTGAAACATGTTAAAGATGAAAATGATCGTTGGATCCAAACCTTTTAAAGAGAATAACATTAAATTCTTAAGTGAACGTGCGATGGGATATTTACCCGAGTCAAACAAGCCATTATTTTGCCCATTTACAAAAAGCTGACCTAATGATCATAGATGATTGGAAAGTGATTTATCATGCGTAACGAGGTATATTTTTGTAAGGAATGACTTATGGATTGGGAGTCAACACTCAATTAAAAATCCCCCGCCTCCCTCTTTTTCAGACGATTGCAAAACCAAATATATAAAAACTAAAAAGAGTTTACAATCCCTAAAAATTAAAGACACTTTTTGGAATTATCTCTCTCTGGATTTGTGCATTGAGCATTTCCATTTTAGATATATAAATTTTTCTTAAATCGAAATTTGACTTTTCACTTTCCCTTAATCTTGTAAATGAAAAAAGAGATAAACTGCAAATAGATCACAACAAAATTAAAATTTTAGAGTTTATGTAAGGAAAGAATTTATAGCAATAACAAATGTAAGTAAATAAAATTCATTCACACACCACAAATGAACACAAAAGTTTTGTTATCCAACTTTTGGGAAATTCCACTAGTTCAACCCTAATTGCTTGGAATTTTTTAAGAAAGAAATATTTCTACACATGTTTTAGAAAATGGATATGCATTCTTGAAACATGTTAAAGATTTAAATGATCTATAGATCCAAACCTTTTAAAGAGAATAACACTAAATTCTCAAGTGAACATGCGGTGAGATATTTACCCAAGTCAAACAAGCTACAATTTTGCCCATTAAAAAAAAGCAGACCTAAAAATCATAGATAATTGTAAAGTTATTTATCATGCGTAACGGGCTATATTTTTGTAAGGAATGACTTGTGGCTTGCGAGTCAACACTCAGTTAAAAATACCAGCCTCCCCCTTTTCCCGATGATTACAAAACTTGATATATAGAAAATTAAAAGTGTTTACAATCCCTAAAAATTATAGACACTTTTTGGAATTATCTCTCTGTACATTTTTGCATTGTGCATTTCCTTTTTAGATGTATACTTTTTTCTTAAATCAAAACTTTAGTTTCTTCTTTCCCTTCATCTTGTAAAAAAAAAAAAGAGATAAAATGTAAAAATAGATCACAACAAAATGAAAATTTTAGAGTTTATGTATGGATAGAATTTAAAGCAATAACAAATATATGTATATAAAATTTATTCACACACCACAAATGAACACAAAAGTTTTGTTATCCAAGTTTGGGAAATTCCACTAGTTCAATCCTAATAGCTTGCAATTTTATAAGAAAGAGATTTTTCTACTCATGTTCTAAAAAATGGATACGCATGCTTGAAACATGTTAAAGATGCAAATGACCTATGGATCCAAACCTTTTAAAGAGAATAACATTAAATTCTCAAGTGCACGTGCGGTGGGATATTTACCCTAGTCAAACAGGCGATTGTTTTGCGCATTTACAAAAAGCTAACCTAACGATCATAGATGATTGTAAAGTGATTTATCATGTGTAACGGGCTATATTTTTGTAAGGAATGACTTATGGATTGGGAGTCAACACTCAGTTAAAAAACCCCTTTCTCCCTTTTCCTGACTATTGCAGAACCTGATATATAAAAGCTAAAAAGAGTTTAAAATCCCTAAAAATTACAGACACTTTTTGGAATTATCGCTCTCTACATTTTTGCATTGTGCATTTCAATTTTAGATGTATACTTTTTTCTTAAATCAAAACTTGACTTTTCACTCTCCCTTCATCACGTAAACAAAAAAAGAGATAAAAGGCAAATAGATCACAATAAAATAAAAATTTTAGAGTTTATGTATGGAAATAATTTAAAGCAATAACAAATGTAAGTAAAGAAAATTTATTCACACACCACAAATGAACACAAAAGTGTTGTTATCCAACTTTGGGAAATTCCACTAGTTCAACCCTAATGGCTTGGAATTTTATAAGAAAGTGATTTTTGTACACATGTTTTAAAAATTGGATATGCATGCTTGAAACATGTTAAAGATTCAAATGACCAATGGATCCAAACTTTTTAAAGAGAACAACATTAAATTCGCAAGTGAACGTGCGGTGGGATATTTACCCTAGTCAAACAGGCCATTGTTTTGCCCATTTACAAAAAGCTGACCTAACTATCATAGATCATTGTAAAGTGATTTATCATGTGTAACAGGCTATATTTTTGTAAGGAATGATTGATGGATTGGGAGTGAACCTTCAATTAAAAATCGCCAATCTTCCCTTTTTCCCGATGATTGCAAAACATGATATATAAAAACTAAAGAGAGTTTACAATAGCTAAAAATTATAGAGACTTTTGGAATTATCTCTTTCTACATTTTAGCATTGTGCATTTCCAATTTAGATATATATTTTTTTCTTAAATTCACACTTGAGTTTTCACTTTCCCTTCATATCGTTAACAAAAAAAGAGATAAAAGGCAAATACATCACAACAAAATGAAAATTTTAGAGTTTAAGTATGGAAAGAATTTAAAGCAATAACAAATGTAAGGAAGGAAAATTTATTCACACACCACAAATGAACACAAAAGTTTTGTTATCCTAGTTTAGGAAATTCCACTAGCTTAACCCTATTAGCTTGGAATTTTACAAGAAAGATATTTTTCTACACTCGTTTTAAAAAATTCATATGCATGCTTGAAACATGTTAAAGATGCAAATGACCTATTGATCCAAAACTATTTAAAGAGAATAACATTAAATTCTCAAGTGAACTCGTTTAAAAAAAGTTGACCAAACGATCATATATGATTAACGGGTTATATTTTTGTTTGGAATGACTTAGGGATTGGGAGTCAACACTCGATTAAAAATCCCCTGCCTCCCCCTTTTGCCGTCGATAGCAAAACCTGATACATAAAAACTAAAAAAAGTTTACAATCCCTAAAAATTACAGACACCTTTTTGAATTATCTCTCTCTAAATTTGTGCATTGTGCATTTCCTTTTTAGATGTATAATTTTTTTCTTAAATCAAAACTTGAGTTTTTACTTTCCCATCATCTCGTAAGCAAAAAAGAAGATAAAAGGAAAATTGATCACAACAAAATGAAAATTTTAGAGTATATGTATGGAAATAATTTAATGCAAAAACAAATAAAAGTAAAGAAAAATTATCAGCACACCACAAATCAACACAAAAGTTTTTTTATCCGAGTTTGGGAAATTCCATTAGTTCCACCCTAATAGCTAGGAATCTTATAAGAAAGAGATTTTTCTACACATGCGTTAAAAAAATTATATGCATGCTTGAAACATGTTAAAAAAGCAAGTCACCTACGAATCCAAACCTTTTAAAGAGAATAACATTAAATTCTCAAGTGAACGTACGGTGTGATATTTACCCGAGTCAAACAAGTGATTATTTTGCCCATTTACAAAAAGCTAACCTAACGATCATAGATGATTGTAAAGTGATTTATCATGTGTAATGGGCTACATTTTTTTAAGGAATAACTTATGGATTGGGAGTCAAGACTCCGTTAAAAATCCCACACCTCCCACTTTCCCGACGAATGCCAAACCTGATATATAAAAACTAAAAAGAGTTTAAAATCCCTAAAAATTACAAACACTTTTTGAAATTATCTCTCTCTACATTTTTGCAGTGTGCATTAAATATATACCTTTTTCTTAAATCAAAACTAGAGTTTTCACTATCCCTTCATCTCGTAAACAAAAAAAAAGAGATAAAAGGCAAAAATAGATCACAACAAAATGAAAATTTTAGAGTTTATGTATAGAATGAATTTAAAGCAATAAAAAATGTGAGTAAAGAAAATTTATTCACACCCCACAAATGAACCCAAAAATTTTTGTTATCCAAATTTGTGAAATTCCACTAGTTCAACTCTACTAGCTTGGAATTTTATAAGAAAGAGATTTTTCTACACATGTTTTAAAAAATGGATATGCATGCATGAAAAAAGTTAAAGATGCAAATGACCTATGGTTCCAAACCTTTTAAAGAGAATAACAATAAATTCTCAAGTGAACGTGCGGTGGGATATTTACCCGAGTCAAACAAGACATTATTTTTGCCAATTTAAAAAAAGTTCACCTAACGATCATAGATGATTTTAAAGTGATTTATCTTGTTTAACGGGCTATAGTTTTGTAAGGAATGACTTATGGATTGGGAGTCAACACTCAGTTAAAAATCCCCAGCCTCTCCCTTTTCCCGACGATTGCAAAACCTGATATATAAAAACTAAAAAGAATTTACAATCCCTAACAATTACAGAAACTTTTTGAAATTATCTATCTCTAAATTTGTGCATTGTGCATTTCCATTTTAGAAGTATATTTTTTTCTTAAATCAAAACATGAGTTTTCTTTTTCCCTTAATCTCGTAACCAAAAAAAGAGATCACAACAAAATGAAAATTTTAGAGTTTATGTATGGAAAGAATTTAAAGCAATAAAAAATAAAAGTAAAGAAAAATTATTCACACATCGCAAATGAACACAAAATTTTGGTTATCCGAGTTTGGGAAACTCCTTTAGTTCAACCCTAATAGCTTGGAATTTTATAAGAAAGAAATTTTTCTACAGATGTGTTAAAAAATGGATATGCTTGCTTGAAACATGTTAAAGATGCAAATGACCTATGGATCCAAGCCTTATAAAGAGAATAGCATTAGATTCTCAAGTGAACGTGCGGTGGGATAGTTACAAGAGTCAAACAAACCATTATTTTGCCCTTTTCCAGAAAGTTGACCGAACGATCATTGATGATTTTAAAGTGATTTATCATAGGTAACGGGCTATATTTTTGTAAGGAATGACTTATGGATCGGGAGTCAATAGTTAGTTAAATCCCCCGCCTCCCCCTTTTCCTGACGATTGCAAAACCAGATATATAAAAACTAAAAAGAGTTTACAATCCCTAAAAATTGCAGACACTTTTTGGAATTATCACTCTCTACATTTGTGCATTGTGCATTTTAATTTTAGATGTATAATTTTTTTTTAAATCAAAACTTGAGTTTTTACTTTCCCATCATATTCTAAAAAAAAAGAGAGATAAAAGGCAAATAGACCACTACAATATGCAAATTTTAGAGTTTATGTATAGAAAGAATTTAAGCAATAACCAATGTAAGTAAAGAAAATTTATTCACACACCACAAATGAACACAAAAGTTTAGTTATTCAAATTTGAGAAATTCCACTAGTTCAACCCTAGTAGCTTGGAATTTTAAAAGAGAGAAATTTTTGTACACATATTTTAAAAAATGGATATGCATGCTTGAAACAAGTTAAAGATGCAAATGACCTATAAATCCAAACCTTTTAAAGAGAATAACATTAAATTCTCAAGTGAACGTGCGGTGGGATATTTACCCGAGTTAAACAAGCCATTATTTTGGCAGTTTACAAAAAGTTGACCTAACGATCATAGATGATTCTAAAGTGATTTATCATGCGTAACGGGCTATATTTTTGTAAGGAATAACTTATGGATTAGGAGTCAACACACTGTTAAAAATCCCCGGCCTCCCCCTTTTCCCGACGATTGCAAAACCTGATATATAAAAATTATAGACACTTTTTTGAAGAATCCCACTCTACATTTGTCCATTGTGCATTTCCATTTTAGATGCATACTTTTTTTTAAATCAAAACTTGAGTTTTTACTTTCCCATCATCTCGTAAACAAAAAAAAGAGATAAAAGCCAAATAAATCACAACAAAATGAAAATTATAGAGTTTTTGTATGGAAAGAATTTAAAGCAATAACAAATGTAAGGAAAATTTTTTCACACACCAAAAATGAACACAAAAGTTTTGTTCTCCAAGTTTTGGAAATTCCACTAGTTCAACGCTAATGGCTCGGTATTTTATAAGAAAGAGATTTTTCTACACATGTTTTAAAAAATGGATATGCATGCTTGAAACATGTTAAATATGCAAATGACCTATGGATTCGAACCTTTTAAAGAGAATAAATTTAAATTCGTAAGAGAACGTGCGGTGGGTGATTTAGCCGAGTCAAACAAGCCATTATTTTACCCATTTACAAAAAGCTGACCTAACGCTCATACGTAATGGGTTATATATTTGTAAGGAATGACTGATGGATTGGGAGTCAACACTTAGTTAAAAATCCCTCGCCTCCACCTTTTTTCGTCGATTGCAAAACCTAATATATAAAAATTAAAAAGATTTTTCGATCCATAAAAAATTACAGACACTTTTTTGAATTATCTCTCTCTAGATTTGTACATTGTGCATTTCAATTTTAGACGTATACTTTTTTCCTAAAACAAAACTTGAGTTGTCTCTTTCCCTTCATCTTGTAAACTAAAAAAGAGATAAAAGGCAAAAATAGGTAACAACAAATTGAAAATTTTAGAGTTTATGTATGGAAAGTATTTTAAGCAATAAAAAATGTAAGAAAAGAAAATTTATTCACACACTACAAATGAACACAATTGTTTTTTACCCAAGTTTTGGAAATTTGACTAGTTCAACCCTAATGGCTTGGAAATTTATTAGAAAGAGATTTTTCTACACATTTTTTAAAAAATGGATATGAATGCTTGAAACAAGTTAAAGATGCAAATGACCTATGGATCCAAACCTTTTAAATAGATTAACTTTAAATTCACAAGTGAATGTGCGGTGGGATATTTACCTGTGTCAAATAAGCCATTATTTTACCCATTTACAAAATGTAGACCTAACGATCATATATGATTGTAAAGTGATTTATCATGCGTAACGGACTACATTTTGGTAAGGAATGACTTATGGATTTGGAGTCAACACTCAGTTAAAAATCTCCTGCCTCTCCCTTTTCCCGACGATTGCAAAACCTGTCATATAAAGACTAAAAAGAGTTTACAAACCATAAAAATTACAGACACTTTTTTGAAATATCTCTCTCTACATTTGTGCATAGTGCATTTCCATTTTAGATGTATACCTTTTTCTTAAATCAAAACTTGAGTTTTCCCTTTCCCTTCATCTTGTAAACAAAAAAAAAAAAAAGATAAAAGGCAAAAATAGATCACAGCAAAATGAAAATTTTAGGTTTTATGTATGGTAAGAATTTAAAGCAATAACAAATGTAAGTAAAGAAAATGTACTCACACACCACAAATGAACACAAAATTTTATTTATCCAAGTTTGGGAAATTCCACTAGTTCAACCCTAATGGCTTGAATTTTTTTAAGAAAGAGATTTTTCCACACATGTTTTAAAAAATGGTTATGCATGCTTGAAACATGTTAAAGATGCAAATGACCTATGGATCCTAACCTTTTAAAGAGAATAACATTAAATTCTCAAGTGAATGTGCGATGGGATAGTTACCCGAGTCAATCACGCACATATTTTTCCCATTTACAAAAAGCTGACCTAATGATCATTGATGATTGTAAAGTGATTTATCATGGGTTACAGGCTATATTTTTGAAGGGAATAACTTTTTGATTGGGAGTCAACAGAGTTAAAAATCCCCCGCCACCACCTTTTCCCCAAGTTTTCAAAACATGATATATAAAAACTAAAAAGAGTTTATAATCCGTGAAAAATACAGACGCTTTTCTTAATTATCTCTCTCTACATTTGTGCAGTGTGCATTTCCATTTTAGATGTATACTTGTTTCTAAAATCAACACTTGAGTTTTCACTTTCCCTTCATCTCATAAACAAACAAAAGAGATAAAAGGCAAACAGATCATAACAAAATGAAAATTTTAGAGTTTATGTATGGAAATAATGTAAAAAAAAACAAATGTAAGTAAGGAAAATTTATTCACACACACCACAAATGAACACAAAAGTTTTGTTATCCAAGTTTTGGAAATTCCACTTGTTCAACCCTAATAGCTTGGAATTTTATAAGAAAGAGATTTTTCTATACATGTTTTAAAATATAGATGTGCATGCTTGAAACTTGTTAAAGATGCAAATTACCTATGGATCCAAACCTTTTAAAGAGAATAAGATTAAACTCTCAAGTGAACGTGCGGCGAGATATTTACCTGAGTCAAACAAGCCATTATTTTGTCCATTAAAAAAAAGTTGACCTAACGATCATAGAAGATTTTAAAGTGATTTATCATGCGTAACGGGCTATATTTTTGTACGGAATCACTTATTGATTGGGAGTCAACACTCAGTTAAAAATCCCCCTCCACCCCCTTTTCCCGACGTATGCAAAACATGATATATAAAAACTAAAAAGAGTTCACAATCCCTAAAAATTACTGACACTTTCAGAATTATCTCACTCTAGATTTGTGTATTGTACCTTTCCATTTTAGATGGATACTTTTTTTTTTAAATCAGCACTTGAGTTTTCACTTTCCCTTCATTTTGTAAGCAAAAAAAGAGATAAAATGGCAAAAACAGATCACAAAAAAAAAAAAAAATTTAGAGTTTATGTTTGGAAAGAATTTAAAGGAATAAAAAATTTAAGTAATGAAATTTTATTCACACACCACAAATGAACACAAAACTTTTGTTATCCAAGTTTGGGAAATTCCACTAGTTCAACCCTAATGGCTAGTAATTTTATAAGAAAGAGATTTTTCTACACATGTTTTCAAAAAAAGGATATGCATGCTTGAAACATGGTAATGATGCAAATGACCTATGGATCCTAACCTTGTAAAGAGAATAACTTTAAGTTCACAAGTGAACGTGCGGTCGGATAGTTACCCGAGTCAAACAAGCCAATATTTTGCCCATTTACGAAAAGTTGACCTAACGATCATAGAAGATTGTAAAGTGATTTATCATACGTAACGGGTTATATTTTTGTAAGGAATGACTTATTGATTCGGAGTCAACACTCAGTTAAAAATGCTCCGCGTCCCCCTTTTCCCGACGATTGCAAAACCTGATATATAAAAACTAAAAAGAGTTAACAATCCCTACAAATTACAGACCCTTTTTGGAATTATCTCTCTCTACCTTTTGTGCATTGTGCATTTCCAATTTAGATGTATACTTTTTCATAAATCAAAATTTGAGTTTTGACCTTCCCTTCATCTCGTAAATAAAAAAAAGAGATAAAAGGCAAAAATAGATCCCGAAAAAAAGAAAATTTTAGAGTTTATGTGTGGAAAGAATTTAAAGAAATAAAAAATATAAGTAAATAAAATTTATTCACACACCACAAATGAACACAAATGTTTTGTTACCCAAGTCTGGGAAAATCCACTAGTTCAACCCTAATATCTTGGAATTATAAGAATGAGATTTTTTTACACATGTTTTAAAAAATGGATATGCATGCTTGAAACTTGTTAAAGATGAAAATGACCTATGGATCCAAACCTTTTAAAGGGAATAGCAATAAATTCTCAAGTGAACGTGCGGTGGGATATTTACCCAAATCAATCAAACCATTATTTTGCCCATTTACAAAAAGCTGACCAAATGATCATTGATGATTGTAAAGAGATTTATCATGCATAACAGATTTAATTTTTTAAAGGAATGACTTTTTGATTGGAAGTCAACACTCAGTTAAAAATCCCCCACATCCCCCTTTTCCTGACGTTTGCAAAACTTGATATATAAAAACTAAAAAGAGTTTACAATCCCTAAAAATTACAGACACTTTTCTGAATTATCTCTCTCTACATTTGTGTATTTTGCATTTCCATTTTAGATGAGTACTTTTTTCTTAAATCAAAACTTGAGTTTTCAATTTCCCTTCATTTCGTAAACAAAAAAAGAGATAAAAGGCCAATAGATCGCAAAAAAATGAAAATTTTAGAGTTTTTGTATGGAAAGAATTTAAAGCAATAACAAATGTAAGTAAGGAAAACTTATTCACACACCACAAATGAACAAAAAAAATTTGTTATCCAAGTTTGGGAAATTGCTCAAGTTCAACCCTAATAGACTGGAATTTTATAAGAAAGAGATTTTTCTACACATGCTTGAAAAAATGGATATGCATGCTTGAAACATGTTAAAGATACAAATGACCTATGGAATCAAACCTTATAAAGAGAATAACATTAAATTCTCAAGTGAACATGTGGTGGGATATTTACCCGAGACAAACATCCCATTATTTCCCCCATTTACAAAAAGCTGACCTAACGATCATAAATGATTGTAAAGTGATTTATCATTCGTAAAGGGCTATATTTATGTTAGAAATGACTTATAGATTGGGAGTCAACACTACGTTAAATATCCCCCACCTCCCCCTTTTCTCGATGATTGCAAAACCTGATATATAAAAACTAAAAAGAGTTTAGAATACCTAATAATTACAGACACCTTTTAAAATTATCTCCCTCTCAATTTGTGCATTGTGCATTTACATTTTTGATGTATACCATTTTCTTATCAAAACTTGAGTTTTGACTTTCCCTTCATCTCGTAAATAAAAAAAGTGATAAAAGCCAAAAATAGATCACAACAAAATAAAAATTTTAGAGTTTATTTACGGAAAGAATTTAAAACAATAACAAATGTAAGTAAATAAAATTTATTCACACACCACAAATGAACACAAAATTTTTGTTATCCAAGTTTGGGAAAATCTAGAAGTTCAACCCTAATTACTTGCAATTTTATAAGAGAGATTTTTTTACACATGTTTTAAAAAATGGATGTGCAAGCTAGAAACATGTTAAAGATGCAAATGACCTATCGATCCAAACCTTTTAAAGAGAGTAACATTAAATTCTCAAGTGAACGTGCGGTGGGATATTTACCCAAGACAAAGAAGCCATTGTTTTGCCCATTTACAAAAGCTCACCTAACGATCATAGATGATTGTAAAGTGATGTATCATGGCTAACGGAGTATATTTTTGTGAGGAATGACTTATTTATTGGGAGTCAACACCTAGTTAAAAATCCCCCACCTCCCCCTTTTCCCTACGTTTGCAAAACATGATATATAAAAACTATAAAGAGTTTACAATCCCGAAGAATTACAGCACTTTTCTCTCTCAACATTTGTGCATTGTGTAGTTCCATTTTAGATGTATACTTTTTTCTTAAATCAACAGTTGAGTTTTCACTTTCCCTTCATCTAGTAAATAAAAAATGAGATAAAAGGCAAAAAGATCACAACAAAATGAAAATTTTAGAGTTTATGTATGGAAAGAATTTAATGCAATAACAAATGTACGTAGGGAAAATTTATTCATACACCACAAATGAATAGAAAAGTCTTATTATCCAAGTTTGGGAAATTCCACTACTTCAACCCTAATTGCTTGGAATTTTACAAGAAAGACAATTTTCTACACATGTTTTAAAAAATGGATATGCAAACTTGAAACATGTTAAAGTTGCAAATGACCTATGGATCAAAACCTTTTAAAGAGAATAACATTAAATTCTCAAGTGAACGTGCGGTGGGATTTTTACCCAAGTCAAACAAGCCACTATTTTGCCCATTTAAAAAAAATTGACCTAACGATCATAGATTATTGTAGAATGTTTTACAATGCATAACGGGCTATATTTTAGTAAGGAATGACTTATGGATTGGGAGTCAACACTCAGTTAAATATTCCCCGTGTCCCCCTATTGCCGACGATTGCAAAACCTGATATATAAAAACTAAAAACAGTTTACAATCCCTAAAAATTATAGACACTTTTTGGAATTCTCTCTCTCTACATTTGTGCATTGTGCATTTCCATTTTAGATGTATACTTTTTTCTTAAATCAAAACTTGAGTTTTAACTTTCCCTTCATCTCGTAAATAAAAAAGAGATAAAAGGCAAAAAAAGATCACAACAAATTGAAAATTTTTGAATTTATGTATGGAAAGAATTTAAAACAATAAAAAATTTAAGTTAATAAAATTTATTCACACACCACAAATGAACACAAAAGTATTGTTATCAATGTTTGAGAAAATCCACTAGTTCAACCCTAATGGCTTGAATTGTATAAGAAAGAGATTTTTCTACACATGTTTTAAAAAATGGATTTGCATGCTTGAAACATGTTAAAGATGCAAATGACCTATGGATCCAAAACTTTTAAAGAGAATAACATTAAATTCTCTCAAGTGAACTGCGATGGGATATTTACCAGAGTTAAACAAGCCATTATTTTGCCCGTTTACAAAAAGTTGACCTAACGATCATAGATGATTGTAAAGTGATTTATGATGTGTAACGGGCTATATTTTTTTAAGGAATAACTTAAGGATTGGGAGTCAACACTCAGCTAAAAATCCCCTGCCTCCCCCTTTTCCGGACGATTGCGAAACCTGATATATAAAAACTAAAAAGAGTTTGCAATCCCTTAAAATTACAGTCACTTTTTAGAATTATCCCTCTCTACATTTGTGCATTGGGCATTTCAATTTCAGAGGAATACTTTTTTCTTAAATTGAAACTTGATTTTTCCCTTTCCCTACATCTCATAAACTAAAAAAGAGATAAAAGACAAATAGATCACAACTAAACGAAAATTTTAGAGTTTATGTATGGAAAGAATTTAAAGTAAAAAAATTTTAAGTAAAGAAAATTTATTCACACACCACAAATGATCACAAAAGTTTTGTTATCCAAGTTTGGGAAATTCCACTAGTTCAACCATAATATCTTGGAATTTTATAAGATACAAATTTTTCTACACATGTTTTAAAAAAGGGATATGCATGTTAAAGATGCAAATGACCTATGGATCCAAACCTTTTAAAGAGAATAACATTGAATTCTCACGTGAACGTGAGGTGGGATATTTACCCGAGTTAAACAAGCCATTATTTTGCCCATTTACAAAAAGTTGATCTAACATTCATAGATGATTGTAAAATGATTTATCATGTGTAACAGTCTAAATTTTTGTAAGGAATGACATATTGATTTGGAGACATCACTTAGTTAAAAATCCCCCGCCTCCCCCTTTTCCCGACGTTTGCAAAACATGATATATAAAAACTAAAAAGAGTTTACAATCCCTATAAATTACGAAAAAATTTCGTAATTATCTCTCTCTATATTTGTGCATTGTGCATTTCCATTTTAGATGTATACTTTTTTCTTAAATTAACACTTGAGTTTTCTCTTTCCCTTCATCTCGTATACAAAAAAAGAGATAAAAGGCAAATAGATCTCAACAAAATGAAAATTTTAGACTTTATGTAAGGAAAGAATGTAAAGCAATAACAAATTTAAGTAAATAAAATTTATTCACACACCACAAATTAACACAAAAGTTTTGTTCTCCAAGTATGGGAAAATCTACTAGTTCAACCCTAATAGCTTGGAATTTTTTAAGAAAGCAATTTTTCTACACATGTTTTAAAAAATGGATATGCATGCTTGAAACATGTTAAATATTCAAATGACCTATGGATCCAAACCTTTTAAAGAGAATAACATTAAATTCCCAAGTGAACGTGCGGTGGGATATTTACTCGAGTGAAACAAGCCATTTTTTTGCCCATTTACAAATAGTGGACCTAACGATCATAGATGATTGTAAAGTGATTTATCATGCATAACGGGCTCAAATTTTGTAAGGAATGACCTATTGATTGGGAGTCAACATTCAGTTAAAAATCCCCCGCCCCCCCTTTTCCCGACGTTTACAAAACATGATATATAAAAACTAAAAAGAGTTTACAATAGTTAAAAATTACAGACACTTTTCTGAATTATCTCTCTCTACATTTGTGCATTGTGCATTTCCATTTTGGATGTATACTTTTTTCTTAAATCAAAACTTGAGTTTTCACTTTCCATTCTTCTCGTAAACAAAAAAAGAGATAAAAGGCAAAAATGGATCACAACAAAATGAAAATTTTATAATTTTATGTATGGAAAGAATTTAATGCAATAACAAATGTAAGTAAAGAAAAATTATTCACACACCACAAATGAACACAAAAGTTTTGTTATTCAAGTTTGGGAAATTCCACTAGTTCAACCCTAATGGCTAGGAATTTTATAAGAAAGAGATTTTTCTACACATGTTTTAAAAAATGGATATGCATGCTTGAAACATGTTAAAGATGCAAATCACCTACGGATCCAAACCTTTTAAGTAGAATAATGTTAAATTCTCAAGTGAACGTGCGGTGGGATATTTACCTGAGTCAAACAAGCCATTATTTGCCCATTTACAAAAAGCTGACTTAACGATTATAGATAATTGTAAAGAGATTTATCTTTCACAATGGGCTATATTTTTGTAAGGAATGACTTATGGATAGGGAGTCAACACTCAGTTAAAAATTCATCGCCTCCCCCTTTTCCCGATGATGGCATAACCCTACTTATAAAAACTTAAAATAGTTTACAATCCGTCTACAATTTTGCATTGTGCATTTCCATTTTACATGAATACTTCTTTCATAAACAAAAAAAGAGATAGCATGCAAATGGATCGCAACAAAATGAAAATTTTAGAGTTTATGTATGTGAAGAATTTAAAGCAATAAAAACTTTAAGTAAGCAAAATTTATTCACAAACCACATATGAACACAAAAGTTTAGTTATCCAAGTTTGGGAAATTCCACTAGTTCATCCCTAATAGCTAGGAATTTTAAAAAAAGAGAATTTTCTACACATGTTTTAAAAAATGGATATGCATGAATGACACATGTTAAAGATGCAAATGACCAATGGATCCATACCTTTTAAAGAGAATAACATTCAATTCTCAAGTGAATGTGCGGTGGGATATTTACCTGAGTCAAACAAGCTATTATTTTGCCCATTTACAAAAAGCTAACCTAACGGTCATAGATGATTTTAAAGTTATTTATCATGAGTAACGGGCTATAATTTTTTAATGTATGACTTATGGTTTGGGATTCAACACTCAATTAAAAATCCCCCGCCTCCCCCTTTTCCTGACGATTGCAAAACCAGATATATAAAAATTAAAAAGAGTTTACAATCCCTAAAAATTACAGAAATTTTTTGGAATTATCTCTCTCAATATTTGTGCATTGTGTATTTGCATTTTAGATGTATAATTTTTTTTAAACCAAAAATTGAGTTTTCACTTTCCCTTCATCTCGTAAGCAAAAAAAGAGAAAAAAGGAAAAAATAGATCACAACAAAATGAAAATTTTAGAGTTTATGTGTGGAAAGAATTTAAAGAAATAATAAATGTAAGTAAAGAAAGTTTATTCACACACCAAAAATGAACACAAAAGTTTTTTAATCCAAGTTTTGAAAATTCCACTAATTCAACCCTAATTGCATGTAATTTTATAAGAAAGAGATTTTTCTAGACATGTTTGAAAAAATGGATACGAATGCTTGAAACATGTTAAAGATGCGAATGACCTATGGATCCAAACCTTTTAAAGAGAATAACATTAAATTCTCAAGTGAACGTGCAGGGGGATATTTACCTGAGTCAAACCAGCCATTATATTGCCCATTTACAAAAAGGTGACCAAACGATCGTAGATGATGGTAAAGTTATTTAACTTGCATAACGGGCTATATTTTTGTATGGAATGACTTAAGGATTGGGAGTCAACACTCAGTCAAAAATCAACTGCCTCTCCGTTTTCCCGACGATTACAAAACCTCATATAAAAACTAAAAAGAGTTAACAATCCCTAAAAATTACAGACACTTTTTTGAATTATCTCTCTCTACATTTGTGCATTGTGCATTTCCTTTTTAGATGTATACTTTTTTCTAAAATCAAAACTTGAGTTTTCACTTTCCCTTCATCTTGTAAACAAAAAAAGAGATAAAAGGCAAATAGATCACAAAAAAAATGAAAATTTTAGAGTTTATGTATGAAAAGAATTTAATGCAATAAAAAATTTAAGTATAAAAAATTTATCCACACACACAAATGAACACAAAAGTTTTGTTATCCAAGTTTAGGAAATTCCACTCGTTCAACCCTAATAGCTTGGAATTTTATAAGAAAGAGATTTTAGAGTTTATGTATGAAAAGAATTTAATGCAATAACAAATTTAAGTATCAAAAATTTATCCACACACACAAATGAACACAAAAGTTTTGTTATCCAAGTTTAGGAAATTCCACTCGTTCAACCCTAATAGCTTGGAATTTTATAAGAAAGAGATTTTTCTTTACATGTTTAAAAAATGGATATGCATGCTTGAAACAAGTTAAAGATGCAAATGACCTATGGATCCAAACCTTTTAAAGAGAATAACATTAAATTCTCAAGTAAATGTGCGGTGGGATATTTACCCGAGTCAAACAAGCCATTATTTTGCCCATTTACAAAAAAATGACCTACCGATCATAGATGATTGTAAAGTGATTTATCATCCGTAACGGTCTGAATTTTTGTTCGGAATGACTTATTGATTGGGAGTCAACACTCAGTTAAAAATCCCCTGCCACCGACTTTTCCCGACGTTTGCAAAACATGATATAAAAAAATAAAAAGAGTTTACAATCCCTAAAATTACAGACACTTTTCGGAATTATCTCTCTCTACATTTATGCATTGTGCATTTCCATTTTAGATGTATACTTTTTTCTTAAATCAACACTTGAGTTTTCACTTTCCCTTTATTTCGTATACAAAAAAAAGAGATAAAAGGCAAATAGATCACAACAAAATGAAAATTTTAGACTTTATGTATGGAAAGAAGGTAAAGCAATAACAAATATAAATAACCAAAATTTATTCACCCACCACAAATGAACACAAAAGTTTTGTTATCCAAGTTTGGGAAATTCTAGTAGTTCAACCCTAATTGCTTGGAATTTTATAAGAAAGTGATTTTTCTACACATATTTTAAAAAATGCATATGGATACTTGAAACATGCTATAGATTCAAATGACCTACTGATCCAAACCTTTTAAAGAGAATAACACTAAACTCTCAAGAGAATGTGCGGTGGGATATTTACCCGAGTCATACAGGCCATTATTTTGCCCATTTAAAAAAATCGACCTAACGATCTTAGATTATTGTCAAGTGATTTATCATGTGTAACGGGCTATATTTTTTTAAGGAATGACTTATTGATTGGTAGTCAACACTCAGTTAAAAATCCCCCACCTCCCCTTTTCCCTACGATAGCAAATCCTAACATATAAAAACTAAAAAGATTTTACAATCCCTATAAATTATAGCCACTTTTTTGAATTATCTCTCTTTGCATTTGTGCATTGTGAATTTCCATTTTAGATTTATACTTTTATCTTAAATCAAAACTTGAATTTTCACTTTCCCTTCTTCTCGTAAACAAAAAAAAGAGATTAAAGAAAAAAATAGATCACAACAAAATAAAAATTTTAGAGTTTATGTATGGAAAGAATTTAAAGCAATAACAAATGTAATTAAATAAAATTTATTCACACACCACAAATGTACACAAAAGTTTTGTGTCCAAGTTTGGGAAAATCCACTAGTTCAACCCTAATAGCTTGGAATTTTCTAAGAAAGCAATTTTTCTACACATGTTTTAAAAAAGGGATATGCATGATTGAAACATGTTAAAGATGCAAATGACCTAATGCTCAAAATCTTTTAAAGAGAATAACATTAAATTCTCAAGTGAACGTGTGGTGGGATAATTACCGGAGTTACGAAAATCTGACCTAACGATCATAGATTTGTAAAGTAATTTATCATGCGTAATTGGGTAAATTTTTGTAAGGAATGATTTATTGATTGAGAGACAACATTCAGTTAAAAATCCCCCGCCTCCACCTTTTCCCGACGTTTACAAAACATGATATATAAAAACTAAAAAGAGTTTACAATCCTTACAAATTACAGACACATTTCTGACTTATCTATCTCTACATTTGTACATTGTGCATTTCCACTATTTGATTTAAGAAAAAAAGTAGACATCTAAAATGAAAATGCACAATGCACAAATGTAGACAGTGATAATTCCAAAAAGTGTCTGTAATTTTTAGTGATTTTAAAATCTTTTTAGTTTTTATCTATCAAGTTTTTCAATCGTGGGGAAGAGGGGGTGGCGGGGGATTTTTAACCGAGTGTTGACTCCCAATCCATTAGTCATTCCTTACAAAAATATATCACGTTACGCATGATAAATCACTTTAACATCATCTACGAACGTTAAGTCAGCTTTTTGTAAATGGCCAAAATAATGGCTTGTTTGACTCTAGTAAATATCCCACCGCACGTTCACTTGAGAATTTAATGTTATTCTCTTTAAATGGTTTGGATCCATAGGTCATTTGCATCTTTAATATGTTTCAAGCATGCATTTCCATTTTTTAAAACATGTGTAGAAAAATCTCTTTCTTATAAAATTCCAAGCTATTAGGGTTGAACTAGTGGAATTTCCCAAACTAGGATAACAAAACTTTTCTGTTCATTTGTGGTGTGTCAATTAATTTTCTTTACTTACATTTTTTATTGCTTAAAATTTTTTCGATGCATAAACTCTAAAATTTTCATTTTGTTGTGATCTATTTTCCTTTTATCTCTTTTTTTGTTTACGAGATGAAAGGAAAGTTAAAACTCAAGTTTTGATTTAAGAAACAAAAGTACACACCTAAAACAGAAAAGCACAACGCAGAAATGTAGAGAGTGATAATTCCAAAAAGTTTCTGTAATTTTTAGGGATTGTAAACTCTTTTTAGTTTTTATATATCAGGTTTTGCAATCATCGGGAAAAGGGGGAGGGGGGGATTTTTAACCAAGTATTGACTCCCAATCCATAGGTCATTCATTACAAAAATATAGCCCATTAAGCATGATCAATTACTTTACAATCCTCTATGATCTTTTGGTCTGTTTTTTTAAATGGGCAAAATTATGGCTTGTTTGATTCGGGTAAATATCCCATCGCACATTCACTTGAGAATTTAATGTTATTCTCTTTAAAAGGTTTGGATCCATAGGACATTTGCATCTTTAACCTGTTTGAAGCATGCATTTCCATTTTTTAAAACATGTGTAGAAAAATATCTTTCTTATAAAACTCCAAGCTATTAGGGATGAACTAGTGGAATTTCCAAAACATGGATAACAAAATTTTTGTGTTCATTTGTGGTGTGTGAATAAATTTTCATTACCTACATTTGTTATTGGTTTAAATTTTTTCCATACCTAAACTCTAAAATTTTTTTTTTGTTGTGATCGATTTGCCTGTTATCTTTTTTTTTTTGTTTACGAGATGAAGGGAGAGTGAAAACACTAGTTTTTTTTTAAGAAAAAAAATACATCTAAAATGGAAATGAATGATGCACAAATGTAAAGAGCGATAATTCCAAAAATGGTATGTAATTTTTAGGGATTGTAAACTCTTTTTATTTTTTATATATCAAGTTTTGAAATCGAATGGAAAAGGGGTAGGCGGGGGATTTTTAACCGAGTGTTGACTCCAAATCCATAGTCTTTCCTTAAAAAAAATATAGCTCGTTACGCATGATAAATCACTTTATAATCATCCACGATCGTTAGGTCTGCTTTTGTAAATGGGCAAAATAATGGCTTATTTGACTCGGGTAAATATCCAACCACACGTTCACTTGAGAATTTAATGCTATTCTCTATAAAAGGTTTGGATCCATAGATCATTTACATCTTTAACATGTTTCAAGCATGCATTTCCTTTTTTTAAAACATGTGTAGAAAAGTCTCTTTCTTATAAAATTCCAAGCTATTACGGTTGATCTAGTGGAATTTCCCAAACTAGGATAACAAAACTTTTGTGTTCATTTGTGATGTGTCAATACATTTTCTTTACTTACATTTTTTATTGCTTTAAATTTTTTCCATACATAAACTCTAAAAATTTCATTTTGTTGTGATCTATTTGGCTTTTATCTTTTTTTTTGTTTACAAGATGAAGGGAAAGTGAAAACTCAAGTTTTGATTTAAGAAAAAAAAAGTACACATCTAAAATGGAAATGCACGATGCACAAATGTAGACAGTGGTAATTCAAAAAAGTGTCTGTAATTTTTTGGTATAGTAAACTCTTTTTAGTTCTTACATATCACATTTTGCCATCGTCTAGAAAAGGGGGAGCCAAGGGATTTTTAACTGACTATTGACTCCTAATCCATAAGTCATTCCTTACAAAAATGTAGCCCGTTACGCATGATAAATCTATTTACATTCATCTATTATCGTTAGCTCAACTTTTTGTAAATAGGCAAAACAATGGCTTGTTTGACTCTGGTAAATATCCCACCACACGTTCACTGGAGAATTTAATGTTATTCTCTTTAAAAGTTTTTGATCCAAAGGGCATTTGCATCTTTAACATGTTTCAAGCATGGATATCGATTTTTTAAAACATGTGTAGAAAAATCACTTTCTTATAAAATTCCAAGCTTTTAGGGTTGAACTAGTGGAATTTCCCAAACATGGATAACAAAACTTTTGTGTTCATTTTTGGTGTGTGAATAAATTTTCTTTACTTACATTTGTTATTGCTTGAAATGTTTTCCATACATAAACTCTAAAATTTTCATTTTGTTGTAATCTATTTGCCTTTTATCTCTTTTTTTGTTTACGAGATGAACGGAAAGTGAAAACTCAAGTTTTGAATTAAGAAAAAAAAGTACACATCTAAAATGGAAATTCAAAATGCACAAATGTAGAGAGTCATAATGCCAAAAATAATCTGTAATTTTTAGGGATTGTAAACTCTTTTTAGTTTTTATACATCGGGTTTTACGATCGTCATGAAAAGGGGGAGGAGGGGGATTTTTGACCGAGTGTTGACTCCAAATCCACCGATCATTCCTTTAAAAATATATCCCGTTAAGCATGATAAATCACTTTAAAATCATCAATGATCGTTTGGTCAGATTTTTCTAAATGGACAAACTAATGACTTCTTTGACTCGAGTAAATATCCCACAACACGTTCACTTGAGAATTTAATGTTATTCGCTATAAAAGGTTTGGGTCCATAGGTCATTTGCATCTTTAACCTGTTTCAAGCATGCATTTCCATTTTTTAAAACATGTGTAGAAAATCTCTTTCTTATAAAATTTCAAGTTATTAGGGTTGAAGTAGTGGAATTTCCCAAACTTTGATAACAAAAATTTTGTGTTCATTTGTGGTGTGTGAATAAATTTTCATTACTTACATTTGTTATTGGTTTAAATTTTTTCCATACCTAAACTCTAAAATTTTCTTTTTGTTGTGATCAATTTGCCTTTTATCTTTTTTTTTGTGTGTTTATGAGATGAAGGGAAAGTGAAAACTCAAGTTTTGATTTAAGAAATAAGTATACATCTAAAATGGAAATGCATGATGCCCAAATATAGAGAGTGATAATTCCAAAAAGTGTCAGTAATTTTTAGGGATTGTAAACTCTTTTTAGTTTTTATATATTAGGTTTCACAATCGAAGGGAAAAGGAGGAGGCAGGGGATTTTTAACCGAGTGTTGACTCCCAATCCATAAGTCATTCCTTACAAAAACATAGCCTGTTACACACGATAAATCACTTTACAATTATCTATGATCGTTGGGTCAGCTTTTTGTAAATAGGAAAAATAATGGCTTGTTTTACTTGGGTAAATATCCCACCGCACGTTCACTTGAGAATTAAATATTATTCTCTTTAAAAGGTTTAAATCCACAGGACAATTGTATCTTTAACATGTTTCGAGCATGCATATCCATTTTTAAAAACATGTGTAGAAAAGTCTCTTTCTTATAAAATTCAAGCTATTAGAGTTGAACTAGTGCACTTTCCCAAACTTGGATAACAAAACTTTTTTAATCATTTGTGGTGTGTAAATAAATTTTCTTTACATACATTTGTTATTGCTTTAAATTTTTTCCATACATAAACACTAAAATTTTCATTTTGTTGTGATCTATTTGGCTTTTATCTCTTTTTTTGTTTATGAGATGAAAGGAAAGTGAAAACACAAGTTTTGATTTAAGAAAAAAAAAGTAAACATCTAAAATAGACATGCACAACGTACAAATGTAGGGAGTGATAATTCCAAAAAGTGTCTGTAATTTTTAGGGATTGTAAACTCTTTTTAGTTTTTATATATTAGGTTTTGTAATCATCGGGAAAAGGGGGAGGTGGGAGATTTTTAACCTAGTGCTGACTCCCTTTACTTAAATCATTCCTTAAAAAAATATATCCCGTTACGCATGATTAATCACTTTACAACCATCTATGATCGTTTGGTCAGCTTTTGTGAATGGGCAAAATAATGGCTTGTTTGACTTGGGTAAGTATCCCACAGCACGTTCACTTAAGAATTTAATGTTATTCACTTTAAAAGGTTTGGATCCATATGCCATTTGCATCTTTAACCTGTTTCAAGCAAGCATTTCCATATTTTAAAACATGTATAGAAAAATCTCTCTTATAAAATTCCAAGCTATTAGGGTTGAACTAGTGGAATTTCTGAAACTTGGATAAAAAATTTTTTTTTGTTCATTTTTGGTGTGTGAATAAATTTTCATTACTTACATTTTTTATTGGTTTAAATTTTTTCCATACCTAAACTCTAAAATTTTCTTTTTTTTGTGATCTATTTGTCTTTTATCTCTTTTTTTTTTTGTTTACAAGATGAAGGGAAAGTGAAAACTCGAGTTCTGATTTAAGAAAAAAGTATACATCTAATATGGAAATGCACGATGGACAAATGTAGAGAGTGATAATTCCAAAATCAAGTCTGTATTTTTTAGGGATTGTAAACACTTTTTAGTTTTTATATGTCAGCTTTTTCAATCAAAGGGAAAAGGGCGAGGCGGGGGATTTTTAACCGAGTGTTGACTCCCTATCCATAAGTCATTCTTCATAAAATATATCCGATTACACATGATAAATCACTTTATAATAATCTATGATCGTTAGGTCACTTTTTGTAAATGGGCAAAATAATCGCTTGTTTGACACGGGTAAATATCCGACCGCACGTTCAGTTGAGAATTTAATGTTAGTCTGGTTAAAAGGTTTGGATCCATTGGTCATTTGCATCTTTAACATGTTTCAAGCATGCATTTCCATTTTTTAAAACATGTGTAGAAAAGTTTCTTTCTTAACAAATTCCAAACTGTTAGGGTTGAACTAGTGGAATTTCCCAAACTAGGATAACAAAACTTTTGTGTTCATTTGTGATGTGTCAATAAATTTTCTTTACTTACATTTTTTATTTCTTTAAATTTTTTCCATACATAAACTCTAAAATTTTCATTTTGTTTTGATCTATTTGCCTTTTATCTCTTTTTTTGTTGACAAGATGAAGGGAAAGTGAAAACTCAAGTTTTGATTTAAGAAAAAAAAGTACACATCTAAAATGGAAATGCACGATGCACAAATCTAGAGAGTAATAATTCCAAAAAGTGCCTGTAATTTTGAGGGATTGTATACTCTTTTTAGTGTTTATATATCAGTTTTTGCAATCATCGGGAAAAGGGGGAGGCAGGGAATTTTTAACCGAGTGTTGACTCCCAATCCATAGGTCACTCCTTACAAAAATATAGCCCGTTACACATAATAAACCACTTTACAATCATCTATGATCGTTAGGTCAGTCTTTTTTAAAGGGGTAAAATAATGGCTTGTTTGACTATGGTAAATATCCCACCACATGTTCACTTAAGAATTTAATGTTATTCTCTTTAAATGGCTTGGATCCATAGGTCATTCGCATCTTTAACATGTTTCAAGCATGCATTTCCATTTTTTAAAACATGTGTAGAAAAATCTTTTTCTTATAAAATTCAAAGCTATTAGAGTTGAACTAGTGGAATTTCCAAAAATATGATAAAAAAACTTTAGTGTTCATTTGTGGTGAGTCAATAAATTTTCTTTACTTACATTTGTTATTGCTTTAAATATTTTCCATACATAAACTCTAAAATTTTCATTTTTTTGTGATCTATTAGCCTTTTATCTCTTTTTTTTGTCTATGAGATGAAGGGAACGTCAAAACACAAGTTTTGATTTAAGAAAAAAAAGTACAAATCTAAAATGGAAATGCAAAACGCACAAATGTAGGGAGTGATAATTCCAAAAAGTGTCTGTAATTTTTAGGGATTGTAAACTCTTTTTAGTTTTAAAATATTAGGTTTTGCAATCATCAGGAAAAAGGGGAGGCAGGGGATTTTTAACCTAGGGTTGACTCCCAATCCATAAGTCATTCCTTACAAAAATATAGCCCTTAACCCATGATAAATCACTTTATAATCATCTATGATCCTTAGTTCAGCTTTTTGCAAATAGGCAAAATAATGGCTTGTTTGACTCGAATAAATATCACACGTTCTCTTTAGAATTTAAAGTTATTCTCTTTAAAAGGTTTGGATCCATAGGTCATTTTCATCTTTTACATGTTTCATGCATGCATATCCATTTTTTTAAACATGTGTAGAAAAATCTTTTTCTTATAAAATCCCAAGCTATTAGGGTTGAACTAGTGGAATTTCCCAAACTTGGATAACAAAACTTTTGTGTTCATTTTTGTGTGTGAATAAATTTTATTTACTTACATTTGTTATTAATTTAAATTTTTTCCATACATAAACTCCAAAATTTTCATTTTGTTGTGATCTTTTTGCCTTTTATCTATTTTTTTATTTACGAGATGAATGGAAAGTGAAAACTCAAGTTCTTATTTAAGAAAAAAAGTACTCATAAAAAATGCAAATACACAACGCACAAATTTAGAGAGTGATAATTCCAAAAAGTGTCTGTATTTTTTATGGATTGTAAACTATTTTTTGTTTTTATATATCAGGTTTTGCAATTGTCGGGAAAAGGGGGTGGCGGGGGATTTTTAACCGACTGTTGACTCCCAAACCATTGGTCATTCCTTACAAAAATATAGACCATTGCGCAAGGTAAATCACTTTAGAATAATCTATGATCGTTAGGTCAGCCTTTTGTAAATGGGAAAAATAATGGCTTGTTTGATTCTGGTAAATATCCCACTGCACGTTCTCTTGAGAATTTAATGTTATTCTCTTTAAAAGGTTTGGATCCATTGGTCATTTGCATCTTTAACATGTGTCAAGTTTGCATATCCATTTTTTAAAACATGTGTAGAAAAGTTTTTTTCTTATAAATTCAAAGCTATTAGGGTTGAACTAGTGGAATTTCCCAAACTTGGATATTAAAACTTTTGTAATCATTTGCGGTGTGTCAATAAATTTTCTTAACTTACATTCGTTATTGCTTTAAATTTGTTCCATACATAAACTCTAAAATTTTCATTTTGCTGTGATATATTTGCCTTTTATATCTTTTTTTTTTTATGAGATGAAGGGAAAGTGAAAACTCAAGTTTTCATTTAAGGAAAAAAAGTAAACATCTAAAATGGAAATGCACAACGTACAAATGTAGGGAGTGATAATTCCAAAAAAGTGTCTGTATTTTGTAGGGATTGTAAACTCTTATTTGTTTTTATATATTAGGTTTTGCAATCGTCGGGAAAAGGGGGAGGCGGGGGATTTTTTACTGAGAGTTGACTTCCAATCCATAAGTCATTCCTTACAAAAATATAGCTCGTTACGCATGATAAATCACTTGAACTAGTGGAATTTCCCAAACTAGGATAACAAAAATTTTGTGTTCATTTGTAGTGTGTCAATAAATTTTCTTTACTTACATTTTTTATTGCTTTAAATTTTTTCCATATATAAACTCTAAAATTTTCATTTTGTTATCATCTATTTGCCTTTTATCTCTTTTTTTGTTTACGAGATGAAGGGAAAGTGAAAAGTCAAGTTTATATCTAAGAAAAAAAAGTGCACATCTAAAATGGAAGTGCACAACGCACAAATGTAGAGAGTGATAATTCAAAAAAGTGTCTGTAATTTTTAGGTAATGTAAACTCTTTTTAGTTCTTACAAATCAGATTTTGCAATCGTCGGGAAAAAGGGGAGGCGAGAGATTTTTAATTGACTACTGACTCCCAATCCATAATTCATTCCTTACAAAAATGTATCTCTTCACACATGATAAATCTCTTTACAATCATCTATGATCGTTAGGTCAGCTTTTTGTAAATAGGCAAAATAATGGCTTGTTTGACTCGGGTAAATATCCCACCGCACGTTCACTTGAGAATTTAATGTTATTCTAGTTAAAAGTTTTGGATCCATAGGTCATTTGCATCTTTAACATGTTTCAAGCATGCATATCCATTTTTTAAAACATGTGTAGAAAAATATCTTTCTTATAAAATTCCAAGCTATTAGGGTTGAACTAGAGGAATTTCCCAAACTTGGATAACAAAACTTTTGTGTTCATTTGTGGTGTGTGAATAAATTTTCTTTACTAACATTTGTTATTGCTTTAAATTTTTTCCATACGTAAAGTCCAAATTTTCATTTTTTTGTGATCTATTTCCCTTTTATCTCTTTTTTTTTTACGAGATGAAGTGAAAGTGAAAACTCAAGTTTTGATATAAGAAAAAAAAGTACTCTTCTAAAATGGAAATGCACAATGCAAAAATGTCGAGAGTGATAATTCCAAAAAATTTCTATAATTTTTAGGGATTGTAAACTCCTTTTAGTTTTAATATATCAGGTTTTGCCATCGTCGGGAATAGGGAGAGGTGGGGGATTTTTAACCGAGTGTTGACTCCCAATCCATAGGACATTTCTTATAAAAATATAGCCCGTTACACATGACAAATCACTTTACAATCATCTATGATCGTAACGTCAGCCTTTTTTAAAGGGAAAAATAATGGCTTATTTGACTATGGTAAATATCCCACCGCACGTTCACTTGAGAATTTAATGTTATTCTCTTTATATGGTTTGGATCCATAGGTCATTTGCATCTTTAACATGTTTCCAACTTGCATTTCAATTTTTTAAAACATGTCTAGAAAAATCTCTTTCTTATAAAATTCCAAGCTATTAGGGTTGAACTAGTGGAATTTCCCAAACTATGATAACAAAACTCTTGTGTTGATTTGTGGTGTGACAATAAATTTTCTTTACTTATATTTGTTATTGCTTGAAATTTTTTCCATACATAAACTTGAAAATTTTCATTTTGTTGAGATCTATTTGCCTTTTATCTCCTTTTTTTTTTATGAGATGAAGGGAAAGTGAAAACTCAAGTTTTGATATAAGAAAAAAAAAGTATACATCTAAAATGGAAATGCACAACGCCCAAATGTAGAGAGTGATAATTCAAAAAAGTGTCTGTAATTATTTGGGATTTTAAAACTTTTTAGTTCTTATATATAGATTTTTGCAATCGTAAGGAAAAGGGAGAGGCGAGGGATTTTTAACAAACTGTTGACTCCCAATCCATAAGTCCTTCCATAAAAAAATGTAGCACATTTTGCAAGATAAATCTCTTTACAATCATCTATGATCGTAAGGTCAGCTTTTTGTAAATGGGAAAAATAATGGCTTTTTTCAATCGGGTAAATATTCGACCACACATTCACTTGAGAATTTAATGTTATTCACTTTAAAAGGTTTGGATCGAAAGGTCATTTGCATCTTTAACCAGTTTCAAGCATGCATTTCCATTTTTTAAAACATGTGTAGAAAAATCGCTTTCCCAAACTAGGATAACAAAAATTTTGTGTTCATTTGTGGTGTGTGAATAAATTTTCATTACTTACATTTGTTATTGGTTTAAATTTTTTCCATACCTAAACACTAAAATTTTCTTTGTGTTGTGATCTATTTGCCTTTTATCTCTTTTTTTTTTTTATGAGATGAAGGGAAAGTGAAAACTCTAGTTTTGATTTAAGAAAAAAAAGTACACATCTAAAATGGAAATACACGATGCACAAATGTAGAGAGTGATAATTCCAAAAAGTGTCAGTAATTTTTAAGGATTGTAAACTCTTTTTAGTTTTTATATATCAGATTTTGCAATCGAAGGGAAAAGGGAGAGGAGGGGGATTTTTAACCGAGTGTTGACTCCCAATCCATAAGTCATTCCTAACAAAAATATAGCCCATTATGCTTGATAAATCACTTTATAATCATCTATGATCGTTAGGTCTGCTTTTTCTAAATGGGCAAAAAAATGGCTTGTTTGACTCGGGTAAATATCCGACCGCACGTTCACTTGATAATTTAATGATATTCTCTTTAAAAGGTTTTGATCCATAGGTCATTTCCATCTTTAACAAGTTTCAAGCTTGCATATCCATTTTTTAAAACATGTGTAGAAAAGTCTCTTTCATATAAAATTCAAAGTTATTAGGGATGAACTAGTGGAATTTCACAAACTTGGATAAAAAAACTTTTGTAATCATTTGTGGTGTATGAATAAATTTTCTTTACTTAAATTTGTTATTGTTTTAAAATTTTTCCATACATAAACTCTAAAATTTTTATTTTTTTGCAATCTATTTGCCTTTTATCTCTGTTTTTGTTTTTGAGATGAAGGGAAAGTGAAAACTCAAGTTTTGATTTAAGAAAAAAAAGTACACATCTAAAATGGAAATGTACAATGCACAAATATTGAGAGTGATAATTCCAAAAAGTGTCTGTAATTTTTAGGTATTGTGAACTCTTTTTAGTTTTTAAATATTAGGTTTTGCAATCATAGGAAAAAGGGGGAGGTGGGGGATTTTTAACCGAGTGTTGACTCCCAATCCATAAGTCATTTCTTATAAAAATATAGCCCGTTGCGCATGATAAATAAATTTACAGTCATCTATGATCATTAGGTCAGCTTTTTGTAAATGGGCAAAATAAAGGCTTGTTTGACTCGGGTAAATATCCTGTTGTACGTTCACTTGAGAATTTAATGTTATTCTCTTCAAAAGGTATGGATTCATAGGTCATTTTCATCTTTAAAATATTTTTAGCATGCATATCCATTTTTTAAAACATGTGTCGAAAAAAATTTCTTACAAAATTCAAAGCTATTAGGGTGTAACTTCTGGAATATCCCAAACTTGGATAACAAATCTTTTGTGTTCATTTGTAGTGTGTGAATAAATTTTCTTTACTTACTTTTGTTATTGCTTTAATTTTTTCCAAAAATAAACTTTAAAATTTTCATTTTGTTGTGATCTATTTGCCTTTTATCTCTTTTTTTATTTACGAGATGAAGGAAAAGTGAAAACTCAAGTTTCTATTTAAGAAAAAAAAGTACTCAAAAGGGAAATGCACAACGCACAAATGTAGAGAGTGATAATTCCAAAAAGTGTATGTAATTTTTAGGGATTGTAAACTCTTTTTAGTTTTTATATATGAGGTTTTGGAATCGTTGGGAAAAGGGGGAGGTGGGGGATTTTTAACCGAGTGTTGACTCCCCATCCATAAGTCATTCCTTACAAAAATATAGCCCGTTACACATGATAAATAACAATACAATCATCCATGATCTTTTGGTCAGCTTTTTGTAAATGGGAAAAATAATGGCTTGTTTGACTCAGGTAAATATCCCAACGCACGTTCACTTGAGAATTAAATGTTATTCTCTTTAAAATGTTTGGATCCATAGGTCATTTGCATCTTTAACATGTTTCAAGAAATCATTTTCATTTTCTAAGACAAGTGCAGAAAAATCTCTTTCTTATAAAATTCCAAGCTATTAGGGTTGAACTAGTGGAATTTCCAAAATTTTGATAACAAAACTTTTGTGTTCATTTGTGGTGTGTAAATATATTTTCTAAAAATTTTTTTTTTCGTGATCTATTTGCCTTGTATCTTTTTTTTTTTGTTTACGAGATGAAGGGAAAGTGAAAACTCATGTTTTGATTTAAGAAAATATTACACATCTAAAATGGTAATGCACAATGCACAAATGTAGAGAGTGATAATTCCAAAAAGTGTCTGTAATTTTTAGGGATTGTAAACGCTTTTTACTTTTTATGTCTGAGGTTTTGCAATCGTCGGGAAAAGGGGGAGGCAGGGGATTTTTAATGGAGTGTTGACTCCCAATACATAAATCATTTCTTACAAAAAATAGACCCCGTTACGCATGATAATCATTTTACAATCATCTATGATCGTTAGGTCAGCTTTTAGAAAATGGGGAAAATAAAGGCTTGTTTGACTCAGGTAAATATCCCACCAAACGTTCACTTGACAATTTAATGTTATTCTTTTTAAAGGTTTTGATCCATAGGTCATTTGCATCTTTAACATGTTTCAAGCGTGCATATGCCTTTTTTAAAACATGTGTAGAAAAGTCTCTTTCTTAAAAATTTCCATGCTATAAGGGCCGAACTGGTGGAATTTCCCAAACTTGGATAAGAAAACTTTTGTGTTCATTTGTGGTGTGTGAATAAATTTTCTTTACTTACATTTGTTATTGGATTAAAATTTTTCCATACATAAACTCTAAAATTTTCATTTTTTTCTGATCTATTTGCCTTTTATCCCTTTTTTTTGTTTACAAGATGAAGGAAACGTAATAACTCAAGTTTTGATTTAAGTAAACAAAATACTCATCTAAAATGGAAATGTAGAACACACAAATGTAGAGATTGATTATTCCAAAAAAGTGTCTGTAATTTTTAGGGATTGTAAACTCTTTTTAGTTTTTATCTATCCAGTTTTACAATCGTTGGGAAAAGGGGGAGGCGGGGGATTTTTAACCGAGTGTTGACTCGCAATCCATAAGTCATTCCTTAGAAAAATAAAGCCCATGACGCATGATAAATCACTTTACAATCATCTATGAATGTTAGGTCAACTTTTTGTAAATATGCAAAATAATGGCTTGTTTGACTCGGGTAAATATCCCACTGCATGTTCACTTGTGAATTTAATGTTATTCTTTTTAAAAGGTTTGGATCCATAGGTCATTTCCATCTTTAACATGTTTCAAGCATGCATATCCATTTTTTAAAACATGTGTAGAAAAATATCTTTCTTATAAAATTCCAAGCTATTAGGGTGTAACTAGAGGAATTTCCCAAAATTGGATAACAAAATTTTGGGTACATTAGTGGTTTGTTAATAAATTTTCTTTACTTACATTTTTTATTGTTTTAAATTTTTTCTTTCCTAAAATCAAAAATTTTCTTTTTTTAATGATCTATTTGCCTTTCCCCCTTTTTTTTTTGTTAACGAGATGAATGGAAAGTGAAAACTCAAGTTTTTATTTAGGAAAAAAAAAGTTCACATCTAAAATGGAAATTCACAATGCACAATTGTAGAGAGTGATAATTCCAAAAAGTAACTGTAATTTTTAGGGATTGTAAACTTATTTTTGTTTTAATATATCAGGTTTTGTAATCGTCGGGAAAAGGGGGAGGTGGGGAATTTTTAACCGAGTGTTGACTCCCAATCCATAAGTCATTCCTTACAAAAATATAGCCCGTTACACATGATAAATCACTTTACAATCATCTATGATCGTTTGGTCAGCTTTTTGTAAATGGGCAAAATAATGGCTAGTTTGACTCGGGTAAATATCCCACTATACGTCACCTGAGAATTTAATGTTATTCTCTTTAAATGGTTTGGATCCATAGGTCATTTCATCTTTAACATGTTTCAAGCATGCATTTCCAATTTTTAAAACATGTGTGGAAAAATATCTTTCTTATAAAATTCGAAGCTATTAGGGTTGAACTAGTGGAATATCCAAAACTTGGATAACAAAAGTTTTGTGTTCATTTGTGGTGTGTGAATAAATTTTCTATACTTACATTTGTTGTTGCTTTAAATTTTCCCATACATAAACTCTAAAATTTTCATTTTGTTCTGACCTGTTTGCCTTTTATCTCCTTTTTTGTTTACGAGATAAAGGGAAAGTGAACACTCAAGTTTGGATTTAAGAAAAAAAGTACACATCTTAAATGGAAAAGCACTATGCACAAATGTGGAAATTGATAATTCCAAAAAGTGACCGTAATTTTTAAGGATTGTAAACTCTTTTTTGTTTTTATATATCTGGTTTTGGAATCGTCGGGAAAATGGGGAGGCGGGCGATTTTCAACCGAGTGTTGACTTCCAATCCATAAGTCATTCCATACAAAAATATAGCCCGATACGCTTGATAAATCACTTTACAATCATCTATGATCGTTTGGTCAGCTTTTTGTAAATGGGCAAAATAAGGGCTTGTTTGACTCGGGTAAATATCCAACCGCACGTTCACTTGAGAATTTAATGTTATTCACTCTAAAAGGTTTGGATCGAAAGGTCATTTGCATCTTTAACTTGTTTCAAGCATGCATTTCCATTTTTTAAAACAAGTGTGGAAAAATCTTTTTCTGATAAAATTCGAAGCTATTAGGGTTGAACTAGTGGAATTTCCCAAACTTGGATAACAAAAATTTTGTGTTCATTTGTGGTGTGTGAATAAATTTTCATTATTTACATTTGTTATTGGCTTAATTTTTTCCATACCTAAACACTAAATTTTTCTTTGTGTTGTGATCTATTTGCCTTTTATCTCTCTTTTTTTTTACGAAATGAAGGGAAAGTGAAAACCCTAGTTTAAGAAAAAAAGTACACATCTAAAATGGAAATGCACAATGCACGAATGTAGAGAGTGATAATTCCAAGAAGTGTCTGTAATTTTTAGGGATTGTAAACTCTTTTTAGTTTTTATATATCAGGTTTTGCAATCGAAGGGAAAAGGGGGAGGAGGGGGATTTTTAACCGAGTGTTGACTCCCAATCCATAAGTCATTCCTAACAAAAATATAGCCCGTTATGCTTGATAAATCACTTTATAATCATCTATGATCGTTTGGTAAATTTTTTGTAAATAGGCAAAATAGTGGCTTGTTTGAGGTGGGTAAATATCCCACCATGCGTTCACTTGAGAATTTAATGTTATTCTCTTTAAAAGGTTTGGATCCATAGGTCATTTGCATCTTTAACATGTTTCAAGCATGCATTTTCGTTTTTTAAAACATGTGTAGAAAAATCTCTTTCTTATAAAATTCCAAGCTATTAGGGTTGAACTAGTGGAATTTCAAAATTTTGGATAATAAACATTTTGTGTTCATTTGTGGTGTTTGAATAAATTTTCTTTAACTACATATGTTATTGCTTTAAATTTTTTCCATACATAAAGTCTAAAATTTTCATTTTGTTGTGATCTATTTGCCTTTTGTCTCTTTTTTTTTTTTTATGAGATGAAGGGAAAGTGAAAATTCAAGCTTTGAGTTAAGAAAAAAAGTACACATCTAAAATGGAAGTGGACAATGCACAAATGTAGAGAGTGATAATTCCAAAAAGTATCTATAATTTTTATGGATTGTAAACTCTTTTTTAGTTTTTATATATCATGTTTTGGAATCGTCGGGAAAAGGGGGAGGCAGGGGATTTTTAACCGAGTGTTGACTCCCAATCCATAACTCATTCCTCAAAAAAATATAGGCCGTTGCACATGAGAAATCACTTTACGATCATCTATGATCGTTAGGTCAGCATTTTGTAAATGGGCAAAATAATGGCTTGTTTGACTCGGGTAAATATCCCATTGCATGTTCACTTAAGCATTTAATGGTATTCTCTATAAAAAGTTTGGATCCATAGGTCATTTGCATCTTTAAAAAGTTTCAAACATGCCTATCCATATTTTAAAACATGTGCAGAAAAATCTCTTTCTTATAAAATTCCAAGTTATTAGGGTTGAACTAGAGGAATTTCCCTAACTTGGATAACAAAGCTTTTGTGTTCATTAGAGGTGTGTGAAAAAAAATTTACTTATTTTTTTATTGATTGAAATTTTTTCCATACCTAAACTCTAAAATTTTCCTTTTGTTGTGGTCAATTTGCCTTTTATCTCTTTTTTTCTGTTTACGAGATGAAGGGAAAGTGAAAACTCAAGTTCTGATTAAAGAAAAAAAAGTACACATCTACAATGGAAATTCACAATACACAAATGTAGAGAGTGATAATTCCAAAAAGTGTCTGTAATTTTTAGGGATTGTAAACTCTTTTTAGTTTTTATATATGAGGTTTTACAATCGTCGGGAAAAGGGGAAGGCGGGGAATTTTTAACCAAGTGTTGACTCCCAATCCATAAGTTATTCCTCACAAAAATATAGCCCGTTACGCATGATAAATCACTTTACAATCATCTATGATCGTTAGGTCAGCTTTTTGTAAATGGGCAAAATAATGGCTAGTTTGACTCGGGTAAATATCCCACCGCACGTTCACTTGAGAATTTAATGTTATTCTCTTTAAAAGTTTTGGATCCATAGGTCATTTGCATCTTTAACATGTTTCAAGCATGCATTTCCAATTTTTAAAATTCATGTAGAAAAATCTCTTTCTTATAAAATTCCAAGCTATTAGGGTTGAACTAGTGGAATTTCCCAAACTAGGATAACAAAACTTTTGTGTTAGTTTGTGGTGTGTGAATAAATTTTCTCTACTTACATTTATTATTGATTTAAATGTTTTCCATACATAAACTCTAAAATTTTCATTTTGTTGTGATCTGTTTGCCTTTTATCTCTTGTTTTGTTTACGAGATAAAGGGAAAGTGAACACTCAAGTTTTATTTAGGAAAAAAAATTACACATCTTAAATGGAAATGCACGATGCACAAATCTAGAGAGTGATAATTCCAAAAAGTGTCTGTAATTTTTTGGGATAGTTAACTCTTTTTATTTTTTATATATCTGGTTTCGCAATCGTCGGGAAAAGGAGGAGGCGGTTGATTGTTAACCGAGTGTTTATTCTCAATCTATGAGTCATTCCTTACAAAAATATAGACCGTTACGCATGATAAATCACTTTACAATCATCTATGATCATCAGGTTAGCTTTTTGTCATTGGGCAAATTAATGGCTTGTTCGACTCGAGTAAATATCTCATCGCATGTTTACATGAGAATTTAATGTTATTCTCTTTAAAAGGTTTGGATCCATTGGTCATTTGCATCTTTAACATGTTTCAAGCATGCATTTCCGTTTTTGAAAACATGTGTAGAAAAATCTCTTTCTTATAAAATTCCAAGCAATTAGGGTTGAACTACTGGAATTTCCCAAATTTGGATAAGAAAACTTTTGTGCTCATTTGTGAAGTGTGAAGAAATTTTCTTTACTTACATATTTTATTGCTTTAAATTTTTTCCAAACATAAACTCGAAAATTTTTATTTTGTTGTAATCTATTTGCCTTTTATCTCTTTTTTTGTTTACGAGATGAAGGGAAAGTGAAAATTCAAGTTTTGATTTAAGAAAAAAAGTACACATCTAAAATGGAAATGCGAAATGCACAAATGTAGAGAGTGATAATTCCAAAAAGTGCCTGTAATTTTTAAGGGATTGTATACTCTTTCTTTGTTTTTATATATTTGATTTTGCAATCGTTGGAAAAAGGGGGAGGCGGGGGATTTTTAACCGAGTGTTGAATCCCAATCGATAAGACATTCCTTACAAAAATATAGCTCATTGCGCATGATAAATCACTTTACAATCATCTATGATCGTTAGGCAGCTTTTTTTAAATCGGCAAAATAATGGCTAGTTCGACTCAGATAAATATCCCACCGCACGTTCACTTGAGAATTTAATGACATTCTCTTTAAAAGGTTGGGATCCATATGTCATTTGCATCTTTAACATGTTTCAAGCATGCATTTCCATTTTTTAAAACATGTGTAGAAAAATCTTTCTTATAAAATTCCAAGCTATTAGGGTTGAACAAGTGGAATTTCCCAAATTTGGATAACAAAACTTTTGTGTTCATTTGTGGTGTGTGAATAAATTTTCTTTACTTACATATGTTATTGCTTTAAATTTTTTGCATACATAAACTCTAAATTTTTCATTTTGTTGTGATCTATTTGCCCTCTATTTCTTTTTTTGTTTACGTGATGAAAGGAAAGATAAAATTCAGGTTTTGATTTAAGAAAAAAAGTTCAAATCTAAAATGGAAATGCAGAATGCCCAAATGTAGAGAGTGATAATTTCAAAAAGTGTATGTAATTATTAGGGATTGTAAACTCTTTTTTAGTTTTTATATATCAGGTTTTGTAATCGTTGGGAAATGGGGGAGGCGGGGGATTTTTATCCAAGTGTTGACTCCCAATCCATAAGTCATTCCTTATAGAAATATAGCCCGTTATGCATGATAAATCACTTGATCCATGGCAAGGGAAGAACCTAACAGATTCACGCCTTCCATCACAGCATGCTAAAAATTTTGTGCGTATTTCTACCAATGCTAAAAACCTTGCACTTATTTCTCCCAATAGATTGAGTATGGCTAGACATTTTTCTCGGGATGAAGAATCACTCATTGTGTTCCCGCTCTGATATCAAATGTTAAGCACCTAGCCAATACTTACCAAAAGACCGATCTATTTGGTAGCAGAAAGCCAAGTACTTAACCCCAGGATCATAACAATACTCCCACCATTATGAGCCAACATCCTCAGTGGCCCACTCTAGCAACACTGGTTCGACCCACTTTTTGAGCCTACCAGTAATTTTAATCTGGCATCTAGGTCGCCCCCTCTGGGATTCAAACTTGCAACAACGGTATATCTCTAATACAAAGTTGTTATGGTCCCTTGCTTTGGTAACTCGGTGTGGGATTGGTGAATCCAGAGTTGTAAGAGAGTTGCTGCTCTCAATTGGAAGGAAAAGAGCTTCCTTTTTTCAGCTATGCTGCTGTTCTTGGTAAGAGGATGGGAAGCCCTTGCTGCTCTCGGACAGGAGGGGAATGGCCCCTTGCTGCTCACGACTGAGAGGGTTAGGACCCTTCCAGCTGCTGTCCGGGTTTAGGGGCTGAAAAGACTCTAACTTGGGCAGTCCACGGATGAGAGGTTAAGAGTCCCTAACCTTGCTGCTCTCTAGTTTAGTGGTTGAAGAACCTCTAGCCTTTGCTGCTCTCGGTATAGTGGCTGGAAAACCTCTATCTTGGCTCAAAAAGAGAGAGGGAGAGAGATCCTCTCTTGCTTTTGTGCACTGATTAGAGGCTAAAGGCCTCTTGTTGAGCTCGGAAAAGAGGAAGAAATCTCTCCTTGTTTTTGGTGAAGAGGAAGGTAAAACAAAAAATCAAAGAGAGAAGAAAGAAATTCATATTCAAGAGGGAACTTGATTCTAGAGCTCGTCAAGGAGAACTCTGAACCCTGTTTAACCTAATTTAAGACTTGCCTTTTCTCATTCTCCTTCCCCTCTAAGTAGGGTTGAAGGCAACATAATTTTAGGGTTTAATTTTAAAATTCTGCCCCTATGGCAATTTAACTTAAATAATGCATAAAAACGAATTTAAAACAATATGGAAATAAAGCAATTAACTCAGTGACTCAATGAGCCTCCTTTGGATGACTCGGTTAGTTTTAAAAAGGATAGTCCCACATACATTAGTGAGTATAAAGATCTTGCATTTATTAGTTGACAGAAGAGGTTTCCTAAGTGGCTAGTCATTTTGGGATAGGGCCTTCGATCCAATTTAACATGGTATCAGAGCAAGGTTCTCATATGTGGGCATCCACCCAAATTATCCACGTGCCGCCACATGAGGGCCTCTACCCAAAATATCCATGTGCCTACACGTGAGGGGGAGATTTCAAAAGGATAGTCCCACATACATGAGTGAGTATAAAGATCTGGCATTTATTAGTTGGTAGAAGATGTTTCCTAAGTGGCTAGTCATTTTGGGATAGGGCCTTCAACCCAATTTATCAGTTAGCTATTGAGTCCTCAACATTTTCTTGATGAAAATTCTTTCCAAGAAAAATTTTTGGTATAAATTTTTTTGTTGAAACTAATGACTTTCTACAATCATAAGGCTTTGTTAGTGCATTTTTTCAAAAAATGCTAGAAATTATTTCTTGTAAAAATATATCTTCAAGGTCCATTAGTGCCTCATTTATCTCTCAAACACTTTCACAATTGAGAATTTTTATCAGGAATATTTTGAAGAAACATTAAAATTTTGAAATTACTTTCTACAACTATTAGGCCTTCTTTGTGCATCTTTTGAGGAAACATTGGAAAAATATTTCTGGGAAAATTTTTTACTAGATAGTGTATGTTTACAAAAAATGTGAAAATTT
The DNA here is from genome assembly GCF_029961685.1 of Aristolochia californica. NCBI lineage: Eukaryota > Viridiplantae > Streptophyta > Magnoliopsida > Piperales > Aristolochiaceae > Aristolochia > Aristolochia californica. The sequence continues at coordinate 29,513,277 of NW_027182279.1, read as the reverse complement.
TCTGGATACACTTTTTAAGTTGAAAATTTTACTAGGAAAATTTTGCTGAAATAAATCACTTTCTACAACAATCAGGTCTTGTTAGTGCATGTTTTACAGAAAATTTTGAAAAATATTTCTTTCTAAAATATATCTCACGGGACCATTAATACCTCATGTTCCCTAGAAACACTTTTCTAGCTGAAAATTCTTACCAAGAAAACTTTTTGGTTAGGCAATTTTTTGTTGAAACAAATTAGTTTCTAGAACTATAAGTCCTTGTTAGTGCATTTTTAGGAATTTTTGTTAAAGTATTTCAAGTAAAAATACGTCTCTGAGGAACATTAGTGCCTAATGTTTCCTAGAAACACTTTTCAAGACGAAAATTCTTAGGAAAATTTTGTGGTAAAGCAATTTTTGCATAAACAAATTACATTTTACAACTATAAGGCCTTGTTAGTGCCTTTTGTTTCAAAAAAGGTTGGAAACATATTTCTTGTAAAAATTCATCTCGTGGGATCATTAGTGTTTCATGTTTCCTGGAAACATTTTCTAGCTAAAAATTCTTACCTAGAAAGTATTGAGTTAAGGCAATTGTTGCTGAAACAAATTAATTTTTAGAAATGTAAGTTCTAGTTAGTACCTTATTTTTAGGAAACATTGGAAATGTATTTCTCATAAAAATAGCTCTACAAAGACCATTAGCGACTCATGTTTCTTGGAAACACTTTTCTAGCTTAAAATTCTTACCAAGTAAATTTTGAGTTAAGGTAATTTTTGTAGAAACAAACTACTTTGTATAACTATAAGGACTTGTTTATGCATTTTTCAAGAAACATTAGAAAACTATTTCTAGTAAAAATATGTCTCCAGTGACCGTAGTGTCTGAGGTTTCTAGGAAACACTTTTCTAGCAGAAATTTCTTACATGAAAAATTTTGAGGTAAGGGAATTTTTGCTTAAACAAAATACATTTTACAACTATATGGCCTTTTTATGCCTTTTTTCATGAAACGTTGGAAAAACATATCTAGTAAAAATACATATGTAAGGACCATTAGTGCCTCATGTTTCCTAGAATAATTTTTCTAGTAGAAAATTCTTACAATAAAACTTTTTTGCTTAGGCATTTTTTTAAACAAATTACTTTTTACAACCGTGATCCCTCAATAATGACTTTTTTCAGGAAACATTGGAAATAGTATTTCTAGTAAAAATATGTCTCCAGAGACCTTTAGTGCCTCATGTTTCCTAGCATTTCTTACTTAGACAAATTACTTCTTAAAACTATAAGGTCTTGTTAGTGAATTTTTTTTTGGAAACATTGAAAAAACGTTTATAGGAAAAAAAATGTCTCTAGGGCCCATTAGTGAATCATGTTTCCTGGAAACACTTTTCAACTTGGAAATTCTTACCAGGAAATTTTTGTGGAAATCCTATTTTTTATGAAACAAACTCTTTTTACAACTATAAGGCATTGTTAGTGCTTTTTTTAAGGAAATGTTGGAAAAGTATTTCTAGGAAAAATCCATCTCCAGGGAGCATTAGTGCCTCAGGTTTCCTTGAAACCCTTTTAAAACTAAACATTCTTACCAATTGTAAGGCTTCGTTACTAAAAAGTTTGCGGTAACGATTTTTTTGCAGAAAAAATTACTTTCAACAATTGTAAGGCCTTGATAGTCTTTTTTTCAGGAAACGTAGGAAAAGTATTTCCAATAAAAATATGTCACCAAGGACTATTAGTGCCTCAAGTTTCTAGGAAATACTTTTCGAGATAAAAAATTTTACCAAGAAAATTTTCTGGTTTTGCAATTTTTTCTAAAACAAATTACTTTCAACAATTATAAGGCCTTGTTATTGCATTTTTTTAGGAAACGTTGGAATAATAATACTAGTAATAATGCATATCCATGGGCCATTAGTGCCTCATGTTTCTTGGAAACACTTTTCTTGCAGAAAATTCTTCCCAGTAAAATTCTGTGGTATGGCAATTCTTTTCTAAAACAACTTATTTCTATAACTAAAAGGCCTCGGTAGTTGCTTTTTTTAGGAAACATTGTCCAAGTATTTCTAGTAAAAAAATGTCTTCAGGGTCCACTAATGCCTCATGTTTCCTAGAAACACTTTTCTAGCAGACAATTCTTACCACGAAAATTTTGTGGTAAGACAATTATTTCCAAAACAAATTACTTTCTAAAATTATAAGGCCTTGCTAGTTTTTTTTTCAAGCAACGTTGGCAAAGTATTTTTTTTAAAAAAAATACATCTCCTAGGACTATTATTGCCTCATGTTTCCTGGATACACTTTTCTAGCTGAAAATTCTTACCAAGAAATTTTTTTATAATGCGTTTTTTTCTTAAACAAATTATTTAGTAAAACTATAAGGCCTTGTTAGTTCTTATTTTTTTTCTAGAAACATTGGAAAATTATTTTTAGGAAAAATACGTCTTATAGGACCATTAGTGCCTCATGTTTCCTGGTAACACTTTTCAACCTAAAAATTCTTACCAGGAAAGCTTTGAGGTTAGGCAATATTTGTTGAAACAATCTACTTTCAACAACTATATGGTTTCATTAGTGCATTTTTTTAAGAAATGTTGGAAATTTATTTGTAGTACAAATATGTCTTCGGGCACCATTAATGTCTCATGTTTCCTGGAAATTCTTTTCAAACAAAAATTCTTACAAGAAAAATTGTGATAAAAGAAATAACTTACTACAACTATATGGCCTTGTTAGGGAATGTTTTAAATAAACGTTGCAAAAATATTTTTAGTACAAAATAAGTATCCAAGGACCATTAGTGCCTTATGTTTCCTAGAAACACTTCTCTAGCTAAAAATACTTACAAAGAAAATTTTTAAGGTAGGCAATTTTTTGTGAAACGAATTAGTTTCTACAACTTTAACGTTTTCTTAGTGCAATTGATTAGGAATGTTGGAAAGTATTTATTGTAAAAATATGTCTCTAGGCACCATTGGAGCCTCATGATTCCAGAACACACTTTCCTAGCTAAAAGTTCTTACCTAGAAAATTTTGTGGTAAAATTATTTTTGCTGAAACAAATTACATTTAACCACTCTGAGGCGTTGTTATTGCGCTTTTTCAGGAAATATTGGAGAAATATTTCTAGTAAAAATACATACCTTGTTAGTGGCTCATTCAGGAAATATTGGAAAAATTATTTCTATGAGCCTCATGTTTCCTGAAAACACTTTTCTAGCTAAAAATTCTTATCAAGACAATATTATTGGAGCCAATATTGTCTGAAGCTAATTACTTTCTAGAACTATAAGGCCTTGTTAGTGCCTTTTTCAGGAAATGTTGGAAAAAAAATTTCTTGTAAAAATATGTCTCCAGAGACCATTTGTGCCTCAAGTTCCCTGTAAACACATTTCTAGCTGAAAATTCTTACAAAGAAAATTTAGTGGTAAGGCAATTGTTGATGAAACAAATTACATTTTTCAACTATAAGGCCTTGTTAGTTTCTTTTTTTTCAGGTAATGTTGGAAAAGTATTTTTTGTAAAAATACGTCTCCACGGACCATTAGTGCCTGATGTATCCATGAAACACGTTTTCAGTTAAAACATCTGACCTAAAATTTTTTGTGATAAGGCATTTTTCGTTGAAGCAAATTAAATTTTACAAATAGAAGGCCTTGTTAGTGGCTTTTTTTAGGAAAGTATTTCGTAAAAATACGTCTATAGGGAGCATTAGTGCCTCATGTTTCCTAGAAACACTTTTCTAACAGAAAATTCTTATGAGAAATTTTTTGAGGTAAAGCAATTTTTGTTGAAACAAATTTGTTTCTAAAATAATAAGGCCTTGAAAGTGACTCTTTTTGGGAAACATTAGCAAAGCATTTCTAATAAAAATACATTTTAAGGGACCATTAGTGCTTCATGTTTCTTGGAAACACTTTTATGGTAAGGCTTTTTTTTTAAAGAAATTACATTCCACTACTAGAAGGCTTTATGTATGTATTTTTTAAGGAAATGTTGGAAAAGTATTTCTGGTAAAAATATATCAGTAGAGATAATTAGTACCTCAAGTTACTTGGAAACACTTTTCCAGCAAAAAAATATTATGAGGAAAATTTTCGAGTCAGACAATTTTTGCTGAAACCAATTACTTTCTACAACTATGAGGCCTTGTTAGTGCATTTTTTTTCAGGAAACTTAGGAAAAGTATTTCTAGTAAAAATACCACTCCAGGGACCATTAGTTCCTTATGTTTCTTGGAAACACTTTTCTAGCTAAAAATTCTTCCCTTGAAAATTTTGGGGTAAGACAATTTTTTTCTAAAATAACTTACCTTCTACAACTATAAGGCCTATCAGTGCCTATTTTTAGGAAAATTTGGCCAATATGTCTAGTAAAGAAACATCTATGGAGACCATTAGTGCCTCATGTTTCTTGGAAACACTTTTCTAGGTGAAAGTTCTTACCATGAAAATATTGTGGTAAGGCATTTTTTTTGCTGAATCAAATTACGTTCTTCAACTATAAGGCCATGTTAGTGATTTTTTTTTCAAAAAATGTTGGACAAGTATTTATTTTAAAAATAAAAATACGTCTCAAGGACCATTAGTGCCTCATATTTCCTAGAAACACTTTTCTTGCAAAAACTTCTTACGAGAAAAGTTTTGAGGCATGCTAATGCCATTTTTTAGGAAACGTTGAAAACTATTTCTAGTGAAAAAATGTCTCCATGGACCATTACTAGCTCATGTTTTCTTAAAACACTTTTCTAGCTAAAAATTCTTACCAGGAAATTTTTTTGGTATGGCAATTTTTGTTGAAACAAATTACTTTCTAAAACTATAAGGCCTTGTTAGTGCATTTTTTGCAGGAAACGATGGAAAAGGGTCTCCAGTAAAAATATATCGCTAAAAACCATTAGTGCCTCTTTTTCTTGGAAACAATTTTCTAGAAAAAAATTTATACCAAGAAAATTTTGTGGTAAACAATTTTTGTTGAAACAAATTAATTTCTACAACTATCAGGCCTTACTAGTGCCTTTTTTTCAAACATGTTGGAAATGTTTTTCTTGTAAAAATACATCTCTTGGGACTATTAGTGCCTCATATTTCTTGGAAACACTTTTCTAGCTGAACATTCTTACCTGGAAAATTTAGTGCTAGGGTATTTTTTCTAAAACAAATTACTTTCTACCACTATAAGGCCTGGTTCATGCATTTTTAGGAATCTTTGGAAAAGTATTTTGTATAAAAATATTTCTCCACGAACCATTAGTGCCTCAAGTTTCTTGGAAACACTTTTCGAGAAAAAAAGTCTTACCAGAAAGATTTTGTGGAAAAGCAATTTTTGGTGATACAAATTACTTTCTTCAACTATAAAGCCTTGTTTTTGTATTTTTTTTTTAGGAAATGTTGGAAACGTATTTATAGTAAAAATACTTCTCCAGGGATAATTAGTGCCTCAAGTTTCTTGGAAATACTTTTCTAGCTAAAAAATTATTACTAAGAAAATTTTGTGGGCATTTTTTTCTAAAACAAATTACTTTCTACTACTATAAGGCCTTGTCATTTCATTTTTCTAGGAAATGTTGGAAAGTTATTTCTCATAAAAAATACGTATCTAAAGACTATTTGTGCATGATGTTTTATGCAAACACTTTTCTAGCTGAAAATTGTTACTAAAAATTTTTTGTGGTTAGGGGTATTTTAGTGAAACAAATTCTTTCAACAACTATAAGGCCTTTTTAGTGCCATTTTTAGGAAATGTTGGAAAATTATTTCTAGTAAAAATACATCTCTAAGGATCATTAGTACTTCATTGTTCTTGGGAGCACTTTCCTAGTTGAAAATTCTTACCTGAAAAATTTTGTGGTCAAGCAATTTTTGATAAAATAAATTACTTTCTAAAACTATAATGCCTTGTTAGTTTCTTTTTTTGAAATCATTGGCAAAATATTTCTAGTAGGAATATGTCTCTAGGTACCATTAGTGCTTCATGTTTCCTTGAAACACATTTCTAGTTGAACATTCTTACCAAGAAAATTTTGTGGTAAGACAATTTTTTAAACAAATTATTTTCTAAAACTATAATGCCGTTTTATAGAATTTTTTCAGAAAATGTTGGAAATATTTTTCATGTAAAATACATCCCTAGGGACCATTAGTTCCTCATGTTTCCTCTGAACGCTTTTCATTCTAAAAATTCATTCCAGGTAAATTTTATGGTCAGGCATTTTTTGTTGAACCAAATTGCTTTCTACAACTATAAGGCCTTATTTGTGCATTTTTAGGAAACGTTGGAAAAATATTTCTAGTAAAAATACATCTATTGAGACCATTAATGCCTCATGTTTCTTGGAAACATTTTTCTAACTAAAATTTCTTAGCGGGAAAATTTTGTGTTCAGGCAATTTTTGCTGAAACAAATTACATTCTATGATCAGGAGTCATAAAAATACCTCTTGAGGGACCATTAGTGCCTCCTGTTTCCTGGAAACACTTTTCTAGAAGAAAATTATTACCAAGAAAATTTTGTGGAATAGTAATTTTTGTTGAACCAAATTACTTTCTACCACTATAAGGCCTTGTTCGTGTATTTTTATGAAAAATATTGGAAAAGTATTTCTAGTAAAAATACATCTCAAGTGACCATTAGTGCCTCTTGTTTCCTAGAAACACTTTTCTCGCTGAAAATTCTTTCTAGGAAAATTTTGTGGTGAAGAAATTTTTGGTTCAACGACTTACTTTTACAACTATACGGCCTTGTTAGTGCATTTTTTTAGGAAATAATGGAAAATTATTTCTTGTAAAAATACATCTGTAGGGACCATTAGTGCATCATGTTTCCTTGAAACACTATTCAAACTTAAAATTCTTACCAGGAAAATTTTGTGGTAAGGCAATTTTTTCTAAAACAAATTATTCTACAACTATAAGGCCTTGTTAGTGCATTTTTCGCTAAAAGTTTAAAATGTATTTCTAGTAAAAATAAGTCTCCAGGGATGATTAGTGCCTCATGTTTTCTTGAAACACTTTTTTAGCTGAAAATTCTTATAGGGAAAATTTAGTGGTAATGCAATTTTTGCTGAAACAAATTTCTTTCAAAAACTATAAGGTTTTTTTAGTAAAACATTTCAAAAAAAGTTCGCAATATATTTCTTGTAAAAATAAAACTACAGGGATCATTAGTGCTTCTTGTTACCTCAAACACTTTTCTTGTTAAAAATTCCCAAAAAGAAATTTTTGTGGTAAGACAATTTTTGGTGAATGAAATAAATTTTTATAACTATAAGGCCTTGTTAGTGCAGTTTTTCAGGAAACGTTGGAAAAGTATTTCTGGTCAAAATACATCTTTAGAGACCATTAGTGCCTCATGTTTCTTGGAAACATTTTTCTAGCTAAAAATTCCTACAAGGATATTTTTTTAGTAAGGCATTTTTGGTTGAAACAAATTACTTTTTAATAATATAAGGCCTAGTTAGGGCATTTTTTAAGGAAAATTTGGAAAAATATTTCTTGTAAAAATGTGTCTCTAGGGACCATTAGTCCCCAATGTTTCATGGAAAAACTTATCTAGCTTAAAATTCTTTTAAAGAAAATTTTGTGGTAAGGCCTTTTTTTCTGGAACAAAGTACTTTCTACGTCTATTAGGCTTTGATAATCCATTTTTTTTAGGAAACATTGGAAAATTATTTCCAGTAAAAATTCATCTTCTGGAACCATTAGTGCCACATGTAACTGGAAACATTTTTTAACTTGAAAATTCTTACCAGGAAAAATTTGTGGCAAGGCTTTTTTTCTAAAACAAAATTACTTTCTACATCTATAACAACTTGTTAGTGCATTTTTCAAGAAGCGTTGGAAAACTATTTGTAGTAGAAATTCGTCTCCAAAGACCGTTAGTGCCTCAAGTTTTGAGGAAACACTTTTCAAGCTGAAAATTCTTACCAGGAAAATTTTGTGGTTAGGCAATTTTTAATGAAACAAATTACTTCTTACAACTATATGGCCTTGTTAGTATATTTCTTAGGGAAACATTAGAAAAGTATTTCTAGTAAAAATATGTCTATAGGGACTATTAGTTCCTTTTTTCAAGAAACATTGTCAAAGAATTTCTTGAAAAAATACGTCTCCAGGGACCATTAGTGCCTCATGTTTCCTGGACACACTTTTCTAGCTGAAAATTCTTACCAAGAAATAATTGTGGAAATTTTTTTTTTTGAAACAAATTAGTTTCTATGACCATAAGGCCTTGTTTGTGCCTTTTATCGGGAAAATATGGAAATGGCTTTCTTGTAAAAATACGTCTCCAGGGACCCATAGACCTCATATTTCCCGGAAACACTTTTCGAACTGAAAATTCTTACTTGGAAAATTTTGTGGTATGACAATATTTGTAGAAACAAATTAATTTCTACAACTATGAGGCCTTTTTTAGTTCTTTTTTTTTCCAACAAACATTAGAAAATTGTTTCTAGTAATAATACATATCCAAAGACCATTAGTGCTTCATGTTTCTTGGAACACTTTTCTAGTTGAAAATTCTTACAAGGACAATTTTGTGGAGAACCATATTTTGCATAAACAAAATACATTCTACAATTAAATGGCCATGTTACTGCATTTTTTAGGAGATGTTGGAAAAGTATTTATAGTGAAAATACGTCTCCAGGGACTATTAGTGCCTCATGTTTCCTGGAAACATCTTTCTAGCTGAAAATTCTTACGAGGAAAATTTTATGGTGTGGCAATGTTTGCTGAAACATTTACTTGCTACAACTATAAGGCCTTTTTATTGCCTTTTTTTAAAGGAAATGTTTCAAAAGTATTTCTAGTTAACATACAGCTCCAGGGACCATTAGTGTCTCAAGTTGTTGGGAAACTCTTTTCAAGAAAAAAATTCTTACTAGAAAATTTTTATGGTGAGACATTTTTTGCTGAATCAAATAACTTTTGACAACTATAAAGCCTTGTTACTGCATTTTAGGAAATATTGGAAATGTAGTTATAGTAAAAATACATCTCCAAGGTCCATTAGTTCCCCATGTTTTTTGGAAACAATTTTCAAGCTGAAAATTTCATCCCACAAAAATTTTGTGTTAAGATATTGTTGCTGAATCAAATTACTTTCTACAACTATTTGGCTTTGCTAATGCATTCTTTTCTGAAATGTTGGAAAATTATTTCTACTAAAAATTAGTCTATAGAGACTATTAGTGCCTCTTGTTTCTAGGAAACATTTTTCAAGCAAAAAAATCTTACCAAGATATTTTTTTGAAGAGGCAATTTTGGGTGAAAGAAGTTACATTCTACTACTCTAAGTCCTAGTTACTACAATATTTCAGGAACCATTGGAAAAGTGTTTCTAGTAAAAATATGTTTCCAGGGACCATTAGTGCCTCATATTTCCAGGAAACACTTTTCTCATAGAAAATTTTTACGAAAAAATTTTTGTGGAGAGGCTATTTTTCCTAAAACAAATTACATTCTGCTACTATAAGTCCTTGTTAGTGCAATATTTCAGGAACCATTGGAAAAGTATTTCAAGTAAAAATACGTCTCCAAGGACCATTAGTGCCTCTTGTTTACTGGAAACACTTTTCTCATTGAAATGTTTTTTTTCCAAAAAAATTGGTGGTAAGGCATTTTTGCTGAAACATATTACTTTCCTCAACTATATGACCTTGTTAGTGCCTTTTTTTTTGGAAATACTGGTAATATATTTCTTTCAAAAATATGTATCTAAAGACCATTTGTGCCTCAAGTTTCCCGAAAACACTTTTCAAGATTAAAAATGTTACTCGAAAAATTGTGGTAAGGCAATTTTTGCTAAAATAATTACTATCTAGAACTATAAGACCTTGCTAGTGCAGTTTTCTGGAAACGTTGGAAAATTATTTCTAGTAAATACACATCTATAGGGACCATTAGTTCCTCATGTTTCCTAGAAACAATTTTCAAGATAAAATTTCTTACAAAGATTTTATTTTTAATGTGGCAATATTTTTGCGTAACAAATTTCTTTCTACAACTAGAAGGACTTGTTAGTGAATTTTTTAAAAAACTTTCAAAATTTATTCCTAGTAAAAATACATCTTTAGGAACCATTAGTGCCTCATGTTTCCTGGAAACACTTTTCTATCAGAAAATTCTTACCAGGAAAACTTTGTAGTAAGGCAATATTTGTTGAAACATATAGAGGCCTTGTTGATTCATTTTTGTTTTTTTTTTGGGAAGTGTAAGCAAAGTATTTGTAGTGAAAATTTATCTCCAGAGACCATTAGTGCCTCATGTTTCCTGGAAACATTTTTCTTGTTGAAAATTCATATCAGGAAAATTTCGCGGTAAGGCATTTCAAGAAAAATACATCTCCAGGGACCCATTAGTGCCTCAAGTTTCTTGGAACCACTTTACAAGGTGTAAATTTTTTTCTAGGAAATTTTTATTGTAAGGCAATTTTTTATGAAGCAAATTACATTCTACAACAATAAGGTCGTGATCTTGCAACAAATTTCTTTCTACAATTATAAGGCTTTGTTAGTGCATTTTTTCCAGGAAAACCATGGAAAAATTTTGTTGTAAAAATATGTCTCCAGGGACCATTAATGCCTTATCTTTGGTGGAAACACTTTTCAAGTTGAAAACTCTTATCATGAAAATTTTGTGGTGATGCAATTTTTGCTGAAACATATTACTTTATACAACTATAACAACTTGTTATTGCATTATTTTTAGGAAATGTTGGAAAAATATTTCCAGTAAAAATGCATCTCTTGGGATCTTTAATGCCTCATGTTTCCTAGAAACACTTTTCTAGCTAAAAATTCTTTGCAAGAAAATTTTGTGGTAAGGCAATTTTAGTTGAACCAAATTACTTTCTACAACTATAACGCCATGTTAGTACCTTTTTTCAGGAAACATTGGAAATGTATTTCAAGTCAAAATATGTTGTGGTCCTTGACCATAGACCTCGTCACTCGATGAAGGGAAGGATGACCAAGGGGAACAGGGGATGAACCAGGCCTAACGGACTTACCTGGTCAACCTATGTTGCCGAGAATGGGAGGGAGTGAAGGAAGGATTGGAGATGTGGAGTCAGACTCGTCGAAGGGATGCCTGAACCTTGGATTCGTCAAGGAGAACGCCGATCCAGGGTTCCTTAGAGGAGAATCCCGATCCTGGTTAGGTTGAAATCATTCTTGCCTAATTTCATTTCGTGAGCTCCCTTAAAGCAATTCACGCTAAGGGCCCAATTGAATGTTTTTACAATCCTGCCATTGTGGATTACATGCTAACGACTTATGAAATAAAATAGACATATACATGCTAACGACTTATGAAATAAAATAGACATATAATCCTATGGTACTTGGTTGTTCCACTGAGTCACCAACTCGCCCGCATCGCTTATGGATGACTCGTCCTGCTATAGAGTCCATAACATCACTCCCCCCTTGGAGAAAGAGCTTGTCCACAAGCTCGAACGTAGGGTAGACGTGCTAGAAAAAATCTAGGTCTTCCCAAGTGGCTTTTGTGGCATCTGTGTGTCCACTAGACTAGGACTTCTTTGCGCTCATGATTCAATCGAGCACTTAATATTTTGGCAGGAGTGAGAGAAACTTTACCGTCTTCAATAGGTGGTAAGGTGGGAATAGATTGGGAGTGGGACCCTTGAGCGGCTTGAGTAAGGAGACATGAAAGACATTGTGTAGCTTGGACTTTGGAGGAATTTGTAGCTTATATGCAACCTGCCCAATACGCTGGATAATTTTGAAGGGGCCAAAATATTTTGGAGAAAGCTTGTGATGAGTGCTTGCAATAGAATTTTGACGATAAGTTTGACGGTAGAGCCATAAAAAATCATCCGGATTGTACTGAATATCGCGGTGTCCCTGATCATAATAGTGCTTCATGCAGGCTTGAGTTGTTCGAAGGTGTTGGACAGTAAATTTCAACAATTGACCACGAGTTATAAGAGCTTGGTCCACTGCATCCACTCTGGTAGTCCCACGAGCATAGGAGAGCAAGTGAGGAGGATCCCTGCCATATAGTATATTGAATGGTGTTGCATGTAAAGTCTTGTGGAAAGAAGTGTTGTAGCAGTACTCCACCCAAGGAAGGCAATCTACCCACTTTTTAGGACTGTCCCCCACAAAACACTGCAAGTACATCTCAATTGTGCGGTTGACCACCTCAGTCTGGTTGTCTGTTTGAGGGTGATATGTGGAGGAGTATTTGAGTTTGGTACCACAAAACTTGAAAATGTCCTTCCAAAAGATACTAGTAAAGACCACATCTCGATCACTGACGATGGATTCCGGAATACTATGGAGGTAGACAATGTTGGCAAAGAAAACTTGGGCTACAGTGGCTACTGTATATGGATGCTCAATAGGGATAAAGTGTGCATATTTAGAAAAATGGTCTACCACCACCAAGAGAACAGATTTGCTCGAAGTTTTCGGAAGCCCTTCAAGGAAATCCTTAGAAATGTCTGCCCATACCTGCGTGGGAAGAATGAGTGGTTGTAAGACGCCAGCTGGACTCAAATGATCAGCTTTGTTCCATTGACACACCAGAAACTCAGCCACATACGTTGCAACTGTGGATTTCATCCCTGGCCAATAAAAATCTTCTCAGATGCGCTAAAGAGTTTTCTGTAGCCCTTCATGTGTGCTGTCATGATAAGAAGAGAGAGCCAGTGCTACCAACGGTGAAGTGGATGCTAGATATACTGTTTATAGAGAATAATGTGGTCATGAATGGACCAATGGGCTGACTTAGTGCCTACAGCAATCTGTTGTGACAACTCCTATAAATTTGGTGTGTGCTGGTGTTCCTCTCTGATGGAATCTAGTAAGATAGAAGTGGTGTGTCTGATGGCAGCCAAATGAAGTTGGTCTTCGGTACGATGGGAGAGGGCATCAATAGCTTTATTCAGAGTACCCGCTGTTGAAAGATAAACTCAAGCCCACACGACCAAGGAAGGCCCACATATCTAAGATTATTATAAGATGGGCCACACGGCCAAGGAAGGCCTACAAGATGGGCCCAAGCCCATAAGAAGTAGGATCCACAATGATTACCATGATCTGGCATCCTTATCACATCAATTGGAAGATCAAGGACTCACAAAAGTATCTTTATCTTAGACCAAGAAGAGTTTTAGTTTGAGTTATGTTTGTGTTTTATCAATATTGAGTTATTTAATTGTGTTAGGACTTATCTTTAAGTGTTAGAGTTTGGGTGTAATTGGGACAAGGGTAGTTTTATTTTAATTGGACTCTACTACCTTCCTCTATTATAAATAGAAGTTCATGTACTCTAATTACAACAAGTTATTGATCTCAATGAAGTATTTCACTTTTCCATAAATTCAACATGGTATCAGAGCAGGTTCTATGATTTAATGTGATCTTTTTCTCTAAACCCTAAACCCTAAGTCTAGGTTCATAGTTATTTTTTTCAGTCCCTATACCCATAGATTTCTTTGCGGTTTTTACCTCTATACAAAGTTTTTCATATTGCAAATTATATATTGATGGAAATATATTTGATTTTACTTTCTAAGGAAAATGATTTGTTCCAATCGGAGTTATCTACAGAGAGATGTTGATATTTGAATGAGCGCAAGTCAGATTGCAAAAAGGTTCGAGCAACAACAACAATCTTTAGATTCTGAGGTATTTTTTGCTATCAATAACTAGACTTTATATTGAGAAATATATAGCAAAAGAAATATCAATACATCTATTCTTTTAACCATTCAAAAAATTTCTTATCTGAGTTATCTACAAATAGAAATCGATATTTGAAACAGAAAAGGTCAGATTGAAAATGAGGTTCGAGCGGCAGCAGAAAGCTTCAAATTCTGAGGTATTTTATGCTATCAAGAAAGATACTTTATATGGAGAATTATATATCAAAAGAAATATCCATAAGTCTATTTTCTTACCAACTCAACCAATCCTCGGTATGATCTTTTTATAAGGAGATATTGATCTTTGAAGAATCAATGGTCATTCTGGAAAAAAAAAGTAGAAACAGTGCTTCATTCGTCCAAATGATAGAGACTAAAATATATCAGATTATTTATCTTCTTAAAATTATATTTTATGAAATGAAGTTATACTTGTATGAAATATATTTAATTCTAGGTTCAGACGAATAAAATCTCATGTCAATCTGAACTATATTTAAAGAAATATTCGCATTGCAAGAATCAAAGGTCATGCTAGTATTCTATTGTATTGAAAAATCCGAATTCATGCCCATTGTTTTGCATCACTTTTTGAGTTGATATATCAGAAAAATATCTCACTTATCCCTGGTTTGAGGACTTATCTATGCATATATGTTATATGGGCTTATTTCTACATCAATGATATTTGGTTCAGCTTGAGGGGGAGATTGTGCATCTAAGAAGAAATTTTTATATCGGATTATTTCATGGGTAATTTTACAAAGTTTATTATTTCGTTCATGTTATATGTGTTGGAAGATGGTCGTGTTATATTCAGCTGCAACTATTATGTCTCTTTGGGGACATTATTATAGAAGAAGAGGTGGCCTCATGTCATCATTTATTTTACCCCGTCAAAAAGATGAAAATAATTAGTGGTTGGGAATCCATGATGGAGGAACTTCATCCCCGTCAAAAAGATCAAAATTATTTGTGGTTGGAAGTCCATGACCGAGGAACTTCATCCCCATCAAAAAGATCAAAATTATTTGTGGTTGAAAGTCCATGACGGAGGAACTTATAATTACATATATGTTATCCCTCCCCCCTCCCCTCCCCCCCCTGTAATGGTTTTTATGTCTCCTACCACTTGAGAGTCGTTGTCCTATGGAGGGACATGGTGGTGGACACTTTAGAGCAATGCCGATAGACACACTACCGATAGAAGTGGAGTGTGTCCTACATCTAGCATTAAGACTGGAGTATGAAGCAATGGCTTGCCGGCTAGGAGTGATTTTCATAAGGCCTCAATAAAGGACGCAACAACATGAGGGGGAGTATTGGAAGATGAAGGCATATTGGAAGATGTGCCATTTTATACAAAAATATTCTATACATCATTTGCAGCAAGTTAGGAGTTCATGTTGTTCTCTCACCCCCAGCTTGAGGGGGAGTGTTGAAAGATAAGCTCAAGCCTACACGACCAAAGAAGGCCCACAAGATGCGCCCAAGCTCATAAGAAGTAGGACCCACAATGATTACCATGAGCTGGCATCCTTATCACATTAGTTGGAAGATCAAGAAGGGCTCACAAAAGTATCTTTATCTTAGGGTCATGACCAAGAAGAGTTTTAGTTTGAGTTATGTTTGTCTTTGATCAATATTGAGTTATTTAATTGTGTTAGGACTTATCTTTAAGTGTTAGAGTTTGGGTGTAATTGGGACAAGGGTAGTTTTATTGTAATTGGACTCTACTACCTTCCTCTATTATAAATAGAGGTTCATGTACTCTGATTACAACAAGTTCTTGATGTCAATGAAATATTTCACTTTTCCATAAATTCAACACCCGCTTTATGTTCCACCTAAAAATCAAAGCCCATTAACTTGCTAAGCCAGTGTTGTTGGGGAGAAGTTGATATGCGTTGATTCAACAAAAACTTCAAACTATAGTGGTTTGTGTGGATAAGAAAAAAGCATCCCCATAAATAAGGTCACCAATGGCGGACGGCCTTGGCTAAGCCAATGAATTCCCATTCATAGGCTGGTAGCTTATGATGGTGAAGTCGGAGTTGACGGCTGAAATAGGCAATAGGGTGCTTGGATTGTTGAAGCACCGCCACAATCCCTCCTCCTAAGGCGTCACATTCTACCAAATCTTTGAAATCTCGTAACTGCTGCATCGGAACTGATGCTAGAGCTTGCTTGAGTGCTTGGAATGATTTGCAGTGCTATCATGCCAGTGGAAGGTATTGCGGCGGAGAAGATTGGATAGAGGAGCAGCTAGTGGTGCATAGTTGTGGATAAACTTTCTGTAATACCCGGCTAAGACCAGAAATCCTCTCAATGCTGAAATATGGTACGGTAGTGGCCAATGCACAATTGCTTCAATCTTTTTCGGATCCACTGTTTCCCCTATGGCTGTAATAAAATGACCAGATAGGCCACCTGATTGGTACCAAATGAGCACTTGGAATGTTTTAATTATAAATGATGTGTCCGAAGAAGTTGGAACACCAGACGTAAGTCTCTTAAATGGTGACTCCAAGACTTGTTGTAGATCAAAATGTCATCAAAGAATACTAAAACAAATTTTTGGAGATAGTCATTAAATACCTCGTTCATTAGTGCCTAAAATGTAGAAGGGGCGTTGGAGAGACCGAAAGGCATGACAATGAACTCAAAGTGACCTTGGTGAGTACGGAATGCGGTCTTCTCTATATCCAGAGGGTACATTCTGACTTGGTGATACCCCGAGCGCAAGTCTAACTTTGTGAAAACTTTTGCTCCAAGCAATTAGTCTAATAACTCATCCACAACTGGAATAGGGAACTTGTCCTTAATGGTCTTGGCATTTAACTCATGGTAGTCCACACAAAAGTGCCTAGTACTATCATTTTTCTTTACCATTAAAACTGACGAGGAGAAAGGGGACATACTTGGCCGGATGAAACCCCATTTCAGCATGTTTCGGCATTGACGTTCAATTGCATCCTTTTGGAGGTGGGGGTACCTATATAGTCTCACAACCACCACTTCAGACCCAGCCTTCAAAGTGATCCAATGATGACAATGTCTCAATGGCGGTAGAGTAATAGGTTCCAAAAATAAGTCCTGGAAGTGATTCATCAAGTTGTCTAAATTGCTGTCCACCGGGGTGTGTTGCTGAAGTCCATGTAGATACACTGGCACCTCAGTTTTACATCCTTGTAGTGTAACCTTGTAGTTGCCAACTTCAAAGCTCATCATCAATGCTGAAAAGTCCCACAAGATGGGCCCTAATGTTTGGAGCCACTTAACCCCCAAAACCATATCGAATCCTGCCAGTGGGATGATAAAAAACTCCGCAGAAAATTGTTGATTATCAATAGTAAACCTGACTTCCTTGCTGATCCCATAACTAGGCACATTTTCCCCATTTGCAACAGAGACTGAAGCTACATGCCACGTTTGAATTGGAAGCTTTAAAAACTTGGCAGCCGTGAAACTCAATAAATTATGAGTGCTGCCGGAGTCCACAAGACTTAAAAGGGGTTGCTCGTTGACTAAGGCACAAACTTGCATGGTTGTGGTAGACTGGAGGCCTGTGATTGTGTGCAAAGAAATGGCAGGCTCTTCAACCTCGAGCTGCTCTACTTCTGAATTTTCTGCTCATCCTTCACTTCTAACCAGAATAGTTTCTTACACTGGTGGCTGAATGTGTACTGCTCATCACAATTATAACATAACCCCTTCGATCTACGTTCTTCCATTTCAGACCGATTTAATTTCCAGATGAATGCTGGAGTGGATGGAGGAGGTTTAGGTGTTGTAGAAGTAGTGGTAGCAGTATTACTTTGCCACAGTGGTGCTATGGTAGGCACTGTGGAGCTGTTCTTTCCCCCTTGCCAGACAGGTCTTCGAGTTTGAAATTTCTGTTTGGTTTCCAAGGCTCTTGTCAAATCCCTAGGCCCAAGTAGTTCCACTTCTAAATGGAGGGACTCAGTGAGGCCAGCCGTGAACAAACTGACATGTCAGTCCACTCGTACCACTTTGCTGGCTCGTGCTAATTTCTCTTGAAATTGCTTTTGGTACTAGGCGACATTACCCGTCTGTCATAATAGTACTAAATCGCCCAAAGGATTGCTTTGAGCAGGGGACCCAAACCGTATGGTGCACAATTCTTTAAATTCATCCCATTCTATGCCAGGATGTTCCAACTCAAGTTGATGGCCCCATAGTTGCGTTTCATCGAGCATGTGGAATGCGCCCAACCCAACTTTGTCTATTTCAGTCGTTCGTTGATTGTAAAACAAAATTTCACAGTGATATAACCAAATTAAAGGGCCGTCAACCCCATTGTAAACCGGAAAATAGAGTTTAGTGTACCTTGGGACCGCCCAATTGCTTGGACTTAAATTTCCCCCATATCCAGTGTGTTATGTGCGTCCAATGTGATGTGCTCCTTGTCCATTTGTAGGTGCCCTCTCTCGAGGTTGGTTTTTTTTCCTGAAATCATCTTATACTTGAGAGAGTCAACTATCCAGCAATGCTACTAGTCGGCCCTCAGTCTCCTCCGGTCTGGTGTAAACCATTTCCGAGACTCTTACCAAAAAATCCTCATGGGTCGAAGACTCCCCCATATTTACCTGCTCTGATACCAACGTGTTGTGGTCCTTGACCATAGATCTCGTCACTCGACGAAGGGAAGGTTCGCCAAGGGCAACAGGGGATGAACCAGGCCTAAAGGACTTACCTGGTTGACCTATGTTGCCGAGAATGGGAGGGAATGAAGGAAGGATTGGAGATGTAGAGTCAGACTCATCGAAGGGATGCCTGAACCTTGGGTTTGTCAAGGAGAACGCCAATCTTGGGGTCCTTAGAAGAGAACGCTGATCCTAGTTAGGTTGAAATCATTCTTGCCTCATTTCATTTCGTGAGCTCCCTTAAAGCAATTCACGCTAAGGGCCCAATTGAATGTTTTTACAATCCTGCCATTGTGGCTTACATGCTAATGACTTATGAAATAAAATAGACATATAATCCTACGGTACTTGGTTGTTCCACTGAATCACCAACTCCTCCACGTCACCTCTGGATGACTCGTCCTACTATGAATTCCATAACAAAATACATCTCCAAGGACCATTAGTGCCTCATGTTTCCTTGAACCATTTTCCAAAATTTAAATTCTTACCAAGAAAATTTTGTGGTTAGACAATGTTTAATGAATAAAAATTACTTTCTACAACTATAAGGCCTTGTTAATGCAATTTTCTGGAAACGTTGGAAAAATATTTTTAGTGAAAATACATCTCTAAGGAACATTAGTGCCTCATGTTTCTTGGAAACACTTTTCAAGCATAAAATTCTTACCAGGAAATTTTTTTGGAGAGGCAATTTTTCATAATCAAATTACTTTTTACAACTATAAGGTATTGTTAGAGGCATTTTTTTTAGGAAACATTTGAAAAGTATTTCTTATAAAAATACGTCACATGTGAAAATTTGTGCCTCATGTTTCCCTTAAACAATTTATAATAAAAAAATCATTCTAGGAATATTGTTATGGAAGGCAATTTTTTAAACAAATAAGGCCTTGGTGGTGCATTTGTTAAGGAAAAATTGCAAAAGTATTTGTAGTAAAAATACGACTCCAAAGACCATTAGTTTCTCTTGATTCCTGGAAACATTTTTCTTGATGAAAATTCTTAGAAGGAAAATTTTGTGGTAAAGCAATATTTGCTTAAACCAATTACTTTCTACAACTATAACACCTTGTTAGTGCCCTTTTTTAGGAAACATTGGAAAATTATTTCTAATAAAAATAAATAACAGGAGACTATTTGTGCCTCGTGTTTCTTGGAAACACTTTACAAACAAAAAAATCAATCTAGGAAAATTTTATTGTAATGGTGTTTTTAAAAAAATTACTTTCTAAAACTATAAGGCCTTGCTAGTGCATATGTTAAGGAAACATTGCAAAAAGTATTTTTAGTAAAAATACTTCTCCAGAGTCCATTAGTGCCTCATGTTTCATGGAAACACTTTTTAAGCTACCAGGAAAATTTTGTAGTTCTGCAATTTTTGCTAAAATAAATTACTTTATACAACTATAATGTCTTGTCATGTAGGAAATGTATTTCTACTAAAAATACATCTACAGGGACCATTAATGCCTTATGTTTGGTGGAAACACTTTTCAAGTTGAAAACTCCTATATGAAAAATTTTGTGGTGAGGCAATTTTTGCTGAAACATATTACTTTATACAACTATAACAACTTGTTAGTGCACTTTTTAAGGAAATTTTTGAAAAGTATTTCTAGTAAAAATGCATCTCTTGGGATCATTAATGCCTCATGTTTCCTAGAAACACTTTTCTTGCTGAAAATTCTTTACAAGAAATTTTTGTGGTAAGGCAATTTTAGCTCAAATAAATTACTTTCTATAACTATAACGCCATGTTAGTGCCTTTTTTCAGGAAACATTGGAAATGTATTTCAAGTAAAAATACATCTCTAGGGACCATTAGTGCCTCATGTTTCCTTGAACCACTTTCCAAAATGTAAATTCTTACCAAGAAAAGTTTGTGGTTTGCCAATGTTTAATGAAGAAACATTACTTTCTACAACTATAAGGCCTTGTTAATGCATTTTTTTGGAAACGTTGGAAAAGTATTTTTAGTTAAAATATGTCTCTAGAGAACATTAGTGGCTCACGTTTCCTGGAAACACTTTTCAATCTGAAAATTCTTAAGAGAAAATTTTTTTTGGAAAGCAATTTTTGGTATAACAAATTACTTGCTACTACTATTTTGTCTTTTAACAAGAAACTTTGGAAAAAAATATTTCTAGTTAAAATACGTCTACAGGGACCATTAGTGCCTCATGTTTCTTGGAAATACTATTCAAGCAGAAAATTCTTACTAGGAAAATTTTCTGAAGAGGCAATTTTTTCAGAATCAAATTACAATTTACAACTATAAGGTATTGTTACAGGCATTTTTTAGGAAACAATGAAAAATTATTTCTAATAAAAATACGTCACATGTGACAATTTGTGTCTCATGTTTCAAGTAAATAATGTATAAGAAAAAGATCGTTCTAGGAATATTTTTATGGTAAGGAATTTTTTTAAAACAAATTGCTTTCTACAACTATAAGGCCTTGGTGGTGCATGTGTTAAGGAAATGTTGCAAAGTATTTATAGTAAAAGTACGTCTCCAGAGTCCATTAGTGCCTCATGATTCCTAAAAACATTTTTCTTGCTGAAAATTCTTACAATGAAAATTTTGAGGTAAGGCAATATTTGCTTAAACCTATTACTTTTTACAACTATAACACCTTGTTACTGCCTTTTTTCAGGAAACATTGGAAAATTATTTCTAATAAAAATACATCACATGAGACTATTTGTACCTCATGTTTCTTGGAAACACTTTCCTAGCAAAAAAAATATTCTAGGAAAATTTTATGGTAAGACGTTTTTTTTAAAACATTATTTTCTAAAACTTTAAGGACTTGCTAGTGCATTTGTTAAGGAAACATTGCAAAAAGTACGTCTCCAGAGTCCATTAGTGCCTCATGTTTCCTTAAAACACTTTTTATGCTACAAGGAAAATTTTGTAGTTGTGCAATTTTTGCTAAAACAAATTACTTCATACAACTATAAGGCCTTGTCTGTGCATTTCTTCAGGAAATGAAGGAAATGTATTTCTAGTAAAAATACCTCTCTAGGGACCATTAGTGCCTCATGTTTCCTGGAAACACTTTTCTTGCTAAAAATTATTACAAGGAAAATTTTGAGGTAAGGTAACATTTGCTCAAACCAATTACTTTCTACAACAATAAGGACTTGTTAGTGCCTTTTTTTCAATAAACATTGAAAATGAATTTCTAGTAAAAATACATCTCTAGGGACCAATAGTGCCTCATGTTTCCTTAAACCACTTTT
This sequence comes from Aristolochia californica, assembly GCF_029961685.1. NCBI lineage: Eukaryota > Viridiplantae > Streptophyta > Magnoliopsida > Piperales > Aristolochiaceae > Aristolochia > Aristolochia californica. The sequence continues at coordinate 29,491,702 of NW_027182279.1, read as the reverse complement.
CAAGATGTAAATTGTTACTAGGAAAATTGTGGTAAGGAATTTTTTGTTGAAAGAAATTACTTTCTACAACTAAAAGGCCTTGTTAAGGCATTTTTTTAAGGAAAAGTGAGAAAAATATTTCTTGTAAAAATACATGTCTAGGCACCATTAGTAGCTAATGTTTCCAAGAAACAATTTTCAAGTTGAAAATGCTTACCAGGAAAAACTTGTCGTACGGAAATTTTTGCTTAAACAAATTACTTTCTACTACTATAAGGCCTTGTTAGTACCTTTTTAAAGGAAATGTAGGGAAAGTATTTCTTGTAAAATTACGTCTCAAGGGACCATCCGTGCCTCATTTTTGTTGCAAACACTTTTCTTGCTTAAAATTCTACAATGAAAATTTTGTGATGTGGCCTTTTTTAAAAACAAATTACTTTCTAAAACAATAAGGCATTATTAGTGTATTTTTTAGGAAATGCTGGAAAATTATTTCTAGAAAAAATACGTCTCCAAGGAAATTTAGTGCCTCGTGTTTCCTGGAAACATTTTTCTAGCTGAAAATTTGTACTTGGAAAATTATATGGTGTGATAATTTTATCTGAAACAACTTACCTCCTACAACTATATGGCCTTGTTAGTGGATTTTTTCAAGAAAATAGTGGAAAACTATTTATAGTAAAAATACATCTCCAGGGATCATATGTTTATTGGAAACACTTTTCAAGCTGAAAATTCTTTGTAGAAATTTTTTGTGGTAACACAATTTTTTTCTTAAACATATTACATTATACAACTATTAGTCTTGGTTAGTGCATTTTTTTTAGGAAACGTTGGAAAAGTATTTCTAATAAAAATATGTCTCCAGGGACCATTATTGCCTCATGTTTCATGGAAACACTTATCAAGAGGAAAACTCTTAGTTGTAAAATTTTGTGATGCCTTTTTTACAACATTAATTCCTTCTTAGAGCCTTTTTTTATGAAACGTTGGAAATGTCCTCTTAGCCAATGCATTTATTTATAGCTTTACAGTGCCCTTAGGACTACAACATGATAAAAGAAGAGACATAAAAGGAACATGTATTTACATCTCTATGCCATCTTTATCGAAAGCATCTTATTTTACCCATATGCCACCACTTAGATGTGTGGACTTACTAGCCTTGATCTTGTGGACTTGAGCCCATCTTCCAACAAGGGACATCTGTTGATCAAATAGGCAGCGGTGCTAATAGCTGTCGACCAGAACATCTTTGGCAATCATGAATGTAATCTCATGCTCCTAGCACGCTCGTTTTGAGTTATGTTCATCCTCTCAGCCACACAATTCTTTTGAGGTTTTCCAGGAATGTTCTTCTTCATCTTGGTATCATTATCGGCACAATACCACTTGAAATCATCATCTATGTATTCTCCCCCATTATCTGACTGCAGACACTTCACCTTCAAATACATCTCATTCTCAACCATTGCTTTTAATCTCTTGAATGTATCAAAGACATCAGATTTATTTTTTAGGAAATAAACCCATGCCTTTCTGCTTGTATCATCAATAAATGTCACATAGTAGTTAGAACTACCAAGGGAAGTAACAGTTGAAGGCCCCCCCACATCTGTGTGAACCAACTTAAATTTTGCTGTCTTTTGCTCATTTCTAGCCTTAGAAATGCTAACCCTTTTCTGCTTGCTGAAAATACAACCTTTACAAATACTATTATTTACAGTTTTCAACCTTGGTAGTTTCCCTTGTGACTGAAGCACTTTCATTCTCTTCTCACTCATGTGATCGAGCCTATAATGCCACAAGTTAGAATTAGCAAGAGCATTAGCAACTGCAACCATGTCTCTGCAACTGGAAGTGATGTAAAGAGTTCCAGTTTTAACTCCTTGTATAACAACCATGGCTCCCTTAGTGACTTTCCAGGTAACACCATTAAAAGTCACATTATGACCTTCATCGTCAAGCTACCCTTACTGAAATCAAATTATGCATAGGTTTTGGTACATGTCTCACCTTGTGAATTTTCCACACTGTCCCATTTCACATCCTCAAACTGACATTACCAATATCGACAATATCCAAATGTTCTCCATTAGCAAGATATAGCTTCCCATGATCTCCAACAACATAATTCTCCATGATCTCACAATGTGCAGTGGTGTGAAAAGAAACTCCTGAATCAAACACCCAAGAGTCAATAGGGCTATCAATCAACAAGAGTAAAACATCTTGTATTTATTTAGTTACCGAATTTGCAGCATTGTTTTTATTTTCATTTTCTTCGATGCTCTGCAGTTTTTCTCTATGTGACTTGACTTTCTAAAATGCATGCACTCCACATTCCTTCCGAATGTGGACTTGCTTCTTCCATTCCTTGACTTCTCGCTACCATTGCCCTTGATGGAATTCCTCTCGAAGTTTCTGCCACTAGTATTGACACTTAAGGCAGAATTAGATGTCGACGATTCTCCAGAGTCCTTTCTACAAACTTCTGTTATGAAATCAATAGCAAGCTGACTCATGCAGGGATGCCATGGCTGAGTCAGTTATTTAGTCATTAAGTTACTTAGTTGTTAATTTACTTAGTCAGTAAGTTAAGTCAATTACTTAGTCATTAATTTTATTTACTTTAAATGTTGTGGAGGGGAAAATCTATAATTTTCTCTTGAACCTTTTTTATGTGATCTCTATTTAGGGGTGTAAGGAATGGAAAAGTGACAAGTCTGAATTTAGGTTAAACAAAGGGTTTTGAGTTCTCCTAAATGAGCTAGGGTGTGTGTGTTCTCCTTAATGAACCTAGGGTTTTTACGTTTCCCTATGCCTTTATTTTCTTTTCTTCTCTTCTTCTTCCCTAGGAATCGTTGTGTTAGATTCGGGATCTTAACAACGTGGTATTAGAGTGGGAACACAATGAGTGATGCTTTGTCCCAAGAAAAATGGCTTGCCATACTCGACCTATTGGGAGAAATACACACAGGGGTTTCAACATTGTGGAATGAAATGTATGAGTCTTCCAGTATAATGTCTGAGCCATTTCTAGAAATCGAGAAGCATCACGTTAAGGCCTCATAGGGGAAGGTCACCACTCTAGAAGATTAACAATTGCTGCCCATCGTTCGACCTCAAATCGCATCAGAACTGCCAAATTTGGGTTCAACCTCAAATCTCCCCTATTCACGGAAACCTAACCTTCTTTCAGAAATTGAGACTGGAAATTTTTTAGCAGAGGAACCCCATGCTAAATTTTGGCTATGACTTGCTGCTACTCACCGAAACAGGCCAGGCTCTCCTTCGTCATGAGGCATAAAAATCTTCTCCCAGTAGTTTTGATTGTTCATCATTAGCAGTTTATACGAACAGGAAGGTAAAACAAATCCAGAGATTTTCATTTCGAAGTGGAAATTTTTACCGTGGCGGAAGGAGAATCTGAAGCGAGCTTGAGTGCAAGAGCAAAGACGAAGAGCTTCGGGACTCAGGACTTTCCTTGGGGTCGATTGATTCTGTGACCCATAGAGACCATAATGTTCTCGATGCCAGCACACCCAATTTTTTCAGAAAATACAAGCTCGGCAGGCTCATTGGCCAGGGACCCTTCGCCAAGGTTTATTACGCCAAGTCTGTCATTGATGGCACGACGTTCCCTATCAAGGTCATCGGCAAGAAGATCTTGGATGAGATCACCATGGTTCCAATAATCCTCTGTGAGGTCTCCATCATTCAGGACTAGGACTTCAACTCTACTTTCCAAAATAATTAGAGATTGAAGTTCAAAAGCCCTATTAGCTTCAGGGGTACCTCATATTATGACTTATATGAAGCAATAGCGAAGCTCCTTCCCAAACTTCTCGAACAACTGACGGTTTCTCTTATTCCGGCTAACTGCAGAGCGGATAAAAAATTGGAGAAAAGGAAATGGCGACCACAATGGGAGAAATGGCATCGACAGTAGGATTTGAAATCAGGAACAGAGAATTCCAAAAAATTGCATATTGCATTTGGGTTTCTGGCAGCGAATGTTTTCTCAAAGGTACAAGTTGTTTCAGTTATTGGCTATGTGTGGGTCTTTGGATCAGAATGTTGAGCACCTAGCCGTTGCTACCCAAAAGACTGGCATGTTATGAGCTAAAGGCATAAGTACTTAACCCACGACCATAACATCACACCTACCTTCATGAGCCGATGACCACGGCGGTCACACTCTAGCGACGACCCACTCTAGCGACGCCCCACTCTAGTTTCTGCTAGGTCACCCCCTCCACTTAGGACTCACGCCGCGGGGATTCGAACTCGCGACGTAGCACATGCTCTGATACCTAATGTTGAGCACCTAGCCAATCCTACCCAAAAGACTGGCCTGCTAAGAGCGGAAGGCAAAGGTACTTAACCCAAGACCATAACACAGGACTCCTGGGAGGCTTTCTATTTCAATTTTTTTTTTTTTTTTGACAATACAAGCTTCTCAAGAGACTGGGTTTTAGTGATGGAGAATATCCTTGGTTTTTCTCTATACCGAGGTCTATATGAGTTTGCACAGCATGCCTTTATTGGAAATTCTGTTGGAATTTCTGGAATGCTTTGGAGGGATCTGAATGACATTAATAATGGGATCAAAGAAGTTTTAACTATTATTTTTAATGAAATGTCTAAAAGAAATGTGGGTTCTTGGATTAGGAGGATTACAGGATATGCTCAAAAGGGGCAAAGAGGCTTATGGCCAGTTGAAGGTGTTAACCTAGATGGGGTTGATGTTGTTTCAGTCCTCTCAGCTTGTGCTCAATTAAAGGTGTACATACAAGTTAATTGTTTCAAAGAGGCTACTGCTGTCAGCATTTTTGTCAACTTTATCCTTGCTGCCTTGTATGGCATTGCAGTGGCAGCTCTTGGAATGCTGGACCACCATTGTTACTGGTGTGGCCATTGATGCATATGGTCCCATTAGTGACAACGCTGGAGGTATTGCTGAGATGGCTGGCATGAGTCATAGGATATGCGAAATAACTATTGCCCTTGAGGCCGTTGGAACCACTACTGCTGCTATTGGAAGAGGGTTTTGTTATGCACGAGATAACATTATTATTTTAGTTGTTTTATTTAATTTACTTTATTTTATTTCAGTTTTAGGCCATAGGGGTATTTTTGGAATTATTTATTAATAGGGATATTTTTGAAATATTTTATTCATAGGGATATTTCTGTAATATTTGATTAAACCCTAACAGGGTGAACCCTATTTAAGGGCTAAGAGTAATGAGAAAAGGGAGGATTGAAGTATTAAGAATTAGGTTAAATCTAGCATAGAGAGGCTTAAAGTTCTCCTCAACGAGCTCTAGGGTTTTCAAGCTTCCCTTAGGCTTGATCTTTCATTTTCATCTTCCCCATATCTTCCTACTACCCCTACAGTAACGCCTGGAAGACCCGTAACCCGTGGCAGACCACAGATCCTCCCAAAGAATCCTTGTGTCAGATCCGGGACCGTAACAATTGGTATCAGAGCGGGAACACAATTGGTTATTCTATATCCCAAGAAAGATGGATTGCTATGGGTAAGTAATTGGAGGAAATACGAGCGCGCTTAGATGCTTCAATTGAACGTTCGGCAAGGGAGGCTCCCACAAAAAAGGTCATACGACCTGAAATCTCTGATTACGGCATATGCATAGAAGAGGCAGTTGCTGCCTTGGACGAGCAGAAAGGCCAAGGGCCAGGAACTCCAACGGCGACGACATCGGAATCTGGGGATTCCGAAACACCAAAAATAGCTGCACTAGAAATTCCGACGGCACTCGAAATCTTCGAGCAAGCGCAAAACTTCTGAAATACCTCCAAGGGCTACGATTCACCTCCAAGTGGTGCGATTCGCCGCCGGAGTAGCAGGTGACTCAGTCGCGTCCCTCGGGTCCGTCGGCAAACTACCCGAGAGCCCTCTATCTCGAAAAAATTCCAAGCAGCGACACCTTAGCGGGCTTCTCGTCGCCACCGGCATAGCAGGATAGTTTGTCGGTGCCGTAAGCAACTTTTCCGCAAGGGATCTCGGTTCCGGGGGGCTGAGCAACGACGATTCACAAGTTTCCAAGACCCCTCTGTCTCGAAAACTATCCAGGCGGCGAAGCCCCGACGGGCTGCTATTCGCCACCGAAAAATCAGGCGATTCCGTCGGTGCCAGGAGAGAGGAAGGAGACGCCCATCGCCGGACTTTGTCGGTGCCGTGAGGAACGGAACCACCGGCCGTAGAGTTCGGGAGCTGCCGAAGGAAGAAGATGACTCCCGATTAAATTTTCCTAACTTAGGAAAATTTAATAGGCCCGGTCCGCTGAGTCGCACGCCGGACCGGGTTCCTGAACCGAGTCAACCCAGGTTAACTCGGACTGGCCCACCCCAAAAAAAAAAAAAAAAAAAAGTGGGCAAACAGAGGGAGCGTCATAGCTATCGCGGATGCTACTTCAGCACCTGTGAAGACGTCGACATACAGACACTACTTCCGAGCTTGAGGACAAGCTCGTCTTCCAAGGGGGGTGTAATGTTATGCACGCAATAACATTATTATTTTAGTTGTTTTATTTAATTTAATTTATTTTATTTCAGTTTTAGGCCATAGGGGTATTTTTGGAATTATTTATTAATAGGGATATTTTTGGAATATTTTATTCATGGGGATATTTCTGTAATATTTGATTAAACCCTAACAGGGTGAACCCTATTTAAGGGGTAAGAGTAATGAGAAAATGGAGGATTGAAGTATTAAGAATTAGGTTAAATCTAGCGTAGAGAGGCTTAGAGTTCTCCTCAACGAGCTCTAGGGTTTTCAAGCTTCCCTTAGGTTTGATCTTTCATTTTCATCTTCCCCATGTCTTCCTACTACCCCTACGGTAATCCCTGGAAGACCCGTAACTCGTGGCAGACCGAAGATCCTCCCAAAGAATCCTTGTGTCAAATCCAGGACCGTAACAAAACCCGTAGGTTCGTTAAGGAGAAAGCATACCCCCGCGCTCATATAGGAGAACTCAAAACCCTCTGTTTAATCTAAATTCAGACTTGTCTCTTTTCCATTCCTTACACCCCTAAACAGGGATCACGTCAATAAGGTTCAAGAGAAAATTATAGATTGCCCCTCCGTGGAATTTAAAGTAAATAAACTTAATGACTAAGTAATTGATTTAACTTATTGACTAAGTAACTTAACATGTAAGTAACTTAATAACTAAGAAACTGACTCAGCCAAAGTAATTGACTCAGCCATGATATCTCTGCATGATTCGGCTTGCTATTGAGTTCATAACATTACACCCCTCTTGGAGAAAGAGCTTGTCCTCAAGCTTGAAGATCGGGATGCTTGCCAAAATGTTGCCATATCTCATCTATGGCATCCGCGTCAACCCACAGGATGTCATAAGTGGTGTAAGCGCTGCAATGTAACACCCCAGACAGAGAGATTGTGGTATTTGAAACCTTCCACTAGCTCCCCCAGTTGGCAAAAAGTTTCCTCTGAAAATTAACAATTTTTTTTTAATCCAAGTACTATACTGTGGTAGAAGCACCAATAGTATTCAACATATATTCTCCACCTCGGAGTGCATTTTTTGCTCCTTTCCTTTCTTCTTCAGCCTCATTTTCACCTTCTTTCCAACTCTCATATGCATGGTTTTCTATTTGTAGCTCATGCCTGCAGATCGAGCACGAATTATACTCATCCAGCCATTGGAAATAAATTCTTGCAAGGCAACTCCATCATCTTGTCATCTATAACCAAGTTATCCCTGCAAAGTGCTCATTCTGTCTCTCTCCCTAGCATCACCCAGATTTCAGGTGTGACTGTGATGACTGGAAGCCTTGCAACCATCTCTTTTGAGGTTGGAGGTGGCTTCTTTGGTCTAGCACCAATTTCCTGTAGTGAAGCTTCAATGACAGAATGAATGTCCTGCAAACCACTGATTTCTTGCATAGTTTTTACCAACTCTTCCAACATTGCAGAAGTAGCATCGAGACCAAAATCGTTTGTTCTATTACTCTCCCCATGGGATTGAGAAGACTCAACAGCACTAACCTGCTCTTGTGTGGTAGCAAGAGTTGTAAGTAAATTATGTGCCACGAGCCATCCAGGTGGCCAGGGCTCAAGTCCAACTGTTAAATGTCCTTCAAACAGAAATATATAATCTCTGTGCAGAGTATTTGGTGTGGAGTCTGAGGCCTGGTGTCCATTCTCTGCCTCATCTAAATGTTCAAGAGCCCTAGCAATGCATGCTCCCAGGTGCTCCTTTTGTGAAGACTCAGCAACAATGCGTTCTGCATCTTCAAAAAGCCTCAAACCTGCATGCCAGAATCCCATTGGTGTACATCTAGTCTGCAAGATCGTTGCTGCCCGAAAAATTACAGAATAAATGAATTTATGAAGTTACGGAGAAGTAGAAGAATGGATTGGATCAAAGACACGGCTTCTTCAAAAGTCTGTTTCTTCCCTAGCTGTTTCTGCAGCTCTTGCAATTTCTGCTACACAGAATCTTCGGACGCCATTAGTTTTAGCTCACTACTCCTTCTTTCTTGTAGCTTCTCTAGTGTCTTAGAAAGGGAAGTGAAATTCCAGAGAATAAGAAATGCATTTCCCGCACTCTTCATGATCACAGCAGAGAACCAGTATGGAAGCATTGCACCCACAATCAACCCAGTGAAGACTTAAGGTGTCAAAACATCCACTGTGGAAATTTCAGCACGGCTCACAAAGGCACCAAAGAGAGCCAAAGACACCAAGGCGGTTGAACCAATGGCAAACCTGTTACAGTCCCGGATCTGACACAAGGATTCTTTGGGAGGATCTGAGGTCTGCCATGGGTTACGGGTCTTCTAGGCATTACCGTAGGGGTAGTAGGAAGATATGGGGAAGATGAAAACGAAAGTTCAAGCCTAAGGGAAGCTTGAAAACCCTAGAGCTCGTTGAGGAGAACTCGAAGCCTCTCTACGCTAGATTTAACCTAATTCTTAATACTTCAATCCTTCCTTTTCTCATTACTCTTACCCCTTAAATAGGGTTCACCCTGTTAGGGTTTAATCAAATATTACAGAAATATCCCTATGAATAAAATATTCCAACAATATCCCTATTAATAAATAATTCCAAAAATAACCCTATGGCCTAAAACTGAAATAAAATAAAGTAAATTAAATAAAAAAACTAAAATAATAATGTTATTGCGTGCATAATAGGTTTTCAAACTTCTTTTTGGCTTGATATTCTTTCCTTCTCTACGAATCGTTGTGTTAGATCCGGGATCGTAACAGCTTCCCCCTGCAAGAATGGTATCTCAAACATCATTAAAGATCAATTTTCCATTACTTGCATAGGGTCTGACCGCAACCCTCATAAGTTCCCAACAATTTGGCAGAGATGCCAAAAGATTTAATGCATGAACCTTATCATCAAATTTAATTTGAACGGAGGTCAATTGATTGACAATCATGCTAAACTCTTTTAAATGTTATGCTACTAATTTTTTTCTATCAAATTTAAATTGAAGAATTTTTTTTCGTTAGATGTACCTTATTATTTGTGGAAGGCTGCTCATACATTTCGGACATAATCTTCATCATCCCCTCTGTGGTTTTCTCCGATGCCATGCTTAGAGCAATGTTCTTTGACAATTTTAATGGGACTACTCCCAACACTTGTCTATTGAGGAGATTCCATCGATCATCCTTCATACCGTCTGGTTGCATATCCAGAAGTGGTGCGTGTAGCTTTTTACTATAAAAATAATCTTTGATCTGCATCCTCCAGAATACAATCCATACCATCGAACTTGTTGATTCCAAGTGTCAATCCTTCTCCGCCAGCCATTTCTTTCAATCACAAACCAAACCTCTGATACCACTTGTTAGGAATTAGATGCACTAATTCCAAACTAACGAGAGCAATAATAATAAACAAGGAAGAAATAAAAGCAAGCAATGAAAATTAAAAACAAGATTTATACAGGTTCTTCTAGAGGTGAGACTACGTCTTGTCTTCTGCCGCTACAGTAATCAACTATGAAGATGAAATAGTTTACAAAGAGAAACCACACACACTTACATGTGCTTTTCTCTAACCTCTCAAGCTACAATTCCAGATGCTCCTCAAGATGATGATACTCATCAAAATGATAAAACCCTAACAACGACGACCCCATATATAAAAAGAAAATAGGGCAATTAGATTACAAGTGTGAAATTCCCACACTACCCTTAATGACACATCAGTCAAAATATCATGTCAGATGGTAAGATTTAATTAAGCTCCACAACTTAACACGCATGGCATGAAATATTTTCCAAAATATAGGCCTAGAGATGAACCGATGGAGTGGGAGCTTATATGTCTAATTTTTTTCCTTTTTAACTGTCGAAAGATGGGCCCAAGCCCACACAACCAAGGAAGGCCCACACATCCAAGAGATATGGAAGATTGGCTCAAGGCCCATAGACCAAGGAGAAGGCCCACATACCTATACAATAATGGAAGGATGGTAAATAAAGAGTCGTCTCATAAAGATGGCACTGATGTAATTAGTTTAAGTACCAGGGGCATAATTGTAATATTGTAGGATTATTAATATGTAAATTGAGTTTTAGGGGAAGGGTTAGGAGACAAGTCCATAACCTCTTCTTCCTCCTATTTTCTCCCAATATGCGTCTCTCCTTTTTTCCTTGAGCTAAATCCATGGAGTCTTGAAAATCAATATGGTATCAAAGCATGATTTTTAGGACTATTGCTATTGTTTTTAGAATTCTCATTTTTTTTTGGGCACATGATTCTGCGTCTTCTCCTATTTTTTTTTTATTTTAAAAGCTCACAATCTCATTTACTCTATGGGGTTTTCCCCTTACGTGATTATTCAAAGTTTGTTGTTGTTTGTCTTTGCTGCTGATAATTCTCTGCTTCTGTCCTTGGCGAATTCTAATTCTGAATCTAGTGGTCTATCTCAAGTAGCGGTTATTTAGGCAAGGTTCGTATTTTTCTGTGTGATTTAATATTGGATATCTCTAGGCTCTTTTCCATTGTTTTTTGTTGGTTACTGGTTGCTTGGTAACATATATAATTCTGAGTCTTTGTTAATCGACGTAACCACTTGAACTGCAAGCTAGAGAATCATTGTGCTCCAATTTTGGGTGTCCACATGACGCAGATAGGTTCTGGTTTCTGGTGCTTACTGGTTTGTTTCTATGACGTGGATATGGATTGCTGGTTTTTGCGAATCCTTGGCAATCGTTGTCTCTGATTATTGGTTCCTAAGAATCTTTACTGATTCTGTCTCTGATTATTGGTTCCTAAGAATCTTTACTGATTCTGGTGGTTGATTTTGTTACTTTGTGCAACGGTCATTGGATAACAGTAGAGTAAGAGAATATTTCTGCTGCAGTTAGTCTCCACGGATTCATCTACTACTGATTATATTGCGAAATGCTTTTATGCATTAGAGTGTGCATGGTACTCATTATTCATCAGCTGTTGTAGTCTTCATGTAACAAAGCAAAGGGAGTAGTAATCTCGGTAGAGGGAGCAATAATTTTTTTGCAGTCTGGTATGTGGTGGTCTTGACGTAATCTGTTATGGTCCCGGATCTGACACAAAGATTCATTGTTAAGGTTCCGGTTTGGTCATGGGAAATTGTAGAACAACCTGGCAGAATTGTAGAGAGACATGGAAAGGAAGATAAAAATCAATTGAAAACCCTAGAGCTCGTTGAGGACAGCTCTTAGTCTGTTTAACCTAAATTTAACCTAAAATCAATGCTTGTCTTTCTCATTACTCTTACCCCTTAAATAGGGTTCCCCCTGTTAGGGTTTAAGATAAAATATTACAAAAATACCTCTATAAATAAAATATTCCAAAAATACCCTTATAATTAAAATATTCCAAAAATACCCATGTGGCCTAAAATGAAATAAAATAATATAAATTAAATAAAAATAATTAAATATTAATATTATTGCATGCATAACATTACACCCCCCTCAGAAGAATGAGTTTGTCCTCAAGCTCGTAACTAGGGTCTGTACGCCGACGTCTCCTCCTGGGGCCAAGTAGCATCCGTGATCGCTATGTCTGCCCTCTGGATGCCCAAAACTGGAGCACTCCCTCTAGCAACTTTCTTTTTTTTACGCTTGACTGTAGGGATGCATGTCGAATGTCGCTACATCTCCCCAAACAGCATCTCTGCCCTTCCTCAGTCCTGGACTGGTGTGAAACAGCCCCTCATGGTGGCCCCCCATTGGCCAGGTTGCACTGCCTACACTTTGCCAGCCTGGCAGCAACAACATCAAGACCAGCCCCTTGGGATGGAGAAGAATCAGCAGCACTAACCCCCTCCATTTGCTGCACCTTGAAACACTCAAAGGCCGGAAACCATCACTGATAACAGGTTCAGCAGAAGCAATAGATTCAGCATCTGAGAAATGATACAGCCTGTGTCCAACACTCTGGGTTAGTGCCTTGATTGCATGCCAATAGCCCTCTGCATCCACAAGAAGCACCTCGGCTGGGCTGGCTAGCAGCAGTGTATGCTGGACTGTCACAGCAGCCTTGTTGGCTTGGCTGGCTGTTAGCAGAGTATGCTGGACTGCCACAGCACTCCACTGGGTTAAGAGAGCCTTTGCTAGGTGTAAAGAACTCCATGGAGTGGAACTTCCTCTCTGCCCATAAACACTGCCATACCGCTTGCCTAAATATGGACCGATTAGGTGTGTTGTTTCCCATTGGTGTTCACCGAACTAGACAGCATTAATCACTGCGGCATGTCCCTGAATCACATCAGCTATAGATGCACCCTGTGAGTCATTTCCATTTTGGTCTACATATTCCAGGTGTTGCTCATCTGCACCACAGTAGCAATTTGCAGGCCACTGTCCAAGTCAGGTGTGCATGAAGCTATGTCCCATTCATGGTTCTATCTCTGTACACAATATGGAACTGCATTATATTTTTCAGGTTGTCGTTGCTGCTGGGGTGCCCTTATCTGCACTACAATAACAGCAGCAACATGAGATAGCCTCTTTGGCTCCAACTCAAAGCTAGAGGTGAAGTCTACATAACTAGACTCCATTGCACCAGATCAATGGTCTTTAGAACTGATGTGCCTGTTACAATATCACTAATGTCGACTACATCAACAATAGGAATCTGGGTAGCATCTTCAAGAACTTCCATCCCAAAGATAGACATGTCAAATCCATAGACATTTTCCCATAATGGAACGCTAGGTCCACCTCTCCCAACTCCAGGACCAAACATAGTTGTCATATCAGGGAGAATGGTCCCTGCTTTAGTAGCAAATAAAATAAGTATTCCAGTACCACAACCAACATCCAGAACTGTTGCATGGCTCATGAGAGAAGGATTATTCAGAATAGCTGCCCTATAAGAATCTGTCCTCACCATCTCGCTGATCATCTCTCTGTGACTTCCAAAAGAACTGTATGCCCCAAAATAATTCTCGTTTACTTTCTTGACTTCTCTGGCAGCAACATTTGCAAAAGAACCCTTCAAACTTTTATCCTTCCTTTCCCATGCAGGAAATCTTCCAAGCTCACCCCCCGGCATGCCATTTCCAGCAATAACATTTTGGGCCTTGTAAGCAACAATTGGAAATTCATGAACATCTTCATGTGCCTTCTTAAAGGGTCCATGAACATAATCAAATTCAGATAAAACAGCATCAAGAACATTCTCATCCGCCAAGCAAATTCCAGCAAAATCTTTGACGTTGTCCACCTCCCTCAGGAATTCCTCTCTATCAACTGTTGGGGTACATTCATCTCGGTCATCTTCGTCCCCGCCAAAACTATGCAAAAATGCATCCTCCGACATGAATGGTTTCAAATCTAATGTCTTCCTTTCAGGGATAGAAGCACAAGCAGTGCTAATAGTGACAATATGGAAGGACACTTCTGCTGAATTGCCTCCAAATTCAAATACTGGGGCTGTGAAGAAAATTACCTCATAGTCTTTCTTGGTGAGCCACACAAGGAATGGAGATTTTTCCAACTGTTCCATATACTCCAGTTCATTTTTTTCTTTGTCATCCAACGTTAAGCTGGGCAATGTGGAAGTGTTGTTGGAAGCATATTCTGCATCATTAAACATATAACTGAATAACTCCATGCAGCTCCTCAAGCCAGGTAGTAAGTTCCTAGCTATAAGGCAACTATTTCTTCCAAAATTCTCAATTCCTTTCATGTATAACTCCTTCTCAATAGGAGACCAACTGTTTTCAGCAACATCTGCTTCTAATTCTCCCTTGCCTGAATAGAAACTTTGCAGTGTAATAGGAACTTCAATCCCAATGTTTGGGTGGACTCCTGATATACTTTCATCCATTTTTCCCTCCACAAGATCAGAAGCTGCCTTTGGGCCGTCCACTGTTTTCTGTTTGTTAGTTATTGAAGAAATAGATGTTTCATTAGTGGCCAACACGCTATAGTTTATAGCATTAGGCTTCCCCATATTTTTAGGACTTGTTATCTCTTCAAATTTTGTAGTTACATCCTTTTCTATGGAAGCCATATTGCCTATCAACCCAAAGTGTTTGGACAAGGGCCTCAGCTACATAACGGCTAGTCTCCTCCAAAAAAACTTCAACTTGAACCCCACATCCAAAAATTTGAAGACTCACAGCCGCACAGATATTGTGCTCATCCACAGAAAAACAAAGCCCCTCAAAAAAAAATTCAGCATTCTCTGTAAAATTATTTCTATGAATCCAGGCAGCCCCAGAAAAAATTACATGTCAAAATTCATACACCCAAAATTTCTCTGCTTCTTAGAACAGAAACACACCAAGCCAAAATTTTGAATTGGAAGTTTGTGGCCGAACAGCATACATGGGATCCCAAAAATTAAACAGAAAACCCCTATTTCGCAACACTAAAATTTTCACGGAACAATTTTGATGCCATTGGGAAGGAATTATGTAAAATATAGATGGATTTCAGAAAAGAGAAGATGAAATTTTGGAAAATTTGTCGCAGGAGTTTACCCCAGATTTTGTGGAAATTCGTTTGCCGCTATGCTGCCAAGACCGAGTTTGAGTGGAAATTTCACCGACGGACCCGACGGAGTCTCCTGCTTCTCCGGTGGCAAATCGTAGCCCGTTGGGGCTTCGCCATTTGGGAGTTTTCCATGTCGACGGTGAAGAACCGACCTTCTGCCGGCCATGATAATGAATATTGGGAGTCAAACCCAAATCAACTTTTATTGACGAGATTGTGTCTGCATACCCTTCCGATTTCGGATTTCTAGTGTCCTTGGAGATTTTTGAGGCCCCCGTATTCGGATTTGGGTTCGCACCAGTGTTGTCCACGACCGATGACGTCTTGGCAGAAAACCCTGCCGAGTGTCCCAAATAGTGGTCCCCGGTGTGCGGCTTTGGCTCTCCCTGGGCTGAAATTTTGAAGGTTTTCGAGACATGGCTTTTCTGTCCATCCGGATTTGTGGTTTCCCCCAAATCTTCCGCAGGGCCTTCAGTCGGCAAACGACACAAATTTTTTTATTTTTCTAGGTCGTGGCCTGTTGCTCCGACCAAGACAACTTCTACTGCTTTCCCTTCTCATATATCCTGCTCGGGGATTTCAAGGCGTATGAATTTTTCGATGGCAAAGTCAGCAGAAAATACTTCTCTTGTTGTACGCAATTCTTTGTCAATTGCTCTATACCGTGCATGTCTTTCTTCCCATTGATCATTCATGGCAATCCTTTTTTCTCAGGACATAGACGGGTTTATAGTGTTCCCACACTGATACCAATTGTTATAGTTCCGGATCTGACACAAGGATTCATTGTTAAGGTTCTGGTTCGGCCATGGGGAATTGTAGAACAACATGGCAAAATTGTAGGGAGACATGGAGAGGAAGACGAAAATCAATCGAAAACCCTAGAGCTCTTTGAGGAGAGCTCCAAGCCTGTTTAACCTAAATTTAACCTAAAATCAATGCTTGTCTTTCTCATTACTCTTACCCCTTAAATAGGGTTCAACCTGTTAGGGTTTAAGATAAAATATTACAAAAATACCCTTATAAATAAAATATTCTAAAAATACCTCTATAATTATAATATTCCAAAAATACCCCTATGGCCTAACTGAAATAAAATAATATAAATTAAATAAAAATAATTAAATATTAATGTTATTGCATGCATAACATAATCGGAGTAGACGAAGCATTGAATCACCATCGTTGAAGTCATTCCTTGCTGCTGCAAAGGCAAGATGGAAGTGGCAAGCTCAGACACATCCGTTTCTGAGGAAACTTACCCACATTGGTGAAGCAATTAGCGACCTATTCAGATTCCATATCACAATCTCTGGTCTGTGTCATTGCTGCTGTTTAAGGGGCGTTACAACAAGAATTTTGGTTTGGAATTTCTATTTAAGGGGTGTTCCAGATTTCCCGCTAGTATTGTTGTTTGGACATCTCATTAACAGAAAATACACATCCTTTTAAGAAGCATAATTTTTGGTTTGGATTTTTGTTTGGATATCTGCATCTCATTAGCAGGAGATACATATCCCTTCAGCAACAGATCAAGTCTTTGTCAGATTTTTTTTTTCAGCAACAGAGGCAGCTTCGTCTTCGTTGGTATGGCTTATACAAGCTGCTGATTTACCGATTGATTTCCAGAAACTTATCTTGATCTTACTGCTGATTTTCTGGAAAATCCTCTAATCAGTACCTTGAATTTAATGTACCGGGAAGAGAGTCTTTGTTTTTAATCAGAGTTCTCTGCTATCTTTTGAAGATAGAATCGTATCTTCCTGCTATCAAAATCTTCTAGCTGGTTTACTGAGCTGACTCTAATCCTCCTTTGCTTGGCAATCACCAGCACCACAATGTTACCATTTCTGGCTGAAGATGCATCTTTTGATCCGAAGGCTTCTGCTTCGTATGAATCTGAGTTTATTTATGGAAGATATCTTGATTTTGTATTGTCACCTACTGCTATTAATCTAAAGAAAATGTTGTCGAGTTTCTGATTATAACTGTCACGTTCATTGTTGCTGCTTCATTGGCAGATCATACTGCTGTTTTTAGGACCACTTGCTCATCATTGACAGCCGCAACAATACCTCTCTACTCTCTCTGGTTTTCTGCTGTGTTCGGAAGTGGGGAAGACGATAAATAAATTAAATTTCCAACTTAGGTGTGTTGGATGATATCGTGGACTGCTATTTTATACAGGAAAATCTTATACACCATTTGCAGCAAGCTGGGCATTCATGATGTTTTATCACCCTCAGCTTGAGGGGAAGTATTACAAAATGGACCTAAGCCCACATGACTAAGGAAGACCCACACATCCAAATGTTTTAAAATATGGGTTCAAGCCCATAAGACCAAGGCCCACACATCCAAGAGATGCGAAAGATGGGCTCATATAGTGATGGTAAGATGGTAAATAAAGAGTCATCTCATAGATATTGCATTGATGTAATTAGATTAAGTTCCAGAGCATAATTTTAATATTGTAGTTTCATTAATCTATAAATTGAGCTTTAAGGGAAAGGTTAGGACACAAGTCCATAACCTCTTTCTTCTTCCTATTTTATCCCAATATATCATCTCTCCTTTTCTCCATGAGCTAAATGCATGGAATTCTGAAAATTAACACGTTATCGGAGCATTGATTTTCAGGACTCGTAGCTATGATTTTTAGGATTCCAAAAACCCTTTTATTTGTCATATTGATGGTTCATTTTTTATAGTTCTTTTTATGTCATCTCCTTCAGCTTTATGATTATTTTATTTCTTTGGCTTTCTTTGCATCATTCTTGAGAGGAGAATCTCCACCATCTGAGTGTTGAATCCTTTGCCTTCTGACATCACTTGGCTCCAGTTCAATCATCAGTCACTACCCATACAGTGATAGTTTTATTACTAAAAAGAGTAGTACCAATGTCAAAAAATGAAGAGGTGTTTGTGATGCCGAGAAGACTAAAAAAACTTGTATTGTGGTCTTTATATCAGAGTCGTATATGGTATTAGTATTACACCTTTGGTCCCTATCGACAAGATGGAGTGCGAGGAGACGATGAAGAAGGGAGGGAAGGAGGTGCAAGTGCTATACAACTTTGGTCTCGGGCACTGATTCTACTTGAACAAAATTTACATCGTCTCCATCCCCATCCAATCCACGCCCACATGCATTTTCTACCACTCTTGTCAATTCATCTAAACTAGAGTAACCGGCTCAGAAAAGGAGAAAGTAGAAAGCTTCGGATCCGATAAGTAGAAGCAGAGGAGTGTTACAGCATCCACAACAACTGTGATTCAAGTGCTAGTGATGGAGCTAGTGAATAGCAGACAATATTATACTCTTCTAGTTGTTGTCTGGTTGCATGCTTTCCTCCTATAGCCATTGCCTTTGTCATCGTATCACGACGACACCAGTTTGTAGCTGAATAGCTATTATTCACTAGATTATTTTTCTCTATCACAAAAAGAGGTTTATGCCAAGAATACATTTGCTCTTGCTGCTATTTCCTTTTTTGGAAAATTCCTTGGCTCATCTCCTTGCGTCAGGTCCATTACCATTTACAGAGACTCATTAGTTGTTGTTATATCTATTTTTCAGAATGTCTCGTGACTGTATCCCTTTGTGTTGCCATTTTTGGATGACAACTCTAATTATTTTAGAATCTCCTTGTTGGTCCTCTACTGTTTAAGTAACTTCTAAAGATAGAGTTTTTTCTGCTAGCCTTTCCTGCCCCAGCTAGATTACCATTTTGGGAGGATGGAGATGATAGCTAGATTGATTTCACCAACAAGTCTCGTAGCTGTCTCACCATTTGATATGCCGAGCTTCAATCACGACTTGAAGATTTTCTAGGATATTTCTGGAAGATGACTGCTCCATTGTGATGTTTAGGGATGATGACTTCTTGAAAAATTAAATGTTTATTAAGTTAGGAAACTTGTTTTCATCCAACACTGATTCAACTTCAAGCCCAACTCAGACCAGACCTTGTCGGGTCAACCCACCGACCCGAGAATCATTGCGTGCCGCTTGGGTTAACCTAGTGGGTTGGGTCAACTCAGACTGAATCAACTCAGTTCAGATCAACCTGACTCAGCCACTTGTTTTCCTGCCTCGATTATACAGGTCCGGGTCCTGAGTTTTATACCCATTTCTTCCGTGACTCAACTACATTGGTCTATTACTTAACTCAGCTTGACACGGTCCCTTGTCTTCAGCATGATATTATGTAGAATTAATTGACAACTTATTCCTTGATCAACATATTATTTGGTGCACAACGTTCTAATGATCTCTGAGCGGATTATTTTATGGGTCCTTGGATTTTCATTAATTGGTACATGTTATTGGGCTCATGCCCATTTCATCTGTTACTATTGTGTCTCTTTGGCTGAGACATTATTATTGAAAGACTTGTCAGTTGCTGACTGTTGTCAGCATTGGTTATTTGATGACGTAGAAAGCATATGGTGGCCCCAAAATATTATCTTTCGGGTGATTACCTATTACACTCCTTAATTGGAATTTATTACTCTTGCCTATGGAGGGACACGATGATGGAGGAGTTTGATTACACTTGTAAGAAATTCCTATAGACCCACTACCTACAGAAGATAGGAGTTTGCCCAACA
This sequence comes from Aristolochia californica, assembly GCF_029961685.1. Taxonomy (NCBI): domain Eukaryota; kingdom Viridiplantae; phylum Streptophyta; class Magnoliopsida; order Piperales; family Aristolochiaceae; genus Aristolochia; species Aristolochia californica. Next base: position 29,472,091 of record NW_027182279.1, on the reverse strand, counting down.
TCCAACATGAGTTATTTGACTAGAGTATGGAGCGATGTCTTACTTCTAGGAGTGATTTTACTCTCACTTATATTATGCCAATTGGGCCAATTAGAAGAGACCACCGGATTGAGGGGGAGTATCGAAAGATATGTTGAACTACCATTTTATACAAGAAGATCCTATACGCCATTTGCAGCAAGCTAGGCGTTCATGTTGTTCTCTCACCTCCAGCTTGAGGGGGAGAGTTGGAAGATGGGCCCATAAGACCAAGGAAGTCCCACCCATCCAAGAGATGTGGAAGATGAGCTCAAGGCTCCTAGACCAAGGAGAAGGTCCATAGGCCCATATAGTGATGGCAAGATGGTAAATAAAGAGTCATCTCATAGAGATGGTATTGATGTAATTAGGTTAAGTTTTTGGGGCATAATTGTAATACCATAGTTTCAATAATCTATAAATTGAGCTTCAGGGGAAGGGTTAGGACACAAGTCCATAACCTCTTTATTCCTCTAGTTTCTCCCAATTTGTCATCTATCCTTTTTTCCATAAGCTAAATCCATGTATTCCTAAAAATCAACAAGGTGTTGTAGAGATTTTATTCTGTCGAGTGACCCGAACCGGGTTTGTTCTGTTCCACATGGTAAACCCAATGGGCGAGCGCCAGACTCATTCTGTTCCACTTGGGTTAACTCAGTGGGTTGGGTCAACTCGGTCTAGGTCAACCCGACTATGCCCTCTTGTTTATTTTCCTATGTTATATGTGTTCGGGTCATGAGTTCTCTATTGATTTCTCTTGCGACTAAGTAATTTGGTCTGATATTTGACTCGGCTCAACTTGGTTCCTTGTCTCTGGCTGGATTATTATTTTAAAGTTTTGGCAGCTTATTCCTTGGTCAGTATATTATTTTGTGCACAAACTTACAACAAATTATTTTTAAGGATAATTTTTTTAGTATTTTTATTATTTGGTACGTGTTATTGGGCCCAAGCCCATTTCATTTGTTGTTAATATGTCTCTTTGGCTGAGACATTATTATTGAAGGACTTCTCACTTGATGATTTTTGTCAGCATTGGTTATTTTGATGAAAAAAAAAAGCACATGGTGGCCCCAGAATATTTTCTTCGGGTGATTACTCGTTACCCCTCCTTAATTGGTATTTTTTATTCCTACCATTTGAGACTCGGTGTTTTGTGGAGGGATACAGTGGTTGAGGAGTTTTATTACACTTCAGAGCAATGCCTATAGACCCACTACCTACAAAAGATAGGAGTGTACCCAACATGTAGCATGAGTTATTTGACTCGAGTATGGAGCGATGTCTAATAGCTAGGAGTGATTTTGTTACAGTCCCAAATCTTACACGGTGATTCACAGGGGGAGAAGATGAAGGAAGAAGAAAATCAAGCCAAAGGGAAACTTGAGACCCGAGGTTTGTTGACCTGAACGCACATCCCTTAGCTCGTTTAGGAGAACTCAAAAAATCCTTTCTTTAACCTAAAATCAAGACTTCTCTTTTCCATTCCTTTCACCCCTTAAGTAGGGTTCAAGAGTAAAAAATTACAAATATACCCCTCCATGCCATTCAACTTGAAAAGTAAATAAACTTAATGACTTAACTTAATAACTAAGTAACTTAACAACTAAGTAATTTAACGACTAAGTAATAGACTCAGCCACGTCGCCTTTGAATGACTCGGCTTGCTATTGACTCCATAACATTACTCCCCCCTGGAGAAAGAGCTTGTTCTCAAGTTCAAAGGCAGGGTAGGCTTGGCGGAGCGTCTCCATGTTCTCCCGTGGGCCAGTCCTATCATTTGTGGCATCTGTTGGGAGATTTTGTTCCTCTTCTTGTTTGATGTTGTGAATATTATGATGTTTCTCGTCTACAGAAAGTTGGTTGATGTCATATTGCACTACTTGGGAAAACCAATTTTCACACACTTCCATGCTTGTTGGACTATGTGCTCCATCCAAAAAGAAAATGAGACCTCCAAATTTACAACTACCCTCACTCTGTGTAGTAGCATGTGGGCAAGATTAGCCATGGACCAAAAGTGTGAGAACTTGGGACTGATATCAGATATAGTCAACATTTCATTAAAACGCTTGTGGCCCTCTGATATTAATCATGCATGAATATAAGCATAGAATAGACCACTAAAGGTAATTTCTGTGGTCAACACATTTTCTTTGATGTTGCCTTGGCACCCATTTTTTTACTGAAACTTTGTCCCACCATTGCCACAAGACATCCATGAATACAGTGTCCCAACATCATTGCATTCCAACAATTTAAATTCCTCTGTGAGATTTGGTCAAAAACTCTTCTAGTATCATCCACCTAAAGTACCTTGACAAGCATGTCATGAAACTGGTTAGCAACATCATACACCCTACATACCAGTGGTTGGGCAGTTTCAAATTGACACACAAATCCGATTTTTGAAATCCAAATAGGATTCAATTGATTCATAATTACTTCTGTCCACCCCAGTTCTTTCAGTGTAGCATATCTTTTCTTTGCATAAACTATTGCCCTAGGATCCCCCAATTTCTAGTGACCATTAGTCAGTGCATTCCATGCTAGTAAAACTTTTTGGTCCATTCTATCAAGTACATAATGAACAATCTTGATTTCTCCACATTTGGCATACATGTAAATAAGACATGTTACAACAAACACCTCATATAACAAACCAGTCCATATAGTTCTTCCTGGAATTACCATTCCTTGTCGCATAGATCCTAAATGGGATAAAGCAGGGAGAAGGCTTATAATAGTACCCTGATTTACTAGTATGCCTCCAGACTTACCCAGAACATGGAAAGCTTAATTGCCCCTTCAGCAAGCCCATTCTTTGCAAAACCAGTGAGGATAGTGTTCCATGACATCACATCTTTTTGGCAGAATCCTACTCTCATGGTGTGCCAAAATACCCACATCTCGAAAGGGCATTTCATCAATTGTTTGGTAAGCACCAGGAATATCCCCGAACTTGGAATACATATGCATCAGAGAAGCGACCACAAACACATCTCCACACATTTCATAATCGTCCACAATAGCATTCCCACAACCCCCACCTGGTCGAAGAATTTCAACGAATAAGTGTCCTAGAGGACACTACATCTCCGCAAGCTGAATACATGTGACCCAAAAAATCCCCATCACAAATTTTTGACACTAGAGCCTGAACTCCTTCCAAATCACCAGTGGAAGCCAATATATGAACAAGCAACACATAACGTTCAAGCTTATGCGAGTAACCTTTCTGGTTCTCAGCCCAACTGAACACCCTCAACACCATTGTAGAGTTTTTTCTTACAAAGTCTAGGGACTTGAGAATGGACAAGACAAAATTTGGAGAAAATTGGTTTTGAAACTTGCCACAAAATTCGGTCAAGTCGGTTTCCAGCTTGGAGGCCGAGAACGAGAGTGAGAGGTTGCAACTCGATGGTCATAATTTCAGATCGAAACCAACAAGTCTAGACTTCTCATCTTCCGCCAAGGCAACTATTTCCACTCCGAAATCAAAATTTCAAGATTTTTATGCCCCCTAATGAAGTTGTGCCTGATCTGTTGCCGATGGCAAACAACTAAAACAAGGGGCTTCTCCGCTCGAAAATTTTTTGTCTCCAATTTTGGGAGAAGTTTAGGTTGCCTTGAACAAGGGAGATTTGAGGTTGAACCAAAATTTGGCTGTTCTGACGCGATTTGAGGTCGAATGATGGGCAACAACTGTTCATCTTTCGGAGCGGCGACCTTCCCTCTAAGGCCTTAACGCGATGCTTCTCAATTTTGGCCAAGCTCAAGTCTTCTACCCTTCAATCTAGGGGTGGATTTCTTCCAAACATCATACCCCACATCCTATTGATTTTTTGGTCGATTCTTTTCATTCTTTCCTCACTTTCTGCCCTCATTGCTACAAATTGCACCTCTTTGGCAATTGCTCGAAGCTTGTAACTCTTGGACGAATCACCCATGTTCAATCTCTTATACCAAGTTGTTACGGTTCCGGATCTCACATGATGATTCACAGGGGGAGAAGATGAAAGACAAAGAAAATCAAGCCGAAGGGAAGCTTGAGACCCTAGGTTCGTTGAGGAGAACGCACACCCTAGAGCTCATTTAGGAGAACTCAAAAATCCTTTGTTTAACCAAAAATCAAGACTTCTCTTTCCCATTCCTTTCACCCCTTAAGTAAGGTTCAAGAGTACAAAATTATAGATATGCCCCTCCACGACATTCAACTTGAAAAGTAAATAAACGTAATAAACTAACTTAATAACTAAGTAACTTAATGACTAAGTAACTGACTCAGCCAAAGTAATTGACACAACCACATCACCTCTGAATGACTCAAGCTACTATTGAATCCATAACAGATTTTACTCTCACTTATATTATGATAGTTGGACCTCTTGGAAGAAACCACCAGCTTAAGGGGGAGTGTTGGAAAATATGGTGGACTGCCATTTTATACAAAAGATCCCATACAACATTTGCAGCAAGTTGGGCTTCCATTATGTTCTATCACCCCCAACATGAGGGGGAGTGTTGGAAGATGAGCCCAAACCCACATGACCAAGGAAGGCCCACACATCCAAGAGATGTGGAAGATGGGCTCAAGGCCCGTATACCAAGGAGAAGGCCCACAAGCCCATACAATTATGGTAGGATGGTAAATAAAGAGTCATCTCATAGAGATGGCATTGATATAATTAGTTTAAGTACCATGGGCATAATTATAATATTGTAGGTTTATTAATCTATAAGTTGAGCTTGAAGGGAAGGGTTGGGATACAAGTCCATAACCTCTTCTTCCTCATGTTTTCTCCAATATGTCATCTCTCCTTTTCTCCATGAGCTAAATCTATGGAGTCCTAAAAATCAACATCAATAAACTGATGAAAACCAAAAAATTCTTCTAGCTTCTTTCCATCTAGAAGGAGATATGTGTGTTGGTTCCAAGAGAACAACCACACCAGTCCTCTTATCACTTGGCATGTGTTTGTACAAGATCTATGCATATGATTTGGGCCAACCAATATCAAGATTGTGATTATCTTCTCATAAAGCTCAAGCAAAGTGGCTCAATCAAAAAGTACCAAACAAAGTTTGAATGCATAGTCAATTGAGTCAATTGGCTCAAGTTGGTAGCTTCATTGGAGGCCTTAAACAAGAAATACCGAGGTAAGGTTATACCATTCTAGAATCCCTATTGGAGAAATTTACTAAGCTCACATACAAAAAGAAAAATTACCCCTCCTATGTTTCAAACTTAAGTGTTCTGTTATGGACTCAATAGTAGGCCGAGTCATTCAGATGCGTCGTGGCTAAGTCATTTAGTTATTCAGTTAATTGCTTTTTTTTAAATTTGCTTTTACTTCATTTTTATTTCAATTGCAGAGTTAATATGCCATAGGGGAATTATTTTAATTCTTTCTCTTGAACTCTTGTTGGCACCAAATCTACTTAGGGGGGAACAAGGAATGGGAAAAGACAATTCTAATTTTAGCCTAAATAGGGATTTAGAGTTCTCCTCCACAAGCTCTAGGGTTGGAGTTATCCTCAGCGAACTCAAATGTCCAGGTTCCCTTTTGAATTTTACTTCTCTTTTCTTCTTTCTCTTTTCCATTTTCCAAAACCAAGAGTGACCTTAGCCGTGCTGAACCCGTCCCCAGAACTCTGGATTACCCTTTCTAGCACCGTTTTACAAGATCCATATCCCGGGACCATAACAACTTGTTATTAGAGTAGTGTAACATGGGTGATATGTCTAGCAATGAAGAGCTGAGAGCCATGGTTAGAGAGATGCAGGACGCAAAGGCCGAACAAGAGGTGAGAATGACAAATTTCGGCCAGCAGCTAGAACAAATTCCAAGTATTATCCTACATGTGGAGATACTCTCAGGTATGGTTTCAGATCTTTCGGCTGCAAGAAACCCAACCCCAGACCGAAGGGGGGAGGACAACTCGCACAGTAGAAGGGGGGAGCATCATGCACGGTGCATTGGTGTCCATGCACAGTAGGGTGGAGGTACAATACCCAGGTATACAAAATTGTATTTTCCCACTTTTGCTGGGCCCGACAACCTGTTAATTCGGTTGCATAGATGTGAGAGTTTTTTTTAATCAAGGGACACCTGAATTTGATAAGGTGGGACTATCCACCTTCCACATGCTTGTTGAAGTGCAGTTATGGTTTCATCAAGTAGAATCTGAGAGATTGGTGCTAGATTGGGAGGAATTTAAAGAGTTATGTACTATAAGATTGAGCCCCCCAGCACACAGCAGCCCGTTGGGGGATTTGGTCCTATTAAGACAAACCAGATCCATGGAACATTATCATAAAAAATTCCAAGAAAAATTGGCTCAAGCAAGCAGGAAGGTTAGAGTCGACCAACAAGTAAATTTGTTTACATCAGGCCTTAATGAGTCTTTGAAGTTAGAGGTGGAACTCCATGCACTTGCTGATTTGGCACAAGCAATGAATTTAGCTCAAGCATTGGAAGCATGATAGAAAGTTCAAATTTGGATGACTGGTTGGCAAGGGGGAGGAACTACTCACCTTAGGTGACCTTGCCAACAATGCAGTCACCCAAAAATACTCAGACTAATACTATGGCAGCAGATAAAAGGACAAACCACCATTGCAATACATAAAAAAATTAACTAGTTTAGAAATGGCTGACCGCAGGGCAAAAAACCTATGTTATAACTGTGATGAACCTTACAGAGTAGACAACCAATGTAAAAGATTGTTCTGGTTGGAGTTAGATGCATTGGGATAAGAAGAACCGAATGAAGGTCCTCAAGAGGACAAACCAGAAATTTCTTTGAATGCAATTACTAGACAGAAATCAGCCAAAAGTATATAAAGGACGGGCAAGGGTTCTAGACAAGGAACTTGTGGGGTTAGTGGACTCTGGAAGTACCCACAATTTCTTAAGCTAAACAGCTGCTAAACATCTTCAACTTGGGATCCAACCTCACCCAATTGCCATGGTTTTAGTTGCCAATGGTGAGAAAATCCCTAGCTATGGGGTCAACAAGGGCGGTAAAGTTTTCAATTGGTAACACTCATTTTACCACTGAATTTTTTGTCATACTATTAGCTGGATTTGATATGGTACTTGGATTCAAATGGTTGCAAACCTTGGGCCAAATTTTGTGGGATTTCTCTGGTATAACAATGAGTTTTGTGTCGGAAGGAAGCCAAGTAATGCTAAAGGGTAGTCAAGCTGAAGCAGCACATCATATCCACCTACTACACGAACAGGAACCATTGGACAGCACGTTAGAAAAGTGACTAGAAGAGTTCATAGACTTTTTTCAAGAGCTTTCAGGGCTGCCTCCATTGAGACACTGTGATCATAGAATTTGTTTAAAATCCGGATCAGATGTGGTGGTTATTAGACCATATAGGTATCCACACCTCCAAAAAGATGAAATAGAATGGCAGTGCCAAGCCTTACTAGAATAGGGCCTTATTTGCAGCAATTGTTCCCCATTCTCTTCACCAGTCCTTCTAGTTAAGAAACATGATGGCACATGGAGATTTTGTGTGGACTATAGGGAGCTAAATATAAAAATAGTCAAAGACAAGTTTCCCATACCAGTAGTGGATAAGCTATTGGATGAATTGCATGGTTTTCAAATTTTTACCGAGTCAGATTTATGATCGGGTTGTCATCAAGTTAGAATGCATCCTTCCTGTTGGAAGATGGGCTCAAGCCACGAGCTCAAGACAAGAAGCCCACACATCAAAGGAGTGGCATATGTGTAAAATATGGTACTTTCCATAAAGATGGCATAGAAGTGTAAATATGTGTTCCTTTTATGTCTTTTGTTTTATCAAGTTGTAGCCCTAAGGGCATTGTAAAACTATACATAATGGCATTGGCTAAGAGGTAGGGCATTGAAGCACTCTCCTCTCTTCCACAAATTTGTCCAGTCCTCATTTTTCTTTTTGATGCAACCCTCTTCTCCCTTAATCCAAACTCTCTCCTTCCACGTTCTTCTTCTTCTTCTTCTCCTTCTCTCTTCTTCTTCTTCTTCTTTCTTGTTGATCTAAAGTTCCTTTCATGAGATCCTAAATTCTACATGGTATTATAGCAAGGAGTTTAGGATCTCTTCATGGAGTTATTATGAAATCTGTTCAAGAAGTTGTAAAAGGAGTTCAGTCATGAAGAGATAAGTTCATACTCTTCTTCTTTACATTTTTTTTTGTTTCCTTTTCTTATTTACATACTCCTTTTTAATTTTTTTCTTTACTTCTTGAATTTTGAGTCACATCAAGTCAAGATAAATCTTTATATGTTGTAAAGATTTATTTCTATGACTAAATTGATGTTATAATCTTGACTTCTTGTAAATCAATTATAAGAGTGATCAAGATCATTTGTTGTTTGCATCTTATTAAGATTGATGGGTGAAATTAAATTACCTTTATGTAATTTGGATCCATCTCATTTGAGGTAGAATTCTAGCACATGTTGTTGTATCTTCTCCTACTTAAGGTTGCTCATGGGTTTGTGTTATGTTGTTGGATGCCCATTATATGTTTGATGAAATTCCAGTAGTCATTTACCCTTTGTAGTTTCGTTTTTTTTTAACTTCAACAATTGATTTTTTTTTTTACATTGAAATCTCCAATGAGCTGAAGATAAATCTCTTCCAAGTGTCTTGGTTTGTCGTTAAATCTTCTCTAAATTTTTGTCTATTACTCGTTTGTGTTGGAGTTTGGATTAAGGCCTAATCGGTTGCATCTACTTTCTTCTCTTTGTTCTTATGAATACAAGAAAAGTTGAGTGATGGCTAGATGATATTATCGCTTTCTAAAGGCACAAATTTATTGATAATTTGGTGCTTGCCCTTGTGAAAGAAATTGGTTCTTGTTCTCTTTTGTTGGTGATTGATTTGGTCTACGGGTTCTTCCATTACATTGAGTAATTGTTCTTTGAAGAAGATCTTTTTCCCTTGACCTCCATATTTTACTTGCCTCATCATGGAGATTGGATACAATAGTAATAAGAGTGATATACTCTGTATTACTAAAAATCCACTTAGAGGTCTCTCCAATTACATGAGCTGGTCACAATCAGTTCGGAGGGTTCTTATTACTCTTGACCTCTTGAGCCACGTTGTTAACTTTCCTCCTCCGATTGATGAAGAAGATGCGTCCTACTACAAGTGGGTTAAGGATGATAACATGGTGATAAGTTGGCTCATTAATATCATGGAAGAGCAGGTGGCCAACAATGTGGTCCACTTGGAGACCGCTAAGAACATATGGGACACTTGTGCCAAGCTTTACTCAAGCACTGCTTCATTACATAAAATATATGATGTATTACAAAACATGCTGCATACGAAACATGGAGATAATATTCACGAATTTTTGGCATGGTTTCGATGTTTTCTTCAAGAATGGAAACTAGCTCAGCCATATTCTATTGATATTGCCATTCAAGAACGACAAAGAGAAGCTTTGGCAGCAGCCATTTTCTTATCGAATATTAAACCATACCTTGAGGTGGCCAAAACTCAGCTTCTAAGTTCTTCTACTCTTCCATCCTTCGATGATATTAGTGCTACATTACTTTGGATACCGGATCCATCCCCTCCTTCTCCTATTGGTGCTCCATTGGCGATGTTCTCTGGCAATCGGGGAACATCTTCCTCATCCCGAGGACAGGGCAGAAATATGAGAGGGGGTCAAACTATGAGAGGGGTTGAAAATAGAGGTGGTAGAATGGGTCAGAATTTTTTCCGTACTGAGGCTCAACTTTGCACTTATTGTGGCCATCAGAACCACCTTGTGGCATCATGCTGGAAACTTCATGGCAAGCCTGATTGGGCTACAGCTAACCCAGTCTCGGTTAACGTTGAGAAAAATGAAGATAAGGTTGAATCATCATCCGAAAATGTGACTCTTACGGCTGAGGACTATGCTGTATTTCAGAAAATGAAGTCCTTCAAGGAATCCTCTATTCCCTCATCATCTACTGATGCCACTACTATTGCCTCAGGTATGCTCTCTTCATCTTCTTCCTCTTCCTCTTGGATCATCGACTTCGGGGCCTCTGAACATCTATCAGGTAACAAACACTTGTTGCAGTCCTTATCTCCTTGTTATCCTCATAAATTCGTTACTATTGTTGATGGTACCCAAACCAAGGTCCTTGGCAAAGGTTCCTCCTCTCTTACTTCATCTATTCCCCTTCGAGATGTTTTGTTTTTTCCTCAATTTCCTTTAAATTTTCTCTCAGTTAGCAAATTGACCAAACAATTAAATTGCTCTATCACCTTCTCACCGTCTTCTTGTGTCTTTCAAGATCTCACTACGAAGCGGGTGATTGGTGGCGGCCATGAAAAGGGGGTTTTGTACTACTTCACTCTTCCACCATTAGTTGCATTCTCGTCCACTACATCTGAGGCCCAACTTTGGCACAATCGACTTGGTCATCCGTCTACCTCTTCACTTCGTTCTTTGGTTCCATCTTTAAAAGAACTTTCTAATTTCAGTTGTGAGGTTTGTCAATTAAGTAAACATGTCAGGAGTACATATTCTCCTCGTCTTACAACTACAAGTACTGCTCCATTTGAGCTAATACATTCTGATGTATGGGGCCCTTTATGTGTCTCAAATATTTCCCAAGTTAAATATTTTGTTATTTTTGTTGATGATTTTACTCGAGTGACTTGGTTATATCTATTTAAAGAGCGTTCCAAAATTCCTCCTTTGTTTAAAAATTTTCATGCTATGGTCTTGACACAATTTGGGAAGAAAATTCAAACCCTTAGATCTGATAATGCTAAGGAATACATGTCTCATGACTTCAAATTATTTTGTGAGAGTAATGGGCTTATTCATCAAACATCATGTACCTATACTCCTCAACAAAATGGTGTTGCTGAAAGGAAGAATCATCATCTTCTTGACATTGCTCGGGGCCTCCTCTGCTCCATGAAGGTACCCTATTTCTATTGGCCTCATACTATACTTACAACATGCTTTCTCATTAATAGGTTACCTTCATGAGTCCTTCATCATAAAACTCCTTACTCTGTGTTATTTAATGGTGAAAATCCTTTTTCTCTTCCTTTGAAAGTGTTTGGATGTACGTGTTTTGTTCATGTTACATCTCCACATAAAAACAAACTAGATCCTTGATCTATGAAGTGCATTTTTTTGGGATACTCTTGCACCCTGAAAGGTTATGTCTGTTACAATCCTACTCTTCGGAGGATGTTTATCTCTAGGGATGTGACTTTCTTTGAGAACACTCCCTTCTACTCCTCCCATGATGCTCCTCCATGATGCTCCTCCATGATGGACGTGTCCTTCTACTACTCCTTGTCCGCTTGTGCCGTTCAATCTTGGAGTGGATCCATCCCCTGATGCACCGGCCATACCTTCACCTGTGGAGTTGTTGGATCCACCCGAGGTAAGTCCATCTCCTCCTATGTATGGGCCTGAATTTTATACTCGGTCTATTGCTTTAAGAAAATAACATCGCTCTTGTACTACTTTGTATCCTATCTCAAATTTTATGTCTCACCATCGCTTGTCTTCCAAGTGTTTTCAGTTTCTTGCGTCCCTTTCTTCTACTTCCATTCTGTAGTCGTATCAGGAGGCCCTGAGACATCCAGGATGGAAGGTGGCTATGGATGAAGAAATGCACGTCTTATACGAAAACCAAACCTGGTACTTAACATCACTCCCAAAAGCTAAAAGACTGGTTGGTTGTCGATGGATTTTTTTGGTGAAACATAATCCGGATGGATCAGTTGCTCATCTTAAAGCTCGACTGGTTGCTAAGGGCTATACGCAGTGCTATGGGATAGATTATGAGGATACCTTCTCTCCTGTTGCAAAATTGAATGTTGTACGCATCATCTTATCTATTGTTGCTAACTCCTCATGGCCCATCTATAAGTTGGATGTTAAAAATGCTTTTTTAAATGGTGATATCAGTGAGAAAATTTATATGGTTCAACCACCTGGTTATGTGGTTGAGGGGGAGTCAGTATGCAGGTTAAAAAAGTCTTTATATGGGGCTTAAGAAGTCCCCTCGGGCTTGGTTTGATAAATTTAGTCAAACACTCCTACGGTTTGATTTTCATCAGTGCTCAGTTGATAATTCCGTATATTATAAAGATACGATCAAAGGGAAAATATTATTGGCCGTATACATGGATGATATTATCTTAACCGGTGATGATGCTTTGAGCATACAAGAGGTGAAGCAGTTGATACGTCAGGAATTCAAGACTAAAGACCTCGGTATGCTTAAATATTTTTTAAGTATAGAAGTTCTTCAATCCAAACATGGGATAATATTGTCTCAAAGGAAATATGTCTTGGATGTCCTTGAAGAAACAAGATTGAAGGGTTGTAGACCAGTTGACACACCTATGGATACAAATATAAAATTACGTGCCACAAATGAAGAAGATATTGATATTGGCAAATATCAAATACTTGGGGGAAAAATGATTTATCTCACTGGCAGGCTTTAGAGATAATATTATGTTATCTAAAAGGAGCTCCAGGAAGAGGATTGTTGTATAAAAAACATGGGCACTTCAACATAGAAGGCTTCCCAAATGCAGATTGGGCTAGATCTCATGATGATAGAAAATCTACATCAGGATATTGTAATCTGGTTGGGGGAAACTTGGTTACATGGAAAAGTAAGAAGCAAAATATGGTTGCAAGATCTAGTGCGGAAGTAGAATACAGAGCTATGGCCCATACCGTTAGTGAATTTTTATGGATCAGGACCCTTCTTACTGAACTAGGTTTTTATAAAAAGGGATCCATGAATCTGCATTGTGATAATCAAATAGCCATTCATATCACTTCAAATCTAGTTTTTCATGAAAGAACTAAACATATTGAGGTGGATTGTCATTTTATAAGGGAGAAGTTTCAAGCAAGAATAATCTCTCTCAAACATGTGTCATCTCAAGAGCAAGTAGCTGATATTCTCACTAAACCCGTTACATCTAAAATCCTATCATTTATATGTGGCAAGCTGGGTATTTATGATGTTTTTTCTCCTCCAGCTTGAGTGGGAGTGTTGGAAGATGGGCTCAAGCCCACGAGCTCAAGACAAGAAGCCCACACGTCAAAGGAGTGGCATATGTGTAAAATATGGTACTTTCCATAAAGATGGCATAGAAGTGTAAATATGTGTTCCTTTTATGTCTTTTGTTTTATCAAGTTGTAGCTCTAAGGGCATTGTAAGACTATAAATAAAGGTATTGGCTAAGAGGTAGGACATTGAAGAACTCTCCTCTCTTTCCACAAATTCCTCCAACCCTCATTTTTCTTTTTGACGCAACGCTCTTCTCCCTTAATCCAAACTCTCTCCTTCCACGTTCTTCTTCTTCTCTTCTCCTTCTCTCTTCTTCTTCTTCTTCTTTCTTGTTGATCTAAAGTTCCTTTCATGAGATCCTAAATTCTACACTTCCGATATTGAGAAAACATCATTCCGTACTCACCATGGACATTTCGAGTTCGTGGTGATGCCACTCGGGTTATCCAATGCACCTTCCACATTTCAAGCTTTGATGAATGAGGTATTCCATGGCTTTCACCAAAAGTTTGTGTTAGTCTTCTTTGGTGATATTTTGATTTACAACATATCAAGGGACAAGCATTTGGAAGACTTACAACTTGTTTTCCAACTTCTCCGAGCACATCACCTCTACTTGAAATGCTCTAAATATTCATTTGGGGAACCCCCAGTTCTTGGCCACATAATCTCAGTAAAGGGTGTAATAGTGGACCTAGAAAAAATTATAGTAGTCACCAATTGCCCACAACCGCACAACATTTCAGCCTTAAGAGGATTTTAGGGGTTAGTGGGATATTATCGGAAGTTCATAAAAAAGTTATGGAACGCTGGCCATTCCCTTGACCAATCTTCTCAAACGTAATGCCTTCAATTGGAGCGATGCGGCTATAGACTCTTTCAATGCACTCAAACAGGCTTGAGCTTCCACCCCAATCCTGCAATCACAAGACTTTGAGGCCTTATTTTTGGTTGAGTGTGATGCTTCCGGGGGAGGTATTGGGGCGGTTCTACAACAAACTCAGCATCCCATTGCACATTTGGCCCCAAATTAGTGGCACATCACCAGAAGTTAATTGGTTTGGCCAAGGCTATTCAACATTGGTGGCCATACTTGCGGTGACGCACCTTCCTCATCCGCACTGATCATTACAGCCTCAAAATTTTTATTGGAGCAATGCATCTCTACTTCTCTACAACGGCATTAGAATAGAAAATTAATGGGATTTGACTTTATGATGAAATATAAGTCGGGCAAATAGAATAAGGTGGTTGACGCCTTATCCCGATGTCTGGACGAACAACACCAATTATATGCGATTAGTCAGCCAAAGTCTCTCCTTTTAGACTCCATTAAAGAGGACCATTAGACTACTCTAGCACTCCAAGAGTTGTCTCACAAGATTACGGCAAGGACAATGGACTCCAAGTGGGCTATCCGGAACAACATTATAATGTATGACAATCGTATCTATTTACAACACTCCTTTTCATTGATTGTAGTAATTTTATCCACTTATCATGATAGCACTCGTGAGGGTGTTCAAAAGACGTTGCATCGGATTAGGGCCAATTTTTTCTTGCAGATTTCGTGACCTCGTGTCATGTATGCCAATGTGACAAGGCCAAACATTTATCACCAATTGGCATCCTTCAACCACTAATCCTTCCCACACTGGTTTGGGTTGATCTTTCCATGGACTTCATTGATGGCCTCCCCAAAACTTATGGAAAATCCGTCCTATTTGTGGTAGTTGAAAATTTTTCAAAGTACTCTCACTTTATTCCATTGGCTCATCCTTATAGGGCTTTCAGAGTAGCTCAAGTGTTTTTAGAAAATATTGTTATTTTGCAAGCATTCCAAAGTCCATCGTGAGTGATCATGATGCAGTCTTTACCTGCCACTTTTGGAGAGGGCTTTTCCAATTATGCGGTACCAAACTCAACTTTTCATCTTCTTTTCATCCTCAATCCAATGGCCAGACTGAGGTTGTCAACCGTACG
Source organism: Aristolochia californica (assembly GCF_029961685.1). Lineage (NCBI taxonomy): Eukaryota > Viridiplantae > Streptophyta > Magnoliopsida > Piperales > Aristolochiaceae > Aristolochia > Aristolochia californica. The sequence goes on along the minus strand of NW_027182279.1, from coordinate 29,457,014 downwards.
GTGGAAATGTATTTACTGTGCTTTGTGGGTGACCGCCCTAAACGTTGGTTCGAATGGCTTCCCTGGGCAAAATATTGCTACAATACATTTTTTCATACAACTTTGCAAGCTACCCTTTTCAAGATTCTCTATGGCAGGGATCTTCTACGATTATTTTCATATATTGGCTCCACCAGAGTTGAATCTCTTGACCAGGCATTGCTGGACCATGATCAAGTACTCCAAGATGCTACCCAACATCTCAAGAAAGCTTAGGCTCGGATGAAGGAATACTATGATAAGGGGCACAAAGATGTTACTTACAACCTAGGTGATTATGTGTGGCTCCACCTCCAACCCTACCATCAACATTCCATTGTTGGCCCCTGCCACAAGCTATCACCCAAATTTTTTGGGCCCTTCTCGGTTATCCAAGGCATCGGCCAGGTGGCTTACCAGCTTCATCTTCCACCACACTCTCAACTTCATAATGCTTTTCATGTGTCACTCCTCAAACCATTCAAGTGTACAACTCCACCTCCACCTCCATTCTTACCTCCAATGATAGAGGGGCATGTTATCCTCTCTCCAGCCACAATTTTGCAAGCCTGACAAATTCATAATAGGTGGGAGGTTCTCATCCAGTGGGCTAACACATATGAAGCATCTGCAACATGGGAAGATCTGGAGACATTCTGCCAAGCCTACCTTACCTTTGAGCTTGAGGACAAGTTCTTTCTCCAAGGGGAGTAATGTTATGGACTCAATAGTAGGCCGAGTCATTCAAAAGCGTCGCGGCTGAGCCATTTAGTTATTCAGTTAATTGCTTTTCTTTCAATTTGTTTTTACTTCATTTTTATTTCAATTGATGAATTAGTATGTTGTAGGGGCATTATTGTAATTATTTTTCTTGAACTCTTGTTGGCACAAACCCTACTTAGGGGGGAAAGAGAAATGGGAAAAGACAAGTCTGATTTTAGCCTAAATTGGGATTTGGAGTTCTCCTCAATGAGCTCTAGGGTTGGAGTTCTCCTCATCTAACCCAAAGGTCTAGATTCCCTTACGAATCTGATTTTCTTCACTTTTCTTCTTTCTCTTTTCAATTTTCCAAAACCAATAGTGACCTTAGCAGTGCAGAACTCATCCCCAAAACTCTGGATTACCCTTTCCATTACCATGTTACAAGATCCATGACTCGGGACTGTAACAGTTTCTCAAATTACTTAAGTTGAGATCAGTCGGTTAAGAGATTCCTTATCACTAGAGATCTCTTAGGACATTTGGCTAAACCAGCTCCACCCATAGATGAAGTTGATAATTTCTATATTAAATGGCTCAAGAATGACACAATTGTCATTAGTTGGCTAATTAAAAAAAAAAAGGAGAAAACTATATGATGTGTTTAATAACATGTTTATTACTAAATAAGAAGAAAACTTGCATGAGTTCTTGGCTAGGTTTAGAGGGCTGATTAATGAGTGGGAAATTTTCTCAAACCTAGTCCATTGATATATCGGTTCAAGAAAAGTAATGGGAGGCCTTAGCAGTCGCTATTTATTTGTCAAATATCAAGCCATTTCTTGAAGTGGAAAAATCCCAACTCCTTAGCTCCTCCACATTTTCATCTTTTGATGACATAAGTGAAATATTACTTCAGATGCGAGATCCTTCCTCCACATCTCAAACTAATGTATCATCTGCTATGTACTCAGGAAATAGGGGTAAATCTTCTACCACCCGAGGGCATGGTAGAAATTATAGAGGAGGCCAAGCAAGAGGTGGTAGAAGTGGCTCAGGTCCTTCAAGGTTAGACAAATGTGTCTGCACTCACTATGGTGGAGTAACCATCTGGTGGATACCTATTGGAAGCTTCATGGCAAACCGGACTAGGTCATTGCCAACCAAGCCTCGGTTCAAAATGAGAATAGTTCTACCCAATCTAAGTCACAAAGAGGAAAGAAGACTATCACCGATGATGATTATGATATATTATAAAGGATAAAAACTTTGATGGTATCCCCTCCATCTTTTTTTGCATCTTCAACTACTACTACTGCCACTACTTTGGGTATAATTTCTCCCACTTCATCCTCTTTATCTTGGATCATCGACTCAGGGCCTCCGAGCATCTTATAGGTAATAAGAGTCTATTAAATTTCCTATAGCCATGTCTACCAAATAAGTTTTTTACCATGGTTAATGGATCCATAACCAAAGTTCTTGGGAAGGGATCCTCCTCTGTTACACCATCCCTTCCGCTTACTTATGTCCTATTTGTCCCTCAATTTCCCTTAAATTTTTTTATTTATTAGCCAGTAAAAAAAATGTTTTAATTGCTCCATAACCTTCTCACCTTCTTCATGTGTTTTCCAGGATCTCACAACTAATCACATGATTGTGGCGGCCATGAACAAAGGAGCATTTATTACTTAAACTCTCTTCCACTCACTGCGATTGCCACTTCTTGGACAAAGGCAAGGTTGTGACACAACCGGTTTGGTCATCCATCAGTAGCATCGCTTCAGCACTTATTTTCATCTTTAAAAACTTTATCAAATTTCAATTGTTAAGTCTATCAATTGAGCAAACACCAGAGGACAACATATTCTCCTCGAAATAAACTTAAAGGTGTTGCACCCTTTTCATTAATTCATTCAAATATATGGGGGCCCTTAAATGTCTCGAACATATCTCAAGTTAAATATTTTATCACCTTTGTTGATGACTTCACTAGAGTAACATGGCAATTTTTGTTTAAAGAACGATCTGAATTTTTTCCCATATTTAACTCCTTTCATGTTATGGTGTCTTCACAATTTGGAAAACAAATACAATTGTTTCGATTGAATAATGCCAAAAGTACCTATCTAGCGAATTTCAATCCTTTTTGTCATGATAGTGGTATTATTCATCAAACTTTGTGCCTAAGCCCCTAAAAAAATGGTGTAACTGAAAGAAAAAACTGAAAACTTCTTGAGGTAGCCCGTGGCTTACTCTACTCTATGAAGGTGCTATACTATTACTAGCCTCATGCCATTCTTACAATCTACTTCTTTATTAATAGGCTACCTTCTTTAGTTCTTAGCCACAAATCCCTATACTCGTTATTTTTTTTCAGATGAAGACCCATACTCACTTTGTTTGAAGGTCTTTGGTTGCACATGCTTTGTTCATATCACATCCTCTCCAAAGAGTTAGCTTGAGCCTAAGTCTCTAAAGTGTATCTTTTCGGGCTACTCTCGTACCCAAAAAAGGTTAAGTCTATTATAATCCTTATCTTTAGAAGTTAATTGTCTCTAATAAGTTCACCTTTTTCGAGGACACATCTTTTTATATCTCAAAAGATGCACCTCCGGGTCTTTCATTAGTACAAGAAACTTTGAAGCCCGTTGTGGCACTTTATGCAGATCTACTTCAGCCCCCTGAAGACTCAGCCAACACCACACTCATTAAGTTTATAGATCCGTCTGAGGCAAGTCAGCCTTCTCCTATTGTATTTGGCCCATAGCTTTGCGGAAGGAGCCTTAGACTTGCAGCAGGCCCTCCACTGTTAAGTTGTGGAGCTTAATTAATGCCTTACACTGAGTTGGTACGTGGACCACTAATCTTTCCCTCTTGTATTGCGGTGGCCCTAATTTTTCTTTTATATTTGATGGCACCACTATTAGGGTTTTATCATCATTGTGGAGAATCATATGTGGTGGCCTGAGAGAGGTTAGATAAAAACACCTATGAGTGTGTGCAATTTCTCTTGTAAACAATTTCATCTTGATAGTGAATTACTACAGTGGCGAAAGACAAGACATAGTCTCACCTTGAGGCGAACCTGTGTAAATCTTGTTGTATTTTTTTGCTTGCTTATTTTTATTCTTTGATTATTATTGTTGCTCACGATAGTTTGGAATTAGGGCGTCTAATTCTAACATCCACTTCTCATCCTATATCAAAAATTTTTCTCACCATCAATTGTTTTCTTCATGCTATTAGTTTCTTGCATCTATTTCTTCATCTCTGTTCCATAGTCCTATCAGGAGGCTTTGAGACATCTAGGATGGAAGGTAGCCATGGAATAAGAAATGCATGCCTTGTATGAAAATCAAACTTGGGTCCTTGTTCCCCTTCCTCTTGGAAAGAAACTAGTGGGCTATAAATGGGTTTTTACTATCAAACACATTCTAGATGGTTATGTTGCTTGTTCTATTGGAAGATGGGCCCAAGTCCACATGAACAAGGAAGGCCCACATATCCAAGTTTGTTGGAATATGGGCCCAAGCCCATAAGATATTGACTCACCATGATCACTTGAGGTGGCATAAGAAGTCTTACATACCCAAAATTATTATGGAAGCAGATCTCATAGAAGAGTTTCAGTTTAAAGGTTTTTTAGTCATGTTAGTCTTCTATTTATATTGAGTTATTTAATTATGCTAGGGCTTATCTTTATCTTTAAGTGTTAGAGTTTGGGTGTACTTGGGACAAAGGTAGTTTAATTGTAATTGGACTCTATTACCTTCCTCTATCATAAATAGAGTTTCATGTACTCTGATTATAATAAGTCAATGAAGTATTTCTCTTTTCCATAAATTCAACATGGTATTGACTCAATCAACCCACAAAGATAATGAGATCCTTTTCTGATCTATTATCTCTAGCTATTTAGGTTCGTATTTATCTTTTTTTTTCTCTTTTCAATCCCTATACCATTTGTTTCCTTTGAATTTTTACCTTTATACTAAGCTTTTAATATTGCATATTATATATGGACAGAAAGATATTCGAGTCTAATTTCCAAGGAAAATTTATTTTTTCCAGTCAGAGTTATATACAAATAGAAATTGATATTTGAAGCATCCAAGGTCGGGTTACAAAAGAGGTTCGAGCAGTAGCAGAAAGCTTCAACTTCTGAGCAATTTAATGCTATTAAGAATGAAACTTTATATGGATAATTACATATCAGAAGAAATATCTCTAAATCTATTTTCTTAACTATTAAACCAATTCTTTATCTGAGTTTTTTATACGGAGATATTGATCTTGGAAGATTCAATGGTCATGTTGGAGAAAAGGGAAAGAGTACTTAGTTCAGCCAAATTACAAAGACCCAAATCTATCAGATTATATATATCAATATAAGTATATTTTATGAAGAAAAATTATACTTGGATGAAATTTATTTAAGTCTAGTTTCAGAAGGAGAAATTTTCATGCCAATCCGATCTATATTTAAAGATATATTCTCATTGGAAGAATCAAAGGTCATGCCGATATCCTGTTGCATTGAAAAATCTGAGTTTAAACCGAATGTTTTGCATCAATTTTTGAGTTTCTATTATTGAGCAACCATATCACTACCATACTACATCTATGTTATTTGGTTCAAGCTGGGATCACTGTCATTACCTCCCAGCTTGAGGGGGAGAAGTAGAAGTACAAGAAAGAGGTATTTTATTCCATATGTTGTGATAAGTATTATGTGATCAAAATATTCAAGAAAGGGAGAGCACAAAAAAACATTGAACACCAAGAATCCTAACTTGCAATAATAATTGTATTAATTATTGGTGATATCTTAATTGGGTCGACTCGATTCTTTTTCTCCAGCTGGATTATTATTTTGAAGTATTGACAACATATATTCGGTGCAACTACTCGCATTGAATTATTTAATGGGTCATTTTACAATGATTTTTATTATTTTGGTTTGTGTTATATGGGCCCAGCCTATTTCAGCTGCAACTATTATGTCTCTTTGGATGAGACGTTATTATTGAAGAAGTGATGGCCTCAGCATCCTATCTTCCTCTTTACCCATTACCCATTGGTTATTTGGCAGCCTTTCTCCTACCAGCTGTTATTTGACTTTGACATACCTCTATGGGTCAGTCTCCCACGTGTTGCTTTAGTTGGGAGTTAAGTCCATCATGGTTGGGTGTTTTAAGACCATTGAGACTTTATATATATATATATATATATATATATATACCCATGGGTCTTTTATTTTTGCCTCGTGAATGACAAACATTACCCACTTATGACGTCTTTTATTGCTATCTTGTGAATGACAGTCATTTATCATGTATCACACCTTTTATAGACGTCTTGTGAATGACAAGCATTTGTCATCCATTTCTACCTATGAGAGTTGGTGCCCGGGTTGGGACACTATGATGGAGGAACTTATTACTACATATATGTTATCCCCCTTTATTGGCATTTATTAATCCTACCACTTGAGTGTCGTTGTCCTGTGGAGGGAAACGGTGATGCAGGAGTTTTATTACACTTCTGAGCATTGCGTATAGACAATGTCATATGGCTTGGAGTGATTGTAATCTCACTTATCTTATGCCAGCTCAGCTTCATGGAAGATACCACTAGCATGAGGGGGAGCTTTGGAAGATATGGAGGACTGCCATTTTTACAAGACGATCTTATACATAATTTGTAGCAAGCTGGGAGTTCATGATGTTCTCTCACCCCCACCTTGAGGGGAAGTTTTGGAAGATGGGCCAAAGCCCATAAGATATGGACCCACCATGATCACACAAGCTGGTGAGACCCACCGTGATCATGTGAGGTGGCATAAGAAGTCTTACACAATAAGAAGTCTTACAAACCCAGAATTATTATGGAAGTAGGTCTCACAAAAGAGTTTCAATTTAAAGATTTTTTAGTCATGTTAGTTTTTTTTATATTGTGTTATTTAATTATGCTAGGACTTATCTTTAAGTGTTAGAGTTTGGGTGTAATTGGGATAAATATAGTTTAATGGTAAATGGACTTTACTTACTTCATGTACTTTGATTATAATAAGTCAATAAAGTATTTCTCTTTTCATAAATTCAACACGCCTCAAAGACCGACTCATTTCCAAGACATACGCTCATTGTTATGGAGTGGTTTATGGGAAAAAAAACAAATTTGAATGGGGACATAAAAGAAGAGATGTATATGCACCACCCATTTGATTTTGTGGTTGAGGTAGAGTCGGTATACAAATTGAGAAAGTCTTTCAGTGGCCTTAAATAGTCTCCTCAAGCTTGGTTTGCAAAATTTTAGCCAAGCAATGTTATGGTATGGATTCAACCGGTGCTCAATAGATCATTTTGCTTTTATCAAAAATACCTCAAATGGAAAAGTATTACTAGTAGTTTATGTGGATGATATCGTCTTAACTGGTAGTGATGAGGACAACATCAAAGATGTCAAAGAAAGTATTTACCAAGAATTTTAAACAAAGGATCTTGGACTTCTAAAATATTTTCTAGGAATAGAGGTGTACCAATCAAAGCATGGGATCATATTATCTCAGAGAAAGTACATCATGGACCTAATAGAGGACACATGGATGGGGAGTCGACCTATTGACACTCCAATGGATGCTAATGTAAAACTATGTGCAAGCTCTAGCGAAGATGTTGATATAGGTAAATATCAGAGGCTTGTGGGAAAATTTATTTACCTCATAGTGACCAGACCAGTTATATCATATGCAGTAAGTGTGGTGAGTCAATATACGGATAAACCACAACTTACCCATTGTCAAGCCTTGGAGAGGATACAAAGATATTTCAAAGGAGCTCCAAGAAAAAGGGCTTCTCTATAAGAATCATGGCCATTTCAACATAGAAGGTTTCTCATCTGTAGATTGAGCTGGATCACCTAATGACAAGAAATCCACTTCAGGGTATTGTACCTTAGTTGGAGGTAACCTGGTTACATAGAGAAGCAAAAAGTAAAATATTGTTGCAAGCTCTAGTGCAGAAGCAGAGTAAATAAGTAAGGCCCAAACAAAGCTTCTATGGATCAGATTTCTTCTAACTAAATCCTGATTCTATAAAGGAGCTTCTATGGAATTATATTGCGACAACTTGGTAGTCATTCATATCACTTCAAATCCTATCTTCCAGGAGAGGATAAACCACATTGAGGTAGACTGCCACTTTATTCAGGAAACATTTCAGGCTGGAATCTTATATCTCAGACATGTTCCATCACAAGGGCAGGTGGCAAACATTCTTACGAAATCAGTCACACTCAAGATCTCAACCACTATATGTGGCAAATTGGATATCAATGATGTTTTCTCTCCACTAGCTTGAGGGGGAGTGTTGGAAGACACCTCAAAGTGCCTACTATAAATACCTTCCCCACATCAAGGAGGTGGCACAATGTGTAATTTAATGATTAGGGGGCACAAGGTTGTAATTAATGAAGATGATATATGCAACTTATATCTTTTCCTTTTGAGAGATTGTATCCCTAAGGCCATTGTAGTCATTGTAACCTTCCTTCATAAAATATAAATAGAGGATCAAGGCAAGGGTTAGATCATTAAGTCTCCCCTCTTCTCTCTCAAATTCGTCCACAGACTTTTCTCTCAAAGTCTCTCTCTCTTTCCCCCCTCCCCTTTGTTCTTTTTTCATTTTTCCTCTCATTTTCTTCTCCTCTTCTTCCTTATCTCCTCTCTCTTATACCCTCTTGGTCGAGGACCTTATCATGGGATCCTAAATCCAACACAAAGAAACCAAACTCTTTGAGGAAGAAGAGCAAGAATCTAGTGAAGATCATTCGACTGATCCACAATCATTTAAACAACCCATTCCAAAAAAATTGCAAATTAAGAATGAAGCTTCAATCTAAGAAAGATAGGTCTTCAAAATATGTAAATAACCTATCTATATTAGAAGCACATTATTTCAAGAATTTTATGTTTTTCTTGAGAGATATATTTGAGATTCTATTGTGATTTTAAAAAGGACAAGGTGTCCCTTTCTATGTTTTATGACTCTATTTTTGAACATCAAGAACTCGTCTTTATGAGTTGACTTAAGCCTTGTTAAGGCAAGACCTTACTCACCTCATCTGTATTAAGAGGGTCCAGTTTGGTTGAATAGGAAAGAACCATTAGGCCTTAGACACTGTTGTGAACCATAAATCACTGTGAAAGCAAGCGGTACTGAAAATCCTTTGGTGGGTTTAGGCCTAGTGTGCCTATTGAGCTGTTGTTGCAAAATTCCATTGTGGGTCTAGGCCAGATTGACTAGCAAGTTGCTGGAATATTCCTTTGTGGGTCTAGGTTGGATAATGTAATTGTTATTGTATTCCTTTATGAGGCTGAAGTTTTGTATGCCAGCTACTATATTTAATTGATAAGTGTAAATCCTTGTGTGGACAACAATATAATTGTCTTAGAGACTATTTATTGTATGTACAATTAGACAACCCAAAACATAGTGAATTAACTTAAGGTGAAAACAACTTGTAAGTGGATTGGAAACTGTAGAATATGTTAAGATGTGAACCAATATAGATCATCATATGATCATCATGTGATTGTATGAATTTTTGTGGTTGAACTCTGATTTTAATTTTTACATTGCACAATTAAATTCTAGAAACTTTTAAAATACTTAAGGGATAAGCTAAAAATCTATTCACTCTCACTCTACATTTGTTTTTTAATGGAACAAACAAATACATGCCAATACGAAGAAATTATTTTTTATTTATTCAATTAAAATTTTATGATTAAATTGAAAATTGACCTTAGTTTATATAGACTTAGGTCCATACTCCTTTTTTCCTATTCATATAAAAACTCCAACCTATTATATGAGCCTATATTTTTTATTACTAATTAGGCTCATCACCCTTGACAAGGTGGGTTCTTGGTTAGCATCCTTACCCCAATTTATGCTATTGGGATTTTTTTATCACAACCATAAACAAATGCAATCAAGATTTGTTTATGACAACCATAAATAAATAATAAGAAAATCTAAAAGATAGTTACATTGAATATTGTGGTTATTGGAAGACAAAAAATTTAACATGTTTGTGGCTAAAATATTTAGCTTAGCTAGGGGAGGTAGAAGGGTTGTTCACATGAAGGTTAGTGTTTCATTTCATAAAATGGGCATGCTTGAGAGGAAAACATGAGAGGGGAAGAAGAGACATGAGAGGTAAAGGCACATTAAGGGAAAATAAACTAGGAGAGGAGATTAACATGCTTGTCTCCTTCCTCTTCAGCACTCTTATAGAAAAAAACATTTCCTAGTTACAAATTAACTATACTGCCCAAGATATCCAATGACACTCAAACTATAACTTGCTAAATTAAACATGAAAGAAATAAAAAAAAAAAAAACTAGAAAACGTCTTCTTTTACTTGAGTTTTTTCTTTTGAGCTTGCTTCTCTTGTGAGACTTGTCTTGCATGAGATTCTTCTTAGACTCCCTTGTGAGAAATGTTGTGCATGAAAATCATCTTAGACTCTTTGATGTAGCTTCTTGAACAGTCCCCCTCAAGTTTGAGTTGGTAACTTCACCTTAAAAATAGAAATTATTAGCAACTACGAAAATTTCTTTGGTCTTTAATATTCAATTCTTCCTTCTTTAATACTTGGGTTTTGTCTCATATCCTTCCCTTTAATTGGATACTTTTGACACAACTCTTTGAATTCTTTATTACTGGTCACATAAAAATTTATTCATAGCAGGCTTCTAATCTTATTGTGGGTTGAATTCTCAACCTTGTTCTGACCTCATTTAACTATTTCCCTTTTCAAGCCCTGCCGCCCTACCTAATTGTCTTGCATTGTCGTACCTACCTCAAAAACTTTTCACAAAAAATGTGAAAACTCAATAAAGGCCCCATTTAAGAGAAATCAAGTGTTATCAATTTGGAGAAAATGCAATACTTGAAGAAAACAAGCAACATTCATGGGTGAAATCAATATAGAGTTGGGTATTAGTGGAAAAAAAAAAGTAAACTTTTGGTTAGGTAGGAATGGAAAATGTCGAATGATTTGAATCAAACAAATAAGAAAACAAATCTAATTTTGACCGACAAAGAAAACCAAAAATTTCAAAAACCCAAAGCAAACCTCATGTTGATTTTTTACAAAGAAGAGAATCAGATGGAGATATCTTCTAATAAAAAATATTTATTTTTTAAAGAGGTCATCAAAATCAATCCATCAATGTTTTCTCTCTTGGCAATCAATTGAGGGTTTTTTGCATCCGAATTTTTTTATCATTTAAAAAATAGGTTATAATTATTCTTTATTCTACTTATCCTTCACATTTCTTTAAAATTCGAAAAGGTAACTAGGGGCAAAGGAACACATTCTAACCTCAAACTAAACCAGTTGGCCTCATCCTTGTCTTGTGATGATAAATGGCCATTGTACTATGACATTATATCTTGTTAACCCACCTTGTTGTCACCCCGAGCTTATCATCATTTGTCTTAACATTTTCTAGGAGATTTAATCTATGATAAGGGTAAGTACTAGGTAAAGGCATCTGAAGAACTTCTGTTGTTGGTTTAGGATTTTAACTTAAGGTTGAGTTTGGGTCTGAAAATCTAAGCCAGGTTCTAAGCTAACTCAGTTCTGAATGAATTTTAGATGTATGTACCCCATAATGAATAGTCCTATTAGCATGCAATTGTTTTTTATACATCTTTACGATTTTTTACTATAAATATTTAGGGGGGTATTAATTAAGGTTAAGAAATTTAAAGTATATAAATCAAAACCCTAGGAATTCTTTTTCTTCCTTCTACATATCTTTCAAGCAGTCATATTACGCGGCGCATTGCTACAGAAGCACAAAAAGATTGTTTGAGCCAGATTTGAAATTTCGCACTTCCAGTCTTCCAAGTAAGAGTATTTCTGTTTTAGATCCTTAATGATTATGTATGGTTGTATTCTTCTTCTTCTTCTTCTTCTTCTTCTTATTCTTCATTCTTCATCTTCTTTTTTTAAGAATATTACTCTATAGTTTTCATCCTGAAATCTTCACCTCTCTAAATTGTGTTTTGTAGGTTTTATTGGTCTAAAGTCCTTGTCCATTTTTACCGTATTTTTTTTCATACCACATGAAGTCTATCTCACTCCACATGAGAAATAGATTGATTACATTGTGGTTTCTTAGTGCTATGATTTATATGAGGCTTTTATTACCCTCAAGCTAGGCTACAATTCAATAAGAACCGAGAAGCAAGACCTATGTTTGGGGTTTTTGAAACGATTACCAAATTAACCCATTGCAAATAGATATTTTACTAATATATATATATTAAAACAAAAAATTGCTTAGATGAAATTATTCATGTGTTAATAAAATTAATAAAATGTTTCTTAAATTTAACAATTTAATTTTGTATGGTTAGTTGAAGATATACAATTATTTTCTTTATCGCCCTTGCACATCATGAGTGTGCCAAGAGATATATATGTATAAATGATTATAAATGAAATTTCCAATAAGAGAAAATTTATAGGTATAAAATAATAAGAGTCATTTTATATGAAGAAATCAAGAACATGGATTTAATCCGAGTAGTCATTTGCTATTCCATATTTAATTAGTTGTTGGATTTCAATGAAATATCTTTTTTAAATTATTCATAGTTGATGACGTTTAAGTTTTATTATTATAATATTTTTTAAAAATATTTCTAATATTAATTAAAAGTTTATGTTATTGAAGGATAAAAGATAAAAAACCTTTGTAGATGAAATGTGGTAGTCGGCAACCCAGTCGATATTATGAGTTTTACAAGCATGGGAAAAGGATGCATGTAACTAAACTTGGGAGAACATAAGTCCAACCTCCTTGTCCTTTGAATGTAATAAGAATTATTTTAGTAGTTTACAATTTAGAATTTTTTTGAACCTTTTGTTTTACTACTTTGGTAGACAAAAAACACTTAAGACACACAAAACTATGTTTAAATGTTATTTATAATTTTTTTAAACATGGCAATAACTTGTTCAGATTTTACAAAAAAAAAAAAAAAACGTTAGTGGCAAGATGTTAAAATATTAATTTCATTACTTTTTATATGGGTAGAATTCATTGTAGTATTTTTCAATTTGGTGACCTGTGGAGATAATATTATTTTTGGAAAAATATGAAACATAAATCAGCTACAAACGAATCATCCATTTGATGTTTTTTTTTTAATTTTGTGATTTCCACATTATATAAAGGTAAGTTTGGAGAATATCGTTTGTTGATGAGAGACGATTGAAGATCCTGAAAATCTTTCATCCAAGGTTTTTACTCTTTTTAGATTCCATTGCTGATTAATTGGGGGAAAGTTGTAAGAGCCAACATATTGAGAATCCGAATTTTAGGGTATGTTTCCTATTAAATAGTGAAAAATTGCATCTGTCTTGAAACAACAAACAAACGAAACACAATCAAAGAAGAGACAATAGAGTAGAAGTGAGTTGATATATTATCATATCTATGTGTTTTTCTTTTTTCTTTTAAACTTTGTTATGTGTGGATGTGCATTTCTGTCTTACAAAAGATATAAAAAATTGAGTTTAGATATGCTAGCCCATTTTAGCATGGGGTTAGATCCATTGGAGTGAATAGGAACTGCTCTCCTTAGTCAATGAGTCTCATGCATCGTTCCATTCCCTACACCAAAGAAAATCTACAAAGGATGAAAGAATTCAAAAGTGTAACACAAATTTCAGCACTATAAGTAAAAATGTTCATTATCAAAATGGCATTAGTTTTTCTCAAGCCGTACGGTCATAGCCAAACAACTATTCTTGCTCTGTTACACTTGCGCTAATATACAGTCCTCTGTTACAAGTTGCTAATGCTCTTTCAAAAATCATAAATAATCAAAGTACTTAGATTCACTTGCGCTCTATATCGTATCATAATACAGTTGTCAGATGCAAACTGTTGAAACAAAACTAGTTTCATGATTGTCGATTCTTCTTCTTTTACTGCACCCGTTTTGTTTGAGCTCTGCAATCGTTTGGTCTTGCAGTAATTCTTGCATAGAAGTGAATCGGAATGAGCTCAAGACTTGTTAAGTTTGATCTCAACTTGACTCCTGCCCAAAGGAAGCGGGGGACTAGCAGCCCAAGGAAACGTTTGGATGGAGAAACAAGTTCAGCTCCTCGTGAATCAGAGACAAAAAGACGTCAAGAGACTGCACCTCAGAAAGACCCCACGGAGATCTGTTTAGGCTTTGTGAAAAAGAGAAATGAAGATAAGATGATTAGTGTCTATTCTCAGCCAATTGAGGATCCCATTTGGAGGTAAGTCTTACTCTCTTCAACAAATACAGTAAATTCCTATCTTAAAAGTAACATTACCAATATTCTTGGCCAGTCCATCTTAAAAGTTGCTGCAGGAGTGATACTACTAATTGTACCACGTAAAGAATGGTTGTAAAAGTAAATAGGGTGGAGGTTAAAAGAGCACACTTCTATGTCTTGTACAACATATGATTTTCTTTTTAGTTAGTACAATTCTTAGGCCATGTCACTGCCCTGGTTGAAAATCATGAGTATCCCAGGGAAAGCATTTCCTACAAAGTTTTTCATGATTACAGGTTTTCTAGAATCTCTAATTTAAAATCTTATTATTTTCTTATTTGAAATTATTTTGAAATATAATAAGATTTTTATGGTAGTTATTACTATGATTTCCGAGGAAAAGAAAGAAAACCATGTTTTTGTCTATCAACGAGCCGACTCCAGTTTGGACTCGACAAATATAGGTTATCAATTTTTTTTTATCAAATTTAGACAAGGAAAGTGTGATTAAGTGTGAGCTTAATCTGAGATTAATTACATAAGATTTTGAAAAATAAGTAGGAAAGAAGGAAAGAGAGAAGTTGAATTGTTCAAAGGCTTGCCCCAAAAGATTAAGCTCACTAAAGTTCTCCATCAAGTTATATAAGAGGAACACTGAAAATTATTAATAATACCAATGAGCTATACAATAGATATTTAAAAAAAAGTTATTTAAATTACACTCTTCTACCCTTATTTAAATACTAAAGTTTACAAACTATCTCCTTATATTCTAACACTCCCCTCAAGTTGGATAATAAAAATCAAACATTCCTGGCTTGGAAGCCAATTTAGTAAATTGAGCTCTTTGGAAAGCCTTGTTGGAGAGGTTTACTTGATCTTCATTTCTCACATGATATGTAATTATCTTTCCATTCATAACTTGGTCTCTAATATAGTGATAATCCACTTCCATGTGTTTAGTTCTTTCATAAAATACTAGATTATTCTATTAATATAGTTGCTTGATTATCACATTTCATCACCATAGGAAGCTTAACTTCCATATGATAGAACCTTCATTGGAAAGGTCCTACCCTTGTAGTCAAGCACAATGGAAGACTAAGATAGGGTGATTAAAAGGTTTGGAAGAGGGTGAAGGTAGATATAAAGTGTTGAAGAAAGCTATTACCAAATAATCCAAGGTGAGTCTCATGAAAAGGAGGTCTCACTAATAAAATAAAGTCAAAGAGAAAGAGAAGAAGAAGAATCTTAGTCGATCATATGTGAGAGGAAGATTTCCTCCTTATTCTCTTAGTTATAGTTTTCTTATTGCAAAGTATTGTGATTAGATTTAGTGAGAGATTATTGGGCGTAATTAGGAACTTTAAAAAAGTTTATTTTTAGCATAAGTCAGTATTCTATTATAAAAAGGACCATGTAAAAGAGCAATAAATACACCACTCTCACAATTTCCTCTTCATATCGATTCATTCACTCTTCGATTTCCTCTCTTTTCTCCTCTCTCTTACGTTTTCTCCTCTTCTCTTTGTCTACCATGCTTACTATTTGAAAGTTAACATGGTAGTGTTAAATTGCAGAGTCTAAATAACGCCTTAAGAAAAGTTAGTATGTGGATAGATCTTGTGTGTGTGGGTGCGATTTCTCTTGTAAACTGCTTTATCATCCTAGTGAAGTGTTGCAGCGGCAAAAGATAGGAGGTGGTCTCACCTTGAGGTGAACCTGTATAAATCTTGAGTTTTTCATGCTTGATTATTTCTTCTTCTGCCATTATTATTGCTCTCGCTAGTATTGAACTAGGGCGTCTAATTCCTAACAAGTGGTATAAGAGCTTTGTTCAGGATTGAGAGCAATGACTAGCGGAGAAGGATCAACACTTGGAATCAACAAGTTTGATGGTATGAATTTTTCATTCTAGACGATGCAGATTGAAGATTATCTGTATAGTAAAAAGATGCACTCACCACTTTTAGATATGAAACTAGAAGGCATGAAAGATGATAGGATTTGGGAGTGATCCAGTTGACACTATCGAAGAATGCCGCTCATAACGTGGCATTGGAGAAAATCACAACGAGAATGATGAAGATTGTTATCAATACCTATGCTGAGTCGGTATGCGGATTGACCTTAGCAGTAAGATCGTCCTGGGGGTTGGAAGGGGGGCAGGAAGCCCCCCTCCCAGTCCACGATATATTAACTACTATTTCATTAAGGGTAGTTTGATAATTTAACTCTTGTATCTCTATTGCCCTTGTTTCCTCTTTATATTTGGGGTGTTGTTATTAGGATTTTATCATCCGATGTGCATCAGTTGTGTTCAAGAGAGGATAGAGAAAAACCACATGTAAGTGTGTGTAATTTTTCTTGTAAATAATTTCATCTTTATAGTGGATTACAACAACGATGAAAGACAGGATGTAGTCTCACCATGACACGAACTTGTATAAATCTTGTTTGTTATCGTGCTTGTTTTTCCTTGCTTCCATGATTATTACTATTTCTCTCGTTAGTTTGGAATTAGGGCATCTAATTCCTATGTCTGATATGTATGAGAAGCCTTCTACAAATAATAAGGTACCTCTTATGAAATAACTGTTCAATTTAAAAATGGCAGAAAATACACTAGTGGCAACACATTTGAATGAGTTTTGTACGATTGTCAATCAATTGACCTCCTTTTAGATTAATTTGATAATAAGGTTCGTGCCTTAATTCTTTTGGCATCTCTGCCAAATAGTTGGGAGCCTATGAGGGTTGCGGTCAACAATTCTTTCTGTAATGAAAAGTTGAACTTTAATGATATTCGGGTTACTATTCTTGCTTAGAAAGTTTGTAGAAAGGACTCCAAAGAACGACATCTAATTCTGCCCTAAATGTTGATACTAGGGGCAAGAAATTTGAGTGTAATTCCAACAAGGGCAACAATAGATGGCAAGGAATGAAGAAGCAAGTCCAAATTTGGAAGGAATGTGGAATGGTGGAATTGTAGCAAGTCTGGTCATATAAAGAAGAACTGCAGAGCACCAAAGAAGGATGAAAGAAAAAAGATGTTGCAAATGCCGTGACTGAAGAAGTACAAGATACTTTACTCTTGTCAATTGATAGCCCTATTGACTCTTGGCTATTAGATTTAGGAGCTTCCTTTCACACCACTATGCATCACAAGATCATGGAGAATTATGTTCATGAAAATCACGGGAAGGTGTATCTTACTGATGGAGAACCATTGATATTGTCAGTATTGGTGATGTCAGTTTGAGGATGTCAAATGGGTTAGGGTGAAAAATTGACAAAGAGAGACATGTGCAAAAACTGATGCGTAATCTAATCTTAGTAGGGCATCTTGATAGTGAAGGTCATAATGAGACTTTTAATGGTGTCACATGGAAATTCACTAAGGGAGCCATGGTTATTGCATGAGGAGTTAAAGCTGGAACTCTTTACATCAATTCTAGTTGTAGAAACACGATTGCGGTTGCGGTTGTTGTTATTAATTCTTTGTGGTATTATAGGCACGGTCACATGAGTGAAAAGGGAATGAAAGTGCTTTAGTCCAAAGGGAAGCTACCAGGGTTGAAATCTGTAAACAACAGTTTGTGTGAAGGCTGTATTTTTGGCAAACAGAAAAGGGTTAGCTTTTCTAAGGCCGGAAAGTAGCAAAAGATAACAAAATTGGTGTTCGTTCATATAGATGTGTGGGGACCTTAAAATGTTACCTCCCTTGGTGGTTCTAATTACTAAATGACATTTATCAGAACAATTTGATTTTATTTCCTAAAAAATAAATATGATGTTTTTCATACATTCAAGAGATGGATAGCAATGGTTGAGAATGAGACAGATTTGAAGGCGGAGTGCTTGTAGTAAGATAATGAGGGAGAATACATAGATAATGATTTCAAGTGGAATTATGTTGATAATGGAATCAAGATGAAGAAGACCATTCCCGAAAAACATCAATAGAATGGTGTGGCTAAGAGGATGAATAGGATTTTGAACAAGCATGCTAGGAGCATGAGATTACATGTGGGATTTCCAATGATCTTCTGGTTTGAGGCCTATTTGATAAAAAAAGGTCCTTCAACACCATTGGATTGCAAAATACTATAAGAGGTTTGGAGCGGCAAATAGGTAAACCTTTCTTTCTTGAAAGTGCTTGGTTGTGTTTCATATATTCACATTGATTATGCTATTAGAAGTAAACTTGATGCCAAATCCAAGATATGTTTCTTTATTGGCTATGGTGGTACCGAGCTTGGATAAAATTTTTGGGATGACCAAAGTCTTAATGTTATCTGGAGCAAAGATGGGATCTTCAATGAAGGTACCCTTTATAAAGACATGTAGAGAACAGATTCTGAGAGCACAAGTATTGAAGCTAAGAACTTTGAAGTGATTCAGTTGAGAGATCTTCCAATTATTGAGATGGCGAATATTTCTCAAGACCAGAAAAATATAGCCCCAAAAGTAAATCAGAACATTTCTGTGACTGAACTCATAAGATCTACCAGAACTAGAAGACCACCATAGAGATACTCCCTTGCATTGAATTATATTTTGTTGACTGATAAAGGTGAACCAGAGAGTTATGAGGAAGTTATGCAAGTTGATGAATCACCCAAGTGGGAGTTGGCCATGAGGGATGAGATGGATTCACTGTTATCCAATCAGACATGGCAGTTTACTAAGTTACCAAAAGGGAAGAAGTCTTTGTAGAATAAATAGGTGTACTAAATAAAAGACGAATATGATGGCAGCAAGCGGTACAAGGCAAGACTGGTTGTAAAGGGCTTTCAACAAAAAGAAGACATTGACTACACTGAGATTTTCTCTCTAGTAGTGAAATTGACTACTATTAGAATAATGTTTGAACTAGTGACAAATGAAGACTTGCACTTAGAGCAATTGGATGTAAAAACAACTTTTCTTCATGGTGATTTGGAGGAAAAAGTTTACATGATCCAACCACAAGGTTTCAAAGCACATGAAAGGAGAAAATGGTGTGAAAACTTCGAGAGTGCTTGTATGGTCTTAAACAAGCTCCAAGACAGTGGTATAAGAAGTTTGACACCATCATCAGTAGTATTGGTTTCTTAAGGTTTTAGCGGATCATTGTTGTTGCGTAAAGAACCTTGATAACTCCTACATCATTCTAATACTATATGTTGATGACATGTTGATTATATGTGCTTGCAAAAGGGAAATAGATAAGTTGAAAATGGAGTTATCCAAGAAGTTTGCAATCAAGGATTTGGGTGCTGAAAAACAACTCCTTGGGATGAGGGTTAGTAAGGATATTGATGTTTTGAAACTGTCACAAGAAGAATATGTGAAGAGGTGTTGAGCAAGTTCAACATGAATGATGCAAAACCAACGAGTCACTTGAGGTGGATTCTCAGGTATTTGATGTTAGGAATTAGATACCCTAATTCCAAACTAAAGAAAGCAATAACAATAAACGCGGAAGAAGGGAAAAACAAGCACAAAAAGCTAGGGCAACCACATTACAAGAGTGAAATTCCAAAACTACCCTTAATGAAACAACAATTAATATATCCGCGACCAACTCAACATAAGGCGTTAATTAGGCTCCACAACTTAACAATCTCCCACTCGGAGATATCATCAATATCTCCTCTACAGCGGCAACAACTTCTCAATCCTCAAAAAGAAGTCCAACTGAAGTTGCACACAACTTCAGTTTCTCGATCATAACAATCTTCGTCAACATATCAGTTGGATTCTGATTCCCTTGAATCTTCTCAAGTGCTAAGTGTTGAATTTAGGATTGCTTTACTGAAATCTCAAGCAAGGTGAGAGAGGGAGAAAATAAAAGAAGGAGAAAGAGGGTTCTCAGGTAGAGAGGAGAGAAGAGAAAAAAAGGAAAGAAAAGAGTTTAGGCAAGAGAAGAAATGTTCACTAGAGAGAAGTTGAGAACTACTTCACTTTGAAGATTTAAGTTTGAGTACAAGCACCTCTCTTTATATTAGAGGAAAGTAGTAGAGTCCAAGTACAATTAAACTACCATTCTCCTAATTACATTCAAACTATAACACTTAAAGATAAGTTTATTATAATAAAATAACTCAACATAATTAGAAGACTAATATAAGAAATTCTTCTATGAGGATGTGACCATAGGATAAATATGCCAACTCGTGGTTATCTTTGTGGGTTCCACTTGTTCTTCCAACTCATGTGATAAGGATACCAACTCGTGGTATCTTTGTGGGTCCCACTTGATGCTCAAATATTTCAACTCATTCCAGCTCGTGCTTGTTATCTTCCAACTCATGTCAGCTTGTGTGATGACTCCTCTTGGCATCTCATGTTCTAATGGTGGATCCCACCAGCTCGTGCAACAATGGTGGGTCCCACATTGTGACACTAAGACTTCATCCTCTAGAGCTGATGTGATGAAGTGTAATGTACCTATATGTGCTTTGTTCTGGCATGATAAACAAGATTCTTTGCTGAATGAATAGAAATTTGACTGTCACAATACAACACATTCTTCCCATGTTTGAGATGAAATTCTTCCCAAAAAGATTGGAGCCATACCATCTCTTTGCTAGCTTCGGTCACGGTGACATATTCTACCTCAATGGGAAAAGAGCAACTATCTTTTAAAACTTACAGACCCAACTAACTGCTATACCACCCAATGTGTATACATATCCAGTAGTACACTTCCTGCCATCAATGTGTCCAGCCATGTCAGCATCTACATAACCCTTTAATCCCATGTCTGACTTTCTAAAACATAAGGTTGAGTCTGTGTTGCATCACTTCAGGCTGAACGACGGAGCATTTTATAGTGGTGAATCTAACATAGGATTTATAGTGGTTGACAATTCTCTTCATGGATTGTTAATTCTTCAATCTAACACCAAAGAATCAATAGGGCTATCAACCGACAAAAGTAAAGCATCTTAACTTCTTCAGTCATCGTATTTACAACATCACCTTTCTTTTCATCCTTCTTCGATGCTCTGCAGATCTTCTTTATGTGACCAAACTTCCCACAATTCCGGAAATCGACATTCCTTCCAAATTTGGACTTGCTTCTTCCATTCTTTGACTTCTCTCTACCATTGCCCTAGTTGAAATTCCTCTCGAAGTTCCTGCCCCTAGTATTAACACTTAGGGCAGAATTAGATGTCGACGATTCTCTAGAGTCCTTTCTACAAACTTCCTCCACAAGAATGGTATCCCGAATATCATTAAAAATCAACTTCCCGTTGCCTACAGAGATGTTGACTGCAGCCCTCATAGGCTCCCAACAATTTGACAGAGATGCCAAAAGAATTAAAGTACAAACCTCATAGTTAAATTTAATCTGAACCGAGGTCAAATGATTGAAAATCGTGCTAAACTCATTCAAATGTGATGCCACTAGTGTATTTTATGTCATCATTAAATTGAAGAGTTTTTTTATGAGATGTACCTTATTATTTGTAGACGGCTTCTCATACATGTCGAACAAAATCTTCATCATCCCTATTGTAGTTTTCTTTGACACCACATTGTGAAAGAAGGGAAATGAAACCATGAAAAAAACACAACAAGATTTATACAAGTTTTCCTCAAGCTAAGACTACATCCTGTCTTCTGCCACTATAGTAATCCACTATGAAGAAATAATTTACAAGAGAATCGCACACTTACAGGTGTTTCTCTCTAACTGCTTGGGTTGCAACTCAAGATGCTCCTCGGATCAAGCATTCCCTTTCTTGATTCCATACTCTAGAATGCCAATTCTTCTCTCTTAAAGGTACTAGAGAACCTCTATTAAATAAACAAAAATATAAAAGAGTAAAATAAAACTTACAACATTTTGTTGGAGAGATACCCTCTCCTATGCAATCTAAACTTCCAAATCTTCAAACATGAGAGATTATGTAGAGGAGCTTGAGATAGCTAGGCATGTTGAGTGATTTGAAAGAGAATGAAGTTATTTTGAGATAAAACTACTTTTTTTCTCTCAAGAAGGTTTATTGATAGTTTCAATTAAAAAAGCCTTGGAATGCTTTGAATAGCCAAGAAATACTCAGCTAATCCTCCCCAACAAGGAGGGAGAGGGGGCGAGGGGTGGGAGGGGGGGTTGCGGGTGTTGGGAGTTGGTTTAAAATATTTCATGCCCTAAACCTCTATTACATATTTGTGCTTGAGAAACTAAATTTGGTTGGTTATCTACTTACGTAACTAGAGTTTTTGAGATTTTTTATTTTACTTTTACTCTAGGTCTTCAAGTTTTCAAGCTTATTTTGTGTAAGTTCTTCTTCCAAGCTACAATCTTCAACGAGTTTTGGTTTTGGCTTGGAGACTTGATTGATATTTCTTTTGTTTTTATCGTTTGTCGTAGACCACATAGTACTTGTGTAGGAAGGCATGTGTCTAAAATACAATGATAACTTTGTTAGTAGAATACTTTCAAACTACCCATTTTATTATCATAAAATAATGGAGGCCAACATGATTTTACCATTGGTGTAGCTCCTCAATCATAAATGCTCATAGAGGAATTACTTTTTCTATTTCCCTTTTGAGTCAAATCTTGTCATTTTTCATCCATCTATTAGTCTAAAGCTTCATCCTTAATTGGAATTATGAATTGCTACAATGTGTGCCTCCTTCCATTTGAAATATAAGTACTGCTATCTTTTTATTCACACCCTTAATTCCTCAAACTATTTTAATTTGTTTTCTTGAAAATGTCTTAAATACATTGATAACTCTATTAGTTGCACACTTTCTAGCTACCCATTTTATTATCATAAAATGATGGAGGCCAACATGATTTTACCATTGGTGTAACTACTCATCATAAATGTTCATAGAGGAATTACTTTTTATTTCCCTTTTGAGTCAAATTTGGTAATTTTTCATAAAGTCTAAAGCTCCATCCTTTATTGGAATTATGAACTGCTACATTCTGTGCCTCCTTCCATTTGAAATATAAGCACTGCTATCTTTTTATTCACACCCTTAATTCCTCAAACTGCTTCAAATTTTTTTTCTAAAATGACTTAAGAGTAATGCCTATAGACCCATTACTTTTTAAAAAAAATGAGTGCACCCAACATATCTTAAATCTATTATTTTAGTTTTTACGCAAGTAGAAGTTTTAACCTACCCTTAAAAAGTGAGTAGACTCTTTCCATTGCCCTAAGTGGATTGAACTGCCTTTAAATTTAAATGGATATTTCAGATAGGAGTTGGAGTTTGATCATTAGGCTAGGGTGTTTTTTCTGTTCTCACCATTATTTTGAGGAAGCTAGGGTTTGTTGGAAAAGAAAAAAGAGATCCCTAGCTTGAGGAGTGTCAAATAAGAAGTGTAAGTATGAGGTAATAGGCAACAACAAATTCTACAAGTGGTAATCAAATTTTGTGCAACCAGAATATCTTAGGGGGACAACAAGATGAGATTAAAACAAGATATAGACAAGAACAAGATGAATCAAGACAATTAGAACTTCTTTTGGAATGATAATTTCTTGTTCAATCTACACAAGATCAAAAATTTCTTTTTCAGCCACATAAATTTTATGACAAAGATTGTTTGCTTATTGAAGTTACAAAGTATAGCTTGGGGGGAGGGTGTTGAAGAATTTTATAACAAAATAATCTAAGTTGTCTCTCAAGCAAAGGAGGTTTAATAATTAAAGAAAAGTCAAAGAAGAAGAAGAAAAGAAGACCCTAAATGGAGCATGTATGTTTGGGGGGGGGGGGGGGGGGGGGGGGGGGGGGGGGGGGGGTGTGGAAGTGAGAGAGATTCTTCCTTATTCTTTTAGTTTAGTTTCCTTATTATAAATTATTGTGATTAGGTTTAGTGAGATATTATTGGGTGTAATTTGGAAGTTTGGGAAAGTTTATTTTTAGCACGAGTCATTGTATCATTTTTTAAAAACCATGTAAGGGATCAAAGGATGCACCATTCTCAAATTTTCCTCTTCATATCAATACACATGCTCCTGCTTGGTTCCCTCTTGTGCCTCCTCTCTTTCTTACTTTTTCTCATGTCTCTCTCTTCCATACTTCTTCTTTGTAAGTTAACATGGTATCAAAGTGGCAAGGTTTTGAGATGGAGAAGCAAAAGCGGATAGAGTCTTCCTTTTTACCTAGCACCCACTTTTGTCTTTGGAGTTTACATTATCGTAAACAATATTTAATTTTTAAAATTAAAAATTGATGGAAGTATATTTTAGTCTAGTTTTCAACTCAAAAAGGATTTTGTCAATCGGAGTTTTCTACAAAGAGAAATCAATATCTGAAGTAGCAAATAAAGTTTGATGTAAAAAAAGGTACGTGAGTCTATTTTCTAATCCAACAAACCGTTTCTCAATTGGATGTTTCCAAAGAGAGATATCAACTTTGGAAAAATTGAAGGTCATGCTGGTAGCTTGTTGCATGTGGAACTCCGAATTTTATGCCAATTTTTTCCTTTTTGAGATGATAATATTAGTTTGACTAAGTTTTCTAGTTGTTTTCAAATTTTAATTAAGTGTTTCCCAACTTGAGCATCATTCCGTAAGAGTTTCTATTTTTGTATCTCACATAACACGAGTTTCCCATTCTTCTACTTACATGAGTTTAGTTTGCTTTCTTAACAAAGTCTGAAATTTCTATATTACAAAACATTTTCTCCTCAATTTAAACTCAAAATATATTTTTCTTAAACCTCCCTTATTCTAGAATTTCTTTGTTGAAAAGGTTTTTCCTGATTGGTCAAGTTGTTTTGAAAATAAATTATCTTAGATGAGAATTCTATTTTAGATAGTTTCTATTATTATGTTCTATCTAAAAAAAATTATTTATTGGTGTTTTTTAATGTTTCCTCAATCATACATGTTTATAAAGAAATTATTTTTTTATCTCCCTTTAGTGTTAAACTTGGTTTTTTTTTCATCCCATCTATTGGTCTAAATGTGACTCCTTTTTATTTAGAACTATGAAGAGCAATGCTTGTATGAGAGCTTCTATCTATTCCTCAAAGTAATTTATTTTTAATTAAAATCACTTTAGATTCAAGCAGTCAAAACCACTACTTGCAAAGAACATATTTGCACCCAACATATAACTTTCAATTATTTTAGTTTTTACCCAAGTGGTATTTTTGAGCCACCCTTAAAAGTGAATAGATTCTTTTTATTGCCCTAAAATAAGACAGGCTGCCTTAAATTTGAACAATCATTTTAGATTGGAGTTAGAGTTTTGTCATTGGTCTTGTTGGAAGATAAGATCAAGCTCAAAAGACCAAGGAAGGCCCACATATGTAAGATTATTATAAGATGGGCCACATGACCAAGGAAGACCCACAAGATGGGCCCAAGCCCATAAGTAGTAGGACACAAAATGATTACCAAGAGCTGGCATCCTTATCACATTAGTTGGAAAATCAAGGACTCACAAAAGTATCTTTATCTTAGGGTCATGACCAAGAAGAGTTTTAGTTTAAGTTATATTTTTCTTTTATCAATATTGAGTTACCTAATTATATTCGAACCTACCTTAAGTGTTAGAGTTTGGGTGTAATTGGGACAAGGTAGTTTTATTGTAATTGGACTCTACTACCTTCCTCTATTATAAATAGAGCTTCATGTACTCTTATTACAACAAGTTATTGATGTCAATGAAGTATTTCACTTTTCCATAAATTCAACATGGTATTAGAGCAGGTTTTGTGAGTTGACTTAGTCAACTCACGGAGGTAATGTGATCCTTTTCTCTAAACCCTAAACCCTAGGTCTTGGTTCGTAGTTATTTTTTTCAGTCCCTACTCCCGTAGTTTTCGTTGCGATTTTTACCTTTATACGTAGTTTTTAATATTACAATTTATATATTTAAAGAAATATATTTGAGTCTAATTTCCAAATAAGAACGATTTTCTCCAATCGGAGTTATCTACAGAGAGATATCAATATTTGAATGAGGGAAGGTCAGATTGCAAAAAGGTTTGAGCAGTAGCAGCAATCTTCCAATTTTGAGGTAAGTTTTGCTATCAAGAACTAGACTTTATATGGAGAAATATATATCAAACTAGATATATGTAAGTCTATTATTTTACCTATTCAACCAATTTTTTATCTGAGTTATGTACAAAGAGAAATCGATATTTGAAACAGCAAAGGTCAAATTGAAAAAGAGGTTCGAGCGACAGCAGAAAGCCTCAACTTTCAAGGTATTTTAAGCTATCAAGAAAGAGACTTTATATGGATAATTATATATCAAGATAAATTTATGTAAGTCTATTTTCTGACCTATTCAACCAATTCTCGATATGATTTTTTTGTAAGGAGATATTGATCATGGAAGAGTCAATGGTCGTTATGGAAAAATAGGAGAAACTAAACTTAGTTCGGCCAAATGACAAAGACCGAAACCTATCAGATTATTTATCTTATGATAATTATATTTTATGAAGAGATGTTATAATTGGATGAAATTTATTTAATTCTACTTTCATAAGGAAAAAAATTCATCTCAATCTGATCTATATTGAAAGATATATTCGAATTGGAAGAATCAAAGGTCATGCTTGTATCCTGTTGTATTGAAAAATCCAAATTTATGCCGATTTTTTTGTATCACTGTTTGAGTTGATATATCAGGAAAATATCTCACTTCTCCCTGTTTTGAGGGTTTATTTACAAATCTCTCTTATTTGGGATTATTGCTATATCTATGATATTTGGTTCAAGCTGGGATCACTGCCATTACCTCCCAGTTTGAGGGGGAGAAGTAGAAGAAGAACAAGAAAGAGGTATTTTATTCCTTATGTTGTGGATAAGTTTATGTGACAAAAATATTCAAGAAAGGGAGAGCACAAAAGATGAAGCTTGTGCATCAAAGAATAAATTTTTATATCAGATCATTTCATGGGTTCTTTGACCAAGTTTACTATTTGGTTCGTGTTATATGTGTTGGAAGATGGTCGTGTTATATTCAGCTGAACAATTATGTCTCTTTGGGGACATTATTATTGAATAAGAGGTGGCCTCATGTCACCATTTATTTTACCCTGTCAAAAATATCAAAATTATTTGTGGTTGGGAGTCCACAACGGATGAACTCCATCCTCATCAAAAAGATGAAAATTATTCATGGTTGGAAGTCCACGACGGAGGAACTTCATCCCCGTCAAAAAGATGAAAATTATTTGTGGTTGGAAGTCCATGATGGAAGAACTTCATCCCCATCAAAAAGATGAAAATTATTTGTGGTTGGGAGTCCACGACATAGGAACTTCATCCCAGTCAAAAAGATGAAAATTATTTGTGGTTGGAAGTCCATGATGGAGGAACTTATGATTACGTCCAAGTTATTCCCCCCCCCCCCCCCCCTCCCCCGTAATGGCTTTTATGTCTCCTACCACTTGAGAGTCGTTGTCCTGTGGAGGGACACGGTGGTGGACACTTCAGAGCAATGCCGATAGAAACACTACCGATAGCAGTGGAGTGTGCCCTACATCCAGTATTTAGATTGGAGTATGAAGCAATGGCTTACAGGCTAGGAGTGATTTTTACTCTCACTTATAATGTTGTAGGGCCTCAAGGAAGGATGCAACATCATGAGGGGGAATGTTGGAAGATGAAGGCATATTGGAAGATGTGCCATTTTATAAAAAAATATTTTATACATCATTTGCAGCAAGCTGAGAGTTCATGTTGTTCTCTCACCCCTAACTTGAGGGGGAGTGTTGGAAGCTAAGATCAAGCCAAAACGACCAAGGAAGGCCCACATATGTAATATTATTATAAGATGGGCCACACGACCAAGGAAGACCCACAAGATGGGCCCAAGCCCATAAGAAGTAGGACCCACAATGATTACCAAGAGCTGGCATCCTTATCACATCAGTTGGAAAATCAAGAAGGACTCACAAAAGTATCTTTATCTTAGGGTCATGACCAAGAAGAGTTTTAGTTTAAGTTATATTTGTCTTTTATTAATATTGAGTTACCTAATTATGTTAGGACTTACCTTATGTGTTAGAGTTTGGGTGTAATTGGGACAAGGGTAGTTTTATTGTAATTGGACACTACTACCTTCCTCTAATATAAATAGTGGTTCATGTACTCTGATTACAACAAGTTATTAATTTCAATGAAGTATTTCACTTTTTCATAAATTCTACAGGTCTAGGGGTAATTTTTCTTCTCTCACCATTACTTTTTGAATATTGGGTCACTTGGTAAAGAACTAAAACTATCCTCAACTTGAGGAGGAGAAGTAAAAGAAGAAGTACAAGTACGAGGTAACAAATAATGAAGGATTCTATAATTTGTGGTAATCAAATTTTATGTAACCAAAATATCCAAGTAAGAGGGAGAACAAGATAAAGACTACAAGCAAGTTGAACCAAGAAAATTAGAATTTCTTTTGCAATCACAATTTCTTTTCCAAGTGACAAAAGATTAGAATTTATTTTTTAGCTAAACATGTGTCATGATGAAGATTGTTTGCAAGTTGAAGTTACAAATCCTAATTTTAGGGGGAGTGTAAAAGAAGCTATTACCAAGGAATCTATGTTGAGTTTTCACACTTGAAACAAAGTCCAAGAATAAGAGGAGAAAAAAAATCTAAATGGAGAATATGTGCAAGGAAGTTTTTCTCCTTATTTTCTTAGTTTTAGTTTCTTTTTTACCAATTATTGTGATTAGATTTATTGAGATATTATTAGATGTAATTAAAAACTTTAGAAAAATTTATTTTTGGCATAAGCCATTGTATTTTTATTAGAAAAGAGCAAGGGACACAACACTCATAATTTTCTCTTTATATCAATACATGTGCTCCTCCTTGGTCACCCTCTTTTCTCATATCTTTCTTACTTTTTCTTCTTTTCTCTCATTCTTTCATGCTTCTTCTTTGAAAGTTAACAAAGAGAAAAAAAACATGGGAAGAGAAGGGAAGAAGGAAGGTGAGAGAGAGCGAGAGAGAGAGAGAGAGAGAGAGAGAGAGCTCATGGGAGGAGAAGAAAAGATGGAAGAGAGTGATAGGAGAGAAAGAGATTATGCACGAGTAGATAAAGAGAGGAAGAGAAGAACAAAGAGGAAAAAGAATAAAGGCTTAGGCTGATTTGCCACAGCCAAACTTCTTCCAAATTAAAACTCAACATTACATCAAATAGGAAACTTCATCTTTAACTAAAACTCTTACTCTAGATATTACATCAAGTAACAAATTAGACATCCTAATAGGAAACTAAGATACACATCCTTTTACTTAAGACTCCTTTGTTGGCTAAATTTTTTGACTTTTTTGACAAAATACCAAAAATACACCTAAGTTGGAGACCCCTTTCTTCTTGCTTGGTGTCCAAGTCTTCTCCAAACTTTCTAATTTGATTCCCTTAGATCCACCTTCCATAGCCCACGTAAGTATAGTATAAAAATTATGAATTCTATCATTCCACCCCCCGGAAGACCAAGCTTGACTTCAAGGTTGAAAATTGGGGAATTGTTGTAAAACATCTTTTGGGCATTAGCCCATTGCACTAATAGCTGTGTGTGTAATCTTGTTCCACGTGTTGCATTTCGAGAATGAATAAAGAATGGCAGCAGCATCAGCTTCAATGGTTAGAAGTGTGGTTGAGACAATGTGTTTCTTAACTAGGAAATATGGAAGACTGGACAAATAGAAGCTTTTACTAACAACTCCAACTTATAGGCCACCTTCCCAATTCTTTGAAGTATTTTGTAAGGTCCAAAGAATCATGGAGACAACTTTTGATTCCTCCTAGCCGCAATAAACTATTACCTATAGGGTTGAAGCTTGAACTACGAAGTCATCAACCACAAACTCCACCTCTTAGTGCCTCGTGTCATGCTAATTTTTTGTTTGGCTAAGGTGAGCTGGTGCTTGTTGACCTTTAATGACTGATCTCAGTCTTAAAAGGCTTCTTCTAGACCAACGACCTTTGTAGTGCTCACCTACAAGAAGAAAAGTGGGGAGAGGCCTGCATTAGACAACCTCAAAAGGAGACATCTTGAAGGAAGTGTGATAGGAGGTATTTTAGGAATATTCAACTGCCCTTGGCAGATAAAAAGTCCATGTAATGGGTTTCTTATTGACAAACCCTTACAAGTACATCTCCAATCAATGATTCACCACCTTTGTTTGGTCATCGTCAAGTACATCTCCAATCAATGATTCACCACCTTTGTTTGGTCATCGTCTGATGGTGGTGAGTTTTGGTCATCTTCAAGGTGGTACCTTTCAAAACAAATATTCTCTAAAAAAGGAGCTTATAAAATTTAGTCCTTATCCAAGAATATAGTTTATGTCATGCCATGGATTTTGCCACATGTATAACATATACTTCAACAATTGTTTTGATAGTGTGTGGATGTTGCATGACACAAAAAGTGAGCATACTTGCTCAATGTATCCATTAGTACTAGACTATTTGTCTTTCCCATAGATGGTGGTAGTCCCTCAATAAAATCTATGGAAACATCTTCCATATTCTTTCTGGACGGGGAAAATACTGCAAGAGACCCGTCGGAGTAGTTGTGTCATGTTTGATTATTTATCACACGTTACTACTTAGTTTTTAACATTAGATTTGAGCCCCAACTAAGAATAGTGTTTCTCACCCTATGGAAGGTTTTTAGGAACCCTTCATGATTGGTTGTGGAGAAGTTGTGCATCTCTCTCAAAATTGCATGTACCATTTCTTTGTTGTGCACAGAACCACTACCCGATTATAGAGGAAGAGTAAGGAATTGACTCTTTTGTAGTTGGGGGCCAATGTACAGTCTTCCCAGTCCTTAATAAGTTGTTCTAGGAGTAGTGGATCAGTGCTATACGTAGTTTTGATATCTCGTAAAACCAAAGGAACAAGAGAAGCACATAGAATAAGAAGTGTATGGTCATGTTTCCTTCGCAGACTATCAACTGTACCATTCCCATTCAGTTTTTTGTATATAATATCAAAGTCATATCTCATCAATGTAACCAACCACCTTTGCCTCATGGTGTACTAATTCTCTTTGGAAGCAAAATTTAATGTAAGCAATGGTCGGTTCAGAAAGTAATTTTTTTCCAAATGTAGTAAGGTCTTTAATGTTGAACTGTACCAAGGTAGAGATTTCCTTACCATAGGTGGACCAAGAGAGCATTCTCCCCTTGAGAGGTCAGCTAAAGTGGGAAATAAATTGCTCTTCTTGCATCAAAACAACCTCAATTCCCAATCCAAAAGCATCACACTCAATAATTAATTTTTTAGAAAAGTTAGGCACAGATTTCAAAGGGGAGGAAGTTCATATTCATTTATTTGAGGACATAAGAATGTATATTTTTAAGTAGCAAATTTAAAGACATAATAATAGTAGCATAGTTTTGCAAAAATCTCCTATAATACCTTGTTAATCCCATGAAGCCTCTCAATTGCTTTGGGATGGTAGGTTGAAGTCTATCTTGCATGGCTTGAATTTTGTCATGTTCAGCTGACACCCGTTCTTTGGAGCCCACGTGCTCTAAGTAGTGAACTTTAGCTGAGGCAAAAATACACTTTGATGACTTGACTTGGAGAATCTTAACCCTTCATGCAAGTGACCTAGATGATCCTCAAAACTCTTCTTGTAGACTAGTATATCATCAAAGAAGATAAGTACACATTTCCTCAAGTAGGGCCAGAAAACATCATTCAACAGGCATTGAAAGGAAGTCAGGGCATTAATCAGTTCAAAACACATCACAAGAAACTCATGTTGTCCATCATGTGTTCTAAATGTGGTTTTCTAATCATCATTATTAGCTACTCAAATTTGATTGTAGCCCGAGGAAAGGTCAAGCTTAGAAGAAAATCTCTGCACCACATAATTCATCAAGTAATTCATCAATAATGGGAAAGGGATACTTGTCTTTGGAAGTGACGTTGTTGAGAGCCTGGTTGTCCACACACAAAACCTATGAGATCCATAATTTTTCTTAACTATTAAAATAAGGGAAGTTTATGGACTGTTGCTCGGATTAATTATCCCTTCTTGAAGCATCTCTTTGACTAATCTTTCTCAGTTTTCAACACATGAGAGTACTTATAAGGCTATGTGCTGGTAGGGAGGCACTTTGTTGGTTGAACTCAATGGTCTTGATATCTCTTTGGTGGTAAGCCATTGGTGCTGAGACAATATCATGGAAAATAGTTAATAAATTCTTCATTCGAGGGGGAATATTTTGTTCACCTTGTGCTCCTATTGGTGCCACTATTTGGAAGAAGACTGGCTAGAGTGAGGCTCACCATTTGAAACAACCTACCACTTATATGGTGCAGCATCGACAGAAAAATTCCATTGTCATCTTACTAAAGTCCCATACAGCTTCTCCTAAAGTGTCCAACCATTGCATGATTTATTACAAAATAAAAGACATATCTCTTTAACTAATTACACTTTTATGCTTCATGAGAAGTCTTCTTATTTACCAAGATGTCACCTCTTGGACGTCTGGGCATTCTTCCTTTGACATGTGGGCTGAAGCCCCATCTTCTAACAATATGTACCATATGACCTTGGACCTCATTGTTGAGTTGCATGGTTAGAAATTGGAGTATCCTAGAAAGGGCATGGAAGGATACTTCAGGGTTTAGTATGTGGTCTTCTGTAACAACAATTTGAGGTGATGATCTTCCTCCTCCTCCTCCTCCTCGAAAAGGAACATTTGAAATGTTTTGTACCTATGACCTGGAACAAATTTCTCGCAAAAATTAAAGCACAAACCCTTGCTTTTATAATGGACTCCATGGGGAATGAGGGTAGCTTTGTTGGTTGTTATTGGAGTTGGGGACTGGAATGGCAGAAAAGGAGGTTCCTTGGGTTGAGGCTATTAGAGTGACAGTTTTTCTTCCTGAAGTGTGGCATGGTAAATTACCTGAATAAGAGTTTTAGGATGAAATACTCCCACTTCCGCCGCCAAATCAGGCTTATGTCCTCCAATGAAACTTCCCACCCGGATGTGTTCTGACTATTGAGCTCTATTTGCAATTCTTTCAAACATAGCTTGATATTCTAGACAGAGCCTATCTGCTTGAGCTTGGTCAAGAGAGAATCGAAGTCTTGATACTGAGTGGGTCCAAAACAAACATACAGAGCTTGAAAAAACACTTGCCAAGAGAGTAGTCCTTTTCATGCCATTGGAACCACCTTCTACCATCATATTCATGATGAAATGAGACTAATAAAATCCATTGATCTTCCTCGGTTTGGTGGTAGGCAAACAATTCCTCAGCCATATAGGCCTATTTGTCTGGATCACTTTAGCGTTGCACCTAGGAAAATCCAACATGGCCATACGAGGCTATATGGAATGGAATCAAATGGGAGATTGAGGTGAAAAATGTGGAATTGTTTGGGCAACCTTGGGTATGGTATGCGACATGTCAAGATGATAGGAATTAGGGTGTGATGACTGAGAGAATGGAGTAGATTTGTGGAGAGGGAGTGTCTTGGTTAAGGAGGATGTGTGAGGTTAGGAATCGAAGAAACATTTTGGTAAGGAGATAAGTTGGGAATGGTTGGTGTAGGCAATAACGGTGGTGACGGGGAGGATACCATTTCAAAAATAGATTTGGACAAGGCTTCCCTGTCCAACATTCATTGAAGGGGAAGAACGTCTTGAAAGCCTCTCTTCCATGAGAGATTGCACTAGACATGTCAAGTGATCCATCTTGTTTCTCAAATTTCAAAGTTTCTCCACTTGTGTGTAGAGATTTGTCCAATTTTCTGAATTGAACTCGTGAGCGGCAGCTTCCTCTTGCTATTTTAGTTCCATGTATCTCATGTTTCACCATGATTGAAGAAGATTACAAAGGATTACTTTAATAACACTTTGATAGAACCGTCGTTGGAAAGGTTCTATCTTTTCAGGAAAGTGCAAGGAAAAATTTAGAGGCTTCGGAAAAGGGTAAAAGTAGATCTAGAGAAGAAGGAAAGGGAAGAGAAGGGAAGAAGGAAGGAGAGAGAAAGAGAGAATGAGAGTGTTCGTGCAAGAAAGAGAAGAGGGAAAAGTTTGGAGAGAGGAGGATAGAGAAGGGACAGAGAGATAGGGCACTAGTAGAGTGAGAGGGAAGAGTGGAACAAAGAGGAAAAGGAATAAAGAGTTAAGGCTGATTTGCCCCTAACCAAGCTTCCTCTATTTATAATTTATCCATTACATCAAATAGGAAACTCCTACTTTAACTAAAACTTTAACTAAGAGATTATATCAAATAGAAAATTAGAACTCCTAAGAGGAAACTAAGACATCTTTTTAGCTGACTAATTTTTTTGACTTTTTTTCACAAAATACCACAAATATCCCTGGGCTGGCTCCTCCCTTCCTTTATCTTGCTTGGCACCCAAGTCTCTAAATATCTAATTTTGATTCCCCTAGCTCCCCTTGCATGACTATAGTATGAAAAATATGACTTTTATCACCACATTAAACTCGAAAAGAATGGAGGTCACCCAAATCAACTCACAAGTTCTGTGCACCCTTGGTCTATATTCAACATCTTCACTGGATCTTACTACTATATTTTGTTTATTACTTTTTCAAGTCACTAGATTTCCTTCCTCAGATGTACAAGAACCTCTTTCTTTCTCTTTCCTTCAAATATCTAATTATCATGTGATTTGCATATCCAAATGAATTTTCCCAGGATTTTTCATGAATCTTCTCACCAGGTAACAACATATGAAATGGTAGATCGAGTTACAGTTGTCGGCAGAGGTGGTGTCTCAAGATGGGGGGGTGGGGGTGAATTTAGTGCTTATTGAAAATTTAAGTGTTAATGTAATTAAGAAATGTAAATGTAAAAAATAAAACAAAAAAACCATAACATAAAGATTTATTGATGTTCCCCTAGTGATAGTCACCCCTCAAGAACTCTAACTTGAAAAATTCATTAATCCTCATAGTAATCATGAAAGGATTCACGGTTCCGTTGTGCCCAACCAGTGCAATCTCCAATTGTTCACCCAAAATCTCTCTTCAAGAAATAGATCTTGTACTTGAACTGTGATCTTGACACAAACATAAAACATTTTTCGTTTATACTTTTTTCTTATGGTTTCCTGTTATACATACTGCATATAGATCTTGTATATGAACTGTAATCTTGTTGTAATTCGTCGTCGCTGCAGGGGATGTTTCAAAATAAGCGGCGATATCTATGGCAGAATTGCAGCACATCTATCAGATAAAGCATGCCCGAGGATACTTCAAGAGGCCACTACTCTAAAGCCATTTCTTCACTTTGAAAAGCTACCAAAAGCTGCCGCATGGCCAAGAAACTTTGCAATCTCACCCCCCACTAATGACAACATTTCACTGTATTTCTTTCCAGAAACTGAAAGGTACTTCCATTGCTTGTGTTCATTGAAGGGCACACAGTATTTCTTTGCTAGTTCTTTCCTTGAATCTGGGATTCCCACTTTCCGTGCTAGGGATGAGAATCTGTACAATGACCTGCTCGATGAAACTATGTCCAGAGAATTGGTGTTGAGAGCATCAGTTGGCCGCACTGAGCTTCTCATTTTCACTTCCCTTGAACTGCCCCAGAGCTACTGGAGTAAGCACTCTTTCTACATTGGCAGACGCCATATCACTACCAGCTCCCAGTTCTTACCGTTTCTGCACTAATATTTAAATGACATTCAGGGATCTTTGGCAAGTGCTATTTGTGGGGGTTATTCAGGGACAGACAGAACCCACTCCCCAAGGCCTCTCTGATCATAAACTTAAGCAATGATGAAGAAGACTCAAAGGGAAGAAGCGATAGGTTACAGAACAAAAGCAGCCGTCTTTCTACTTACCCCGTCATTGACGGGCAATATGGATCCTCACAAACCATTCAGCCAGCACGTAATCTGAGAATTGGAGATGTCAGAAACCTGTCTTCATTGCAGACTGACAGGTTTCCCCAACCAGCTTTCAGATCCTATTCTCAAAGCTATGATGCACCAACACCATTGGCCAGGCTGGACATTGGGACTAACTCGAGGGCAACACAGCTGACAAATCTGCAGCTTCGTGGTGATACAACAGTACGTGAAAGAGAGAAATTGCTGAACAATCGTACTAGCACTGATTTGGTCCTGTTTCCCCTGGAGGCAGAGATGATGACAGCTCCACCTGGGAAGCGAGGACCTATGGAAGCAAAAAGATGAGTTGATGCCGCATGAGATGGGAGAGATGGTCAATCACAAAGCTACTTTTGTATGGCATTTTCCCTATGCTTATTAAGTATTAATACCGATTACATCAGTGACAAACAAAGAGCATGTGAAAGTTGGTTTTAAGATTTAACTTCTAGAGAGAATGGAAATTGGACAAAATTGGAATATTCTAGTTTGAATTTGCAGGTTGTATAGGTTTTTAGTCCCCATGAATCATGTAAGGGAGTTGGTGTGGAACTCATTCACATGGTTACCATTGATGCAGGCATGCTTTGCAGGTTGGATTTGCATCATATGTGAGAGGCTGCCCTCATGTGGGGTTACTATCTATACCAATTAAATAACTTGTATAGATCATTTAATTTGCAGCAACCTGGTATCGCCTCCTTGAATAATATAGAAAAAATTTTAAAATTAAAATATTTATTAAAAACTATCAACCTATCAATAAGATTAGAAAGAAGGGGAGGGGAAAACTGTGCTTTTTTCTTAAATTTTGTAAAAGAGATGCACTTGATGAGGGTGGCATCGCTTTTGTTCTTCTAACTTCACATAGAAACTGAAAACAAATTCAATTAATTTTTCATAGCTAAAATTTACTACTTTGCTAAATGACAGTTAACAAAGGAGAAGAACGAGATTGGGCTATGGATTTGGGAAAGAATGTTAAGGTATTGTAAGTTTGATATTATTGAACTAAAATTCTAAAAGTATCCTTCCCCTAATTGGGTAATCAAATACAAAATAATCATACCAAAGTGTTTTATTTAATAATAGTAAACATGTAAAATTACTTGAATATTTAATTGGCTAGCGCCAACGATTGTCTTGTCTTATGAGTGTCGCTTGAAAGAAAGTTCCTACTTCTCTAGAGACTCTACCCTCATCGTCACACTCAAATTGATGTGTACCTAAGGGTATTCTTCATCTCAATGTCTTAATAAGACTCACTATTACAGGTTTCAATCCATCCACTTTTTATTTCTATTGAAATTTCACCTTGCCACCTCCACTTAGATATGTTGGGTTGTCGCTACCAATGACTCATTTAATTGCCTTTAATTAATTTGACCCCTTTTGAAGCATTTTAAATTTGTTTCTTTATAATCCTTTAATCAAACAATCGACCAAGTGAGGTTTCTCACAATTATATATGTGAGTTCTCTATCTTCAAAAGACTTGGAATTGAGGCTTTCATTTTTAGTCCAAGCAATCCTTAACTGGTTATCAATTATTCAAGATAAAAAAATAGGGTTGCTTGTCTTTGGAATCAATGGTAATAAATCCATAAGTTGTTTGGCTCCTCTGACCATTTTTAAAGTTATTATTTCAGCTTCTATGGGGGATCTTGTAATCAAGGATAACTTTATAGAGTTTTAGGTGACAACACTTGCACCTATTGCAAACACAAATAGACCAATACACCTAGTGTCTTTAAATGTTATATCCAGTTGGCATCACTATCCCATATTATACTTTGTCAGCAAAATTATCCCATATTATACTTTATCGGCAAAAAATTATCCCATATTATAGACAGGTTTGCACTCATAAAATGTACAAGGAAAGAGTGATCAGTTTGCTCAACACTTATGTAGCATTAGGATCCATTTTCCATAATTCCAAGCAAGAGAAAGAAGAAAGAAAAAAAAGAACAGAAGGGAAAAAGAGCTCTCGGGTAGAGAGAAGAAAAAATAAAAGACAAAAGAGAGGTGGCACCAAGCAAAGAGAGAGAGAGAGAGATTAACTCAAGGATGAGATGTGTAAATTGATTAATTCCGAATTACAGCACCTCTATTTATAGTAAAGGAAGAGGTAGAGTCCTTCTACAATTAGTCTTTCAATGCTAGTTATATTCCAACTCTAACTCTCTAAGATAAGTCTATTCAAACCAATCTACTAGAAGACTAATATGAGTTGAACTAGAACTCTTTCTTCATTCGCGTGAATACAAGGGAGGATGCCAACTCGTGGCCTTATCCTTGTGGGTTTCTCATGATCTTCCAGCTCATCTTGATAAGGTTGCCAGCTCGTGATATATTTTTGGGTCCCACATGATCTTCAAGTTTTCTAACTCAATTCTACTTGTGCTACTTAATTCCTTAACTCGTGCTTGCTTAGGTGAGGATTCTTCTTGGTGTCCCATGTCCTCATGGTGGGTCCCTCCTGCTCAAGCACCATGATGGGTCCCACATTGTAACACTCCCCCTCAAGCTGGGGGTGAGAAGACATCATAAATGCCCAACTTGCTGCATATGGTAGACATAATCTTGTGAGTGACCGGCTTGGTGAGAATATCTACAACTTGACTTTGTGTTGATATATGCTTCAGAGATAGGAAACTAGCTTGGAACATTTCTTGTATAAAATGGCAATCCACTTCAATATGCTTTGTTATTTCATAGAAGACTGGATTCGATATAATGTGTATTGTTGCTTGATTGTCATAGTATAGATATATTGGAGCTTCTTTGTAGAATCCCAACTCAGTGAGAAGAGATCTTATCCATATGAGTTCACTAACAGTGTGTGCCATGGCCTTGTATTTTGCTTCTGCACTAGACCGTGCTACTACATTTTGCTTCTTGCTTTTTCATGTAACCAAATTTCCTCCAACCATCGTACAAAATCCCGAAGTAGATTTTTTGTCATTTGGGGATCCGGTCTAGTCTGCATCTGAGAATCCTTCGATGTTGAAGTGACCATGGTTTTTATAAAGAAGCCCCTTTCCTGGAGCTCCTTTCAGATATCGTAGTATTCTTTCAAGTGCTTGCCAATGACTAAGTTGTGGCTTGTGCATGTATTGACTTACTGTATATGAAATATCCAGCCTTGTTACACACAGGTAAATAAGTCGTCCCACTAGTCTTTGATATTTCCCAATATCTACATCTTCTCCAGTGCCTCCACATAATTTTGTATTTGAGTCCATAGGAGTGTCTGCTGGTTTGCATCCCATCATTCTTGTCTCCTCTAGTAGATCAAGGGCATACTTCCTTTGGGATAGCACAATCCCATGTCTGGATTGTAATACTTCAATACCCAAAAAATATTTGAGTAGTCCAAGATCCTCCGTCTTGAATTCAGCACATATTTTCTCCTTTGTTTTCTGGATGCCCTCAGAATCACACCCAGATAAAATAATATTATCAACTTATACAGCCAGAATCACCATACCTCTTGGTGTATTTTCTATAAATACTGAGTGATCTCTAGAGCATTTGTGAAAGCCGACCCTTATGATGGCTTGACTAAATTTCTTAAACCATGCCCGAGGGGACTGCTTTAGACCATAAAGAATTTTTTGGGCTGCTTACCGACTCCCCCTCAACCACATACCCAGGTGGTTGTTGCATGTAAATTTCTTCTTTAATATCACCATTAAGAAATGAAATTTTCACATCAAGTTGATATATCGACCATGATGAGTTGGCTGCCATAGATAATAATATACGTACCGAATTCATTTTTGCCACTGGAGAGAAGGTTTTTTCATAATAGATTCTATAGCACTGAGTATAACCATTGGCAACCAGTCAAGCCTTTAGTCATGCAATTGACCCATCCGGATTATGTTTGACAGTATAAACCCACTTGAAACCATAGAGTTTCTTATATGTGGGAAGAGGAACTAGTGACCATGTATGATTGTCATTAAGGGCCTTCATTTCTTCATCCATTACTGCCTTCCACCCTAGATATTGTAGAGCCTCCTAATAGGACTGAGGAATAAATATGGAGGAAATAGAAGAAAGAAACTGATAACATAAAGGTGAGAGGCGATGATAAGACACAAATTTTGATATGAGATGAGAAGTAGAAGGTCTAGTGCATGATCTAGGTTCTTTCCGTATAGAAATAGGACGAGTATCATATTGAGGGCCAAAAATAACTGGTAATGAAGAACTTACGTCTGTTGGATCTGTTAACCCGGTAGGTGTGGTGTCGGCCACTTGCTCTGGGGGTTGAATAATCTATGTATCACGAGGCATAACCATTCGATGGGAACATGGTACTGTGGACAGACCAGGAGGAGCACTATCAGAATAAAATGAGGAGTCTTAAAAAAATGTTACATCCCTTGACACAAATTAACGTTGACGAGTAGGACTACAACAAACATAACCCTTTTGTGTGCGAGAGTATCCTAAAAAGATACACTTGATAGATTTAGGATCAAGTTTGCTGTGTCTAGATAATGAATTATGAACAAAACATTAACATCCAAAGACTTTCAAAGGTAGTGAAAACGGACCATCATTTGGTAATAATCTAGAGTAAGGAGATTTATTACCAAGAACGGTAGAAGGTCGACGATTTATAAGAAAGCAAGCCGTAAGGACTGCATGAGGCCAATAAAAGTATGGAATTTTCATGGCATATAATAAACCTCGAGCCACCTCAAGAATATGATGATTTTTTCATTCAGCGACACCATTTTTTTGAGGAGTGTAGGTGCATGATGTTTGAGGGATAATGCCATTTTCTTGACAAAAGGAGTCAAGGCTTTTGGAAACATATTCTCTGGCATTATCAGACCGGAGAATTTTTATTTTCTGACCAAATTGTGCGAGTACCATAGCATGAAATGACTTAAAAATGAATGGTATCTCAGAATGCTCCTTAAATATAAACAACCAAGTTGTGGGAGTGAAATCATCAATAAATGTAATAAAATATTTTTCTTGAGAAATGTTGGAGACACTCAAGGGCCCCCAAACATTAGTATGAATTAAAGAAAATGGAGTGACACTTTTGAGTTCTGGGCGAGGAGAGTATGTACTCCTTTGATGATTACTCAATTGACAAACCTCACAATGAAATTCTGGCCTTACTTTAAGAGAAGGAAACATATAATGAAGAGACTGTGCATATGGATGTTGTTACGGTCCCAGATCTGACACAAGGATTCTTTGGGAGGATCTGGGATCTGCCATGGGTTACGGGTCATCCAGACATTACCGTAGGGGTAATAGGAAGACATGGGGAAGACGAAAATCAAGATCAAGCCTAAGGGAAGCTTGAAAACCCTAGAGCTCGTTGAGGAGAACTCTAAGCCTCTTTAAGCTAGATTAAACCTAATTCTTAATACTTCAATGCTTCCTTTTCTCATTACTCTTACCCCTTAAATAGGGTTCACCCTGTTAGGGTTTAATAAAATATGACAGAAATATCCCTATGAATAAAATATTCTAAAAATATCCCTATTAATAAATAATTCCAAAAATACCCCTATGACCTAAAACTAAAATAAAATAAATTAAATTAAATAAAACAACTAAAATAATAATGTTATTGCGTGCATAACAATACACCCCTCTTGGAAGACGAGCTTGTCCTCAAGCTCGGAAGTAGTGTCTGTATGTCGACGTCTTCATCGGTGCTGAAGTAGCATCCGCGATAGCTATGACGCCCCCTCTGCTTGCCCAATTTTTTTTTTTCTGGGCCGGTCCGAGTTAACCTGGGTTGACTCGGTTCAAGAACCCGGTCCGGCGTGCGACTCAGCGGACCGGGCCGATTAAATTTTCCTAAGTTAGGAAAATTTAATCGGGAGTCATCGTCTTCCTACGGCGGCTCCCGAACTCTGCGGCCGGCAGTTCCATTCCTCACGGCACCGATGAAGTCCGACGATTGGCTTCTTCTTCCTCTCTCCCGGCACCGACGGAATCTCATGATTTTTCGGTGGCGAATCGCAGCC
Source organism: Aristolochia californica (assembly GCF_029961685.1). Lineage (NCBI taxonomy): Eukaryota > Viridiplantae > Streptophyta > Magnoliopsida > Piperales > Aristolochiaceae > Aristolochia > Aristolochia californica. Next base: position 29,415,091 of record NW_027182279.1, on the reverse strand, counting down.
CGTCGGGGCTTCGCCGCCTGGATAGTTTCTGAGACAGAGGGGTCTCGGAAACTTGTGAATCGTCGTTCCTTAGCCTCCCAGAACCGAGATCCCTTGTGGAAAAGTTGCTTATGGCATCGACGAACTATCCTGCTTCGCCGGTGGCAACGAGAAGCCCACTGAGGTGTCGCTGCTTGGAATTTTTTCGAGATAGAGGGCTCTCGGGTAGTTTGCCGACGAACCATTGGGACACGACTGGGCACCCTGCTACTCCGGCGGCGAATCGCACCACTTGGAGGCAAATCGTAGCCCTTGGAGGCATATCGGAAGTTCTGTGCTTGCTCGGAGATTTCGAGTGCCGTCGGAATTTCCAGTGCAGCCATTTTTGGAATTTCGGAATCCCCAAATTCCGATGTCGTCGCTGCTGGAGTTCTTGGCCGTTGGCCTTTCTGCTCGTCCGAGGCCGCAGCTGCCTCTTCTACGCATACGCCTACGCATATGCCGTAAGCGGAAATTTCAAGTCGTATGACCTTTTCTGTGGGAGCACATGGCTCCATTGCCGAACATTCAATTGAAGCATCTAATCGTGCTCATATTTCCTCCAATTCCTTATCCATAGCAATCCATCTTTCTTGGGATATAGAATAACCCATTGTGTTCCCGCTCTGATACCAGTTGTTACGGTCACGGATCTGACACAAGGATTCTTTGGGAGGATCTGGGATTTGCCACGGGTTACGGGTCTTCCAGACATTACCATAGGGGTAATAGGAAGACATGGGGAAGACGAAAATGAAGATCAAGCCTAAGGGAAGCTTGAAAACCCTAGAGCTCATTGAGGAGAACTCTAAGCTTCTTTACGCTAGATTAAACCTAATTCTTAATACTTCAATGCTTCCTATTCTCATTACTCTTACCCCTTAAATAGGGTTCACCCTGTTAAGGTTTAATAAAATATTACAGAAATATCCCTTTGAATAAAATATTCTAAAAATATCCCTATTAATAAATAATTCCAAAAATACCCCTATGACCTAAAACTAAAATAAAATAAATTAAATTAAATAAAACAACTAAAATAATAATGTTATTGCGTGCATAATAGATGTCCCAACCGATTGTGCCATAACCGTGTCTCATTTTCAGTAGTAGAAACCATATTTATTTTCAGCATATCCAAGTAGTAAAGACCCCCTTGTTCATGGCCTTCACCAATCACCTGCTTCGTTATAAGATCCTGAAAGACACATGAAGTGGGTGAGAAGGTAATAGAGCAATTAAAATATTTTATCAACTGACTAACAAATAATAGATTCAAAGGGAAAGTAGGAACAAAAAGAATATCAGTGAGCAGAAGTGATGGTGTGACAGAAGTGGAACCTTGGACTTGGTTTGAGAACATTCAGCTATGATAACAAACTTGTGGGAAAGACTCAAAAATAGAGAATGTAATAAATTTTTGTTACCTGTAAGATGCTAAGAGGTTCCTGAGTCAATTATCCAGGATGAAGATGAGGCAGATAGCATACCTGAAGCGGTAGTGGCAGCAGTAATTGTGGAGGAACTAGGAGAAGAACCCAACATTGTCTTCATTTTCTGAATTAGCTCATACTCTTCATCAGTAAAAATTTTCTGTGCTGCTGATTTTGTGGGTTGTTCTTCTTTTGTATAACTTATAAAGGCTTGATTAGCCCTTGTTAATTCTGACTATCCATTGGCTTTATAGCATATTTCTTTATAATGGCCATATTGTCTACAGTATGTGCATGCCCCGTAATAGCAATGATCTATAGTGTGGCCAATTTTTTTACAATGAGTACATTCTTTCCCATCTGCTCTGCCAGCACCTGTCCTTCCACCTCTTCCTTTGCCTCCTCTATAACCTCTACCTCAGCCTCGGCCGCGGTCAGATGATGATCCTCTATGATCGGAATACATAGTAGATGATACTTCAGTAGTGGAGGAAGAAGTGTCTAGAATACGAAGTAGTGTTGTGCATACATCATCAAACTTGGGGACATCAGAAGCACTCAAAAGTTGACTCTTGGCAATCTCAAGTTGGGGTTTAACATTTGCAAGACAAATAGCAGTAATTAAGGCTTCCTTCTATTTGTCTTGTATAAAAATATATGTACTTGAAGGCTGAGATAACTTCCACTCTTGAAGAAAATCTCTAAAGCGAGCCAAGTACTCATGGATATTTTCTTCTTGTTTAGTATTCAACATTCTTTGGAGAATATCATATGGTCTATGTAGAGTATCCGGGCAAGAGTACAATTTAGCACATGTCTCCCAAATTTGTTTAGCAGTGTCAAGATGAATAACATTGTTTGAGACATGTTCTTCCATGCTATTGATTAGCCAACTAATCACCAAAGTATCATTTTTCAACCATTTGTTATAAAAAATATCATCTTCATCAATAGGTGGTCCTTGGGTGGTGAGGTGACCAAGTAGGTCTTTAGTTATAAGGAACCTCCAAACCGATGTGGACCAACTCATAAAATTTGATACCCCACATAAGGGTATGGTGGTAATTCTCAGTATATCACCTTTGATATTCATATTTTCTTCAGCCATAATAGGCCCTTCTTCTTCAAAAAAAATCTAATAATAACACCAAGTAGTACACTTCAAACAACTCGATGTATGGAAAATTTTAGCATTGATGCTAAATTATTATTCTGATTTTTTTCTCTAATACCACTCATAAGAGACTCAATAACAATCTTCTATATCAGGGAACTCTTATCCCACGGAAAAAAATTCCAACAATCTGATCATGGACTGGTCTCGGTATACAGAATTTCCAAACCGACAAAATTGTTTTGATAGCTCCTTCTATATAGAGAGACATGCATATCCATAATATAATAAGATGAAAGAATTTACATACTCATCCTTAAATCATCTTCTAAATTCAGAAACGAGTCACATGAAATGAAAAAAATTGAACACTTATCTCTCGGCTTGTGTTCTTCCTTCATAAAAGAGCTTTCTTTGAGTGATGTTGATCATCACTTCTTTAGAGCATTCCTTTGACGAGGGATCCTAAATATAATGCTTTGGTACCATGTTGAATTTAGGATCCCTTTTTCATAATTCCGAGCAAGATAAAGAAGAAATAAAAAAAGAAGAAAAGGGAAGAACAGCTCCAAAGTAGAGAGAAGAAAAAATAAAATAGAAAAGAGAGGTGGTGCCAAGCAAAGAGAGAGAGAGATTAACTCAAGAATGAGATGTGTAACTTGATTAATACCGAATTACAACACCTCTATTTATGGTAGAGGAAGAGGTAAAGTCCTTATACAATTAGTCTTTCAATCCTAATTACATTCCAACTCTAACTCTCTAAGATAAATCTATTCAAACCAATCTACTAGAAGACTAATATGAGTTGAACTAGAACTCTTTCTTCATTCACGTAAATATAAGGGAGGAGGCAAGCTCATGGCCTTATCCTTGTGGGTCCCTCATGATCTACCAGCTCATCTTGATAAGTTTACCAGCTCGTGAGATATTTGTGTGCCCCATTTGATCCTCAAGTCTTCTAACCCAATTCAGCTTGTGATTCTTAATTCCTTAACTCGTGCTTGCTTGGGAGAGGACTCTTCTTGGTGTCCCACGTCCTCATGGTGGGTCCCACCAGGTCGAGCACCATGGTGGGTCCCCCATTGTAACAACTTACATCCTTTAAGCAAAACTAGAGTAACTTATTTAGAAACAATAAAAAATAAAAAGAGAAAGAGAAACCACACTTCCATGAGCACTACATATTATGATACTTTGACAAGCTTGAAAAATGAGATTGTATAATCCATAGAGAACTGAATGTCAAGCATGAAGACATCAGAAATGTAAAAAACTTTAAAAGAGGAAAAATGAAATTTACTTTTCAATCTAAATCAAATGGCTAAAATAGAAAAAATATTGACCTATTTACTAGGAAAAAAATTGAATATACATCCTTTTTCTAACACACATCAATATATACTCAAGAAAATACAAGGATGGGAAAAAGCTAGCAACATTGACTCTATTTAATCACCATTGACCAGTTATTTTTTCCATCTAAAGTCTTCAAATAAGATGAAGTTTACCAAAAGACCTAGGTGACCCATAGTTTAGAGTCAAAACTCTATTAATAGATCAAGCAACGTAAATCATTGCTGTCAATTGAATAAATCAAGTTGGTTACAATAGGTTTGTTCATTCAAACAGGCATTTGCACCCTTCTCAAAAATCTGAAACCACATGAGAGGCCTAAACCAGACTATACACCCACTTCCAACAGTTTGACCAATGAAACCCCTAGTTGGTTGGCCCATCAATTGGCTAGATTGTTGTTTTAAACATAAATCTGTTTGATACAAAAAATCTAATAGCAAGCCTTTTTACTTTGACAAATGGATGTCTCCACCTTGGTTCATATCTGGAAATTTTAACACATTTATGGTACCAGAAACAAGGTTTTGTAATGTTGAGGACTCTATAGCTCACTGAGTCACCCAAAAGAGGCGGCAATCACTCATTGAGTTAATTACTTTTAAATTTCATATTTTATATTTTTTAAGTATATTTTTTCATTAAGTATGTAAGGATCCAGGTCGTAGGGGCAAAATTGTCAATTTAAGCCCTAAAACTTTAATGACATCAAACCCTATTTAGAGGGTAGAGAAATAGAAGAAGGACAAGCATTGAATTAGGTTAAACAGGGTTTGGAGTTCTCCTTGACGAACTCTAGGGTTTTTGAGGTCTCCTTGACGAGCTCTAGGTATAGTTTCTCTCTAGATTTTGGTTTATTCTCTTCCTTTTTAAATTCTGTTTCCATTGATTTTACCGAATCAAAGTGGAAAGGATTGTTGCTGTTTCTGAGTTCACTCAGCTGCTGTAGCCTCCCCTTCATCAACAGCAGCAAGAGGGGCATTCCCTCCTTCATTCCAAGCAAGGGTAGGGGTTTCCCCAATCCCCAACCCGAGAGCAACCTCTAAAGAGGTGCTTTAGCCTATACACGAGCAAGGCAGGATTAGGAACACCTAATTCCTCATACGTGAACATCAGTACCTGGCCAAGAGGGTCCTTACTCTCTCAGTAGTGAGCACGAGCAGCAAGGGTTCTTAACCCTTACTGAGAAAAACAAAGAAAGGAGACTTCTTTTCAGTCTTATCGAGAACAGCCAAAGAAAAGAGCCTCCTTTTCATCCTTACCGAGAGCAACAGTTTTATTATAGTGCTGGATTCATAAATCCCACACCGAGTTACTCGATCTATGGCTAGGGACCATAAAAACTTGGTATCAGAGTAGGGTAACACGGGGGAGCCCAACAATGGTGAGTTAAAAGAGTTGATGATCAGAGAGCAGCAGACACAGGAAGAAAAATAAGTAGAGAATGAATGAAAGTTTGCCATAATCATGGAGAAGTAACAAAAAAATTCCAAATATTAATCTCCAGATTAATAGACTGTCTGGAATGTTGGGAAATATTATAGTGGGAAGAAATTCAACCCCGGAGCAAAGAGGAGAGGACAACTCATTAAACACAGGGAGAGACCAATTTATAGGGCACACTGCCTTTCCTACCCAGATGGGAAATTTCAGCCAAGGAGGAGGCACCGTACCAAGGTATACAAAACTTGACTTCCATACTTTTAATGGCTCAGATGACCCCTTGATTTGGTTACATAGCTGCAAAAAGTTTTTTACCCATTAGAGAACATTAGAAATTGATAAGGTGGGACTGTCCGACTTCCACATGCTTGATGAAGCACAACTCTGGTTTCATCAAGTAGAGTTGAATATATTGGTGCTGGATTGGGAAGAGTTTAAGGAGTTATGCACTATCCGGTTACGTCCTCCAGCCCACAGTAACCCCTAGTGGAACAATATCAAAAACAGTTCCAAGAAAAATTGGCATGAGCCATTTAGATGGTTCGCATATACCAGCAAGTCAATTTATTTACACCAGGCCTTACTGAGTCATTAAGGTTAGAGGTGGAGTTCCACGCACCTGCTGGCTTAGCTCGAGCAATGAATCTAGCTCATGCACTGGAACTTCGACAAAAAGTTCAAAACAAGAGACCAACTTGGCAAAGGGACCGGAACCCTTCCAATAACTGGCAAGGGAGGTGAAACACTAACCCTCAGATAGCTTTTCCAACAAGGCAACAGGTCAGAAATCATCCTAGTATTACTCCTGTAGCAGATACAAGGCCTAGCAACCCGCCCGCCCAGTATATTAAAAAATTAACGAGTGTGGAGATGGCTAAGCACAGGGCAAAGAACTTATGTTACAACTGTGATGAAACATACAGGGCAGGCCATCAATATAAATGTTTGTTATGGTTAGAGGTTGATGAAATCACAAAACCACAACAGCTTGATGATTCTACTGAGGAGGATCCACCAGAAATCTCTTTGCATGCCATTATAGGACAGAAATCCACCAAAACTATGCAAGTCCGCACTCGGGTGATGGACCAGGACCTTGTCAACCTTCTGGATTCGGGAAGTACACATAATTTTTTCCATTGGACTGCTGCTCAACACCTTCAACTAAAAATACTTCCACACTCAACAACAACAATTTCGGTTGCCAATGGAGAAAAAGTTCCTAGCTACGACATCAGTGAAAAAGTAAAATTCTCAATCGGTACGACTTTCTTTCATTCAATTTTTTTTGTCATACTTCTATCTGGGTATGATATGGTATTGGGTATTAAATGGCTGCAAAAATTAGGCCCTATTTTATGGGATTTTACTATGAGTTTTGAAACGGGCGGACAACAAGTACTATTATAGGGCAGTCACGTGGACAAGCCACATCACATTCATACGATTCACACACAGGACAATCCGGACAATAATATAGAACATCTCCTGGATGAGTTCTCGGACTTGTTACAAGAGCCCTCTAGGCTGCCTCCCTTGAGGCATTGTGACCATTGGATATGTTTAAAATAGGGCTCAAAAGTGGTGATCGTTTGACCTTATCGGTACCCATACCTACAGAAAGATGAAATTTAAAGACAATGCCAAACCATGCTACAACAAGGCCTTATTTGCAGCAGTCGTTCACCATTTTTGTCACTAGTCCTCCTCGTTAAGAAACATGATGGTACATGGCGATTTTGTGTCGATTATTGGGATTTGAATGCCCAAAATGTGAAAGATAAGTTCCCTATTCTTATGGTGGAGGAGCTTTTAGATGAATTGCATGAGTCATATATATTCACCTAATTGGACTTGCGCTTTGGTTATCATCAGGTTCGTATGCATCTAGATGACATCGAGAAAATGTCCTTTCACACTCATCACGGCCACTTTGAATTTTTGGTCATGCCATTTGGGTTATCCAACGCCCCATCCACATTCTAGGTGTTAATGAGGTATTCTGCAACTATCTTTGCAAATTTGTACTTGTTTTCTTTGAAGACAAACTCATTTACAGCCAATTCGGGCATCAACATTTAGATCATTTAAGATTGGTATTTCAACTATTACATGCCCATCAATTATATATAAAGAAATCGAAATGCTCATTTGTGACATCACATGTGGCTATCTCGGCCATATTATTTCCCATGATGGGGTCACAGTTGATTTGGAGAAAATTTAATTTATTGCCGATTGGCCGCAACCTATGAATACCTCTGCTTTTAGAGGGTTTTTGGGATTGGCAGAATATTATAGGAAATTTATCATAAACTATGGACCGATAACAGCACCATTGACAAATCTCCTCATGAAAAATTCCTTTATTTGGAATGATCAGGCCACACAGTCCTTCTCAGATCTCAAATTAGCTCTTGCATCTGCACCAGTTATGCGACTTCCCAATTTTGAAGATTTATTTGAGGTTGAGTGTGACGCATCAGGTGGGGGCATTGGGCCGTTCTACAGTAGCACTTTCACCCTATTGCTTATTTCAGCTGATAGCTAGCAGTACGACACACAAATTGCCAGTATATGAACACGAGTTAATCGGGTCGGCCAAAGCTATCCAACATTGGCGCCCGTCCTTATGGGGTTGCGCATTTCTTATTCGTACTGATCATTACAACCTTAAATATTTGCTGGAGTAGTGACTCACGACTTCTCCTCAACAACAATGGATTTGTAAATTGATGGGATTCGACTTTACTATGGAATACCGTGCAGATAGGTTAAACAAGGCAGCCAATGCCTTATCACGACGTTTGGAGACTCTGCCGCTTCTTTATGCTATCAACCAGCCTCGTTTTATTCTTTTAGACTTGGTCAAGGAGGAAAATGCCAGCAATTCGGTTCTTCTTGATATGCACAAGCAATTTATAGAGGGGGCCATGGACTCTAGATGGACCATTCAGGATTCTCTTATTTATTACAAATTTTTGTTTCAGCCATCATCTCTGCATACCATGACAACACTCATGAAGGCATCCAGAAAACATTGCATCACATTCGAGTGGATTTCTATTGGCAGGCTATGAAGACCTCCATTGTAGCATATGTATGATCTTGTTTAGTGTGTCAATGTAACAAGGCCGAACACTTAAGTTCCACTGGTCTTCTACAGCCTTTGGCACTTCCTACACAGGTGTAGGCCGATATTTCTATGGACTTCGTCGAAGGTCTTCTACAATCTTTGGGCAAGTCAATTTTATTTGTGGATGTGGATCGGTTCTCCATGTATGCTCACTTTATCCCCATGGCACACCCATATACAACATCCAGAGTGGCACGGATATTTCTCAGGCATATTGTTCGTTTACATGGTATTCCCGAATCGATTGTCAGTGATCCTAATGATGTCTTTACCATCACTTTTTGTTGTGAATTGTTTCATCTATACGACACCAAGTTGAAGTTCTCATCATCCTATCATCCTCAAACAGACAGCCAAACAGAGGTAGTTAACCGCACTATGGAAATGTATTTTCGATGTCTAGTGGCGATCGTCCTAAAAATTGGGTTCAATGGCTACCGTGGGTGGAATATTGTTACAACACTTCCTTCCACACCGCTTTATAGTCTACTCCCTTCAGCATTCTCTATGGCAGGATCCTCCTTTGCTTCTCTCATATACTCTGGGCTCCACTTGTGTGGACTCTATTGATCAAGCACTCATTGAATGAGACCAGGTGTTAAAAAATATTTCGGATCGCCTCCTCAAATCACAAGTTCGTATGAAGGACTTCTACGACGAGGGACAACAGGATATCACATACAAAGAAGGTGACTATGTCTAGCTATGACTCCATCCTTACCACCAAAACTCACTAGCGGGTCCACACCATCCTTACCACTTTCTCTATTATTCCATGCATCGGGCCAGTCACCTATCAATTGCAACTTCCCGCAACGGCTAAACTCCATGATGTGTTCCATGTCTCCTTACTTAAACCCTTTAAGGGTCTACCTCCTTCGTTGATCCCGTCCCTTCCTCCGGTGGACAATGGATGGGTTATTCTTACTCCAGCTACGGTATTGTGTGCCAATCGTATTAATAACCAGTGGGAGATTCTAGTACAATGGAAGGACACCGGACAAGAGGCTGCTACATGGGAACAACTGGCCAACTTCAAACTGGTCTACCCAACTTATGAGCTTGAGGACAAGCTCTTTCTCCAAGGGGGGGGGGGGGGGGGGTGTGCAGATGTTGAAGACTCAATAGCTCATCGATTCACCCAAAGGAAGTGGCAATGACTCACTGAGTTAATTACTTTTAAATTTCATAATTTATATTGTTTTAAGTATATTTTTTTCATTAAGTATGTAAGGATCCTGGTCGCATGGGCAGAATTATCAATTAAAGCCCTAAAACTCTAATGACGTCAAACCCTATTTAGAGGGTAGAGAAATAGAAGAAGGTCAAGCATTGAATTAGATTAAATAGGGTTTGGAGTTCTCCTTGAAGAGCTCTAGGGTTTCGGAGGTCTCCTTGACGAGCTCCAGGTATAGTTTCTCTCTTGATTTGGGTTTATTCTCTTCCTTTTTGAATTCTGTTTGCATTGATTTTACAAAATTAAAGAGGAAAGGATTGTTGCTGTTTTCGAGTTTTTTTCGAGTTCACTCAGAGGCTGTAGCCTCCCCTTCATTCACAGCAGCAACAGGGGCCTTCCCTCCTTCATTCCGAGCAAGGTTAGGGGTTTCCCCAATCCCCAACCCGAGAGTAGCCTCTAAAGAGGTGCTTTAGCCTATACACGAACAAGGCAGGATTAGAAACACCTAATCCATCATACATGAACATCAGTACCTAGCCAAGAGAGTCCTTAGCCTCTTAGAAGTGAGCAACCAAGGGTTCAACCCCTTACTGTCTACGAGCAGCAAAGGTTCTCAACCCTTACCATGAAAAACAAAGAAAGGAGACTCCTTTTCAGTCTTACCGAGAACACCAAAGAAAAGAGCCTTCTTTTTCTCCTTACCAAGAGCAGCAACTCTATGACAGTGCTGGATACACAAATCCCATGCCGAGTTACTCGATCCATGGCTAGGGACCATAACATGTACCTGCTCCTGATGAAAGAGTACTAAGTTAAACTATTGATTACATAATTACATGGCCTTCCACCTTTTTCATATGACCTTCTCATGTATACATTGACAACAACATCATGTCCATTGCTTACGGCATGGTTTTTCTCCAGAAAAGCCTTTTCTAATTTCCATGTAAGAAGATCATCTATGGTATGGCTGTTTCCCAATTCTTGATAGTTCATGTGCCCTTAAGTCTATAGTGACAACATTTCCTTTGCCTTGTTTATTGTGAAGCTTTTTATGGTGAAGTGGCCACAAAAAAAATCACATATTTTATAGCACCCTATGTTTAGTGCCCTCTAAGAAGTAGACAAATTCGTCTGAACATATCATGCAACATTGGAATGTGAGTTTGATCTCATTTTAGCAAACTCAATTTCATCTATTTAACCCAATCAAAATGCCCAGTAAAGTATCAGATAGATAAACAATTCAACTCGATTAAAGAATTAGGATGTAAATTTCCAACATAGTTTCTTATCACATTTACAATAGCCTTGCAACCAGATTGATGAGCCATTCTTAACTTTCGTAAGAAGAAGGGGGAATTTTTTTAAAAAAGAAAGAAATATAAGTGAAAAGCAGAAAAATATCAGTTTCATACATAAAGTGATACAAAATCTCTACAAATACTTTTCTCCAAAAAAAAATAAAGAATTAACTCTAGACAATGATGATAGAGATAGAGATAAAGATAGAGATAAAGACAACTGGTGATTGAATTAGAGACAGACTCAAATTGCAATGATGAATGCTGCTTTCTATAATTATTTCCAGCGACGACAAACTGGTTCTGATTAATCGATCAAACTCTGATACTATGTAGAGTATAGGAATGAAGAATAATATTACCGTGATTATTACTGATTAAGTGTACACTACTTATAGAGTTACAACAGAGACAGTAAATGATTAGAAGTCTATAATTTGAGTATGTCTCTAATTCAATCACTAGTTGTCTTTATCTCTATTTCCATCAAGTGATACGTGTGTATGTAAATCCTATAAGGGAAAATAGGCAAAAATCAATGAATGTACTGAAATAGAAACAAGGAATAACAACCAATAAGATAGAAATGATCCAAACAATGCTTTAGTAACAAAGTTTTTTATTGTGAAAAAAGGAAAAGTGAAGTGACTTGGAAGATGATAATATATGAGTAACTAAAAAGGTTCCTCAATTATCATATAACTTCGAAGAGTAGAGCAAGAGGAACAAAATGATGAGGAATTGACAGAGGATCAAGGCCTACGTCACTAACAACAAAATGTGTGACATTTTTCCGCTTCTTGTTTTAGACTTTCAGAAAAAAATTAATTACGAGTCCACATTTTACTAGCAAGGTATAACACCATTACACTAGGAAAGCCAATATGGACGAAATTTTCTTGAGAAACTGAGCCTGATCGTGCCATCAATTTCTTTAAAAAGAAAACTGCATGGTAGTCGCGTAAAAAATTCAGGTGATGTTCTCTTGTGAACCGGATTCGCAACCTATACTATTTTTGCTTTCCCCCGAAACAACCTCGCTTCATGCAACACCGATTTAACATAGCTAACCAAATAAATTCCCCTCGAATAGAAGAAGCCCCATTCTTATTTCAAAGTCACGGTGCTCTGCGAATGAAGCAATAGAGCAATTGCAAAAGGACCAATATAACACCAGATGCACCAGGATAACAAGGAGAAACCATGAAACACCAAAATCAAAACAAAGAAGCAAATAAAAGAAGGCAGAACTAGAGTAGTTCAACTTGCATGATAACCAGTGACTGCGTTATCCAAGAAAGATGAAGACAATGTCTTCTTGAAACTTCTTCAACTGTAAAGAACGCTAAGAAATTGATTAGGTATATCAAACCGACTTACCACAACCCGAATCTCCAACGATCAATGTGACACGATTCTCTAAAATCTTCTCGACGATCTTATCTTTGAGCGACATTATGGTCAAATGAGATGAAAGAGATGGCTTGACAGGAGAAGGAGAAGAAGACGAACTAGAAGAAGCAAAAAGGGCCATCATGCCTGAGGCAGAGGCTTCATTGCAGAGAAAGCTGGGAGTGTGAGGTTGCTTGCTGAATGATGCACTTTTAGTATCTCCTACCTTTCGCAGTACAATGAGGAGCAAAAAAGAGGTAGAAAGCTATTAAGGTGAAAGATGCGCTCCTTTCCGTATTTAAAAAATGACTTTTACGACATTACCCAACTTTTTAAACATAATTACACAAATAAGAAATTTTTAACTTATTAAAAAATTACCCAACTTTGACTATCAAATGCACATATGTACAGTTAAAAGTGACACATAATTTTTGACCGATTACAAAGTGCCATGTCATAATAACACATCAGCACCCGATGAATCGAACGACACAACTGACACGCCATCTTCAAGACACTTCATCACCCATGTAGGATGCCATGTCATTAAATGACACAAACCCTCAAGATCAGTTTAAAATATTACGTGGTAAACCACCTCATCATCCATGTACTACCTATTATTATCAATTTAAATTATTTATTAATTGAAAATTTTATTTTAGAGTTTAAAAATCAAATTTATCAGTACACTTTTTATTACCTTATATTTACAATAATAAAATATAAAATAAGTATATTAAATTAATTTAAAATATTACTCTTACCTATTTTACACCTTTTATTATCTATTTAAAATACTTATTAATTGAAAAACTACTTGAAAATTTTTCTTTTAGAGTTTAGAAAACAAATTTATTGGTACACTTTTTTATTACCTTATAGTAATAAAACTAAAATAATTATATTAATTAATTAAAAATATTATTCATACCTGTTTAATACCTTTTATACCAAATTAAAATATCTATTAATTGAAAAAGTATTTGAAACAAAAATTTTAGAGTTTAAAATAAAATTTATTGGTACACTTTTTGTAACGATATATTTATAATAATAAGTTATTAAAAAAGGTATATTTTTAAATAAGAAATCTTAATCCTCACTATTTAACACCTTTTATTATCAATTTAAAATATTTATTAAATTAAAAAATATTAAAAAATTATTTTAGTGTTTAAAAATATAATTTATTTGTAAAATTTTTATTACCTTATATTTATAATAATAAAATATAAATTTTAATATTAATTAATTGAAAAATCTTACTCTTACCTATTTAACACCTTTTATTATAGATTTAAAATATTTCTTAATTGAAACATATATGAAAAATTATTATCGAGTTTAGAAATAAAATTTATTACTAAAATATTTATTACCTGATATTTATAATGATTAAAAAAATAAGTTAAGTAATTAAAAAATATGACCTATTTAATACCTTTTATTATTGATTTTAGACATCACGTAATTTTAAAAATAATTAGTAATTTTTTAATGGTTTTCATAAATATTTTTTGTCAGAACACATTTCAATAAATTTATTTTTTTAAAAAATATATAAATTTTTATATTTATTGTTTTTAAAAATATTCAAATATGATTGACAACTATGATTATCGATTTAAGGTATTTTAAAATTTATTTTAGTTTTTAACAATCTTTTTTGTCAGTTATCTTCTATTTATTTTAATAAAATATAAAATATAAATATTAACTAATAAAAATCACATCATTATATATTGAAAAAGATATTTTAAAATTTAAAAAAAGTTAATTTTTTTAAATATTATTTGTCAATATGTTTTTTATTACTTTCTATTTTTTTAAAATTTAAAAATATATATTAACATTAAAAATTATATTCTAATCAATTTCTTACCTTTCATTATCAATTTAATATATTGTCAAACCTTAAAAATATTAAAAAAACTCAATTTTATTTCTAAAAATCTTATTTATTGATACACATTCTTTTCCTTCAAATTATTGTAATAAAATTTAATTTTATATATTAATTAATAAAATAATTCAATTTAATTTAATGACCTTTAATTTGATTACTCCAGGCAACCAACCATAAAAAAAATTTTCTTTAACTTAAAACTATATAACAAATTATAATAAACATTGAGGTTCATTTTGTCCATTTTCTTACATCCACATTTTTTTATGCGTATATTACCAAATGTGAAACATATTGAATCACATAAAAAAACATTGAAAAAATAAATAATCTTTTGTGCAACATTTTCTAAATTTCAACTTGATTACAAATACTTTAATGATTGTTTCAAATTTTGGTAATACAAAAGTGCAAAGCGCCTTAGCCCAAAGATAATTCAGAAACCATAAATGAAAATTCTCTTTGTTATCCTTTTCCATAGAACGTAAAAAACACTAGATTCCAATTCCCAACCGTCTGCAACATGAAACCTCGGAAGTTCCCAAAAGTACCTACAAAATCATAAACAAAAGTCTCTTCAAATATGTTAAGGAATAGTCCTACATGGATTATTGAGTACAAAGATCATGAGTTTATTAGTTGGGAAAGAGGCTTTCTATATGGGCTAGTCAATATGGGATGGGCCTTGGACCCAACTTCAAATGGTATTAGAGCAGGTTCTGTGAGTTGATTCGGTCAACCCACAAAGATAATGTGATCATTTTCTGATCTATTATCTCTAATAGTTTAGGTTCATAATTATCTTTTTTTTTTTTGTCCCTATACTTGTTGTTTGCTTTGTGTTCTCACCTCTATACTTAGCTTTTCATATTGCATTTTATATATTGACAAAAAAGATATTTGAGTCTACTTTCCAAAAAAAAAATGATGTTTTACAATTTGAGTTTTCTAAAAATAGAAATAAATATTGGAAGTAACAAGTGTCAGATTGCAAGAGAGGTTCGAGCAACAACAGAGAGGTTCAAGGAACAAAAGTGCTTACCTATTCAACCAATTCTCAATCTGAGTTCTTTATATGGAGATATTGATCTTGGAGGAGTCAATGGTCATGCTGGAAAAAAGAAAAAGAGTACTTAATTTGGCCAGATTAGAGAGACCGAAATCTATCAAATTATTTATCTCAAAAGAAGTATATTTTATGAAGAGGAGTAATACTTGGATGAAAGGTATTTAATCCTAGTTTCATAAAAAAGAAATTTATTTCAATCTGATATATATTTAAGTATATATATTGGAAGATTCAAAGGTCATGCCGGTATCTTGTTGCATTCAAAAATCTGAATTTAAACCGAATTTTTTGCATCACTTTTTGAGTTGCTATTATTGATCAACAATATCAGAAAAATATCTCACTTACCCCTTTTTGTCAGTTACATTTTGTTGAAAGATATGATGTAATTAGGGTGGCACTAATGTAATTAGTTTAAATTTCTTGTCTCTTCTTCACTCTTATTAGGGTGAAGGGTATACTTGTAATCTTGGTAGTTTTGATACCGATAAATAAACCATATGGGGAAGGGTTTGGATGAAGTCCAAGACCCTAATTTCCTCCTCTCTTTGGACATGTACCATATTTCTATCCTCTCTTTCTCTTCTCTCTTCTTCCTTCTTCCTTATTTGTTTTCCCTAAATGATCATCTATGGAATACTGAAAATCAACATGGTATCAGAGCTGTGATTTTCAGGATCCAAATTATCCTGAAGACGTTGTTATTTTGATGAAATCTGACGAAGTCTTAGAAGGATCCTAATGAATTTATGGAAAAGAGAAATACTTCATTGACTTCAATAACTTGTTGTAATCAGAGTACATGAACCTCTATTTATAACAGAGGAAGGTAGTAGAGTCCAATTACAATAAAACTACCCTTGTCCCAATTACACCCAAACTCTAACACTTAAAGATAAGTCCTAACATAATTAAATAACTCAATATAGTTAAAAGACAAACATAACTCAAACTAAAACTCTTCTTTGACATAACCATAAGATAAGATACTTTTGTGAGTCCTTCTTGATCTTCTAACTAATGTGATAAGGATGCCAGCTCATGGTAATCATTGTGGGTCATACTTCTTATGGGCTTGGACCCATCTTGTGGGCCTTCCTTGGTCGTGTGGCCCATCTTATAATAATCTTAGATGTGGGCCTTCCTTGGTCGTGTGAGCTTGAGTTTATCTTCCAACAGATCCTCTTCTCTGTTTGTTTACTACTGCTTCGCTATTCTATTTCTAGGAGTTTCTTATTCATCATTGACAGAAGTTGTTGAGTATCTTGCTGGATTATTTCTTCCACGGAGAAGAGAGATTCATCACTCTATTTCGAAGCACCATTGAGGGAGAAACTCTGTTCCAAAAATTTGATCTTGATCTTACTACTGATTTTCTTGAATCTTGATCTTGATCCTCTACCATTCCGTTCTGTCGAGGTTCTCTTTGAAAGTTTCCTACTGTGGTTGCCATTTCTATAAGCTGCTCTCTTGCTCCATTCGATGTCAAGGAAGAAGATGACTGCTGATTTAAGTTTTCCTAAGTTAGGAAAAATTAAACTACTACTGGTTCTATCCGAATCTCGAATCGAACCTGCCAAAGTTCACCAAGTGAAAGCTTACTGTTTCTGCACTAGTCTATCGAGTTAACTCGGGCCAACTCGGACCAAGTCAACTCAGTGGTCAACTCGGGTCCAGGTCAACCTGACTCGGCCCACTTATTTTTTGCCTCGTTTATACTTGTTCAGATCCCAAGTTCTATACATATTTCTTCTATGACTCAGTTATATTAGTCTACTATTTCACTCGGTTCAACTCGGTTTTCTATCTCCGCCTAGATTATTATTTTGAAGTATAGGTAGCTTATTACTCAGATCAAGCTTATTACTTGGGGCACCACTTCCTGATGGACTCGCTACAAATTATCTCATATGTCGTTATTAATCTTAAGGACTTCTATTATTTACCGGTTATCCACTACTATACAACTACACATGTGGTGCATGTTATTTGGGCATTGGCCCATTTTCGCTACTGCTATTGTGTCTCTTTGATTGAGACATTTTTTTCTGAAGAAGAACTCCTCGGTTGATTGCCTTGGGTTCATTATTTGCTGACTTTTGTCGGCATTGTTTTGTCTAATGTGGAATTTGAATTTCTTAAAAAAATAAAGCATATGGTGGCCTCAACATCTTATTTTCCTCTTTACCCATTAACCTTTGCCAGTCTTTCTCCTACCATCCTTTATTTGACTCTCACTTACCCTTATTGGTCAACCCTTTTGAAGCATTTCTTTGACTGGTCCCTTTTATTCATATGGGTATTTTTAGTCCATTGAAACATTTTATTGGTACTCGTGGGTCTTTATCGTTGTCTTGTGAATGACAGGCATTATCCACTTTAGTGATTATTTTCACTATATTTGTTCGAAATCCTTTGAGTTTGGTTTTGACTTATGTTTTATCACCCATTTCTACCCTTTGAGAGTTTGTGCCTGGGGTCATACTTATCCTTGGGACATCGTGATGGAGAAGCTTATTACTACATATATGTTATTTGGTTCAATTTGAGATCATTGCCATTACCTCCCAGCTTGAGGGGGAGAGTTGGAAGATATGATTTAATTAGGGTGGCACTAATGTAATTAGTTTAAATTTCTTGTCTCTTCTTCACTCTTGTTTGGGTGATGGGTATACTTATAATATTGGTATTTTTGATACCTATAAATATACCGTATGGGAAGGGTTTGGATGAAGTCCAAGACCCTAATTTCCTCCTCACTTTGGACGTGTACCATATTTCTATCCTCTCTTTCTCTTCTCTCTTCTTCCTTCTTCCTTCTTCCTTATTTCTTTTCCCTAGATTACCATCTATGGAATCCTGAAAATGAACACCTTTCTCATACCATCCTTTTTTGACTCTCACATACCCCTTTGGCCCAAACTCTTGTGTGTCGCTTCGGTTGATTTACCTTTTTATATATATGGGTATTTTTAAATCCATTGAGACTTTTTATTGGTACCCTTGGGTTTTTTATCATTTTCTTGTGAATGATAAACATTACCCACTTCAGTGATTATTGTCACTATTTTTGTTCAAAATCCTTTGAAGTTGGTTTTGACTTATGTTTTATCACCCCTTTTTACCTTTTGAGAGTCCATGTCCAGTTTTGTACTTATCCTTGGGACACCATGATGGATGAGATTATTACTACATCTATGTTCTTTTTTTCAAGCTGAGATCATTGCCATTACCTCCCAACTTGAGGGGAAGAAGTAGAAGAAGAAGTACAAGAAAGAGATATTTTATTCCATATGTTGTTGTAATTTTATAGAATAAAATATCTCTTTCTTGTACTTCTCCTTCTACTTCTCCCCCTCAAACTGGGAGGTAATGGCGGTGATCTCAACTTGAAACAAATAACATAGATTTAGTAATAATTTTCTCCATCATAATGTCCCAAGGATAAGTATGAATTTGGAAGCACTCTCAAAAAATAGATGATAAAACATAAGTCGAAACCAACATCAAAGGATTTCGAACAAAAATAGTGAAAATAATCACTAAACTGGGTAATGCTTGTCATTCACAAGAAAAGGGTAAAAAACACAAAGGTACCAATAAAAAGTCTCAATGGATTTAATTTTGTTTTCTTGGAAACAATTTTTTAGCAAAACATTTTGTGGTAATTCAATTTTTGCTTAAAAAATTACCTTCTCCAACTATATGGCTATTTTGTGTATTTTTTCTTGAAACATTGGGAAAGTATTTTTAGTAAAAATACATCTGTAGGGACTATTAGTGCCTCATGTGTCCTGGAAACACATTTCTATCTGAAAATTCTTACTAGGAAAATTTTGTGGTAAGACAATTTTTGGTGATACAAATTACTTTCTACAACTATAAGGCATTGTTAGTGTATTTTTTCAGGAAATGTTGAAAAATTATTTCGAGTAAAAATACGTCTCTGGAGACATTTGGTGCCTCATGTTTGCTAGAAACACTTTTCTAGCTGGAAATGAAAATTCTTATTAGAAATATTGTGGTAAGGCAATTTTTGGTGAAATAAATTATTTTCTACAACCTTAAGGCCTTGTTAGTGCATTTTAAAGAAACATTGGAAAAGTATATCTAGTAAAAATATATTTGCAAGGTCCATTAGTGAATTATATTTGCTAGAAACACTTTTCTAATCGACAATTCTTACCAGGAAAATTTTGTGGTAAGGCAATCTTTGCAGAATAAAATTACATTTTACAACTACAATGCCTTATTAGTGCCTTTTTTGTGGAAGTTTTCGAAAAGTATTTCTTGTAAAAATACGGCTCCAAGAACTATTAGTGCCTCATGTTTCCTGGAAACATTTTTGTAGCTGAAATTTTTTACCAAAAATATTTTGTGGTAAGGCAATTTTTGCTAAAACAAATTACTTTCTACAACTATAAGGCCTTGTTAATGCCTTTTTTTTAGGAAACATTACAAAATTGTTTCTAGTAATAATACGTCTCCACAGACCATTAGTGCATCTTGTTTCCTGGAAACACTTTTCTACACTATTAGGCCTTGTTAGTGGCTTTTTTTTTTTAGGAAACGTTGGCAAAGTATTTTAGTAAAAATACGTCTTTGAGGACCATTAGTGCCTTGTGTAGGTTGTAAAAGTTTTCTAGATGAAAATTCTTACCAGGAAAATTTTGTTGAAACAAATAAATTTCTACAACTATAAGGCCTTGTTAGTACATTTTGTAGGAAATATTGGAAAAATGATCTAGTAAACATATGTCTCCAGGGCCAATTAGTGCCTCTTTTGTCCGGGAAACACTTTTATAGCTGAAAATTCTTACCAAGAAAATTTTGGGGTAAGACAATTTTTGTTGGAACAAATTGCTTTCTACAACTCTAAGGCTTTGTCCGTGTATTTTTTCAGGAATCATTGGAAAAGTATTTCTAGTAAAAATACATTTCCAATGGACCATTAATGCCACATGTTTCTTTGAAACACTTTTAAAGCTGAAAATTCTTACTAGGAAAATTTTGTTGAAACAAAGTACTTTGTACAATTACAAGGCCTTGTTATTGCTGTTTTTAGGAAATATTGGAAAACTATTTCTAGTAAAAATACATATGCAAGGACTATTAGTGCCTCAGGTTTCCTAGAAACAATTTTCTAGCTGAAAATTCTTACTAGGAAATTTTTTTGGTAAGGCAATTTTTCTGAATCAAATTACTTTCTACAACCATAAGGCCTTATTAGTGCATTTTTTTAGGAAACGTTGAAAATTCTTGTTAAGTAGTGGAGCCCAATCAAAACATTATGCTGAACCGCTATTAGGGTTTCATCATCATCACGAAGAAGGATTTTGAGTTGCATCCCGAGAGAGGTTAGAGAAAAACACATGTGAGTGTGTGCGATATCTCTTGTAAACTATTTCATCTTCATAGTGAATTATTCCAGCAATGGAAGATAGGAGATTGCCAAAGATGTTTTGGTTCTAAGGCTATTAGCACCTCCCCCTATTTGGTCAACAGAGGTCCTTCAACACCATGGATTGCAAAGTATCAGAAGAGTTTTGGATCGACAAAGAGGTAAACCTTTCTTTCTTGAAAGTTTTTGGTTGTGTTTCTTATATTCATATTGATTCTACTATTAGGAGTAAACTTGATGCTAAATCTAAGATATATATTTTTTTATTGGCTATGGTCGTACTGAGTTTGATTATCATTTTTGGGATGACCAAAGTCGTAAGGTTATCAAGAGCAAGAATGTGATCTTCAATTAAGGTGCCTTTTATAAAGATAGGTTGAGAATAGATTCTGAGAGTACAAGTAATGAGGCTAAGAAGTCTGACGTGATTCAGTTGAGAGATCTTCCAGTCATTGAGATGGAGAATATTGCTTAGGAAGACTTGAAAAATATACCACCATAAGTAAATCAGGACATTCTTGTGACTAAACGTAGGAGATCTTTTAGATCTAGCAGACCACCACAGAGATACTCCCTTACGTTGAATTATATTTTGTTGACTGATAAAGGTGAACCAGAGAGTTATGAGGAAGCCGTGCAAGTTGATGAATCAACCAAGTGGGAGTTGGCCATGAAGGATGAGATGGATTAATCGTTATACAATCAGACATGGCAATTGACTGAGTTACCAGAAGGGAAGGACTTGAAGAATAAATGGGTGTACCGAATAAAAGATGAAGATGATGGCAACAAGTGGTACAAAGCAAGACTGCATGTAAAGGGCATTCAACAAAAAAAAGGCATTGACTACACTAAGATTTTCTCTCCAGTAGTGAAATTGACTATTATTAGAACAATGTTTCAATTAGTGGCAAATGAAGACTTACACTTAGAGAAGTTGGATGTAAAGACAACATTTCTTCATGGTGATTTGGAGGAAGAAATTTACATGATGCAGACATAGGGTTTCAAAGCACAAGGAAAGGAGAAAATGGTGTGCAAACTTCAAAATATCTTGTATGGTCTTAAATTGGCTTCAAGATAGTGGTATAAGAATTTTGACATCTTCATGAGTAGTATTGGTTTCTTGAGGTGCTAGATGGATCATTGTTGTTATCTAAAGAAGCTTGATGACTCCTACACCATTCTACTACTATATATTGATGACACATTGATAGTAGGTGCTTGTAAATAGGAAATAGATAAGGTGAAAAGAGAGTTGTCCAAGAAGTTTGCAATTAAGGATTTGGGTGCTGACAAAGATTTCTAGACGAGTGAAGCCTGATGAGAACACCCAACGTCCACCACTGAAGGCTGACAGAACATCCAGGATAAGAGCTCCCAACTCAGAGTTTGCATGGACAGAACCATCACCAAATGAGACTGACAACACAACCAAGAGCAACAGTTCCAAGCTCTGAGTTTGGTGGACAGAAACACCACCACAAGAGGCTGACAGAATAGCCAAGGAGAAGAGCATCAAGCTTTGAGTTTATTGTGAGCAAGAAGACACCAAGGAGGCTGGAAAAATGGGATTGCGGCTCCCTTCTTCTTCTTTACTATTTAAACTTAGGGTTAGGTAAATTACAATACAGCCCATGGGCTAAATACAATGCAACCCAGCCCAACTAATCCCTTTCTAATTAACCTATGTACATGTCATAATTTATACAAAAAATATTAACATAAAACTTATCTTATATACATTCCAACATATGGTAACATCCCCCCTCAAATTGATGTTGGGAAGTCAACTAGCAACAATTTGCCAATATGAAAATTATGTTGGGGTTGAGACAATGTTTTGGTGAAGACATCAACCATTTGAAGATCCAAAGAGATGTATGGAAGAGATATTACCCGGCGCTCCAAAGTGTCATGGATAAAGTGACAATCAACCTCAATGTGATTGGTGCGCTCATGAAAAACACTGTTGGCAACAATTAGAATAGCACTCCTATTATCCGCATGGAGAGGTATAGGGATAGTCTGAAGAATAGAGCTCAACAAGAAAACTGCGTAGCCATATAATTTTAGAACAAACAGTAGACATGGCATGATACACGGCCTCTATAGAGGACTTGGACACCCGGTCTTGTTTCTTACATTTCCAAGAAATCAATGCATCCCCTAAAAACACACACCAACCTGTAGTAGAGCAATGGGTATCGGGGCACCCAGCCCAATCAACATCATTGTAGGTATCAAGTTGAAGCATGTAGCCTATAGAAAAAAATAATCCACGAGTAGGAGAACCTCGCAAATAGTGGATGATGTGCTAAATTGCCGCAAGATGAAGATGCTGAGGAGAAGACATAAATTGACGAACCTGATGAACGACACAGGAGATGTCGGGATGAGTTGTGGTCAAGTATATGAAACTCCCAACTAGGCGTCGATAGATAGTAAGATCATCAAGAAGAGCCCTTCATCTTTCCTATATTTGACATTGACATCCATAGGAGTAGCGATCAATGAAGTGTCCTCCAAACTAGATAGAGTAATAATATTTTGAATATATTTATGATGGTTTAAGAAAATACCGTTGGGTCGATGACGTACTTCCATCCCTAAGAAGTACGTGAGCTGGCCAAGATCCTTCATAAGAAAAGTTGCATGCAACACCTGCTGAAGCTTAGTAATTAGGCTAGAGTCAGTGCCAGTAATGATAATGTCATCCACATAAACCAAGAGAATGACCATGCCCGCGATAGATTTGTGATAGAAGATAGTTCATTTTTTCAGGGAACGTTGGAAAAATATTTTTAGTAAAAATATGTTTATGGGAACCATTAGTGCCTCATGTTTCCAAGAAACACTTTTCTTGCAGAAAATTCTTACAAGAAAATTTGTTGGTAAGACAATTCTTTCGTAATCAAATTACTTTCACTATAAGGCCTTGTTAGAGCATTTTTTAGCAAACGTTGAAAATTCTTACCAGAAAAATATGTAGTAAGGCAATTTTTTGCTGAAACAAATTTCATTTTACAAATTTCAGGCCTTGTTAGAGCCTTTTTTTTAAAGAAATGTTGGAATATTATTTTGTAGTAAATATACATCTCTAGGGACCATTAATGCCTCATGTTTCCAGGAAACACTTTTTTAGCTAAAAATTATTTCTAAGAAAATTTTGTGGTAAAGCTATTTTTACTTAAACAAATTACATTCTATAACATTATGGTTGTCTTAGTGCTTTTTGTTTTTCAAAAAGCATTGGAAAAATATTTTTTAGTAACTCCTTGGATCATTAGTGCTTCAAGTTTCCCTGAAACACGTTTCTAGTTAAAATTTCTTACCTTGAAAATTTTTAGGTAAGGCATTTTTTTATGAAACTAATTACTTTCTACAACTACAAGGTCTTGTTAGTGCCTTTGTTCATTAAATGTTGGAAAAATAGTTCTTGTTAAAATACGTCTCCAGGAACCATAAGTGCCTCAAGTTTCCTAGAAACTCCTTTCTCGTCAAGAATTCTTAACAAGAAAATTTTGTGCTAAGAAATGTTTTGCTATAAAAAATTATTTTCTACAACTATAATGTGTTGTTAGTGTATTTTTAAGGAAACACTGGAAAAGTATTTCTAGTAAAAATACATCTCTAGAGACCAATAGTTCCTCATATTTCCTCGAAACACTTTTCAATATGAAAATTCTTACCAAGAAAATTTTGCTGAAACAAATTAATTTCTACAACTACAAGGCCTTGTAAGTGCACTTTTTTTAGGAAAAGTTGGACAAGTATTTCTAGTCAAAATTCATCTTCATGGACCATTAGTGCTTCATGTTTTCTGGAAACACTTTTCTAGCCAAAAATTCTTACTAGGAAATTTTTTTGGTAAGCCATTTTTTTTCTAAATAAAATAACTTTCAAATACTATAAGACCTTGTTGTGGTAAGAATTTTTTGCCGAAATAAATTACTTTCTATAACAGTATGGCCTTGGTAGTGCCTTTTTTCCAGGAAACATTGGAAAAATATTTTCTAGTAAAAATATGTCTCCTTGGACCATTAGTGCCTCATGTTTCCTTGAAAAACTTTTGTAACTAAAAATTCTTTCGTCTAAATTTTTTTTTCTGAAACTAATTACTTTCTACTACTTTTAGGCCTTATTAGTTCCTTTTTTCTTGAAATGTTGGTAAATTATTTCTTGTAAAAATACGTCTTTAGGGACCATAACTGCCTCATGTTTATTGGAAACACTTTTCTAGCAGAGAATTCTTACCAAAATTATTTTTTATAAAGCAATTTTCGCTGAAACAAATTACTTCCTACAACTAGAAGGTCCTGTTAGTGCATTTTTTCAGGAAACATTCAAAAAATATTTCAAGTTAGGATACGTCTCCAGGGACCATTAGTGCCTCATGTTTCTTGGAAACATTTTTCTAGTCGAAAATTATAATTCATAAAACAATTTTTACAGAAACAAATTACTTTATACAACTATATGGCCTTGTTACTGAATTTTTATTTGAAACATTGGAAAAGTATTTCTAATAAAAATATTTCTCATGATAAGTACCTCATGTTTACTAGAAATACTTTTCTAGCTGAGAATTTTTACTAGGAAAATTTTGTGGTGAGGTAATTTTTGCTAAAACAAATTACTTTCTACAATTATAAGGCCTTGTTAGTGACATTTAAAAGAAATTTTGGGAAACTATTTTTAGTAAAAATACGTCTCCAGGGACCATAAGTGCATGTTTCCTGGAAACACTTTTTGTTTGAAGATGGGCACCAGCTCACACGACCAGGGAAGACCCACATATCTAAGAGTATTATAAGAGAGACCACTACCCCCTTGTAACTCACAAAACCATCATTATCTTACCATCACGTCCTAGAAGAGTTCTAATTTGAGTTATGTTTGTGTTTTATCTATATTGAGTTATTTAATTATTCTAGGACTTATCTTTAAGTGTTAGAGATTGGGTGTAATTGGGACAAATGTAGTTTTATTATAATTGGACACTACTACCTTCCTCTATTATAAATAGAGGTTCATGTACTCTGATTATAATAAGTTAATGAAGTCAATGAAGTATTTCTATTTTCCTTAAATTCAATACTTTTCTAGCAGCATATTCTTACTAGGTAAATTTTGTGGTAAATCAATTTTGGCTACAACAAATTACTTTCTCTAACTATAAGGCCTTTTTCGGGTATTTTTTCATGAAATGTTATAAATCTATTTCTAGTAAAAGTATGTCTCTCGGGACCATTAGTTCCTGATGAGCCCTGGCAAAACATTTCTAGTTGAAAATTCTTACTAAAAAAATTTTGTGGTAAGACAATTTTTGGTGAAACCACCGTACTTTCTACAAATATAAGGCATTGTTTGTGCATTTTTTAAGGAAACATTGGAAATGTATTTCGAGTTAAAATACATCTTCAGAGATATTTAGAACCTCATGTTTCCTGGAAACACTTTTCTAGCTAAAAATTCTTACCAGGAAAATTTTGTGGTAAGGCAATTTTTATTAAAACAAATTACTTTCAAAATTTATAAGAGCTTGATAGAGCCTTTTTTAAGGAAAAATTGGAAAACATAAATTTAGAAAAAATACATCTCCAGGGTCCATTAGTGACTCATCTTTGTTGGAAACACTTTTCTAGCATAAAATTCTTACATGACAATTTTGTGGTAAGACAATTTTTGCTGAAAAAAATTATGTTTTACAACTATAACTCCTTGTTAGTGCATTTTTTTCAGGAAATGTTAGAAAATATTTCTAGTAAAAATACATCTCCGAGGACTATCTCTTGTTTCCTGGAAACACTGTTCTAGCAAAAAATTCTTACTAAAATTTGTTTTGGTAAGTCAATTTTTGCTGAAATAAATTACTTTCTAAAACTTTAACCCCATGTTAGTGCCTTTTTTTTGGAAAAATTAGAAAAGTACTTCTAGTAATAATATGTCTCCACAGACCATTAGTGCCACATGTTTCTTGGAAACACTTTTGTAGTCGAAAACAATTACTAGGAAAAATTTGTGGTAAGGAAATTTTTGCTAAAACAAATTACTTTCTACAACTATTAGGCCTTTTTAGTGCCTTTTTTTTAGGAAACATTGGCAAAGTATTTCAATTAAAAATACGTCTCTAGGGACAATTTTGTAGGAAAATTCTTTGCAAAAAAATTTTGCTAAAAAAAATTACTTTCTACTACTAAAAGACCTTGTTAGTACATTATTTAGGAAACATTGTAAAAGTATTTTTAGTAAAAATACCTATCCAGGGACCTTTAGTGCCTCATGTTTCCTTGAAAAAAATTTCAAGCAAAAAATTCTTACAAGGAAAATTTTACTAAAACTAATTACTTTGTACAACTACAAGGCTTGTTAATGTATTTTTTAGGAAATGTTGGAAAAGTATTTCTAGCAAAAACACGTATGCAAGAAAAACGTTTCTAGCTGAAAATTCTATCTTGGAAATGTTTTTGCTCAAGGCGTTTTTTTTTAATCAAATTACATTTTACAACTGTAAGGCCTTCTTAGTGCTTTTTTTTTCAGGAAATGTTGGAAAAGTATTTCTAGAAAAAAAATATCTCCAGGGATCATTAGTGCCTCATGTTTCCAGGAAACACTTTTCTAGCGGAAAATTATTAAAAGGAAAATTTTGTGCTAAAACAATTTTTACTAAAACAAATAACTTTCTGCAACTTATAGCCTTGTACGTGTACTTTTTTTAGTAAACCTTGGAAAAGTATTTGTAGTCAAAATATGTGTCCATGGACCATTAGTGCCTCCTGTTTTTCTCCAAACACTTTTCAAGCTGAAAATTTTCTACTCAAAAAATTTTACTGGAACAAATTACTTTCTACAACTACAAGGCTTTGTTATTGTATTTTTTCTTGAAACATTGGAAAAATATTTCTTTTAAAAATACATCTGTAGGGACCATTAGTGCCTCATGTTTCCTGAAAACACTTTTCTAGCGAAAAATTCTTACTAGGTAACTTTTTTGGTAAGCCAACTTTTTTTTGAATCAAATTACTTTTAACAACTATAAGGCCTTGTAAGTGCATTTTTTTTGGAAACATTGAAAAATTTGACCAGGAAAATATTGTGGTATGGCAATTTTTGGTGGAGAAAATTACATTTTAGCCCTATAAGGCCTTATTAGTGCCTTTTTTAGGAAATGTTGGAAAATTATTTCTTGTAATAATATGTCTCCAGGGACCATTAATGCCTCATGTTTCTTGGAAATACTTTTCTAGCAAAACATTTTACCAGGAAATTTTTTGAGGTAAAACATTTTTTGCTAAAAAAAATTACTCTCTACAACTTTATGGCCTTGTTAGTTCCCTTATTCATGAAACGTTGGAAAAATAATTCTTTTAAAAATACGTCTCCAAGGACCATAAGTGCATATTTTATGGAAACATGTTTCTAGCAAAGAATTCTTACCTGGAAAATTTTGTGGTAACACAATTTTTTTTGAAACAAATTACTTTCTACAACTACAAAGCCATGGTTGTACCTTTTTTTAGGAACATTTGCACAGTATTTCTTGTGAAAATGTCTCTAGGGACCATAACTACATCATCTTTCTTGAAAACACTTTTCTTGTTAAAAATTCTTATGTGGAAAATTCTTTGTTAAGCCAATTTTTGCTTAAAAAAATTACTTCCTGCAACTATAAGGTCATGTCAGTGCATTTTTTCAAGAAACATTGGAAAATTATTTCAAGTAAAAATATGTCTCCTAACAACATAAGTGACTCATGTTTGTTGGAAAAACATTTCTAGCTAAGAGTTTTTACCAGAAAAATTTTGTGGTGAGGCAATTTTTCTGAAACAAATTACTTTCTACCACTATAAGGCCTGGTTAATGCCTTTTTTGTAGTAAATATTGGAGAAATACTTTTAGTAAAAACACGTCTCTAGGGACCACTAGTGCATGTTTCTAGGAAACGTTTTCTAGCAGAAAATTCTTACTAGGAAAATTGTGGTAAGTCATTTTTTGGTGAAGCAATTTAGTTTCTCCAACCATATAGCTTTTTTCTTGTATTTTTCATAAAACATTTGAAAAATATTTCTAGTAAAAATATGTCTCCATGGACCATTAGTGCCTCATGTGTTCTGGCAACACATTTCTAGTTGAAAATTTTGTGGTATGTTATTATTGGTGAAACCACAATACTTTATATAACTATAAGGCATTGTTTGTGCATTTTTTGAGGTAACACTTTTCAAGCAAAAAATTCTTACCTCAAGTTTCCTAGAAACACTTTTCAAGCAAAAAAATCTTACCAAGTGTTGGAAGATAGGGCCCAAGCCCACACGACCAAGGAAGGCCCACATATATAAGAGTATTATAAGATAGGCCACATGACCAAAGAAGATCTACAAGATGGGCCCAAACCCATAAAAAGTAGGACCCACAATGGTTACCATGAGCTGGCATCCTTATCACATCAGTAGGAAAATCAAGAAGGTTTCACAAAAGTATCTTATCTTATGGTCACGTCAAAGAAGAGTTTTATTTTGAGTTATGTTTGTCTTTTATCTATATTGAGTTATTTAATTATGTTAGGAACTATCTTTAAGTGTTAGAGTTTGGGTGTAATTGGGACAAGGGTAGTTTTATTGTAATTGGACTCTACTACCTTCCTCTATTATAAATAGAGGTTCATGTACTCTGAATACAAAAAGTTATTGATGTCAATGAAGTATTTAACTTTTCCATGACTTCAACGTGGTATCAGAGCAGGTTCTGTGTGTTGACTTGGTCAACTTACGGAGGTAATGTGATCCTTTTCTCTAAACCCTAAACCCTAAGTGTAGTTAGTAGTTATTTTTTTCAATCCCTATATTGTAGATTTCCTTACGATTTTTACCTCTATACGGAGTTTTTCATATTAAAAATTATATATTTACAGAAATATATTTTAGTCTACTTTCCAAATAAAAATGATTTGTTCCAATCGGAGTTATCTACAGAAAGATGTCAATATTTGAATGAGCGAAGATCAGATTGCAAAAAGGTTCGAGCAACAACAACAATC
The DNA here is from genome assembly GCF_029961685.1 of Aristolochia californica. NCBI lineage: Eukaryota > Viridiplantae > Streptophyta > Magnoliopsida > Piperales > Aristolochiaceae > Aristolochia > Aristolochia californica. The sequence continues at coordinate 29,385,296 of NW_027182279.1, read as the reverse complement.
TTCATATTGCGAGGTATTTTTTGCTATCAAGAACCAGACTTTATATGGTGAAATATATATATCAAAAGAAATATCTGTAAGTTTATTCTTTTAACTATTCAACCAATTTTTTTATCTGAGTTATCTACAAAGATAAATCGATATTTGAAACAGAAAAGGTCAGATTGAAAAAGAGGTTCGACCGACAACAAAAAGCTTCAAATTCTGAGGTAATTTATGCTATCAAGAAAGAGACTTTATATGGAGAATTATACATCAAAAGAAATATACGTAAGTTTATTTTCTTACCTATTCAACCAATCCTTAGTATGATCTTTTTATAAGGAGATATTGATCTTTGAAGAGTCAATGATCATTCTGGAAAAAACTGGAGAAATAGTATTTAGTTCGGCCAGATGACAGAGACCGAAATATATCAGATTATTTATCTTCTGAAAATTATATTTTATGAAGCTAAGTTATAATTGGATGAAATGTATTTAAGTCTACTTTTAGAAGGAAAACATTTCATGTCAATCTGATCTATATTGAAAGATATATTCGAATTGGAAGAAGCAAAGGTCATGCTGGTATTCTGTTACATTGAAAATCCTAATTTAAGCCAATTGTTTTGCGTCACTATTTGAGTTGATATATCAGAAAAATATCTCACTTCTCCCTGGTTTGAGGGCTTATTTATACATCTCACTTATTTTGGCTTATTGCTACATCTATGATATTTGGTTCAAGTTGCGATCACTTATGATACTTGGTTCAAGCTGGAATCACTTATTGCTACATCTATAATATTTGGTTTGTGTTATATGTGTTGGAAGATGGATGTGTTATATACAGTTACCGCTATTATGTCTCTTTGGGGACATTATTTTATGGGTTCTCTTTCGTGTTCTATATCATAATTAGGAAACCATGACGGAGGAACTTATTATCAAACATAACTCAAACTAAAACTCTTCTTTGACGTGACCGTAAGATAAGATACTTGTGCGAGTCCTTCTTGATCTTCCAACTGATGTGATAAGGATGCCAGCTCATGGTAATCATTGTGGGTCCTACTTCTTATGGGTTTGGGCCCATCTTGTGGGCCTTCCTTGGTCGTGTGGCTCATCATATAATAATCTTAGATATGTGGGCCTTCCTTGGTCATGTGGGCTCGAGCTTATCTTCCAACATAACTAGAAGGCAACATTAGTGTTTTTTTAGGAAACGTTGGAAAAGTATTTCTAGTAAAATTATGTCTCCAGGGACCATTACTGCCTCATGTTTCCTGTAAACGGTTTTTTAGATGAAAATTCTTACCTTGAAAAGTTTTTGGATAGGAATTTTTGCTAAACAAAATTATTTCTACATCTATAAGGCCTTGTTAGTGCCTTTTTTTTAGGAAATGTTGGAAAAATATGTCTAGTAAAAATACGTCACCAGAGACCATTAGTACTCTTGTTTCTCTCAATCACTCTTGTAGAAAAAAATTTATACCAGGCAAATTTTGTGTCAGGCATTTTTTTATGAAACAACTATAAGTCCTTGTTAGTGCATTTTTATCAAGAAACGTTGGAAAAGTATTTCTAGTAAAAATTTCTCTAGGGACCATTAGTGCCTCATGTTTCTTGGAAATACTTTCGTAGCAAAAAATTCTTACTAGGAAAAATTTCTTGTGACACAATTTTTGCATAAACAAATTACTTTGTAAAATTATAAGGCCTTTTAGTATCATTTTTCAGGAAACGTTGGAAAAATATTTCTTTTAAAAATACCTCTTCTGAGATCATTAGTGCCTAATGTTTCTTGGAAATTTTATTGAAGGTGAAAATTCTTACGAGTAACATTTTGCTGAAATAAATTACTTTCTACAACTATAAGTCCTTGTTAGGCCATTTTTAAGGAAATGTTGGAAAAATATTATTAGTAAAAATACGTCTCTAGGAACCATTATTGCCTCATGTTTCCAGGAAACACTTTTCTAGCTGAAAATTCTTACTAGGGAAATTTTGTCGAAACAAATTGTATTCTACAACTATAAGGTCTCTTTAGTGCCTTTTTTCAGGAAACGTTGGAAAAGAATTTCTAGTAAAAATATGTCTGGGACTATTAGTACCCCATGTTTCCTAGAAACGTTTTTCCAAATTAAAATTTTTAGCATGAAAATTTTGAGGTAGACAATATTTTTTGAAGGAAATTACATTTTACAATTATAAGGCCTGGTTTGTGTATTTTTTCAGGAAACGTTGAAATTTTTTTGTCAAAATATTTCTCGAGGTACCATTAGTGCCTCATGTTTTCTAGAAACACTTTTCAATCCAAAAATTCATACCAAGAAATTTTGCTGAAACAAATTATTTTCAACAACTATAAAGCCTTGTTAATGCAAATTTTTAGAAAGCGTTGGAAAAGTATTACTTGTGAAAATAAGTCTCCAGTAACCATTATGTTAAATTTTGGAGCGTAATCAATATGCCCTATGTTGAGTTAGGCGCTGTTGCTATGGTTTTATCACTCAGAATAAGATCCTCAATTGGCGACCGAGAAGAGGTTAGAGAAAAACCACCTGTAAGCATGTGCGATTTCTCTTGTAAACTATTTCATCTTTATCGTAGATTACTACAGCGACGGAAGACAGGACGTAGTCTCACCTTGAGGCAAACCTATATAAATATGTTGAATTTAGGACCCCATTACTGATATCTCGAGCAAGGTGAGAGAGGGAAAAAGAAAAAGAAGGAGAGAGAAAGCTGTCGGGTAGAGAAGAGAGAAGAAGAAAAAAGAAGAAAGAGTATATGCAAGAAGAGAACTCTACACGAGAGAGAGAGAGAGAGAGAGAGAGAGAGGAGAACTCCTTCCTTTGATGATTTTATTCCAAGTACAAGCTCCTCTATTCATAGTAGAGGAGTGATAGAGTCCAAGATCACATTCCAAAGATAACTCACCTAATTTAGAAGTCTAACATTTAACTCTAACCCTTCTATAAGGACGTGACCCTAGGCTGAAGATGCTAGCTATGCTATATCTTTGTGGGTCCCACTTGATTTTCCAGCTCATGTGATAAGGATACCATCTCATGGTATCTTTGTGAGTCCCACTAGATCTTAAAATCTTCCAACTCATTCAAATTGTGTGATGACTTCTCTTGGCTTCTCACGTCCTCATGGTGGGTCCCACCAGCTCGTGCAACCATGGTGGGTCCCACATTTTTCTTGTAGAAAATACTTACCAGGGAAATTTTGTGGTATTTTTTGGATGATAGGCCCAAGCCCACACGATCAATGAAGGAAAACATATCTATGAGTATTATAAGATGGGCCACACAACCAAGGAAGGCCCACAAGATGAGCCCAAGCATATAAGACCATGATTACCACATGCTGGCATGTTTATCATATAAGTTGGAAGATCAAGAAGGACTCACAAAGACATCTTTATCTTATGGTCACATCCTAGAAGAGTTCTAGTTTTGAGTTATGTTTGTCTTTTATCTATATTGAGTTATTTAATTATGCTAGGACTTATCTTTAAGTGTTAGAGTTTGGGTGTAATTGGAACAAGATAGTTTTATTGTAATTGGACTCTACTAGCTTCCTCTATTATAAATAGATGTTCATGTACTCTAATTATAATATGTCAATGAAGTCAATAAAGTATTTTATCTTTTCCATAAATTCAACATGGTATCAGAACAGGTTCTATGAGTTGACTTGGTCAACCCAGAAAGATAATGAGATCCATTTCTCTAAACCCTAAACCCTAAGTCTAGGTTCGTGATTTTTTTAAGTCCCTACACCTATAGTTTTCTTTGATTTTTTCACTTCTGTACTGAGATTTTCATATTGAAAATTATAAATTGATGGAAATATATCTGAGTCTACTTTCTAAGGAAAAATTATTTTTTTCGATCGGAGTTATCTACAAAGAGAAATTGATATTTTAATGATCGTAGATCAGATTACGAAAGAGGTTCGAGCTGCAGCAAAAAGTTTCAATTTCAAAGATATTTTATGCTATCAATAACGAAACTTTATATGGAGATATATATATTAAAAGAAATATCTGTAAGTATATTATCTTAAATATTCATTCAATTTTAAATCGGAGTTATCCAGGAAAAAAACTTTTCTAGCTGAAAATTTTTACCAGAAACTATTGTGGTAAAATAATTTTTGCTGAAACAAATTACTTTCTACAACTATAAGGCCTTGTTAGTGCATTTTTTCAAGAACGTTGGAAAAAAATATTTAGTGAAAATACGACCCTGGGACCATTACTGCCGCATGTTTCCAAGAAACATTTTTTCGTTTTGAAAATTCTAACCATGGAAATTTTGTGAGAAAGATATTTTTGATGAAACAAATTAGTTTCTAAAACTATATGGCCTTGTTAGTACATTTTGTTGGAAACTTTGTAAATGTATTTCTAGTAAAAATGTGTCTCTAGGGATCAGTAGTATATCATGTTTCTTGGAAACACTTTTCAAGTTGAAAATTCTTACATGAAAAATTTTGTTGGAACAAATTACTTTCTACTACTATATGACCTTGTTAGTGCATTTTTTCAGGAAACGTTGTCAAAGTATTTATAGTAAAAATACGTTGCCATGAACCATTAGTGCCTAATGTTTCTTGGAAAACACTTTTCAAGCAGAAAATTCTTACTTGGAAAACTTTGCTAAAACAAATTACTTTCTATAACCATAAGGTTTTTTTTATGAATTTTTTTTTTGAGGAAACATTGGAAAAGTATTTATAGTAGAAATATGTCTCCAAGGACCATTAGTGCCTCATGTTTTCTGGAAACAGTTTTCTACCTAAAAATTCTTACCAAAAATCTTTTTTGGAATAGCAATTTTTGCCGAAAAAATTGTTTTCTACAGATATAAGGCCTTGTTAATGTATTTTTTTTAAGAAATGTTGGAAAAATATTTCTACTAAAAATAAAAATTCAATGACCGTCCATGCCTCATATTTCCATGAAACACTTTTCAAGCTGAAAATTCTTACGAGGAAAATTTTGTAACAAGACATTTTTTTGCTGAAAAAAATCATATTTTACTACTATAGAGCCTTGTTAATGCCTCTTTTCAGGAAACCTAAAAAAATATTTCAAGTAAAAATACATTTCAGGGGACCATTAATACCTCATGTTTCTATGAATCACTTTTATTGTTGAACATTTCTACATAGAAAATTTTGGTGAAAGGAAATCTTTCCTGAAACAAATAACTTTTTACATTATTAAGGCCTTGGTAATACCTTTTTTCAGAAACTTTGAAAATATATTTATAGTAAAAATACGTCTCCAGGGTCCATTAGTGCCTCATGTTTCCTTGAAACACTATTCTAGTTGAAAATTCTTACCAGGAAAATTTTGATGTAAAACATTTTTTTTATGAAAAAAAATTACTTTTAACAACTACAAGGCCTTATTAGTACATTTTTTTCAAGAAATATTGGAAAATTATTTCTAACAAAATTACATCTCTAGTGACTATTAATGCTTCATATTTCCTAGAAACACATTTCTTACTGAAAATTCTTTCTAGGAAAATTTTGAGGTAAGGCAATTTTTGCAAAAACAAATTGTTATAATGTGTGACTCACCATGGGCACACAAGCAGTTGGGACCCACCACGAGCTCGAGAGATGTCAACAAGAGTCTTCATACAAATTGGCTCGAGCTAAGAGATAAGGAACATGTGCTGAAATAGAATATAAGATTAGAAGTGGGACCCACAAAGATACCACGTGCTGGTACCTCTATCTTCATGAGCTGGAAGATCATATGGGATTCACAAGATAAGACCAGGAGCTGGCTCTCTAACTTGATTCACGTGCTTAAATAAGGAGTTAGTCTTTTTAATAAATAATGTAATCTTATAATAATAGGCTTATCTTAGAGAGTTCTAGTTGGAATGTAATTAGGAGTCCTAAGGTTAGTTGTACATGGACTCTATCACCTCCTCAACTATAAATAGGGGTGATTGTAACTCGGAAATATCAAGCAAGTTTCTGTTTTTTTCTCCTCTCTTGTGTGAAGTACTCTCTCTCTCTCTCTCTCTCTCTTATCTCCCTTATTTTCCTTCTCTTCTCTCTCTACCCGAGAGCTTTTCTCTTTTTCCATTTTTATTTCTCTCTCCCCTTGCTCGAGGTATTATTCATGGGGTCCTAAATTCAACATGGTATCAGCTACAAATTTAGGATCCCCATTATGCTCTATGAAGATATGATTAAAAGCTGCTCATAGAAGGCTCCTTATGAAGCAAGATTGAAGCTCATGAGATAAGTATTTATTTTTTATATTATTAATTTTATGCTAATATTTTTCAGTATTAAGAGGTGATTTAGAGATGTCCTTATGCATGTTTTCATCTTATGAAATTATGAGAAAATATGCATCTTGGATTATCTTCGATTAGAAGAGATTATCAGTTTGCATAATACTTTGACCGAGACCAGTTCATATTGGATTTTTTTAATAAATCTATGGGAACAAGATTCCTAGATAAGAAGGATTATGTTGAGCATTTTATGAGTAATTATCCATTCAAATTAATTAATTAGCATTTTTCTAAGCATCGCCATTAATGAAGTTGGTTATAGCCTTCCACTTGGTCATATTTTGATTACTTGATTGGAAGACTATTGTACTTGATTTTACTACTATGGCTGAAGATAATATGAGTCACAAGAATGACCTCATAGTCACCACTGTACCCTTATGGGGGGTATCAAATTTTATGAACTAGTCCAAATTTTTTCGTCGGTTTCTTATCACTAAAAGGACCTACTTGGTCATCTCACCAACAGTGGACCACATATTGATGAAGGTTGTTGAACTTATTGAAAAGAGAAATACTTCATTGACTTCATTAACTTGCTGTAATTAGAATACATGAACTTCTATTTATAATAGAGGACAGTGGTAGAGTCCAATTAAAATAAAACTACCCTTGTCCCAATTACACCCAAACTCTAACACTTAAAGATAAGTTCAAGCATAATTAAATAACTCAATAAAGATCAAAGACAAACCTAACTCAAACTAAAACTCTTCTAGGACGTGACCATTAGATAAAGATACTTTCTTGAGTCCTTCTTCATCTTTCAACTGATGTGATAAGTATGCCAGCTCATGGTAATCATTATGGGTCCTACTTCTTATGGGCTTGGGCCCATCTTGTGAGCCTTCTTTGGTCATTTGGCCCATCTTATAATACTCTTAGATATGTGGGTCTTCCTTGGTCATGTGAGCTTGAGCCCTATCTTCCAACACTCCCTCAAGATGGGGGTGAGAGAACATCAAGAACTCCTAGCTTCCAACAAAATGATGTATAGGATCATTTTGTATAAAATGGCTGTCCGCCAATCTTCCAACACTCCCCCTCATGCTAGTGCTCTCTTCCTTGAGACCCAACTAGCCAATTCAGGGGGGGTATAACATAGATGCAATAATAAGTTCCTCCATCATGGACTTCCTACCACAAATAATTTTGATATTGTCACGGGGATGAAGTTTCTCCATCATGGACTTCCAACCACAAATAATTTTGATTTTTTGACTAGGATGAAGTTCCTCTGTAATAGACTCCCAACCACATATAATTTTGATATTTTTGATGGGGATGAAGTTCCTTCGTCATGGAACCCTAACCAAAAATAATTTTGATCTTTTTGATGGGGATGAAATAAATGATAATATGAGGTCACCTCTTCTTCAATAATAATGTCCCCAAAGAGACATAATAACTAAAACTGAATATAACACGACCATCTTGCAACACATATAACATGAGCCAAAATAATAAACCTTGTAGAAGGACCCATGAAATAATCATAATCTGATATAAATATTTTTTCTTAGATGCAAAAGCTTCATCTTTTGTGCTTCCCTTTTCTTGAATATTTTGGTCACATAAACTCATCCACAACATAAGGAATAAAATACCTTTTTCTTGTACTTCTTGTACTTCTCCCCCTCAAGCTGGGAGGTAATGGCAGTGATCCCAACTTGAACCAAATATCATAGATGTAGCAATAAGCCCAAAAAATAGAGATGTATAAATAAGCCCTCAAACCAGGGAGAAGTCAAATATTTTCTTAATAAATCAAATTAAAAAGTGACGCAAAAAAATGGGCATAAATTTTGATTTTTCAATACAACAGAATACCAGCATAGCCTTTGATTCTTCTAATGAGAATGTTTATTTAAATATAGATTAGATTGACATGAAATTTTCTTCTTATGAAAATATAATTAAATAACTTTAATCCAAGTATAACTTCTCTTCATAAAATATAATTATCAACAGATAAATAATTTGATAGATTTCGGTCTCTATCATCTTACCGAACTAAGTATTGTTTCTCCTTTTTTTACAGAATAAGCATTGACTCTTCCAAGATCAATATCTCCTTAAAAAAACACATGGTGAGAATTGGTTGAATAGTTAAGAAAATAGACTTACATATCTTTCTTTTGATATATAATTCTCCAATAAAGTCTCTTTCTTGATATAAAAAAATACCTTAGAAATTGAAGCTTTCTACTACTGCTCGAACCTCTTTTGCAATCAAACCTTTGCTGCTTCAAATATCAATTTATCTTTTTAGATAACTCAGATAAAAAAATTGGTTGAATAGGTAAAATAATAGACTTAAATATATTTTTTATATATATTTATCCAAATCTAGTTCTTGATAGCATAAAATACCACGGAAGCAGAAGCTTGCTGTTGTTGCTCAAACCTTTTTTCAATCTGATCTTCGGTCATTCAAATATTGATATCTCTCTGTAAATAACTCTAATTTGAAAGAATAGTTTTATTTCAAAAGAAGACTCAAATATCTTTCCGCCAATATATATTTTGCATATGTAAATCTCAGTAAAGAGGTGGAAAATGCAAAAAACATTTTGGGTGTAGGGACTGAAAAAAATATAACTATGAACCTAGACTTAGGGTTTAGGGTTTAGAGAAAAGGATCACATTACCTCAGTGGGTTGACAACGTCAACTCACAGAACCTGCTCTGAACCATGTTGAATTTATGAAAAAGAGAAATACTTCATTGACTTCATTAACTTGTTGTAATCAGAGTACATAAACCTCTATTTATAATAGAGAAAGGTAGTAGAGTCCAATTACAATAGAACTACCCTTGTCCCAATTACACCCAAACTCTAACACTTAAAGATAAGTCCTAGCATAATTAAATAACTCAATATAGATCAAAGACAAACCTAACTCAAGCTAAAACTCTTCTATGACATGACCATTCAATAAAGATACTTTCTTGAGTCCCTCTTGATCTTCCAATTGATGTGATAAGGATGCCAGCTCATGGTAAACATTGAGGGTCCTACTTCTCATGGGATTGGGCCCATCTTACGGGCCTTCTTTTGTCATTTGGTCCATATTATAATACTCTTAGATATGTGGGCCTTCCTTGGTCATGTGGGCTTGAGCCTTGTCTTCCAACAAAGATGTTATATTCTATACCAAATGGTTAAAGAAGGATACATTGGTTATTAGTTGGCTTATTAACAGTATGGAAGAACATATCTCCAATAATGTCATTCACCTATAGACGGATAAAAAAATATGGGATACATGCGCCAAGTTGTATTCAAGTGCCGACAACTTACAAAGGCCATAAAATATTTTATAACAGATGCTTACCACCAAACAAGGGGACACTATACATGAATATTTGGCTCGATTTAGAGGATTTCTTTAAGAATAGAAACTTGCCCAGGCAATCTCTATCCAAGATAAATAGAAGAGGCCTTGATAACTTCCATATGCCTTGCTAACATTAAACCGCATCTTGAAGTTATTAAGACTCACCTTAGCTCTTCCGCAGTTCCTTTTGTGATGTATGTGCTACATTTTTCCGTATTCCAGATGCTTCTCCCTCTACTACTGAAATACCATCCGCTATGTACTCTGGACATAGGGGAACACCATTTGACCAAGGCCAAGGCCAAGGCAGAGGTAAATTTTATAGAGGTGGAAGATGTAGAGGTAGACGGACGAGTTTTGACCAAATAGATGGGAAGGAATGCACCCATTGTAAGGGATATGACCACACTAGAGAAACATGCTTTCACCTGAAGGAATGCTCTATATGTGGTAGATTGGGCCACTCTCATGAAAGATGTTATAAAGCTAATGAGAATAAGGTTAACCAAGAATTAGTGAGTGATACAAAAGTAGAGCAGTCTACCACAACAACTACAAAGAATACACTTACTTATGAAGACTATGAACTGTTCTAGAAAATTAAAACCATGATGGGGTCCATCCCAAGTACTTCTTCACCAACCGCTGCCACCACCGCTTCAGGTATGTTTTTTTGCCTCCTCTTCATCCTTGATAATTGACTCAGGAGCCTCCAAGAATCTTACAGGTAACAAACATCTACTATACTCCCTTTCTCCATGTCTTTCACATAAGTTTGTTACCATTGCTGAAGGTTCACAAAATAAAGTTCAAAGGAACGGATCCATTTCTGTTACACCATCACTTTCTCTCACTGATATCCTTTTCGTTCCTACTTTCCCTTTGAATCTTTTATCATTTAGTCGGCTCACCAAACATTTTAATTGCTCTATCACTTTCTCACCCACTTCATGTGGGTTTTAGGATCTTACAATGAAGCAAGTGATTGGTGGAGGCTGTGAACAAGTGGGGCTCTACTAACTTGATGTGCCACAAATAAATACTGCATCCACCCGTGACACTGAGACCAAGTTATGGCAAAACCGGTTGGGACATCCGTCCGCCCAATCTCTTCATCATATTTTTCCTAAAGCGTGGTCTGACCTTCATTTTGAAGCATGTCAAATGAGTAAACATCAAAGGTCTACATACTCACCTTGTCCAAAAATTAAAAGTGTCTCTCCTTTTCGTTAATTCATACTGATGTATGGGGACCCTTGAGTGTCTCCAACATTTCTCAAGTGAAATATTTTATTACATTCATTGATGACTTCACTCGTACCACTTTGTTATTTTTGTTTAAAGAACATTCTAAAATACCATTGATATTTTAATCTTTTGATGCAATGGTACTCCCTCAGTTTGGGCAGAAAATTAAAGTCCTTCGGTCAGATAATGCCAAAGAAGACACATCCAAAGATCTTGACTCGTTTTATCAAGAAAATGGCCTACACCCCTCAACAAAATGGTGTAGCCGAACGGAAGAGCCGTCATATTCTTGAGGTAGCTCGCAGTTTACTATATGTTATGCAAGTTCCATACTTTTATTGGCCTCATGCAGTTCTTACCGCATGTTTTCTTATAAACCGGTTACCCTCTTCCATTCTTGGTAAAAAATCTCCTTACTCTCTATTATTACCTGATGATGATCCTTTTTCACTGCCCTTGAGAGTCTTCGGCTGTCAATGTTTTGTCCATATTTTCTCCGATAAACATAGTAAAATTGATGCCAAATTTGTGAAGTGTATCTTCTTAGGATACTCTCTCACACAAAAGCGTTATATTTGCTATAATCCCTCTCTTCAGTGTTTACTTGTGTCTAGGGATGTCATTTTTTTGAAGAATCTCTATATTATTCTGATAATGCTCCTCCAAGTTTATCTTCAGTACCAGGTTCTCCTCGATTGGTTGTGCCCCATATTGCAGAAACTAGTTAGCCCCCAGTTACACTGGCTGACACCACACCTGCTGAGTTGTTAGATCCTACCGAGGTAAGTCCATTTTCTTCGATTATTTTTGGCCCAAATTATGATACTCGTCCTATTGCAGTTAGGAAAGAGCTGCACCATGCCTACTTCTCATCCAATAACAAATTTTGTGTCTCATCATCATTTATCCCCTATTTGTTGTCAATTTCTATTGGTTATTTCCTCCGTACCAGTACCACTGTCCTATCATGAGGCTCTCTAACATCCACGGTGGAAGGCCGCTATGGATGAAGAAATGTAGGCCCTTTATGAAAATTAGACATGGGCTTTAGTCCCCCTTCCTTCATATAAGAAACTCGTCGGTTGCAAATAGGTATTTACTATGAAACACAATCCGGATGGGTTTTTGGCTCAGTTAAAAGATTGCCTTGTTGCTAAAGGCTATACATGATATAATGGCATTGATTATGAAGAAACCTTCTCTCCAGTGGCTAAATTAAACTAGGTATGTTTGTTATTATCTCTCGCGGCTAACTCTTCCTGGAAAGTCTATCAACTTGATGCAAAAAAATGGTCTGAATGGGATATAAAGGAGGACATATATATGCAGCAACCACCTGGGTATGTGGTTGATGGGGAGTCCGTATGTCGACTACAAAAATATCGTTATGGTCCCGAACGGTCACCTCGTGCATGGTTTGAGACCATAAAGAGATTTTTGTAGTCGACGTACGGACTCCCCCTTAACCACTTACCCAGGTGGTTGATGCATATAAATGTCATCCTATATCCCCCTCAACAACAAGGCCTTGTTAGTGCATTTTTTCAGAAATTTTTCGAAAAATATTTTTAGTAAAAATACCTCTCGAGGGACCTCATGTTTCCTTGAAAAAATTTTCTAGCTGAAAATTCTTACCAGAAAACTATTGTGGTAAAATTTTTTTTGTTGAAACAAATTACTTTCTACAACTATATGGCCTTGTTAGTGCATTTATTTAGGAAAGTTGGAAAATTAAATCGAATAAAAATATGACCTTTGGGACCATTAATGCATCATGTTTCCTAGAAACGTTTTTCAATTTGAAAATTCTTACCTGGGAATTTTTTTGGTAAGGATATTTTTTATGAAACAAATTACTTTCTACAACTATAAGGCCTTGGTAGTGCATTTTTTTGGAAAAGTTGGAAATGTGTTTCAAGTAAAAATACATCTCTAGGGGCCATTCATGCCTCATATTTCCTGGAAACAGTTTTTCAAGTTGAAAATTTTTACTAGAAAATTTTTGCTGAAACAAATTACTTTCTACAACTGTATGACCTTGTTAGTACATTTTTTCAGGAAACTTTGGGAAAGTATTTCTTGTAAGAATACATCTCCATCTACCATTAGTGCCTCTTGTTTTCAGGAAAAAAAATTTTAGGCAGAAAAATTCCTACTTGGAAAACTTTGCTAAAACAAATTATTTTCTATAACTATAAGGATTTGTTAGTTTTTTTTAAAGAAACGTTGGAAAAGTATTCTTGAAAAAATATGTCTCCAAGGTCCACAATGCTTCATGTTTTCTGGAAACACTTTTCTACCTGAAAATTCTTTCCAAGAATCCTTTTTGGTAAATCATTTTTTGTCAAAAAAATTGCTTCTCGCAACAATATGGCCTCGTTAGTGTATTTGTTTAGGAGCCGTTGGAAAGTATTTCTAAAAAAAGTATGTCTCCATGAACCTTCAGTGCCTCACATTTCTATGAAACACTTTTCAAGTTGAAAATTCTTACCAAGAAAATTTTGTAAAAAGGCAATTTTGTAGAAAAAATTACATTTTACTACTATAAAGCCTTGTTAATGCCTTTTTTCAGTAAAATTGAAAACGTATTTCTAGTAAAAATACATATCCAGGGACCATTAGTGCCTCATGATTCCAAGAATCACTTTTCACTTTGAAAATTATTACAACCAAAATTTTGGTGTAAGGAAATTTTATCAGAAACAAATAACTTTTTACCTCATTAAGGCCTTGTTATTGCCTTTTTCTAGGAAACTTTGGAAATTTATTTCTTGTAAAAATATGGCTCCATGGTCCATTAGTGCCTCATGTTTCTGGGAAAAGCTATTCAGGAGTAAAATTTTTACCTGGAAAATTTTGTTGTAAGGCAATTTTTGCTGAAACAAATTACTTTCTACAACTCTAAGGTCTTGTTTGTGCCTTTATTGAGGAGACATTAGAAAAGTATTTCTAGTAAAAATATGTCTCCAAGCACAATTAGTGCCTTATGTTTCCAAGAAACACTTTTGAAATGGAAAATTGTTATCAAGAAAATTTTGAGGAAAGTCAATTTTTGATAAAACAAATTACTTTCTACAACGATATGGCCTTATTAGTGCATTTTTTTGAAGAAATATTTGAAAAGTATTTTTAGTATAAATATGTTGTGAGGGACCATTAGTGCCTCATGTTTCCTGGAAAAAACTTTTCTTGCTAAAAATTCTTACCAGTAAACTATTGTGGTAAAGCAATTTTTGCAAAAACAATTTACTTTCTACAATTATAAGGCCATGTTAATGCATTTTTAAGGAAACGTTCGAAAGGTATGTCAAGTAAAAATACGATCGTTGGGACCATTACTGCCTCATGTTTCCTAGAAAAAATTTTCATGTTGAAAATTATTACCAGGGAAATTTTGTGGTAAGGATATTTTTTTATAAAAGAAATTACTTTCTACAACTATAAGGCCTTATTAGGGAATTTTTTTGGACATGCTGGAAATATATTTTTAGTAAAAATACGTCTCCAAACACCATTAGTGCCTCATGTTTCCTGGAAACACTTTTCAAGCCGAAAATTCTTACAAGAAAAACTTTGTTGAAACAAATTATTTTCTAAAACTAAATGACCTATTAGTGCATTTTTTTCAGGAAACGCTGACAAACTATTTTTAGTAAAAATACGTCTCCATGGACCATAAGTTACTCATGTTTCCAAAAAAATACTTTTCTGGAAGAAAATTCTTTCTAGGAAAACTTTGCTAAAATAAATTACTTTCTATAACTATATGGTTTTGATAGTGATTTTTTTTCTCAGGAAACATTGGAAAAGTATTTGTAGTAAAAATATGTTTGCAAGGACCATTAGTACCTGATTTTTTTGGAAACACTTTTCAACCTGAAAATTCTCTCCAGGGATCATATTTGGTTAAGCATTTTTTGCTGAAACAAATTAATTTATGCAAATATAAGGAATTTTTAGCGCATTTTTTAAATAAATGATCAAAATGTATTTTTTATAAAAATACATCTCCATGGACCGTGACTGCCTCATATTTCCATGAAACACTTTTCAAGCTAAATAATTCTTACCATGAAAATTTTGTGATAAGGCATTTTTTGCTAAAAAAAATTACATTTTACTACTATAAGGCCATGTTAATGCCTTTTTTCAATAAACATTGGAAAATTATTTCTAGTAAAAATACATGTCCAGGGACCATTAGTGCCTCATGTTTCCAGGAATCACTTTTGAAAATTCTTACCCGCAAAATTTTGGTGTAAGGCAATTTTTTCATAAAAAAATAACTTTTTACATCGTTAAGGCCTTGTGCCTTTTTAGGAAACTTTGAAAACGTATTTCTAGTAAAAATGCATCTCCAGGGGGCATTATTGCCTCATGTTTTCTGGAAACACTTGTCAAGCTGAAAAATCTTACTAGGAAAATTTTGTTGTAAGGCAATGTTGAATTTATGGAAAAGAGAAAAACTTTCATTGACTTATTATAATCAAAGTACATGAACCTCTATTTATAATAGAGGAAGGTAGGAGAGTCCAATTACAATAAAACTACCTTTCTCCCAATTATACCCAAACTCTAACACTTAAAGACAAGTCCTAGCATAATTAAATAACTCAATATAGTTAAAAGACAAACCTAACTCAAACCAAAACTCTTGTAGGGCGTGGCAATTAGATAAAGAGACTTTCTTGAGTCCTTCTTAATCTTCCAACTAATGTGAAAAGGATGCCAGCTCATGGTAATCATTGTGGTTCCTACTTCTTATGGGCTTGGGCCCATCTTATTGGCCTTCTTTGGTCGTTTGGCCCATCTTATAATACTCTTAGATACGTGGGCCTTTCTTGGTCGTGTGTTCTTGCGCCCTATCTTCCAACACTCCCATTCAAGTTGAGGGTGAGAGAACATCAAGAACTCCCAGCTTGTTGCAAATGATGGATACGATCTCTTTGTATAAAATGGCAGTCTTCCAATCTTCCAATACTTCCGCTCACACTGGTGCTCTCTTCCTTGAGACACAGCTAGCCAATTCGAGAGAAAGGGGGGGGGGGGATAACATAGATGCAATAATAAGTTCCTCCGTCATTGACTTCCAACCACAAATAATTTTGATATTTTTGACAGGATGAAGTTCTTCCGTCATGGACTTCCAACCACAAATAATTTTGATATTTTTGACGGAGATAAAGTTCCTCCGTCATGGACTCCCAACCACAAATAATTTTGATATTTTTGACGAGGATGACGTTCCTACATCATGGACTCCCAACGACAAATAATTTTGATCTTTTTGACGGGAATGAAGTTCCTCTATCATGGACTCCAAACCAAAAATAATTTTGATATTTTTTACAGGGTAAAATAATGATGATATGAGGCCACCTCTTCTTCAATAATAATGTCCCCAAAGAGATATAATAGTTGCAGGTGAATATAACACGACCATCTTCCAACACATACAACATGAACCAAAATAATAAACCTTGTAGAAGGACCCATGAAATAATCATAATCCGATATAAATATTTTTTCTTAGATGTAGAAGCTTCATCTTTTGTGCTCCCATTTTCTTGAATATATTGATCACATAAAGTCATCCACAATATATGGAATAAAATACCTCTTTCTTGTACTTCTTGTACTTCTCCCCCTCAAGCTAGGAGGTAATGGTAGTGATTCCAGCTTGAACCAAATATCATAGATGTAGCAATAAGCCCAAATAACAGAGATATATAAATAAGCCCTCAAACCAGGCAGAAGTGAGATATTTTTCTGATATATCAACTCAAAAAGTGTCTCAAAACAATTGTCATAGATTTGGATTTTTCATTACAACAGAATACCAACATGACTCTTCCAATGCGAATATTTCTTTAAATATAGATCAGATTGACATGAAATTTTCTCCTTCTAAAAGTAGACTTATATACCTTTCATCCAAGTACAATGAATTCATAAAATATAATTATTAGAAGATAAATAATCTGATATATTTCAGTCTCTGTCAACTGGCCGAACAAAGTACCGTTTCTCCTGCTTTTCTAGAATGACCACTATCTCTTCCAAGATCAATATCTCCTTATACAAAAATCATACCGAGAATTGGTTGAATAGGTAAGAAAATATACTTACGTATATTTCTTTTCATATATAATTATCTATATAAAGTCTCTTTCTTGATAGCATAAAATACCTTGGAAGTTGAGGCTTTCTATTGCCGCTCGAAGCTCTTTTTCAATCTAACCTTTGCTGCTTCAAATATCGATTTCTCTTTGTAGCTCAGATAAAAAAATTGGTTGAATACGTTAATGAATAGACTTACAGATATTTTTTTATATATATTTTTCTTTATAAAGTCTAGTTCTTGATAGCAAAAAATACCTCGAAATTTGAAGATTGCTGCTACTCCTTGAAACTTTTTGCAATCTGACCTTCGCTCATTCAAATATATATATCTGTCTGTAGATAACTTCAATTGGAACAAATTATTTTTCTTTGGAAAGTAGACTCAAATATATTTCAGTCAATATATAATTTACAATATTCAAAACTCCGTATAGATTTAAAAAACGCAAAGCAAACTATGCGCGTATGGACTCAAAAAAATAACTACGAACCTAGACTTAGGGTTTAGGTTTTAGAGAAAAGGATCTCATTATCTCAGTGGGTTGACCAAGTCAACTCATAGTACCTACTCTGATACCATTTTGAATTTATGGAAAAGAAAAAAACTTCATGGAATTATTATAATCAAAGTACATGAACCTCTATTTATAATAGAGGAAGGTGGTAGAGTCCAATTACAATAATACTAATTGTCTCAATTACACCCAAACCCTAACACTTAAAGATAAGTCCTAGCATAATTAAATAACTCAATATAGATAAAAGACAAACCTAACTCAAACTAAACTCTTGTAGGACGTGACCATTAGATAAAGATACTTTTTTGAGTCCTTGATCTTCCAATTGATGCGATAAGGATGCCTGCCAGCTCATGGTAATCATTGTGGGTCCTTCTTCTTATGGGCTTGGGCCCATCTTGTGGGCCTTCTTTGGTCATTTGGCGCATCTTATAATACTATTAGATATGTTGGCCTTCCTTGGTCATGTGGTCTTGAGCCCTATCTTCCAACAAGCAATTTTTGCTAAAACAAATTACTTTTAACAACTATAAGGCCGTGTTAGTATTTCTAGTAATACTGTTGTAGGGACCATTAGTGCCTCATATTCCCTAGAAAAACTTTCCTAGCTGAAAATTCTTGCCAAGAAAATTCGAGGTAAGGCAATTTTTGCGAAAAAAAATAGTTTCTACAACAACAAGGCCTCTTTTTTGTATTTTTTAAGAAAATGTTCAAAAATTATTTTTAGTAAAAATTTGTCTAGAGGGACCATTAGTGCCCCATGTTTTTTGGAAAAACTTTTCTAGCTGATAATTCTTACCAGGAAACTATTTTGGTAAAACATTTTTTCTGAAACAAATTACTTCCTACAACTATAAGGCCTTGTTATTGCATTTTTTTAGGAATGTTGGAAAAATATTTCTAGTAAAAATATGACCCTTGAGACCATTACTGCCTCATGTTTCCTAGAAACATTTTTCAAGTTGCAAATTCATATTAGGGAAATTTTGTGGTAAGGATATTTTTTTATGAAACAAATTACCTTCTACAACTATAAGGCCTTGTAAGTGCATTTGTTTTGGAAATGCTGGAAATGTATTTCTTGGAAAAATATGTCTACAGGGACCATTAGTGCCTCATATTTCCTGGAAACACTTTTCAAGATGAAAATTCTTACTAAAAATTTTTTTCTTAAACAAAATTACTTTCTACAACTATACGACCTTGTTAGTGCATTTTTTCAAGAAATATTGGGAAAGTATTTCTTGTAAAAGTACGTCTCCATGAACTATTAGTGCCTCATGTTTCATGGAAAATACTTTTCATGTAGAAAATTCTTACTTGGAAAACAGTGTTGAAACAAATTCTTTCTATAACTAGAAGGTTTTGAAAGTGATTTTTTTAGGAAACGTTGGAAAAGTATTTCCAGTAAAAATAAATCTCCAAGGACCATTAATGCTTCATGTTTTCTGAAAACACTTTTCTAATTGAAAATTCTTACCAAGAATCTTTTTTGGTAATACAATTTTTGCTGGAACAAATTTCTTTCTGCAACTTTGAGGCCTTGTTATGTATTTTTAGGAAACTTTGGAAAAGTATTTCTACTAAAAATACATCTCAATGGACCGTTAGTGCCTCGTATTTCCATGAAAAACCTTTCAAATTGAAAAAATTCATGAGGGAAATTTTGTAATAAGGCAATTTTTCCTGGAAAATTTATATTTTATTACTTTTAAGCCTTGTTAATGCCTTTTTTCTAGAAACATTAGAAAAGTATTTCTAATTAGAATATGTGTCCAGGGACCATTAGTGCCTCATGTTTCCAGGAATCACATTTCTTGTTTAAAATTCTTACCTGGAAAATTTTGGTGTAAAAAATGTTTATAAAAGAAATTACTTTTTACATCATTAAGGCCTTGTTACTGCCTTTTTGAGGAAACTTTGGAAATGTATTTCTAGTGAAAATACATCTCCAGGATCCATTAGTGCCTCATGTTGCCTAGAAACTCTATTCAAGCTGAAAATTCTTATTATGAAAATTTTGTTGTAAGGCAATTTTTGTAGAAATAAATAACTTTTAACAACTACAAGGCCTTGTTAGTTCATATTTTTTAGGAAACATTGGAAAATTATTTCTAGTAAAATTAAATTTCTAGGGAGCATTAGTGCCACATTCCTAAAAACACTTTTTCAGCTTAAAATTCTTACAAGGGAATTTTTGAAAGGATTTTTTCGAAAACAAATTACTTTCTACAACCACAATGCCTTGTTAGTTCATTTTTTTTAGAAAATTTTTGAAAAGTATTTTTAGTAAAAATATGTCTCAAGGGACCATTAGTGCTTCATGTTTCCTCAAAAAACTTTTTTAGCTGAAAATTAATACCAGGAAATTATTATGGTAAAGCAGTTTTTTTAGAAACTAATTACTTTCTACAATTATAAGGCCTTGTTACTGGATTTTTTTAGGAATGTTGGAAAAATATTGCTAGTGAAAATACGACCCTTGGGACCATTGCTGCCTGATGTTTCCAAGAAACATTTTTCATGTTGAAAATTCTTACCATGGAATTTCTGGTGGTAAGGAATTTTTTTATGTAACAAATTACTTTCTTAAACTATAAGGCCTTGTTTGTGCATTTTTTGGAAACCTAAGAAATTTATTTATAGTGAAAATACATTCTCAGGGACCATTAGTGACTCATGTTTCCTGGAAGCACTTTTCAAGCTGAAAATTCAAACAAGAAAATTTTGGTTGAAACTAATTTTTTTCAACAACTATATGACCATGTTAGTGCATTTTCTCAAGAAACGTTGGGAAAATATTTTTAGTAAAAATACGTATACATGGACCATTAGTGCATCTTGTTTTCTGGAAAACACATTTCTGGCAGAAAATTCTCACTTGGAAAAGTTTGCTGAAACAAATTATTTTCTATATCTATAAGGCTTTGTTAGTGATTTGTTTGTAGGAAACGTTGGAAAAGTATTTCTAGTAAAAATACGTCTACAAGGACCACTAGTGCCTCATGTTTTCTAGAAAAACTTTTCTACCTAAAAATTCTTACCAAAATTCTTTTTTTGGTAAAGCAATTTTTGCCAAAAAAATTGCTTTTTGCAATTATAAGGCCTTGTTAGTGTATTTTTTTAGCAAACGTTGGAAAAGTATTTCTACTAAAAAATCATCTCCATGGACCATCAGTGCCTCATATTTTCATCACATTTCAAGCTGAAAATTCTTACCAGGAAAATGTTGTAAAAGGCAAATTTTGTTGAAAAAAATTAATTTTTACTGCTATAAAGCCTTCTTAATGAATTTTTTAGAAAAAGTTGGAAAATTATTTCTAGAAAAAAAAATCATGTCCAGGACCAATAAAGCCTCATGTTTTCATGAATAACTTTTCTTGTCAAAAATTTTTGTTTTAAGGAATTTTTTGCTTAAACAAATTACTTTTAACAACTACAAGGCCTTGTTAGTACTTTTTTTTTCAGGAAACGATGGAAAAGTATTTCTTGTAAAATTTCATGTCTAGGGACCATTAGTGCCTCATATTTCCTAGAATCACTTTTCTAGCTGAAAATTCATACAAGGAAAATTTTGATGTAAGGCTTTTTTTGCAAAAACAAATTACTTTCTACAACCACAATGCCTAGTTAGTGCAATTTTTCAGAAAATATTCGAAGAGTATTTTTAGTAAAAATACGTCTAGAGGGACCATTAGTGCCTCATGTTTCTTGGCAAAAAGTTTTTAGCTAAAAATTCTTACCAAGAAACTATTGTGGGAAAGCAATTTTTGCTAAAACAAATTACTTTTTACAACTATAAGGCCTTGTTAGTGCATTTTCTTAGGAAGATTGGAAAAATATGAGCCTTGGGACCATTATTGCCTCATGTTTCCTAGAAATATTTTTCAAGTTGAAAATTCTTACCTGACAAATTTTGTGGTAAAGATATTTTTTTATGAAACAAATTACTTACTACAACTATAAGGCCTTGTTAGTGGATTTTTTTTGAAACACTAGAAATGTATTTGTAGTAAAAATATATCTCCAGGGGCCATTAGTGCCTCATGTTTCCTGGAAACACTTTTCAAGCAGAAAATTCTTACTAGAAAAATTTTGCTGAAACAAAATACTTTCTACAACTATATGACCTTGTTAGTGCATTTTTTCATGAAACATTGGGAAAGTATTTCTTGTAAAGATACATCTCCATGAGCCATTAGTGTGTCATGTTTCCTAGAAAAAACTTGTGAGGTAGAAAATTCTTACTTGGATAACTTTCCTGAAACAAATTATTTTCTACAACTATAAGGTTTTGTTAGATATTTTTTTTTCAAGAAATGTTGGAAAAGTATTTCTTGTAAAAATACATCTCCATGAGCCATTAGTGTGTCATGTTTCCTAGAAAACACTTTTGAGGCAGAAAATTGTTACTTGGATAACTTTCCTGAAACAAATTCTTTTCTACAACTATAAGGTTTTGTTAGAGATTTTTTTTTTTTCTAGAAATTTTGGAAAAGTATTTCTAGTAAAAATACATCTCCAAGGACCATTAGTGCCTCATGTTTTCTGGAAACACTTTTCTACCTGAAAATGTAAAACAGAGTAAGCTCAGCCCAGGAACATCTAAACAACAATCAAGAAGAAAGCCAACACTGATCTATTACAAATATGATAAGAAACTTCGTCCCACCACACGCTCTAGAAGATCTTCAATGGTTTCTAGACTGAACATAAATTACAAGAAGAAACTAAACAATAAAACAGAGTAATGAAGAAGGAATTGCTTTCATTTTCTGGATTCCAATGCTGCTGAAGAACACCTCTATTTATAAGTGTTTTTGATGTAGGAAGCTTGTAGAGCAAGCCATCTAGGAAGCTTGTAGAACAAGCCATCTAGCTGTCCTCCACGTTGGCATTTGGTGATGCAATCGTGACACGTGCATACCGTGGGGTCATCCCCCTTAGACCCCCGTCGGGGCTGATGCCCCGAACCCTACTATCTGTTTTACAGTTTCTTCACAAGTAATCATTGCGGTCACAATTTGACCTCATCAGCATCTAATCTGGAACCGTTAACTAATTACTCACTATCGACATTGGCGCTCCTCATACTTGGGGGCCAGTGAATACATTACATTAACGGTAAGTTGAGAGAGGTGGGCATTGATACACTAACAACCACCCCCCCCCCCCCCCCCCCCCCCCCCCCCCTCCCTCAATGTTCACCTCTTTTGGACTATGTTCTTGGGCCAACGCCCAAGCCACGAAGATGCTTGTTCATCTGAGCACTCCCTTTGCTTTGGTAAAAATGTCTACATGGTTGTCTTCTGTAGGGCAGTACTCTATGTATATGGTCTCCTCTTCAATCAGTTCTCTTACATAGTGATACTGAATCTCTATGTGTTTAGTTCTAGCATGGAACACTGGGTTCTTCGCCATAGCTATGCAACTTTGACTGTCACAATTTAAGGTAGTTGACTCAGTCAAAGGAATACCTATATCAGTCAAGATGCGTCGTAGCCACACAACTTCACAAGCTGCTACACAAGCAGCCTTATACTCTACTTCGATTGATGACAGTGCAACTGTTTGTTGCTTCTTACTAACCCATGAGATGATACCACTTCCAAACAAGAATCCATAGCCAGTAACGGATTTCCTCGTGTCAAGATCTCCAGCCCAATCTGAGTCACAATACCCAAATAAAATATCTCCTCTTGTGTAAGATACTCCAAAAGTTAAAGTACCTTTGAGATATTTGAGGATTCGCATTCCAGCTTGCCAGTGCGTTTTTCTTGGATTGTTAGAAAAATGACTGAGCACTCCCACACCATAGCTAATATCAGGTCTTATGTTACAAAGGAAGATTAAACTTCCAACTAATTTTCTATAGAGCTTGTTGTCAACCTTTTCAGAGGAGTCATTGATTGACAGCTTGGTATTCACTTCCATTGGGGTGACTACTGGATTACTTTCGGTCATGCCAAAAGTAGATAATAGTTCTCGAGCATAACGTTCCTGAGAAATAAAGATATGATAAGATTTTTGCCATACCTCAATTCCCAAGCAGTAATGAAGAAGGCCCAAATCTATCATGTCGAACTCTTGGCTCAACCATTCCCAAGTCTTCACAATGTTGTCTTCATGGTCACCAATGATTACCAGGTCATCTACATAGAGTACTACAATGACTCTTTTCTCATGTTCACAAAGAACATATAAGTTTGCTTCAGATTTGCTTCTACAGAACCCGCGCTCCAAAAAGAAAGAGTCGATACGTTTGTACCAGGCTCGTGGTGCCTGCTTTACGCCATACAAGACCTTTCTTAATTTACATACCTTCTCCTCTACATTTGGTAGTTCAAAATCTTGTGGTTGTGGCACGTAGACTTCTTCCTCAAGTTTCCCATTTAGAAAGGCAGATTTTACAACCATTTCATGTACCGTCCACCTGTAATGAGCAGAAGCTGCAAGAACTTCCCGAATTGTTGTCATCTTTGTTGTTGGAGCGAAGGTCTCATCAACATCAAAACCTTCAATTTGTGAGAATCCCTGAGCAACAAGGCGTGCTTTGTATTTTTCAAGAGTACCGTCAGCCTTGTACTTTGTTTTCCAAATCCATTTGCTGCCAATGATCTTTCGGTTAGGAGGTTTGTCAACAATCTCCCAAGTATCATTCTTTATGATACTATAATACTCTGTTTCCATTGCAGCTCTCCATTTTGGATCTGACATGGCTTCCTCCACACTTACTGGTTCTTTTACCTTCTCGATGATTTGAGTCATCAAAGCCATGTTCAAAAGTTGTTGTCCTGCTTTGTTCTGCTCCTCTATTCTCTTTGATCGTCTAAGCCCATCAGGACAAGGGCTTTTATCTTCAACTTCTGGAGTTCTGTCATCAAAGAGCTGGTGCACCCACTTTGGTTGTGGCTTCCATGGGGGTGCACTAGGTTGGCTTGTTGTTTCTTTTTTAACAGAAACATCTTCTACACACTTACTGGCAGTTCAGTAGGCACTTGGTGAGTTACTTCATCGGTTGGTGACAAAATGGCAGGATCATTATCCTTCATTGAGAGTGGTCCTCATTAAACACAACGTCTCGGCTTATGACTAACTTCTTGGCCTCTACATCATAGAGTCTATATGCTTTAGACTCTTCACTATAACCCAAGAAGATACATTTCTTGCTCTTGTTATCTAATTTCTTTCTTTTTTCTTTGGGAATATGTACAAAACACTCACACCCAAATTTTCTTAAATGAGACACAGAAGGTTTCATACCTGAGTAAGCCTCATTTGGAGTCTTTTCATTCAATGCTTTTGAAGAGCATCGATTTAGGACATATACTGCTATATATACTGCTTCTCCCCAGAAAATATCTGGTAGCCCAACACCTTTTATCATGCACCGAGCCATTTCCACCACCGTTCGATTTCGACGTTCAACTACACCATTTTGTTTTGGTGTATGTGGAGCAGTAAGTTGGCGTTTGATGCCAACTGAATTACAGTAGCTAGAGAATTCAGCAGAACAGAATTCCCCCCCACGATCTGTACGAAACTTCTTCACAGTTGCTGCGTTCTCATTTGTCACTTGCTTATGCCACACCTTGAATTTTGCAAGAGCATCAACCTTGTCCCGAAGGAAGTACACCCACATCTTTCTACTGTAATCGTTGACTAACAACATAAAGTAGAAAGATCCTCCTAACGCCATCGTAGTTATTTTCCCACAGAGATCAGCATGTACCAACTCTAGAGGAGCCTTTGATTTGTTTTGACTCTCTTTGGGAATGACTTTCTTTGTTGCTTGCCCAGCATACAAGCTTCACAAGGTTCTTCAATTACATCAATTGAAGGCAAATCTGTCACCATATTTTTCTTCTGCATTTCCTTCAACATATGAAAGGAAATGTGTACGAATCTTTCATGCCAAAGTTGACTATTTTTGGCATCAACAATAGCAGAAAGTGAGTTGATTTCATAAAGGTTATCCCTGCGGATACCTCTTGCAACTATGTTCTCATTTTTATCAAGAATAAGAGATTCATTTTTCTTGAACCGTACCTCCAAATCTTTGTCTGTAATTGCAGCTACAGACAACAGGTTTCTTGAGATTTGGGGAACAAGTAGAACATCTGCTATCTTCTTACTTTCTCCATCATCAGACTTAATGGATATGGTGCCTATCCCTTCAACAGGACATCTCACATTATTCCCGACCACCACGTTCATTGGTTGTTGTAGAGGATTTAAAGAATCGTATAATTCTTTCTTGCTGGTCATGTGTCGGGAAGCTCCAACATCTAACACCCATGTACTCTTTTGTTGTACATGAGCACTAGAGCATGATTCCTCTGTGACAGTGAACAGAGGAAGCTCAATTTCTGCAGAATTTACAGATTCTCTGTTCTTCCAGTTTTGTTTCACCGTGCCGTTCTTCTCATCATGGATTCGTGTTCTACAATCTTTGACAGCATGGCCCTTCTTGTTACAGTAATAACACGATCCAAAGAACTTCTTACTCTTTGGTTTCTTCTTTGTTTCATTGCTAACCTTTGCTTTTGCTGTGAAGGCAGAGTCAGACTGATTGTCTCTACCTTTTAGCCTCATCTCCTCCTCCATCAATAAGGCAGAGAAATCTTCAAAGGTCAACGGAGGATCACGAACTTGTGTATTGAGTGCTGTCACGAGGCCGTCAAATTTTTGCGGCAGTACTCGAATACATCTTCGAGCAAGTTCCTCTGTTGACTTGGCTATACCAGCAGAAGCCATTTTATCACGTAGGTTTTTCATCCTAGTAATAAAAGACTCTGCTGCCTCATCTTCACTTAATCTTTCAGCAGCAAGTTGATTTTCCAGATTTTGGATATGAGTCCGGTTCCTCGTTTCATACTGATTTTTCAGTATGTTCCATGTTTCATTCGCCTTCAAAGTATGTTGAATTAGGGTGAGGACAAAATCTTGAATACTTGTGACAATTGCACAAAGTGCATCAGCATTCTTCCTTCTCCAATCTTTGACGAGCTAAGGATTAGGAGGAGTGATCTTTTCACCATTAGTGACAACAACAGGTTTAGCATCAACTCCCAGAACTATATCAAGAAGTTCATAGGAGTCCAGAATCGTAGTGATTTTGAACTTCCACAGGAGATAGTTTGTGCCATCAAGTTTGCCTTCTATGAAAGCTGGGGGACGAATACCTATTGCTGGTATAGAACTAGAACTAGCAGTAGAGCTACTAGGCTTAAGATCAATCATGATGTTGTGCTTTACGACAGATGATTGTTGTTAAGAGTCCCCTAGATCTCTGATACCATATAAAACAGAGTAAGCTCAGCCCAGGAACATCTAAATAGCAATCAAGAAGAAAGCCAACACTGATCTATTACAAATACGATAAGAAACTTCGTCCCACCACACGCTCTAGAAGAGCTTCAATGGTTTCTGGACTGAACAGAAATTACAAGAAGAAATTAAACAATAAAATAGAGTAATGAAGAAGGAATAGCTCTCATTTTCTGGATTCCAATGCTGCTGAAGAACACCTCTATTTATAAGTGTATTTCATGTAGGAAGCTTGTAGAGCAAGCCATCTAGGAAGCTTGTAGAGCACACCATCTAGGAAGCTTGTAGAGCAAGCCATCTAGAAAGCTTGTAGAGCAAGCCATCTAGTTGTCCTCCACGTTGGCACTTGGTGATGCAATCGTGACACGTGCATACCATGGGGTCAGCCCTCTTAGACCCCCGTCGGGGCTGACGCCCCTAACCCTACTATCCATTTTACAGTTTCTTCACAAGTAACCATTGCGGTCACAATTTGACCTCATCAGCATCTAAGCTGGAACCGTTAACTAATTACTCACTATCGACATTGGCGCTCCTCATACTTGGGGGCCAGTGAATACATTACATTAATGGTAACTTGAGAGAGGTGGGCATTGATACACTAACAGAAAATTCTTACCAACAATCTTTTTTGGTAAAGCAATTTTTGCCAAAAAAATTGCTTTATGCAACTATAAGACCTTGTTAGTGTATTTTTTAGGAAACGTTGGAAAATTATTTCTAATAAAAATAAGTCTCCTTGGACCGTCAGTGCCTCATATTTCCATGAAACTTCCATGAAACACATTTCATGCTGAAAATTCTTACTAGGAAAATTTTGTGATAAGGCTTTTTGTCCAGAAAAAATGACATTTTACTACTATAAAGCCTTGTTAATGCCATTTTTAAGGAAATTTTGGAAAGGTATTTCTAGTAAAAATACATGTCTGTGGACCATTAGTGCCTCATTTTTTCTAGATATCACTTTTATTGTTGATAATTCTTATCAAGAAAATTTTGGTGTAAGGAAATTTTTTTCTGAAACAAATAACTTTTTACATCATTAAGGTCTTGTTACTGCCTTTTTTAGGAAACTTCGGGAATGTATTTCTAGTAAAAATATGTGTCGAGGGTCCATTAATGTCTCATGTTTCTTGGAAACACTATTCAAGCTAAAAATTCTTACCTAGAAAATTTTGTTGTAAAATAGTTTTTGCTGAAACAAATTACTTTCTATAAATCTAAGGTCTTGTTAGTTCCTTTATTTAGGAGACATTGGAAAAGTATTTCTAGTAAGAATACGTCTCTAGGTACTATTATTGCCTTATGTTTCTAGGAAACACTTTTTAAGCTGAAAAATTGTTACTAGGAAAATTTTGAGGTAAGGCAATTGATGCTAAACCAAATTACTTTCTAAAACCAGAAGGCCATGTTAGCACATTTTTTTAGGAAATGTTTGTTTAATTTACATCCCCATGAATAATACCTTAAGCAAGGGGAGAGAGAAAGAAATAAGAGAAAAACAAGAAAGATTCTTGGGTTGAGAGAGAAGAAGGCAAAAATAGAAGAGGTTTGGAGAGAGCTTCACACGAGAGAAGAGAACTAAGAGACTTGCTTGCTTAATTTCTGAGTTACAATCACCTCTTTTTATAGTTGAGGAGGTGATAAAGTCCATGTACAAGTAATCTTATGACTCCTAATTACATTCCAACAAGAACTCTCAATGTTAAGCCTATCATGATAATATTACGTTATCTATTTAAGAGACTAATTTAACTCAACTTCTAACTCTTCTTTAAGCATGCGAAACAAGATAGATAGCCAGCTTGTGGTCTTATCTTTGTGGGTCCCACATGATCTTCCAGCTCATGTTGATGGAGATACCAGCTCGTGGTATCTTTGGGGTCCCACTTGATCCTCAAATCTTCTATTTAATTCCATCTCATGTTCCTTACTCTTAGCTCGAGTCAATGTTAAGCACCTAGCCAAAACTACCTAAAAGATCGGCCTGTTAGGAGTGGAAACATAGGTACTTAACCCTAGGACAATAATAGTACAACCCGCCCGCCTGAGCTGACGACCACGGCAGCAATAACACAGCAATGAGAGCCGGGTCAAGATCCCATAATCGCTTACTGCCCAACGCCAGAGGAGTACGGTCACCCTGCGCATGCGGGGACTCGAACGCGGGATGTAGCCCTTGCTCTGATACCAAATGTTAAGCACCTATCCAATACTACCCAAAAGAGCGGCCCGTTAGGAGCGAAAGGCATAGGTACTTAACCCCAGGACCATAATAGCCAACTTGTATGAGGGTCCTTGTTGACATCTCTTGATCTCATGGTGGATCGCACCAGCTAGTGTAGCTATGGTGGGTCCCACATTGTAACACCCCCTCAAGCTGAGGGTGACAAAACATCATAAATGCCTAACTTGTTGTACAGGGTGGACAAATTTTTATGAGTGACTGGTTTGGTGAGAATGTTTGAAACCTAATTCTGTGAAGATACATGCTTAAGAGATAAGATGCCTGCAGTGAATTTTTCTCGTATGAAGTGACAATCTATTTCTATATGATTTATTCTCTCATGGAAGACTGGATTAGATGTTATGTGTATTGCAGCCTGATTATCGCAATATAGGGTCATAGGAGCTTCTTTGTAAAATCCCAGTTCAGTAAGAAGAAATTTGATTCATAGGAGTCCATTGACTGTGTGTGCCATGTCTATGTACTCTACTTCTGCACTAGATCATGCAACTACATTATGTTTCTTGCTCCTCCATCTAACCAAGTTTCCTCCAACCATCGTACAATATCCTGAAGTAGATTTCCTATCATCCGGCGATCCAGCCTAGTCTACATCTAAAAAACCTTCGATCTTGAAGTGTCCATGATTTTTGTAGAGAAGCCCTCTTCCTAGTGCTCCTTTGAGATATCGTAATATCCGTTCTACTGCTTGCCAATGGTTGAGTTGTGGATTGTGCATATATTGACTTACCACACTGATTGCATATGAAATATTTGGCCTCATTACGCAGAGGTAAATGACTCTTCCCACCAATCTTTGATATTTGCCGACATCTACCTCTTCTCCGGTACCTACACCTAATTTTGTGTTTGAGTCCATGGGAGTTTCTGTTGGTTTGCATCCCAGCATTCTGGTCTCCTCCAGTAGGTCAAGGACATACTTCCTTTGATATAATATGATTCCATGTCTGGATTGTAGTACTTCAATGCCCAAAAAATATTTGAGCAGTCCGAGATCCTTTGTCATGAATTCACCACATATCCATTCTTTTGTCTTCTGAATGCCCTCGGGATCACTGCCGGTTATAATAATGTCATCAACATATACAACTAGAAACACCTTGCCCTTTGGTGTGTCTTTAATAAATACAGAGTGTTCTTGAGAGCATCAGTGAAATCCGGCCCATATGAGTGCTTGGTTAAAATTTTCAAACCATGCACAAGGCGACTATTTCAGACCATAAAGATATTTTTTGTAATCGACATACGGACTCCCCCTCAACCACATACTCAGGTGGTTTCTGCATATAAATTTCCTCCATGATATCCCCATTAAGAAAAGCATTTTTTACATCAAGTTGATACTACCAGGAAGAGTTAGCTGCCAGAGATAATAACATATGTACCGAATTCAATTTGGCCACTAGAGAGAAGGTTTCTTCATAATTAATGTCATAACATTGTATTTAGCCTTTAGCAATAAGACGAGCTTTCAACTGAGCTACGAACCCATCCAGATTGTGTTTCACAGTAAACACCCATTTGCAATTGAAAGGTTTCTTATCTAATGGAAGTGGGACTATAGTCCATGTCTGATTTTCATAAAAGGGTTGCATTTCTTCATCCATAGCCGCCTTCCACCTTGGATGTTTGAGAGCCTCCTGATAGAATTGTGGAACAGGTATGAAGGCAATAGCAGACAAAACTTGACAACAAACAGGGGATAGACGATGATGAAACACAAAGTTTGTTATTGTTGAATTTATGGAAAAGATAAATACTTCATAGACTTCATTAACTTATTATAATTAGACTACATGAACCTCTATATATAATAGAGGACGGTAGTAGAGTCCAATTACAATAAAACTTCCTTTGTACCAATTACACCCAAACACTAACACTTGAAAATAAGTCCTAGCATAATTAAATAAATCAATATAGATAAAAGAAAAACATAACTCAAACTAGAACTCTTCTAAGACGTGACCATAAGATAAAGATGTCTTTGTGAGTCCTTCTTGATCTTCCAACTTATGTGATTAGGATACCAGCTTGTGGTAATCATGGTGGGTCCTACTTCCTATGTTCTCAGGCCCATCTTGTGGGCCTTCCTTGGTTGTGTGATCCATCTTATAATACTCTAGGATATGTGGGCCTCCCTTGGTCATGTGGGCTTGGGCCTATCTTCCAACACTCCCCCTCAAGCTGAGGGTGAGAGAACAACATGATCTCCTAACTTACTACAAATGATGTATAGAATCTTTTTGTATAAAATGACACTTCTTCCAATATGCCTTCGTTTTCCAACACTCCCCCTCACAATGTTGTGCCATTCCATGAGGCCCTGATAGCATAATATAAGTGAGAATAAAAATACTCCTAGTCGGTAAGACATTGCTCCATACTCCAATCCTAATGCTGAATGTAGGGCACACTCCATCTTCTGTAGGTAGTGTGTCTATCGACATTGCTCTGAAGTGTCCACCACCGTGTCCCTCAACAAGACAACGACACTCAAGTGGTAGGAGTAATAAAAGCCATTACAGGGGGTAGTGGGTTTATTTATAATGGTCTCCCAATCCGGACATAGACTCTCATGGTATCCCAACCGTGATATTTTTTAGAGTTAAATTTGTCATGGTGTCCCAATCCGGGCACCGACTCTCATGGTGTCCCAATCATAATATTTTTGAGAGTCAAATAAATTATGGTATGAGAAAAGGTACTGAGGCCACCTATTCTTCAATGATAATCTCTCATTCAAAGAGACATAATAGCAGTAGCTGTAATGTTACACGACCATCTTCCAACACATATAACACGAAACAAAATAATAAACCTTGTAGAAGGACCCATGAAATAATCATAATTCGATATAATTTTTTTTTCTTAGTTGCATAAGCTTCATCTTTTGTGCTCCCCCTTTCTTCAATATTTTTGTCACATAAACTCATCCACAACATATGGAATAAATTACCTCTTTCTTGTACTTTTTCTGCTTCTCCCCTGCAAGCTGGGATGTAATGGCAGTGATCCCAGCTTGAACCAAATATCATAGATGTAGAAATAAACCCAAATAACAGAGATGTATAAATAATCCCTCATACCAGGGAGAAGTAATAAATTTTTACGATATATCAACTCAAAAAGTGTTGCAAAACAATGGGCATAAATTCAATTTTTTCGATGCAACAACATACTTGCATGACCTTTGACTCTTCCAATGTGAATATATCCTTAAAAATAGATCATAATGACATAAAATTTTCTCCTTATGAAACTATAATTAAATAAATTTCATCCAAGTATAACTTCTCTTCAGAAAATATAATTATCAGAAGATAAATAATCTAATAGATTTTGGTCTCTTTCATCTGGCCGAACTAAGCATTGTTTCTGTTAAAAGGATAGTCCCACATACATTAGTGAGTATAAAGATTTTGTATTTATTAGATGGGAAAAAAAGTTTCCTAAGTGGCTAATTATTTTAGGATAAGGCCTTGGACCCAATTTAACATGCTATCAGAGCAAGGTTCTCATATGTGGGCATCCGCCCAAATTATCCATGTGCCACCATGTGAGGGCCTCTACCCAAATTATCCACGTGCCTACATGTGAGGGGGAATGTTAAAAGGATAGTCTCACATACATTAGTGAGTATAAAGATCTTGTATTTATTATATGGAAAAAAAGGTTTTCTAAGTGGCTAGTCTTTTTAGGATAATGCCTTGGACCCAATTTAAATGTTTCTCCTTTTTTTCCAGAATGACTAATGACTCTTCCAAGATCAATATCTCCTTATAAAAACATCATACAGAGAATTGGTTAAATAGGTAAGAAAATATACTTACATATATTTCTTTATATATATTGTTCTCCATATAAAGTCTCTTTCTTTATAGCATAAAATACTTGGAGGTTGAAGCTTTCTGCTGGTGCTAGAACCTCTTTTTCAATCTGACCTTTGCTGCTTCAAATATTAATATCTCTTTGTAGATAACTAGGATAAAAAATTGGTTGAATAGGTAAAAGAATAGACTTACAGATATTTCTTTGGATATATATTTCTCCATTTAAAATCTAGTTCTTGATAGCATAAAATACGTAGGAAGTGGAAGCTTGCTGCAGCTGCTCGAACCTAGACTTATGGAATTTATAGAAAAGAGAAATACTTCATAGATTTCATTAACATATTATAATCAAAGTACATGAACCTCTATTTATAATAGAGGAAGGTAGTAGAGTCCAATTACAATAAAACTTCCACTGTCCCAATTACACCCAAACACTAACACTTAAAGATAAGTCCAAGCATAATTAAATAACTCAGTATAGAAAAAAGACAAACATAACTCAAACTAGAACTCTTCTCTAAAGATGTTTTTGTGAGTCCTTCTTGATCTTCCAACTTATGTGATAAGGATGCCAGCTCGAGGTAATCATGATGAGTCCTACTTCTTATGTGCTTGGGCCTATCTTGTGGGCCTTCCTTGCTTGTGTGGTCCATCTTATAATACTCTTAGATATGCGAGTCTTCCTTGGTCGTGTGGGATTGGGCCTATCTTCCAACAGTTATGGGATGAGAATTAGAGGGCATGGTGCACGATCTGGGCTCTTTCCAAATTTCAATAGGATGAGTATCATATTGTGGGATAAAAATAACTGGAGAAGATGGACTAACCTCAGTTGGATCCAAAAACTCAGTAGGTGTGGAGTCAGCCAGTGTTTCTGGGGGCTGAGTTGTTTCTATAGCACGGGGCCTAACCGGTTGAGGATGTTGTGGACTCAATAGCAGAATGATTAATCCAGAGATGACGTGGATAAGTCAGTGACTCAGTGGAGTAGTGAAGTACCTTAACCAGTTTATGTTCTTTTAAATTCATGAATGTCAAGTAGGGAGCCCACGAGGGCAGTATTGTAATAATCTTAAACAATATGCTCGAGCCTTTGCCTTAAGAGGTCATCGAGAAGACAGGAAAGGGAAGAAGAAAGTTATAAGGGATCTGCGTTCTCCTTCAACAAACCAGGGTCAGTATTCCCTTGGAAACCAAGGTGCAGACTCCCTTTGACGAGCCTGGTTATCCTCATTCTATATCATCCATCTATCCTCTTCTCTCACGTTAGCCATTCCATTCCATGTTCCTCACAAACCCGTCACCATAGGTAGACCAAAAAGGTCTCGGCATCCTAGTTCTACCCTTGATTTACAAGAAGACCTCTCCCATCATCGAATCACTCAATCCATGGTCAGAGACCATAACATCTTGGTATCAGAGCAGGTCAATATGGGAGAATAATCCAACAACGCCGAGTTGATAGCAAACATCAGAGAAATGATGCATGTTGAGAGAGAACAGAGCGATGCCAAAGCAACAACAAGACAAGAGGAATCCGAAGAGCGTTTGGTCACATTGTTGGACAATAGGGTCGCCCAATAGGTACAATTACAAATTGACAATTTATCTAATAGACTATTTGATATAATTGGGGGAAAAAGTTCCAACCCACGGGAGGGGGAAAGGAGCCCTGTGGCCAGGAAGGGGTACCAGTATGTTGGACGCACAGAGGCACTAGTGTCAAGGGGGAATTTGAGTCCCAGAGGGGGGACCATCCCGAGATACACCAAATTGGAATTCCCAATTTTAAGGGATCAGAGGACCCACTGATATGGCTCAACATGTGTGAGAAATTTTTTCTCACCAACGAACTGCTAACAGTGACAAAGTGGGATTGGCTGCCTTCCACATGCTCAACAAAGCACAGCTATGGGGTCATCAAATAGAATTGGCGTATCTCGAATTAAATTGGCAGGAATTCAAAGATTTATGCTCCATCCGGTTTGGGCGTCCGACTCAAAATAATCCCCTGGGGGACTTGGTGTTGCTACATCAAATTGGCACTGTAGAACTGTACCAAAAAGCCTTCCAGAAGAAATTGGCTAGGGCTAGCAAGGTAGTCAGGGTGGACCAGCAAATCAGCTTGTTTACAGCTGGCTTGACAGAGGCCCTTCGTCTAGAAGTGGAGCTCCTTGCTCCTACGGATTTGGCTTGACCAATGAATTTGGCGAGAGCACTTGAAGCCAAACAAAAATTCCAGGCAAGCAAACCTCCATGGCCGGGAGGAAGACAGTCTACAAGCACCCCACACACAGCAACCCCATGGTGCAACTCAGTACCTTCCAGTTCTCCTCAAGCTTCCAAGACAAGTCCATCTCAACTAGCATTCATCAGAAAATTGAACAGGGTAGAGAAGGAAGACAGAAGGTCCCGAGGCTTATGTTATAATTGTGATGAAAAATATACCTTTGGACATCAATGCCAGAAATTGTTTTGGTTATAAGTAGAGG
The DNA here is from genome assembly GCF_029961685.1 of Aristolochia californica. Taxonomy (NCBI): domain Eukaryota; kingdom Viridiplantae; phylum Streptophyta; class Magnoliopsida; order Piperales; family Aristolochiaceae; genus Aristolochia; species Aristolochia californica. The sequence goes on along the minus strand of NW_027182279.1, from coordinate 29,349,835 downwards.
ATGAGGAGGAGGAAGCCCTTGACAACACCGACCCAGTAGAGGAAGAAAACGAACCTGAAATTTCTCTCCACACCATTACCGGCCTCCAATCCACCAAAACAATGCAACTATGTGCCCTCGTCAATGAAAAACCACTCCTCAGTTTGGTTGGCCCTGGCAGTACTCATAATTTTATAAGCTTCAAAGCGGCTTAGCAATTGCAATTTCCAGCATAGCCTCATCCAACAGCTTCAATTTCAGTGGCTAATGGAGAAAAACTTCCCAAGTTATGGGATCAGTAAGGTAGTGTTGTTTTCCATTGAAGGTCATCCATTTGAGGCAAAATTTCTGATCATACCACTAGCAGGATTTGATATGGTTCTCGGAATTAAATGGCTGCAAGCTTTGGGGCCCATTTTGTGGGATTTCTCAGCCTTGACCATGAGCTTTGAGATGGCAGGCCAGAAGTACACTTTCCAGGGTGGTAAGACTGAAATTCCTCCACACTTACAAGTACTCCAGCAGCAGCAGCCCTCGGCCACGAAGTTAAAATTTTTTTTGGAGGATTATGACAAGGGCTTTCAGCAACCAAAGGGTCTCCCACCTCTGAGACAGTGTGACCATATAATTTCATTGAAGGATAGTTCTGATGTGGTTGTGGTGCACCCCTATCGATATCCCCATCTCCAAAAAGATGAAATAGAAAAACAATGCAAATTGATGCTTGAGCAAGGAATCATCCAAAGAAGTACATCCCCTTTTTCTTCGTCGGTCTTGTTAGTCAAGAAACAAAACAACACTTGGAGATTTTGCATGAATTATAGGGAATTGAACTCCAAGACTATCAAAGACAAGCTCCCTATTCCAGTTGTGGATGAGTTATTGGATGAATTTCATGGAGCACAAATTTTCACCAAGCTCGATTTGCGCTCAGGCTACCATCAGATCCGTATGTATTCTCCAGATATTCACAAGACAGCATTTCAGGCACATCATGGCCACTTTGAATTTTTGGTCATGCCCTTTGGTCTCTCCAATGCTCCATCAACATTTCAGGCTTTAATGAACGAGGTATTTACCAATTATCTCCGCAAATTTGTGTTAGTATTCTTTGATGACATACTAATTTTCAGTAAGTCTTGGCCTCAACACTTAGAGCATTTACAACTGGTTTTTCAATTGATTCTATCCCACCGGCTGTATTTAAAGAAGACCAAGTGTACATTTGGGAGAAAACAAGTAGTTTATTTGGGGCATATTATTACAGCGTCAAGGGTGACAGTGGACCCCAAAAAAATTACAGCTGTTACACAGTGGCCTCCACCAACCAATGTCTCAGCTTTATGGGGTTTTTTAGGCTTGGCTGTAAATTATAGAAAGTTCATTGCCAACTATGCGAGCATAGCAGCACCCTTGTCCAACCTGCTACATTGCAATGCATTTGTTTGGCATGAGGAGGCCAGCACAACCTTCCAAATGTTAAAAACAGCCCTTGCCACAACACCGGTCTTACAATTGCCTAATTTTAAAGAGCCTTTCGTGGTTGAATGTGATGCATCAGAAGGTGGTATCGCGGCAGTGCTGCAATAATCCAACCATCCCACTGCCTATTTCAGCCGACAACTGTCACCACATCAACACAAGTTACCAGCATATGAGCGTGAACTGATTGGCTTAGCAAAGGCAGTCCACCATTGGCATCCCTATTTATGGGTTCAATATTTTCTTATCTGTACAAACCACTACAATTTGAAATATTTGGTAGATCAACTTATTTCTACATCACCTCAACAACAGTGGATCAGTAAATTGTTGATCTTTGACTTTATGGTGGAACACAAGGTAAATTGATTACAGCAGCAGATGCTTTGTCACGCAAATCAGAAGACTCACCACAATTATCTGCCATCAGTCATCCCATGCCAGTCCTTTTGGACAGCATCAAGGAGGCCCATAGGAGCTCATCAGAACTACAAGACCTCAGTCAGCAAATTACAGCTGGCAACATGCCATCCGATTTGACCCTTCTTGACACCCTCATTCTCTATAAGAGCCACAACTATTTGCACCATTCTTCTCCTCTCATTGCTACAGTGGTATCTTCTTATCGTGAAAGCTACCATGAAGGCATTCAGAAGACACTCATGCGGCTTCGCCATGATTTTTATTGGGCTGGTATGAAGATCTCCATTACCTCCTATGTAGCTGCTTGTCAGGTGTGTTAGAGGAATAAGGCGGATAATTTATCACCAGCAGGGGTACTACAACCGATCCAGCTTACCACTCAGGTATGGGCGGACTTATCCATGGATTTTATTGAGGGTCTCCCGAGGTCTTTCGGGAAGTCTATTATTTTGGTGGTCGTAGACAGATTATCCAAATACAGTCATTTCATTCCATTGGAACACCCATACACACATTGTGCGCCTACAGGACATTCTAGAGTCCATTGTCAGTGATCGGGATGTTTTTTTTACTAGTCAATTCTGGCGGGATCTCTTCAAATTCTGCGGCACCAAACTCAATTTTTCCTCAGCATATCACCCGCAAACTGATGGCCAGACCGAAGTACTTAACCATACCATTGCCATGTATTTTCGGTGCTTGGTTGGTGACAGACCCAAAAGATGGTGGACTGCATTCTGTGGGCAGAATATTTGTACAACACCTCTTTCCACATGGCTTTACAAGACACCCCATTTCGTATAGTGTATGGCAGAGACCCTCCCAGTCTCCTTCCATATGATCATGGCTCCACCAGAGTCGATGCAGTGGACAAGGCCCACATTGATCGAGATCAGTTGTTGGCCATTATTCGCCAGTGCCTCAGCCAAGCCCAAGCTTGTATGAAAGACTACAATGACCAGGGTCACCGCGACATTCAGTACAACACAGGTGACTTTGTTTGGCTCAAACTCCAACATTACAAATAGGCTTCCGTAGCTGGATGCAGGCACAAGCTCTCGCCCAAATATTTTGGGCCATTCAAAATTACTTAGAGGGTCGGGGAAGTCACATATAGGCTCCAATTGCCTCAAGAAGCCAAGATCCATGATCTATTCCATGTGTCCCTCCTAAAGCCCTTCACAGGCAGCGCCTCACCCACACTCCTGCTCTCCCACCCATTGAGGATGGCCAAATATCTCGCTTGCCATTCAAAATTCTGTAGGCTCGCTAGAATCCACACAGATGAGAGGTGTTAGTTCAATGGTCTCCCACAGACGCACCCCGCAGTATTCCAATAGGTCAACCACACATTCAAGCTTGCAGACTACCTCATTTTCTAGGAGGGGAGTGATATTGTGGACTCGGTAGCAGAACGAGTAATCCAGATACGAGGCTGACAAGTGAGTGACTCAGTGGAGTACTGAAGTACCTTAGGTAGTCTATGTTCATTTAAATTCATGAATGTCAAGTAGGGAGTGCACGAGGGCAGTATTGTAATAATATTAAACACTATGCTCGAGCCTTTGCCTTAAAAAGTCATCGAGAAGAAAGGAAAGGCAAGAAAAAATTTGCAAGGGATCCGCATTCTCCTTCAATGAACCAGGGTCGGCATTCCCCTGGAACCCAAGGTGCAGACTCCCTTTGACGAACCTGGTTATCCTCATTCTCGCCAATCCCTCTCTCCTCTTTTCTCACGTTAGCCATTCCATTTCATGTTCCTCACAAACCTGTAACCATAGGTAGACCAGAAAGGTCTCGTCATCCTGGTTCTATCCTCGATTTACAAGAAGACCTCTCCCATCGTCGAATCACTCGATCCATGGTAGGAGACCATAACAGAGGAGAACCTGGTATGGAAGATAAACCTGGAGGAGCATTATTAGAATAATATGGAGAGTCTTCAAAAAATTTGACATCCCTAGACACAAGTAAATGCTGAAGAGTAAGATTATAGAAAACATAACCCTTTTGTTTATGAGAGTATCCTTCATAGATTTTGGATCAAGTTTACCGTGTCTTGGGGAGGAAATATGGACAAGACATTGAAAGCCGAAGACTCTCAAGGGCAGTGAAAAAGGATCATCATTAGCTAATAAGTGAGAGTAGGGAATTTTTTTTCCAGGAATGGAAGAGGGTAACCGGTTTATAAGAAAACATGTCGTAAGGACTGCATGTGGCCAATAAAAGTATGGAACTTTCATGGCATATATTAATCCATGAGCTACCTCATGAATATGAAGGTCCTTCTGTTCGGCTACACCATTTTTTTGAGGGGTGTAGGCACATGATGTTTAGTGAATAATGTCATTTTCAAGACAAAACAAGTGAAGATCTTTGGATGTGTATTCTTTGGCATTATCGAACCGAAGGACTTTAATTTTCTGCCCAAACTGAGTGAGTACCATTGCATGAAAAGATTTAAATATCAATGGTATTTTAGAGCACTCTTTAAAAAAAATAACCAAGTGATACGAGTGAGGTCATCAATATATGCAATAAAATATTTAACTTGTGAAATGTTGGAGACACTCAAGGGTCCCCATATAGTATGAATTAATGAAATAGGAGAGACACTTTAATTTCTGGACAAGGTGAGTATGTAGACCTCTAAGTTTTACTCATTTTACATGCTTCACAATGAAGGTCTGACCTTGCTTTAGGAAAACTATGATGAAGAGATTGGGTTGACGGATGTCCCAACCGGTTGTGCCATAACTTGGTTTCAGTGTCACAGGTGGATGTAGTATTTATTTGTGGCACATCCAGGTAGATGAACCCCCACTCCCCCCCTTGTTCACAAAATCCACCAATCACCCACTTCGATGTAAGATCCTGAAATACACATGAAGTGGGTGAGAAAGTGATAGAGCAATTAAAATGTTTGGTGAGCTGACTAACTGATAAAATATTCAAAGGGAAAGTGGGAACAAAAAGGATATCAGTGAGCAGAAGTGATGATGTAACAGAAGTGGATCCTTGCCCTTTAACATTAATCTATGAACCACTAGCAATGGTAACAAATTTATGTTAAAGACAAGGAGAAACTGAGTATAGTAGATGTCTGTTACATGTAAGATGCCCGGAGGTTCCTGAGTCAATTATCCAGGAAGAACAAGAGGCAGAAAACATACTTGAAGCGGTGGTGGTAGCGGTTGGTGAAGAAGTACTTAGGGAGGACCCCATCTTGGTCTTCATTTTCTAGAATAGTTCATAGTTTTCATCAGTAAGTGTATTCTTTATAGTTGTTGTGGTAGATTGCTCCACTTTTGTATCACTTACTTGTTGAAAGATAAGCTCAAGCCCACACGACCAAGGAAGGCCCACAAGATTGGCCCAAGCCCATAAGAAGCAGGACCCAAATGATTACCATGAGCTGGCATCCTTATCACATCAGTTGGAAGATCAAGAAGGACTCACAAAAGTATCTTATCTTATGGTCACGTCAAAGAAGAGTTTTAGTTTGAGTTATTTTTGTCTTTTATCTATATTGAGTTATTAATTATGTTAGGACTTAGCTTTAAGTGTTAGAGTTTGGGTGTAATTGGGACAAGGGTAGTTTTATTGTAATTGGACTCTACTACCTTCCTCTATTATAAATAGAGGTTCATGTACTCTAATTACAACATATTATTGATGACAATGAAGTATTTTACTTTTCCATAAATTCAACACGGTATCAGAGCAGGTTCTGAGAGTTGACTTGGTCAACTCACGGAGGTAATGTGATCCTTTTCTCTAAACCCTAAACCCTAAGTCTAGGTTCGTAGTTATTTTTTTAGTCCCTATACCTATAGTTTTCTTTGTATTTTTTAACTTGATACGGAGTTTTTAATACTGAAATATATATACTGAAGGAAAGATAATTTAGTCTAATTTCCAAATAAAAATCATTTGTTCCAATTGGAGTTATCTACAGAAAGATGTCAGATTGAAAAAAGGTTCGAGCAACAGTAGCAATCTTTAGATTTTGAGGTATTTTTTGCTATCAAGAACTAGAATTTATATGGAGAAATATATGTCAAAGTAAATATCTGTAATTCTTTTCTTTTACCTATTCAACCAATTTTTTTATCTGAGTTATCTACAAAGAGAAATCGATATTTGAGGCAGCAAAGATCGGAATTAAAAAGAGGTTAGAGCTGCAGCAGAAAGCCTCAATTTCCAAGGTATTTTATGCTATCAAGAAAGAGAATTTATAAGGAGAATTATATATAAAAAAAAATATACGTAAGTCTATTTTCTTACCTATTCAACCAATTCTTGGTATGATTTTTTTATAAGGAGATATTATACTTGGAAGAGTCGATGGTCATTCTGAAAAAAAGGAGAAACATTACTCTGTTCGGCCAGATGACAGAGACCAAAATCTATCACATTATTTATCTTCTGATAATTATATTTTATGAAGTGAAGTTACACTTTGATGATAGTATTTAAGTCTACTTTTATACTGAGAAAATTTCATGTTAATCTGATCTATATTTAAAGAAATATTCCTATTGGAAGAATCAAAGGTCATGCTGGTATTATGTTACATTGATAATCCGAATTTAAGCCAATTATTTTGTGCCACTTTTTGAGTTGATATATCAGAATATGTCACTTCTCCCTGGTTTGAGGGCTTATTTATACATCTCTATTATTTGGGCCTATTGCTACATCTATGATATTTGGTTCAAGCTGGGATCACTGCCATTACTCCCAGTATGAGGGGCTATATTTTATTCCATATGTTGTGGATGAGTTTATGTGACCAAAATATTCAACAAAAGGGGAGCACAATTTGAAGCTTCTGCATCTAAGAAAAAATATTTATATCGGATTATGATTATTTCATGTGTCCTTCTACAAGTTTTATTATTTTGGTTCATGTTATATGTGTTGGAAGATGGTCCTGTTATATTCACCTGCAACTATTATGTCTCTTTGGGGACATTATTATTGAAGAAGTGGTGGACTCATATCATCATTTATTTTACCCCGTCAAAAATATCAAAATTATTTGTGGTTGGGAGTCCATGACGAAGGAACTTCATCCCGTCAAAAATATCAAAATTATTTGTGCTTTGGAGTCCATGACGGAGGAACATCATCACCATCAAAAATATCAAAATTATTTGTGGTTGGGAGTCCATGACTGAGGAACTTATTATTACATCTATGTTATCCCCCCCCCCCCCCCCTCCCTGTACTGGCTTTTATTACTCCTACCACTTGAGAGTCGTTGACCTATGGAAGGACACGGTGGTGGACACTTCAGAGCAATGCCGATAGACACACTACCGATAGAAGACGGAGTGTGCCCTACATCCAGCATTAGGACTGGAGTATGAAGCAATGTCTTACAAGCTAGGAGTGATTTTTACTCTCACTTATATTATTCTAGTAGGGCCTCATGAAAGGATGCAACAGCGTGAGAGGGAATGTTGGAAGATGTGCCATTTTATACAAAAATATTCTATACATCATTTGCAGCAAGCTGGGAGTTCACGTTGTTCTCTCACCCCCAGCTTGAGGGGTAGTGTTGGAAGATAAGCACTAGCCCACACGACCAATGAAGGCCCACAAGATGGGTCCAAGCCCATAAGAAGTAGGACCCACAATGATTACCTTGAGCTAGCATCCTTATCACATCAGTTGGAAGATCAAGAAGGACTCACAAAAGTATGTTATCTTATGGTCACGTCAAAGAAAGAGTTTTAGTTTGAGTTATGTTTGTCTTTTATCTATATTGAGTTATTTAATTATGTTAGGACTTATCTTTAAGTGTTAGAGTTTGGGTGTAATTGGGACAAGGGTATTTTTATTGTAATTGGACTCTACTACCTTCCTCTATTATAAATAGAGATTCATATACATTGATTACAACAAGTTATTGATGTCAATGAAGTATTTCACTTTTACATAAATTCAACATTACTTTGGCTTTGTTAGCCTTATTCTAATTAGCCTTAAAACATATTTCTCGAGAGTGGCCCAATCTACCACATATAGAGCATTCCTTTAGGTGAAAGCATGTGTCTCTAGTGTGGCCATATTCCTTACAATGGGTGCATTCCTTCCCATCTATTCGGTCAAAACCAGTAATTCCACCTCTTCCTCTTCCTCCTCTATAAAATTTGCCTCAGCCTCGGCCTTGGTCATATGGTGTTCCCCTCTGTCCAGAGTACATAGCGGATGGTATTTCAGTAGTAGAGGGAGAAGCGTTTGGAATATGGAGAAGTGTAGCACATACATCATCAAAAGTGGGAACCGCGAAAGAGCTAAGAAGGTGAGTATTAGCTACTTCAATATTTTTTTAATGTTAACAATGCATATGGCAGTTATTAATGCCTCTTTCTGTTTATCTTGGCCAAAGATATTTGTAGAGGTTGGTTGGGCCAAATTCCATTCTTGAAGAAACCTTGAAAGCGGGCCAAATATTCATGTATATTGTCTCCTTGTTTGGTGTCCTTCTTTCTGGCATATCCAGCATTTACACTTGCTCGGGGGTTTCCCCTTCAGGCAATATGCATTTACTGGATGTGGTTGGGCTAGAGTTTGTTCTTTTTCTAAAGTATCTTTTTTAGGAGTATACCTAGATTTTGAACTACTTTGTATCCTAAATTTTTTCTTATGAATTTTTTTAGGATATTTTCTTTGCTTTTGGTTATAGGTTTTCCAACCATAAGCTCCTACATTTTTGTTCTGGTTGGAACAACATAATGTTTGCTTATAAGTTTACTACTTTTCTTTTGTAGTTTTTGAGTTTCACAGAGGTTTGCCAACATGTCTTGTACAAACCTGTGTTTTCTTCCAAAAGTATAAAAACCTAGGAAAGCGTCCATGGTTAAAGCAGGAAACTCTGGGTTGTTTTACCAATATTTTACAATGTAGTCTTTTTCGAAAATAGTCGCAAAAGGTTCTGGCAATTTTGAATAAAAGGTGGGCAGATAGGATTTTTTATCAACTTTTTGTAGTTTATAGAAGTAACTTGCAAATTCGTAGTAATACTTCTCATAAAAATAGATGTTACAAATCTGTAACTTATTTAGTTTTTGAAGAGTTTCTAAACGTTTTCTTTGTTTAGTATACTCATCGCGAGCTTCTAGGGCTGGATGTATTCCTAGAAATTATTTTGATATCTTAGCCACTAATCCTTTTAGTATTGAGGCTATAGATGTTGATGTAGCTATTTTTTGGTCTTCGAGAAGATTGTCCCACCAATGAGCTATATGACCCTGTAGGGCATGGGTAAAGAAGTTAAATGCAGAATCTTTGTTGATTCATGCATATTAGCAGCATTGCTGATACTTCTTTCCCATTCTTTGAGGACTTTTTCTCCATCCTTGGAACAATCCAAGTTGAGATAAAATCCCAATGGGTTTATGCTATCTATGGATTGATGTCCTTTAGTAGCATGGGAAGGATCGACATTTGTGTATTTTATTGAATACCTTTGTCCTCCCAACAAGATTTTAGAGTGGGAAAAACTTTCTCTTTCTCAAGAATAATCCATTGTTTTGTGGCGGAAATTGTCTGTCATATAGGTATCTTGTACCCTTGTTGTTTCTACTTCATGTTGGCTGGTGTTGCCTCCTCGAAGCATCCTGAATCTTTTACAAAGATAATTTTCCTTTTTGTCTTTAGAAGAGTAGTTTTTTTTCTTGGTATTTTCTATTGCAACTTTGTCAGAGTCCCATGCCTCTGGTTCACTATCTTGTTGCTCTTTTTGTTTACTAGAGGAAGGTTTTTTCCTCTAGAACATAATAAATTGGTTGGCGACTGAAAGTATTATATTTTGCGTAAACTTCATCATCAGTAGAGGATGATGCTTTTGAAGCAATCCTAAAGGCAAAAGGTTCTAGATCTTTTCTTCTACTTGCTATGCAAGGTGCAATGTACACTAGGTTTTTAAGCCACCGGTAATGTCAGAAAGGCCTAAAGGTAATGGAGTTTCGATATCAGTTAAATAGAAAAAATCATTCATTTTTAAAGAGATATTTCTTGAAGCTCTCTTTGTATTCTCTAGATTATGCATTGTAGTGTGTGAGCTCTGTTGTTGATTCTTATCCATTCAGAATGAAACTCAGTGTGAGCAATCATTGTATCTTCTGTTGGTTGAAGATTATCTCTGTTTTGCAGAGCGTGAATTCTTTCTACTCATGCTCTTCTTAAACGATCTAATAGTCTTTCTCTATAGATCATTTTTATAAAGCTTTTGTTTAATTATTTTGATCTTGCATCCTAATTTGTAGACGCAATCATTATATCTCATCCACCAATAATGATACATCACTTGGGATGGGAATGTGTCATCTTCAGGTTGAAGAGTATCTCTTTGTTGTAGAGCCAGAGCTAGGCTTTCTCTACAAAATTCTAGGCGATCTAATAGTTTCCACCTATAGATCATTCTGGTGTCCAAGGTGTAAAAGGGGTTTCATACGTTGATGGACTAGAAGAAGAACCTAAATGTTATTTTAATGTTAAGACTTTGCTTAGGAGTTCTTGCATTTTATCTTTGTTTAGATTATCTAAAAAAAAATTTAGTGCTGTTAATTCTTTAAAGAAAATAGGACTATTTCCATTGTCAATTTTTTCTACAATATTTTCTAGGATAGTTTGACATTTTGTTATTTCTCTATGTCTATGTTCATCATAGAGGAAATTAACTTTTTTTTGTAGATTGTCAATAGCATTTTCTAACCTGGTAATGGTCTTTCCATAAGACTCTAAGGTTTGGTTGGGCCTTGGGTTGCCTATTCCTTCGAATTGGGAACTGGTGGAGGCTCTACTAGAAGAGGTAGAGAGCCTAGTGTTGGTAATCACTAGTTTTCCTTCTATCTTCCTTATGGTTTTTCAGGAGAGGGGAAGGTGTCTAGGAGCCATAGGTTGGACTACCCATTCTATTGGCCATGTTAACTCCCTAGGGTCGAGTTCTTCTATGGTCAAATTTTCAAAATATCCAATATTATTGGATAGTTCCATGATTTTCTTTGAATCCTTAACTGGAACCTTTCTTGTATTGATTCCTCTTGCAACTTCTCATATGCATTACTCTTCTTCCTGGTTGAATGCCATTTTTCTACTAGTTATCTGTGTAGATTTTTAGGGACAAGGTATCTTGGATATGCTTGTCATCTAATTCTATTTGTAGGTTGGGTCAAGTTGTAAAAGAGACTGGGCCTAATCCTAAGTTGGCTCCAATTCCTCCGAGTAGGGCCTTTTCAAAATTATTCCTCACTGAGTTATCTACGATAGCTACTATGAAAGGTAAGTTTTGGTTGATTCGTATCAAGGGGTCTAATCATATATGAACTAATCCATAATTGGGACTACATTGATGCATGGTTCAATACATTCTATTATCAAAACCCTAATCATAGGCATTCCAGGTTTTTCCAAAGGGCCAAGGATGTTTTGAGAAGGTATTTAATTGGTGGACAAAATTTGGGCCACCCATTGAGGTTCTCCCAGAGCCCATTCAGGCTCAATTTAAATTTTGGACTAAATCCAGTCCTAAGCATAAAGATTTGGGGAAAATCCCAATAGATACAAATTTGTTCATATTATTTATGACTTTCACCATCCCCTGGATTTTGTGAAGGGACTGTACCACATCCTTCAATCAAGAAGGACTGCCAATTTTATAGAGAATCTTCCATGTAAGGTAGTGGAACATTTTTCCATAAATTGATACAAAGTTCGCAAAAATTAAGTCTAATATTCTCCATAATGAGAATTTATTGGGACAAAAAATCTCAAAGTTTTATTATGAACCCAAGAATATGTTCAACAATTACAAATTAAGGGCCAAACTTCTATCAACGCCCAAAACAATCCAGCTGTCCTCAATAATGGAGTATTTGTTCTGCCACCTCAATTATAGAGGCATCTTTCATAGTTTCTATTGGTGGATTTTAAATGTTATCAAATTCGTCTTGTACTTTTCAGTCTTGCTCTTTCTATATAAGGAGTTATGTGTTGTTTTGTAAGGCATTACTTTGAGTTTGCGCTTGTTTCCATGGTTGCTCATTGTTTGGATATTATTTAGTGTGTTTTTTGATATGTAAGTATAATATTTCAATTTGAATATATTTTATATTTCCATTATTTTCGATTCTTTTTTGTTGTAAATAGACCATTAGTGCCTCATGTTTCCTCGAAAAAACTTTTCTAGCTAAAAATTCTTACCAGGAAACTATTGTGGTAAAGCTATTTTTGCTGAAAAAAATTACTTTCTACAACTATAAGGCCTTGTTAGTTCTTTTTCTAGGGACTTTGGAAAAGTATTTCTAATAAAAATATGATCCTTAGGACCATTACTACCTCATGTTTCCTAGAACAATTTTCAAGTTGAAAATTCTTACCAGGGAAATTTTGTCGTATGGATATTTTTTATGAAACAAACTACTATCTACAATTATAAGGCCTTGTTAGTGCATTTTCTATGGAAATGATAGAAATATATTTCTTGTAAAAAATACATCTCTAGAGAACATTCCTGCCTCTTGTTTCCTGGAAACACTTTTTAAACAGAAATTTCTTTCAAGAATTTTTTTGTTGAAACAAATTGCTTTCTACAACTATATGACCTTGATAGTGCATTTTTCTTGGAAACTATAGGCAATTATTTATAGTAAAAATACATCTCCATATACCATTAGTGCCTCATGTTTCCTGGAAAACGTTTCTAAGGCAGAAAATTCTTACTTGGAAAACTTTGCTGAAAAAATTATAATTTACCACTATCATGCCTTGTTAATGCCTTTTTTAAGGAAACATTGGAAAAGTTTTTATTTTAAAAATACATGTCCAGGGACCATTAGTTCCTCATGTTTCCAAAAATCTCTTTTCTTGTTGAAAATTCTTACCAGGGAAATTTTTTGGTAAGGATAATTTTTGTGAAATAAATTACTTTCTACAACTTTAAGGCTTTGTTAGTGTATTTTTTGGACACGCTGGAATTGTATTTGGAGTAAAAATACATCTCCAAGGACCATTAGTGCCTCAAGTTTCTTGGAAACACTTTTCAAGCGGAAAATGTTTACTAAAATTTTTTGCTGAAACAAATTACATTTTACAACGATATGACCTTGTTAGTGCATTTTTTCAGGAAACGCGGGGAAAATATTTCTAGTACAAATACATCTCCATGGACCATTAGTGCTTCATGTTTCCTAGAAAACACTTTTTATGCAAAAAATTCTTTCGGGGAAAACTTCGCAAAAACAAATTACTTTCTATAACTATAAGGTTTTTTTAGTGACTTGTTTTCAAGAAACGTTGAAAAAGTATTTCTAGTAAAAATACATCTCTAAGGACCATTAGTGCCTGATGTTTTGTGGAAAAATATTTCTACCTAAAAATTCTTTCCAGGAATCATTTTAGGTAAAGCATTTTTTGCTTAAACAAAATAATTTTTGCAACTATAAGGCCTTGTTAGTGTTTGTTTTTAAGAAAATGTTGGAAATGTATTTCTACTAAAAATACATCTCCAAGGACTGAGTACCTCATATTTCCATGAAACTCTTTTTAAGCTGAAAATTCATTCGAAGAAAATTTTGTGATAAGGCAATTTTTGCTGAAAAAATTACATTTTACTAGTATAAGGCCTTGTTAATGGCTTTTATAAGGAAACGTTGGAAAAGTATGTCTAGTAAAAATACATGTCCAGGGACCATTAGTGCCTCATGTTTCCAAGAATCACTTTTCTTGTTGATAATTCTTACCAAGAAAATTTTGGTGTAAGGCAATTTTTTTTAAAACAAATAACTTTATACATCATTAAGGCCTTGTTACTGCCTTTTTTGGGAAAATATGTCTCCAGGGACCATTAGTTCCTCATGTTTCTAGGAAACAAATTTTAAGCTAAAAATTGTTATAGGGAAATTTTGAGGTAAGACAATTTTTGCTAAGACAATTACTTTCTACAACCACAAGGCCTTGTTTGCGTATTTTTTCCAAAAATGTTTGAAAAATATTTCTAGTAAAAATATGTTGAGAGAGACCATTAGTTCCACATGTTTCCAGGAAACAAATTTTAAGCTAAAAATTGTTACAGGGAAAATATTTAGGTAAGACAATTTTTGCTTAAGACAATTACTTTCTACAACCACAAGGCCTTGTTTGCGAATTTTTTCCAAAAATGTTTGAAAAATATTTCTAGTGAAAATATGTCGCGAGGGACCTTTAGTGCCTCATTGTTCCTAAAAAAATATTTCTAGCTAAAAATTCTTACCAGGAAACTATTGTGTTACCGTATTCTTTGCTGAATTAAATTACTTTCTACCACTATAAGTTCTTGTTATTGAATTGTTTTAGGAAATTTTAACAAATTATTTCTTGTAAAAATACAACCCTTGGGACCATTACTGCCTCATGTTTCCTAGAAACATTTTTTATGCTTAAAATTCTTTCCATGGAAATTATGTGGTAAGGATATTTTTTATGAAACAAATTACTTTTTGAAACTATATGGCATGTTGTTCATTTTTTTTTCCGAAATTCTGGAAATGTATTTCTAGTAAAAATATGTCTCTAGGGAATATTAGTGCCTCATGTTTCCTGGAAACACTTTTCAAGCAGAAAATTCTTACTACAAATTTTTTTGTGAAACAAATTACATTCTACAACTATATGACCTTGTTAGTGCATTTTCAAGAAACATTGGGAAAGTATTTCTAGTAACAATTTTGGCTTCATGGACCATTAGTGCCTCATGTTTCCTAGAAAACACTTATCAAACAGAAAATTCTTACTTGCAAAACTTTGTTGAAACAAATTATTTTGTATCACTATAAGGTTTTGTTAGTGTTTTTTTAAAGAAATGTTGGAAAACTATTACAAATAACAATACGTCTCCAAGGACCATTACTGCCTCATGTTTTCTGGAAACACTTTTCTACCTGAAAATTCTTACGTAGAATATTTTTTTTGTAAATCAATTTTTGAAGAAACAAACTGCTTTCTGCAACTATAAGGCCTATTTAGTGTATTTTTTATGGAAATATTGGAAATTTATTTTGAAATTTATTTTTAATATAAATACATCTCCATGGACCATCAGTGCCTCATATTTCAATGAAACACTTTTTAAGCTGAAAATTCTTTCTAGGAAAATTTTGTAATAAGGCAATTTTTTATGGAAAAGTTACATTTTACTACTATAAAGCCTTGTTACTGTCTTTTTTTTGGAAACGTTGGAAAAGTATTTCTAGTAAAAATATGTGTCGAGGGACCGTTAGTCCCTCATGTTTCCAGGAATCACTTTTCTTGTTGAAAATTCTTACCAAGAAAATTTTGGTGTAAGGATATTTTTTTCTGAAACAAATAACTTTTTACATTATTAAGGCCTTGTTACTGCCTTTTTTAGGAAATTTGGAAATGTATTTCTGTTATGCACGTAATAACATTGCTAAGTTATTTAGAGTTTAATTAATTGTTTTTCTTTACTTTCTTTATTTTATTTCAGTTAAAGAATTAATTGGCCACAAGAACATTTTTGTAATATTTTATCTTGAACCTTGTAAGGGTGAACCCTATTTAGGGGGTAAGAGTAATGAGAAAAGGAAGCATTTATTTAGGTTAAACAAGGGTTTGAGTTCTCCTCAATGAGATCAGGAGTGTGCGTTCTCCTTAATGAATGTAGGGTTTTCAAGCTTCCCTTCGGCTTGACTTTCATTTTTCTATTCTTCTTCCATACGAATCGCTGCGTTAAATCCGGGACCATAACAATTGGTATCATAGTTGCATAACATGGGGAATTCCAACAATGGAGAGTTAAGAGAGTTGCTGATTAGAAGGCATAATACGCTCGTAGAGCCACGGGCAGAAAATGAGACAAGGTTCGCTCAGATCATGCAACAGTTGGATCAAATCCCAATGCTTAACCAGAAACTCGACAGACTTGAAAGGGAAATCGTTACTGCAGAAAAGAAGACCATACAACCTAAACTCAGCTAGCAAGAAAAATTTATATCACACAACGGTCGAACAGAAACTGTTTCAGATGGGAAGAAAGGCCATGGGCCAAATAATTTCAAAGAGAAAATATGTCGAGCATGGACATCAGCCATCAGAGACATAAATTCCAAAATTGGTGGGGTATTCAACAACTCCCTTCTCATGGGATGCAAAAAGTCTCCCAGAATAGGAGATGTAAAAAATCCGAGAGACCTCTATCTTGTAAAATCTCCAAGAGAGGAAGCCCCAAAGGGGTGCTGTTCACCATCGGAAAAAGGTCTGGTGGGCTTTGGGTTCAGGACTCTCGCTCTCAATCTTGCCCTTGACAGCTTAGCGGAAAACAATCTTCAACGTATTTAGGGGTAAGTTTTTGAAACACCCTCGATTTTATGTCAAAACGATTCTTTGAGATGATATTTTTTGCGTGTGCTGGGAATGGTAGAAAAATTTCATTGGGTGATTTATTTTTCTATTGATGAGAATAGCACCAGTACTTCTGTTCTTTGTCAAATTGAAAATGTTGTGCTTAAATTTTCTTGTGATATGTATGGTGATCGGCCATTGTTCATGTCATTTCTTCAACCAGGTGTGAGTTCAGGAAATGAGAAGGTAGCAAATGTGGGAAAAACTGGAGAGACTGGTGGGTTGAACAATCTGACGAATTTTCAACTTGCTACTGCTATTGCAGTGCACAAAGGGGCTCAAGTAGATAGATTGGTTGGAGCTAATCCAGAGGAGATAAGGAAAATGGAAGATGATGGGCAGCTGTTTGTTGAAATGCCTGCAGGAAAGGTGGAGAACTGGATTTCTATGCTTAGCAATTTGGGTTTTTCTAGAAATGGTGGAGAATATGCTATGGGGGGTGATTTTTAGTACTGTTGAGGGTAAAAAATTCAAATTCTGAGTGGAGACTGGACAAAGTATAAGTGCTATAGTTTTGGACACTATTCCAAGTGAAAACAAAAAGGAGTCAAAGGGTGTGGACACTATTTCCGATGTACACATTTGGCAGATAGTCATATTAAGGAGTCTTTCGTGGTCACCCCAAAAACTGTATTTGCAGAAGTTAAGGCCAATGCTTGCAATGAATCGATTGTTGTAACTTCTCACACTAATGAAGTGCCCGATGATTCCTGTAATATACTTCCAAGCCATAACCAAAAGCCTTCAATAATTGGCATTGACATAATTGAGGTGTCACGGGAAAATGAATCATCAATCCAAGAAGAAGGACCTTCAATTGTTGAGCCTGCTGCATTGGAAATACAACTAGAATTACATTATGGTCCTAGATCAATACGAAGATTCACCGGGGAGGACGAGGTGATATTGAAGAAGAAGGGGACAAAAGGGGACAAAATCATAGAGAAGAACGGAGAGGGATAACCCGGCTCTGAGGGAGTCTATAACCTACGGCTCTGAGGGAGACCGCAACCTAGGGTTCCAGGGGAACGCCGACCCTAATCTCAAAGAGGAGACCTCAAATCCTATTTTAGATTAACTTTTTACTTCCCCATTCATTACCATACGTTGCATACAAATAGTTCACGCCAACAAGAGTTTAGGCAAAAATTACAAAAGTGCCCCTGAGGCATATTTAAACCCAAATAGCATAAAATAGAAAATAAACTAAATAACTACTTAACTGACTCAGCCATGGTGTCTCAGCCTGACTCGGCTCACTATTTGGTCCATAAAAAATTATCTTTTGTACCATCTGCTATCAAAATACATAACAAATTATCTTTTGTACCATCTGCTGTCAAAATACATAATCTGGGTGTTGGCCAGTGTGAGGGACTTGGACTGGCTCCAACGAGTGAAAACTATGATTGCAGGGTGGATATTCTCAGTACAGCCGGGTATGCACATAACAGGCCACCTGAAGAGGCTCATGGGTCCTTCAACAAAATGATGTCTACTGTGCCAATGCAAAAAACAGTGCTGCCAGACAGCCAAGAAAACAGTGTTGTTGTGGTAGTGCAGAAAACAGTGGTAGTGTAGAAAATAGTGCTGCAAATTGAGATGGGAGGTGCAAAGAAAATTTTTCACTCTATTTCAATGGGAAGGCTTCAACTTGCCGAGGCTGTGAATGCCAACTTCACTATTGCTGCTACAGTAATTCACCAAAGCGCACTAATTGCTCTTCGTGAGTCCTCTCAGTCGAATTACAACAATATTGATGCTACCAACTCTAGAGGCAACCGGGGCTTCCTAGAGGATATTTTTGATACATTATGTATGTAGAATGAGGAGACAGTGATAGTCTTGAGTTTAGATGCAATAGTGGCAAGGGCTGCAAATCTCAAATGTAGGACTTATGCAGCAAAATTATCTATAGTAGTGGGCAATGCATATAGTCCTGTGCAGGATGTTGCTAATTCTTTCTACACCGGGAGACCAATAAATGTAAATTGGGTTCTTTTTGCAGCCTCAGTTCTGGGTTTGGATAATAATGGATCCATAGAGGAAGCTTCTGGTTTTGCAGCACATGGGTTATGCAGAGCTTCACTAGAAATGTTTGGATTGCTTCCAAATACTGAAAACAAAGCCTACTGGGTGGTTGTTCTCAGTTGAGCAGGTTAGTCCCAGCATATGCCAGCTGACGAGGCTTTTGCATTCTTCAAAAATATGAGGTCTGTAGGTGTTAATCTTGAGGGTGTTGCTATTCTTTTGTCCTTTCCACTTCTGCCTAGTTGAAGGACTCCGATAGTAGTCTGTAGATTCTTGACTTGGTTCATACAAACCATATTCCTATGAGTAGCAATTTAATAGTCACAGTGGTTGCCAGGTCTGCCAAATATACATCAATCATATTTTATGAAGTTAAGTTATACTTGGATGAAAGGTATTTATGTCTACTATCATAAGGAGAAAATTTCATGTCATTCTAGTCTATGTTTAAAGAAATATTCACATTGTAAGAATCAAAGATCGTGATGGTATTCTATTGTATTGAAAAATCCGAATTTATGCCCATTGTTTTGAGTCACTTTTGAGTTGATATATCAAAAAAATATCTCACTTCTCCCTGGTTTGAGGGATTATCTATGCATCTCTATTATATGGGCTTATTTCTACATCTGTGATATTTGGTTCAAGCTGGGATCACTGCCATTACCTCCCTGCTTGAGGAGGAGAAGTACAAGAAAGAGGTATTTTATTCCATATGTTGTGGATGAGTTAATGTGACCAAAATATTCAAGAAAAAGGGAACACAAAAGATGAAGCTTCTGCATCTAAGAAAAAATATTTATATCGGACTATGATTATTTCATGGGTCCTTCTACAAGGTTTATTATTTTGGTTCATGTTATATGTGTTGTAAGATGGTCGTGTTATATTCAGTTGCAACTATTATGTCTCTTTGGGGACATTATTATTGAAGAAAAGGTGGCATCATATCATCATTTATTTTACCCCATAAAAAAAAGACATCACGATTGGGAAACATTGATGGGGGATACCCCGTAAAAAAATATCACGGTTGGGAAACCATGACGGGGGATACCCTGTCAAAAAATATCAAAGTTGGGAAACCATGATGGGCCCTGTAAAAAAATATCATGGTTGGGAAACCATGATGGAGGAACTTATTATTGCATCTATGTTTTACCCCCCTGAATTGGCCAGTTGGGTCTCAAGGAAGAGAGCACCAGCGTGAGGGCGAGTGCTGGAAGATTGGAGGACAGCCATTTTATACAAAAAAAATCCTATACGTCATTTGCAGCAGGCTGGGAGATCTTGATGTTCTCTCCCCCCAACTTGAGGGGGAGTGTTTGAAGATAGGGCTCAAGCCCACATGACCAAGGAAGGTCCACATATCTAAGAGTCTTATAAGATGAACCAAACAACCAAAGAAGGCCCACAAGATGGACCCAAGCCCATAAGAAGTGGGACCCATAATGATTACCATGAGCTGGCATCCTTATCACATCAGTTGGAAGATCAAGGACTCAAGAAAGTATCTTTATCTAATGGTTACATCCTAGAGAGTTTTAGTTTGAGTTATGTTTGTCTTTTATCTATATTAAGTTATTTAATTATGCTAGGACTTATCTTTAAGCGTATGAGTTTGGGTGTAATTGGGACAAAGGTAGTTTTATTGTAATTGGACTCTACTACCTTCCTCTATTATAAATAGAGGTTCATGTACTCTGATGATAATACTTCAATGAAGGTTTTCTCTTTCCCATAAATTCAACACCTGTATGGTCTAATAACCACCACATCTAATCTGGAGTTTAAACAAATTCTATGATCACAGTGCCTCAATGGAGGCAACCCTGAAAGCTCCTGAAACAAGTCTATGAACTCTTCCAGTAACTTTTCTAACGTGCTGCCCGGTGGTTCCTGTTTGTGTAGTAGGTGGATATGATGTGCCGCTTCATTTTGACTGCCCTTTAGCATTACTTGGCTTCCTTTCGACTAAAAACTCATTGTTAAAGCAGAGAAATCCCAAAAAATTGGGCCCAAAGTTTGTAACCATTTGATTCCAAGTACCATATCAAATCCAGCTAATGGTATGACAAAAAATTAAGTGGTAAAATGAGTGTTACCAATAGAAAACTTTACCACCTTGCTGACCCCATAGCTAGGGACTTTCTCACCATTGGCAACTGAAACCATGGCAATTGGGTGAGGCTGGATCCCAAGTTGAAGAAGTTTAGCAGCCATTAAGCTTAAGAAATTGTGGGTACTTCTAGAGTCCACTAACCCCACAAGTTCCTGGTCTAGAACCCTTGCCCGTACTTGCATAGTTTTGGCTGACTTCTATCTAGTAATTGCATTCAAAGAAATTTCTGGTTCGTCCTCCTCTTGAGGACCTTCATTCGGTTCTTCTTCTCCCAATGCATCTAACTCCAACCACAACAATCTTTAACATTGGTGGCCTGCTCTATAAGGTTCATCACAGTTATAACATAGGTTTTTTGCCTTGTGGTCAGCCATGTCTAAACCAGTTAATGTTCATATATATTGGGGTGGTGGGTTGCGTGTCCTTGTATCTGCTGCCACAGTATTAATCAAAGTAGTTTTGGGTGGCCACACTATTGGCAAGGTCACCTAAGGCGAATAGTTCCTCCTCCCTTGCCAACCAGTCCTTTGAATTTGAACTTTCTGTCTTGCTTCCAGTGCTCGAGCTAAATTCATTGCTCGTGCCAAATCAGTAGGTGCAAGGAGTTCCACCTCTAACCTCAAAGACTCATTAAGGCCTACTGTAAACAAATTTACCTGTTGGTCGACTCTAACCATCCTGTTTGCTTGAGCCAATTTTTCTTGGAATTGTTTTTTATTATTTATCCACAGACACGGTTTGTCTTAATAGGACCAAACCCCCCCAACGGGTTGCTGTGTGCTGGAGGGCTGAATCTTATAGTACATAGCTCTTTAAATTCTTCCCAATCTAGCACCAATCTCTCAAATTTTACTTGATGAAACCATAGCTGCACTTCATCGAGCATGTGGAAGGCAGCCAATCCCACCTTATCAAATTCAGGTGTCCTTTGATTGGAAATAAATTCTCACATCTATGCAACCAAATTAAGGGGTTGATAGACGTAGTAAAAGTGGGAAAATCCAATTTCGTATACTTGGGTACTGTACCTCCACCCTATTGTGAATGGACACCAGTGCGCTTTACAAGCTGTTCCACCCTTCTACTGTGCGATTTGTCCTCCCCCCTTTGGCCTGGGTTGGGTTTCTAGCAGCCAAAAGATCTGAAACCATACCTGAGAGTCTCTCGAGTTGCAGGATAATACTTGGAATTTGTTCCAACTACTGGCAGAAATTTGTCATTCTCACCTCTTGTTCGGCCTGTGTGTCCTGCACCTTTGTGGCCATGGCTCTCAGCTCTTCATTGTTGGACGTATCACCCATCTTATCCTGCTCTAATACCAAGTTGTTATGTTCATGGGTCATGGATCTTGTAACATGGCGCTGGAAAGGGTAATCCAGAGTTTTGGCGACGAGTTCTGCACTGGTAAGGTCACTCTTGGTTTTGGAAAAGGGAAAAGAGCAAGAAGAAACGAGAAGAAAATAAAATTCGTAACGGAACCTGGACCTTTGGGTTCATTGAGGATAACTCCAACCCTAGAGCTCATTGAGGAGAACTCTAAATCCCTATTTAGGCTAAAATCAGAATTGTCTTTTCCCATTCCTCTTTCCCCCCAAAGTAGGGTTGGCGCCAACAAGAGTTCAAGAGAAATAATTACAATAATGCCCCTATGGCATATTAACTCTTCAATTGAAATAAAATGAAGTAAAAGAAAAATGAAGAAAAAAACAATAAACTGAATAACTAAATGACTCAACCGTAGCGCCTCTGAATGACTCGGCCTGCTATTGAGTCCATAAAAAAATCCTTAAGTTTGAAACATAGGAGGGGTAATTTTTCTTTCTTGTATGTGAGCTTAGTAAATTTCTCCAACAAGGATTCTAGGATGGTATAACCTTACCTCATTTGGTATTTCTTGTTTAAGGCCTCCAATGAAGCTACCAACTTGAACCAATGGACTCAGTTGACTATGCATTCAAACTTTGTTTGGTACTCTTTGATGGAGCCACTTTGCTTGAGCTTTATGAGAAGAGAATCATAATCTTGATATTGGTTGGCCAAACAATATGCATAGATCTTGTACAAACACGTGCCAAGTGATAAGAGGGCCGGTGTGGTTGTGCTATTGGAACCAACACACATATCCCCTTCTAGTTGGAAAGAAGCTAGAAGCCTTTTTTGGTTTTCATCAGTTTATTGATGTAGATTTTTAGGACTCCATAGATTTAGCTCATGGAGAAAAAGAGAGATGACATAGTGGAGAAAGTAGGAGGAAGAAGAGGTTATGGACTTTTATCCTAACCCTTCCCCTGAAACTCAACCTATAGATTAATAATCCTACAATATTCTAATTATGTCCATGGTACTTAAACTAATTATATCAGTGCCATCTCTATGAGATGACTCTTTATTTACCATCCTACCATCACTATATGGGCTTATGAGCCTTATCCTTGGTCTACGGGCCTTGAGCCCATCTTTCACATCTCTTGGATGTGTGGGCCTTCCTTGGTCGTGTGGGTTAGGGCCCATCTTCCAGCACTCCCCCTCATGTTGGGGGTGAGAAAACATAATGAAATCCCAACTTACAGTAAATGGTGCATGGGATCTTCTGTATAAAATGGCAGTCCACCATATCTTCCAACACTCCCCCTCAAGTTTGTCATCTCTTCGAAGAGGTCCAACTGTCATAATATAAGTGAGAGTAAAATCTATTATGGACTCAATAACTGGTTGAGTCATTCAAAGGCGATGTGTCAATGTCAATTACTTTGGCTGAGTCAGTTACTTAGTTTTTCAGTTACTTAGTTATTAAGTTAAGTCATTAAGTTTGTTTACTTTTCAAATTGAATGCCATGGAGGGGCAGTTCTATAATTTTGTACTCTTGAACCCTACTTAAGGGGTGAAAGTAATGGGAAAGAGAAGTCTTGATTGTAGGTTAAACAAAGGATTTTTGAGTTCTCCTAAATGAGCTCTAGGGTGTGTGTTCTCCCCAACTAACCTAGGGTCTCAAGCTTCCCTTTGGCTTGATTTTCTTCTTCCTTCATCTTCTCCCCTTGTGAATCACCATGTGAGATCTGGAATCATAACAACTTGGTATAAAAGCTTGAACATGGGTGATTCGTCCAAGAGTGACAAGCTGCAAGCAATTGCTAGAGAGGTGCGATTGGTAGCAATGGGGGCAGAAAATGTAGCAACGCAGACAAAAAGTGGGTCACGAATGAAAAGAATTGACCAACAAATCAATAGTATGTGGGATATGATGTTTGGAAGAAATCCACCCCCAGATTGAAGGATGGAAGACTTGAGATTGGCCAAATCCGAGAAGCATCGCGTTAAGGAGTTAGAGGGGAAGGTTGCCGCTCCAAATGATGAGCAGTTGCTGCCCATCATATTACCTCAAATCGCATTAGAACAGCCAGATTTGGGTTTGACCTCAAATCTCCCCTGTTCACAGCAACCAAAACTTCTCCCAGGATTGGAGAAGGAAAATTTCTGAGTGGAGAAGCCCCATGTTGCTGCTGTTCACCATCGGTAATAGGTCAGGCTCTACTTCATCATGGGGCATAAAAATTTTCTACCCAGCAGCTTCAATTTTCCTCTGTTAGCGGTTTATGCAAAAAGAAAGGTAAAAAAATCTAGAAATTTTGATTTCAAAGTGGAAATAGTTGCCTTGGCAGAAGATGAGAAGTCTGGACTAGTGGATTTCAATCTGAAATTGTGACCATCGTGTTTCAGCCTCTCACTCTCGCTCTCCACTCCAAACAGGAAACCGACTTGATCGAATTTTGTGGTCAGTTTTTTAGCAGATTTTCTCCGAATTTTTTTTTGTCCATTCTCAAGTCCCTCGACTTTGTAAGAAAAAACTCTACAATGGTGTTGCGGGGGTTTAGTTGCGCTGAGAACCAAAAAGGTTACTCACATAAGCTGGAACATTATGTGTTGTTTGTTGATATATTGGCTTCTGCTGGTGATTTGGAAGGAGTTCTGGCTCTAGTGTCAGAAATTCACGATGGGGATATTTCGGGTCACATGTATTCAGCCTGTGGAGATGTAGTGTCCGCTCGAACAATGTTTGTAGAAATTTTTCGACCAGGTGGGGTTTCTGGGAATTCTATTGTGGACGATTATGAAATGTGTGGAGATGTGTTCGTGGGCACTTCTTTGATGCATATGTATTCTAAGTTCGGGGATATTCCTGGTGCTTACCAAACAATTGATGAAATGAAATTTCGAGATGTGGGTACTTGGCACATCATGATAGTCGGATTCTGCCAAAAATATGTGATTTCATGGAACACTATCCTCACTGGTTTTGCACGGAATAGGCTTGCTAATGAGGCAATTAAGCATTTCCATGTTCTGGGTAAGTCTGATGGCATACTAGTAGATCAGGGTACTAATATAAGCCTTCTCTCTGCTTTATTCCATGTAGGATCTATGCAACAAGGAATGGTAATTCCTGGAAGAACTATACGGACTGGTTTGTTATATGAGGTGTTTGATGTAACATGTCTTATTGACATGTATGCCAAATGTGGATAAATCAAGATTGTTCATTTTGTACTTGATAGCATGGACCAGAAAGTTCTACCGGCATGGAATGCTCTCACCTATGGTCATGCAAATTGGAGGATCCTAGGGCAGTAGTTTATGCAAAACAAAGAGATGCTACATTGGAAGAACTGGGGCTGACAGAAGTAATTATGAATTAGTTGAATCCTATTTGAATTTCAAAAATCGAACTGGTGTCTGAATTTGAAACTGCCCAACGACTGGTATGTAGGGTGTATGATGTTGCTACCCAGTTTCAAGGCACTTCAGGTGGATGTTACAAGAAGAGTTTTTGACCAAATCTCACAGAGGAATTTAAATTGTTGGAATACAATGATGTTGGAACACTGTATTCATGGATGTCTTGCAACAATGGTGGGTCAAAGTTCCAGTAACAAAATGGGTGAAAGGGCAACATCAAAAGAAAATGTGTTGATCGAGGAAATTACCTTTATTGGTATGTTTTGTGCTTATATTCATGCAGGTTTAATATCAAAGGGCCACAAGTATTGTAATGAAATGTTGACTATATCTAACATAAGTCCCATGTTTGCACACTTTTGGTGCATGGCTAATCTTTATGCTAATCTTGACCCACATGCTGCTACACAAAGTGAGGGTACTTGTAAATTTGGAGGTCTCATTTTATTTTTAGATGGAGCACATAGTCCAACAAGCATGGAAGCATGTGCAAAATGGTTTTCCCAAGCTGTGCAAGATGACATCCACCAACTTTCTGTAGACGAGCAACATCATAATATTCACAACATCAAAAAAGATGAGGAACAAAGTCTCCCAACAGATGACACAGATGACACAACTGGCCTAGAGGAGGATGTGAAGACCCTCCGCCAAGCCTACCCTACCATTGAACTTGAGCACAAGCTATTTCTCCAGGGGGGAGTAATGTTATGGACTCAATAGCAGGCCGAGTCATTCAGAGGCGACGTGGCTGAGTCAGTTACTTAGTTGTTAAGTTACTTAGTTATTAAGTCATTAATTTTATTTACTTTTCCAGTTGAATGTCGTGGAGGGGCATATTTTTAATTTTGTACTCTTGAACCCTACTTAAGGGTGAAAGGAATGGGAAAGAGAAGTCTTGATTTTAGGCTAAACAAAGGATTTTTGAGTTCTCCTAAACGAGCTGAGGGATGTACGGTCTCGTCAATGAACCTAGGGTCTCAAGCTTCCCTTCGACTTTATTTTCTTCTTCCTTCATCTTCTCCCCTGTGAATCGCTTTGTGAGATCTGGGACCGTAACAAAATCACTCCTAGCTATAAGACATCGCTCCATACTCCAGTCAAATAACTCATGTTGGATGTTGGGCACACTCCTATCTTTTGTAGGTAGTGGGTCTA